>NW_027122438.1:0-1328700 GCF_030686945.1 Centruroides vittatus | reverse complement strand
GGCTCTTCTCTCATCACAACAAGCATTTGGCAGATAGTTTCAGCAAATTTTGTTTTGCCCAATAGTCATTTGCTGATGATGACTGCTTCTTTTAACTGATTGCATGAAAGCAATTTAGATGATGTTGCCTTCCTTCATAACTTATTTCTTTATCCGCTGACGACCTTTAATAAGTTATTTTAACAGTTTTTCCTTGACAAGGGAAAACTTGAGAATGTGAATATTATTCGTTTTAGCAATACATAATAGGAAGTGCCTGAATACAAAAAATAGTTTGGTTTTTATAATTTTTACTTACTTTAAATAAAAATAATTTATTTTTCTTTAAAAAAAAAACACATGAACTAAGGTTTCCACGCGTCCTACTTTTAGAAGGACAGTCCTACAGTTATGATGGATGTCCTACATATCCTATTTTACATTTGTAAATAAAAAAAAAAAATTTATGTTCAAAAATTAAGTCATTTTAAAAAAATTCAAAAGAGAAAGAATATTCAAGTAATTTTTAAATATACATATAGAATTTTGTGAACACAATAAAAATTTTTGTTGACAACAGTATTTTCTTCCAACAATGAAAAGTTCGATTTTAGTGCAAACTTCCATTTTTGGTCCAGGCTGGAAGCACTAAAATCGACATTGGATTTCGTTGAACTTATCAAAGCAGAACTGCTTATAAGAGTCAATTGTAAAAGCAGTCTGCAGCATAAAACAGTTATTTTGAAAAAGGAAAGAAATGATGTACGACACAACTATTAAAATATACGAAGAATAATAAAAAAAAGGTTCAGACAAAATGAACAAACAATATATATCTATATATTAAGGCATTATATTCAAATTAGTAATAATGAATTACCTAAATTGTATAGCGTTATATTAAATTATACTTAATTTTCACCTAAATTTATCTGAAATAAATCATAATTTTCTTATAAATATACCTAACTTTCTTTTACTAAACCCCCTTTTTTGTTGCCGATTTGTCCTATATTGAGCATCTCAACATGTCAACAAGAACACAATATGTCAAAAATAGCGGCGGGTTTTTCTAACCACTCTTGCGTAAACTTACAAAATTCGTAGTTGTCTTTAACGTTCGTAACTACTGTTAATAAATTTCTTGACAACCTCCTGCACGATCCACATCTGTTATAGGCGCAATCCGGTAAAGTTCATCACGTTACTTTCGAAAAGTTTTCATTCACATAATACGAATGATACCTGTATTCCTATTCTTTAATCTAGAGGGTTTAGGGGAGTAGAAAATAAGAAATAACTATAGTCATACAGAAGATTGGGAGATAAAGATAATGTCCAACTGCTGTTGTTAGAATCAACATTACCCATCTCTGTAGTGCAATAACGTTATTGATCGGACTATAAAGCGTTATTTTCCAATATTTTTAAACGATAACGTTATGGTCCGGTCATTGGCATCATTTCTGATATTAACAACAGTTCCTATAACATATAAGCCTGTATGTTTTATATGTTGTAGGCCTATGTTATATATATATATATATATATAACACATTTTACATTGATTTTCTAAGTTATATTTTATCATATGTTATATATATACTACAGGTACTCCTCACTTTACGACCAAGTTCCGTTCCGACGACTTACGTCGTTAAGGCGAATTGGTCGCATAAGCGAGGAGCTTCTGCGCGCCGGGAATATAGATCGTTGTAAAAATTATTACAATTATGCCAACAAACTTCAAATTTATTCATAAAAGCGACTATTATAGTACGCTATTAAGCCTATTATAGTACTAAAAAACAATTATAGTACGCTTAGTGCGCATGTCACCTTTCGCCACTCAAGCTGAGAATGGGGATTCCCCGAATGGCAGGTCGTAAGTGCGAGTGGTCGTTAAGCAGATAGGTCGTAAAGTGAGAAGTACCTGTATATAATATAACTTGTAAAATATGAAAGATGTTTATTTCTTGAAGATTAATACATGCCAATGTTTTTAGTTTTCAATTTGTTTTACTGTCTTTTTTTTCAGTTAATAAATTTTATTTCTGTAATGAAAGTTACTTTCCACGTAGTAAGCAACTGTAAGCAAACCAAATTAAATTTAAATTATTTATCACAAATGTTCTTTTTTACACTGTCTTAGAGTTTTATGTTGTCA
Source organism: Centruroides vittatus (assembly GCF_030686945.1). NCBI lineage: Eukaryota > Metazoa > Arthropoda > Arachnida > Scorpiones > Buthidae > Centruroides > Centruroides vittatus. The sequence continues at coordinate 1,326,554 of NW_027122438.1, read as the reverse complement.
TTAATATAAGTTTTTAATGATATAATATATTATTTCAATTATGTTCGATTATTTTGGAAATATTAAGTTTATTTAAAATTTGAATGTATCATTTTTATTTCTAATTGTACCTCATTTGTATTATCTTTCATAAAGAGAATGGAGAACAAATTAAAAAGTTTTTTAAAAGAAGTACATATCGGTAGAATGGTGCCTGCTGATAACGGAAATTCAATGAAAATAAAACCGGAATGGTTTGATCAGAAGAAACTTGAACGTGTTCGTAATATCTTTTTGAATAATATTTGTAGGTACGTATAAAATATTATATTTTAAGAATGTTTTAAAAATTCATATTTATAGTCCGGAAAATTTAATTTAATAGAAATAAGAATGTGATATAAAATAAATGCCTCTAGGAAGTGGAAAAATAATTTCATGTAATCAGCATTAACAAGCATGATAATGATATAGACAAGATAAGAATAACATAAAAGACGACATATTCTCTTAGATAAGCTGTAAACAAATAGTGCAAAATATGTCGTAATAAGCGCATTACCTTTACGAAAAGATGAACGTTTAATACACATTTACTGCTAGAAATACTTAAGAAATAAATATAACTAGTGTCATACATTAATAGACTGTTATAGAAAGATCCAGGTTCAATTCCGACCTTGTTTTCCGAAAATTTCTATTGGTATTTACTGTAGAACGGAAAATTAAGAAACAAAGTAAAATGATAATTTAATATTATATGTGAACTTCAACCATTGATAAATACAACTCTCATTTAAATAGATTTAATAACGAATTAATCATTAAGTATATTTAAATATCTAAACCATTATAAATTAATACTAGACTAATATTAATCCTAATAAGTTAATTTCGATTTTTTAATGATCGATATTATTTATAAAAGTAACGATTATATTAAATTTTATTAAATATTTAAAAAGTTTGATAAGATTTAATATTGATTTACAAAATTTTAACGATGTATTAATATCTAAGGCTTCCTTTTCTTATTTTTTCAGTATTTGCATGGCACATCTTTGTGGCTTAATTCTTATATTTATGTATACGCCAACAATAGAACCGTTTCTCTATACTGGGAAGTCGGGCACTATTCCAGCTTTGTTACATCGTTATATCATCACTTGCAAGCATGTAATTAGCTGGTATGTTGGAGATATTTGGAATCCAAAGAATTCTGCTCACAAATCGTTAATTACTGTAAGACAGATGCATAAAGAAGTTGCAAAAGCTCTGGATTCTCCGTCCTACGATAAACCTAAACTAAAAGACGCTTTATTTTTCTCGCAAAGCGGAATGGCAGCAACTCAATTTGCATTCGTTGGGTGGATGATTGCATATCCCGAAAAGATTGGTTTATATTGCAGTAAAGAAGAATCAGAATGTCTGATTCATTTATGGAGATGCATCGGATATTTATTAGGCATGGACGATCGATTTAATATATGTGATGGAAACTATGAAGAATCATTTCAACTATATAGAAAAATAATCCATGAGGATATAAAATGGAGACTATTGAAACCAAATGAAGAAGGAATGGCTATGAGTAAAGATATTGTTACAGCATTAAGAACAGAGATTCCTTTAATGAGTTGGTTAGGATTAAGAAGATATTGGTTCGAAATTCTCGAACTACCAGTTGATTTTTCATTGGGCTTGTATGATATTATATGCTATTGGTTTTATAACTTACTATTTGGTGTTCTCTTAAAAAATTGGTTTCTACGAAAAATCGTAAACAAAATTAATTTGATTGTGTTTGAAAGAGTTTTGGAAAAATTGACTAAAAATGAATGAATTGATTATTAAAAATTTATTTTACGTTTTCCTAAAGTAAGCTTATATTAGTTTATCAACTCGATACATTCAAAAATTCATTAGAATGTAAATAAGTTGTAAATTACGAAATTAATGTCTTTTTATTTACATAAATGTCATCTAGTATATACACATCTCATTTGTTATATAAACATTTACTTTTCTTATTCATTACTTATCGTTTATTATTAAATTTTATAGCAATAAAAGGCATACTTATTTTTTAAATTGGAATATAATGAATTAATAATTAATCCAATATCAGTAGATAAAATTGTAAATAATGTCAAAATGCTGCAGTTAAAATATTAAACATAAATATTTAAACAAATTCAACGTTAGTAGTCTTTGTATATAATCATTTTTAAACTTTTTTATTTTACAAATTTAAGATAATTTAAACACATAAAAGAAAAAGTTTTAATAAATGAGATAAAATAAAAATATTTACAATTATAATCAGTTTATTAATTTTTTATAATTATAATGTTAAAAACATGTTCATCATTAACAAAAACGTATAATAATATATGCAGGACCTAACAATTATATAAATTTTTAGGTCCTGCATATATTATTATACGTTTAATATTATAAAAATTATATACATACTGTATATAATTTTTATAATATCAAACATACTGTATATAGTATTTAGGCCTATATGTTATGTGTACATACACGTGTATGTTTACATGTAAACATACACGTGTCCGTCATTAGGTAAAATTTGCTGATGGATAGATTTAAATATAACGTGAAGTCTTAAAGTATCCAGGTAAATCGGATAAAATTAAAAACATGACTTGAACATTTTGAATAACTTCAAATCTTAATTTAAACGATTGTTTATTTCATTTTTCAGTAAGTATTTGGAGAAATAAACCTATATTATTATTCTATTATTCGGTATAAGATAGAGTGGACGGTTATTTATAATTATCTAAGTATATTTAGGCCTATATTTACAGATAGCAATAAGAAACTGGAAAAGTTTTGATGCCTATAATTACTTTCATTCAGCTTTTATGCAGTAATGAAGCGCCTAAAAGCTTTAGAGACTATACCTGTTCATCCTAAATGTTAAATTTTATCACAAAATTGAAATTTTTAATCGAATTTCGATCGAGCACATCAAATAGATCGAGAAACTCCAAACGCTGTTTTAATACTTTTTATGATAGTATAGGGCTAAATGAAATGACTTGGGTCAAAGTTTGATTTCCGTAATAATTTTAACAAAACAAAATTAATAATTTACAAAAAAATTTCCCAATAATGGAAATTGCATCGTTTTAAAATTATTTTTTGACGTATCTTTGAATGTGAAATCTTTATCATAACATCTTAAATCATAAAAGTAGGAACTTCTTTCTTTCGTTCCTACTTTTATCGTTATCATCATCAGTAATATTGCATTCCTTTCTTTTCTTCACCTTTTCTTCGACCACCTTTTTTACTTTTTTCTGAATATTAGAAACTGGGGCTGCACGGACTGTCTCGGGTTCTTTTTTTAGCGTGATTTCGGAACGATCGTTTACTTGACAGATAAAACAGCTCTCGTCTTCTCGACATATTCCCCCTACAACCCATTTCGTACTTTTTAGTTTGCGGCCTTTTTCATATTTTCGTTTACATATGACAGTCTCGTCGATTTCGACGGTTTTCTTCGGACCTCCTATTTTAAACGACGTCATATTGTGCAGAGCAACTAGCATAATAAAACGTATATGGCTGGACCAGTCGATAGCAGCCTTATTCGAAATGCCTACAGCGATAACCGAGGTGGGTCGAAGAGCATTCCCAATGCAATGTAATGCCATATAAAAGATTCTACTCCACGAAATTTTCCACATTTACCTTTAAAGATTCCTTCGAATGCAGAACTATTTCTTCGATATTTTTTTGCAATCTCATCACACACGAATATCGGTCGTGTCGATAAAAAATTTGGCACGAATTCGAACAAATCTAACACTTCCTCAATATGTTGTAATCCTAGACTCACCGCAAATTAAAAACCTTTATCGATTCTGGGGTCCATACCTAATTCGGAAAATTCAGATTCGAGCACTCGATAGAAATCATGGGTGGTACACGCTGCCCAAAACTCTTGGGAAGAAATATCGAAAGAACTCATAACTAACCAAATTAACATTAAACGAAAAACTTCGAAAAGAAAAAAAAAAATTACGTCTAAAGTCAAAAATCAATCGACATCAACACAATTATCACAACTGTTACCACTTTCCGCCGATAACTCTACACGAAATGCGTCGTTCACTATTAATTTGCATATCACAACGCGATAGTCCGCAGCTCCTCTCCATCTTGACGTCACTAAGTAACCTGGATCGAGATTTACCGGAAGGTCCGCCATCTTGGCTACCTAGGTACACATTAACCATTATTTATAATCTGTAGTATTATATTTACAAATTCTAGCCCACCTAAATGCGAACGCTCTCAAAATGTGAACGACTGAAAATGTGAATGACTTTAAATCATAAAATTTTAAAATGCAAACAATTTCAAAATCATTCAAAATCATTAAAATTCAGAAAAATATCAAAATCGTTCAAAATCACGAAAACATGAACAATCCAAAATGTGAATGATTCAAAAATGAAATAGATGAACATGCTCGAAAAAGCTGAAAGAAGAACTAAATCATTAGATTTGGTTTAAAGCAAAAAGTGAACAGAAAATTAAAAAGAAAAGCGTTAGAAGAGGATGTTAAATTTGTATTCAGGCGCGATTTACATTTATTTAAAGTTTATAGAGAAAAATTGAAAGTTTTAAAGTCTGCTTCGCAATCATTTAAAATTAGTGGAGAAGGATTAGTTAGTGAATTAGAAAAATTAACTGATAAGTTGTTAGTTAGAAGGAGATAAAAAAGTATATAATAAAATTGTTGAAATTCTAGATCTATTATTTAAATCGGGTGAAATAAAAACTGATACGGTAAAAGAATATTGTTCAAAATTTTTAACTAAATAAATAAGTAATTATATTAAGACTAGCGTTTATCTCAGCGAATCTCAAAAAAATAAATTAAAATCAGCTTTAAAGAATGACGAAGAAATAAATTTACAAATTCGTAAATCTAAACCTCCTAATCATGATATGTTTTAACAAAAACTCAAATAAAAAATATTAATAAAGGAAAGAGAATAAAAATAAGTAGAACACAATTAAAAAAAAATGGAGGCTTCTTACCATTTTTAATTCCTATTCTAATTACTTTGGCTATAGGAGCTTTATCAAACGCTGCAGGATGGGGAGTTAAAAAAGCTATAGATAAAGTAACTGGATCCGGATTAATAAATAAAAAAAAAAAAAAAAAATGTGGAGGATTTCTTTCCTATCATTCTCTAGGCCCTTTAGGTCAAATATGGCCAAATTTCAAACAAGGGAAAGGAGTGATTTAAATTGGGAATATCCAACGAAATGATAAACGATAATATAAAAAACAAAAAAAGGATTTAGAGGTGTTTTTACGATTGATCTATTACCGAAAACAATTAGAAAATTTGAAAATGGTATAATTAATTTAGGTATTTCTACTGGAGATGGCACACACTGGGTTTGTTATTATAATGATCCTAAATATCCTTTCGTCGAATTCTTTGATCTTTTTAGTGAATATAAGTTTAAAAATACAAGATTGAAAAGAGATATAATTCCAAAAAAATTTATTAAATATTTACAAACGTCTAAAATGTTTGCCAAGCGAAGCCGATATTGCCTATGACATCCATGAAGTTATGTTTTTTCCAAAATTGCACCAAACAAACATAGATTTAATGAAAGTGCACCTTTTTGCTACCTTTCTCTGATTGTTTCGTGTTCGTAAATAATTGTATTATGTACGAATCAACGAAATGCGATAATTCAATTTAAATCAGTGTAAATTTTGAGCTTTTTTAAGGCTTCGAGCAGTCGCGTTATATCGAATCAGTGTTAAGCGAGACAGCGTTAAGCGGAGTCTTACTGTATTTTGTATGTTGTAGGGCAACTATAAAAAATTATTAAAGAAATTTCAGCTCTAAAATAAATACAAAGTAATTGAAAAATTAGATTCCCGTAAAAATTATAATAGTTATTAGGATAATTTTGGCCCTATTCCTACGTTTTCATCAATGAAAATCTACTGTATTTTACAAATCACAAAAATTTCGGAGGCTAGAACGGATGAATTGTATTTGCATTAATTTTTATGGAAAAAATTGCTTCGGTTAACGAACGGAGTCGAGGAACGGTCCAATTCATTAATCGCGGTTCCACTGTAAATACTTTGAAATTCGATCAGAAACCATAAACTATTACAGCGATAACCATGAACGCTTTCTTTATCGTCTTACTACTCATAACAACTGCAAGGAGGATCCGCTCGTGTACAAATACGTTTTCTAAGCATATCGCATTCGAATCTGCAAATTCCAAAAAACTCTTCTTTTCTCCAAATGTGAGGATAGTTATCCCAATGTTGTGGAGAACGACACATTCTTTGAGATGAAACTAATGTAGATAGTCCTAAAAATGAAGACTGTATAAATTTTTTTCGTAACTTACAAACGAAAATAATAAAGTAACTTTCCTTACCACCAATAGAAATCAGGAAGAATACTAGCAAAGCCTTCATTGTTTAGATGAGATCTGATTGTCTTTCTGTTTTCAGCAGTTTAAATACTATACAACGCTCAAAGTATAAAAGTCTTGTATTTCTTATGTAATATTATTTGATCGTTATTTAAAAATTTATTTAAATAAGAATTTAATTTAGAAATATTAGAACTTTTCGCAATTTCATTTTTCTACGAAATATAAAATTTCTTGATATTTTTGGAAGATCGAATATTAAAATTTCTAGAATAATTCCGGCAAATCTCTCATCTCTTAAAAAAAATAAAGATTTTAACAAATATTATTGTTTCTACTAAATATTCCTTCCTATATTTTATAGCCTATTATAGAATATATAGGGGTTATCTATGCTTATCATTAAGCGAATTGTCTATACTTGCTTAACTATAAATAGTAGAAAAATAAATTAAAATATTTAAAACGATGGAGTCAGAATTTGCTAATCTTACTTAATTGTACTGTAAATGAATACACGAAAATTCGAATTTTCCTTCTTTTCTGACTTGGTTTAGAGTTCAGAAAGTTTTAGGCTTCCGTAAGTCAGAAAAGAAGGAAAAATCGAATTTTCGTGTACTCATTCACAGTACAATTAATTAAGATTATAAATAGTAGAATTGTCACTCTATTTACTTAATATAAAATAGGAAAATAATTATGATTTCGTTACATGATAGAACTGTAAACGTTTGTAATTTTTTGGTGGTCCGTAATAAAAAAGTATTAATTTACATGTATCACAATCTGTCAACTAACATAGACAACTTTCAAATTTTGGTTTGGAACCATAAAATAATGTAACGACCATATGCAGCGCGAGTGAAGCTTTTAATACAATGTTTTGTTCACTCAAATGTAAAGATGCAAGCTAATGATAAATAAATAACAGTTGTAACATCAAGCAATTTTTTTAGCCGACTGCAAATTTCTCTCTTTTTAAAGTCCCCTCGGCTGTACATAGAAATGATCGGTCAAATTTTGATGTCGCGGTTCCTATTCGACAGTATTGGCTGGTATTTTGCTTTATATCTCGCGATTCCATGATTCAAATATTTTTGAATTTGTGAAGAATACTACGTTTGTATATGAGGATTTTACATTTTGGAGTTTATGAATAAGAGATAGACAGTGATAAAGAACATAATGGAAATTTTATTAGCGTTTAGTCATTACTATTTCAAAAATAAAGCTTTGATCCAAAAAATCACGTGACTCGAACTTCCGTACTAAATACGAGCTTTCATTCCGAACCTGAAGTTCCTATATAGTTTTGTCTCCGGCCCTAAGGTTTTTATATGTGGTCTCGATTTTCATCTATGTAATCCAGTTCTAGCGATGAAGGAAGGACTAACGAGCGAATGGAAATGTACAGGTCTGTAATTTAATAATTGTAACACAAAAAGTTATCCCAGTACTATAGTAAGAGGTTAAAGATATATAAGAAGTCTGATAATTTCCTTTTATACTACGATATAAAATATGAATAATAATAAAAACTTAAAAGAATAATTTTGTTGAATTTTGAGATATTTGTTATTTTTCAAAAAATAATATTCAAGTTTAAAAAATACGAAGAATGTGGTTCAAAGTCAAAATTTTATGAGAGGCCACCTTTTAAAGAATTTTTTTAATAACTTTATAATAATAATTTAAAAACTGCAGCAAGGCATTGTGACGATTTCACAATAAATAATTGCTTGTTACAATTATGTATTCAAAAAGTTCTGAAATGTTGACGATAATTTCTTTAAAACGTAAGTTTCTTATGATCTTAAGAACCTAATAACTTACAGCTATTGCTGATTACACACAGATACGATCTGTGATGGTCATACAGCTCATTGATCATATACAAAAGACGGTCTTCAAATTACTACAAATATCAACTTTGAATGGTTAAGGAATGATTATTATTATTTGTTTGCATCAAGAAATATTCTAACAATTTCTGTTTCTAATATTATACTGATAAAAAATGACGATAAAGCAATTCCGAATTTAAAACCCTATATTTTATAAATTGTCAAATTTTTCAGTTTACAGTTTTAGTTATTGTTACAGAAACATCAGAAACGATATAAGAGATAAGCAATTTACAATATATTTTCAATCCATAACAATTTTTCAAGTATGGCATACTTTTACGCAATAATATTGATAAAGGCGGCTTTTATGCACTCAATGTAAATTTGTCAAGCTGAGATTCTGTAATTATTGATTAAATGAACTTCAGTAGCCACCCAACTTAAGCTGATAAAACAAATGTTAAGATCGGAATGACCAATAAATAAAAATTTCACAAATTTTTTACAGCTAAAACGAATTTATCTGTTGGGGCTTACGTTTTTATGACTGAATAGAGACGTACATTTTAACAGAAAAACTAAAAGCAGAGTAATAAGTATGTTAATTTTTGCCCTTTATTTAAAAAGAAAAAGTTAACATATTTAAGGTAAGAACATAAATGATCTTTTTCTTCGCATATTTATGTTTTTCTTCATTCATTAAACATTATTTATGACAATTGATGCTTTAATATTTGAATGAATTTGAAAGCAATATTGTAAAAAATATTATATAAATTTAACATTAAATTAAATTTTAAAAATTTAAAGAATTTTTAATTATACTTTACATTTTTATAATTTAACTGAAAGTGTTTAAAAATTATATTAAGAAATATATGTAAACAATAAATCTAACATTTATTGATTTTATTAAATTACAAACTTGTAAAAAAATGACATTATAATATACATTATAATATACGTTATAATATAATATACATAAAAATGACATTATAATATTGAAATTACGAAGGAATCATGTTAGGTCTAAAAATTTAACTCCGAAATTTCCACTATTGCCATTTTTTGTTTTAACAACTACAGCGACGATACACTTTACTGCATATAGTCCTTTTCTGTACCACACATTGCCTATGGCAGACATTTCTTAGCTCTGTAAATGAGCAATCTCTATAATATCCTCCAGGATAAGGAGTATAGTGTGTCGTTAAGCTTGAAACTTCTGTGAATCGTACTAGAATAAAATTCAATCACACTTCATCAATTTATATAAGTAATATATCGAAGTATTGATAAAGAAACTTACTACTGACGCAGAGCAGGAAAATCAAAATTATCGTTTTCATTCTTCCAAGTAAATAATTTTCACACGATATTATCGGTTATATAGCCAATACTCGTGTCGTTATAAGAGAAACATTGCTTCTGATTTAATAAAGACACTTGGATTTCATTCATCGAAGTGTAACGTTAGTACTTATTACGTGTCAAACGAATTCGAGATTTTGATAAAGGATACTTATATTGAATACTCTTGATTATATTATTTTCCTTGTATAATATATTAAATTTTAAAATATTTTACGATACAAATATTTTTTTACAATTATACACGAAAAATTTAAAGTTTTTTTTATATATTTCGTACTGATAATGCTAAACTACACTTACAACCAAATTTACATTTTAATAATATTGAATATTATTTTGTCCGCTAAATAATTTACATTAATAATAATAATAATAATAATAATAATAATAACTCTCCCGTGGTCACCACCTGGTCGTGGTGGGAGAGCCCAGTAATTTTACTGATCCATAGGGCAATGCAGGCTGGAGCACAAGCTCCTGGTAGGGACACCCATGCCAGTAAGGTCTATGGGGAGAAATGAAGCTAAGAGTGACCACACCCACATTCTGTGGAGATATTTATTATGGTGATAACTAGATCAAAGTGTGATACCGGCTCGGACGTCGCCCGGGTTAACAAGGTCCGCGTTCGTGAGTTAGGCAGAGGCTCACGTTCGAAAAATAGGCCACAGTCTCCCCTGGTTACCGGTGGCGAAAGCAGCACCGGCCCAAGCATGGCTACTGCAATGCCCTCAACAGATGTGAGGAACCAACCCAGCCTTGGTGTTTCTGTGGCAATGCATCCACAGACCACAAAGGCTGGAAAACCACGCCAACGGATGAAATGGACAGTAGAAATGAACGAGTTTATCATCCGTACTTACTACACAATCACAAAACTCGAAACAAACATGACAGCATACAGACAACAACTACACCATAAATTCACACAACAATATCCTCACCTCACTGTCACTGAACAAAGGGTTGTTGATCAAAAAAGAACAATTATACACAACAACCTTATTCCACAAACAACACTTGAACTTATCAAACAACAGGTTGCTGATCAAATACATCAACAGACAGAAACATCTAACATTAATGTAGATCATGTAACCTGTCAGGATAATCCAGCAATAAGCATTGATAATAACACACATACAACAATTACCACTAATGATACTACAGACACTTCCTCATCCATCACTGATAACATAGACTTGGATTTAGTTAATACGCTCTCACTTATATTTCAGGAAACACTCACTAAATATACAGGTACAGATCCCACACAACGACCACGAATACCAAAAATCAACACGTCAAAGGAAGTAGGAAAAACACTAAATTATGTAAACACTCACTTACTACCACACTACATTCATTCAATTTCTACACTCGCAGACATTCATACATTAGTTTATGCTGGGGCAGTCACAGTAGTGACACACCATGGACTGAAAGTACAATCACAGACAAATACACAGAAAACACAATTCTATCACAAGCCTGCGTGGCAGAGAAGAATAGAAACACAAATAAATGACATTAGACAGCAATTAGGCAGGCTGACACAATACACTAAAAACAACATAACACCCAAATTAAGGAAACAGCTCAAAAACATTTTCAAGAAAATAAAAACACACACAAAACATGAACATCACAACACACGCATTACAGAATACATTGATACACTAAAACAAAAACTTGCTGCCAAAGCACGTAGACTCAAACGATACAAAACATGTACACTACGAAAACAACAAAATAAATTATTTACAAACAATGAAAAACTCTTTTACAGACAAATTAATAACAAAGCAAACACTGATACACAGCACAGTGGCACACCAACAGAAGAACTCACAACATATTGGTCTTCTCTTTGGTCCAGTGCTGTCACGCACAATGCTGAAGCAGGCTGGATTGAGGAGGAGAACAGAAACTTGCACAACATACCAACTATGCCCTGTGCTGAAATAAGCATACACGATTTCCAATACACTGTTAACAAAACACACAACTGGAAGACACCTGGTGTAGACAACATTCACAATTTCTGGTACAAAAAGTTTACATCACTGCACCAGGAACTAGCTAAACACCTAACACACATCATCATCAATCCACAAGACATGCCAAATTTTCTTACTCAGGGCATCACCTACATGAAACCTAAAAACAACAATACCACAGACCCCACACAATACAGACCAATTACATGTCTTCCAACACTCTACAAATTATTGACATCCTGTATCGCAAACAAAATATACAAACATGTTGAAGAACACGACATTCTAACGGAACAACAAAAAGGTTGTCGTAGAAACCACAGGGGATGCAAAGAACAGTTACTCATAGATTCAGTCATTCTACGGCAAGCACACAAACAACACAGAAACATACACATGGCATATATAGACTACAGAAAAGCATTCGACAGTGTTCCACACAGTTGGCTGCTACATATTCTACACATGTACAAAATACATCCATCACTCATTACATTCTTCCAAAACACTATGCAGCACTGGAGGACAACACTACATCTCAGGGTTCATAACACCTCCATACAAACAAACCAAATTTTTATTAGGCGAGGAATTTTTCAAGGAGATTCCTTGAGTCCTCTCTGGTTCTGCCTAGCCTTGAACCCATTATCCAACATGTTAAACAACACACAATATGGCTACAATATCAGACACGAAAAAACAACACAGTTTACACTGTCACATCTCATGTACATGGATGACATAAAACTTTATGCATCCACACAAAAACAACTTCATCAACTCCTACAAATCACACATTCATACACCAAGGACATACAAATGGAATTTGGCCTAGATAAATGCAAAACAGTTCACATAGAAAAAGGAATCCTGAAGAAAGAAGATTTTGCACTTGGAAATGGAGACGTTATTGAATCCATGGAAGAGAGCGAGTTCTACAAGTATTTAGGATTCCAACAGGCCAAACTAACAGAACATGCACAAATAAAGCAAAGATTAATTAAAGAATACCAAAGTAGGTTAAATGCTATTCTCAGAACAGAGTTAAATGCAAAACACACAGTTAAAGCAATAAACACATATGTCATTCCAGTACTCACATATTCTTTTGGAGTTATACGTTGGACTCACACTGATCTTGAGCAACTCCAAAGGAAAACAAGAACAACACTTACTAAGCATAAACAACATCATCCTAAATCTGCCACAGAAAGATTAATCCTTCCACGTAAAGATGGCGGACGTGGCCTGATTGACATAGTTAACCTTCACTACAAACAAATACAGTCACTGCGAGAGTTTTTCTACAAAAAACAAGAAACATCACAATTACATAAAGCAGTAACTCTAGCAGACTCAAATAACACACCATTAAACTTACACTCACATCATATGGACACAACACAACATATAAAAAGCTTAGACACCATTAAGCAATCGTGGGCTCGAAAGGCACTCCATGGCAGGCATCCTTACGACCTGGCCCAGGATTTTGTTGACAAAACTGCGTCAAACAGCTGGTTAGCTCGGGGATGCCTCTTTAGGGAGACGGAAGGATTCATGATCGCGTGTATAGCGATCATGAATCCTTCCGTGTACAGGCGATCATGATCGCCATACAGGATCATGATCACCATACAGGATCATGATCGCCATACAGGATCATGATCGCCTGTACACGGACTGTCCTTATTGTACCTGTTGTTCTCTCCTCTACAGGTGTCATACCACACACACTACACAAAAGCCTGGGCACGTTACAATTGAATAGAAACACATACATCACACTACAGAAGGCCACTATATTGAATGCATGTCATATTGTGAGAAAATTCCTGAATACAGACACACACACTGATACACTTCTTTAATTTCTGTTTTGGTTACTATGCCTTGACTTTGGTCCGGCATGGTACACAGCCACCGGTGTTAACCGAGTATATCTCACTTAACCCAATATAATAATAATAATAATAAAGTACGTATAATTATAAGTACTTTATAATATTGTTTGAGGTTTTCACTAAGCTAATTTCTGGCAATTTTGAGTGTCAGTTTCTATACTCGTGTCCAAAATATAACCATTAATTTGGCTTATATGTTAGAAAATACTGATCAGAACAGCATGAAATTTAACATATAAGCATAACATTGTAGTCTTTATTCGATAAAACCAATTGAAACACAAACATTTCATCTAAATTATATCAAACCAAAAACTAAAAAGTACTAAGTATTGTATTACAGAAAAAGTTTGAAAAATTATTATGCAAAATAAAATGTTCATGATTTGCTTGTGGTGTAAGGTGAATTTTATTTGAATAATTGTAATTCCGAAAAACTCCTATTAATATGAGATATTTACACTAGCATATTTTCCTCTGCGTAGTTCTCTATCTTAATGCAAGTTATCACAATCTAATTGTAGAGCAACTTCATTGTATTTTCACGACAAAATATACTGTACATTTAAACGTAGTAATATTAACTTTGAAAGTCGTTATATCACGAAATTATGGCATAAAATTTGTATAAAATAAGTTATTTTTCTTCAGAAATTCAACAAATCATTGCCAGTGTAATTATTATTGACAATAACTGTAAGGGGGAATCGTTAATTCTCTGTCAGAACCTCAAACGGTCTTTTCCGCATGTGAGTGGTGGTGACGGAAGCACAGATACGAGGCACCTTTACAAGAGAACTAAGAAGGTTGCTTAAATCAGTGGACTGTAAATTGCGTTGATGTGATCAGTGAGCGTTAATGTTCGTTCTAAGTTCGTTTCACTTGATGTACAGACATTGAAAAAGTAGGCGATGATGGAATTTAAATGCTTTGTAATAGGAATTGAGGTAACTCTTGCCACAGTTTCAAATGAGATAGTAAAAACTAGTTATTTCAGAAAGAATAAGAAAAAATATCAGATGTACAGTAAGACCTCGCTTAACACGGGAATGCGTTCCTAGACGACAAAGCGCTAAGCGAAATAGCGTTAAACGGGGTCATTTTAACATAGAGTAAATAGGGGTAGTGAAACACGCGACCAAAAATAAACAAATTTTACTTTAATTTTAAGTTATTTTTATATTAATTTGTATAATAATATATGTTAAATAACACATAAACATGTGCACACCGAAATGTAAAGTTCATTTTTTGTGACGAAAGTCCTGACTTTGCTGAAATTCTTGTATTTTTGCAATAAAGTCGCGAAGTATCATTCGTGGCTTTTTTTCTTTCCTTAAGCAAATGTCGGTAGCAGAAGATCGCATCCAAAATGCTTCGTTTTGCTTTTGCACTCCTTTCAAAATCTGGATCATTCGCTACAGTTTGATCAACGATTTCGGTTATCGTTACCAAACTTTTACTAAGGAAATCTGTAGAGAAATTTTTTGGGTTTATCTTTTTCAGAATCGCTATTTTCCAGTTCTACACGTATTCCTTGTTCTGCCAGTTCTTGAGGTTGTCGTTGGTAAGACTCACCAGAAACCTGCAGTAACTCTTCAACATCCTGCTCGTCTACATCTAGTCCTGCTGTATCGATTAGGTTGAGTTTGGTCAACCTAACGATACAGCGATAGGCTCTTCTCGTTGTGAATTCTTGGATACCTTCAGCCATAACTTCTTCCACACTTCGTTCGTGCATTTATCAGTCAATGTTTGCCAAGCGAAGCCGATATTGCCTATGGCATCCATGAAGTTATATTTTTTCCAAAATTGCACCAAACAAACATAGATTTAATGAAAGTGCACCTTTTTGCTACCTTTCTCTGATTGTTTCGTGTTCGTAAATAATTGTATTATGTACGAATCAACGAAATGCGATAATTCAATTTAAATCAGTGTAAATTTTGAGCTTTTTTAAGGCTTCGAGCAGTCGCGTTATATCGAATCAGTGTTAAGCGAGACAGCGTTAAGCGGAGTCTTACTGTATTTTGTATGTTGTAGGGCAACTATAAAAAATTATTAAAGAAATTTCAGCTCTAAAATAAATACAAAGTAATTGAAAAATTAGATTCCCGTAAAAATTATAATAGTTATTAGGATAATTTTGGCCCTATTCCTACGTTTTCATCAATGAAAATCTACTGTATTTTACAAATCACAAAAATTTCGGAGGCTAGAACGGATGAATTGTATTTGCATTAATTTTTATGGAAAAAATTGCTTCGGTTAACGAACGGAGTCGAGGAACGGTCCAATTCATTAATCGCGGTTCCACTGTAAATACTTTGAAATTCGATCAGAAACCATAAACTATTACAGCGATAACCATGAACGCTTTCTTTATCGTCTTACTACTCATAACAACTGCAAGGAGGATCCGCTCGTGTACAAATACGTTTTCTAAGCATATCGCATTCGTATCTGCAAATTCCAGAAAACTCTTCTCCGAGGCAAATGTGAGGATAGTAGTTATCCCAATCTTGTGGAGAACGATACATTCTTTGAGATGAAACTAATGTGGATAGTCCTAAAAATGAAGACTGTATAAATTTTTTTCGTAACTTACAAACGAAAATATTAAAGTAACTTTCCTTACCACCAATAGAAATCAGGAAGAATACTAGCAAAGCCTTCATTGTTTAGATGAGATCTGATTGTCTTTCTGTTTTCAGCAGTTTAAATACTATACAACGCTCAAAGTATAAAAGTCTTGTATTTCTTATGTAATATTATTTGATCGTTATTTAAAAATTTATTTAAATAAGAATTTAATTTAGAAATATTAGAACTTTTCGCAATTTCATTTTTCTACGAAATATAAAATTTCTTGATATTTTTGGAAGATCGAATATTAAAATTTCTAGAATAATTCCGGCAAATCTCTCATCTCTTAAAAAAAATAAAGATTTTAACAAATATTATTGTTTCTACTAAATATTCCTTCCTATATTTTATAGCCTATTATAGAATATATAGTGGTTATCTATGCTTATCATTAAGCGAATTGTCTATACTTGCTTAACTATAAATAGTATAGAAAAATAAATCAAAATATTTAAAACGATGGAGTCAGAATTTGCTAATCTTGCAAAATTAAAGTGGGCTTAATTTTTTAAAATTATTTATTTCACTGTTCTATTGAAAAACAAAGAAATATAAACGTTTACAAAATTCCTAATACAAAAAATTTTATAATGTTAATTTAACGAAGACTCGTTCGAATACTGTCTAGTCCAGAGGTGGCCAACGAGTCGATCGCGCTCGCCCGGTCGATCGCCAAGCCAATTTTCGTCGATCGCTCGCGATGTCTTCATTTAATGTATTATATTTGTAACCGAACGCAACAGTAGGCATATGCATGCAGTTATGACTCGACTCATAAGCAGTGCACCTCGTACTGAAACATAGTGTCATAAACATAGTATGTATTTCACACTTTCCCCTCCCCACTTAGACTATGCCTCTGACAACAGGTCGAACGCGACACATTTTTAAGATAAAAAGTAGATCTTATGTACTCAAAAGTTGGCCACCCCTACTCTAGTCGACGTTTCTTCTAAGATTCACCTGATGATAAACCGAAAGGTTTAAAACTACTAGGGATTTTGCGAACGTTTTATTTTCTAATGTCCTCCAATAAAGCAGTGAAATGAAGTGAAATAAATAAAAAGAATATTAAAAGTTTGAGTATAAATTTTTATAATAAAGTTCAGTATTGAGCCGAGCACTCGATTAAATAATTAATTATAACTAAATTAATCAGTAATAATAACTAAAATAAATAAAGGGAAAACGAATTTTATTTTATTTCTCCTCTATTTATTTTCGTTAAACTTAGCAAAAACTTAAATCCAATTGAAACTGTTACTAAATAGTAACTGAAATATCGATATTAGATACTAAATAATAATTAAAACTAAAAATAAAAGAACACGCTAATTAACGGTACAGATATTCTATCACTTCGTTGGGAACATTATATTCATTCGAACATTACTACGTATACCAGCTACGAATAAAGAATTTTATTTAGAAATGGGACTACCTTCAATGATGCTCAACTGATTCTCTATCATGTTTCCTATTGGACACACGCGTGAAATCAGGTAGGATTATCTTTATCATAACAATTATTTGTTATGATAAACATTTCACATTCGTCAAAAAATAATTTTAAAACGATGCGATTTCCATTATTTTGAAATTTTTTTGTAAATTATTTTGTTTTGTTAAAATTATTACGGAAATCAAACTTTGACTCAAGTCATTTCATTTATCCCTATACTATCATGAAAAGTATTAAAACAGCATTTGGAGTTTCTCGATCTATTTGATGTGCTCGATCGAAATTCGATTAAAAATTTCAATTTTGTGATAAAATTTAACATTTCATATCATATCATATCAACCTTTATTAGACATAAAAGGCCTTCGCCTGTTACATGGGACGTGGTTTGATAACGTATCATGTTAATCCACACAAATAAGTATTAGAAACACTATTACAACTTATTGTGTACTGTACATAGTGATTTATCGAATAATACAATTCGTTTACTGATACTCCCTAGTTTACAATAGAGCAAGTATGTTTTTCTCCTTACAATAATTATAAATGAGTTACTAACTCTAATAATTAGTATTTTTTAAGTACAAACCTTTTGTTTGTACTTAAAAACGTAACTACTATCAATAGCGAGGTTAAAGCCGAAGTTTTAAACGCGAAAACGTGTACGTCGGACATTCGGCGCCGCTTTCCCGTAAGCCTAGAAGTTTGACAATAGCGTTTGAAATATCGAGCATGATTGTACTGGCTTTCCAAGCACCATTGTCAAACTTCTAGGCTTACAGGAAAGCGGCACCGAACGTCCGACGTACACGTTTAATATAAGCTTACTTTAAGAAAACGTAAAATAAATTTTTAATAATCAATTCATTCATTTTTGGTCAATTTTTCCAAAACTCTTTCAAACACAATCAAAGTAATTTTGTTTACGATTTTTCTTAGAAACCAAATTTTTAAGAGAACACTAAATAGTAGGTTATAAAACCAATAGCATATAATATCATACAAGCCCAATGAAAAATCAACTGGTAGTTCGAGAATTTCAAACCAATATCTTTTTAGTCCTAACCAACTCATTAAAGGAATCTCAGTTCTAAATGCTGTAACAATATCTTTACTCATAGCCACTCCTTCTTCATATGGTTTCAACAGACTCCATTTTATATCCTCATGGATTATTTTTCTATATAGTTGAAATGATTCTTCATAGTTTCCATCACATATATTAAATCGATCGTCCATGCCTAATAAATATCCGATGCATCTCCATAAATGAATCAGACATTCTGATTCTTCTTTACTGCAATATAAACCAATCTTTTCGGGATATGCAATCATCCACCCAACGAATGCAAATTGAGTTGCTGCCATTCCGCTTTGCGAGAAAAATAAAGCGTCTTTTAGTTTAGGTTTATCGTAGGACGGAGAATCCAGAGCTTTTGCAACTTCTTTATGCATCTGTCTTACAGTAATTAACGATTTGTGAGCAGAATTCTTTGGATTCCAAATATCTCCAACATACCAGCTAATTACATGCTTGCAAGTGATGATATAACGATGTAACAAAGCTGGAATAGTGCCCGACTTCCCAGTATAGAGAAACGGTTCTATTGTTGGCGTATACATAAATATAAGAATTAAGCCACAAAGATGTGCCATGCAAATACTGAAAAAATAAGAAAAGGAAGCCTTAGATATTAATACATCGTTAAAATTTTGTAAATCAATATTAAATCTTATCAAACTTTTTAAATATTTAATAAAATTTAATATAATCGTTACTTTTATAAATAATATCGATCATAAAATAATCGAAATTAATTTATTAGGATTAATATTAATGTAGTATTAATTTATAATGATTTAGATCAGCTGTCGGCAACCTTTCTGACCTCATGGACCACTAAACTCACGATTTTGAATCCCGCGGACCACTAACATGAATTTTTTTAAACGATACAAAATCTGTAGTATAATAATGATCATAAAAGTTCGATTTTACTATATTAATATGAAACTCGCGTGTTTAATTATAACAAATTAACACAAGCCTACAGTTCGTTGCTGCTTGTTTGAAATAAGTTTATGGATTCTTAGCGCTTTTCCATGAAAGACGACTGTCGTACTCACAATATTTTTTATTGTTCATTATTTATTGATAGCAGTCACTTCGTATTTGGTTTTAGATTCGAACAGAAACCCCCAATGAGTGAAAAAAGCAACTAAGCATTTTGCATTTCTTTCGTAGTAGGCCTACTTCGCGTAACCTTCAGTTGATCAATGTCCAAATTCTCCACAGACCACCAAAATTTTCTCGCGGACCACCGGTTGCCGACCGTTGGTTTAGATATTTAAATATACTTAATGATTAATCGTTATTAAATCTATTTAAATACGAGTTCGATTCATTAATGGTTGAAGTTCACATATAATATTAAATTATCATTTTACTTTGTTTCTTAATTTTCCGTTCTACAGTAAATACCAATAGAAATTTTCGGAAAACAAGGTCGGAATTGAACCTGGATCTTTCTATAATAGTCTATTAATGTATGACACTAGTTATATTTATTTCTTAAGTATTTCTAGCAGTAAATGTGTATTAAACGTTCATCTTTTCGTAAAGGTAATGCGCTTATTACGACATATTTTGCACTATTTGTTTACAGCTTATCTAAGAGAATATGTCGTCTTTTATGTTATTCTTATCTTGTCTATATCATTATCATGCTTGTTAATGCTGATTACATTAAATTATTTTTCCACTTCCTAGAAGCATTTATTATTATATCACATTCTTATTTCTATTAAATTAAATTTTCCGGAATATAAATATGAATTTTTAAAACATTCTTAAAATGTAATATTCCATACTTACCTACAAATATTATTCAAAAATATATTACGAACACGTTCAAGTTTCTTCTGATCAAACCATTCCGGTTTTATTTTCATTGAATTTCCGTTATCAGCAGGCACCATTTTACCGATATGTACTTCTTTTAAAAAACGTTTTAATGTGTTCTCCATTCTCTTTATTAAAGATAATACAAATGAGGTACAATTAGAAATAAAAATGATACATTCAAATTTTAAATAAACTTAATATTTCCAAAATAATCGAACATAATTGAAATAATATATTATATCATTAAAAACTTATATTAATAAACATAAAACTCTAAGACAGTGTAAAAAAGAACATTTGTGATAAATAATTTAAATTTAATTTGGTTTGCTTACAGTTGCTTACTACGTGGAAGTAACTTTCATTACAAAAATAAAATTTATTAACTGAAAAAGGGCAGAAAAACAAAATGAAAACTAAAAACATTGGCATGTATTTATCTTCAAGAAATAAACATTTTTCACATTTTACAAGTATTTATATTATATTATATATATATAATATAACATAGGTCTATAACATATAAAACATACAGGCCTAAATGTTAAGAGAACTGTTGTTAATATCAGAAATAATGTCAATGACCGGACCATAACGTTATCGTTTAAAAATATTGGAAAATAACGCTTTATAGTCCGATCAATAACATTATTGCTCTACTGAGATGGGTAACGTTGATTCTAAAACAACAGTTGGACATTACCTTTATCTCCCAATCTTCTGTATGACTATAGTTATTTCTCCTTATTTTCTACTCCCCTACACCTAGACCAAATAAAATGTGAATGAAAACTTTTCGAAAGTAACGGGATGAACTTACCCAATCGCGCCGATACCAGATGTGGATCGTGCAGGAGGTTATCAAGAAATTTATTAGCGAAATTGAGGCCGAAGTTTTAAACGCGAAAACGTGTACGTCGGACGTTCGGTGCCGCTTTCCTGTAAGCCTAGAAGTTTGACAATGGTGTTTGGAAAGCCAGTACAATCATGCTCGATATTTCAGATGCTATTGTCAAACTTCTAGGCTTACGGGAAAGCGGCGCCGAATGTCCAACGTACACGTTTTCGCGTTTAAAACTTCGGCTTTAACCTCGCTATTGATAGTAGTTACGTTTTTAAGTACAAACAAAAGGTTTGTACTTAAAAAATACTAATTATTAGAGTTAGTAACTCATTTATAATTATTGTAAGGAGAAAAACATACTTGCTCTATTGTAAACTAGGGAGTATCAGTAAACGAATTGTATTATTCGATAAATCACTATGTACAGTACACAATAAGTTGTAATAGTGTTTCTAATACTTATTTGTGTGGATTAACATGATACGTTATCAAACCACGTCCCATGTAACAGGCGAAGGCCTTTTATGTCTAATAAAGGTTGATATGATATGATATGAAATGTTAAATTTTATCACAAAATTGAAATTTTTAATCGAATTTCGATCGAGCACATCAAATAGATCGAGAAACTCCAAATGCTGTTTTAATACTTTTCATGATAGTATAGGGATAAATGAAATGACTTGAGTCAAAGTTTGATTTCCGTAATAATTTTAACAAAACAAAATAATTTACAAAAAAATTTCAAAATAATGGAAATCGCATCGTTTTAAAATTATTTTTTGACGAATGTGAAATGTTTATCATAACAAATAATTGTTATGATAAAGATAATCCTACCTGATTTCACGCGTGTGTCCAATAGGAAACATGATAGAGAATCAGTTGAGCATCATTGAAGGTAGTCCCATTTCTAAATAAAATTCTTTATTCGTAGCTGGTATACGTAGTAATGTTCGAATGAATATAATGTTCCCAACGAAGTGATAGAATATCTGTACCGTTAATTAGCGTGTTCTTTTATTTTTAGTTTTAATTATTATTTAGTATCTAATATCGATATTTCAGTTACTATTTAGTAACAGTTTCAATTGGATTTAAGTTTTTGCTAAGTTTAACGAAAATAAATAGAGGAGAAATAAAATAAAATTCGTTTTCCCTTTATTTATTTTAGTTATTATTACTGATTAATTTAGTTATAATTAATTATTTAATCGAGTGCTCGGCTCAATACTGGACTTTATTATAAAAATTTATACTCAAACTTTTAATATTCTTTTTATTTACTGCGACTTTTTGATGCGGAATCGCATCAAAAAGTTGCAGTAATTGATTTTACTTGGACTTCGTGCAAATTTCATTGCATAAAAATTTGAAAAAGTCAAAATAATCTCCAAATCTTCGAAGTACTTCATTTCACTGCTTTATTGGAGGACATTAGAAGATAAAACGTTCGCAAAATCCCTAGTAGTTTCAAACCTTTCGGTTTATCATCAGGTGAATCTTAGAAGAAACGTCGACTAGAGTAGGGGTGGCCAACTTTTGAGTACATAAGATCTACTTTTTATCTTAAAAATGTGTCGCGTTCGACCTGTTGTCAGAGGCATAGTCTAAGTGGGGAGGGGAAAGTGTGAAATACATACTATGTTTATGACACTATGTTTCAGTACGAGGTGCACTGCTTATGAGTCGAGTCATAACTGCATGCATATGCCTACTGTTGCGTTCGGTTACAAATATAATACATTAAATGAAGACATCGCGAGCGATCGACGAAAATTGGCTTGGCGATCGACCGGGCGAGCGCGATCGACTCGTTGGCCACCTCTGGACTAGACAGTATTCGAACGAGTCTTCGTTAAATTAACATTATAAAATTTTTTGTATTAGGAATTTTGTAAACGTTTATATTTCTTTGTTTTTCAATAGAACAGTGAAATAAATTATTTTAAAAAAATAAGCCCACTTCAATTTTGCAAGATTAGCAAATTCCGACTCCATCGTTTTAAATATTTTGATTTATTTTTCTATACTATTTATAGTTAAGCAAGTATAGACAATTCGCTTAATGATAAGCATAGATAACCACTATATATTCTATAATAGGCTATAAAATATAGGAAGGAATATTTAGTAGAAACAATAATATTTGTTAAAATCTTTATTTTTTTTAAGAGATGAGAGATTTGCCGGAATTATTCTAGAAATTTTAATATTCGATCTTCCAAAAATATCAAGAAATTTTATATTTCGTAGAAAAATGAAATTGCGAAAAGTTCTAATATTTCTAAATTAAATTCTTATTTAAATAAATTTTTAAATAACGATCAAATAATATTACATAAGAAATACAAGACTTTTATACTTTGAGCGTTGTATAGTATTTAAACTGCTGAAAACAGAAAGACAATCAGATCTCATCTAAACAATGAAGGCTTTGCTAGTATTCTTCCTGATTTCTATTGGTGGTAAGGAAAGTTACTTTAATATTTTCGTTTGTAAGTTACGAAAAAAATTTATACAGTCTTCATTTTTAGGACTATCCACATTAGTTTCATCTCAAAGAATGTATCGTTCTCCACAAGATTGGGATAACTACTATCCTCACATTTGCCTCGGAGAAGAGTTTTCTGGAATTTGCAGATACGAATGCGATATGCTTAGAAAACGTATTTGTACACGAGCGGATCCTCCTTGCAGTTGTTATGAGTAGTAAGACGATAAAGAAAGCGTTCATGGTTATCGCTGTAATAGTTTATGGTTTCTGATCGAATTTCAAAGTATTTACAGTGGAACCGCGATTAATGAATTGGACCGTTCCTCGACTCCGTTCGTTAACCGAAGCAATTTTTTCCATAAAAATTAATGCAAATACAATTCATCCGTTCTAGCCTCCGAAATTTTTGTGATTTGTAAAATACAGTAGATTTTCATTGATGAAAACGTAGGAATAGGGCCAAAATTATCCTAATAACTATTATAATTTTTACGGGAATCTAATTTTTCAATTACTTTGTATTTATTTTAGAGCTGAAATTTCTTTAATAATTTTTTATAGTTGCCCTACAACATACAAAATACAGTAAGACTCCGCTTAACGCTGTCTCGCTTAACACTGATTCGATATAACGCGACTGCTCGAAGCCTTAAAAAAGCTCAAAATTTACACTGATTTAAATTGAATTATCGCATTTCGTTGATTCGTACATAATACAATTATTTACGAACACGAAACAATCAGAGAAAGGTAGCAAAAAGGTGCACTTTCATTAAATCTATGTTTGTTTGGTGCAATTTTGGAAAAAATATAACTTCATGGATGCCATAGGCAATATCGGCTTCGCTTGGCAAACATTGACTGATAAATGCACGAACGAAGTGTGGAAGAAGTTATGGCTGAAGGTATCCAAGAATTCACAACGAGAAGAGCCTATCGCTGTATCGTTAGGTTGACCAAACTCAACCTAATCGATACAGCAGGACTAGATGTAGACGAGCAGGATGTTGAAGAGTTACTGCAGGTTTCTGGTGAGTCTTACCAACGACAACCTCAAGAACTGGCAGAACAAGGAATACGTGTAGAACTGGAAAATAGCGATTCTGAAAAAGATAAACCCAAAAAATTTCTCTACAGATTTCCTTAGTAAAAGTTTGGTAACGATAACCGAAATCGTTGATCAAACTGTAGCGAATGATCCAGATTTTGAAAGGAGTGCAAAAGCAAAACGAAGCATTTTGGATGCGATCTTCTGCTACCGACATTTGCTTAAGGAAAGAAAAAAAGCCACGAATGATACTTCGCGACTTTATTGCAAAAATACAAGAATTTCAGCAAAGTCAGGACTTTCGTCACAAAAAATGAACTTTACATTTCGGTGTGCACATGTTTATGTGTTATTTAACATATATTATTATACAAATTAATATAAAAATAACTTAAAATTAAAGTAAAATTTGTTTATTTTTGGTCGCGTGTTTCACTACCCCTATTTACTCTATGTTAAAATGACCCCGTTTAACGCTATTTCGCTTAGCGCTTTGTCGTCTAGGAACGCATTCCCGTGTTAAGCGAGGTCTTACTGTACATCTGATATTTTTTCTTATTCTTTCTGAAATAACTAGTTTTTACTATCTCATTTGAAACTGTGGCAAGAGTTACCTCAATTCCTATTACAAAGCATTTAAATTCCATCATCGCCTACTTTTTCAATGTCTGTACATCAAGTGAAACGAACTTAGAACGAACATTAACGCTCACTGATCACATCAACGCAATTTACAGTCCACTGATTTAAGCAACCTTCTTAGTTCTCTTGTAAAGGTGCCTCGTATCTGTGCTTCCGTCACCACCACTCACATGCGGAAAAGACCGTTTGAGGTTCTGACAGAGAATTAACGATTCCCCCTTACAGTTATTGTCAATAATAATTACACTGGCAATGATTTGTTGAATTTCTGAAGAAAAATAACTTATTTTATACAAATTTTATGCCATAATTTCGTGATATAACGACTTTCAAAGTTAATATTACTACGTTTAAATGTACAGTATATTTTGTCGTGAAAATACAATGAAGTTGCTCTACAATTAGATTGTGATAACTTGCATTAAGATAGAGAACTACGCAGAGGAAAATATGCTAGTGTAAATATCTCATATTAATAGGAGTTTTTCGGAATTACAATTATTCAAATAAAATTCACCTTACACCACAAGCAAATCATGAACATTTTATTTTGCATAATAATTTTTCAAACTTTTTCTGTAATACAATACTTAGTACTTTTTAGTTTTTGGTTTGATATAATTTAGATGAAATGTTTGTGTTTCAATTGGTTTTATCGAATAAAGACTACAATGTTATGCTTATATGTTAAATTTCATGCTGTTCTGATCAGTATTTTCTAAGATATAAGCCAAATTAATGGTTATATTTTGGACACGAGTATAAAAACTAAGACACTCAAAATTGCCAGAAATTAGCCTAGTGAAAACCTCAAACAATATTATAAAGTACTTATAATTATAAGTACTTTATTATTATTATTATTATGTTGGGTTAAGTGAGATATACTCGGTTAACACCGGTGGCTGTGTACCATGCCGGACCAAAGTCAAGGCATAGTAACCAAAACAGAAATTAAAGAAGTGTATCAGTGTGTGTGTCTGTATTCAGGAATTTTCTCACAATATGACATGCATTCAATATAGTGGCCTTCTGTAGTGTGATGTATGTGTTTCTATTCAATTGTAACGTGCCCAGGCTTTTGTGTAGTGTGTGTGGTATGACACCTGTAGAAGAGAGAACGACAGGTACAATAAGCAACCTATCCATCCTCCACAGATGCCTTATTTCCTGGGCGAGTTCTGTGTACTTGCTAATTTTTTCAGTGCATGCGTTTTGTATATTGTGAGTGTTTGGAATGGATATGTCTATAATGTATGTGATTTTATTGTGTTTGTCAATGAGTGTGATGTCTGGTCTGTTGTGGTAAATTGTTTTATCTGTGATTATGGCTCTGTCGTAGTACATTTTGTGCGTGTTGTTTTCCAATACTGTCTGTGGAATGTATTTGTAGTATGGTTTGTGGATGTCTACTAATTTGTGTTTCTTTGCAAGCTCTTGGTGTATTATATTTGCTACTTGATTATGTCTGTGTAAATAATCTGTCTGTGCCAAGAGCTTGCAACCAGAGGTGATGTGTTGTATAGTTTCTGGCATAATGTGACATTTTCTGCATGTGTCATTTGTGAGTGTTGCATCTTTGAGTATGTGTTTTCTGTAGTTTTTAGTATTTATGACCTGATCCTGTATGGCAATCATGAATCCTTCCGTCTCCCCAAAGAGGCATCCCCGAGCTAACCAGCTGTTTGACGCAGTTTTGTCAACAAAATCCTGGGCCAGATCATAAGGATGCCTGCCATGGAGTGCCTTTCGAGCCCACGATTGCTTAATGGTGTCTATGCTTTTTATATGTTGTGTTGTGTCCATATGATGTGAGTGTAAGTTTAATGGTGTGTTATTTGAGTCTGCTAGAGTTACTGCTTTATGTAATTGTGATGTTTCTTGTTTTTTGTAGAAAAACTCTCGCAGTGACTGTATTTGTTTGTAGTGAAGGTTAACTATGTCAATCAGGCCACGTCCGCCATCTTTACGTGGAAGGATTAATCTTTCTGTGGCAGATTTAGGATGATGTTGTTTATGCTTAGTAAGTGTTGTTCTTGTTTTCCTTTGGAGTTGCTCAAGATCAGTGTGAGTCCAACGTATAACTCCAAAAGAATATGTGAGTACTGGAATGACATATGTGTTTATTGCTTTAACTGTGTGTTTTGCATTTAACTCTGTTCTGAGAATAGCATTTAACCTACTTTGGTATTCTTTAATTAATCTTTGCTTTATTTGTGCATGTTCTGTTAGTTTGGCCTGTTGGAATCCTAAATACTTGTAGAACTCGCTCTCTTCCATGGATTCAATAACGTCTCCATTTCCAAGTGCAAAATCTTCTTTCTTCAGGATTCCTTTTTCTATGTGAAGTGTTTTGCATTTATCTAGGCCAAATTCCATTTGTATGTCCTTGGTGTATGAATGTGTGATTTGTAGGAGTTGATGAAGTTGTTTTTGTGTGGATGCATAAAGTTTTATGTCATCCATGTACATGAGATGTGACAGTGTAAACTGTGTTGTTTTTTCGTGTCTGATATTGTAACCATATTGCGTGTTGTTTAACATGTTGGATAATGGGTTCAGGGCTAAGCAGAACCAGAGAGGACTCAAGGAATCTCCTTGAAAAATTCCTCGCCTAATAAAAATTTGGTTTGTTTGTATGGAAGTGTTATGAACCCTGAGATGTAGTGTTGTTCTCCAGTGCTGCATAGTGTTTTGAAAGAATGCAATGAGTGATGGATGTATTTTGTACATGTGTAGAATATGTAGCAGCCAACTGTGTGGAACACTGTCGAATGCTTTTCTGTAGTCTATATATGCCATGTGTATGTTTCTGTGTTGTTTGTGTGCTTGCCGTAGAATGACTGAATCTATGAGTAACTGTTCTTTGCATCCCCTGTGGTTTCTACGACAACCTTTTTGTTGTTCTGTTAGAATGTTCGTGTTCTTCAACATGTTTGTATATTTTGTTTGCGATACAGGATGTCAATAATTTGTAGAGTGTTGGAAGACATGTAATTGGTCTGTATTGTGTGGGGTCTGTGGTATTGTTGTTTTTAGGTTTCATGTAGGTGATGCCCTGAGTAAGAAAATTTGGCATGTCTTGTGGATTGATGATGATGTGTGTTAGATGTTTAGCTAGTTCCTGGTGCAGTGATGTAAACTTTTTGTACCAGAAATTGTGAATGTTGTCTACACCAGGTGTCTTCCAGTTGTGTGTTCTGTTAACAGTGTATTGGAAATCATGTATGCTTATTTCAACACAGGGCATAGTTGGTATGTTGTGCAAGTTTCTGTTCTCCTCCTCGATCCAGCCTGCATCAGCATTGTGCGTGACAGCACTGGACCAAAGAGAAGACCAATATGTTGTGAGTTCTTCTTCTGTTGGTGTGCCACTGTGCTGTGTATCAGTGTTTGCTTTGTTATTAATTTGTCTGTAAAAGAGTTTTTCATTGTTTGTAAATAATTTATTTTGTTGTTTTCGTAGTGTACATGTTTTGTATCGTTTGAGTCTACGTGCTTTGGCAGCAAGTTTTTGTTTTAGTGTATCAATGTATTCTGTAATGCGTGTGTTGTGATGTTCGTGTTTTGTGTGTGTTTTTATTTTCTTGAAAATGTTTTTGAGCTGTTTCCTTAATTTGGGTGTTATGTTGCTTTTAGTGTATTGTGTCAGCCTGCCTAATTGCTGTCTAATGTCATTTATTTGTGTTTCTATTCTTCTCTGCCAGGCAGGCTTGTGATAGTAATTGTGTTTTCTGTGTATTTGTCTGTGACTGTACTTTCAGTCCATGGTGTGTCACTACTGTGACTGCCCCAGCATAAACTAATGTATGAATGTCTGCGAGTGTAGAAATTGAATGAATGTAGTGTGGTAGTAAGTGAGTGTTTACATAATTTAGT
Organism: Centruroides vittatus; assembly: GCF_030686945.1. Classification (NCBI taxonomy): domain Eukaryota; kingdom Metazoa; phylum Arthropoda; class Arachnida; order Scorpiones; family Buthidae; genus Centruroides; species Centruroides vittatus. The sequence goes on along the minus strand of NW_027122438.1, from coordinate 1,297,059 downwards.
GTTTTTTCTACTTCCTTTGACGTGTTGATTTTTGGTATTCGTGGTCGTTGTGTGGGATCTGTACCTGTATATTTAGTGAGTGTTTCCTGAAATATAAGTGAGAGCGTATTAACTAAATCCAAGTCTATGTTATCAGTGATGGATGAGGAAGTGTCTGTAGTATCATTAGTGGTAATTGTTGTATGTGTGTTATTATCAATGCTTGTTGCTGGATTATCCTGACAGGTTACATGATCTTCATTAATGTTAGATGTTTCTGTCTGTTGATGTATTTGATCAGCAACCTGTTGTTTGATAAGTTCAAGTGTTGTTTGTGGAATAAGGTTGTTGTGTATAATTGTTTTTTTTGATCAACAACCCTTTGTTCGGTGACAGTGAGATGAGGATACTGTTGTGTGAATCTATGGTGTAGTTGTTGTCTGTATGCTGTCATGTTTGTTTCGAGTTTTGTGATTGTGTAGTAAGTACGGATGATAAACTCGTTCATTTCTACTGTCCATTTCATCCGTTGGCGTGGTTTTCCAGCCTTTGTGGTCTGTGGATGCATTGCCACAGAAACACCAAGGCTGGGTTGGTTCCTCACATCTGTTGAGGGCATTGCAGTAGCCATGCTTGGGCCGGTGCTGCTTTCGCCACCGGTAACCAAGGGAGACTGTGGCCTATTTTTCGAACGTGAGCCTCTGCCTAACTCACGAACGCGGACCTTGTTAACCCGGGCGACGTCCGAGCCGGTATCACACTTTGATCTAGTTATCACCATAATAAATATCTCCACAGAATGTGGGTGTGGTCACTCTTAGCTTCATTTCTCCCCATAGACCTTACTGGCATGGGTGTCCCTACCAGGAGCTTGTGCTCCAGCCTGCATTGCCCTATGGATCAGTAAAATTACTGGGCTCTCCCACCACGACCAGGTGGTGACCACGGGAGAGTTATTATTATTATTATTATTATTATTATTATTAATGTAAATTATTTAGCGGACAAAATTATATTCAATATTATTAAAATGTAAATTTGGTTGTAAGTGTAGTTTAGCATTATCAGTACGAAATATATAAAAAAAACTTTAAATTTTTCGTGTATAATTGTAAAAAAATATTTGTATCGTAAAATATTTTAAAATTTAATATATTATACAAGGAAAATAATATAATCAAGAGTATTCAATATAAGTATCCTTTATCAAAATCTCGAATTCGTTTGACACGTAATAAGTACTAACGTTACACTTCGATGAATGAAATCCAAGTGTCTTTATTAAATCAGAAGCAATGTTTCTCTTATAACGACACGAGTATTGGCTATATAACCGATAATATCGTGTGAAAATTATTTACTTGGAAGAATGAAAACGATAATTTTGATTTTCCTGCTCTGCGTCAGTAGTAAGTTTCTTTATCAATACTTCGATATATTACTTATATAAATTGATGAAGTGTGATTGAATTTTATTCTAGTACGATTCACAGAAGTTTCAAGCTTAACGACACACTATACTCCTTATCCTGGAGGATATTATAGAGATTGCTCATTTACAGAGCTAAGAAATGTCTGCCATAGGCAATGTGTGGTACAGAAAAGGACTATATGCAGTAAAGTGTATCGTCGCTGTAGTTGTTAAAACAAAAAATGGCAATAGTGGAAATTTCGGAGTTAAATTTTTAGACCTAACATGATTCCTTCGTAATTTCAATATTATAATGTCATTTTTATGTATATTATATTATAACGTATATTATAATGTATATTATAATGTCATTTTTTTACAAGTTTGTAATTTAATAAAATCAATAAATGTTAGATTTATTGTTTACATATATTTCTTAATATAATTTTTAAACACTTTCAGTTAAATTATAAAAATGTAAAGTATAATTAAAAATTCTTTAAATTTTTAAAATTTAATTTAATGTTAAATTTATATAATATTTTTTACAATATTGCTTTCAAATTCATTCAAATATTAAAGCATCAATTGTCATAAATAATGTTTAATGAATGAAGAAAAACATAAATATGCGAAGAAAAAGATCATTTATGTTCTTACCTTAAATATGTTAACTTTTTCTTTTTAAATAAAGGGCAAAAATTAACATACTTATTACTCTGCTTTTAGTTTTTCTGTTAAAATGTACGTCTCTATTCAGTCATAAAAACGTAAGCCCCAACAGATAAATTCGTTTTAGCTGTAAAAAATTTGTGAAATTTTTATTTATTGGTCATTCCGATCTTAACATTTGTTTTATCAGCTTAAGTTGGGTGGCTACTGAAGTTCATTTAATCAATAATTACAGAATCTCAGCTTGACAAATTTACATTGAGTGCATAAAAGCCGCCTTTATCAATATTATTGCGTAAAAGTATGCCATACTTGAAAAATTGTTATGGATTGAAAATATATTGTAAATTGCTTATCTCTTATATCGTTTCTGATGTTTCTGTAACAATAACTAAAACTGTAAACTGAAAAATTTGACAATTTATAAAATATAGGGTTTTAAATTCGGAATTGCTTTATCGTCATTTTTTATCAGTATAATATTAGAAACAGAAATTGTTAGAATATTTCTTGATGCAAACAAATAATAATAATCATTCCTTAACCATTCAAAGTTGATATTTGTAGTAATTTGAAGACCGTCTTTTGTATATGATCAATGAGCTGTATGACCATCACAGATCGTATCTGTGTGTAATCAGCAATAGCTGTAAGTTATTAGGTTCTTAAGATCATAAGAAACTTACGTTTTAAAGAAATTATCGTCAACATTTCAGAACTTTTTGAATACATAATTGTAACAAGCAATTATTTATTGTGAAATCGTCACAATGCCTTGCTGCAGTTTTTAAATTATTATTATAAAGTTATTAAAAAAATTCTTTAAAAGGTGGCCTCTCATAAAATTTTGACTTTGAACCACATTCTTCGTATTTTTTAAACTTGAATATTATTTTTTGAAAAATAACAAATATCTCAAAATTCAACAAAATTATTCTTTTAAGTTTTTATTATTATTCATATTTTATATCGTAGTATAAGAGGAAATTATCAGACTTCTTATATATCTTTAACCTCTTACTATAGTACTGGCATAACTTTTTGTGTTACAATTATTAAATTACAGACCTGTACATTTCCATTCGCTCGTTAGTCCTTCCTTCATCGCTAGAACTGGATTACATAGATGAAAATCGAGACCACATATAAAAACCTTAGGGCCGGAGACAAAACTATATAGGAACTTCAGGTTCGGAATGAAAGCTCGTATTTAGTACGGAAGTTCGAGTCACGTGATTTTTTGGATCAAAGCTTTATTTTTGAAATAGTAATGACTAAACGCTAATAAAATTTCCATTATGTTCTTTACCACTGTCTATCTCTTATTCATAAACTCCAAAATGTAAAATCCTCATATACAAACGTAGTATTCTTCACAAATTCAAAAATATTTGAATCATGGAATCTCGAGATATAAAGCAAAATACCAGCCAATACTGTCGAATGGAACCGCGACATCAAAATTTGACCGATCATTTCTATGTACAGCCGAGGGGACTTTAAAAAGAGAGAAATTTACAGTCGGCTAAAAAAATTGCTTGATGTTACAACTGTTATTTATTTATCATTAGCTTGTTATTTATCATTAGCATCTTTAGATTTGAGTGAACAAAACATTGTATTAAAAGCTTCACTCGCGCTGCATATGGTCGTTACATTATTTTATGGTTCCAAACCAAAATTTGAAAGTTGTCTATGTTAGTTGACAGATTGTGATACATGTAAATTAATACTTTTTTATTACGGACCACCAAAAAATTACACACGTTTACAGTTCTATCATGTAACGAAATCATAATTATTTTCCTATTTTATATTAAGTAAATAGAGTGACAATTCTACTATTTATAATCTTACTTAATTGTACTGTGAATGAGTACACGAAAATTCGATTTTTCCTTCTTTTCTGACTTACGGAAGCCTAAAACCTTCTGAACTCTAAACCAAGTCAGAAAAGAAGGAAAATTCGAATTTTCGTGTATTCATTTACAGTACAATTAAGTAAGATTAGCAAATTCTGACTCCATAGTTTTAAATATTTTAATTTATTTTTCTACTATTTATAGTTAAGCAATTCTAGACAATTCGCTTAATGATAAGCATAGATAACCACTATATATTCTATAATAGGCTATAAAATATAGGAAGGAATATTTAGTAGAAACAATAATATTTGTTAAAATCTTTATTTTTTTTAAGAGATGAGAGATTTGCCGGAATTATTCTAGAAATTTTAATATTCGATCTTCCAAAAATATCAAGAAATTTTATATTTCGTAGAAAAATGAAATTGCGAAAAGTTCTAATATTTCTAAATTAAATTCTTATTTAAATAAATTTTTAAATAACGATCAAATAATATTACATAAGAAATACAAGACTTTTATACTTTGAGCGTTGTATAGTATTTAAACTGCTGAAAACAGAAAGACAATCAGATCTCATCTAAATAATGAAGGCTTTGCTAGTATTTTTCCTGATTTCTATTGGTGGTAAGGACAGTTATTTTAATACAGTCAAACCTGTTTTTGTGCGGTCTTTTTCTGTGCGATTTTTATTTGTGCGATTTTTTTTGAGCGGTATATGAAACTTTCAATCAAATTGGAACATAATTGACTCCTGTAAAATTTTTAAAAACTCTATTGGTTCTTTTCTATGACATCAGCAGGTTTTTTCATTTTTTATTCAGTAAAATTTTTTTCTCGTACGTTTATTTCGGTCCCCTCTTATTTTAATAGCATAAAAACCATAAATATTATGTTATATTTGAACAGATGCGGTAAGTTAGCTCCCCTCCAGCTTTAGACTGCAGGTGTGAAATTTCACGCCTTGTTAAATGAAATAACACTTCCTGCAGCTATATTTATCAAATAAAATCATTATTTAACGATTATTTTTAACTTTTTAATGTTAGATTCGTATTTAAGTGGAAATAATTAATTAATATAAAAATTAAAATTCTTAGAGAATTTTTTCCCCATTAGGTGTTGCAGAAAAAGGCCCAAGGAGTTAAAAAAGCAATTCCTAGTTATTTCGTACGGTTTCGAGTTATTTTCTACATGAGACTTTTTTTATGCGGTCCCTATTCACCGCATAAAAAAATATTTTTTAATTGTGTTGCGAAAACTGTGTTTTATAGCCACTCGTGAAGTTTCGCGCGATTTTTTTTTTTATGCATTTTCTTTTATGCGGTCCCTATCCCCCGCATAAAAACAGGTTCGACTGTATTTCCGTTAGTAAGTTACGAAAAAATTTATAGTCTTCATTTTTAGGACTATCCACATTAGTTTCAAGTCAAAGTACGGATCGTTCGCAAAATACTTTGGATGTCTTCCACCTCCCACTTTGCACTGAGGAAGAAAAAAGTCGGATTTGCGAATTCCTTTGTACGATTGCTAGACATCGTACTTGTACACTACCGTATCCTTTTTGCAAATGTTATGTTTTCTGAGATGATAAAGTTTGTGGTTATTGCGGTGATAGTTTATAGTTTCTGTTCGAATTTCAACGTACTTAATGGGCAATTTTCGTAATGTTATAATAAAAGTTGCTAAAATTATCATTTTTCATATTTTATTGTTTTAGTTTAAGATTTTCAAATAAATTAACGTTCTGTTTGAATGAGTTCGAAGAACGCTTATTTGTTAAATTTAATTTTTGTTAGTTAAATAAAGATAAGTTATTAAGTTAGGATAATGCATTTTCATTGTCGCAAAATGAACCCAATATAATTTCACATATTATTTTAAATATTTTAGAATTTTTCTCTATCAAACTTTTAAGTTTTAACTAAATAAAGGTTTTCCTATTTTACTTTCAGTCATGAATTTTGCAATCGTTATGATAATTTTTTGATGTAATGAATGCTAATCATTACTATTACTTTGATCATTAATGAATTAGCCCTGGCTCATTTAAAGTTTATAATATTTAAAACGATAACTGATAGCTACCACTTACATTTGTAACTGCTAACTTTATTTTTATAGCGCAGTTAGACAGGAAATTGTCGTTTACGTTATTAGATCGAAAGGATTAAAATGGCTTACTGTATTTATCTATATGTAATAAATGGTTGTGAATTATTTAACTTGTTTTAGTCGAAATTTTCATATTAATTACATGACACAGTGTTGCATGGTTCGTAATAATTCATAAACACTATCAAATACAAATAATTTTCAATCTTTATGTTAAAAAGTTTTTCAATAATCAATAATTAGTTAAATAATTAATGAAAGCCATTATTAATTTCTATCTATAACTCTTTAATTACTAGTGCATAATTTTAAGATTAATCCATTCTTATTATAGAAGAGAATTCGATCGTTTTGAGGCTGTGCAGCTGAAAATGTGCAGACACTCATCTTAACACTCCAACCTCAATAATTTTGTAAATAAATATACATTTTTCTTTGAATTGTTCGCGTACTGTCGTGATAACAGGAACATTACTGGTTCTTGTTGGACCGATATTTCCCGGAGACTCTATAGGACCACTTCGAAACCTTCGGATTTTTGCGTTGAGCAACACAAGTTTATACACTTGTCATCTTAGGACATTGTTTTTGTGAACGGTTATAAACACTTCACTTCTGACCAGGTGTTGTACGAACGGATGTCTCGTACAAATATCTGGGAATAAACAGGTTTTAAACAGATTAACGGGCCATCTCTCGTCCCAAACACATGCATGGTCTATAAATATAAGGTCTGGAACACGATACCGCGATGCATTGCTGCAGACATCATATTGGCACTTTTTGGTAGTGTATACGATATTTATAGAGCGAATTTGGCTCTGTTTTTTTTTTTTTTTTTTTTTTTTAAATTTGAATTAACTGATTTCTTGTTATCTATTTTTGTTTTAAATGGTTTGGTGTCAGGTATCGAACTGTAAAATTTCGTCAGCAAAAGACGTAAGATTGTTCCATTTTTCTCGCTAACAAAAACAGGCGAACTAAATGACTTGAATATTGCAGAAAAGCCAACTGTAAACAACTGAGAATTCGAGGCTGTATGAGGTTAGTGGATAAAATAATGTTGAAAATATAAATTTATGAACTGTTTAAATAACTTTTGTAATGCAATCTTTCATTTCAAAACTAAATAAATTTATCTTTGAGAAAATATCATATGAATAAATGAATACCTGTGAATAAATATCATACGAACCATTGAAATAGCTCTTTTATTTTGAAACCTTAAGAACTTACAGTTGTTAATTATATGTCACATTTATAGGTAATATAAACGTGACATATAATTTATATGTATTTATAATTATATGTAACCTTTAAATGAAAAGATACTCTATTTGTTGTTTGAATAATACAATAATTATAACACAAGCACCATTCAACATTTTCATTTATTAATATGTTTAATTATATCTAATGCATTTAATTGCATATATTTAAATTAATGCATTATTTAAATACATACATTGTTACATTAAAAACAAATGTATATATATTTTAAATTACATCATTTGATAATATTAGTTATCAAATGACGTAACTTAATTTTTTAATAATATAATCGTTATTTCAGAATAAAATGCACATAATGAAATATCATAATTAAATGATTGGGTTTCCTTAACAGTTTTCTTCTCTTAATTTTAAAATAAAATTTCTGTATGATAAATTTTCTCAAGTATTTCTCATCTAAATATTGAAATTTAATATTAAATTATTTTACATATTTACTGAATAAATTTCTAAAAATATAATTCAAAGTATTTTTATAAATTTAATAGTAATTCTGAATTCTAACCGCATTTTCTTCTATTTAATTTGGTTTCTAATTTTCGAGCCCTATTTTCATAAAAAGCCATATTATTAAGTACTTTATTCACAGAAGAATTTGTCAAAATATTAAAACCGTTTCTTAAAATTTGAAACCATAACAAATAATTAAATACTAATCGAAACCACCAATAAATAAGCCAATCAAATATACTTAAATTACATTCGGAACTTATTCCTAAATTTTCCTTCCAGTATTCACTTAAAGATTTCCAACTCAGCATAGGGTTTACACATCTAAACGTAGTTACAATATCTCTTGCCATTTGCACGGATTCTTCGAGAGGTTTTTTAATACCTGGCTTTATTTCTTTTTCTAAAATTTCATTAAACAGTAATGTTACGTTCTCGTAACTTCCTTTACATATATTATACTGGTCTTCCATACCAAGCAAATATCCGATGCATCTCCAAAAATGTAGAAAACATTCTGTATCTTCTTTATTCCAATCTATGGCTAGTTTAGTCGGGAACAAAGTAATAAGACCTACAAATGCAAACTGAGTCATAGCCATAGCAAATTGAGAACCAAACATGAAACTCCCGTCAGAAAATTGTTTATTTGTTTTGTCGGCGATTTTCTTATGCATGTTTCTGACAATTAAGAGAGACTTATGAGCAGGATCTTCTGAATTCCAAATATCTCCCGTATACCATTTACGAACATGATTAACTGTGCTTATGTATCTTCTTAATAGAGATACAAAACGTGATTCATTGCTGTTAATTCGAAAGGGTTCTATTTGATTTGTATATAAAAATATCATAAACAATCCAGACAAATGCCCAAAAGAAATACTAAAATAAAAATAATTAATTAAATAAGATAAATATAACAAATGAAAAATTTAATACATTAAAATTTTTTCAATCGTTAATTTTAACAGAATTCATTAAATTTAAATTATTTTTAAAATGGTTATATTGCACTTACCTCGACATATAACGATTATGTAATTGTTTTGCTCTTTTAAACTTCTCCATATCAACCCAATCTGGAATTGACACATTCGTTACACATCTGCCATTATCTCCAGGCACATTGTTACCGTTTCTCAACTTTTCAAGACTTAAATCAGATTGTTTTTCATCCATATTTTTAAACTAAGAATAAATATTAATAAAGAGAATACAATTAAATTTAAAATATATATATAATAAAATATTATAATAGAAAATTAATGAGTCGATACAGAAAAGATTTTGACTCTACGCAATGAAATACATTATATGTCAACTTACGAATAAGTCAAGTCTCGAAATTTATTTCCTGTATTTCAAAATTCCTGCATGAAATACAGAAATATTAAAATTAACATAACATTTCTATAAACTTTTATTTGCTACAAAGTTTAAATTATATGTAATAATCAAAATTCCTGTGTTGAAATACAGAAATTTTAAAGTAAAGGAAATTGTTTTAAGGTTAACACAACGTTGCTAAAAATATTTATTTGCTACAAATTATAAATTTTATGTAAGAATTTGTAATACACATTGCACTATCTTATTATGTTTGACAATTTTGAATTTGTGTGTATTTAATTATTAAAATTAGTAATAAAATATTCAAAAACAATAATTTACTAATTGAACATTATGAAAGAAAAGGAATAATTGTTAAAAATCTAATGCTAGTGAAAATAATTAGATTTTATTTATGGATTTATTATATTTTTAATGAAAAATATTATAAAAGAAATAGGACTTGTATTGTCTATTTCTTCGCTTCTTTTGTTATAAAGATTATTTTGTTTTTGTTTCGCTTATAATTCTTTTCTTTTACTGTAATAAAATATTGTTAAATACGCTTAGTTCCCGGGTTAGAACCCTTTCCAGAGCCTCACAACTCTAGCAGAAATGCAAAAGATTATCTTGAGAATGGTCTTCTGTAAATGCCTGTACTGTTAACGTAATAAAACTAATAATAATAGTAAAAAATAAACCGAACTATTAATACATCATGTGGAAAAACAATTATCATTTATCTAATAAAAGCCAAATTTTGTTAAAATTTTATCTTCTAATCTTTACCTTGATTATTCCAAGGTAACAAAAAAAAAAAATTAAAAACAATAATAGCAATATCAGTTTGATATAATATCTATAAATTGTTAACAACACGTATAGACATATTCACGTGAATTAGATATTTAGATTCAACAGACAATAAAACTGAAGAATCAAGAATATTAAAATGCGAGAGGTTTTACAGATTCCGGAATATAATGCATATTAAATGAATATAATTTGACACGAATACGAACATTTAATGAGTCGATCTGTACAAATAGCTAATACACAGTCACAATTCACAATCTCAAGCGCAGTGTTTCCCAAACTTTTTGGACCGCGACTCCCCTTCTGCACTTAAAAATTTCAAAGGACCCCCGAAGAATAAGTACAGTATGTGTCAAAAAACATCCCGGAGGGAGGGGTTAGGCTCGTATTTAAATATTTTTATTATTTTTATTATTTATATGTGCAATTTATTTAAGTAAAAATTATTTTATAAATTTTTTATTTCTATTATTTCTAAACATGAATCCATAGTAAATTTATAAAATATTTGAAAAAATTGATTTGGCATCAATTTTTCAGCGACCCCCCAAATATTTTTCACGACCCCCTTGGGGGTCGCGACCCCCACTTTGAGAATCACTGCTCTAGCGGATGCCTTAAAAGTGTTCCTATTGGCTAAAATACGCTGTGACATATTGGTTATTGAAAATCATCTTACCAGAATGCTTGCCTCCTCTGATTGGCTGGAACGCTTATGGATCAGCTAGATTTCAAGCAGTGCTTTAAAGTAGAAAATTCGCCCAGACTAGTTGCGGAAATTTTACACCATTGTGAAACGATTTCCAAAACGGGAAACTTGCGATTGCGATGAGAAAACGCATCCGCCTGTTTTCCGCGTCCAAAGGATGATTGTGAAACAGCTTTATTTCAAACATTTTTCTTTATTCGGTTTTTAAATTTTATATAAATTAATATTTTTTATGACAGATCATCAAAAATAAATTAAATGGTAAAACGTGAATCTAACTTACATACAAATATATACATCGTTACATTTTAATCATTTAATTACATATGAATTAATATTCTCGTCAGAATATTGTTAATAGTTTAGAACGCAGCCAAAATTATAATGCTTCCGAATTAAACATATAAGCTAGGTTTTTTTATAAAAATATTTTATATAAAATAGAAATATTCTGTATAAATTAATAGATCAAATTTAATTAAAAAAATATATGCTGTATATCAGGGTCGTGGCTAGAATTCAATGTAGTGGTCCAAGCATTTGTGCGTCTACATTAAGTAAATTGAAAGTTTTAATCTTCCTTTAAACTTAAAATAGTTATGTTAAATGTTAAGATTAGTTTTATTGTCCTTTTTTGAAATCGTTTGAACCGATGAGTGGTGAGTGAATTGCAAGAAGCTATAGAATATTTTCAAGAATATAATTTGAAACATTTCGAATTTTTCGCAATGAAATAAAACATATTTAGAACAATAACTAAATTATAATAAATAAATATTTACAAACTTGAGGCAAAATTATTGAAGCAAACTGGGTACATTTAGGTACATTCTGACTGAGTCAAAACGTAAGAAATATTTAGTAATATAACATGAAAATACGCGCGTATTATATAGCATTTTTCTTTTTCTAGACAATAAAAAATAATATTAATATAAGTTTTTGTAATTATATTACTCGGTTCAAAAAATGCTTACTATTGTTATTTGTGTAATTTTGTTCAATCTTGCATTGATCAAGAATAACTTCAAAATATCTGTTACACTGTATATAGTTTGTCTTTAAAATTTCCTTTTTTCCCCTCATTTATTCTATGTATAATAAAAATACACAGAGAAAAAATGTAATGTCTTTATAAAAATTTATTTAGATGAAATTGTTTTACAGTTTTAATTCGATAATATTGTAACATCTATAAATGTTACTCGAAGCGAGTTTTGCAACGTTGTTTACTATTTCCAATTCACTACTTCCATAATATAGAAATACTAATAAATTTTGTGACATATCTTCTTGACTGCTAAAACTTTGCGATTATATTTCGTTAATAGAAATAATTTTAAAAAAGTATCTTGAAACAGTTAATAAACATTTTGGAAGTTTTCAGATTAATTAGATTCATTTGTCTGGATTATTTGATTAGAGAGCTTTATTCGTAGGATGCATTAACATGTTAATTAAGGAATTACTATTAGTGTTTCTGTTTTCTTGATACTTTTCTTTTCTCGATAAATTTTGAACGCAAGCATTGATTCATAAGGAACATAAGGGGTGATATATCCCTCTGACATTTTTTTTACTAGCAAATTGCTCCCTTATGAGATATATACATAATTTTATTTTATATCATACTACAAAAATTAGGAGTAGAAACGAGTGTTAACAGTTGCAGAATACAATTTATCTCTGAACGAAAGTCACGTGACCTTCGCTAATAATAATTTCCGCACATTATATAATAGACGGTCGCTGTTTTTCATCTATATGATATAGGCATACGCGACATCACATAAATGAAAAAACAATGTAACCTACGTAACGTGACATAAAGAACAAAATGCAAGCTAACAATAGCAAAGGAGCATAACATAAACAACGTAACGTATTTCAACCGAAAGTAACTGACCGTAACGTCAAAAAGTGCACGAAAAGAAACTTTGATTATGCTATGCTCTTTTGAATTTTTTGTGTTTGTTAGCTCGTGTTAGCTCGTTCTATATCTTACGTTACGTAGATTATTCTGTTTGATTTCATTTACGTCACGTACGCATTTTTAATGTCGCGAAACAGTCTATTTTATAATGTGCGGAAATAATTATTGGAGATCACGTGGCTTTCATTCGGAGAAAAATTGTATTCGACATCTGGCAATATTTTTACGTCAATTACTATAATTCCTCCAATGCGTTTAATGACAGAAAATACACGGCGAGAGGAAAAAATAGTGCAGAATTTTTCCTTAATGGCTCGTAAAAGAAACATTTTTTTTTTTTTTTCCAGAAAATCAGTCGGAAGTTTTAAGTTTCGAGTGTTGTACATCATTATTCTTTACAGTAGAAGTTTTCGTCGTTTATAAGTGCCGTGTCTGGACATTAAAGTTTATCCTTTCATTTGTATAGTTCTTCAAAAACAAACAAAAGTGTGTTTTATTAAATATTATTTTATAATATATTATTATTCATAGACGCATGCTTCTTTGCTTTTAACAAAAATACAATATAATAATACCAATATTCGTTTCGATGGCATTTCGTTTTATCGTATTCTAAAATTTAGAAAATTTATAAATATTGATAAGAGAATTGAATAAAATCATTTACCTTTTACTTCCAATTAACTTTATGAAAATAATTAATATTGCTGCTACTACAATACAAAAATCACAATATAGAAAGTAGCTGTACTAACATTTTAAAAGAAAAAAATAAAAAAAAACTTCCTTATTAAGATTTAATTGCCTACAAGTTTCCTATCTCTGATTACTTACAGTTGCCATAACAACATATACTGTACGAATGTAATAATTTTCCAAAAAATATATTTTGGGGCATTGTAACGGACTAAATTATGAAATAATGTAATTTTAAAATGTAATATTTTAATATTCTCATTGTTATTGAATACAATAAAATACGGTAACTATCATCAACTCTTTTAAATACAATTCTGTTAACAAAATTAAAAACATGGCAGATGATATTAAAATGTTCTATATTCGAATTTAAATAAACTCAATTTACATTTTAAAATATTTAAAATCATATCTACTGTTTATAAAATAAATTAGATGAAATATTTTTCATTAAGATGTTAGAACTGCATTTAAATGTATCTAAAAATTTGGTAATATCGGTCAAACCATGAAAATGAAAGCTTATAATAAACACTAGAGTAGTTTATATTTTAAAAAATAAGATTGATTAATCTGACATGGAAGAGCTTCTATTCAAATCTCTAGTCTGAGACGGAATAAAATTGTATTGAACAGAAATTCCGAATACGATAGTTGATTCCAGTAGTAACTACTCATTATATTCGAGTATTCAATTTTTAATGAGTAATCAAGAAATGAATAACGAATACTTACTTGTTAGTGCACTAGTGCAGATATCTCGTTTATCAAGTAGATTAACTCAAAAAAAGTTGATTAAATTAAATTAACTTGACGGGTTGTACGTAACCACTGATAAGTAGTAATGATTGCTCATTTTTAAAAATAAAATTAGGTTATATAGTGGATTCGAATTAAGCAATATATTTTTAAAAGAGATAAAAGAGAACAAATCTTTCGTACTAACATTATACTTTTAATATTGAAGAAAATAAAGTCAAATTTAAAAATTCATTTTTAATTCGTTATAATTATGTAATAAAATGTTAAATATTCGTATCATTTATACTCTATTTAAAATATTTAAATAGGATTTACTTTCTTGAAATTAACAACCGCTTTAAAGTTATTCAAAAATATATTTTATAGAAATATTTATCATAGCAAATGTATACATTTGTCTTTAGTCCGTGTAGAATCAGATAAAAATTACATATGAACTTAATTGATAAGACTAAATAATATATTTTAACAATAAAAGTTGCTTGCACTTAAATAAAACGATTTATTTTCTTATTCTGTTTTATTTGTTGCGTCAACAAATAAAAGAAAATAAGCTCCAAGAACTTAAAATGATTATAATATGTAAATTATTTTTACCTTTTATCGTTTTATCAAACTTATTCGTGCAAATTCAACACTTAGATGCTTTTTTATATATATGAACAGCATTAGTTTATTGTGAAATAATATATATGTTATTAATTCAATTTCTTATACGTACAGTATTTCTTAATTATTTATAATGATAAAGTAAAATATATTTCAAAATACTCAATATTTTCAGATACTTCTATTTCGAAATATACTTTGTTTCAAAACAACCATAATTATTACATTTTCAGTAATAATCAAAAGAATACTTACTAAAGACTTGTTACTGTAAATAAATTCAGTTGACATGTGGTGCAGTTTAATCTCAAAGTTCGAAGTAATAACATATCACTAGATTATTGTCAGATTTCGTTGATTATAAATTGTTTATATGAAATGTCAAGAATTTGTTTATTACAGGAGAAAAATATACTTGAAATAATTTGTGAACAGTTCTTTGAACTTGTTTAGAGACTATCGGATTTTTCACAATGTTTCAAGTTTTTTTATTAATTAATTTTATCCAAATATCTTTCTTTCTTTGCATAATCATTGGATTAGTGTATAGCAGGGGTGGCCAACAAGTCGATCGCGATCGACCGGTCGATCGCGAAGCCAATTTTGGTCGACCGCTCGCGATGTCTTTACTTTATGTGTTACACTTGTAACTGAACGCAACGCCTGAACGTAACAAGCAAACGCAACAATATGCATGCAGTTATGACTCGACTCATAGAAAAACACAGCCATTTAGCTTGAATATTTGGTACTGTCATACGGTAGCTTCTTTTCTTTAGTACATGTATTAACAATATTATTACTATTTCTCCCATTATTATTAAGGTAATACAGTAAAATAGATTCCAAATCTGTCTTTATCTGTAGCTAATTCGAATTAATATTGTTAATAATTACTCATGTTGTTTTATTTCCCCTAAATGTGAGTCTTTTGGCCCGTTAAATAATTATGTTGTTTTTTACGTAGGTAGATATACAGAGTGTTTCAGTACGACATGCACTCCCACGATCGATAGATTAACAAAGAATAAATCTAAAAATCTTATATCATTCTTCCATGATAATCTTCAATCAAATTATCAGCCATACTGTACTTTTTCATATTTACGAACAAATAGTACCACAACTTATACATTACAATTGATAAAAAAAATTAAATTATATTGTAAGTTACTAAAAATCTATCTTGAAAGATTTTTTTAGGTACCGCCTGTACGGAATGAACTGGTAGCTGCAAATATCAAAAGTTGGGTCTGGAAATTTATTTTTTTATGAGCCTTATATCTCGAAAACTTAATAAGTGGTTTAAAAAATAGAAAAATAGTTTTGAATATATTTTGCTTATCTACCCATAGCTCGCGGGAGTGCACCTCGTACTGAAATACAGTGTATAAACATAGTATGTCTTACACACCTCCCCCTCTCCATTTAGACTATGCCTATGACAACAAGTCGATCGCGACACATTTTTAAGATAAAAAGTGGATCTTATGTACACAAAAGTTGGCCACCCCTGGTGTATAGTATTAATACAGAATAAGCTGAATTTATCTTGTTTTACCAGTAAACTTGTAGCTATTCTCATATGCCATCTAGTAAATGCTACGTGTATTTTTATAGTTAATAGCGAGGTTGAGGCCGAAGTTTTAAACGCGAAGACGTGTGCGTCGGACGTACGGCGCCGCTTTCCTGTAAGCCTAGAAGTTTGACAATGGCGTTTGGAATGTCGAGCGATTCCACTGACTTTCCAAACACCATTGTCAAACTTCTAGGCTTTCAGGAAAGCGGCGCTGAACGTCCGACGTACACGTTTTCGCGTTTAAAACTTCGGCTTCAACCTCGCTAATATCAATTTGACGTCTTAACAGTTAAGACGTCAAACTAAATTAAATTTTTAATAAATAAATTAATATTGTTTAAAAAATAAAGCAGATAATTTAACAATTTCAATTCCACAATGTCTCTTATAAAGTGTTTATGTGTCTATAAATGCTATATAAATTGGCACATTTATATTCAAATTTTTTAATAATCTACCCTACAATATAAATCTGAATAACGATTACAGATTAATTTAAAATTTTAAATACGTATTTAAAATATCATTAAACGGAATTTTTCTAATTATATAAGAAAAATATTGATACGTGTTTGCTTGTTTTGTCTAGGAACAATTAATTAAAATAAACGTATACTATTTATTTTAGACAGTTTTCATATTTAATTTTTTTCGGTTACTCTTATTCTGCAACGGTAAAAGTGATAATTGAATTTGAATAAATTGGACAAAGGGCAGAAACAGAACACAAACCAATTCGTAAAAACGAAAAAAAAAACGAAAATAAAAATAAAAATCTAGTAACGAAAATTGCATAACTTTCCCAGCTGTTATGAGTTTTTATCTAAAAAAAACCACTTTTATATTATAAAGCAAAAATAAATTGTGTGTGGCGCCATCTGTTATCAGATTTTGTTATAAAATATTTTTATATTTTTAATTATTATAAAATAGAATAAAGCTTAATTTTGAATATATAGGTGAGTTTTATTTTAAAAAAGTTTAAATGTTAATAACGAATAAAATCTTCATTAAGTCCTATCCCTCTCGAGATATGACTCCTTTCTATCTCTCCATCCTCTCGACTTTCACCACCAAAATTTAATACTATCAATGACCTCATATACAAGCCAACATGACAAATTTCATTTCTTAATCTTTACCCCCCTGAGATATTAAGCGAAATAGATGCCAACACATACACATACACAGTAATAAAGGAATTTTTGCTTTTTTTTTTTTTTTTTTACTTTTTTGGATTCAGGAAGTCTGAAAACGTGGAGATTTGCAAAAATCTCGAAGGGTCAAAGTTGACACGATTCAAATACTTTCCAACCGGAAAATAAAACGAATGACCATGAATTACAACGTTCAGTTCCGACCAACAGGTCGTAAGTCGGATATTCTTGATCTGCTTATATTTTTACTGTTTTTATATATCATTTTTATCACTCCTCTACACATCGTATAATTCAACCATTTTCTTAGCTAATTTTAAATCATTTTTATTATTTTATTGAAAAAAAAATTTATCACAATATTTTAACTACCTGTACAGTTTTATTTTTCATATTTTTACCTTTGATAGGTTTATATATTTTAGTTTATATAGGTTATATTAGGTTATAGGTTTATATAGGTTTATCAAACACCGTACACACTTTAATTGGCGATTGTCTGGATTATGAAGCTGATAATTTAGTAGTAATAGATTAATTCAATATACTGTATATATAATAGGCAAGTAGTCTATAAATTTAGTTCTGACAGCGGGATAGCCATAGTGGGATATGATGAAACAAACAGACAATTACAGTAGAGAATAAAAGAATATTTACCTACAATCAGATTGAAAACACAAAACAAGCATGCTATTGTCGAGGAAAAAATAGCGCGTTGCTGCAGCCGATAAAATTAGCCTACATCGGCGCAGATCTCTACTATGAATACTAATGATAATTTATATAAATGCTTACGAGATATATTTAATTCAATAACATGACATCACAAAAAAGTGATACTTTTTGAATTTCGGAAAATTTCACTTTTTGGGGCTCTAAATTTTTGCTTACGGAAATATATTGGCAATGATTCTGGCAATACATATAGGCTATATTTACTAATAACAACACATTGTCACTAAACGTATTTTGTACCTCAGAATAAGTGTTTTATTCTGTTTCGTTCGGCATTGCGCCCGATTCAATCCAGACAAGCCACGCTAATTTCGGATAATGAGCAGATTAGAAAGACAGATGGTCAACTCGACGATAATATCGTGACTTAGAGACGTACAGTACAATGTTTTTATTCATATTCTTACTCTGTGCTTTTGCTGGAATTATTAAACCTTTCATGACTTATCTGACACATGTAACCTTTCGATCTATTTCTTATCTGTGGGGTAATGATTTTGTTTTAAGAATAGGCCTATATACTGTGCATTTTCAGAAACCAAAATCGCGTGCATTGAAAGTGTTTAAATTTAAAAAAAAGTGTTTTTATTAATGGTAATATTTTATTTAATAAACTCATTTATCAATGCTAATGAGGTTCTTGTAAAAGTTTCTTTTTTTTAATTTTTTAAACTCTCTTCGTCCTGTGGACACGAAGCCTTTTTCAATATTCATCGTGGGTTTGGTCAGGTCCACAATAGGGAGGCCGGGTGAAGTCGAGCTTAAAAGTACTGTATTGAAATATATATCAGAATGCCATTGTTTGTCAGTTTATCTCTCGCATTAGTTGATATTCGTGTTTATTGTCAGCAAAAAAAGACAAAAAGTCAAGCCTATATTTTTACACACGACTAACTTGATCCCAAGATTTTTACACTTACCCATTATTATTTACAGAAAGAAATGCCAGCGGAATTTTTGCATTTTTAATTTTATTTTAAAAATTACAAATAAATTATTAGCATATATTAATAATATAAAAGGATGATAAAACCGAATTTTTAAAAATTTTCAATAAATTATTATAAAAACTCCGAACGTTATAAATTAATAAATAATATTTTTTTTCATTTTAAATGACACATATATCGCTGGAATTTCCTCCGGTGTTCTCTCGAATCCATTCAATATGACGTGGAATTGACGTAAATACTTCGGGAACTGCAAGTACAGAACAACCAAGGAAAGTTCCAAAAGATGTAACACCGATGGCTACGCTGGTCGAATTCACAGTCGCTATTAGAGGACTTCCCGAATCCCCCTGCATTTTAGTAAATCATAGAAATTATTACATACAGAAATAAAGTGTTATAATAGTATACTCAAACCTGTTTTTGTGCGGTCTTTTTTGTGCGATTTTTTATATGTGCAATGTGTTTTGTGCAATTATTTTTGTGCAGTATACCAATTTGATTGAAATTCATATACCGCACACAAAAAATTACACAAAACAAATCGCTCAAGTAAAAAATCGCACAAAAAAAGACCGCACAAAAACAGGTTTGAGTGATGCAGTTCATATTCTACTCATTTTAGTTATTGAATGAAATAAAAACAAATAACTGTATTATAAAATTTTATTATATAATCTATCTAAAAAAGAAGAGATTCGAATTCAAAGAGATATTCCTTTCGATCAGTGATTCGATTGGGAGGAATTCAAGAAAATTTTCTATAATATAGAAAGCCTTCTAAATTTAAAACCTTCGTCTTTGAAGGTTTTAAATGTGAGAGAGTTTAGAAAATTTTACTAAACTGTATAGAGTTTAAATTAATTTTCCTCTGTGAATTATTGGTTGGGCTTTTCAACAAGGGAAACGTAGCCAGAAAAAGAAAAAATAGTTCCTAAAATGATCTAATGATAAAACTATAAGCGTAGGTTAGAATACTTACGAAGCAAACTCCTGATAAATGACCTCCAGCACAAATGTGATTATCATTGACAAGAATTCGAAATACCTGAAAGGCTGTTTGACAATAAGTATTTGTGCTAACCAACATAGGAGTGGTTAATAATATAAAACTTGATGGAAGCCCTGTCAAGAAGAAAAATATATATATATATTTTAAATTTAAAACTTACAATCTTTTAAAATACTATACATTAACTTAATGTTGACTTTATTAGACTGTATGTAACATTTATATTTACTGTATTATATTTATATTATATATTTTATTTATTAATTTATTATATTATTATTGTTATTTACTTTTTCATACATATGCTTTTGAACCTCGTTTTTACTTTCCCGGCAGTTATATATAACAGAGGGAAAGTATGGCCCCCGAGATTTTTATATTTTTGGACTCGGGATCTTCAAACGTCAAGAAATGTAAAATTATTTCGGGGGTTGTCTGTATGGGAAGCTCGATTTTGTTTACCTATTTTAAAGCTTAATAACGCTTGTGCCTTTCGTCGAAAATTTCTAAAATTGTGCAGAGAGGTTTGTGTATTAGGAGGATTGATGCTGGTAAATTTTGATGGTTAAAGGTCGAGAAAAAAAGAAATAGAAGGGGTCATGTTTTCTGTCTCGAATGATGTCGGACTTAATGAAGATTTTACTCGTTATTAGCATTTACAAGTATATATATAACTCATTTTTACCCTCAAAATTAAGGTTTTTGCCATTTTATAATAATTAATAATATATAAAGTTTTTAAGTAAAATATCATAATAGGTGACGCTACACACGATTTTAAATTTGTTTGCCGGGAAAGTTATGCAACTCGTTGCTGGGTTTTTTCAATATATGCGTCAACTGTTAAAAGTGAAAACAAATTCAAATCTTACGCATCATATTTTGATGTGAAGAGGAAACAGCTGATTCAGTTAAAATATGATTGCTGCAATGATAAATATTTTAACTGAATAAGCTGTTTCTTATGCAGAATATGTAGTTTTTAAAATAATTTAACTCTGAAGTTTTATTTTCTGTAAATACTCGTATGATATTTTAAGGCATTTAAGGAACGTCATATTGAAGATGTTGAAGAATGATAGATTTTAAACCTGTAAATACATCTCTCGACCGATATATTTCCAGATAATTAGTAATTATATTATCATTTCATTGTGGAAAATGTGATAAAACTCCAATATATTGAAAACAATACTAGATTTGTGTTTGGGAAGTTGAAACACTAAACTGCAACGTGTATTTACAGAAAATTAGGTTAAACGAGATAATCGATAATCGTTTTACTGTATACAGAGAATAAATTTGCATAAAATATATAAATATTTATACTTGTTTTGAATGTTTCTTTGAAATTATATAAGGTTCATTGTTAGAAATAAATTTCATATTCATTTTATATTTACAAAAAAATTTGTTATCAAAAAGAATAAAAATTCTAATTGCATCAAATTAAATTTTTATCGATAAATGATTAATTATCGATAAATGTAAATACTATAATTTATTACCTGTATGCACTCTTCCCCAGCCCATGGCTCGAGCCCATTGTCTTTCATAAGAACGATCAGGTGACGAGAGACAAACGGGTTTGACACTATCACTAATAGTTAACGTTTCGGTTAGTTTAAGAAGAGCAATGTCATGACTATTTTGAACACCGTAGCGAGGATGCGATATTACTTCCGAAAAACGAACTATTTTATCTGGTCCATCTCTGAGTATGTTTCCAACAACAGCCGAAAAAACGCTTGGATCACGAGCTTTTCTTCCTCTATAAGTATTGAAAATTTTGAATTTTATACTAAAATATGTATTTTAATAGAAAAGTTACTTACGAAACAACGCAATGGGCAGCCGTAGCTATATAATTAGGAGAAATTATAAATGAACTGCAAGAAAATCTTTTATCGACAAGGAGAGAAGCCTATTGAAAAAGAAATACATAAAAAGAACTAAGAAATAATAAAGCATTTGACAAATAACTGCTAATAAATCTTTACGCTCACCATCCAAGGAAATTCGTTTGGAAAGGCTGGACGACCAAATACGATAAAACTGTCCACAGCTAAGAGAATAAAAAATATTAGTGGAAAACAAACTTTATATATATAAAACATTTTCTAATTTTAATGAAATTAAGTAAACATTTACTAAACTTTTCCGACTACGTCTCTTTAATTCTAAATTACAATATATCATTAAAATTAATAGATTAATTTTTTATTATAATAATATCTAACAACTACACAATTAGAAATGGATAACTACCTTATTATTATAACCTAATATTATTTTGTAAATTACGTTTTATAATTATCTACATGTTTATATTACGATTATAATATTAATAAAATACGCAATAAAAATAATATAATTAAAATTGCGCACTTATTATTTTATTCTTGTTAATTATTTTAAATGCAAGTTAAAAATCAGTGTAGTTTAATGCAGTGTACTGTACATTATATATATTTACAAAAGTTAATTAGTAAACTTATTACCGTCCTAAAAATTATCTGTAGGGTTTATAAATCATTGTAATTATACAAATTTAGATGATATTCGTATAAAAAGATGTTTACAAAAATCTCAATGCACGCGAAACAATATTTATCGTTCCAAAAAAAAAAAGATAAGGTAAATGACCCATCGTATACAAATTAATTTATTTTTAATATTATTCATATTAATAAGTATTATCGATTTTTATCTTACCTGGTGGCCCAACAGTTTCATTTTTCGCCTATAAAAGAAAATCCATTTATTATTTTCTAGTAAAAAAAAAGCACTTCATAAATTAAAGAAATTTTTTGATTAATGAGACAAAAACACGATGTAAAATCAATAAAATTCAAAACTATTTAAAAATTAATAATGAAAGCGATACTTACTTCAGTATCTGCATTGGCAAAGGAATGAATAATGCAAAGCAGTATAAATATTTTGAGAGGAAAGTTATCTACCATGTTTAATACTGTCTCTGAAAACATTGGATTCAAAACCGGTATAAAAGGAAAGATTTCACTTCCGCATTGAAATAAATTTTACCAGTTGGTGCCTCAGTTGGTATGAACTTCCAAGAAATTCTATTATAACTTTTTTTTTTTCATTTTTTTCTATTGACAGTTTGAATTCGTTTGTCAATATAAACTTTGAAATGCGCAATTATAAAATGATTTATGTTCAGTTTTATGTAAGGGTCGATCACCTATTTACGATATTTCGAAGAAATTATCTTTATGTTGCTGATGGCAAAATAAAAATACAAAGCGCTTAAGAAAATATAAGTAATTTTAAATATGGCATTAATTAAAAATAAATCAATAATTTTTATATTTACACACACATTTATTTTAATTAATTAAAAAACTTGATTTTATTTTAGAAGCATTATAATTAATTATCAAACTTTTACGCTTTATTTTTGGAAGTTCACATTTTGATAATGGTAAAAGACTGTTTTAATTTGTAGTGTGTATGCAGATAACGTTTCATTTTGAGCATGCGCGCGTGTCAAACGAGTGACCTTTAAAAAAAAAATTCGAAAAACGATTCTAATGAGTTTTTAAAACGTTTTATTTCATAATTATTAAATACGATTCCATTTTCCAATAAGATAAACTTAAAATATTCCTTATATTTATAATTCTTAAAAGAGAAAATTGTTTATACGTGGTTATAATTATTTTTACCAACGAAACGAACGTAATAAACATAGTCATTTTACGGTTATATAAAATACGTAGTAAATTTCCGAAAACTCGATGAGGAAGCGATAAAATTTAATAATATCGATCCTCTACTAATACGCATCAATGACGTCACCATGTCTAGTACTACAAGCGACAGATAGAAATCTGTGCTATTGGTGAAAACCTTCAATTCTTCGAAAATATTTTACAATTTCGCTAATAAATGTATTATAATAACAAATTATAGTACTTTGACCTAAAATATGAATTTTATGATTTTCTAAAGGGAATCGCCGTTTCCTTGGAAACGGTTAGCCGGGCGATTATCACGCAGTCTGTCGTCTGCTCCACTGCTGGTTGCCTCATCGTTACACTCCTCTTTCATTTACCACTCGGTAATTATTTAATTATATAATTATTACAATTTTACATTTATTTATGCTTAAAATATAAAATGTATTTATGTATTTTCTAGATAATATAATATTGAAATCTTCATTTGTAGGAATTTTATTAATGCTTTGATTTTTTTCCCCCATAAGATTTCAATGTTATAATATTAAAAAGAGTATTCTTTATTTCAGATTTATTTATGAAAGTTAAACAAATTCAGATATGCTACAGAGTAAGTTATTGCTGAAATATCTTTTTATTACAGTCATAAATCATTTAAAAAATACTGAAATATAACTTAAATAAATATCAAATCTTAAGAGAATTTTTAAATATTTATATATATATATGAATAATTAATAATAAATATAATATATAAATATAAAGATTAAAACTATAATTGTTCAATAAAAAGAAAGAATTTAACACATTATATCAGATAAAATTTAAAGAATTCATTTAAATTTCAAATGATAAAACTTGGAGGTCATTGTCATTCGATTTGATTGATTGGTTAATTATTATTTCTTTCCAGAATATAAAGTCATTGGTAAAAAGGGAGAAGGTAGCTTCGCGGAGGTTTTAACTTGTCAAAATACCAAAGATGGAAAATTATACGCTTGTAAAAGACTTAAAAGAAAATTTTCATGGTAAAAATTACAATTATTTAATAATTAATTTCGATTTAATAAATTTTAAAAACAAGTTCAAATTTATTTAATTTAGTAAAATAAAAATAGATTTTTTACATTTAATAATAAATAAATTCGAAATTTTACTTATTGTAAACATCTACTACAGTATGAAATAAATAGATCCCAACAATCTAAATAGGGATTAATATAATTAAAACGAATGAAGGTACTATTTTTGTATGCTCGCAGTTCATCTTGATAAATACATTTAGTGGGTGGAGCTAAAATATATATATGCAGTAATTTTATCAGCTGTAAGTATTCCCACTGCTTCTAGTAATATTGGCCTCTGATATTAGTAACTAAACAGAAATGTGTCGCTTATAAAATCAATATATTTTATTTTATCTTTAATCCCAAAATTTTAATATATTTAGAGTAGATAAATCGAATTTGATAGGCCTAAATAATATTTGAATAGCACTGTATTAATCATTTGATTTAATAAATAAAAGAGATAGACTCAACAAATCGAATAAAATCAAATCAATAAATATAAAATTTAATCGGATTTTTTAAATGATTTAATTCTTTATAGTTTGTAATGTTTGAATGAGGTCTCATTTGTCTGTAATATGTCAAGGCGAGGCCGAACATGTTGACTGCTTCTGAAACACGCTATTTTAGTCACGATACGAACTTTGTTCATTAGGTTATATCAGAAGTAGGACATTAATTTTTTAAATTCTGCTTTGAAAATAATGTTTTTGTATTATATTTTTATTTGTTTGATTTTATTTTAATATTATATTATATGAATTTAGAGTATGTAGCACAAAATCGTGTAAATTTTCGCCACTTTAAAATATTTCAATGTTGATTTCGTAAAAGATATAAATACCTTCATATAAAATAGATTCATATCCAAACGAAAAATTCCGAAATGGATAGAAAAATTAGTCATAATATTCTTTTTTGTTAAAGGAAATCTATATTAACATATAATAAGAGAAAACAAAAGCTAATATTTTAGTCATCATCATCATCACTTCACCCTTTTCCATCTAGCCGAATCGAATTTTCATGACCTCTTTTTCCATTTTTTTTATTGTTTTGGGCCATTTCTATGGTTACTTTATTTTCCTTTTATCTTCCAAATATTTTTGATTTCTGTCTAATGTTTAGAGACTACTTCAATTGTTCTGCTTGTTCATTTGATCCTTGTCTTGCTAACGTGCTAAACGCCGGACGCAGTAAGCTCTTACCTCAAAAGCAATAAAGCAATAATTCCTAAAAATCCATGACTCTATTTGAGTATTTCCTTTCTAATTAGTAATTATTTGAAACTTTTCTGTAATATTTAGAAAAAGTTTGTTTACTTTCTTCAGTAAAAAATATAATCACTATATATAACTTACCACATAAGTATTCGTATCTGGTAAATTCAGTTTTCGCTATTGGCATCAAATGATATACAACGTTGATATCTATCTGACCATTGTGCTGTAAAATCTTTGGTTGATCTTATTGGTAAATTACTAGTCGCACAAACACGATATTCTATCTTCTTTACACAATCAACTCCAATTTTGTTTAACTTCATTCTCAAATTATATCAGTAACTTAATAGCAACATTTACTGTACTTCAGCCTGTTTCATTTAGTTGAAGTCAAATTTTCATGTTTTCTTTTTTCAAAACTTACTAAAAAAAAAAAAAAAAAATTTCAAAACTATTTCATTTTAGTATTCACTTTCTTCCCTGAATTACCAATCAATATTACATTATTCACCTAACTTAAAATATTTTTTACAGCGACAGTCATTCATCCAAAATTTTCGATCTCATCATTCTTAATTTTATCATTGTCATAGCATAAAAAAATCAATATTTTAATATCACTTATGTAATATCAACAGCCGGAAATTGTTGTGTAATACAAGAAATACTACGGTGATGTCAAAGAATACAGACTTAGCCTAACTGGCTAACTAATTGTCCGCTCATAAGAGTGTAACTCAGAAAATTCTTTAAAATTTCATTGTCCGATTCGTCCCTAAATCTCTCCTATCTCAAAATAAATCAATTTTCTTTAAAATAATTCTTTATTGTATTTTTATTTAAGAATTAATTACTATCTTAAGTTAAAATTTTATAATCTTCAAAGTGATTTTTAAACACTTTCAATTTGCTTTGTGTCAACTTAAATCTCATCTACTTCTAGTTAAAGTAGAAGGCTGAAACTTTCAGGATGTACCAAAATCCGATGACGATGCATTTTAATGATGTTTTGGGGTGGCCACTCCAACTGTCCTCCCTACCCCAAAACACGATAAGCATAACCAAATGTAGAATTTAATCATGATGTGTAAATCTGTATGAAGGTGGGGCCATCCCACCGTCTCCACTCCCAATCTCGGAAAACACGACCAATAATAGCGTTTTTTTTAACCTTTAAAAAACATATTGCAAGTATTTAATTACGCTTCTTTGCTTTATTAAGGTAGAATCAGAAATTTATACACTAAATGGAATTGTGATTTACTATTCTCTCTCATTAATGATTAATCTGTAATATTAAATGTTTCACATTAATATTACAGATTAATCAGTAAATTTATTAAAATTAGATCAATTTGAAAACTTACATCATTTAATATCGACGGTTTGAACTAATTTAACTATAATTTATTTCCGTTTATTTTAGAATTCACTACAGAATTTCTTTTTAAAATACTCGTTCACTATGTTTATTTTCAGCAATAAAATAATTTTATAATCTAATTGTTTTATGTTTTCAGTACGGAGGAAGTGTTGAATCTCGCAGAAATTCAGGCTCTTCGTCATCTTTCACCACACTCAAATATCGTTCAATTATATGATGTTATTTAGTAAGTTAATTTACAAAAGTAAAATAACTTTTATATAACTTTTTTTTATTTCATAGATTATTTTTACAAATATCCAGTGTCACCTGGGAAATATAAAGTCTATATTAATATAATAAACGAACTCTATCAATCATGTCAATATATATTTTATTAAAACCGCTTAGTTTAAGAAATAAATTAATATTTTTGTGATATATATTAATTACTAGGATAAAATAAAAATAATTTGGGTATCAAAATATATAATTATTTAAAATTTTCTTAAATAATTAATAATTATAATTTATAATTACAGTATTTATTTTCTTATATCTTTTATTTACCGAGATGTTATTCTTATAATAACAAACGAAATATCTAAATCTAATTTATAAATGTACAGTGCAGCAAATCCTCATTAACGTCAATAGGGTCTTAGAAATTGTGAGGTTAAGCGAAACGAGGGGATGTATTGTACAACAAAACTAATTTTATCATAGGCTAAATGATATAAACAAGAGTTTAGCTTCTTATTGGATCACGTTTGCAACCTCCACATTTAATTCCAACCTCATAGAATCAATTTTACTGTTTATAAAGAAAATTCAACAACAATAATTGTTACAAATGTACTCAACAACGTTATAACGAAACGACATTAAGCAAGAACTTGCTGTATTTTCCTTATGGAAAATGAACTGAAAATTCTAATAAAATTTTCAATATCTATTCACTCTCATGAATTAAACATTCCCAATCAATTTATATAAAATTAAAATTTTTCATTTAAATTGGAACGTTTCATTCTCGCATTACATTTATCCAACTGAAATTTAAAAGATAATTATAATTTTCATAGAAATTGTGCCCAGTAAGTAAGATTTTGTTGTATCGCAAACTATCGTTATTATCAAGACAAATTGTAATCAGTAGGCCTGTAAATATGGTCTACTGATTACAATTCATTTTTGTTTGATATACGCTATCTGTTCGAAAGGTTCGCAATCGTAGTATGAAGTTTCCGCATTAGAAGGTTTCCCTTGTAAGAAGTTTAATTTCAAAAGTCCCAATATTTTTCCACAAGATAGGTGTAAATTTTTCCTATTAAAATGTTTCTGTTTAAGAAATTTTCCGCTTAAATAAATTGAAATCCTTGTCCATGACAGGAAAGTGGTTTTGCTTTAGAAATTTTTAAATGCATCCTATCGAAAATTTTATATGTATAATTGCATTTGGAAAAGGAATACAAAATTTTCTGTCATTACTCGCGTGACTTTGTAATTGTAATCAATTATCATTGCCTTCTAGGCACACAAAAGCATAAAAAAAAGCATAAAACTGAGCTTCGGAAGCAATGTCAACAAAGCAACAAGTTTAAAGCATAAGAAAAATAAACAGAAAAAATTACCTCAATTTCTGAGAAGAAATGAGCTATCTCTCATTATAAATATAAGAGCTTAAGAAAATATTCTGACCAAAGAACTTCAAATTAGATAAATCTATTTAAAAAAGAATTTGTGCGTAAGTGAATAATATATACAATTGAAAAGAGCATTGCCCTAATTGATAATGAATTGTTATTCGAATATAAATCTGATTTTATTTGAATATTAAATAGTTACAATGGATATTCTCAGGAATTTTTACTATACAGCTGTGTTGTTAGAAAGGTAGATATATTGTAAATTATACAAGTTGGATTTTTAATCTTTTGATCCTATAGTCACCAAACCCATTGTGGGTTCGTTCGGGACCACAATGGGAGAGCCGGCTGATAACGGACGTCTTAACTGCCTGGGCCATTTGGCCCAGGCGGTTAAGGCACTTATCTTTTGTAGCACGCGCAATTAACGCGGTGAACAGCGCCGGATAAAGGGGCGGGCAAGCCGGGCGACTGCCCGGGGCGCCAAATTTTGAGGGGCGCCGATATAAAAATAAAATATTTTTTTACATTCATTATTTTTTTAGATTTTATAAATTAAAATTGATCATTTTTCATGAGACATCGATTTTTTTAGCAAGCAATAAATTGTTTTTTCTTTAATAATACCAAATAAAGGTCACACCGCTAATTATTTTATTATTGTCAACAGATATAAATAATATTCAAATTATTCAAAGAAAACTATTTGTATAGTCAGAATTCATAATAATTAAAAAAAAATTAATAGACAAAAACAAAAATTTACTAATTAAAATAATGAAACCTAAGAATTTTTATGGCTTTTATCACACAACATTGATGCAGACAAATGCTTTTTAATCTCTAAAAAGTTTATTTTTATTTATTTTCAAAAGATAATTTCTAATCAGTATCACGTATCACAACAATCTACTCAAAAAATAGACGAGATCAAATTGATAAATTACAAATAGCAACAAAATTATGAATAGTCAAAGTGATACTGGGCGCCTGTCATACGCCTTAATGATTAAATAACTTTGTCTTTCTGTAAACTTCGCATTAACAACACTTGCCGTGCTTTAAATAAATAAATTTTTTACACAGTCTTTTATTGTGTAATTTTGATTTTTTTGCCTTTTTTTACTTTTTTTTAATTTGCAGTAAATTTGTACATTCTTGTATGAAAGGGCGCAAAATTTTGTTTTGCCCGGGACGCTCAAAACCCTAGAACCGGCCCTGGCGGTGAATATTGGAACAAGTTACAAATTTTAGCAATAAAATTACTAAGCTGATTCCCACTGGAATCCAATGATGACAATGATTTGCATTTGATTTTCTTAGTTTTTATATAGCTTGCATAAAGTCAGAAACCAATTTTTTTTTCCTGGTATAGCACTATTTCTTTCGCTAATTTACATTTTGAAGATTCTACATATGTAATTAGGTTTTTTGCAAAAGCCTATATAATTTACCAATCAACGTTTTGTGAATTATCTGGTAAATACAACGATTCATCACGAATAGCACCGTTTCAGCAATGATCACTATTTTTCATGAAATCTGTTTTCTTAGTAATAAATAGTAAAAACCGCGATCAGATGGTTGAATGATAAAATATGCTACATAAAGTTAATTTTGAATAATTCTCATAAATACTATTTAACTGATTTTAGTATAACTTTCTAATAATACAAGTGAAATCAAAGCACTTTTCAGGTAGTATATTTTCAAGATTATAAGGATTTGAAATATGTGTTACCTTACAGACTACAAATCCATTGTAACAGATTTAATTATATTTCAAGATAGAAAAATTTCTCTTTCGAGCTCATTTCGTAAATCAAAAATATAAAGAAAAGTAGAACACGTGGACTGCCTGCACCATTTTATTATATGTTTAATGATCATTAATTTTTGTATGATAGATCGATTTTAGGAAATTTTGTAGGTGTGTATCCGTCTAGCATTATCATAGATATCCTCTAAATATATAAGGTTATTCGGATTCGAAACCGATGAAACAATTAGTGGTTTTTGAAAAATAACGAAATTGTTGATAAAAAATAATAGAATGAATTCAGATCAAATTGGAATATATTTTTCCACATTTATGGATAAGTCTGAATTAGTCTGGCTGGATATGTCTGACCCACTATAGATCAGACTTATAATGAGAAATTCAGGCCAATATGTAAGTTAGTGCTTTGCGTAAAAAATCTAATTTAGATACTCTAAATAGGCTATAACATTTACATATAATAAAACAAGAAATTACACATGTATTCATATAAACGATAATATAAAAATGTGCGTAACTGTATTACATGTCACTTGATTAGACTCAAGAGAAAATTGGCAATTGGCTTATAATTAATGTGTCTAAATTACGAACTAGTTTACAACTCTCTCATGTACTATAAAAAACAAAAACTAAGAACAGCATTAATTTTGCTCTTCTTAGTTTTTACTATTTATAGATTTTATACCATAGCAAAAAATAATAAAGAAAATAAACACGTTTTTAAGTTGTTTGGTTTGATAGCAACGCAATATATGGGCGATCTGCCAAGGGCGATGCCTCCCAGAAAAACTTTCTATGGGAAATTGGCCCAAATTAGACATTAGAACACGCGAATAAAACCAGAATAACTCCACGTGGCCATGCCGTTGGTCAGGCGAACGACTACCGGAGGCATCCACTCGGCCACTAGTGGACACTTTTACGTTGTTTATTTATTTTTGTTACTTTTGCAATAATTTTTCACACAGTTATAACACAAAGTCTAAACACAATATATTTCGTACAATTACAACACAAATAAAAATATTCAATTTTGTTTGTGTGTAAACAGAGCTTTTTTTTTTTTTTTAACCTTATTAACATTTAAATCTCATTGGTTTCCGTTGGTAATTGATGTCATCACACAATTTTAAAAGGAAATATTTTTAGACGGTTTTGTCTATTAGGTTTAACTTTTAGAATTTCGTTTTTTTGTTGCTCCAGATATTTTACTATTGCGAAACTTCTTTTAACATTTCTAATTAGTTATATGGTTCTACTTTTCATGGTAAGAGTTTTCTACAATCTTTTTCGTGGCTTGATTACAGTCTTCTCATTCTATTGATAATGTATATATAACATA
Organism: Centruroides vittatus; assembly: GCF_030686945.1. Taxonomy (NCBI): domain Eukaryota; kingdom Metazoa; phylum Arthropoda; class Arachnida; order Scorpiones; family Buthidae; genus Centruroides; species Centruroides vittatus. The sequence goes on along the minus strand of NW_027122438.1, from coordinate 1,264,841 downwards.
TATTAATTTTTATAACTCGTACATTCTACAAATAGAATAAGTGAAATCTTTAAAATTCAAGCTTTCTTAATTACTATTCGTTTTTAATAAGCTTTGAGCAAATTATGGTTCGAAGACGCCATTTTCCATACAGTTCTCGATCTATTGGTAAAAATATGTTGAATTTATTATTATAATGTTACAACAAGAAATTGGATTTAGTAGTTTATTGGATATAAAGAAGTATATTTCTGAGCATCTACTAAACTATTAATAATTTAAATCTGATATTATTACGGATATGCATAATGGATAAGCGTTTAAATGATTGCTAAGAATTTCTACGACAAATGATGTAAATGAACTCTCTCTATTATTAGGAAAATAACTGAATGGGTTATCTTGCATATTATTAAAAGATGGATAAATATAAAAATTAAAAGTAAGAAGTTCAACATATGATTTTGGAACTGTAAGAAAGAAACTCTGGTAGACTTTCTTCATTTCAAACAGTAATAGTATAAAATTAGTATTGGATGGCCAGCAGTGGCTGTTTCCCATAATCATAACGAAATTGTTTCGCAGTAAACAGTTAAGCAGGCTCATTTTTGACAAAATAACTTTATCAACAAAGCAGCCATTAATATTTACATTTATTTAGTAGTCCAATGAATATGTTGCTGTAGATACGTTCAGTCTCAATGAATAAAAAATTGGTCCATAACAGGTTGCCAAACATGTACAGTACATCCTCTGGAGTAAAGAACGCTAATACTATACTGTGTAATATAATGTTAAAATGTATAATATCATGTGTGTGTTATATTATACAAGCTGAACAATAATAAATTTTTGCTCTGACCTGTATATTTTAAATTACGGCGACAGTCCACTTGGCTCAACTTGGATAACAGTCCAACAATAAGTTTAGACTAATGTTTATATTAATTACTATTAAACAATCTATGTACGAGTACAGTACATTATCCGATAAAATAGCACTTTTAAATATTAATCATTTTATTTTCATGTCATTTTAAGCTTATTTTGGATAAACTTACCGTAAAAACACCGAGAAATATGAGAGTTATTGGCCTTACATAAGCTGTAATCGCAGAGAACGTATTATCAAGGAATATGCAATATCCAAACAAGATGTAAAAAATTTCGCCAAGTAAAAATTTATGACAATTTAGACAACGGGAACATTTTTATTACGAGTTTATCTTTGGTAAACATAAGCTTGGAGCTTGGTAGCCGTACCCACAAGATTTTTGCCTGTATTATTTTCTACATTTCGCCTCCAAGCGCCAAGCCTATATTACCAAAAGAAAACTGTTAGGAAAAATATGTAATATGAAAAATCGTTATTAAAAGTTTTAATTGGCATAAATTTTAACTTTTGTAATTCCGAGTAACATTTTGAATAAAATTCATTTGTTTCCATACAATTTTATCTTTATAAGCATAAAATTAAGCCGCAAAACTGAATTAGCTCTATGGGAAATCCACGTGAACTTTCACCTATTGACCCGTAAGTCTCGCCAACACCTCACCGATAACGAGAAAGGCTCAAGTTTAAAATTTGATCAGTAGTTTTTTCTCTACGAGCGTCTGCAGTGCCGGAAGAAGAAAAGGCATTTTTGGCAATTTATGCACTTTTCAATTGCTTTTATTTCGGCACCCGCATTACAGAAAATCTTGAAATTTTGCACACTACCTAATAAAACAGTTTTCTTTCGAAAGAGCTATTCGGAATTATTTCAGGTGTTTGGGGGGCAGGGAAATCGACCCCGAAAATCGGTAACTCTTCACATATAGTCAGTCATTGACTTTTTTTACTTGGCGGGAAGTCACTGCGTGACTGCTGATTTAATTATTTTTTATAGTACATTTATTCTATTTATTACTTTGTCAACAGAATTTTAATTTTGCAGTTTCAGTGGTTTTTTTTCCCTTTCTTGCTCTTTCTGCCTTACAGTCACTAACATGGTTTTTTTTTCCAAGGCCCATTGTGGTTTGGCTCAGTGTTTTCTAACAGTTTTTGTTGTAATTAATATTGATATAATATTGTAATTAAATTCAAATTATAATTATATAAATTTTACTTAAATATTGAATGATAATATCTTCAATTTTTTGTCATATCAATTTCAATGTTGTATGTTTAAACAAAAATTTTCTTTGTTTTATTTACAATGCATATGATATTTTCATATTGCAGACTTTCAGAATTTAACATAATTTATTTCACTTCTAAATAATGTCATTGTGTAATATTCAACTTTATTTATAACAAAAATATTGATCCTATTATGAAAGCGCGAGTAAGTAGACTACTAAAAATGAATATCCTTTATTTTAATTAAAGTAAATAAAGAAACATCTATAGGTTTTACGTTTTTATTATGGTAATCAAACAAATATTATTATACAGGGTGATTCTCTTGGATCTGAACACTTCTTTGTTCAATATCTCATTTGAATAACATGTAATGTAAAACATCCTTTTGTCGACTGCTTTGTTATGAAATACAGGATCGTTCAGTTCGTGTTTCATGCTCATTTTTCATTTTATACGGAAATATTATACATAAGTTGCTCAGTCCTTCATGAATCGCCCTGTATTTTGTAAGATATTTTATGTTCATATTAAACATAAACCAGCTTATAAATAGTAAATATAAAATTATTTGCTTCTTTCTATTCTAATTGCTATTTTATCGCTTTTCAAAATTATTTTCATAAATACACTTTTATTAAAAATTAAGAAATGATCAAATAATTAGGCCAAGATCTTACATGTACTGTTTATTAGATTTATTAAAATCTTTACTTTCTAATATCTGTAGTAACAAATAAATTCGACCTGTTTATAGTTTTCGGTATACTGTACATGTTTTAAATAATTTGAAGGTCAAGAACTAACGAAACCAAGAATCTCACTCAGTTGATTCGAGTGTGACAGACTGAAAATTACTCAGAACATAAAAGTATTGTCATCTGGTTACTCGTCAAAGCAGTTTAAACTGAACTCATGACTAAAGCTTTTCCGTGAAATTCTGCTCATCTTTCACACACGTAGGAAAAAAAACTACCGAATAATTCCCAGCAGTTAAACACAGTTCTCGTTTTTTCGATCTAAAATCAGTCAGTCAATCGTGTGATTATTTTTGTTCTTTGAAAGTTTTGACAATGATTTCCAGCGATTATCCTATTATATTTTGTCAGAAACATATAACGTGCAAATGTAAACGAGTTTATATGCAGATTGCATGTAAGCGTGCGTTTTGTTTCTAGACTAACAGCGTTCTTAATTTATGTTAAAATTATGTATTTTATTTATTTGGTTTATAATTTTATATTCAGCTATGAAATAGGTCGATAAATAATAACTTTCTAAAACGAATATAATGTAATTCTACAGATAATTACTTAAAGAAACATAAATTTGTTGATGTATAATTTGTTTCCCAATAAAGAAAATATATAGTGGTTAATTTTTCGAGAATATTTGTAGGATTTACTTTAAACCAATAGAAACTAATCATTATTTAAATTAATTAACGGATTTTTCTCCTTTATTAACTTCCAAATAAAAGATACTTGACCATTGATTTTGACATTTTGGCAAGACTTTCTTTTGAATTATTAAAAGAGTTTCTCGTAAAATAAATTGAGTTACATCGCCATTCATCTAATTTGCTCGTGAATTATTTAGAATCATCGGTTTAAATACATATAAAAGCTACAGAGTATATCAATATGACTAATTGTATGACTTTTAAATAAACTAATCAGGACTTGTTTAAAAGAAGAATGTATTAAAATTTTCTCATGATTGTGTTTAGTTCAAATATAGTTTACTTGAAAAATTTCTTTTCTAATTTACGAAATGGATAGGCTATCAAATATTTAGTGTTTTGACTTTCGGCTAATGCTATAGTTTTATTAAAATATATTTAAAATCAAAATGTTATTTTTACTAATGCTTTTAATTTTAAAGTCATGACATTTTGATATTATATTGAAAAATCATTCTAGTTTCTTCCAATTTCTGTATTAAAATATATGTTAATTGATTATCGTGAAAAATTATATTAAATATAAAAATATCATATATGAAAGATATAATATAATATTAAGAAAAGAAAAATAATTAATTATAATAAAAATTTGTCTACTAACAGATAATAAAAATGTTATTAGCAGGCTATATAAATAATATATAGAAATAATGGTAAGGAGAGCTATGAAATATGATTTGGTAGCCACACAACGTCGAAAAAGTAGTAGTAAAAACCTCAAAAGTGGAAAAAGCTACTAAATTAATAAATAAATGTTTATTATGACTAGGGATTGCAATCTAGCAGTGTTTTGAATCCAGCTGGATATTTGCTGGATTGAAATCATTCCAGCTGGATCCAGCGCGGATCCAGCGTGGATGTATTTTTGGTGCAATAAAGTGTTATCATTATCTATCTATCTATCTATCTGCAATTTATGTTTTTTTAATGAAATAAAACATTTTTAAAAAATACTTTAAAAGCTTTTATTATTTAGACTGGTCACTATAAATCAGTAAAACTTCTTACACATTTAGGTAGTAAAATTAACTTTGGTTCGGTTTAACATTTGAGATAGAGATAATTAACTTTAAATGTTTAGTTAGATTATAATTATAATGTAATCTTTAAGTTAAATAATAGCAAAGGTAATTCTACTGATTAATTTATATTAATATATTATAATAATGTAAGGACGGATAATCAGTGGCTAAGTGGCTATCAGTCTTACCAGTTTTCATATATATAGGCTCTACATATTAGTCTGTAGTTATTTATAGGTATGTAAAACTATGTACTGGAAGTAGAATAAGTTAAATAAACTACACCTTTATCAATCCAGCAAAATTTAATAAAATAATAACGTTTTCAATCGTTTTTAACAATCTTCCTCGGTTTCAAAAAAAAAAAAAAAAAAAAAAAAAAAAAAAAAAAAAAAATAGAACATTAAATATAGAACATAAAATGTGTTCGGAATAAATATGAAAATTAACGGAAAACGCCCAAACGGACAAAATATAGATAGATAAACAAAATAAATAGCGGAAAAAATATATACAGGGTGTTTTTTTTAAACTGGCGGTACTCAGAAACATCTGTAGAGCAATCTAGCAGCCGGACTGTCGCCAAATTTGGGAGAGTGACTAAGGACGACATGGAAAAGAGATTCCGCGAAGAAAAAAGTAGTACCTAAATTCGCCGGTAAAGGAGGATTTGGCGCTGTTGTAGCAAAAAGCTACCAGCACTTCACTGAAGAAAGAGTCATCAGTCGCTTTTTTCCACTTGCATGGCCGCCTCGCTCCCCGGATCTAACCCCATGTTACTTTTTCCTGTGGGGTTACTTAAAGTCCAAGGTCTATCTTGGTAGTGTCCCAAACTTGATGACTTTGAAGGACAACATTTCTCGAACTGTGATGAACATTCCTGCGGACGGCCATGTTACGTTCGGCCATAGAGAACACGGTGTTCAGGATGCAATGAGTTGTCCAGCAGGACGGTGATCACATTGAAGAAAGGAGAAGGTTATTTGCTGATTAATTAAACTTTCGTTATTACACTGAAACTTCTGTCTGATTATTCATTCGTGTGTTTGTTAATTGCAGCTGGATTTTATGCAGATTCTTAGCTGTTTTGCTACAACAGCGCCAAATCCACCCCTACCGGAAAATTTGGGTACTACTTTTTTCTTCGCGGAATCTCTTTCCATGTCGTCCTTAGTCACTCTCCCAAATTTGGCGACAGTTCGGCTGTTAGATTGCTCTACAGATGTCTCTGAGTACCGTCAGTTTAAAAAAAAAAAACACTCTGTATGTAAGATCCAATGAAACCAGCATTGTCCGTTAATAACATTAATTAATGTAAAAGGATCTCCACACGGTAGACAATGAGTCCGCATCTCTATGGTTTATACAACCAGTTGTCATGTGCGCCTTGCAGATTTCCAATCTCTCAAGATGTTTGACCGTTTGCCTATTCTTCGTCGTTTTTATAATTGCCGCTTGATCCCATTGGACGTTAACATCCTTCTGTCTTGCGTATGATGCCAGCGCAGTGTTGTCAAGGTTCTTACTGATTATATATTTGTGCTCTTGAGCCTTTGTTTTAAACTGCGCATCGTTGCACCCACATAAACAAGCTTGGAATTGAAACGTTGGTTGTGTAAAGGCACCGAATATATACCCGTTGTTGAATTCCGATCCTCTTTCTTTTTATCGTTTCTTAAAAGTTTGAAAACAGTGGGATTACGTCGGTATACAATACGAAAATTATCAGACCTGGCAGTACATCTATGTATCTTGTTTAAAAAAATTGGGATGTAATTAAGCACTATTCTTATTATATTTATTCGAAACACATTTTATGTTCTATAGTTAGTGTATTTTTTTGTAACTGAGGAAGATCGTTAAAAGCGATTGAATACGTTATTATTTTATTAAATTTTTCTGGATTGATTAAGGTATAGTTTATTTATGAGTAATTTAATTATTAGTGTTAGTAAAGTAGTGAGTAAGTAATTAGTAGCAGTCTAGTAGTTAGCAAAGCGGCAACGCGACGATGTAGACTTTTTTCGCAATTATTTAGAAAGTTAATTGAGTATTTACGGATCCGCAGCGCTGGATCCAGCAGGCCGAAGAATGCGCTGGATCCAGCTGGATTGCTGGATGAGGGATCCAGCAATTGCAATCCCTAATTATGACACATCACAATTCTTAACCAGACTTCTTTTTGTTCTTAAAAGAATCAAATTATGCATTAAATGTTATTGTATGTATTAATATTTCACTCTAATTTAGTTTCGTATCGCCTCAAGCTGCGATATACTTTTAAACTCAAACGTTTTCGGCCTAATTTGTAGACCATCGTCAGGAGTTCTTTAATATCGAATTACAGAACATTCGGCCGTTATTTAAAAATTTGGAATAACGATTTTGGAATGATCTCGAAGAGCTTATATGCTTAGCTCCATTCCTAATATTGATCATGATATAAATTACAATATATTCTCACAAATTAGGTTTGCAGAACCAAATAACTATAAGTCTAATCCTACTAGGCCTGTGTTTCAATACTTTCAGCTTTGGTTACCAAATTACTAGCATTATTAGACAAAACAATTAATTACGCCATTAATAACAATATCGACCTAATGCTAAAGAATCGTATGTTGATATTTTAATAAAATGAAATAAAACAAATATTTAAACTGATGCGTCCTCATTTATTCAGATTCGCTGCAATTAATGTTTCTAAGTTTAATATGAAAACTTATTATTTTTACTACTTTGCACGTAACTCTTCATAATCTTTTACAGCAAGTCCTCACTTAACGTCATCGATAAGTTCTTGGAAATTGCGGCGTTAAGCTAAAACGACGAGTAACGAAACCTATTATACCATAGACTAATGCTGGCAAGAAGCAACAGTAATTGCATTTGAACTAAAATCCTGACAACTATGTATAAATTTGTCATATATATTCATAAATCGTTTTACGTAAACACTGCGAAACTTCTGAACAGGCTTTAGATTTTCAGGAAGACCTATTTTTATTATCTTTTAAGTAGATGCCGTGATCTAGCAGATTTCTCTTCTATTCGTGACTAACATTCAGCAATCAATCAATAAACCAATCGATAGTCCTTCTAGTGCAGTGCAATCCCTAAATGAGTTATCAATATAGGTAGGCGTTTACCAGAACACATAATTGGTTAAGTTCATACTGAATGCATTCACTTTTTGTCGGATGCCTCAGATTTTGAGGAATGTTCTAAACCATCATGCAATGAACATTGAAGAACATTTGATAAGTGAATTTTCTAGTTTCGATGAACGTTGAAGACGTTTTTGTACTGACTTAAAAACTTCAGTCGGTTTTTACTTTTCATTAGCTCTTCTTTCCTCCTTCATTTTCTTTTCTTTTGGTTTTGTGCCAAGCAGTTTTTGGAGACAAATGAATTTTAAGAATGTCATCACTTAATGTTTTCTTGTATAGTATCATTCGCTGTTGGTTCACATTATTAGCTATTATGTTTGGTTTGGAACATAGGACTACTCCGAGTTTGATATATTAGGTTTATCCAAACTTTTTCTTAGAAGGGCCATTTGAACTGTAAAAGATCTGAAGACTGGATACGATATATATATATATATATATATATATATATAGTCAAAGATTATGATATTTTAAAAAATTCCTGAATAACAAAAGACATAAATTAATGTGAAATTTGCAACTGCTTTTCGAAAGAACGCCACGAAAATAGTGGATAAATTTTAAGGCACAGGATATTAAAATGTTTTTTAAATAGTCGGACTATGGTGCTCGATATTTTGATTTTATATAAGATATTGTATTTCGTTTTCGAAAAGGTTTGTTCACAGATATACAGAATTAAAACTAGAAAATCTCCCTTGTGAACTTCTTAAGACTTAAAATTGTCTTCAGGCAAAGATTTGTAAAAGTTTAACAAATTCCGTTCTGTAAATAGGTTTTTATAAAAATCATTTGCAGCAAGATTTATTAATTCTACTTAACTTTTCAAACGTTTATATGTTTTGAACTAGTTCAAATGTTGATTAATTCTTTAAGTAATAATGAATAAAAATTTAAATTAGGAAATAATACAACTGTATATTATCCACTGTTTGATGTGAAAATCATTTTAATTAAACCTTCCTTATGCACGCTTAACGAAAGCGAGAAAGTTCATTTGGACTTTTCGTGAGACATTAGCATATTCTTTATTTCTGTAATAAAGAACAAAATTGAGGGTACCCTCAATTTTGCAGTCTATTATAGAAATATAGAGTGCGCTAATAAATAGTATTAATAATAGGGTGTGTTATGAATAGTATTAAAGAATGGTAATTACTCTATATATATATAAGACCAGGCGAGTCCCCATTTCTGCTCCAACATAGGTTCTTAACCTTCATAACCTTAGAGACGTTGGGACTATGAATATGATAGTTTATTCCGCAGAATAGGAATCGAAATTGTGATTCAATATTTCTGATTATTGCTCATTGTCCTAAAAGTAGAAAAATTAAATTTTAGAGGAATATATTAAAATCAATTAATTCAATTCAAGCCATTTTATATTACTTATATTACACGTTTCGTTATTTTTTTAGCTGTTTCCGTCTTAAAAACTTTCGTTTTATTGCAATTTTAGTTTAGTTTCACATCTTACGTAGATATTAAGTTTTAATTTAATTATTAATTAATTGATTTGAACAGCGAAATAGCTACATGCTACAGGTACCAGTTTTTCTATAGATTTATAAACATAAAAAATATAGATTTATTAATATTATAATTTAAATTGTGGTGATAATTTATTTTTTATTTAATTATGTTTATTGTATTTTAATTTCGCTATGTTGCTTTTTAAAATATTAAATATTTAAACAGCTAATATCAACTTATTAATGGAAATGGTATCTCAACATATTTAAATTTATTATTTATAATTTTGTATTTAGTGATAAAACAACTGGAAGACTTGCTTTGGTGTTCGAGTTAATGGATGTAAACATGCACGAATTATTAAAGGGTAATTTTAATTATTGAAATTATTTTTAAATTTTTGTCAAAATAAAGCAGCCATTCAATTTTAAAACGTTTTCAAAAAACTTTATAAAATTGATGCAATATTAATAAAAAAAAATGTCAATGCTAATTTTTTATATTACATTTAAATTTTTATACAGATTAAACCAAGTTCTTTCTTCATTAAATTACTCTTAGCATTTATTTTTTTCCATATATTTAAATGTAAAAGTCTTATGTACAGTACATTTAATCTAAAAGTAATATGATTTATTTAATTAATTAATCATCGTTTTATAAACTATTTTATGTCAATTTTTAAACACGTCCATTTAATTTCCCGTGAAATTTAAGTGAAGTTAATATTGTAAAATTAATAAAACATGAATGATAAACAATAATTTTTGGCTAACTGTGGTTTAATTTATTAGGTTAATGTTACCCTAGGTTCCGAGATGGCGACGGGGGAAATTTTTCCCTACGTTGGATACTGCGGCGGGGAAAAATTTTTTCCCTCGATTCAAGATGGCCGCGTTTCCGGTCGCCATCTTGAATTTCTCTTCAGACTCCGCGGACGTTAACCAAAAAAAAAAAAAAAGGATATTTTTACTCACTTTTCGATGGTGGTTGCCTACTTCTTCCTACTTTTTTTTCCTTTCCGATCCATTCTTTTTTCGGTTTTGCCAGCTTGGATACTTTCCTTTTCTCTTGGTGCGGCTCTTTTCTTCCCTGTTCTTTTCGATTCGGCTGCTCTTTTATTGGTCGATTGGCGTTTCTCTCTGTTCGATTTATTACTATTTGGCAATATAAACGACAGAATGCAACCCCAAGAAATGTGGCCAAATTTACTTTTAAATGTTCCTTCAAAGGCAGAAGTCTTCGTTCCGCACTTACTACATCGCAAGAAACAGCTTTCTCTATTACTCCGATGACATAATTTGCATTTAGAATCGCACGGAATGCAAACGGACTCGGTCGGCTGTATGCCTAATTTTACAGGAAATTTCGGAAATCTCAATGTGTTATCGACACGGGGAGGCAAACCTAGCTCCAAAAAGTCGTCTTCCATTAACTTGTAGAAATCACGTGTGGTGCAACTCGACCGAAATTCGTCGTTGAAACTCAAATCGGCAAAACTACTCATTATCGAATAATTGGCAATAAACTAAACGCGGGGAGGTGGTGAGGAAAAAAAATGAAATATCGTAACCAGAAAAAATAAACAGCAAATATTCCAATACGCAATTCGTCGCAACACTGCAGTAAACGATTCCAACTGGAAACTAGTCGATTTGCATAAAATTGCATTGAAATGAACAGAAATCACGTCACAGATCGAGCATTTGCATATTCGTTCGTAACACAACTACGAACTTCCCGCCGATATTACTCTCGCACGACGTCACGAAAAGGCTCCCTCTACCGTCGCAAATTTACACACGACCGTCGCCGTTTCGAGGTTACAGGATACTCGGCAACGTTGATCTCAGGGTTGAAACCGAACGGGGAAAAATTCTCAACGGCGTCGACGTCACGACTCTAGGGAAAAAATTTTTCCCTGCCGCAGTCGCCAAGATAGGGAAAAATTCCCACCGCCGCCATCTCGGAACCTAAGGTAACATTAACCATTTATTATATATAACCAGATGTTATAAGTAGTTTCTCGAACAATTAAAATTACTTTTCTATTGTTTACTTTACTCTGTGTACCTGTATACTGTATTATTATAATTATATTGGTTACTTTTGTACTTATTCTAGCTCGAAAGAGACCTTTACCTGAATTTCGTGCAAAAAATTATATGTATCAATTATTAAAATCATTAAATCATATCCACAGGTAATTACGAATTATTATTTATTATTGTATAGCACATTGTATTATATAAAAATAAAAATAGTTTTAAAAAGAACAGAAATAATTTAAAATACTTTTGATTTTGTATCTTTGTTTCAGGCATGGAATCTTTCATAGAGATATAAAACCAGAAAATTTATTAATAAAGGTAAATATATTTGTAATATATACTCTGCTTATTATTTTATAGAAATTAAATTGAAATATATGAAAAAATATACAATTAATATTTGAAATACCAGAATATGAAGTATTTTGCATTTTTGATAAAATAGTAATTTTCTATATATAAACTATCAAAAGTAAGCTTGCAATTTGTATCTGTTAATTATGTTTATAGTAAAAATAATTAAATTATTTTTACTATAAACAAACTTCCTTTTTAACGCGAAAAATCACGAAAAAGAGATCAGAAGAAGCAAAATGACTCTTTCTGATCTCATTTTGCTTTCGATCTATGATGACGTATCTAAAATGACCATTATGAGACGAATGCTAGACAGAGAACACTGTTGGAAGCCTTCGGCTTTAGCACTGTAAAAATAGATGCGCACTTTTTATTCTATTAAAAATCATTTGAATCGACGATCTGTTTGTTGTTTATATAAAGAAAATACAGATAATAATAAGAATGATTGACTATTGCTGCTTTATTTTCACATGTTTACAATATTTTTAACGTTATTATTTCTGATGAAAACAAGTAGCTATAGTTAATGTAATGCTTCTATCTCTGTTACAGTTACAATAAAAAATGTTTCGAAGCTGGACAAGTCTCTGCAAATAAAGAAATTATCAATTTATTTTAGATATTTTCTACTCTTTTAAAGAATAATCAATCTCCTTGTGATATTTTTCAAATATACAACGATGAAATAAATTAATAATAATTTTTAAACGAACTCTCGTTAAAACCTAAAATAGTTTTTTTTTCATAAAATGTCATTTACAATCACTTTTATTCACTCTTTCCGTTATTACGTAGTCGAGAAATTTCAAATGCAAGCTATGCATACTACTTTAATACATAAATACTATTCTTTCTTCATGTTCATAAAAATTATTGTGGTAAAATCCATATCTTATTAACATTATTAGCATTAACTTATTACTATGAATTGCATTTTGCTACGCGGGAACTAGACACAGCGACAATTCAGGTCAAGGCGTCATTCCTGATCTCTCGTCCGTATTAAATGCTGAGTATGATTTAGATGGAAATTATAGCTCCATCCAGTGCCGTAACCAGACTAGCATTTTAATACGTACAGTACCTATCATGACGTACTGTACGATTGGATCGAAAACTAATCCGATCTTTAGAGTTTTTAGTAAGTAGTGTTGAATTGAAAATATAGACCTATTTAAATTCTATTGATACATGTTAATTCCATTATGGAACAGCTGTGGACTTTAGTAATATTCGTTTAGATGGAACCATCTCATCATCTGTATACAACAACCATTACTTTTACCATAAGCAAGCGACGTGCTTAGACTTAATTCTTCTTTTGTTTTGAGAGATGTTCAATTTTAAAATTGCAGATCTATAAATTCTCACTGGCGTCCGTCCGTCTGTCTGTTCTTCCTTAATCTCGAGAACGAAATTAGATAGATGAAAGTCGCGACCAGACATGGAAATTTTAGGAATCTGAAGCCCGATTAACTGTACGTTATATCGATTCAAAAATTTTCTCCAGAACAAGTTAGATGATCTGCAGGACTCTCTTGTTAACAGGAAAAGCGTGATACATAGGGGACAAGACACTACTAAAATCAAGAGCATTGTTCATCGAGATCTAAAAAATTACATCTCATTATTGTAATGATATCACAATAAATAATTCTCGTTTAAAATTAATGCCAAAGTCATACAAGAAGACGATATATCTTCTTAAGGTATTCTATGACTTCATTTTATACTGTAAGTCGTTATTGAATTTTGGTTCATGCTGTGCTTTCTGAAAAACTCGATGTTAGGACATAACCTTGCCCTGCTCGAAAGCGGATAGCACGAGTACGTTCAAACTTTAGGCATATCTTATAAAATCTTGTCTGTGCCGTGTAAATTATACCAGGTACAATTTACATGACTTTTCTATAAAATAATCTATGTTCTCGCAAACTCTTGCAGCAGTTTAATTTGGATACATTATGGAAGTTGTTAGGTTAGTTGTTAGGAAAACTGAATTCAATGTGGAATTTGTAAGTACTGTACATAAAGAATGCGCCGATGTTAAAAGTTCTCATTACTAGCTTATTAGGCTACTGTGAAGCATATCGTTAAAATTCGGAACAACTTTCCTTTTTCATTAAAATGCAAGTTGCATTGAATGATTTACATGAATAATAAAAATAAAATAAAAGTAATATTATTATAATAGTAGACGGTGCATGACATTTTTCGGTAAACATGACTGCAGAGGTATGTTATTGTTACAATAAAAATTCTGTTTGTTTCTTTGTCATACAGACAGAAGAGTCTTTTTTGTGCATTATTACATTGCAGTTATAACTTTTCATGGTGCGTATCTGTATGGTAACTACAGTATTTACACTTTAAGTCGTGTAAATTGAACAACGATTCAAATAAATTTCATTTTTACTATGTATTCTTGCTTAGTAACTTTGAATTGAACATGTTTCGATCATACAAGTTAACTTATTTATTGATGTTACCCCTATGATTTAAACTATTTTAAAGTAAAACGTTCTCCATCCATTACTTATTTTCATTTTTAAGAAGATTGATATTTTAGGCAATGGACTTTAGTAATGTGTAATAAATAATTTCGAATTATCTACCATAATATAAAATACAATTCATAATTGAGTTATAAAAATAAACAGAAATAGCTTTCTAATGAAACTGACTTTTATGTTAACTTGAAGAGATGTATCATATGAAAATCATATTAATTACTTGTATATCATAATTAGAAGAAATGTAAAAGAGCAAAAACGATTACATTTTAATTAATTTAGTTAAAATGTTCTATTTGAATACATTTTAAATGTTTTATTTATTTCAAATAATTATATTATATTGTTTAAAAAGTTCTTTGTATTTTCATACGAAGTATAATATCATCATGAAATTTTTTAATATTATTTAAGGACAATTTGCTGAAATTAGCAGATTTTGGTAGTAGTAGAAGTATATATACAAAGCCACCTTATACGGAATATATTTCTACAAGATGGTAAGTTATATGTATCTTTGCTTGACTTCATATTTCATCCATATTTTTTGTATTATTTTGTATTTATTTTAATGAAATTATATGATTATAAATTAAAGAACTCTTTTCCACAAGCCTGTCTAAATTTTATAATATAAAATTAATATAAACGATTTGCCAATTTATAATAGTAATTATAAGCGTTTTTCATTATCTTATATTGATAATAATGAATAGACATTATTTTAAATTCATTGAAAGCAATCGGACAAGATACGTTTTATAATTATTACCCCATTAAGATCTACCCGAATATGAACTTGATATTTAAAAGTAGGGCCTATAGATAAAAATTTGGATAATCATTTCGATTCCATTCATATTAGATTTCAACTGTAAGTTTCAGTAGGTGATAGAAGAATTTTTGGAGATTTTTGTATATTGTGAATTATTGTGCGAGGTGGCAAACGACTGGCCTTTCATTCTGAACGATAGAATTCATTAAGATTTTTTTGGTTGTCTGACCTGGGTATACTGATTCTATTTCTTTATGACTCATGCAGACTTAAGGTCTGACAAAATACATAATAATAAGGGCGCATTTCGTCCTTAATGTTTTAAAGATAGAAAAAGTGAAAATAAAATTATGGTCTATTTCTAAGCGGAGAAAAATAAATCAGCCAGGAAGCACAGATTTCGTAGCTGAAATAGCTTGAATGAAATTGCATGAAATAGCTTTCGCTGTCTGTTCGCCTGAATGCACAGAAAGACAGAATTAGAGAATAAAGTAAAAATAAACTAAGAACAATTTTGTAGTCTCAATTTTTTGCACATTAAGAAGTTAAGAATTAGAATGAAATATGCTAATTTGGATAAAAATTGTGACTTAAAGTTCTCAAGTTCTCATTAATCTTTAAATTATATTTTATAGATGATCTGATTTTTGTTTTGTTTCAACCAAGTTTAGTCGTTCAGAAGCTAGAAAAACGGTCATCGAGTAGTTTACTGTTTAAGTAATATCAGTTGAATTGAGACTCAAACCTATGCTGTAAACCTGAGTTTTTCTGTTAAAAACGCATAACGCTATCTTGACAGCAGGTCCCATCTGTAAAAGAACACGAAGATCTGAATAGAATTCGAACCTGGATCTTTCATGTAGCTAAACCAAGTTTTTACTGGACAGGCATTTAGACAATCCACAGATATAAATAATTCACTTGTACAGAATGTTAATGTTAGATCTTTGATCCCTAATCAAACATACAACTTACATATCATAAAATAAATACGGTAATCCCTCCATTTACGCTGTTTTTAGTAACGCGCTGTTTACTCGCGTAAATGGAGGGATTACTGTATCTAACATTTCAACATAAGTATAATACTGTGTAATGCGGAATGTTTACATACAAATGATTATTACGGTTTTAAGATAGATATATACATATTTTATAACATAAAGGTTTTATTGAATAAATTTTAATGTTAATACAACGAAGGAATAAATCTCTATTTTGCTATATCTCTTTCAATCAAACTGGCTCATTTAAAAATAACGAAATGACTGATTAGAATATTTTTAGTATCGAAATTTTTGTAATCATTTTTTTATATAAATGCTTTGATTCATTCATGCATGAAGTGATGACAATACTGCATTAATACAGTATAATAGAATACTAAAATACAGTATAATAGGACGAAACAATGAAATGAATAAATGAAGAAATGAATTTGATTTTATTTTTCTAGTGTTTATAATAATTATTTTTAATGTTTATCTCAGAAATTGTTTTATAAGGAAAAGAGATTTTATAGCATAAATTTAATTTTTTTACAGGTATAGGCCTCCAGAATGTTTACTTACAAATGGTTAT
The DNA here is from genome assembly GCF_030686945.1 of Centruroides vittatus. Taxonomy (NCBI): domain Eukaryota; kingdom Metazoa; phylum Arthropoda; class Arachnida; order Scorpiones; family Buthidae; genus Centruroides; species Centruroides vittatus. The sequence goes on along the minus strand of NW_027122438.1, from coordinate 1,248,327 downwards.
TATAGCTTTAAGATGGATATGTGGGCTGCTGGATGTGTATTCTTCGAAGTTCTAACGTATATATTTAATAAAATATAAACTATAAGAAGTATTCAACTATTCATAATTTTAATGGAGTGTTTAATATTTAGAAATACCCCGTTATTTCCTGGGAAAAGTGAAGTCGATCAAATAACAAAAATCCATAATGTACTTGGAACGCCCAAACCTCATATTATTGCCAAATTATTTCAACAGTATGTACATTTTTATTTCTTTATTTATAAATTGGTTTAATATTTTATAATTTATTTCATTATAAATAATAAAATTTAGTTTAGAAATAAATGTTTCTTCTATATTTACTTCTATATAGTACACATAGTTTTCGACTCGATATTCATTTTACTCCAACTGAAGGAAGTGGTCTTCCTAATTTCTCATCTCAAATATCCTCTGATGCTCGCCATTTAATTTCACTTCTTTGTACTTATGATCAAGATGAAAGAATTAACGCCAGACAGGCTTTAAATCATCCTTACTTTCGTAATATCAGGTATGGCTTATTCTTACACAAATAAATTCAAATAGAATCCAATGATTTTTTGTAACATTTTCTTTTTTGTTTGTTTACAAATTTAAAAAAATTAAGAAATGTTACAAAAATAAAATTGTAAGGGCAAAAATAGATATAAGCCTACGTGATCTTTTAATAATATGTTACATGTGTATAACTGATTTAATTTTACTCGTATAAAAATTAAAGAATAACGCATTTCTCTCCTTTCACTTTATGGAATAATGGAAAGGAACCTTTTTTCATAATTATTACGGGTTCGCTCAGGCTACTGCTAGATCCTAGGGGATAATCAACCTATCAATATTTTTTGAATGTTAAAGTGACCCGAATTTGCTGACAGCTAGTGATTGATATTAGACCTACATCAGATTTATTAAAGTACAGTACATATTCCCTAATTATTTGAAATTCACAGGTATCGTAAGAAAAGATCTATGTGTTTAAGAAGATCAATTAGATTTATTTTATAATTTAACAGATAAATTGTTTAGATGCTTAATTAATTAATGCTTTTTATCGTTTTTTCTTTAAATATTACCGGTATTTATTAATATTAATTTACTGTGACTATAATCGAGTAATAGGATTTGTTACACTGATGAAAAGGAAAGATTGAACTAGTCTATTGGTTTAAAGAAAAAACTTTTTAAAAATACTTTACAGGAGTAAATAAGGAAAGACTCGTTCAATCTTTCCTTTTTATCCAGACGTTTCATCAGTTTAACAAATCCTATTATTCGATTATAGTCATAGTAAATTAATGTTAATAAATATTTAGCTGCCGTTAAAATATATTTTCACTGCCGAAAATCTCATATCGGCCTTAATAGCATATAATATGTGCTATAGCTTTAAATTAATTCAGAGTATCAATACTAAGCATGACTTTTTACTTTATTTTTAATTGTGTAATTATTTAATTATTTTCTTCGAATTAATTCTATTTCATTTAATTAAGCTCGATTAAATTTTTTGACTCTTTTTATGTTATATGAAATACTTAATGTTGACTTAATTATTATTTTCAATAATTTTGTTTTCTTGTATTGGTTATAGAACGTGCTAAACAGTTTGAACAACGAGTCAACGAGAATAAATTATTCAACGTACAGTACTGTACATAATAATAATCTTGTATTCGCACTTATACTATACATCATAATAACATTTTAACACTTCTTGCACATTTTAAGTTCGTTATTAATATAATTATATTTTTAACATTAGATTTAACGGACTTTCCACAATAGCAGATACTCCTTTTTCCCAATTAATTCGTTAAATCCAGGGTTTATTGTATATCAATATTTCATTTAATAGAAACCAAATATGAATTGTCTCGATAAATTGATTTTCTTTATTTTATTTTTTATATAAGAATAGCAGAGAAATATCGAAATTCCCATCGAAGTACTTCGATCACAGACATGTCAGCCAGATGGAGTAGAGATTCCTGGAGGCAGCCACAAATTCCTCGGGCGGCTAGTCTTGATCTAAGAATTGACTCGGGAGTTTCTATGTCGTATGGATTTAAAGTAAGTTAGTTTCCTTTTAGATTGATATTAATGTACTGTACTCTATCTAGCATTGAAGATAATAGAATAATTATCATCGATTTATGGATATTATTCTATTTCTCTTTAAATTGCAATTGCAGTAGATTGATATACATATATCCTTATGCATGTCATTTTGCTTTTTTATAATTTATTGTGTTGTGACATTTTGTACAGTGGTTCGGTGCGTAAGTCTATTTATGCATTATCCATTAAATTTGTCAATATATTGGAAACTTGTTGTTTTCATCATATCGATAAGTTTATTTTTAACTTAATATAACTGGAATTAAACAGTTGAACTGTAATGTTCAGTTATATTTTACTTTTATAAGCGATTTAATATTGGCAATAATCTATTTTAATTAACAAAAGTTTTATAGGTGATTCAGGATTTATTATAGGCAAATTTTCAAAACCATTCCTGATTTTCTTATCGTTGCGTGGAATTTTTTTAATTTGAACTTTTCTGTCCCGAGAATACTAATTTGGTCTTTTCAAGCTCATTACGAATTCGGCCAGGTCAATAATGGGGGCGACTGGGCAGTGAGAGACGGTGTCTGACATATCTGGGTTAATACATTACTCGTGAGAATTTCTGAGCTGACCCAGACTCGAATCCGGATCCCTCAGAGACGTAGACTGACATCTTTGCCACTCCGGCCATTCAGGTTGTCAAATTTTTTCAGTAACATTAACGATAAACAGTGTTAGAAGATTGCATTTGATTAGTTATGTGTAATTTTAATGCACTGCAGACTGCCTGATCAACTGTTTTGCCGGCATTAGGTCAGCCAGCATGAGTAAAGAATGGAAAATATAGCTTCGATTTTGTGTGTAAAGTGTATAAGATTTGTATCAGTTACAATTACAGATCTGATAGAGTTTAAAACTGCAGAAATAAAAATAAATAAAAACGGAATAGGGTACTTTAAATTTTCAGAATATTTATAGTAATTTATGATGTAGTATGTCAAATATAATAGTAAATCAAAGAATATTAATAGCTGCATAAGCAGTCAAAGATACTACTTATCATACAATTTTATTAATTATAAAGTATCTTTACTTTTAGAGTTTTATTTGAATCTCTATATTTTGTTCAAAATATACATAATTTAATTTAATGCTAATCATAATTTATCTTTGTTAAAGTTGTAACAAACAAATTATTAAGAAATCACGAATATCAGTGTTTAACTGAATATAATTACTGCGTACATAGGCCTAATTTAACAAAAACTTCCACTAAATTTAGCAAGAGAAAATAGATTCATCGAAAAGTATTTGCTAACTGATTTATTTATTTATTTATTTATTTTATTTTTTCTTATATATTTAGGAAAAACTTTTATATTATTGATGAAAAATTCTTCCGATTTTTTTAGACAGAATCTATTTGCCTTTTCAGTCGATCGTCTTGTAACGCAGTGGTTACGACAACATTCGAAGTTTTAAAACTCTTATTTGTAGTAGGCTGACTCTTTTAACGCATCGTCAGCTTACTGTTCTGAGATCCAGTTCCAATCTAGATCGGATCCTTTGAAATTTTCAGGGGTAGTCCGTTCAGGATACGGGTTTCAATATATCTAGCCGTCCTTAGGCAGTCAGAGTGTGAGGATCGTGCCATTGTTCTGTGAGGATCGGTCTGAGCTCAAGCCTAGAAAAGTTAAGATATCCTCTTACTCGTTAGTATCTTGTGGGTACTAAAAGGATATCCTACCTAGAATCTAGAACAGGAACTGGGATTGTATGATTCGAATATCCAAAGTGGCATGTCAAAAAATTTACTTGGCATGCAACACGTGCGATTTCATTTATTTTTCCATTAATAGATACTTTGAATATTTCATTTTTATAATAAAAGTGACTGATTATATCCGGTAAATATTGTTAATTTTAGCTTCGTATTTTGAATATTTATTGTAAATAGTAGAATAGTGCAATTCCATTATTATTTAACTCTTCAATATTAAATATCGAATTCCAAAACCATTTCAACAAGTAAACAAATGTCATCAAACATAGTAAGTGACATTATGAATTACGTGATTTAATTTCAGTTTTTAATTCTAGTTTTACAGTCAGTTCGTTTTATCTTTTTAAAATTCACCCTAAATAAAGTATATTTACTTCATTTTTACTTTTCCGGCTATTATATATAACAGAGGGAAAGTATGGCAATCGGTCAAAAAATGACCCCCTATTTTTATATTTTTGGACTAGGGGAACCTTGAAACATCGAGGAATGCAAAAAGCTTTTTCTGCATGTATAGATGTTAGCGTGTGGAGGGACACAATTTTGTTCTCCTACTTTGAAGCTTAACTTCTGTATTTTTGTCGAAACTTTCTGAAATTTTGCAGAGAGGTTTGGGTATTAGGGGGATTTTTTAAAAATAGTTTTTCTAGCTCCAAACATCCAGCACGCATAAGTTTTATGAAAGTTGAATATTGGCAATTGACACACAAATTACCGTATCAGAATATACAACAACTCTGAAAGTGAAACTAAACAAATATTAAAAATGAGAAAAAGAATTTGTTTAATTCTAGAATTACAAAACTAAAGTTTGTTTGTTTGTTTTTTGTTACGTTATGGCAACGCAACATTTGGGTGATCTGCCTAAGGAAATGTCTTCCGGGAGGTCTTTTTAAGGGTAATTGGCCTCTTTTCAGGCGTTACAGACGTGAAGAAAACCCGGAAAACTTCACGTGGCCACCCACGACCGAACTACCAGTGTTCAAGAACGGAACCTCTTGGCCACTGGTGGGCCTCAAAACTAAAGGAAACAAATTAAATCGTGGAAGACGTTTGTTCATACAATAAAATCATTCTTAAGATAAATAATCTGAACTCTAACTTTATTCCTTAATATGAAGTGTATCATACTTTTAAAATTTCTTCTCTTTAGTTAAGGATCGTTTGAAATGGTTAACATAATTTTGCATATTATTTATAGTTATTGTTCTTCCTTTTTGCTTGACATCTTGAAAATATGAAGTACCTTTAATCAAATATAATTTGTTGAAAACGCGAATATTCTTCAATAACATGTGAAATGCAGTTAACTATTTCTAAACTCTGAAGACCATCTCTTTCGTTTTACTTCTTAATTAAATCAGTTACTCGTTTATTATATGAACAAATTAAATGTTTACGTTATATCATTATCGAAGGAATTTAATTACAAACCTAGAGTCAAGCACAATTTTTGTGTGTTTTTCTTTGGATGAATATAACATTCAGTTTTAATATTAGATGAAGTAACTACTTAGAAATTTATTAATAAATTTGACTGTTACTGATATTTTGTCATTTCTTTGGATAGAAATAATAATTTAGACATTAGAATTTAATGATGTTCAAATCTTAAAGAATTGAGAGATGTGTTTATAATTATAGTTGTTGTAATTAAGAGCATTTAAATCTATTATAGATTACTGAAGAAATATATAATACAGCAAGAAATAATATTCTTTGAATGGAAATTTTTTAAAACAATTAATTATTTGAACTTGTTTTCTGAGAATATATTTAATAATGCAATCTATATTTTTGTCATTTTGCAAACAAATTTTCTCTAATAAAATACATGTTTATATTTTCAGAAAGATAAACGAAAACGCGATTTTCGATTACCTGAATTAAATGAAACTTGGATGAATAACTCGCAAATGTCAAATCGAAGGCCAAAAGTGAGTTAAATATTTTCAAAAATTGAAAATATAAATAAAATCATTTTCAAATTACGTATCTAACTGTGTAAATCTATTTTTCGTTCAAAATATATCGTTAAATACCATTACAGAATATGGTAATAGTGCCGAAAATGATTTTAATAGAAATTAATCATTTTTACTAAACATTAAAATACACACTTTTAATTCAAATTTAAAGATATAATAATAATAATAATACAATTGATATCTTTATATATACAGTAATAAAACAAATTAGTTCACTAACTCCCAAACGACCCCAAGTAATTTATTGACTTTCCCAGATAATATTAATACATTGACCCGGGTTCACCAGCAACCAGGTTAAGAACGACCACTAACCAACCAATCATCATATACAATAGTTGGTTTAATTTTATAACACGCGATACCAGATATAGAAGATATTTTACTGACCTTAATTATGCCTATTATGGGCGTTCAAAGTTAAGAAATGAGGTAAGCATAAAAGACAGAATGTCTGTTACATAACACAATCTTTTTCGTTTATATTTGCTTAGAAAACATATAAATATTTTCTAAATGTGCGGTGCATACGCATACTTTTGTAGTAATATTATAAGCTTGACAACCGAATAAATAGACTAATATAAACTTACGCTGGAAATGGCCACATTTCACAATTTCAAACTAGTTTAATAAATTAGAATTTTCTGTCATAAATTTTGCTATATTAATAACATACGAGAATTGCTCGATTACTTTAATTGCATTTATTTTAAGTTTTCAGAAGAAAGGTATACCATACTGTATATTTCAGGAATGTTTCGCCCTTCGAACAGAATATGATACACTTAATCAAAAATCCTATTTATATTTAAATGAAATTCTTCATTTTTTCAAACTATAGTGAAGGGCATTAGCTTATGATAATCAGTTGCGCCAAAATCAATAAATGAATACAACATATGAAATACGATTTATGGTTTAAAAATGCATTAAAAAATAAGTAACTTTTAAACATATTTGCACAAATTAAATATATTTATTTCGGTAAAATAAAGAAGTTTTCTTTTAAAACAGAACAAATACATATAATTAAATCAATATCTTAAGTTCTGCATGTGCCTTTGCGCGGGCACAACATGCAGGGTAACATTTTTAATAAAGAATAATTAAAATATGAAACAGCAGTAATCAATTTAATGTAAATTTATAATATTTTATGGTTTACGGGACTATAAAAAGAGGTATTAAGTCATCATTTGAATAAATCAATAGCAACATAAATCATTCGATTATTACACATATACGTTTCAGTAGAAGTATTTATTACAGTTTCTAACAAGAAATCAGTTTGAAAGCGTTTCTTTTCAAAATAACATTTATAAAAACTTCCTGTAATGTATTAAATTTTAAGCATTACATCTAATAAATTAAATTCTACGTGAAAATATATTTATTCAATTTTTAATGAAGCGTTATCATGAAATTCTTTCGAAATGATAAAGTTTTTCCCTTATAAATATTCACAAAATCTTAAAAACAATAATAAACTAAAAAGTATTTAAAATTTTATCTGCTTTTTTAGCAATAACTTTAACAATAAAGGCAGAATGCAGAGAATTCTTAAATTTGAATTCTAAATAAATTAGAAATAAGATTATATATTAACGTTTTACTAATTATTTATTAAATATAACGAAATACAAATTAAATAAAATTTTGAAAAGTATATAAAGTAATTTGGTGTTGTGTTTTCTTAAATACAATAATACTTCGCAGACTCCTCTATTTAATATAATGGAAACGTCTTCGATTGCTTTTCAGTAATTTATTTACAGAAATTTAATAAAATGATTTTAAATATTTTCATTAAAACCTTTTTAGTCAATTTTAATCAATCGATGATTTTTGCAGCCATACCATTACGGAGAATATACTTTGTATTTACCGACCATTCAACCTCATCGAGCCGAATGATTGTTTTAAAAGATTTCTTCAAAACAAGTTGAATAAACTCGAGTCATTTTTTTTCTTTTTTTTACAAAAATTTAATGAAAATAAAAATGTTGTTTCTTTGTGTGTTGTATTTAATAAAATGTCTACTCGCTAATAATTAAACGAAATATATTTATTAAAGTTTCGAATATACTAAATAATTCTGTATTAATTATTCGTTAAAAACGATTTGCGAAAGTTCGCTGAACAATTTATGGAGAAAATTGTTCATTCTATGCAAACAAGTAGCCTACATTTAAAACATTTATGGGCTCGCTAGTGGCCGAGTGGTTAAAATCACAAACATCGATAGTTGCGGATTCGAGCTGGCCGCGTGGAATTTTTCATTGTCTTAATATGTGTAACACCTAAATAGGAGAATTTCCAAAAAGTCCTCCAGAGACACCCTTTCCCATAGTGTATCTTCCAAGTGTTGCGTTGTGTGTGGTGGAATCCTTATTCCACCACACACACAACACACACACACAATCTGCATGCACGGGCACGCATACACACACAATCCTATTTATGACTATAATTATCAATATTTGCTTAAGCTGGTGTAATAATAGTAGCCATTTGCGGCGAAGAGTCTAAGAGGCTTTTTAGGCTGACCTATCTTTCCTAAATGTTAAACTTTATCACGAAATTGAAAACTAATTGAGCATATCGAATAGACCGAGATCGCGATTTAAACTTTTCAGGCCACTAGATGGGCGTTTGAAAAGCAGACAAATCTTCGACAGCCTCACGTCTTTCATGCAAATTTCACAATCAAGTCCAATGGGAAAACTGGCGGAGTTAACTAGCCTTGTCTGTAAATAAAATTCTGTATGTTCGTATAAATGCGGTATGTACTGTACAGTACAGCAGTCAAGAGCTCGTTTGGGCCAGAGGATAGAGCAGATCCCGTTTGCCCCTTAATGGGCCTCTTTTGCCATTTTTTGAATAAGTAAAATACTTAGAATGTTTCTTTATTAGTGAAAAAAATTAGTTTTTGTTAATAAAAATAAAATTTATAGGGGGTAGGAATTACTGCGGGCTTCTAAATTCCTGTTTACTCCGAACACAGGAATGTATGTTCGCCAATAAATGCGAGGTGTAATATCTTATTTATTGAAAACTTACAAAAATCAATGGCACTGAAAATGATTTCACTAAAGTTTTATTCAATTACTTTTCACTTTATAAAAACTAAAGAAAAACTTTCTCAAAATGCATTTATTCTGGATATATTTTCAACAGATATAAACAATGTAAGCATTCTTCTTAATCCTAAAACAGTTTAATTTCGTCCAAAAAGAGAAATTTTATAAATCTAATTTAATTAACAAAATAACTGCTGTTGGCATTCAAAAATCTGAACACCACACATAACTAATAGTGAAACAATACAGTGATAAAATATTTTTATTAGATGATAAAAATTCTATTAATACAAGTTTACATTGGGATACATTTTAAATATAAGCAAATATTTCATTCTAAAATAAAAATTTCTTGAAAAATATTTTTTTAAAATAATGAAATATAAGAACAAAATATCTTTAAGTCAACTTTCTTTGATATTCAAAGAATTCTCCTAAAATAATCACATTATTCAAGTAATTCATAATTTATAGTTTTCATTATTTAAAAATATTACAACAAAAAATGATTCGTATTTCCAGTATATCAATATAAAATTTAAACAACAAAATGAACAACAATTTGAAAATATTCGATTAAAACACATTAACTTGAATAGAATATTTATATAATTAATTCATATAATTTTTTAAAATTTTAACATAATTGGAATCCAAATTTGGGGTCAACATTTTTTTTTAAACAGATGATAATTGAACAATATGTATAAAGTTTCTGAATTGAAATTTAATATTAATTCTTAAAATTTATTTTAGCAGAACTTTGTATTATAATTCAGAATTAAAAAATAAATCAACTTTATCTTCATATAATTATAATTTTACCAGTTATAAGCTTACATCTTTATAAACATTTTCAATGGAAATATATAGAAATATGCTGGAAATTTCATTCAAATTTTAACAATCATGATTATTTAAAAAAAAAAAAAATAATAATTTTCATTTATTGATATGAATATATAATTTCTGTATATATGTATATAAAATATATAAATAAACGTTAAAGAAGATATATATACTATATTATCTATATATATAATTTCAAAAAATAATTTTCTTTTCGTAAACATTATGACTTTTTAAAAAATTTGTCAATTGTTTTCAATTCATTTTTGCTCTTTTTGATAATTTTACTTCTTGGACTTGCTTTCCTTTTTGTAGCTGTTTGAGTTTTACAACTTGATACAGTCTGTGCACTTTTTAATTCATGTTGTACAGAAACAGCATAATGATAATCTTGATGTTCTTGAAATTCCCAAACAGGGATTAACTGATTGCATTGTTCACATTTACTGCTTATATCTTCAGTCAACATAAAATTTTTCTCATTAGATGTAGATGATCCAAGATCTTTATCATCCGTAACAGAGAAATCTAAGCATTTGTCAGAACTATTGTCGTCCGTACTTTCTTTTGGATCTAATTTTGATTTAATCTCGTCATTTTCATTTGTTTCTTCGTATTTACTTTCTTCGCCTTTGTTTTGTTTTAAAAACAAATCTGTTAAATTGTTGTTTGATAAATTTTTACTTTCAGTATATTTCAATTTCATGGCAAAAAATCCTTTAAGGTTATTGTTATTATTTGGTTTTTTGATAGAATTTTGTACATTTGAACATTCTCCACTTTTAATAGGCTGAAAATAACTATTTATGGAACTTGTAGGAAGTTGCAAAGATGTATTTTCACTATTATTTTCATTGAATGAAGTACTTTGTTTTAATTTGCTTTCTGGAGTTTCTTTGTTTTCAATATTTATTTTATTTTTGATAGGTGATTTTCCATTAGGACTAAAATATTTATGAATTTTTGGAGTTTCTTGATTAAGATTATCTTGGAACTTTCCTGCACTTAATGACAAATTAACTATGGGAGGAAACCTGAAATTAAAGTATTATATATCATTAATAACTGTATTTCAAAAAATTGGAACTGTATTTATTAAATAATTCAGTCAACTGCTAAATTGACATCAATTACTCTTTAATTACCAAAATGTTTTTGACTCGGTACAAGTCGTCGGCACTATTTACACATATTGGAATAGAAATAATAGAATACAAATCTGAAAAAAAGGCATTTAAACATTTTGGAATCAATAACCTAATTTGCTTGCACAATGCTTTTTAAATATTCTATATATAAATTATGAATTCATCAGAGCAGAATGTATTGTAGAAAATGCAATAAAAACAACTAAGAAACTTAACATGTCTGTTGTAGTAATATTAAGTTTCTAAGTTGTTTTTATTGTATGTTCTATACTACATTCTGCTCTGATAAATTCATGATTTATATACAGAACATTTAAAAATCATTGCACAAGCAAAGTTAGTTTTTGATTCAAAAATGTTTAAAAATGCATTTTTCAAATTTGTATTCTATTATGTAAACAGTGCCGATAATTACTTGTACAGAGTCAAAAACATTTCAGTAATTAAAAAGTAATTGATGTTTTCAACCTAGCAATTGACTGAATTATTTCATAAATATTGTTCAAGTTAAAATTTTAATTTCTGTAAATAAAAAAGTCAAATGTCCACATAACTACATCATACAAGTCATATACCAACCAACCACTTATTGAATGATTTGGTATATGACTTAAAATAATTGTAAAACATTTGATTTTTTGTAAAAATTAAAAATTGAACTTATAAAATTATTAGACATTATTTTGTTAATTAACTAAATTATACAACAAATAATATTTGTGAAAATATCTATTTTAAATCAAACTGAAAATCTTTTGATAATAGAAAATATTACGTAAAATTCTTAGAATATCACTGATAAATAATGATAAGGTTTATTCAATAAATAGAGTTACTCAAAATGTTTTAAAATATAAAAAGTATTTACTGTAATTTTGTTCAGATAATTCTCACAATAGCATATACTCTACAGAAAATTGCTAGAACATACTATACAATAATATAACCTGAATCTCCAAACACTTGTTGGTATACAGTTTAAAAGACATCATCTCAAACATTCCATTTTATTTGTGTTATTAATTCATTGTATATATAATTATAAATACCATATTTCTGTACAAAGAAGAGCATGCTCTTAACCTGCTTTGCTTATAAGAGCACTACTGTTGGGTCAATGCAAATGTAACATAAATATCCGATACAGTAACTTTTCAATGACAACTATGTAATAAATATTATTAAAAATAAACAGCCAGTAGTATTGATAATAAAATAATTAAATATCAGTTTTAAATACAGTAGAACCCTAACTATCCAAAGCCCCAATTAACCAAAATTCTGTATTACCCAAGGCAAATCTGGAGTGAATACACCACTTTTTTTTTTTATATTTATGAAAGTTTTTTGCTGTGATTGTACCAAGCACAAATACCATAGTACTTTTAACCTTGACTACCAATGAATTTTTTAAACTCTTTCTTACTCTTTAAACACTAAGAGAGCCCTTTTTCCATGCCCACCACAGATTTGGCCAGACTCACATAATGAGAACAACCAGATGGTGAGGAATGAAACCAATTCATTGGGGACAGACTCCCTATGAAAATGCTGAGGTGATTGCAGAACACTGTGGCAAATAAGGGAAGGAACACTATAAATCAAAAATTTCTAAAGGACTTTTTAAAGAAAGTTTAAAATGATGACATGTATTACAAAATTATTTGTTTCTGTTCCCTTTTATCATTTGATTTCAATGTATGACAAACCATTTATCTTAAAATGCAACTTCAATAACACACATTTTTATTCTTAATGCTATTATACATACAGTATTAGTTCTATAGTAAATGATTTAAAAAGTGTTGTTCTTAAGTGATTAAATTGACTAAGGTATAAAAACATGATCACTTTAAAATAAAAATTCTTAAATTTTATTTCAAAATGATTCTGGACATTTGATTTATCAGAGTTTTAGTTGTCATTAATCCATATTATTTCAGGTAATTGGGTTCTACTGTATTTAAAGTTTTGAGTAACAACAAATAATATTTATTTATATATATAATAATGGCAACTAACCAGAGATGACTGGATGAAGAACTTTTATTCATTTTCTCTAATAAATTATACAAGTCCTGAGCCATTGTGGATGCATCATAAGATTTAACATGGTATGATCGTGTAATACTTGTATACTTTTCGTCATTTTGAAATCTTATGCTTATTGTCATCAATTTGGCAAATCTCTTATTCTATTTAAAAAAAGAAATAGATGAATTACTTTATGTACAGGGATGTAGCCATGCAGAGTAGCAAGGGGTGGCCCTTCTGCTGGTCACCACTGCTGCTCCACTCAAGTATAAAAGAAAACAGAATAGGAGTAAAAATGTCATAAGCAGTTGACCACTGGATGAACAAAAGAAATAAAGAGACTCAAATACTAGGTTACATGAACATCCATGAGGAAAATGCTCAATAAAAAAGAAAAGATTGAACAAGAACAAGCATTAAATTTATTCTTTAGAATAAATTTAATGCTTGTTTTTGTTTTTGCATATGACATGCAAGAAACTGCCTTACTGATATGGCAGCTCCATGCACAATAATGTGTTGTAGTGATTGTAGGCTATTGTACTAGGGAAGTCCAATATTAAAGGTATAGGGCCAAAATTACACTAACATTTATAATTAAAAAAATATTTAATAGATTCCACAAAAACTACATACTTTTATTTATTTCTTGATATAATCGCAATAAACGTTGAGACATTTATCCCAGTGTGACACTACTTCAAACATCCCCTCACGGTACTGTTGCGTGTCAAGCTGCTCGAAATAGTCCAGAATGATGTCTTCCAATTCCTCCTTATCTGCAAAGCGTTTTCCACCAAAAATTGCTTTAAAGGTCTGAATAAATGAAAATCCGAATGAAGGCTAAATCTGAACTATACTATACATGTCAAATCAAACCAGACTGTGGATGGCACATCAGAATTGGGAGGTCCTACAACATCCTCTGTATAGTCCAGATTTAGCCTCCATTCAGATTTTCATTTATTTATATTTATTATTACCTTTAAAGAAATTTTTGGCAGAGAAATGCTTTGCAGGTCAGGAGAAATTGGAAGATACCGTTCTGGACTACTTCAAGCAACTTGACACGCAACAGTACCGTGAAGGGATGTTTGAAGTAGTGTCATGATGGAATAAATGTCTCAACGTTTATTGCGATTATGTCAAGAAATAAACAAAAGTATGTAGTTTTTGTGGAATGTATTAAATATTTTATTTAATTATAAATGTTAGTGGTAAAATTACACTAACATTTATAATTAAATAAAATATTTAATACATTTCTGTACCTTCGATATTGGACTCCCCATGTATTTTTATGGAAGCCTACCATCCTATTCAGGCTATCAGCCATGCAGGTAACCCACACTCAGAGATTTCTGGTTACATCCTTGTGTATATATATGAATATAAATATATATAATTTTTAAAACTTAATTTAAATTAAAGTTTTAAATAATACAGTGTATATCTAATCGTATGCAAGAGTTAAAGCAGATATACACGGGGGTGCATAAGTAGGTATACAGTTGTTATTATGGGGAAAAAACATACAGGGAGAAAATAGGAAGAAAAAACATTTATTTTTATGTACAAATTAAATTACAAATAGGGAATATGAACTAATAAAAGATAATAAAAATAATAACCATGAACACCAAACATTTGTATTTCTCAGATTCTCAACTGTATACTTACTTTTGCACTCCTCTGTATAGTATAATATAAATATTTCTTTTTTTTTAAATATTTTATTTATATTATTATTAAAAGTTTTAAATTTCAATAATTAAAATAAAAATAATCATACAATTTATGAATTGTGTTAAATTTTATACTTCTGATAAATACATACAGAGTGGCTTTAAAGAAACAAAAATTAACCAAAACACAAGAGAGCAACATATTGTACATTTTACTAACAAGTAAGTAAAATCTAATTTTATTGATGAGAAAACTATATGCTCAAGATGACTGCCATAATGTTTCAAGCACAGCTCTATTAACTAAATGATGTCTTCAACCATGGCATTACATGTGTCAGGTGAAATTCCTCCTATCACACATTGACATGTTGCATTGCCTGGAAACATGTTGCATTGTCTTTCAATGCAGCATGTTCCCAGGGTAGGGTGTCTGAAACATTATTCTTTAATTTCCTACAAATGCACATCTGTAGGTGTCAGGTCTGGTCACTAAGTTAGTATGGGAATGATACATCCTGGAGAAATGGCCTTAAAGAAGTTCAAATTTCCCTGCCTACGTGACACAATGACACATTGCAATGTGGGTAACAAAATCCAGGATGGGGCAATGTGTTTGTCACTTGAACTTGAACACAACAAATATTTGTTTGTCAAAGTTAAGGTTGACTATACACATTGCTGTTTCATACACATGACACAATACATACATGAACAATAAACAACTTTGGTTACCTTTTTCTGGGCTACTCTGTATTTTATCTCTTCCAAATCAAATCTTTCAGAAAATTCAAAGTGAAGTATATAATATAATTACAGTAGAGCATTGATTATCCAAATATCGATAAACTGAAACATCGGTTAACCGAAAGCATTCCAGTCGGCAAATTTAAATTTCCACTACGCTGCGGCACTGCAATATTTGGCTATGTCTTAGGTTACTCCAATATTATTTTTGTTGGTGTGCGTGTTTTAGCTGGCAGCACTGGCACAACCATAAGAGGGTACTTAAGGATGTGCCAGGATTTGAACAAATTTCAACATGGGATAGGTTAATATATTTTTTCATACATAATTGGTTATCTGAAAAATCGATTATCCGAACAACCCCAGTCCTGAATTGTTTCGGATAATCAATGCTCTACTGTATCTGACAGTTATTCTAATATTTGTTATTTAACTTTTATCTAATTTTTAAAATGTTACTAGCAAATTTACATTACAATAATTTAATTTAAAGACTCCTATATATAAAGCTAAAATAATTGGTTTTTTATTATTAAATAATTATAATTTGTATTTTCAAAATGACTGATTTTTTTGTTTAATAATTTTAAGTACTATGTCAGAATATTATTTTCTAAATAACAATACATCATTTTATATATAAATACTGTAATTCTAAGTTATGAAAGTAAAAAAATAATTAAACTTGCAAAACAATCCACTAAAATATTGTAAAATAGGAATATATAAATACTGTATAACATTACAGACAGCATTAGGGGTTTCTCCACAAGCTTTTCAGTCATCTCTGAAATGTGATATTTTTAAATTTGTTTAAAGAACATTTTTAAATACTGTACAGTCAAATCTGTTTTTATGCGGTGAATAGGGACCGCATAAAAAAAGTCTCACGTAGAAAATAACTGGAAACTGTACGAAATAACTAGGAATTGCTTTTTTAACTCCTTGGGCCTTTTTCTGCAACACCTAATGGGGAAAAAAATCCCTAAGAATTTTAATTTTTATATTAATTAATTATTTCCACTTAAATACGAATCTAACATTAAAAAGTTAAAAATAATCGTTAAATAATGATTTTATTTGATAAATATAGCTGCAGGAAGTGTTATTTCATTTAACAAGGCGTGAAATTTCACACCTGCAGTCTAAAGCTGGAGGGGAGCTAACTTACCGCATCTGTTCAAATATAACATAATATTTATGGTTTTTATGCTATTAAAATAAGAGGGGACCAAAATAAACGTATCAGAAAAAAATTTTACTGAATAAAAAATGAAAAAACCTGCTGATGTCATAGAAAAGAACCAATAGAGTTTTTAAAAATTTTACAGGAGTCAATTATGTTCCAATTTGATTGAAATTTTCATATACAACACAAAAAAAATCGCACAAAACAAATCGCACAAATAAAAATCGCACAAAAAAAGACCACACAAAAACAGGTTTGACTGTATTTGTTTTTCTTTATCACCTTTCATATAAACAAAATACATTAAAATATATTATGATATTGAACTTTTATTCTATGTTTTCTGCAATCGTCACTATTCAAATAACAGAAAAACAATCCATTTTTTTGTGATTATTTTCATATTGTTCTTTAAATTTTACACATTGAATCAAAAAATTTATATTTTTAACTACACAACAATGTGTTGTTATATGACTATTTGTATAACAAACAGAATAAACTTATGAAAAAACTTTGATGCCTCAGTGCATTTTTATATATTTTGATTATTTCAAAAGAAGAAAATAAAACTTTAAAAATATTCTCTAAATAATCTAACAAATTCACACTCTGAAGATAGACAAGATGCTTACAAATAAAACTGAATGCTTTCAATTATAACTTTAGCATGTTCACAAATACTAATTTTGTGGATTGTCTTTTAAGAATTATTTTTAATTAATATATTTTAACTTTAAAAAATAAATAATATTACATCATATTGATCTTTCATTAAACGCTCTTCCAGTTCTTCAGTTAATTTTTGTAACCAAACACGAACCTAAATATTAAGATTGAATTAATAAATTAAATTTAAAATTTGAATTAAACTTTGCATTTGTATAAACATTTGCATAATACATTATTTAAAAAAATTACTATTTTGTAATTATACTATTGGTAACAAAAACTTATACTTAAATCTTTCAAGTAGTATATTTAAAATTAATGAATTTAATTACATAAATGATAAATTTAATAAATAAAATATATATTTTCTGCAGGTGACAGAGCAGTTGTGTTATTTTATGCCACTTTTCTAGAAGCCTACAAGGAAAGGTCAAAGGAGATTTTGTTTCATTTGTGCAAAGATCATTAACATGTAACTGTGCTTTTGTCAGATTGTTTAAAATTCAAAAAACATGTTTAATTTGAGACTAGTAAAACTATTGTTAATTTATTTACACTGTTAATGTAACATTTTATATTTTTCATAACAATTGCAAAGATTTATTATAACATTTGCATTTTTAAAAATTAGCTTCAATTTTACCTTCATAAAAAAATTAATTACTTAAAAGCTAATATTTTGCCACTATGGCTAATTAATTCTCAAGAAAACTTATAAAGCAGTAATCAAAATACAATGCAGTTGATTGGAACTTGAAATCTTGTAAGAACTTAATTAAATAGTCTGATTAATTTTACAGTTAAAAAGAAATAATAATCATCATTTGACTAACAAAATTAATATTTCATTATCGCATGGAATAGTAAAATATTAATTTAAAATTTTTTAGAATTAAAATTTTAATGTAAAAAAATAAAAAACAAGCAATTTATTGGAATGCAATCTGATTATATTATTATATATTATAGGGAATATTTGATGATGATTTTGATCTAAACAGCTGATTTTGATGATGATGATCATCATCATCATAAAAATCAGCTGTTTAGATTATAATCTATTAACAGATATTTAAAATTGATGGGCTGAGACATTTACAAAGAGAAGATGATGTACTATTTTCTTATATATAAAAAATTCTGAACGATAAAATGCAAAACTTAATAGCTTATTAAAGTTTATTTTACAGAACTGTCTCCAACTTCAGCACCGGAGTAAAATCTTACTCCGCACTTTCTTAAACCTGTTACTGGTGCATAACGCATATAAGATATACAGCGGGTGACAAACATTTTCAAACTATCACATAGTTCTTCCTCAGGTCAACTAGCTCAAGAATGCTTCTGAATGGAATGTATGGAATATTTTTCACAATGTTTTCATAATAAATAGATCAAATCACTAGCAAATAAAAACATAATAAAAAATAAAAGGATAAATTAAAAGATACACTGCTGGTTACAGAAACTGTAATATCAAGAAAGATACCAGAAGATAAAACTGACCAGATGAAAGATGACTACTAGACTTTTGTGTAGTCTATTCCCCTATTCATTCTCTGCAACCCCCTACCCTATTCATTCTCTGCAGATGCTTTATTTTGCAGACAACTTCTATGTATTCACTAATTTTTCAGTGTATGTATTTTATATGTTGTTGTGTTTGGAACAGTTGTGTCTCTTATGTTTGTGTAAGGCCATCTGTGAAGTGTATTTACAATACGCAGTGTAACTCATAGAAACTGGAAAAGATTCTAAAAATAAATGAAATAAAAAGCACACCTTAAATAACTCCAACAACATACTTTTAACAGATCAAAAAACGTTTTGACATAAATTGATAGATTTTGAAACAAACAACTTCATCACTGCAGTTGTGTTTGTTTCAATTGAAGACTTGCTGGCATTTTATACAGTGTGCTTCTAATTTCCTTTATTTGCAATATGATTTCTGGGTATGTAATAATGTGTTTGTAAGTCATTCATGTATTGTGTTTTCAATTTAGTTATACTGATTTAAGTGGTCTGTGTGCTAAAAGTTTTCAAACCGATGTGATATGACATAGTTTCATGCATGATGTATTGTCTGTTAAAGTATTGTCATTTAAAATGCATTTGCTGTAGTTTTTTTAGTGTTTATACTATTATTATTATTATTATGACATTTTGCAAATGTCATGCTCAGCTGATACTGGTTCCAAGTACTATGCTGGACTAAAGTCAAAGCATAGTTAACCAAACAAGCATTACATTAAGCTTCAGTGTTATTAGAATGTCAACATCTAGAAACTTCCAAACAATTGCAGCTTTCTGTAGTGCCATGTATATGTTTTTATTAAGGTTTAATGTTTCTAGACTTATGTGTAGTGTATGTGGTATAACACTAGTAGAAGAGAGGACAACAGGTACAATACCTTATCCATCCTTCACATCTGTCTTATTTCTTGAACAAGTGGAGTATACTTGTTAATTTTTTCAGTGAGAGCATTTTTTGTTGTGTGTGTTTGGAATGAAGATATCTATTATATAGGCAATCTTACTGCATTTGTCAATGAGAGTGATGTCGGACCTATTGTAATGAATCTGTGATTATGGCTCTGTCGTAGTATATTTTGTGTGTCATTTTCTAATACTGCCTGTGCAGTTTATTTGTAGTTTTTTAGTTCTAATACTGCCTGTGCATTAAATACCTGAATATTTAATAATTTATGTTTGCATGTAAACCCTTGGTGCATTATATTTGCTATTTGATTATGCCTATGTAAATAATCTATTTGTGCTAAGAGCTTGCAACCAGTTATTATTATTATTAATGTGACGATAAATAAAAGAAAGCCAGCAATGAGTTGCTAAACTTTCCCGGTAACATTTGGTGGCACCATCTGTTATCATATTTTATTAATTAAAAAACTTTTTACATTTTTAACTATTATAAAATGGCAAAAAGCTTAATTTTGAGGGTAGGGATGGGTTTCATAAAAAAATTGTAAATGCTAATAACAAGTAAAATTGTCATTAACTCTTTAAACACAAAATTGACCTTATTCATTCAAAATGAAATTGGCTGATGGATAAGTTGTTTGAGGTTTTTCTATACAAGCTCCCCTTGTAACCTAAGGGGTAAAAAACAATTTGGCTTTTAGGAACATGAATAGAAATCGTTTTCAGAGATTAAAGAGCTAAGTCTAAAGGAGGATGCACATATGTGGCGCAGCAAGGAAAAGCGGTGGAATGACGTCACTTTTTCTCGCCGCAGAAGTCAATTTTGTGCTGCCTTTTCTGTGCTGCAAAAGTTAGTTGAATTTTATCTTTTGCAGTGACTGCCGCCAAGACACGTTTCTATCAGCCAATAACAGTTCTTCTGGTAGTCACGTGAGAAAATATAATCACGCGGTGTTTTAATGGTGGAAAGTTTGATGCATTTAACGGAGATGACTAACATCAGAATAAAGAGGAAAGGATAATAAATTAAACACAAATTCTACGCAAATAATCATATAATTTAATTCAAAGAACAAAACAACCGAATCTTACTCGAAATAGTATTCTTTATCGAGTGATCTTAATCGAGGAATAAGCGTATTTTGTACACCAGTTCTTTCTCGATCCAAGAAAATATCTCTAATCCAAGATCTTCATTTGAATCTTCAACAAAATCTGCTAGCTAAATAAAGCAAGCTGTACAAAACAAAATTTGTAAACATGTGGATAGTGGCAGTGTCGGTATCGTTTGCCATCTTGAATACCGAAAACATACCAAAATGTAAGCAGATTGCTGCTTGTGTGGTTGCGCTGCCACGCGGAAAAGATGCGTTTGCAACACTGCTTTTCCTTGCCATGCCGCATGTGTGCATCCTACTGGAGATACACACAACCCCCTTTATCTTCCCACCCCTTGACCATTAATCACCAAAATTTAATAGCATTAATCCCCTAGTACTCTCACCTCCCTGCAAAGTTTCAGAAATTTTCAACAAAAAGCACAAGAGTTATTAAGCTTTAAAGTAGGTAAACAAAATTGTGCCCCCACTCATACTAACATCCATACATACAGAAAAAAAAATCCCATATTTTTTTTGCATTTCTTAACATTTCAAGGTCCTGAGTTCAAAAATGTAAAAATCTGAGGAGTCATTTTTTGATCAATTTCCATACTTTCCCTCTGTTATATATAACAGAGCTGAGAAAGTAAAAAGCATATATACAAAAATCTAATCATCATAATATAGCAAACTAAAATTTGTGATTTATAAGAAAACACTATACAGTGCAAATAACTGACGTAATTTATATATATTTTTTGACATCACTACAGTTTCTACTGTACAAATGCTATTGAACAGAACCTACAGAAATTTTCTGATATGACACTGCTCCATTGTTTTACTAATCCTCAGGATGGAATTCAGCAATCTATCAATGCCATATGATACGAGTACTTATCTTCTCATTCATTTGTGCAATGTTTTGTTTCAGACTCCCCTTACTGATGTGTAAAACCTACCCACTAATATTATATTTGCAGCATTATGCTTTCATTTCTTCCAATATGATGGCAATATTGCAGTAGAATAAACCATCTTCCTGAAATCCCATGATTTTGCCTTCACTGAAGTTCAACAGCTGTATGTACAAGTTTCTCCTACTACACTGTGGCATAGTTAATAACTAACAATTCAACATAATGAAAATTAGGATGATGCAACTACAAATGTACAATGTAACTAAATTTCATTTTAATATAAAACTAAAATTGATAAAAAATTGTTAAAAATTTAAATATTACATCAAATTATTATATTTTATAATTAAAATATAAAATTTGACTACTTCCTAAATTTTTAAATTAATATAATTTAGGAAGTACTCATTTTAATTTAATTGAATAATTAGAATTAAGACATACCTTTGCTTTTGTATTTAATGCTGCTTTACCAGGAAAGTTTTTACCACATCCTATAGATTTTGGAAGTTGTCTTGCAGTCACAGGTTCATTTTCAATACCTCTTGCTATATTGTATAACCAAATCCTTTCAAAAATCATAATATAGTAAAATAACTTTTAGTTGTGTTTGTGTTATTTCTAACAAAATTTTGTATTTTACATTAAAACATATTTAAGCTATAAAATAAATTCTGTTATTCTAAGTAACATATTTAAATTAAAATCTTTTTCTGATATAAAAGAGCAAGACTTGCATTAATGTTATCACTACACAAAGAACTTTTCACATTTTCCACGTTGCTTTGTCATGATGGCAAATTATTAATTTGATGAGAATATTTCAAATATTTCATTTAATCACATCAGCTATTATTTTATAATAATTTAATAGGTTAACTGATTTGCCTTTCTTCCAGACCTATCAAAGTGATCTTGTAAAGTGATGGCAGCTTTACTTCATAATATAACCTTTATTTTCAATATGTATTTCAAGTATTTTTTTTATTTGTACCCCTCGTCAGATTTAGGATAAGTCTGGAAGGCAAATCAGTTAGTTTATTAACACATTATTATATGGAAAATTTCAGATGAGCAGCAACAATCCTGATATTATTTTATAAACTATTCAGTAATGGCTACAATATATAAGCCATTTAATAATCTATTTTCAAACATTTTATAATGATAATTGAATCTACTTACCCAGTTTTATCACCAAATAGTGATTTCAATTTCTTTTCATTACATAATGATAGTTCAAATATTGTTTCTATTTCTAATTTCTCTTTAATTTCATCTCCTAATTTTCCTCCAAGATTTCGTCTAAAAAATGAAAATTGTCTTTTATAAACTATTTATTTTCTGAAAAGTTATACTATTGGATATTATTATTAATATATTATTGATACTATAACTAAAGTATTTAAAATATTATAAGCAAGAGTTACATTACTAAATAATATATTACAGTATAATCCAAATTTGTGTGTAAATCTTGTTCCTGGAAACCTTTCAAAATCTCAAATTGGGACAAACTTTTCCATTGTTTTTTATGAAATTTTTATGCCTTGTTCTAGCATAATCCAATTATCTATCCATGTTCTATAAACAACAAATGCTATAACACTTATTTACTTATCAACCAATGATTTTAAATGATATAAAATAAATGAAAGTGTTGATGTGGTTATTTACTAATAAATAAATAAGTAATATGAAATAAGAGAAGCAAACGTGTAAGCTAACAAATATTTGAATGACTTAGTGCAACAAGACAACTCCATTTTGTAAAATTTTTCAAACACAAAAAACATTTTACACTTTGAATAACTCATTTAATAAATTCTAACTTTATGTTGTTTCAAAGATGTACAAGTAAGAAAATATTTGGGTGTTTATTTAAACTTTTTAGTTTTTATTTATTCTGTAAATAAAGTATTTGAAACTGTACTTAACTTGTTGTTGCACCAAAATAACAAACTTTACATTATATAATGCATATTAAACTAGAAATAATTGTGTTTTATTCACTTTCATTTCACATTTACAATCTTCAGATTTTTATAATTGTGTAAGAACCGGGGGTATTGAAGGGAACTCTAAACCTCTCTTATCGGCGACGGGATGGCTAAGCTCGTTCACGGTGTCTAGGGATGGCATATGTTAAGCGTGAGTGGGAGGGTTAGTGAGGTCATCAATAAGGTGTCGGCGATACACGAGTAATCAACCATTTAAACAGACAGAACAAGTTTAATATACGTACAAAAATGAAGGAGGAAGGATAAGCACAAATGATAGCCGATTGACAAGAGTCAAGACCAACATAAAATAATGGGAAATTTATTCCCTAGTGTGGTTAAGCTCAGTGGCGTAGCGTAGTGGGGGCGACAGGGGCGGCCCACCCCGGGCGGCACTTTTAGGGGGCGGCAAAATTTCACAATAAATAATAATAATATCTTGTAAAAATTTGAATCTGTACAATACACAATAATGATGATTGTTCTTGCTGAAAAGTTCTTTAGAATTACTGTATATTTTAGTCTTTTAAATTGAGATACCTAAATAAGGGGGCGGCGAAATTTTCTTCCGCCCCGGGCGGCTGACAGCTTAATCAGCGGCATAGCGTGGCTATCTTAAAGTTTAAGTCAACAGAGAGAGAGAGAGAGAGAGAGAGAGTTTATATAAAGTCAAAAAAACATGATACCTCGATAAGCATTCTGGCGACGAAGTGTAGGGCTTGTGGTCAAGATGGAGGACAAGAACAAGGTCTGGTAGAGGGTTTTGGTGCTTGCCCCAACAATCAGGTGTGAGCCCCTTTGTATAGTTTTAGCGGGGGAGAATTATCATGTGATCTTTGATTTAACAGCTAGGAGTTCGAGCCATGTCCAGGTCTGGCTGACACAGGACGTTACGGACCGGATGGTTTGGTCTGATTGTTGATACTTTCCCTCTGTGTTACAACTCTCCTTACCTCATAAATTTATTCACTTTGATAGATCTCCATCATTAATAATTGTATGTTTGGACTGTGACTTCAAATAAGTCCCAACATTCTATGGATTGTTGATGGGAAGGCTAGGTGAACGATGTTATTTATGAGAGTGTCACGAGCGGGCGAGGAGAGAGAAAAAATGAAAGTTTTCCATTTCTGGTGGTCGACAATTAGTTAAATAATTAATATGATCTTGCTTTTTCTAATTAACTAAAATGCAGATCAGGGGGGTTGAATTCTCACAATTGAAAATTGTGGGATGCTATCTTGCCAATAAAAGCAACAATCAATCATCTGCTACACATGACTTTAAAAAAATACAGCAGTTATCTTTCTCAGATCAACAATAGTGAATTCTCTATGTATTATGAGTTCATGCTGTACAAGCAATGCGTTATGGTTAAAAAATACAAAAACTCTAAAAAAGCAAATGTTTTAAAAACTTTGTTACTTATCCAGTTGCTGCACCAAGCCTTTCATTTCTTTATTGGTAAAAAAAAAAAGTAAAATAAATAGTTGCTTAACACAATAAGGAAGTGGAAAATAAATAAAATAGAGTAAAATACATTTTTTTTATAATTAATGAAATTATAATATTGGTAAAAGAGTTTGTAATGTAGAGATAAAACTTACAAAACAGTAAAATCACATTAGAATAAATGGTACTACTTCAAATAAATGAATACATAATGTGAATGAAACAAAGAAATAGATATTGAAACATATTCGTTATCTAATAACAGTACACAGAAATAACTATATATTATTCTTCTCAAGATGTTAAGCTTTTGCAGAGGTCCCCTTTAAAGATATCAGATTCTAAAAAATAACTTGCATATATAAATATAATCAGAAAAAAAACAATTATTTTACAAATCTGTTTAACCACAAATGTTGTAATAATGCTAAACGAAACTCTGTGCCACAATAGCTCTTACAGATATGACCACCAGCTATATGATTTTTGTCCTTAATCTAAGGGTCCTTTTTTGCTTTACCTTTTTGAAATAATATAACTTTATCATTGGTTGTCACAGAAATATTTAAAAAAAAAACACAAGACAAAATAAAAGGAAATATTTAACATGATCCAGTTTTTCAATTTGGTTTACTGATTGCAACATGGATTAATATTTCCTTATCCTAAATAAATGAGGCTAATCAATGAAATTCATTATTTTTGATATTTTGTAATTAAGTACAACAATTTCTATGATAATGGATGAAACTTCTCATTTTTGGCAATTTAATTCCGTCTATTATTGTAGAAATTGTTGTACTTAAACATTTTTGATATTATTTAAGTTTTATTTTATCTTAATTTTAAATTTTTGTAATTTTTGAATTGTAAATATGAAAACTGTAAAGCTCAAATATAAATTTTAATTTTGAATGTAAAATATTTAAATGTATTTGTAAGAATCTAGAGTTTGGAGATTATTTTTAACAAATTTTGTTAAAATAATTATTAAATTTATTCAATAGAAATTTTATCTATCTTTTAAAATTGTGCAAAGTTGAAAAAAGAACTTCCTTTTTCAACTCAGTTCCTCCAAAAGTGATAGTGTGGGATATCTCACATTCTATCTGCAAGACCACCCGACTTCTGTCACTTGGACAGTTTATTTCAAATAATCCGATTGGATGAATTTTTCATATAAAAGATGAGGGGTTACCTCCAAACACACTCTTTCCAACATTCTCTCTCTTGTTCCCTCTCCCCAACTCTCTCACTTGTTCTCCTGCCAAGACGAGACAGAAAAAAGCATAATTAAAGTTATGTCTCCTTCCAAGAGTTTCAACATTCAATGTCAAGTATATATAATCACAGGTAATATAAATTATGTATGTAAAATCTCTCAAATTAGAGTAAGATTTAAAGGATTGAAATTTGAAATCCTCTCTTAAATGAATCTTGAAATTGAAGTTTTTGTTCTTATTCTTACTGTGTTTGAGGATTTTTATTTAATATATGTATATATAATAAATATAGTTTTATATATAAATAAATATATAGATATATTCCTAATTGTTGTCTAATTTATGAATGCCTACCTCCATTGTTGGCCCACATTTCCCACGTTATTGA
Source organism: Centruroides vittatus (assembly GCF_030686945.1). Lineage (NCBI taxonomy): Eukaryota > Metazoa > Arthropoda > Arachnida > Scorpiones > Buthidae > Centruroides > Centruroides vittatus. The sequence continues at coordinate 1,221,533 of NW_027122438.1, read as the reverse complement.
TAAAAATATCAATATAATTTAGTCCCTCCTAAATTTCGGTATAATTTATTTATACCTTTTCACTTGAAAGGACTAATTTGCGAATTAGGATGCAGAATAGTTTTATCCTAACTAATGTCAGGAATCTTGACGATAATATTGAAAGTTATAATATTCACATATTTTTGGCTTTCAATGGTAAGTAAATGGCCATCCTGAATGTGAGGTGGGTTAAACAGGAACCCCAGTTCTCACATATTCAAATTCTTTTTAAATTTTTATTCTTGCATGCACTTTGTATTTAATTTAGAAGCCTTCCCTAAGAAAATATTTTGTAGTATTGAAAATATTCAGAGAAAAAATACTTAAGTTTCTAACTTGGATGTTTATTTGATCTTTTGATCTCAAATCCAGAATGAAAGTTTATATTACTTAAAGTTGAAAACAATAAGAAAGAGAATATAAAATGATGAGATTTTATACTGAGTCTTTAAACATGAAATTATGTGAAACTATAAAAGCCTATACAAATCAAAATATGTGAACTTACAATTTGTGAATTGGAATAGACTTAAATAATTCCATAACAGAAGACTGAGGAAGAATAGTTTGATGATCTGGTTTATGCAATCCACAAGCTAATTTTGCTAACATCTAAATAAAAAAGTAAAAAAAATTAAATATTAATTATTTTTATAAGAAAATAAAAGTTACTCCAATATACTTTATTATTAATTTATTGAAATAAATTCTACAAGTTATAAAATAAGCTGGAATAATTTTGAAATTATTCATTTTATAGTCTGAATATCTAACAAATGAGAGCATATTTTCAGTTAACAATTAAATATGAAAATAATTTTCTTTGTATGAGCTAATTTAGTTAGTTCTAGGTAAATTAGCTCATACAGGGAAAAAAGTGTGCACCATTTATTCCACGAATGTGCTACAATAAACTGACTTTTGTACAAACTCTCTTGTTATTTTTTTTTTTATATATAATACTTTTTAATTTTTATCAAAAATAACTACAGAAATATTTTATGACAGAATTTTTGAAAATTATTATTTTTCTTTTTAAAGTTTTGTACTATATCAATAACTAAGCATCATATTTTATGAAATATGACAAGAATACTACTCATCTAAAATTAAAAACAGAAATCAATACATAATGGCTATTTCTGTTGAAAGCTAATAAGGTGTTTATGTTCATTACACTTACAAAATAAATTTTATACTTAAAATAAACTTACTTTATTATATGAAATTCCTGCTGAACATTTAAACTTAGTTCTAGAAAATATAGCAGTTCTCATTTCTTCTACAACTGAAGCAGCAATAGCAAGATTTTTATCAGATATGGTTCCACATTCATTAATAGATTCTAACCATTTTTCCACAGATTGATTTAAACCTAAAAAATATTTGTTAACTTTAATTGTATTAATTTTATTATTATTCTGTAACAGTTAAATTTAAGAAAATAATGGAATTAATTTATCATATTTGTTTTCATTAATAGAAAATAAAATATAAAGATCCCTAAAACAAATAATTAAATCAAATTTTTGTCCTGTATATATTTGAATATGAAGTACAAAACTTAAACAACAAAATTTTAAACTAGCAGGGGGAAGACACGACCTGGGAAATTCACTTCGGGATGAGACTTGGTATATAGGTAGTACTCCTTAAGGGTGTTCAACCCTCAAAACAAGAAAGCGCAATGGCCAGCCAATTTTGAGAAAAAGGCCTTTAAAAATTCGAGCTTAGCTTATGTACTAATAAGTTTCGCTAGGTCGGCAGCTGCTGAGCAGCTCAGTCGATATCATTCTTGGCTACCGCCAAGTCGTTCAGGGTTCAAATCTCGGTCTCGATTAGTATTATTATTATTTTTTTTTTTTTCTTTCTAAAAATTTTTTAAAATAAGTATTTTGAATATATAAATATTAAAATTTTATTATAATAAATAATTTCATTTAAAAAAATGTTTAACACATATTACATGTCATTTTAATTATAATAATACAAAATAATTAATAAGTATATTAATAATAATCATCATCAACTGTTGGTAAACTGATAGTATCTTCATTTACAGACAATTTACTGTAAAATATTGAAACTATTTGTATTATGGTGTGATATATCACGGAACACTATGATCTCTTCGAAATCCAAAAGTAAACTGACATGTTGTCTCCGAATATCAGGTCAGTCCATAAGTCCATGTGCATTTTTATGACCTTGAGAGAAATCTTGTTTTGCTGTTGAAAATGTCAGTCTAATGTAATACTTTTTATACTGAAATGTTAAATTGGATCTCATTTATATAATATTGTTGGAATTGGGAACATTTTAGTTGTTTATTTTTGTTAAAATGGAAGTAACAGATGAATATAAGAGACATGTTTTATACCTTTTATTTTTAAGTGGCGAGAATTAATGAGTCTTAACCTTCGAAAAATTTGATACAATAGAATAATAAATGAAAACTGTTGTTCCATAACTAATTATTTATAACTATTATTAATTATTATTTTGTATTATTATCATTAAAATGACATGTAATATGTGTTAAACATTTTTTTTAAAGGAAATTATTTATTATAATAAAATTTTAATATTTATATATTCAAAATAATTATTATTATTTTTTTCTTTCTAAAAATTTTTTAAAATAATAATAATACTAATCGAGACTAAGATTTGAACCCTGAACGACTTGGCGGTAGCCAAGAACGATGTCGACTGAGCTGCTCAGCAGCTGCCGACCTAGTGAAACTTATTAGTACATAAGCTGAGCTCGACTTTTTAAAGGCCTTTTTCTTAAAATTGGCTGGCCATTGCACTTTCTTGTTTTGAGGATTAAACATCCTACAGGAGTACTACCTATATACCAAGTCTCGTCCCGAAGTGAGTTTCCCAGGTTGTGCCCTCCCCTTGTAAGAATTATAGAATAGAGTTATGACTTATGAAACTTGTAAGTGCTTCATGGTTTTAATTCTCTCTGTCTTGTGGGCACTAAGAGGGCATTTTCAGTAAGCCCATCATGAGTTCAGGCAGAACTACAGTGGGGTAGCTGAGTGGTGAGGGACAGGGATCAACATATCCAGACAGATCACCCACAAAAATTTCTGGAGATTTTATCCATCTGGATTCAATCCTAGATCCCTAGAGAGGTAGGCTGCTCAGCCACTGGTCATTGTCATCTTACATTAAGTTTCAGGACTGGATGTCCAAGTGGCTAAGATGGCAGCCTACCACTCAGGGAACCTGGGATCAAAACTGGATGAGTCAAAACCCTAGGAATTTTTTGGGAGTTAGTCTGACCAGATATATCTGGCTCCCATCTATCATCATTCAGCCAGCCCATTGTGAGCCTGGCCAAACCCATAACTGGCTTGCTATAAAAGACCTCTCTTAGTAACAACAGCAGAAATAGTTTAAAAAAATAATCAGCCTAACTCTTTGGGAGATGCAAGATTGTCTCTGAGCAGCAAAAATATTTTTTTTGCTGCTCAGATTTTTTTTTGCAGCTATTTTTTATATATTTTTTTTTGTTCCAGGACAATAATGACATTTAAAATTTACAAGAACAATTTTTTAAATTTTTCACAAAAAGTTCACAGAAATTTACAGAAATTTTTCTTGTAAATTTATTTTGTTTATCATCTGATGATTCAAACAAATCTTCAACTATAGCAATAGTTGCATTGATATAGATCACTGCCAATACTTCCTTGTTTCTTATTCTCTTAGTTTACTCTATTTACTTATATTTGAATAAAAGACTCAATTTTCAAACTTTTAATCATATTAATTTCAGATTTAAGATACTTTTAAATACATAACCAAAGAAAAAAGATCACAGAAATTTTTATAAAATAAAATTTCATCTCATGAGGAATTTATATACAGTGGAACCTCGGTATACGATCATAATCAGTTCCTGATGTTTGGACTTAAACCGAATAGGACATATACCAAACCAACCTTTCCCATAAGAAGTAATGTAAAAATGATTAATCTGTTCTCATGTAAAAAAAATTTCCTCTTGATATGGTATATTAATGGCATTGTAAAATAATTGACACACTGTTTGAACACATTAATAAAAAAATAAATTTTATTATAGATTTTTAAAGTTATTACAGTAATAATCGCAAATAATTGTTTCTGATATGCTGTCGCAAGCACACTGTTTTTCAGTTAAAGCAAAAGCCACCAAAGCAAAAGCAATTTCTCAACATGATCTAATGTCTCCGATCTCTGTTTAGAAATTGATTTATCCCCTTTCACAACATTAGCAGATTTAATAATGTCTTTATTTTTCACAATTGTCGATATTGTCATTCTCGGAATACAGTATGAAACAGTTAAATCTAGAACATGCATGCCACCTTCATATTTCTCAACAATCTCTTTTTTTCAGTTCTATTGTGATTCCATTCATTTTTTTAGTTTTCTGTTGCTTTTCATTTGCCTTTTTGCAATTCATGATTAATAAAAATAATAAAGTTTTACTTACAAATTAAAATCAGAAGAAATTTAACAAAGTTATACAATGTGGCACCGCAAATGTCCAGTCTGGTCTAGTACACCGATAGTGCTACTTATTCATAGATGGTACGTATAATTTAATTAAGTCGTATACCGAACAAAATTTATTTCGTCCAAACAGGACATATTCCGAATTGGACGTATTCTAAAGCAGACCTATACCAAGGTACCACTGTATATTTATATCACAAAGTATAGCTATCATTTGTCATTCTTTTTTTGTCAACGAGCCACATTGACCTAGACAAATAAAAGTAAAGACAACTTAATTTAAAATGGTGTAAAATTAGCAAACATTGCAATGTAACATTTTCAAAAACTTTTACATATATTACTTCCATATAAATAATTAGATGCACAAATTAATCTTCATGAAAATCTTGTTTCTATATTATAAACAAGATTTGAATTTATTTTTGTATAAACTAAATTGTAAAGAAAATATTAATTATTTCAAATTAACAGAAGTTCAGTATAAATTATGGAAAAAAAAAGAGAGACAAATTAAGCCATTGATGAATAATGTCTCATTATATATGAAAATTTATTCAATCATTTTTGATGAGATAATGAAGAACAATGCACACAAACTATAAATTCATAAAAATACAAGAAGATATTCAAACCTACAATGAAATATATCAATCATAATTTACAAAAATTTAAGTTTTTGCAAAATAAAATAGTAAAATTTAATTTCGAAAATATAAATTACAAACAAGTATTTTTTAAACTTTTATTATAAAGAATTTTCATAATTTTATATTTTTCAAATTACACAATTTTTCTACATCATAAATATTAAACTTATCTTGATCATTTGTGTGCAATAAAAACCAAAATTTTTTATTTAAGAAATAAGACCATAAATTCTAATACTAGAAAATGGACTAAATATCAAATTATTATTATCATCATCTTCCTTACAACATTTTCATCAATTTCACTTTCCAAATAGCAGAATTATTTGCCAACATTGACACAAATATCAAAATTGACATTGAAGGAATTTTTAAACAATTCCCAATAACTTTTTAATATTTTCAGTCATTTGAGTACTGTAGATAATAATACGTGGTACGATCCAAAAGTTCGGAGACTGCAGTAATCAATGACAACAAAAGCATGTATTTGAAGTTACAGCGTATGAAATGGATTCTACGAAACCACCTCTACGTGTTAGGTGTCTTCAGGTTAATTTCACCCATGTCATGTGATTAAACCGCGAGTGCTGCTGTTTTTTTCCGGAGATAGTTACCTTTGTTCTGCGACGTAATAAAAGTGGAGTTTCAAGAACAACCTCCAACATTTCGACTTGCCATGGTAGAATCACCGTACACCTTTCTTAACAATTTTAAAGTCTCCGTAGGTGTTTTACCTAAACGCTGACAAAATTTAATGTTGGAGGTTGTTCTTGAAACTCCACTTTTATTACGTCGCAGAACAAAGGTAACTATCTCCGGAAAAAAACAGCAGCGCTTGCGATTTAATCACATGACATGGGTGAAATTAACCTGAACACGTAGAGGTGGTTTGGTAGAATCCATTTCACACGCTGTAACTTCAAATACATGCTTTTGTTGTCATAGATTACTGCAGTCCCCAAACTTTTGGAGCGTACCACATATATGCAAATCATTATAAACTTACTTTTTAAATGATTGATCATTATTACATCAAAATCTTGACTTATCAATTTGCCAAAATGAAGTATATAGTTTGTAGGTCAACAGAACAGATTTTTTGATAAAAGATTCTTTGAAACATTTTAAAACTCTTGTAATATACTTATAAATTTTGGGAGATAGAACTGATATCTTTTTATTTTTTTAAAATACTGTATAAGAGTTTCCCACATACAAAATTTCTCAGCATTTGACAATATTACTGCATAGACTGGCCTTTATAATTATTGTTGAAATATTTGTAGGCATTTGTTTTTTTGTTCATGTATTTCACAAATAAATATTTTTATACAGTAAAACCTTGTTAATCCAAACCCTAATAATCTGGATCTTTCTTAATATGGATGACAGTACACATTTAAGTTTTAAAAAAAATTATAATAATTATACGAAACCTTTAATTTATTTTAAATTTCAAAATTACCATTATCCCAACCAACTACAGATGTATGTGGTAACTCCTCTGCTGCAACATTAACTCCACATTTTGAAGCTATAACCTTGGTCATATCTAAATATGCCTCATCGATACTAGCTCTTTCCACACAATCACTAAAAGTACTTAAAACATCAATCACTTCTGCTCCTGCATCTCTATATCTAAAAAAAATACATTAATACATATTTATTAAATTAAATTGAAGTATATATATACATATACATCAATTTAATATATATTGAAGTATATATTTATTATTATTATTGAAGTATGTGTGTATATATATATATACACACACACACAACACACACACACACACAAATAAATAATTATTCAAAAATAATAAGATTACATTTATATCAAATAAAAAAAAATTGTTAAGTTATTTAAGAATTCTAATAAAATTTAAGGCAAATGAGCAGAACTGCAGCAAGTGGCAGAAGAGGCTAAGTGCCTCCACACAGGTGCTATTGTCAACGGGGTTCCAAAAGCCATTCTTAATTAAGTACCTGATTTGAGTTATTAGTTTCAAAAAATAGATCAAAACATTATACTAAAAAGTAAAATTGAAAGCTCCAATGAACCAAGTGTTAATGCTTGCATTATATATTTAGACTGATTTATAGTATGTGTGAAGTTGCCTCAATAGTAAGTTTCTTGTCTGGCAAAGAATAAACTTGTACAGACTAGTATATAAAAATGCTGCCCAACATTCATACCATCCAAACTTAATTGAAAGGAGCTTTGATGGCAATTAAAAATTAAGAATTTACAGTATAACTGCACTAATTTGTAAGGGATACAAAAAATAGGACTCACACACAGGCATGAGATATCCTTGTGGCAATATTGCAACTGACATTCCAAGTCTTAATTCTTTGAATTTTAATTCCTTTAATTACAGTTAATATTTGAATTAGCATATGAATTAATGTATAAAGAAAAAAAATTGCCAATGAAATTTTAAAATGTTTTAAACTTATATAGTTTTTAATATAATAAATTTGAAAATTTATTATATATAAAATAGATTGAATTATGAAGAAATATGATAAAACTTTCAAAAATATTTTGTGAATCCAAAACTAAATATTGAGATATCAATATCTGATCAATTTTGCTTAGACAATCTCAGTATTTATTGCATTATATCAAATTATTTTTTATCATTATAACATTTACAGTACTGTTACATTGTTAAATTATGTTGTTATAGTTTGCTATAGCAACAACAACATTACTCATATTATTTGTTGTTAAACCAAACAATAAATTACCAAGATTATTTTGATTTTTTGTTATTTATTTGGTAGGTTAAAAGCTATATTAATGTCAGAACCATTTATTGCAGACAGACATATTTTATCTATGATTAAATAACTTCAATTAATTAAATTTAGAAAAATCTAGGGAGAAACTTGAAGCAGAAATGAACTTGCAACAACCTTCATACATATCATGCAAATATATATATTTTTTGTGAGACATGCTTAACATTCAGAACTGAATATTTTCCATCATAATTATAATTTAGCCTATAACCATCATAATAATTTATTGTATCAATCATAAGAGCATTCTTTTTATTGTATTCTACAAAAACAAAAAGGAATAAAACAATTTTACACTTTTTAAATTATACAATGTCTCCAGAATACAAAACTGCAGAAGTAACATTTTATTTTATGAAATGTAAAATTAATATAATTTAAGGAATAATTATTCTGAACAAATTTAAATAGTTACCTTGTTAAATCAGCCTTTCCCCGAAGTTCAGGAACTTGAAATAAATGTATATCAGGACATTTCTGTTTTGCAAGGTCACCTCTCATGCCTCTTGTTACTCCAAAATCTCTAGCTTCATAATTCACAGCTATAATTCTAACAAAATTATAAAAGTAATAACATGGCTTTTACAATATTTAAGAAAATAAAAATTCAATTAAAAAGTTTAAATATAATTTTAATACTTCAATTTAAAGTTTGATAATTTATTTTATATTCCATTTTTTTAATTGTATTTAAGTTAAGCTAAGAATTCTGATCCTTGGAGTGCTAATTTCTTCAGAAGCTAAGTGACTCACCCTGTTTATGTAATTTTTTTAATTATAAACTTTAACTGTAAAACTGTATAGGTCTGAAAGGGAAAAAAAGCAAGTTTTTTTTTATTTTTCCTTTTTTTATTACTAATAATTAATTCATCAAAATAGTAAACCTACATTATTAATAGTAAAATTAAAATAACTTATCAAAATTTAACTTGTTTTTTTGGTTATACAATCAACAAATTTGTGAAAATAAAAATAAAAAAATGTAACTTTAACACATTTTCAGAACAGTTCATTAATGTCTGCATTTTAAGATTTAACAGGTAACCAAAGAGAGAGAAAAAACTGATAGAAATTTTTTGGAATAACAACACTATTAACTTGAAATTTTACTTTAAATAATAATAATAATAATGTTTTAAAAATACTAATGTATTTCAATGTAAATTAATTTTTATCTGACTGAATTTGAAATCTGTGTAAGTTACAATATTTATCTAAAATAAATATAGTTAATTTGTATTTTTAACTACTTTTTAAAATATAATCCAGTAAGACATTTTTAGAAATGCCTAATTTTACAAAAAAATTCAAGTGTGATTTTATATATTACTATTTTCAAATCCTTTCTCATTACTGAAAAAATATTAAGCCTTGAATGGTTTAAAAAATTTTATTGTTAACGTTTAAATCAGAAAATATACCAATTAATTAGTTTTTTAAATAAACGTTTGCTTTTAATTATCAAAAGTTTACTTATTTTTATTAGTTAGAAATTTTTTAATCATGTTTAATTGATAATTTGAATTAGTTTTTATGGCTTAAAATGTTAACATGGACAGCTGGATGACTGAGGCAGTAAAGGCACGTCTGCTACACCCTGGAAACCCTGGATCAAATATGGGCAATGAATCCTGAGAATTTTCTTATGAGTGGTATTGTCCTGGATATGTTGGACTCCTCCTTCACCGTCCAGCCACCCATTGTGAATTCAGCCAGGCAACAATAAGCCTGAAAAAAGCACTGTTAGTGCCCATAAGGCAGAAAGACTTCAATAAACAAAATAATGTTAACATGACTTTTCTTTTTATAGTGTATCTTTGGTTTAATATGTTATTGTATATTCTATTATTATTCAAATCAGTTTTAAATTAAAATAAAAATTCCTTTGAGAATCAGATATTCTTACATTTTAAATAGAAATAAATTTCAATTATTAATAATTTCTACTTACCCTCCACTCTTCCAAGAATTATATTGCACAACAGCACAGGGTTTCCCAAAATACTGTGGCTGCAATCGTTGTTCAACTTGAACATAAAAACAATCCATATCCACTAAAACAATGATTCTGTCAGTCATTTTAAACTGAAAAATATTATATAAATTTTAATATTTAAATTCTCAAATTATTTTTAAAAATTTCTTTTTACACATTCAAAATAAAATTTTCAAAAATTTTACAGTCTAGTATCTATTATTTTATTATTAATGATTGCTGAATAACTGACAGAATTTTCTGACTTTGATTCTTTTCCAACCTATTAGCTTCCATCTATTTCTTTTATTAAATGCTTTTAACACTTATACATGCTTTTTGCTGAAGACAAAATATAAGAAATTAAACCTAACACATACATTATGTTATTGCTTTCAACTGCATTTTCAGATGATTCATTCATCTTTCATCCATTAGAAGCTATATAGTATATTATTTATTGTGACATCATCACAATACCAGGCTGCAATTTTTAATCATATTTTAATTTAAAATATATGATCTCCACCTCAAATTAGTAATGGCTTGCCCCTGTACATCATACTTTTCCTTTAACAATAGAGTCATGCTGGTCATCTATCTAACACCTTTCAGGAAAAAATTTTTGAATTGAAATAACATGACTTCTAGTTTGCATCAAAAGGTCACATATAGTTAATTAATCGGGGCCTCCTGTCCTTAATATTTCCACATCTGGTCTCGTCTTTCATCTACCTAACTCTGTTCTCGAGATTAAGGAAAGACGGATGAACAACAGTGGGAATTTATAGGTCAACAATTTTTTTCAAATTGTAGCCTGATAATAACAAAAATAAATAGAGGGCAAGGTTGATTTTAGTTTTTTCCTTATTTACTTCAGTTAAGCTTAACAAAAACTGAAATTGAGCTGAAAAACTATTCTATTACAAATTTTTCCAACTTGTTCAATTATTAAAAAAGTAACTGATATTGTAAACATGAATAGTTAAAAAAATTTTTTTATAAGAAAATAATTGAAGAAAACACAGAAATTCATCATCTTTCATCCAAACACTCAGGAACACTCTTACAGAGCAGTTGACCTTTTATTGTACTTTTACTAGTTTTATTACTGAATAAAGCTAAATCCTACCCCTTTGATCCAGACAATTTTGAGATTTCTGCAGACAAAATATAATCAAATATCCACCCTAGTGTTCTGTGAACTTTATCCTATCATGGAGGATATCTGAAATTTATTGAAAGTTTTATATATTGTTTATGATTCCAGTTTTCAGATTGACTATTTGTTTAATCATTCTGTTGCTGATAACAATAGTATAATAATATAACAAAGGATTATAAAAAACTTGTTAAACTAAATCAGGTGTTTAAATAGAAATCTCCATGTGTGTTTTTTGTTGTTTGTTGAAACTAATGTAGATAGGTTACAGCTGCAGGAACTGCAACTTACATATTCAGGTACTACAACTGATGATAAGAGTTCTATTCTAGAACTCCTGTCATGAGTCAAACAAATAATAATGGCAGCAATGGAACAGTTTCTAAAGTTGAGCAAAGTCTATAATACAGAATGATTCACAAAGGACATTACAATTTTCAGAGCATACAGAATTTTGGTCAGACTTACAGAATCAGTTGATTTATAGCAAAACACATCAAATTCTGTCACTGAGAGGCATGCATTTTAAAATATATGTTTTCACTGATGCAAATGTGTTTTGATTTGAGAAAACAAAATCCATAACAATGATTAAACAGAATTTTCACAACCAATGTCATAGGGATCTTGTAAGTAGACCTACAATTTACTTTTGATACTAAAATTCTGAGATTGGTTGTTGTTCTATTCTCCATGACAAATTCCCTGATTGCCCATGTTTGTAATTCTGTCATGGAACAAAAGAGGCTGAACTTCATTTGTAATTCTAGGAAATCAATGTAAAATGCATCTCATGAAATTAGCATTTCATAAGCAATGATCTGGCAAGTTTCATAAAGACATTTGCACTTAACACCACCTATTATCACCTTACTACCATACAATGTAGTAAGGTGATAATACTACCATACAATGTAATAAGGTGATAATAAGGTGATAATGTAGGATTTCCTCAATAAATGTTTCTGAGATTGGTGAATGTTGAACAGGGTCTAGAACATGACCATCCTACTCCCCAGATTTCACACACCTCAATTTTTCCTTCTGTTTTATTAAAAATCTAGTGTTTATTCCAGCTTTGCTTGAAAATCTTGCTGAGCTCAAAATTCAAAATCACTGTTGCAGTTACCAAAGTGACAACAGATATGCTGCCTCAAGTTTGGCAAAAAATTGAATTCAGACAGAATTGAAATTTTAATGATTATCTTGGAATGAGCAACTCTGCAGAAAATTAGTTTTATATTTACTTTTGAACTGCTAATGATGCAAATCCAAGTTATAGTTAAACATGAATAAACTTACCAGTTACTGTTGAATAGAGAATGTTTATTGCCCATTCCATTGTTACCTTTAACATTTAATTGTTATAAGTACAGAAGTTCATAAGTCAAGGAAATGTGCCCTTTCTCTAAAATAAAGTTCTATCTGTAACTTATCTAAAAAACCAGATGGAATATCTCTACCTTTCCAAATTATAAAGTTATCAACATATCTCATATAAAGTCTTATTTGATTATTTTAATTTATTCCATAATTTTTTCTTACCTAACTTCCAATAATCTCAACAAAAAAATCGCAAGAGGGAAACCTATTCAAACTCCTTTTTTCTGCTCTTAACAGATTCCAGTAAATCTAAAATAAGGTTGTATAATAAGATAAAATAATAAATTAATGAGTGAATGATACTTTTCCTTAAAATTATTTAAAGAAATCAAAAATTAATAAGCATTTTGCTTTTATTACTCAAAGTACCTTCTTATCAGATTGTCAAACAAAAATTTAGATGTAGAATAATAATGTGACCAACTTTTTTACAATGAAAAGAAGGACACAAATAAATTGAAGGAAAAAATATTGTAAATAAAAGAAACATTTTATTCATTGCAACAATAATACACTATAATAATCTCTACTGCATGAGTATGTGCCGTGTTATGTTTCGGTAAGAAGTAAACAAAGCTACTTGCATGCAGCGCACTCTCTCAAGGTCTCCTGTGCAGAGCACATGCATTTCATAATCCCATCTTGCTGTACTGTACCAAGCCTTGATGAACCGTCATATCAAATACAAACACATCACATCACATGCGACGGATCGGCTCGGCATCAATCGAATATGGAGATTTACAGATTAGTTTTCAAATATCAAAAAGGAGGACATGTAGGAGGACACTTTTCGAGGGAGGACAGAACTTACAAAGGAAGGACTGTCCTCCCTAAAGGAAGATGGTTGGTCACCTTAAGAATAAGCATTTGAATACATTTAAATTTTAACAACACAATTTATGTAAAATTATAAATATGCTAATATAATTTCTTTTTCAATACATTACTTTATCAAAAAATATAGTTACAGAACTGTATTTTTTGATAAAGTAGTGTATCTCTGATAATTGCAATGTTAACATATTACAATCATTTTCTTAAAACTAAATTTAATTAAAACATTTTTGAATTTTTTAAAGATATTTACCAAAATTAGTCTTTTCATTTCATTGCAAAAATATAATTTTGGATTAACCTCATTTTGGCTTAAATTTTCATTTACTGTTCATTTAGCTAAGTTTGTTATCTGTTATTAATCTTTTTCTTATGCTCTAATTATTTTTTTAAATAACCTTTTAGTCATTCCTATGTATTATAAATATTTGATTTTTTGAAGGAACTCCAAACATTCAGATTTTTTTATGTATTGTATGTATTAATTTAGAATACAGTAAAGCCATACGTATGTGATTACATTCAGGGTATACAATTTCTGCCCACATATAGAGATAAGTCATTCAAGGGCTTAGCAGGATTCATTCAACTGTACAGTACAATACTAAACAGAATTGTTTAGTACTCATAGATGAAATTAATATGTTTAAGAAATGATATCAAAACTTTTATTTAAATACTGTGGAATACTGTACAGAAGAATTCAGGGAAAAAATTAAATGGAAGTTTCTAGATATGCAGAAGTGTTGATGTATTTGAAAAATATTAATAAAGTGATTTTTACAAAATTATCAATCTTTCTTTTTTGAGTGTTGCAAATGATGTATCTGTGACATAAAGAGATCATCACCGATTTACAGTTATAATTTTATAAAATACAATCAGATTTTGTATAAAATTATTAAACAAATGCATAATTGTCTCTTATCTTACTAAATTCTAGAAATAAATTTAATTTTTCAAGTGTTCATGAAGATTTATTTCATTTGTATGTCATTTGTTGGAGGGAACTCGGTAACTGTTCCAAAACTATAGCAGCAAAGTGCTTTAAATAATACATCAAATTTAGAAATGCAGTGTTTCCTCATTTTGTTGGCCATGTAATAGGTATAAATGTCACTTTTGAGCATTCCTACCATAACCGCTTGAAATGGCCACCAATATGGAGTTTTGACTTATATTAAAACTTATGCCATCTTACAGGAGAATTTCCTTAGCTTTAAAATTTGGGTGTTTGAACTACAAAATTCTTGTTATTTAAAATCAGTGAATTTAGAGGGAAAAATTCATCTTATAGCCTATAAAATAAACATTAATACAATAAATTAATACAATATTACACAAAATATTTGAATAAGCCTATCTGATAGATATGTGGAAAAATCTTATATTAAAACAACAACAAAGATCTTTTTCAATTTTTGTTTTTCTAATCACAGCCTTATTAATCCTCAGATTTTTATGTAATTACATGTTTTTCATTTTGAAATGAAATATTTATGTAGCAGTCAAAAATGAATTTAAAAAATAGAATATTTTCTAATACATATTTTACATGAACAAGGTTTCATGACACATGTATATGTAATTATGTTGTTAAATATTTAATACATATTTTTACATATTTGAACCTTTTATAGACTTAATTGGTCTAAAAGATAACATATTTAGAAATTTAAATCCTCAATAAATTTTATTCATTTCTAATCTGTCATCAATAGTTGAATAATTTCTAACTGATATTGTAAAACCTCCCGCTCAATTCACATTTGGTGATTGAAAATATGTATTTCATTGATTGGCAAATTTTAATTTAAAAACTAAACCATTCCAAAATTTTAAATTTTATGCTGTGGTTAGAATCATGCTGAGCATGGGTTAGAAAATATTCAGTTGACTAAGAATGATTTTGGAATACACATTCTCCATAATGGAGAATTATTCTCTCTGCATCTTTCTTTTCCACTGAAGTGACTTTAAGATACATCTTAAGTATTTTTAAAATAGCTTATCACTATTTTTTAATCTGATACATAATTTTAGAGATAAAGAATAATAAATAATTTATTATGTCAACAACTTTTAGGGAAAAAGCAAGATCAATTTACAAACAAAAACAGTAATAGTGAAAGTTGTACAATTAATTTAATATTAACCCTTGTTTCATTTTTTAAACAAATAGTCTGAAATTATCTGAAAAGTAATTTAATTAAATTACTTTTCAGATAATTTGTAATTATAATAAATTATATTTTTTAAAGTTAATTAGAAATTTCAATCAGTTACTTTTCTGCATAACTGCTTTCAACACACCTATGAATTATCGATACATTCCTTATCATTATATTAACAGCTTGTGTAGCATTCTTGCTATATAAGCAGTTAACAAATTTTTAAATCAGCAAGCTGGCTTGTTGTATATTCTTATTTCTGTCAAAATGCTAAAAGAACAAAAATCATTTTTGATCAAACTAAGAGAACGGATAAAATCTTTCAATAAAGTATATACACAACTAATGGAAAAGTAGAATTTTAAAGTACAGTGGAACCTCGCTTAACGAGCACCTCGCACAACGAGTATTTCGCATAACGAGCAAAAACAAATTGTAAACATTTGCCTCACTTAACGAGCGATGTTTCGCATAATGAGTGACGAGGAGAGGGGAAGTCCCAAATTGTGTGCATGCTCCATCAGTCTGTG
Organism: Centruroides vittatus; assembly: GCF_030686945.1. NCBI lineage: Eukaryota > Metazoa > Arthropoda > Arachnida > Scorpiones > Buthidae > Centruroides > Centruroides vittatus. The sequence continues at coordinate 1,205,475 of NW_027122438.1, read as the reverse complement.
TTTAGCGCTCGTTCCGCTAGCATCTTAGTGTCGCTTGTGATCACATATTTTTCCGAACTTGTGTTTACACATATTATAAACATCAACAACCAAAGCCCATTATATAATAAACACCCAAAACGATATGCCAAATTCTTAGACTACGTAAAGGCTATAATTAAATAATAGAAATTAATTAATTTGACTGTAGGTAGGCAGTTATGCTGCCATCTCGTATTAAATTTTAAAAATGTCTGAATTAAAAATTAACTATTTATAATTATTAAATTTAATACGAGATGGAAGCATAACTGCATACCTCTAGTCAAATTAATTAATTACTATTATTTAATTATAGCCTTTACATAGCCCAAAAATTTGGCATATCGTTTGGAGGGTTTATCAAACATATTATCTGTGATTTCTTTTTTGTCTTCTGCAAATTGAATTCTCATCTCAGGTTGGTTCATTTCGCACTAGAAAAAATATGATGATGATTCAAGCTCCCTAACAATGTTTATTGTATAAATTTCTTTGAATAAACATTATACATAAAACATTTAAGTATTTTTTTCAGCGTGGAACGCATTATCATATTTTACATTAATTTCTATGGAAAAAATTGTTTCGCTTAATGAGTGTTTCGCATTACGAGTACGACTCTGGAACGAATTATGCTCGTTAAGCGAGGTTCCACTGTATATGAAAAAAAAGGTAAACAAGCCATGTAACCTTAATGCTGATATTTAGTAATGAAAAGGAAAATAATTTATTCAATCACTTGTACAGATTTCCTGCAGCTTATTGTATCAGTTTAAAAACAGCACAATAATTCAAGTAGTTGTGCTGAAAATGTCAAACAGAAAAAAGCAAGAAAAAATAAACAAGCACGTCTGACAAAATTCAATCAGACAATGATAGAAGAATCTTCCAGATGTAAGTAGTAGTTTTCATTTCAGCTCTAACCTTTTAACTGTCAGTATTTCATTGGCAAAAGTGAGGAAACTCTGTTTTAAAAAAATTTTTAGAAAAAAGGTGCACTAGATTGGTTCCTTGCAAATCTACATTAAGAAAAGCATAAACCTAAAATGTACTTACAAAAAAGCTGGAACTTAAAAATTTTCTTTATACAACTGTACTCTCTTAACCATGGATGATGCTAAGATGGACAAGGGCGAGTGCCAGTTCACTCTAAAATCTCCTTGCCTATCCTGAAATAATTTAATAAAGTTTGTTTGTTAAGTTATGGCAACACAACACTTGGGTGATCTGCCTAGGGAGATGCCTTCCAGAAGGTCTTTTAAGGAAAACTGGCTCCTATTTAGGCATTACAGACATGGAGAAAACCCAGAAAACTCCACGTGGCCAGCCCATCCAAGTGAGGCGTAAACCCACGACCGAACTCCCAGTGTTCCCAGTGGTATGAAGACTGCTTGGCCACTGGTGGGCCAAATTAAAAACTACCTACCTATATTGATCACTATTGTAGGTTTCTTTAATTATGAACTGATTGTTTTCAAAGTAATTACATGTTCTCACTAAATCTTTTTCCACTTTAGTCTTAGTGAAAATTGATTGCTATATTTTAAAAATTAGTTTGTTTGATGATAAAATATACAGATAACACTCATAACACTAAAACTGTTCCACCCACCTCTATTCCCCCAGAATGAAAATCCAGTGCTATTACTGCTGTTATCCTCCATGTTCTTACAGATTATGGAGGATATACATTATATATATATACACATACATACATATACATATGTATGTATGTATTTTAATTAGCATGGATGAAACAATAAGCAAAGGAAGGTACAAGACACAGCAAGTTGTACTTAGTTGGTAAGCATGACAGGAAGGAGCTTACAAATCCCCATGATTTCCTGTTAAGAATTGAATACCAAAAAAATACCAAAAGCTGATCATTTTTGGCAATCTGGACCATCAACAGGGGAGGTGAGGATTTTTCCATTACCCCAGAGAAAACTAATGGGCCCATAGAAATTCCTATCACTATAAAATTAATATTTTCACTAACAGAAAATCAAATATTTTATTTTCTATATAATTTTATTAAATACTTAAAGTAAATAAAAATTTTCTTTTTATTAATAAAGAAACATTTTAAGTATTTCATTTGTTCAAAAAAACAAAAAGACTAAAAGAGCCTGGTACAAGCTCTCAACAGCCCTGTTGACAATCTATTATTATGTGAAGTAAAAAAAAGAATGCTGAAAAACATATTACTTTATTTGAAAACAGCCTGAGTATAATATTAATATATATATATATATATATATATATATATATATATTATAGTATATTATATATAGTATATTATACATAAATATATATATATAATATATATATATATAAATTATTTATCCAAAAAACAAAAAAAAATTATAGAAAACAAATTAATAACAAAACAAATATAAATTTGTAGAAGTGAAGATACTAAGACAATGATATACAACAGTATAACAGTTACAGTTATGTAGGAATGCTATTTAAAAATTACTGGATTTGAAAAATCCCAGTGTCTTTCCAAGGTTAAAGTGAACTATATTCATGGAAAAAAAAAAAAAATGGAAAAGTTACTAGAAAAATGTTTAAGATAAAATTTTCAATTGAAATATTAAAACAACTTTTATAACAAGCAAAAAATTTTATAGACTTGCTTGTAGCTGCATAATGTTAAATGTACAAAAATAGATTCATAATAATTTTTGTATTAAATGCATAAATTTAAAAACAATTTTTATAAATGATAAAATTCACACTATATTTATAATTTAACACACAATTAAAATTTATCTCATTGGTATACTTCAAATATTACTTAAAGGAATAAAAAAACTTTTTATATTTGAAAATATGTTCATTTTAAAATTTAAACATGGATGTAAAGAAGTGAAAAAATAATATAGTATCTCTTATTTAATATTTCAAGTATTAATAAATTACATTGTTTAAAACTTTAATTATTATTATCAAGATTTTTATTAACATTCAAGGTTAAGTAAAACTGTTTTCATTGATATTTTGTAGGAATGTTTCACAATATATTACATTGTATAATTTATTCTCTTTTGTATTCTAACCTTGATTCTTCATTCTTATTTCCTCTGCGTTTTTTGGAAATCAATAACATCAAAACAGGGCAAGTTACGACAGCTTTGGCAAATACCTGACAAAAATATTCAAAAGAAAAAAGGTCAACTAATTATATAACGTAAGCAATTTAACTTATAAACAATACCGTAATTCACAACGCATTAAAATATTATCCATATTAGTTTCGTAATCATTATCGATGGTATTTTATTCGTATGAAAATTATTATTGGTGTTACTAGAAGCAAATACCGCGACATCATTAAGTACTTACATATACACTTTTAAAACATTTAAATACGGAAAATAACCTCTACTAAATGCCTGGGAATTCGTTTATTCTAATTCGAGATAAGAGAAACCACGGACAAGTAGCAGGACATCTCCCGCCATTTTAAACGATTTCTTGGAATAGTGTGACGTCACAGAAACCGTTTTTATTGGTTGCAACTCACGTACCATCTATGACGTATGATTTAACGCATGCGTAATTAAAAAAAGAAGAGTTTTTGAAGTCTGGCGGACTGTAGTCAAGTGGAATGTTGAAAACTATTGTAAATAAAACATTAAAGAATTGCAATATAATCGTCAGAGGCAAGAAATGTTAAGAAAACCTTTAGGATTTGTTTAATATAAAGTTAATAGAGCGAGAGATACGATGGAGATTTTATTACCTGTCTGAGGAGTCACCTGTAACTATCCCGATTATCCTGTCGAGTTTGGGTGAGTGCAGTTCGAATTATAATATTTAGAATAATTAAATAATACCGATGGTTGTAGTTAAATAAACGTTTCTAAAACATGTAGGTGAACCGTTCAAAAAATGCCAATATAGTAGATTGAAGGAAGATTGTTGTAGATGCAGTTGACCTTGTACTTATATGATGTCGTCGTAGATGATCGGTCTATGAATCCCTGCCCGATGTACTTTTGCTAAAATATGAAAACATTCCCTAAATCTCCCCCCTCCCAATTTGTAGTCTACCTCTTAAAACTTCCACAAGTCGCAACGAAGGTCAATTTCCATTTCTTTTTTTTTATTATTATACTGTTTTTTTTTCTTCTTTTGCTTTTCCCGCGTATTAATTCGTTGCGAAATTGCGCTATTTTTGAATATTATTTAAACACGTTAAGTTTTATTGTTATTATCATCCTATCTATCATCTCGCAGGTGTTAAAATAGTATTTAGGTTATTTTAATGGTTTATTTTACAGCTTGTATATTTTTTCCTTGGAGTGGAATAAATAAAACTAATGCTGTAGGGTGGTCGAGAACAGCCTGGAGTTACTCCACTGACCTGTAATGTATCTTTAAACAGAAAAAAAAAATCTCTAGAAAGGGTCAGATTGCAATCAAAATATACGTGTAGGCTGAAGTAGAGCCACGTGTGGTTTTCTTTAGTTATTACAATTATTATTTTTTTTTAAATGGTACGGCGGATTATAATACTTATTGATTAATCGGAGATATTACATCGATTAGTGGTGGTGAGAAAATTTGCAGTGACTCATGTAACTCAACATGGTGTGACGTGCCGTGGACTATCACGTAGTTACGTCACGCTCACCTTCCTATTACCAGATGCAATTTGAAGGCCTTTATTTTCATTTTAATTAATGAGGATGTAAATGCAATTTTGTTGACTAAACTTCTTATCGGGGGATATTCGCGTTTCTATGTACTCAATCTTAAAGATAAATAGATAATAAAAAAACGGTGTATTAAAAGTTCAACACTTTGCTGTTTGTTATCATAAAAATATTCTATTTATTCTTTGTAAAAAAAAATACATTTTCTAAAAAAATTTGTGTATTAATTTTTATTAGATAAACCTTATCACGAATTTTGAAATTAAATTTATCATTTAGCGCTTTATTTTTATAATATTTCGTCAAGTTTCGCGTTAATTTATGCGATTTGATAATTAATTTCTGCCGCAATGTTAAAAAATAACTTTAAGAAATTTATTTAAAAAGTCTGTATTAAAAAAAGAGAGAGAAAAATAAAATATTTTTTAATTGCAAGAAGTTTGGTATAAAAGAATGAAATTTTATACATTTTAACTTATTTTCCAATATTTGTAATGTTAATTGTAATCAATAGGAAGTCCTTTAAATAGGTCACTACTATCTGTAATCATTTATCTAGTTTAACTTTGTATTCAGTTGCATATCTAAAATTGATACACGATGCATTTCTGTTTATATTTATTTTCTATATACTCGATTAAAATCTAATAAACAATTGAAAATTCGTAACGAAAGAGTAAAAAACTGAAATAATTGCATACGTTAATATTTTTATAATTTGGCGCCAAATTTCAAGGTTACAAAAAACATTATTTCCTTAAAATGCATGGCAAATCGCTCCTAATATGACATTTAAAAAAGTAATATATGCGACCCCATTTTATTATTTAATTCGCGTTATCAACGTGTTTCTTCCTGTCAGTCTTCAGTTTATTTTATTTTTTTTCGGGTAAAGATTGCCCTATTAAATTAATATACGAGATAATAGGAAAATATTACTATGAATTCGTTGAAATAAATGGAATAAATTGAAGGAATTTATCCGAGATTTCTGGGTAACGTTCGCTGCTGTTTGATGTATTTTTTGATTGTCAGATTTGGCGGGAAAACTCATCGTCTAACGATTTGCTGGAGCGTAACGCTACGTCTGCTTCTCCTCTCAGACCAATTAAGAGAAGCAGTTACGACCTTGATTGCTTTCGTTTTGTTCTGTTTGGCTTCGCCTCCATTTCATTAATATCTTTTCTTTTTTCCCCCGCCCGATGATTGTTTGAAAAATGCTTTGGGCAAATCGGGCATTACTTCGTTCAAGCAATATTTTTCTAATAAGCGCTAAGGCGAAAAATGTTTGTTTAAAAGTTATTTTAACCGGTAGCGCGAAAAAATACCGGTTTAAACCGATGAATGGCCACCGTCGCCATTAACCAGCGATTTCTGGCTGGTAAGCGCCAAGTGAATCATTCACTTCTTCAGATTAACAGATTACATTGTGCAAAAACCAGCTTTGCTTTTTTTTCATATCTTTCACGAATTGCACGGAAATGTCTCCGATACATAAAATGCTAACCATTGTCGTAAAGTCCTGCGAAAAAATAATATTTCGTTTTTAACTACGTATTGGCCATACTACTTTTTATTATTATTACTTAATTTTTTTATCACCGAACAAAAGTATCGGTCAGATAAGTTAACAATTGTAATATAAGTCGGGAAAGAAGTGTCTGGAATGTTAATTGTTCATATTCATAGTTTTCTTTTCAATCTAACCTTTCCTAGAAACATTGTGGTCTGCTAACCGTGACATTGATCGCGTAAAAGAAAAATTACCGAGTGTTGTAACAAACCTGAAAGGATGTCACGTGACTCAGGGCTGTTATAGCATAAGTAAATGTATTAGATGCCTTTATAGTAATCTAATACGGGCCGGATTTAGAAGGAGACGACTATCTGAGTATTGTGTGTCGGGTATGATGACTGCCAATATTTATTGTTAAATTAAATATTTTCTTACGTCCTTCTTTTACCGATGGAGGTCAGAATAGAATGGTTTTAAGAGACAAACAGGTCGGACGAGTTCTGACGACCATCTAATGTCCCAATGACATTATTTTAAAGAAACACCCTTGACACATGACAGTATTTTAGGATTCTTATAAAATATTTCGAATTATGAAATAAATATGCATATATAATTACCTACTAAAACAAAATAATTTCTAAGTTTTCAATGATTTTTTCCCATCTTTGTTCAAAGACGTAATCGCGAATTATAATTATTTTTGGCTTAAAATACTGTACTTCGTTAAAGTTTGAGAAATTAAAATTTTTACGTTTAATTAATACGAACGGAAATTAATGCTAATTAGATAATTTGTTCGTACGGCTTGACAATTACTAAATTTAATTTTGTTAATGTTTTTGTTGAAAATTCTTAAATTTTCAATATTATTTATTTCAGTCAAAGGAATTATAATAATGCGGGTAAATCACTCTTCGATATAGAGTCCAAATGATGCCTGTGAGTATTCTTAATAATTTGAAATTTTTTAAAATAAAACTTTAGCGAAACTACATTAAAATAACATTGGCAAATAACCGATATTTCGATATTTATTCTTTTCTTTTTGCGACGGAAGATGGCGCGACCAGCTTCTCAATGGTGATGGCTCGTTAGATGGCGCCACTATCTTTAGTTTTCACCTAATTTATTAACAGGCGTCAGCTTTTGATGTTGTTTAATTATTTAATTTAAAAATAAAACTCGATTAAAAAAATTTTATTGGGAGAGATTACACTTAAGATCTTTTAATTGCTAATTATTACAAGCTAATTTGCGGTAATTTCTGAAATAATATGATAGCGAAAATCTAAAGATGTATTAAAATTAGGAAAAAAATTAATTAGTTAAAAATACTTTAAGCATTGCAGTTTCTCGGATGATATTTATTTATTACTAGAAATAAAGCGGATAAAAGACTGGCTCCGGTTGTAAAGCATTCGCACATCACTCGTGCATTATGCAGAGAAGCCAGAATTGCAGGAAAATGATGGGCTTTATCATTTATAGTACGCTTCATTACCCTTAGCAACTTTAATTTGTTGCGAATTCTAACAAAATGAATAGGCATAGAATATTTGTTGGCTTTAACGAACTATTGAATCGTCGCAGTTATCCTCTTTTCAATCTGATCTGTTTACAAAAATCTTCTATACATCGAGCACAGCTTGCATGTTTATTTGTGACTCTTCTCGTATTCCGTTCCACCGAAACTAGTGTCTCCTTTTTATGCATTACGTCTCGATGCCTCTTACAAATATAAATATGCTAGAATGAGATTATTAAAATCGTTAGAAAGAAATTTGCATTCAAACAATAAGTTTAGTTGTTGTCCTTGCTGCAAAATAAGCCAAAGTTTTTGAGATGTTTGGCGCCCGTTTGACCTCTTTCTACCGATGAGTAGGAAGTTTTTAAAGGTCGTTTTTCGCAAAACTGGCTTCGAAAATTAACTTAAATTCACTTTAATGCATTTCGAAGATTTCGTAAGCGATTCTTCGCTTATCGCCACCAATTAAAATCGCTCGGTCGCTTCTGACGTCAGCGGCCATTATGACATTCTTATCGCCGCAGAATAATATGGGAAAAAGAGTTGAGTTCTAAAATAACATTTATCTGCGTTCTCGGTAGAGGAAGGTAAATCGTAATTTCAGTGGCGGTATTAATATATTAACGTCACATAATATCTTTGGCATTGAAAAAAAAGTTATTTTATTTTTATTCGCTTATCTTTAATAATAATCTGAAAGAGATCAATGCAATTGGCGATGTCTCAAACTGAAAGCTAGCCGCGGTTAAAGGAAGACGTGTTTTATATTTTATTGGATAAATATTTCCGGTTGAAATTTGGAGATGGATTCTCTTGTTGGATTTTAATATCAAAATTTTTAAAAGGGAAGCCATTCGTTTTTTAGACAGGCAAGCTTACCGGCGTATCTAAATGTCAAACCAAACAGATTCCAATGCCTGTATTCGAAGATAGATTAGGTAGGCAACGTCTATCTGTACACTTCAAATAAAAAATCCATTTCTTTATATTTCTAGAAATTTAAAAAATAAAATAAAATAAAATAAAAATATGAGATTTTTTAAAAATAAAATAATAAATTATTAATTTGTTAGATAATTCTCAAAGTTTATTGCGATGGTGTGCAAGCCACTGAAGTTCCTATAACACCAGATTCGACTGGAAGAGACGTCATCGATTGCTGTCGAGAACCGGGAGAAGACGATTGTCATCTGGTGGAGATTTGGAGAGGTTGCGGTAAGTTCAGATATTGCTAACCTTGTTTGCATTGTTTTTCAAATTGTTTCCTGTCTTCTTTAGATCTTGTTTATGTATCGATGACATTTCACATCTATTTAAGACTTTCGTCACAATCGCTTAAAATATTTAAAATTTTAATTAAGTTCTCTCGCGAAGCCTTCTATAATTAAATGTAGTCGTGTGTACAAAACGTTTGATGCCCTCGAGAAGTTTTCGTTTTGGATAATAACCAGTTTACGAACCATTAAATTGCATTTACTTTCGTTTCCGTGGGATTTTTTTTTAGAAGAATTGGAAGAATGACACAAAATGTCAAAATTGGCATCTTCGGTAGTTCATAAATTTCTATTTCCCGATTCGCTAGAAAATCAGAAAAAAATAAAAATAAATAAATAGTTAACTTTAATCTATTAGTTTATTTTTATAATATTGTGTTTAATTTATTTATTTAACTAGAACGTTTTGTAAGCGAAGACGAAAGACCTTGGGATATTTTGCGTCAGTGGGGACCGTACGAAAAAGAAGTTACCTTTCATCTCCGTCACAATGTTGCACAGGATTCTGGTAATTTATTAATATTAGTATCTTGTAAAATAAAATTTAAAATATTTATACCTGTAAATTTTTTATCAGCCTTATGCAAATTATGTTTATAGCGTTAGTTTTTGTAGCATTTTACAGTTGTTTTCAATAGTGTATTTGACAAGGTGACATGTCAGTAATTTTAAGGTTGCCGAAATCTTTTTACACTTTCCGTCACTGTTATTGACAGCAGGATGTTTGTCACTTTCTTCACGCTGAAGGGCTATTTTTTTGCTCATAGCTTTTTATTGATCTTTTACCGACTTCGAAGATGAAACTCGAATAGTTACTATCTTTTCGCAAACCGATATTGAAGAAGTAAGTTTTGAAATGGTAAATTGCCTTTATTCGGAAAAAATCAAATACAAGATAACTTACATCCAGCAATTTCTTTAACTAGGATAATCTAAGAGCTTGAATTCTTAGAAAATAAAAATACTACTGATATACTGTGTATTCAGTGTAACATCTGTTTTCTGAATTATTTATGAGAAACTGTGACTTAGTTTATATATGAATGAATCGTATTAAATCCATATAAATATAGTTTACAAAATAGTAACTGTCATTGAAAATACATTATTATGCATTAATAGTTTCAATTTTAAATGTATAGCGTAGATATACACACTAAATATATATCTACACGATTAAAAAATGGCATAAAATTAAGTAATTTTATAGTTTTAAATAAATTTGTAGTGTATAATAATTACGAAAATAAATTAATCTTTAGTTAATTTAATGCTTGTTTTTAATTAAAGAACGAATTATTTAATATAAAATTTTTAAACATAAATTAAGTATATAAAAGTATTAAATTGGAGTCTTTCATAATTTTTGGATGTAAAGAAAATACTTATTTTAAATTATAATACTTATTTTACTTAAGTGATGCATATTTTATATAAATTTAAATATTTTATTTAAAATATGAGATATTTAAAAGCATTTAGGCCTATAAATATAAACAGAAAACCTATTTTTAAATATATTAAATTGAATTTTTAATATTTTGAATATATGTTTTTGTGAACATTTAAATCGATAAATTTTTTATATTAAAATTGTGATGAAAGTAATTTTTGAAAGAAATTGTAATTCTAAACTCTATTTATATAACGATTCATAAATGTACAGTTTTATTGAATGATTTTCCAATTTCAACGAAGAGTAAATCGAACAATCGGTATTAAATTTATACCAAGAATTTTTTTTCTATAAATATCAAGTATTATATGATGCTTATACATTAAAAATGCATATAAATATCAAAAAACTTATTACAGATTCATAAATATTCATTGTAAAACTTCCTATTCAGAATTTATCCTTAAAACTTTTAACAAATTAAACTAATGATAAAATTTTGTTTTATTTCATAATTTATGTTAATGGTTATAGTTAAACCTTATAATTCTTAAAATGCTTTGATTCTATTAGAAACAGTACATTAAAATGTAGATAATTTATTATAAAAATTTGAATATATTATTGGAAAAGTACACTGATATCGAGTGTTCGATTTTTTTGTCGATATGGATAGTGGCACAATCAAATGCTTCCATTTTTTTTTTTTTTTTTTTTTTTTGTATATTTTAATCACTATTTTTAAATGTTTCGAATGAAAACGCTAAAGAAAAGAAAGTAATTATCAAATTTTTAAAAAGAGTTGCGTTATTAGAAAATTCTTTTAATAGTGATAAAAGTTAAGTTTTCGTTAATCTCTTCACAATAATTATGATCTTAATAAAAGTTTCGTGTCGACTGCTATTGAATCGGTGTCAAAATGTTGTGCTAAATTTAGAAAATGCGCTGAAATACTTTGTCCTACATTATCACGTTTAGACAGGACACGCAGAATTGAAAGATAGTCTTTAATAAACATTTAATTATTCGAGATAATGAACACAGTTTTGCTGCGGATATCCAAAAGTGAAATTAAATCAAAATGCAATTTAATTATTATAAGCGCCGAGTTAAATTAAATTAACAAAAGTTAAATGCGTTTGTTCCACTTTTACATGCGAACTTAGAAATGAAAAAAAAAATTCATTATTTTTTATTATATGTTTGATTTTATTTGAATGCGAACGTAATTTATTTTTAATGATAATAAAAAACTGAATTTAAAAAAAAATTGATTAATTCGTGTAATTGTGCACGATTAGTTTTTGAATCGTAGAAAACTTTTCCTGTTCAAACTTTTCTTTGGCGATTTGAAAGAAATTTCACGCGAAATTATTATATCGATGCCGATGATTGATAGATTTCATATTTAATTCAAAAAATATATTTAAATTCTGTAGTTAACTACAATGGAAATAAAAACACCTGCTGTTGTTTTTAATAACATCGCTACAGAAATATTATGCGTCATTTTGAACATGCTATTTAATACAGAAAAGACAATTTTTTTATTATTATTATTAGGAGGAAACTTTATCTTAAAACAATAGTGTTATTAGCATGCTACTATTTTATTTCGAGGAATTTAGTGTCAAAGTTCTCATGAATGAGAGATGAATAACAGAATCAGTTGGGTAATCTTAAAACGCACGCGATATTTTACTAAGAATGAATTTTCTAATATTTTATTTAGAAAGATTAATATTTTTCGGAAAACTTAAGGAATTTAATGGTTTCTAAAAAGAAAGAATGTTAACAACGTGGTTAATACTATTAGAAATTGAAGGAATAGAGGTAGTGCAAGACTGTGGTACCGGACATTGAACATCTTCGATTACTCGTGTAACAAGAAAGTAACATACGGCGTATGTTAAAGTGAATCGAACAAAACTTTGATTTCTTTATTCTTTCTTTCGGCTATTGTCAGATGAAATAAAAATGTTAAAGGCTTTTAATAGATTTTATTTATATATTTATTTATTTATTGACGAATTGTAAATGCAATGAAAATGATTTTCTATTCGTAAACTGTTTGCTTACATTAAAAATTTATTTATTGTGATTTCTCGTAATTTGTTTACTTAGTTCTAGTTTTAACAATATAATAAACTTTAGATTATTTCAAGAAGCATTTAATTATGATTTATTACAAAAATATTGGCATTAAAAGCTTATTATTTGGCATTTATGTTGGTTTAAATGGCTATTGTTTGAAAAAATGATAGACACGAACAATAGTTATTGCTGGTTAGTAGCTTGTCAATAAAAAAAAAAGTACCAATTACTTTAATTTGAGCAATTAATTCTTTTCTATCGATCAATTAGCTTTTATTAAATTTTTTAAAAGCTTTGATCGTAAATTCAAAATTATATTATCTTTTAGAAATAAAATATATTATTTAACTTTTTACAAATCAAATTTAATTTCCGAGTCAGATGAACTTAATAGATTTATTGAAATGGACGGTTCTAATTGCTTATTTTCAATTATATTAAATCTTAAAATGGAGAAATAAATTTTAATATCGATTGAAACTGAAATAAATCTTATAAGAGGTTTAAAAAAAAGTCCGTTGTGTGGAAATTCATATTTGAATTTTCAATCTGAACGTAGAGTGTTTGCTTAAAATTGTTATATTTTCTTCTTTGTAGACGTTCGATTTATATAGATATTATAGAAGTTTTATCTCAAAAAATAGGATATATATATTATTTAAACGTGTGTTTTACCATAGAATATCTACCGTATTCTATTGCTTCATTTTTATCTTCTTTCGAAATTTTTTTTTTTTTCGAATTGTCTTTTGTATTGGGTTTCAATTGCTCTTTCGCAAATGACGTTCTCGAATTACAAAAGATAATGACAAAAAAACAATGATCTATTTAAGAAGGAAGTGGTTATTCTACGGTTATTATATGTAAAAAATATAAGAAATGTCCTTCGCTTAACAATCGATATGACCTACTCTCATACGTTGACACATTGAAGTATTCAAACTAGAGGAAGTCTTTGGTATTTCAAAATTTCTTTTCTCTTACGTGCAACGAAGAGAAAATCTTATTAGTATCAAATCAACTTTCATTAAATAAATTGGGGCATATTTTAAATTTATTGTGTATTCTCGAATTAAATTCCAGTACGAGTAAATGGAAATAGATTTTGAGAAGTTTTGCTTGATAATGCCTCTCCATTCGGTCACTTTAGTACTACGAAAATACTTTTTAGCTGTCTTGTTTAACTTTCGAGAAACACGCTTCTCTTGACTGTATAATCAGATTATAGAGAATCTTCTTGCGGATGTTTGCATACGAGATGGGATGCGATAAATCTGCCGAATATATAAGCTAAGTGCTTTATAATCTAATTCTTATCAAATATGTCCATAAATACTTTTTCTTTCATTGTTAACGTAATTTCTTCATAAAAATTATCAAATAAAATATTTTACGACTTTTTACTCGTATTTTTATTCTTATTCGTGGTATAGTTTATTTCATTACTACATTTTCAACATTTAAAATTATTTCGAGTGTATTTGGATGACAAAGACTTCAAAGTTTCTCGTTATGTTTATATTCCTCGTAAAAAAAAAAAACGGGAAAACGCAGATGTCATTCAATATTTCATCTGAAAATTTAATTTTTAAAATTTCAGTTCGGAGAAAAAATAGTAAAAGAATTTTTCTTTTTAATCTTTCCGCATTGAGGAAAGAAGTTGCATCGACAGAAAGGGCAAACGGAGATCGTATTGATTTGTATGTTTCTCTTTGTTTGAAATAGGTAATTTGAAATTGAATTTTCTTTGAAACATGTATTACATTTTGAATTTCAGAAGTTCTGAACCAATTGAAATATTCATTAATTGGAAGAGGAAAAGGCCCTTTGCATTTTTAAAGTCGCCTCGCAAAGTAGCATAAGCGACCGGTTTGACAACTTTGAATCATAGGGGACGCTGACCACTTTTAAAGTTCATTCTGTCAGTCTGTTGTATTACCACCTTATATCTGTGGATTAAGTCGATTCCTGTTGTGTTCGGATGTATTTACATACGTAACGTTAGTAATTTTTGAGGTGAAAAATCAAAAAATGGATGTAGTCTGCTGACGGGATTACCGCTATGTGAACCAAGTTCAAGAAAGAACTATGAGGTAGAGTTGAGAAGGGGGAGAATCAGTTGTTTACAATATCGTATACGTGAATAACTTAGCTGATTTTACGATACATTTATTTAACTTGTATCTCTTAGCTTGTATGATTAACGATTAAAATGTTAATTAACGGGTTGCTGTATATTTAAAACGTCGTAAATTATGCAATTTTTATGATTACTTATTGAGACAATGTTATAAAATGTAGATAAAAATTTTTAAGAATGGGTGAACCTTTTTTAGGAAGTATCAACATTCCAAGAAGCAAAACTCGTTTCTGCACTTTATCCCAGGGCTATTCCTATTCATTCAGTTAGTTTCCAATATAATCAATCACATTTCGGTTTGATTTAAGATAAAAACCCATTAAACAATATGAATTTTAGAATATTCCAAAAAATCCCGATTTTTTTTTACTAGTGTATGATGCAATCAAGTTCAGCAATATCTCGGGGGAAAAAAATAGAAAGGGGAAAAAGTTATAGTTATTCAGGTCATTGACCACTTTGAATGGTTTTAACTAGAGAAATTTTCTACTAGGTCAATTGTATATTTTAGTTATAAATTTGATATTTTTTAGTGCCACTAGAAGAAAATTAAGGTATATTTTCCATTCTCTAACATCGATAACATCGATAGGAAAAGCGAATAGAATAATAAATAATAAAGCCTACCATTAATAAACTAGTAGATTTTGTAATAAACTTATGTTTTTTTTCCTATCTGTTTACATTATTTATTTTGTAAACCATTAAAACATTGCATGAAGCCAGTTTCATATATTATTGAATGATTATAAAATTGTTTGCGTATAATTATATTATCTGGAAAATATAAATAATTCATTATTACATTGCTGATGATTAGTTCCAAACCATTAAAATTAAAATTTGATTTCTGCAAGATTTGAAAATTGAATAAATGAATTTATTTTTAAATATCAAATACTTGTTTTGGTATTCTTCTGTTGCCTATTTTTAGAACATAAACAAGTTTTGTGATTTAAAAATTTTATAAGATACAATATCTTAAAAATTATTAATGCTTAGAACAATAATTTAATATTCTTTTTATTAATTATTCATTGTATATATATATATATATATATCTTTATTAATTTTAAGTAAACTTATTTTTTTTAAATTTTTTAGGGGGCTCTTCACAACATAAACCAGATATGAGGGAATTGTTAAATTGGGCAGAAAAAGTAAGTAAAAGAGTTTATTGATTTTCTTTTTGTGTTGCAGAAAATGTAAATGTGGGTGATATTGCATAAGTAAATGTAAAATATATGATTTGTTTATTTTTCTCACCCTGTAACTGAACATTTTGCATAATATATTTATAGAATTATGCAGTTTTTGGCTGTAGTTGTTTTTGAGATAAATTTAAAAAACAGAAAGATTTATTTGTTTAAAAATACATAAAAGATTTTTTAAAATTAGTTTACATTTGAACATTTTTAATTAAAGTTTTGATAATTTAAAGAGGTTTGTTTATTTTTTAGAAATAAAATATAAAATTTACAAAGATATTCAAACAAATTATAAAAATTGTAGCTTAGCTTATTTATACTATAAAGAAATATTTTCTCATTTCTTTCAATATATAAATATACGTTTTGGAAAATACACAAACATATCTTCGATACGAAAGATAAATAAAAATTTCAATTATAACTGTAACAATCCGGAAGAAATTTTTATTAATTCATCTGTAGGAGGAACAATTCTTATCTGAGTATTTAAAAATATAATATAAATAGATTTGTTTGTTTTAGATATTTTTTCTTAAAGCTAAATTAAATTTAATTAGATGTTTTTAGTATTTTATAGTAGAGTTGATAGAGTTACAATCTTAAATATTTTCTCAAAAAGTTTCATTTTTAATCAATAATATAACTTATATATTAAAGTTATTAAGGATCTAGAAATAGAAAGCTGATGGATTAGAATCGATTACATTTAGAAGTTAATGGATTTAAATTAAACGAGATAGGAAATTAGCTCTTACTGTGGATTACACTGGAGGTCAGTTTGGTATTCCTTTACTTGGTATTACTTAACCACTTTGAACAGACCTTTTACTATTAGAATATGCCATTTATTCTCATTACACTCCGTTGCCAAGTAACGCTCATTATAATACTTCCCCTTCCATTTGTCTAGTGAAAATGATAGATCCGTTTGACGAACTTACGAATTGTTTGGTGTGATTAAAGAGAATTTTAGCACAAATACAGATTAAAACTCGGGTTCATGCATCCAGAAATTGCGATCGTGTAAATGGAAATAATTTACATAGATTGAAACATAAGGATAATAAATTTTAAAGATTAATTACTTTTTGCGACAGTGTACACTCGAAATTTTTATTAAAAGCTATAAATTTTTACTTTAATTCTCGAATAAAATCGCTTAACCGAGAAAAATTTTCTGCTCCATATCTCAATGCCGTATATCTTTAGAATTTCGATTCCTCAAATTGTGTGAAAGAAAGGATAGAATCAAATTTTATAATTAAAGCACGAATTAAATTATTTGGAAACTTTTGCTGCAAAACGGGCATTCCAGAACGTCTTCGTAAACGTTAGAAAGATTTAAGCTACTTAAACAGAAATATCAAAGCCGAACTATTGCGTCAGTTTTTATCCACTTAAAAACCAGATGCCTCAACTCTAAGAAAGATAAAAGTAAACCGACGATAATCTTACTATTAGGAAGTTAAGTCGGCTTTTGCAAAGCGAATATAAAATCTAAAAGTAAAAGCTTTAATTGAGCCTATAAAAGTGAAATCTTATTATTTAAATATACATTTTAAACAGTATTGCAAATAGAATTTCTTTCTTTAAATTTAACTTTAAATGAGTGAAGAAAATTAGCTATTTCTTCAGTTTATTAGATAGAATCCGAAATATGCTTAAGTCAGTTTATTTCATTAAAGAGAGTGTTTAAGTAAAATTATTTACTTTTTTTTTATACTCTCGACTGACATCTATTGAAACAAGAGCAGCTGCTTATTCTCTCCATCGGAGACTTACAAATGGGGTGCTCGTCGAATAAGACTATCGATATCAGAAGTGTTATATTAATCTCGTTACTGGAGAAGTTAGTGAGAGAGGAGTTGGCATTCCCCAGAGAGATAATCTGTCTTATGTTAAGAACCTCAGTTAAGCCTGATTTAGCAAGCTTATCCGCCGATACCAAAGTACTAGATTAGCCTATACAGTATATCATATTTTCGTAAGTTTTTAATGAATTATTCATCCGCTAAAAATTCTTACTATTGTGAAAATCGTTAGCCATTTTTTTTTGCCGCCGGTTACTTTTTCCACAGTTTTCCAGTTTATTCGTTATGAGAAAAGATATTAAATTTCCACTTCAAGAAAATCTTATGCAATTAAAAATCAGTTTTCAATTAACGGAATCCGCGAGGAAAGTTAAAAAAGCTATATTAATTAAAAGGCATCGATCCGAGCATGTATTTGCGACATACTTTTTCGTAAAAAGCTCGGTTTCATCGAGTATTTTTGATGATTTTTTTTGTGACAAAATTTCATATATACAGGTATTAGCGTATGTTTTTGGCCTGTTCTATTGATTGAACCTTTATATTTAAAATACATTTTTTAAAAGAGAGTTATGATTTGAATTACATGTCAATGTATCATATTTTCTTTAAGAATGATTATAAAGAAATAAAGTGAAGGAGCACGAAAGTAGATGATGATCCGGTTTCTACTAGCTTCGTGACGGTGATATTTACTCTGCGCAAGCGTGACTCTATTATCTTCTTAATTACGTTCATGAAAAATTAAAATAATCCTAAAGTTTATATTTGTTTTTAATTATTCAAAGAGAGATTAAATTGATTAATTAATCCATTTTTAATGGGTCATTTATCCATCATGAACACGATATCGTCTCGATATGATTTTTAAAATATGTATTGCTTGATTAAAAATTTCATAAAATGTAAATTTTTATTGAAGAAACGGATGATAACCCGTTAATATCATGTAAATCCAAAACGACCGAATAACCTTTTAATGCAATCCGAGTTCAAATTAATATGAATAATTACATATGTGAAGAAATCCGGTTTTGTTGGAAAACAATGCGAAAGTTTTCGAATTTTTAATGCGGAATCCTTCATTTTGAAGAGATATATTCTAGTATTATGTAATATTAATTTGTTGTTGGTTGTGTTTAGCCAGCAGGAGGCGACCCTCCGTATGCGTTTGTATGGTTATCTGAATTCCAAACACATATCAACTACGCAATTCATCGGTAGGAACTGGTCTGAAAGCAAGGAAGTGTGACCTGTATTAACGGAACAGTTTGACTGTCAGTGACCTTTGCCGGAGGCTGACGCTGTCGCTAACAGAACGACGATGCTGTTGACACACTTTCTTCTCTTCCTTGTCATGTTCGACAAGAGAATGAGCACCTGTAGAGAAGTAATATTTTTAAAATATAAATAAATAAGACAAATACGAGGATTGCAAATCAAGCAACCCTCTATCTTAATTTTATGCAGATGTTATAGGTTAAATCAGTGCGACATACAATAACTGTCAAGCTCCATCCGAGAAAAAAATTTCATTTGTAATTCAAAATACATTTTCCCCGCATTTCTTTAATTATTTGCATAATATAATAAATATTTGATGCTTTTAAAATGATTTGCTTTTTGACTCAAGGCTAAATGCTTTTTTTTTTGTTTTGTTTTTTTATCTGCTGATCGAAAGAAAAGAAATTAGACTGTATGATGCACCTATATTTTTCATATCATGATTTATAGCTCGGAATATGGGGAGGAATATCTTGAGATCTGATATATATATAAGGTGAAATTGAATTAATTTATTAAATATGAAATAATAGAAGAATAAAATCTGCCACCTGATAGTCGAAATTTAATATCGGTGGAACAAGTGAATAGAATTCTTTTCGGAATAAAAGAAGAAAAAAATTTAATCACTGTTGAATGGACACACCAAACGAATACCAGTCATGAAAAAAATATGAAGCATCGGATGGAATTTCAAGATCTACAAATACGGAAAGGTTTTCGGCTTCTCTCTCACAAACTTACATTTATTTTAAAGCGATCCAATATGAATTCGCTAGATAAACGTAAATGTTTAATTGTAAAAAAAAAAAAAATGTGTATTTGCCATAATCAGAAAGAGAAACATGGTTATTTGTATTCTATTCTACAAACGAACGTGTTTAAAGTATTGTATAGTCAATATTAAATAAAAGTTTCCCCGCTGCTATTGACTATTTAAACTCCATTCTGTTTCAATCTACTCGAAATAACATAACACTAAAGGGAACGTTAACCTTTAAGTTTCTCTTTATATTCTTAAGTGGTTTTGACGTAATGGGACATCTGAATTTTCTGTACTGATTATTTCTATTCTGTTTGTGTAAATTTAAAATTAACAATGAACTTATAAAATAGTTATTCATTTTAGCTGTACGGTTAAGTTTTACAGCTATTAGACAAGGCTTTCATTACTTATTACTTTAATGGAGAGAATATATGTTGGATAATTGTATATAAACAATAATATTAATTATTTATTTTGATAAATAGGATACTGAATTACAATTTTATCTTCTGGCAAACAACAAACTTTAAAATCCTTGGTAAAAATTGAAATTTCTTGGCTGTGGTTTTTGGCAAGAATTCGTTTTTTCGATCGAATATTTTATTTTTTGTGTTTTTTATTTCCATAAAATTTTTCTTCAGTTTTCAGCCCGAAACAAACGATTCAATTTGTTTAAAACCATTCTAAATTTTAATTCTTATTTCCTAATTATTTACCCAATCATTTTTCTGATTACTGCCTTTAAACTTTCTACATTTTAACATGAATAATGTATTTTTAAGCTTATAAGGTTGAAAGCACACGCTTTTTTAGATTTATTATCTGATGACGTCAATCTAAAAAATAACCATATTGTTTCTTTTTTTAAAAGTATTAAAAATTAATAAAAAAATGAATGACTTTTCAAATATTTCTTCTGCATTTGAAGAGAAGAAATGTTATAATACTTTATGTCTTGGTGGATTATTGATAGAAACTCGGAAATTTTTTTGATACATTAAAAGAAAGATTTATCCAGAATGAAAATGCAAATACCTACCATATTTATTTTATGAAAAAATTCTATTTGTGATATAAATGATTAAATATCGCATTATTCTCGTTAGAAATGAATAGAATTTCCTCTTTTTTCTTTGTATTCACAACTAAAATATTTTAAAATGTAGAGTACAATAAAATGAAAATATCCGGATGCTGTAAAAATAACAATATTTGAATGTAATTTAAATTTTAATTAAATATTGATAGAATATTGAAGTTATAAATGAACCGAATAAGGAAAACAATGGAATTTCAAAGAATAATTATAACATTTGTATTTATCGTTCGTGTTGACGAGATATTTTTGAAATAAGTTTTATTGCTGAATAACTTTATATTTCATTATATATTTTCGAATATGAAATGATTTGATAAAATAGCTGCTCACTTAATGCTCTTTCTAGTTTAGAAAGTGACGCATTGTAATAAAAAATAGTTCCTTTTGTGCATTCAGACATTGGTATAAACGTCGTCTTAAGCGTGAATGAAAAAGAAATTCCTTGAGGTTTGCTGGACCATTATAAACATCAAAATACAACAGGCAGATGTATTATATTACAGTTTGTTTTGTCAGACACCTTGACACTTTTAAGTGCGAATTGAATTGGGTATTTAACTGTTCTTTAAACGACAGACGTAATGATAATTAATTCTGCTCTACATTTTGCATCCTCATTCATAAATTCTATCTTCCTTATTGTGAAAAATGTTTTTTGTACATCAAAATTTGATTTTTCATTGTTTAACTTGCAACACATAAATCTAAGAAATAATTCGTTAAGATATAAATCATTAATTACATAAAGTGTGTCCTCTTGTATGTGCAAACTTACATATTTTAAATGCTTTTTATCAACATTAAAATTTATTATGTTGAAACAGAAATAAAAGTATTTTACATTATAAATTAAATCTTCATAAATAAATTTATAATTCGTATAAAATATATGTGTGTCTTATCTATTCGAAAACGATAAGATGTTATTTCATTATAATTAAATCATTGTTTTATTTGCATATTTTTTATTTTTCCTCTTGTTTCAAAATCAAAACAATTATGTTATTCGAATAAATTAATTAGTTGTCATTGTTTAATGTAGATATTACTTTTATTTTGTTCGCGTTTAATAAAAATATTATAAATGTTAATTATTTTATTAAAAAGTTTAATATCTACTTTCGTAAAAATATATTTAAGATTTAATGTTATACTTCACCTTAAATTAGTACAAAAGTTAGAAAGTATCGTATTTCAAAGGATATTTTGTGCAGTTATTTAATAAATTTTCTATTTAAAAAGCGTTCTGTTTCGTATTCATAAAGTAAAATTTATATATTTATTTATTATTTATTTTTTTGTTTTCTCTGCAAAATCAAAGAAAATTGCACTCTTCTTTAGTTTTAGTAAGCATAAGCAAAATTTCACGATTATATCGAACCTAGTAAATGAATTTAATTATACATAAAATTTATTATTTATGAAATATTAAATTTCAAAATACAATTTTCTTTCGATGAAATTCAAAACTTTTAGTTTTGAAAATGTTTGTAATTCGAACGGAAATTTATTTCTAATACAATAATTAATGGATAGAAAAAGTAATTACTTGCTTTCGTTTCAATTCGATATATTTTTATTTTTATTTTAAATAGAAAATAATTCGAATGCTTAGGTTATTTTCTTCGGAAAAGTTTCCAATTGTACTGTACAAGTTGTCCATAAGAAATCCTCTTCTTCAAACTCTATCAGATTTATTTAGTTCTCTCTTGTCAGATCGATATTCTTCTTTTTAAAAGCGATCATATATTTGGATCGATCAAGATGCTTCAGTTCAACATCTTTACTATTTAATGTTTATTGCCATAAATATCCCAAATACTTTACTCCATCCGATTTAATGATTTTCCAAATAATTATAACATTAATTGAAGCTAATTAACTATTTCATCTTTTAAATACTTTTACTTAGTTTTAAATGTTAAAAATTATAATTGAGACAGCGTAATTATTCGAATTTATTGAGTGCATTCAAATTTAAGAAATTGATAATTTCTCAAACAAAAGATCAATTATACATTTTTTTTTTCCTGTACCTTCCCCTTTGAAGATTTAGTATTCAAAAGCTAATTAGTCTGGGAATAATAATTAGACAAGGTAATAAAAATTCATTTAGAGAATTATTAGTGTTGGCTAGTGTCGTTATTTTGTTGCAGAACCGAATATCTTTTGAAAATAAACAATTGTTTATTACCGTATGAGCGATTTGATTGAAATTTATGCAACGTTTTCTGTAATTTAAATTGCCGCAACTATCTGCTTTATGAGTAGACATATATCATTTATCAATCGTAAAGCCCGTAATGAACTGCAAGCTGGAGTCACAGCATTGGAAATTCTCGTACGTATATTATGGTAACGATACTAGTAATAGTTCAACAATCAAATCCGGAAGATTCGTTTTGAATAGTCATTACTTCCCTCTAGCTTAATGGTACGGACCGGCAGAATTTCTCCTTTCTAAAAATGCACACCCTACATTCCGTCACGTCTTTTTAGGACCACCCTTCGGGGGTGAAGTGGTCTCGTCCGTTCGTGACGTCATCCGCACCACGTGACTGCCACCGAGACGGCAAATGGTGCGACGCCGTGCCACGTCCATTTTGGTGATAGAGGACAGGTGCAGCTATTAAGTATGGTGTTGGTAAGTAAGCCCTTTAAATTCCCTATAGCAAAACACATTCGATTAGGTCAAATTAAAAATATCCGCTCGAACGACGAGTAACGGTAACGATTATAAAACAAGAACGATCGCAGTACATACAATTCGATGTACAGGTGTACTTTTTGACTAGTGTTTTAATACTTTGTAACAATATATTTCATAGCATACAACGTTTGAAATTTGACAGGAAAATATTTCGTTTGTAAAAAGAAGTGCTATTGGCTAAATAAATGCTTGTGTCAACTGTTTAGCCGCTATGATGGGAGTGGCCGGTATCGTTCAACTCTTTGGAACCTGCAAAGATGATATTTGTACTAATCCAGGGGCGTTGTTGTCCAAAGCTGCCAACTGACCTTGAAGTGGTTGCATATTATGTTTAGAAAGGGGTGTGGCTTATCGGACTATTAAACAATAGTAACATTGTAATTTAAATAACAGTAAAAATACTTAATGTCAGGTATGAAGTATATAAGAATTAGAGCGCATCGCTGTCAGTAATACTATAAAACGAGTTTGTTGATATTAAGAAATTCCACAAGTGAAGTTTTAATGGCACTTTATTTATTGTTAATCAATTTTTTTGTTTTTCTTTTACTTTTGTAAATAAAAGTTTTATTTTTCCCAGATGCTAATAATTTATACTCGGAAAATTCCGTAAAATAAGTGCGGTAATGAGAGTAGTGGTTTTGTTTGTTTTGCGAATAAAATAATTATAATTATTCAACTTCTAATTTATTGCTAACTAGATTAAGTAAAATTTATTTAGCGTTTTCGTAAGTACTTAATTTATGGGAGTTCAAATTACATTATTAAGTTTTAATAATTTTGAATTGGATGATCCATCATTTTTTACCATTGGGAAATATAGAGAAAATGTTACTGCATCAGGAAGTCCACTGAAAGACAATTAAGGCTGAGTGGAGAGTTATGCTGTCTATTGGCTGTAAATAGCCTCATTGAAACTGTAGATGTGCCGTTCTTAACGGGATCTTACCTGCCTGCTTGTTATGGGAGTTGTGCACGCCACTGAAATGCTCTTAGCACTGATTTGATGAATCCGGATTTAACATATTAATGTTGAATAACTATTCCGGAAGCACATCCGAATCTTGTTACTTTGTACAATGCATATTTAAAAATTCAATACTTTGTTTAAATTTTATATAATTTGCGGAAACGAAAAGATTCTATTTATTAAATTATAAAACGCGTGTAAATCTATATATTTACATGTTATAATCTCTTTTAAACGTTTGCTGGACGTTTTGTTGTTAATTTTTATTAATATATTTAAATGTTTTTTATTGTAATTCATCAATTTATTGTAAAGTTTTGTTTATTTGACAAATCACGATTAAACATGCATTTTATGTTAAACAACTGTTGATGTGTTAATCTAAAGTTTGTTATAAAAATATTTTTTTTAATGTAAATTGTGTATTGTATACAGAACATTCTTTAAAAAAATATATAAAAAGTTAATATAAAACATTTTTGAAAATAATGTTTTATATGGGGTTGATTCTTCATACTTGTTTTTCGTTCGGTGCAAAATATTATTTTCTGTTTTTAATATTTATAATTCACGCTTGAAATATAAATTCAGTGGCTTATATTTTTATCAGTAAGAGGTCAGTCTCTGCCCTCAACCAAATTAAATTAGTTATTTGCCGTTCATTTGACGTATCCATCCACTGAACAATGTAGCCTTACGACCCGTTATTGTATTCCATTGCGCATGATCCGAATACGCTCTTCATTTACGCCTCACTAAATTCGATCTGAGAGGGGGGAAACATTATTGTGTTCTTAAGCATCTTCCAAAACTTTTTTCGAATTTTATAAAATTCTTTAGCGCTCTCCCTCCCTCGCTCTTTTCATTTTTCTCGTCCAAAATTTCTGTAATCGAAATTTTTAACTTAACCGAAATTTCTGAATTTTTGAGTGAAGCGTGTTTGTCATATAAATTAAAACAACGTATATACATCTTTTATTTAAAATGAAAATGAAAATTCAATAAGTGCGGATACCTGTTGGAAAATCATTGCACTACAGGAAAGGATTTAATCAATTTACAATCACTTAACACGTTAATTAAATGTCAAAACGTGCGATGGAACGTAATAATTTTAGCAACGATAAGCTTACCACAATTCAATTCTGCAATAATCATTTTAATATGCTCCGGGTGCATTAAGGCTGTATAAAAACCGAAAACGTCTGTTATTAAAAAGAAAAAAAAAAGTAATGTTAATTTCTTCCCTTACTTCTCTTTCCTAACGGTTAATCAATAGATACAGTGTAGTGAGGTGATAAAATAATGTATCACAAACAGGTCAGTTTTAATATTTATAAGATTTGCACATAAATATTGATGGATACGTGGACGTAAATTCTGTAATAATATAGCCCATACAGATGCAAAATAATGAAGCAATAAATGACTCTCGTAGTAAAAACTTTATATCGCAATATGCCTTTTACTAATTTGGATAATTATGCGAATATGAATAATGATCCGTTAGTTTTAATGCGTTTTACATATGTAATATACGTACATATATGTAATGTTTACGAATTAAAACTTGATTTTTTACTTCACGTCGATTATTTCGTTTTTATATAAGTATTTTCGATTAATTTCGTCTTGTTTTTATCCGCCATCTGACAGATAGATTTCGGGTTTAATAATAACTAAGTATCAAATCTCTTGTGGAGAATCAGGAGAATGTTTGTTGGTGACCAATTTCACCTCTCTTATTCTTTCAATACCGTGTGTTGTTCGAATTTATTGTAGCAAACAGTTTCGTTTTATTGCTGGAATGGAAAGTCACGTTGAAAAATTAAATTATAAACAATTGGAAATAGAAAAATGTGAACCGTTTCATTTCTTACATTAATTTTAGAAAATATTTCTTACAAAGAATAGTCTTTTATAAAAATAAAATTATATTTTAATTTATATGTTTTTCCTGTTTTAGATATATGCAATTGTATGTGACTATATCTGAAATAAATTGAAAACTAAATATTTTGCTGTTTTTCTTATGATAATATTTAGCAGAAGCAGACAGATGTTATCTTTTGGGTGTAAATTATTTTGCTTTCTGTTTGATATCTTATTGAGCCGTTTGTATACTTTCCGAATACAATCGCAAACAAAACTTTACAAGTTTAACTGGCTCGTGCATTAGATAACGCTGATTGCTTATTTGAATTTATCTGGTATTATCATAGAAACCAATCCGCTTAATGATAATTTTCGAGTCAATCAACTAACGAGGAGGTGGGGCGACCTACCATGACCTACCTGTGGGTCAGCCGACACTTCCGGTGATTGTTCGTTCCCACGATGCCACCTGCTGTTTCTATGTGACGGGCCTCCCGTGTCACGTGATACGTAGGCAGGACTGTTGTCACTCATAAAAAACACTACGGTGTGATATATTAATTTTATTAACGCGATACGAGATATGTTGTCAGTATCTTCGATGCCAAGTCTGTGCCTTTTAAAAAGTGTTGTACATACACTGTAAAATCGTTATAAAATGTATTTAATAATACTGTGCTGGAAATCAATCACTGTTAAAATTTTTATTTCTACATTAAAATATTTTTATCGTTGACCTCCTTTTTGGTGGATAATATATATATAGGCCCAATATCTATTTACATTACAAATTTTGTTTATCGTAATGTTATATTTTTACTTGCTAAATATATAGGTTATGTAAATTAAGTATTAAAAAGTTTCATTCTTCTTTAACGGATAATTTATGTTGAATGATGAACATCATTCAACAGAAAGAAATTTTTTTATTTAATTTGAACATAATTAAAATGTAAACAATAAATGTTTTCTAATTAAATTTATTTTTGTTCAATTATTCACAAATTTGTTTTGCCACCTGACTAAATTTTACTCTCAAGCCTTACTGTATATGTCCTCACTTCATAGTGGATAACCACAAGAATAAGGAACGAAAAATAAAATTTTAGTCCGAGTCATTCGCGAAGCCCGTCAGTGGCCAAGTGGATAAAAGTACTGAACATCGGTAGTTACTTGGTCGTGGGTTCGCGTCTCTCCACGGAGATGGCCACGCAGAGTTTACCGGGTTTTCCTCACGTTATTAACACCTAAATAGTGGCGTTTCCCATAGAAAGTCCTCCCGGGAGGCATTTTTCCTCTGCAGATGGCCCACGCGTCGTGTTGTCATAACCAAATAAACCCAACCGAATTATTTGTTATAATACGAGCATGGATCGAATTCGAACCCAGATCGCTATATGATCTGTAATTATGAGGTAATTTCTAATGAAAAAAATTTAGTTTTCCCATTTAAAAATAGTAAACACGAAAGAAAATAAAACACTTTTCAGTTTTTAATTCGCAATAGAATCGAATACGAACATAACATCCAACTATTCATTGTTATAATATACTCACGACGATCAGACTTTAGTTCTGTGAAAATACAAATTTGAATAATAATGATATAATAGTTCAAAATTGTCGAATAAGTAAGCATTTGATAATTAGCCTAATTTGAGTAAGCATTAGAAATTATTTTTGAATTATCTGTCACATTTTAGTTGCTCTTGGCATAGAACTGGTGGCATGAGATTTGATGCGAGTACTTCGCCACTTCATCCTGTCATTTTCATAAGACATTAGATAATGGTTATTAAAATGGTTATCATTATCCGACAGCATTCATAAATCATTACGAGATCAATAAAGAACATCTGTATTCTTGAAATATTCTTTTGTCTAATTAGATGACAGAATTTCCATTCGTCATCTTTTAATTTATTCATTTTTATAAATGACTTTTATGGATTTCTAATTGTATTTTGTTTGTTTTCAGTTAACAGGAAGTGGAGATCTGACTTTGGAAGAACTCCGGACAATGGCTGCTCGGCAACAACAACAGATAGAAGCACAACAACAGCTTCTAATGGCAAGGGAACAACGACTGAAATTCCTGAAACAACAAGAGGCTCGTCATCATCAAGGACCACAGAGTAACGACACCGAACGATTAAGGCATTTGAAGAGAGAAGGTCGAAGCTCAAGAACTAAAACTTCGTCGGTTAAGAGCATTAAGAGGACAAGTCGGCCAACAACGAGCGAATAATAGCAACTTGAGTAAGAAAAAGTTAATATAACTTATTTAGTTTAATATTCTAATTTTAGGTTCATTGCCCCCTGTTAAGATCTGGTAACAGCATAAAACTAGTAAAGGTAGAATTTGCGGAAATTGATTGGTAAATGTCATAGCCACGTTGTCTTGGTAACTACATACAAATGGAAGTATCCTTGAATCACTTCCGGGTAGGTGGAAGTCATCTAACTGAGTTTTCATCAAATTTGACTGTTTGGCGGCTTCCTGCTTAATATTATCTCTAATGCTGTCGTCGTATTATTGATCGATGCTATCGTCCCAGTCGTTTTCTCCATATTCTATACCAGAAACGTAAAGTTTGTAATTTGCCCTTGCGAATTGCTGTATGAATAAGATGAGCCGAAAGCCACTAAGTTTGCCTAGGTTTAAATCGAGTTTTTCGTTTAAAGTATTTCCTATTTTCAAATCTCGATTATCGATAAATAATAATAATAAAACAATTTTTAAATATATTAACGGTTAAAGTTTTTTCAAAGGCAGTTATCTCACTCGCAATAATTACGTATTCATATTCAATTTTTGAAATTTATAATTAAAATAAAAATAACATTAGAAACGTAATCATTGAAACAGATTTCTTTTTAATTAAAAAAAATTAATCTCTTTAGCAGCATACAAATTTTAATTTCAAATAATAATTGATATTATCAATTTAACAACAAATTGATTTAGATTGAATTTTGCAACGTTTTATATATTTTAATATTACTTGATTTTACGACGTGGTTTACGATTTTTGAAGAAATTAATGACCAAAAATTCGATAAAATGTTTTAAATTGTTAAATCAACTGTTTAAGCAATATCAAAATTTCTCAAAAAGTTTTTAAATTTGAAGCAGAAACGTTTCGTTAATTTCGTTTAAATTCTCTTTTTTTTTAAATTTCATTTCTTAAAATATGAAAATGTAATTAAGGTAATTCTTGTTCTTTTTTATATTCATGTTTATAAAATTTATTAACTGTAATATTTGTTACAGCCAGCTTGAACTTAATCACGATAGTAAAATAAATATATTATTTTCGAAGCAAAAAATCAATAATATATTTTAAAATTATTTCCCTTGTGTTTCAAATATTTTAAAATAATGAAATAATACAATGCTTTTATCTGAAAAGCTAAATATATATAAAAATAAATTTTTGAAATTCAATGTTTTTAATAAAATAAAAAAGCTTATCTCGAATTTGATTGAATGATCTGCTTTAATAAAAGAAATGAATCAAAACTGTTTTTATTCTCAATACTATACAGTATGTTAATGTACTGTTTATACAGTATATTTAAAATGAATTGAAGATAATATATATATCTTTGATCAGTTTCTAAAGATCTAAAATTTATTTTCAATTCGTCTAAAAAGTTAAATATTTTCTCTCTATTGATGTAAAGAAAAATTTAATTCATAATAACAACACTCGCAAAATTATTAATCATAAAAATTACAAAAACAATTCTTAAAATAGCTTTTCTTTATTCATATTACATTGATATAATATTTCCTGATGAGGATATTTATTTAATATATTTTTAATGTCAAAATTACTTAGGAATGCTTCCTAATTTTTAAAACTTGGATAATTTTAAATACGGTCGAGCTTCCAACAACGAGCAGCTGTAAGTGGCACCATTTTTTTCTTTTTTCAGGAAAGTTTCTTTTTGAAATGCATACAAAATAACCTTCGAACAACGGCCATTTTTATGTTCTATCAGTGGTTGTCGCTCACAGGTTTGACCGAATTTGTATTTTGTTGGATTTAGCTCCTTACAGTTACTATTAAGAGCACTTTAAAAACAGTTGTAGTGTCATATTTTCTCTCTAGTTTGTATTCTAATTACTCTAAATTTAATCTGTTGAAATAAATATTAAGTGTTTATTTTTGCCTACAATCTTAGGTGGTTGCAAAGTGGAGAAATGTATTATACAGATTTTTGTTTTGCTTACGATTTCACTTTAGTTATCAATTCGATTTAAAGCCTCGATAGGTAAACTCGTCGTCCGTTAACTAAAGCGTTGTAATTAATGTTAAAAGTTAAAGAATAAATTCATTTATATTTGATTAGACAATATTACAATATGTAGGTTTAATGTAAATTACTCTGATGACATCGCAAGATAAAGTTATGTTTAAATGTGAAGAGGCGATGAAACAGCCTACAGCAGCATATATCTGTCTCGTATACTCGTATGTAACTTTAATTTACAACCATATTGCTTTAATTAGATATGTTTATAAAGGACTCATTACATTAAAAATAAGTTTAGAATATCTCCTTCCAAAAAAGAAAGAAAAAGTAATTATGATTAAACTTTAAAAATAGGCAATTTAAGAATTATCTTCATTCTGTTGATGTATAATTCCGTTAATAAAGGAAAGACCACTCGAAATGACTTAATAATCAACTTATTATACACAGTATGAATTGAACTTAGTCTTGTTTTCTAACTTTTCCACTTCTTTACATTCATATTCATTTATATTTATTCTTAGAAGCGTTTTCTTACAAATGAGTCGTACTCATTTATCCATTACTGCGTTAATTATAATTTAATTTGCATTACTTTATTAAGTCATTTATGTTAATCTTAATTCTATTTAGATTGATTTACTATAATTAAAATTAATTTTACTTTACAATTACAGGTTTTAAATTTTATTAATTATATATTTTCTGTAAAAGGTAAATTGATGCTGTTAGTTTTTACAAAACCTAGTTTATTACCGTGGAATTTAATTGCCATCCAAATATTTTTAAAAAGATATATTTTAATTAGTTAATGTTAACGTATTATTAATTTTGTTTTATTTTAAAGAATTATATTTTAGCAGTATTATTATAATATATTATAAATCTTGAATTCGTCTAATTTATAATGAAGCAGTTTAATGAATATTAATTATTATAAAAGCAATAACATCGTTTTTGTTACATAAATCGAACATAACTCTTGCTGTACTTTAGTTTTAACGTTAAAAAATAAATAAAAACAAGTAGAAATATAATCCTTTTTCCGAAAGAAATTATTGAATTAATTTTTTTTAATAAGAAACTTATCTAGTTTTATAAACTTTTATAAATTATTATTATATTAAAATAGCATAAAATCAATTTTTCTTTTATTAGTGTCTATTTTAAAAAATGTTTAAAGAAATACAGTACTATATAAAATAGTTGTACTGTACATTTGCGTGTATATGTAGAATTCAACGAATACTTCTGTTAGAAGATTATGAATTTAAATCAATTGTACATGAAATTTCATCATGGCATGACATATACTGTACTATGTAGAGTCGATCCCGAGTGAAAAAGTGATCTTGAGCGAACATTCCTTATAATTATCCTCTTGGATCGCAGTTAAAAAAAGTTCTTACTGCTAGTTGTTGTGCTTAAAGATGATTTTCACGGTATTGTGCACACGACAAATGTTCATATTCCACATTGGGTTGTGTTTGTAAAAGCACTCGAGCATATTATTAATACTTTTGTATTCTCATTTACCAATTAACTTGTTAAATTAGTATTTTACTTTTTCTATGTTAAGTCTATTACTAAAGAAGTAAACTCTTCTGGAGCAATCACCTTCCGAATAAGCAAGGGAATATTTAATACTGATAATATTTCTAGTTTACACGATTATTCAATCTATCTCAGTTTGGTTTCCAATAGAGTTTGACGTGAAATTGTATCTTATTTACCAAATTAGATTTCAGAATTCCCTTTCCGATGGTTTAAGCGCGGCCTCGTACATACAAGTTATTCTTTTATTTTTAATGTTATTTCGAATTATTACCAGAAAATGCGCGATTTGTTTCTCTCGTGGATAGATTTTAAATTAAGTTTGAAGTTTAAATTTTACTTTATTAATAAATAAATGTTTTATATATTTTTTTGCAACAAAAAACGCTGTTTTAAAACTAGTTATTTTCAAGCTTCGTGACATTTAGAAAAGAAAGTTTCATTAAAATTTAATTGACAAAATTTGCTTTATTTTGAAATTCGTATTTAGTTCCATGGGAAGAGAAGATTGAAAGATGAAGAGAAAGGTAGAAGCGAGAAATCTGGATGTTATTCAGATATATCCCGAATAACCGAAATTACTTTCTTTACTTTTAATTAGAAAAACATGAATGCATTTAATTGATTTATTTATTTATACAATTAAGTAAATTATTACAGGAAAATTTAGTTCAAATGAGGTGTTATTTAATGCTTAGAGATATATTTCTGTTATAATTTCGATAGAAATTTTTATTCAAATATCGTTTTGTAATATTCGAAATCGAAGAAAATTTTAAATTGATAATTGTCATCTTTCTCAACGAAAACTGTTGAAGCTATTTGGTATTATTAGATGAAGTTTATTTCAAATAAAAGATATTTTAAATTGATCCGCGCTCGTGTTTATTTCGATAAAAATATTCCAGTTTGACCGCGTAAGATCAGTTTGTTTTTGAACTAGATTTTAGAGAAATATTCTATATTTTAGATATAAATTGAGAAATTCGAAATTAAATTTTATGGACCTTATGCGCATTTTATCACGTTGAAATGATTTATTACAGGATGCTAAAAGCTAGAGATGATATTCATATAAATCCTCTCTAATATCGCATAAATGCTCGAAACGACATGATTTCACTAATCGTTTTTCTTTCACGATTATATGCTTATTTGATTCAAAAATATTTTTCATTCAAATAATCAGATTTGCATAAACCGTTCGAAAAAAGATTTTCGTTTGTACTCGTACATAAAAGTATAATTTTCTTCGTTTTTAATGAGATTTTTTATGGGCATAGGCTATATCGAAATGGTTAAGCATGAACGATGATGAATGATACAAAAGATGCTGCGAATGAAGAGCTTAGACAATAGATGTAAGTCAAGTGATCCACTCCGAAATTGACAGACATTTTTCATATCAGAAAAAAATATCTGTCACATCGCCAGTTTCATCAGCTTGTTCGTGAGAAATCCGAGCCCTACAAGACTTAGGGCAAAGAAAAAGGAGATCGATTGCTTTAGATAGTGTACCCGGTCTTAGAACAATTTCTGTATCAGTTTTTAATTGTTTCGTAGTGGGAATTTTCGGTTCGTTGACCTTGGTAAGACTTCGGTCACGGATGAAAACATTGCCGCCATTTCAGGTCTAGTAGACGAAATCTAAGAATGCTTGTCAAATCAGAGGTCGGAAGTTCTAGGTTTAATTAATTTTAATATAAATATTTTATTCATCAAATTTTTCCAGTTTAACAATTAAAAACAATTAAACTGGAAAAAATCGCATCACTATGAACTT
Source organism: Centruroides vittatus (assembly GCF_030686945.1). Taxonomy (NCBI): domain Eukaryota; kingdom Metazoa; phylum Arthropoda; class Arachnida; order Scorpiones; family Buthidae; genus Centruroides; species Centruroides vittatus. The sequence continues at coordinate 1,171,513 of NW_027122438.1, read as the reverse complement.
GCAGTTAATCTCTATTTTTTACGCCTAAATTGATTTAGATTAAATCATTTGTAAAAGTAGCAATTACTATTTAATTATTCAAGAAAAATTTTGAATAAGTTTTACGGTAACTATATTTAATTTAAATTACAATTATATTTAGGAGAAGTTAATGCGTTTGGTTCATACGCTGTTGTTTATTGCAGTTTTGCTTTTTTTAATGTTTAATATTACAACGTAGTGAAATAATTTACAAATATTTTTATCATACTTATATAAATGATTTAAAAAATAAATCATTCAATAATTCTGATATAAAATATAGAACATTTTTACTACATTGGACATATTTAAAATTCCAGCAGAAGGAAACACGAAATACGATATTTGTTAAAAATTGTTATTAATAATATTTGAATATGAATTTTATCTTTAATATTTTTTGCGTAAGAAAGTTTTTTTTAAAAGCAGAGAGTTAACGCTTTAATAATTAGCGAGCCTATTTGACAAACGATAACACTTCTGACTTTAAACAATTTTTTAGTTTGTTAAAGAAATAATTCACTCATTCTTCTTAATTATCAAAATTGATATTAAATACCGAACACTTTTAAGGAACACAAATTTATCAAAAGAGACTGTCATTAAAAATAAAAGTAAATAAATGCTTGTAGAAGGAAATTTGAAGACGAAAAGAAAGATAATTAATGTATAGGTTTTAAGGTAGAAATCTGAATAAAATAGATTAAATGCTAGTCAAAATAACGTTTTCGACAATATATATTATATATTGTTAAGTATAAATATATATCTAAAAAATGTTCTCTTTAATATGAAAAATGGCAGCAGTCCAAGGTGAGATGTAGTAATTAGATTGTTCTAAATATCGCTATTTAAATTACATATTAATAATAATGTAATTAACTTTTTAACATATAATAAAATTTATAATTTCCTATTCGAAATGTTAATTTTTAAACAATATTTAATTATTTTATCACCAGTTGATAAAGCTTAATTGTGAAAGTTTAATATCAACAATAATATAAATACAATATATCCTGGAGGAACTATGGAGAAAACTTACTTTGATTTTTCTATTGTGTAATTAATTTGTATATTAAATAATTTTTATCGATTATTTGAATTACAGTGCTCGTACTTTGAGAATATATAGACTATAAGTTTATATTATTTGTAAAGCTCATATTGACTATTTTTATTCTATCTTAATGGGAAAATATAATATTTGCTGTAAGTGTTATGTGTAAGTGTGTAAGTGTAAGTGTAAGTAACCTTATTAAGAGAGTTCACAAAAATGAAAAAAAGAAGAAAAAGATATAATAATATAACGGAATTGAAAGGGGAAAAAAGACGAGTAGGAAATAAAATTTGACTGAACAATAATAACTGAACAAGAGTTAACTCTCTTCTTCATCAATATTTGCTTTCCTTAAGCATATGATATGAAGAAAATATTAGAGTTGCTTTCTTTTGGTGTTCTGTATCGAGTACTCTTTGCTGTATTCTTTCTGGTACGTTGCCAGGACAACAACTCATAGAGTTCTCTTTGTCATAGCAACCGTTACAATTCAAAACATTATACGTCCTTTCTGCCTTAAGAATAAAACTCGAAACTTTCTCGAAAATGGTAAAACGTAGGATTTTCTGGTTACTGTCATCGTCAACTGCTGTCGAATTTAAAGGTTTGCATGATTCGCATGAGGTATACGGAATTGCCCGAGGCATTACTTGAGAAGTTTATCTGAAAGAAAGTGTCTTGTGAAATTTCCAAATAATTTTCATGTAGTGGTGCCAAATTTTTTCTTTCCTTGTGATTACAGAATTTGTTATGAATATTATAAAATTCGATGCTGTTAAATATTCGTTCAGATATTTAATGATAAATATAATAATCTACGTTTTAAACATATTTTCCTGCTGCTATATTCTTTAGAAAAAAAAATATACTAATTTATATGTAAAGTAATTTACTGAACAATTTCGATATAAAATTTAAAATTTTAACTACAATTATAGAAAAATTCAATTAAATGTCTAATTATAATATTCAAAAAATATATTTATGTTTAATATCAGTTTGTAATGAAAAATTATTATTATTTTTTACTTCGGTAATAAATTAAAAGACTGCAGAAAAATTTTCAAATTATAATTGTTTTTCTTTACTGTAAACTATTTTATAAACATTTTATGATGAAGAGAATTTTAAAAAAATCGTAAAATAAGCAAGAGTATTCAATTTAATGTATTAGTTGAATAGTCAAGTCAGTTAGGGTAATTTTAATTTTATCCGGATTTAAAAATAAAGACAAAGAAATGTAATATTCAAATTTCCGACTGTTGGATGATTGTTATGAGAAAATAAAGAGTTTTCTCGTAACATGAAGATCCGAATTCGAACTGGAATACCGAAGAGTCCATAATTTTATTTATTTTTCTTTCTATAATAGTTCGGTCGATCATTTCATTCTCAATCACTTGGCCATCCACAATGAGATCTAGATGATATTATTGCCGATTAGATTTTCGTCCATAATAATCGAAATAAAATTTGTTTCTGTAACTTTACTCTGTGCTAGTGCTTCACTTAATAAATCCAATTCAATTTATTGCTCTTGAAATGAAAATGAAAATTGAATTGTTAACTTTTGAAATGATTAACAATTTGCACAGAGTAAAAAAACCACACGAAATAAATAGGATAAACATTTAAATGTTCTTGTTTAATTTTCATACAGATCCGTTACGAGTCTAATAGATATAATTCTTGATTAATTAATTCTTTTTATTTTTTAGCCTATTTGAATGGTATAGAATTATTATTCATAGCAGTTAGGTTTCTCGTGTCTTGACATAAGTTAAATGATTGGATTAGTATCAATAAAATCGAAAGCAATTGTCATTAGTAAGTTATTCGCATCTAGAAAGATGACATCTTTATTAATTGGCTTAAATATTCTCCGACCTTAGGCATCGGCACATGTACAAATTAATCATTGATTACAAGTTAAATTATCCTCATTATTCTTCTATTGGTTGTTTTCTAGCGTAAAGATACGAAATAGAGCTTATTTGGGACCAAAACGTCTTTGTTTTATGATAAATATTATTAATTATGATAATTCGTAATTTAAATTTACGGCGAAAGAATAACGTTTTAATACCTTTAATTTCGCAAATGTAAGCTATGAAAACTAACTTAACCTTATTCTAAATTTTACACTTTGAGTAATTTTCAATTGATTCTGATTCCATGCATTTAGTATATAGCAAAAATGAAATCTGTAATAATTCCAGAGATTATCATCTGTTCTTTGAGTCGCATTATTTTGGTGAAATCTATAATATATGACTTACCGGTAAGCGATAGAATATTTCATTTATTACTTTAATGTAATATATAATAGTCTAATTAATTTTCTAAATATGAAAATACATTAGAAAAACTTAAAAATCCTACTTTTATAGTAATCCATGTTTAAATTATTGTGTATTATTAGTTTCCCTTGCGTGGCAATTGTTCGTATATATTAAAAAGTCATGAAATTATAGTTACTTACTGTAAGAAATCCTTATTTATTATCATCGATTTAGAAAGTAATTAATCAGTTTAGGTCGTATAATTTTAATCTCGTCGGCAATTCTTGGCAAGACTCCATTTTGTTTCTTCGACACAACAATTAGGAATTTGTCAAAGTTTGAAATAAAGAATAAATTTTGTTAATAAACCGGAGTATCTCAGAATATTTGAATAATAAGAAAATATATAACATTTGCCTTTACTTTATTGTTATTATTATTATTATTATTATAAAGACAATGTTTTCACTCCATACTAAATTTTTAAATAGATCTGTAAAATATAAAATATTGAAATTTTAAGCAACCCTAAGTCCATGACTACCACAAATAATATATATACACATAATACACATATATTTAAAATGTATAATAATATATAATATACTATAAACGTAATAATAACAGTATAAAACGCACGTAAAATATCAAATATGTGTATATGACTGTATGCTATTTTATCGTTGGAATATGAAATAATTGCGATATCGATTTTTCTTAATAATAATGAACAATTTATTAAAATTAGCTTGATTATAATAAAAAAGAATTATGTATTTATTGGTTGGTATTTCTTAGAATGGAACGAGAAGGGATAATTTCTTTTTAAGAATAATTTCGAGAATGTCTCGTACTAAAGTGTACTAAAGTAATTCTAGAATTTAATTATTTCTACGAAATTGATCTAGAAAACTATATTTCTGCTACAGAAATATCGATATCAAAGTTCTCCAAATAATAAATATAGTTTAGATTTTATGTTCATAAATCGAATTATTTGTGATTCACACGTGTGAAAAACTAGTGCTCTATTTTCGATTAAAATTAGGATGCCGTCTTTGAAAATACTATATAACTTGGTTTATTCCTGATAAAACTTAACTGTATTGATTGGAAAGCAGCTGGTTCACTAAAGATTTCAAAAAGGTATTCTAACATATTGAAATAAACTTTTATAGTCAAATACCCCAGAATATTCTATTCAACTTACGTTGCAAATAAGCAGTTCTAAAATTGAATTTTTTTACAAAATATTTATTACTTCACTAAAAAAAAACTTTTTTGCTGAGTCGACAAAAGATATTTTCAGTATATAAATCTGTGTAAAAAATACTTGAAATAAAATTTGAAATAATGCATTATTTATTATATGCTTATATATTTTACCACCATCACTACAACAATTGTAATGATTTCTTAAATTTATTTCGGTTTATTCAATTTATTTTTTATCATCAATCTTTCAAATTTAATTTCTTTTTTTCCTCCATTGAAAAATAAGTTTTGTTTTGATAGAATTTAAACAACTTTTCGAAGATTGAAGTCGTTTCGTTGAAGATATTCATACGTTTATTCGAGAGAAAATTGAAAGGAAACCGCGTCTTGTTTAATTTCATACGATTACATTTTAATTGTCATTTTTAAAATGTAGAATAATTAGACAAAGATTTATTTGTTAAAGTCTGCTTTCGTATATTCGAGATTGAAAATGTTTCAGAATATAATCACGAAACACACTTCGACGTATTATGAATCTAATTCCAGGAGGAAAAACTATAAGTAATTTGATTTAAATTTATTTTAAAAATTAGTAAAATTAAAGTTAATAAATAATATTCACAAATATTACATGAATATTGTAATATTTTTGTAATTTTGCAGATTTATTCGTATACTTAGTAAATTCGATCGAACTGTTGTTAGTGGTTATATCTTCATCTTCCGTATGTTTTAAAAATTCTACATTAGTCCATCCAGGTGAGAAGAATACTTGATTGGTACTTAACCAAGAATGTACCTTAGAGAAATAGAACACACTTCATTAAATTACGAGTATTATAAAAGGCACCGCTAATGTTTTGAGAGGATTTGTTCATAACAGTTTATTTTAATATGCAATCGTATAAATAATTAAAATTCAAGTATTTGTACTGCATTGTCTTATTTGTTTACAAATAACGGTATCATTTATTGTATTTATTTAATTGTAACTCGTTTGTGTTAAAAGTAATTTACATATTTTCTCCGATCGATTTTTAATTGAGATTATAAATTGCACATATTATTTTGAATTATCTATTCAATATTTAAATCGTCTTAGGCTATATACAGATTTTTTTTCAGTTTAGAACTATGTTTGGTTTCTTTTCTACTGTTATATTGTAAAAACAATGTCTTTACCACGATGAAATTTATAACAATAACTGTTATATCATTCTCTTGATAAATTCACCAATATAATAATTGCATCATAATAGAAAGCCTAATAGAAAACATTTGAAATTATTGAGTATTGCATTTGTAATATTCTGAAAAATAATTATTTATTAAAAAGTTGAAACAATTCAAAACTTTAATACAATCGAATCTTTTTAATTTCAACATCGAATGGAATTGCCCATTTTTGAAAATTAAACTCGTTTTTCGCAAGTTTCTAGTTTACAAATTTGAGTATCTGGTGTTTGTCAGTGTACCTGTTCTCTGGCTCTATCACATTTTATTTTCTTTTCCACTTCCTTAATCACTTCAGCTGTTTTATCCAGATAAATCTATGCGCTGTATTGTACTGTACGTTCCATGCTTAGACAGTGTAGAAACGTAGCCAAACAACTCTAATGTGTCACTAAAACTGTGAAACACGTGAGATTTCACATACTCCCAACGATTTTACAGAGCACGTGCATTTTGGGGAATCCTCGACACGCACTCATTCTTTGAACCGATGACCATATGCTACTTTCTCTTTTCCAGTTTTATTCTTGAAATATGAGATGTACTAACTAGATAATAAATTATCCACATCTGTACTAATTGTAGCCAATTCGATTTAATCGTATTTTTAATATTAATTTAAATATTCAAAAGAGACTTACAAACAGTCTCATTCAGAAAAGCTTCGACTATTTTATGAACAATAAAAATAACAATTTGACAAATAATAAATTATTTAAATTTTTAATCAGTATATTTCTTTTTATAAATATAAAAATATAAATTAATTTATAAATTATTTTGCATAGCAACACAAAACTCCATTAATCAGTGATGTTATGAACTTAGTTCGGAATATGAAATATGATTTCTGATTGCTCTTTGATATTTTCCTTTCTTTTGAAATTTAATTATTTGTCTGGATAATATATTAATTGTAAATCATTATGTAAAATCAGAAAATCGATTAAGGTTCGTGTACTTGTGGTGTAAAATTTAGTTATTTGAAATAATAATTGTCTTATCTTCATTAACAAGTTTTGAAAAATTGGATGACCAGATTAGCTTTTAGGCCTTATTTTTCAATTATTTCATTTCTGTAATGAAATTAAAACATATTTACTTTAAGCATTTACAATTCAAAATTATTAGTTTAAAATAATTTACTAAATTATTTAATTTTGCTTGATTTAAAATAAGAGAAATTTATTTTACTGTATGTATGTATGTATATATTGTCTTCAGAATAAAAATTTATAATCTGAGTTATCAATTTGGAAGATAATTAACTAAATTATATAAAATATCATCGATTTTTCTTAAAAATAATTTAATTAATTTAAGAAAAGAAGAATTTGTCTTGATAGTTGTTGCCATTAATATACGGCATAAACAAATTTTTCAAATTGTATAATTTTACTTGTCGACAGATTGTTTACATAATATATTTTTATATAATTATTTTTGTTTATAAGATAATCATTCAAATTTCGCAAAGATCGCTTCAAAAGTTAATTTTTTAATGTAAGAAAAATTATTTAATTAAAAAAGTATTTTCAAATAAACTACTAAGTTTCGATTAATATCATAATTTTTAAATAATTCGTTATTGTAATAATAATTGTAAATTTTAAAAAATTGAAATGATCGAAAATATATATACACTTTATTTAATTTATTAGTTTTAAAATTGTGTAAGGCTATAAAATGCAATATACTTCACGTGTTTTAGTTCTTATCTCCAGATAAGAGCTCGAAACACATGAAATAAACCATAAACTGTAGAGGAAAATCCTTAAACTTCGATTTATTTATTTGTTTTTGTCATCCATACCTTTTTATAAGCTTGTTGAGAGCCAAAATATTTATTTTTTACTTTATTTTCGGCCAATTCAATTAAAACAGTAGAGATAATAGATCGTAAAATAGATAAATTATCCAGTTATTTCTGATTTTAAATTTTCGAGTTTAATACATACAACACAAGGGCAATTATTTATCAGTAAATTAGAAATGTTTAAAACTATTGATCTTTAATAATTTTGAATAATATTCAGTTATTTAATTAGAGTAATTTGTTGCATCTTTATATCTAGCAGCGTAAATAAGTAGATTAGATTGATTATGCATGACACGTTACGCAATGAAATGTACGGCCGTAAATAGTAAATATAAGTTGTTTGCCCTTTACAGGTTTGATCTGCAGTAAGTCGGCCCGCATAGTCAAAAGATTGTAAACAAAATCTCGTTTTGATATAGTGGAATCTTGTGAAAAATTACGAGAAATGTGTTCAGATTCGAATCCAGCCCTCCTATCGCGATGATTTACTTTCCCGGTTGTTATGTATATAACACAGGAAAGTATTGTAATCGTGTCAAATTTGACCCTCTGGTTTTTGCAAATCTCGACGTTTCGAGACCCTTTGAAACCCCAAAAATTCGTATTATAATTCTTCAATTTATTTCATACTTTATTATATTTATTATTATTAGTAGTAGTAGCAGTACAATGTAGTATATCTTTTAGAATTTGAAATTTCTTAATGCTTAAAGTATAAATATAATAATATTTTATTAATTTAATAAAATTATTGAGTGTTCGTGATCGATATTTAAATCGCGATTAAATAAGCTGTTAGTCATCAGTCAATAATACCTTTATAGCTACTAAACTTTTGTCGTTCGCTGCACTTTCATTAAAACGATTAAGTATTGTAGCGTAATGATCTATTGCTTCACTGTAATGTATTATATTAACTCTGATGTCAATACGTGATTGTGTTTGTCAAGAATTTTAATTTAAAGTATCTTCGAGAACATTATCCATGCATGTATATTATCCATACTTCTTAACAGAGGTAAGTTATATACCTCTATCAAACATTATGGCGCTAGATTTTCTTCACCTGAATAATTGAATTCTTGAGTACAGTACATTTCTTAATCCGTAAAAAATCAACGAGATATTTTCGATAAGGTTTTCATAATATAACATTTATTCTTATGAGAATAAGCGAAAACCTTACTGAAAGTATCTTAATTGAAGAATATATTGCCGTATTGTTTGTTGTTATGTATGTATTATATTTAATAGAATAATTATTTAATTTGAGCCAAGAAATTAATGAAATAAAACAGAGAGATTTAAATAATGCAATTTAACATTTTTTTTAATTTTAAAATAAAATAAATTGGTTTATTTACACATTTAGAACATTTTTTAATCTGATCTTACGTGGTTTCTATTTACATTATACCAGTTGAGAAACAGACTTTATTACATTGTTTAAAATCCCAGATTTGAATTTAGTAAAATAAAACACGAGAAAATGGTAATTAGATGATTAAACGAATAAATAAAAACTGTTTGAAAATCTCTTTTTTTTTTTTTTTTTTAAGCCGTTGAATGAAATATGTGAGCTTAATGGAAAATACTGGTGCTTTTTCATCACAGGATTTTAAGATGAATGTTCGAGATACTAAAGATCCAGATTGTGGCGGATTACTGATGACCTAACTAATTTATTATCCGATAACTTCTAGAAGAAATGGTGGCCATAGAAGTCTTATAAATAAATTTTTCTGTTTCGGATTTTTTTCCCTACGTATTCTATTAATTAATAAATTTTAGTAGTATTTTAATAATAAAATTGTCGTTAAAATTTAATTTCATTCGGCGTGGAGAAATTGTTGAATATTTTTCGTGAAATGATAAAATTGAAATTCGAATATTATCGGTTTGTAAATAAACTGGATGGTGTAAATCGATCGTCGAATTTATTTGGCTTTCCTTTTGACATTTACACTCTCAGTTAGCGCGTTATTTGTATTCGAAAACGATTGCAAAAGTAGAGGAAATTCGTTACGTTGACAATGCATTATAGAATAGTTCAGGTTGATCGATCGATTATAAACTTGAAGTTCATGAAGGATTCGTACGGATCCATCTGTTTTTCTCTATGCTTAAAAGAATTAGATTTTAAAAAGTCTGGCTAAGGATGGAAAGTTAGTTTGAAAGTTTTCGTATACAAAATTGAAAATTCAAAACACTATTCGATTATTAGGGAAAAAAGAACATATTACAGACAGATAAGTTTACTAAAAAATTCTGTGATCTTTTGAAAAATCTGGCAATGTCTCAAAATAAATGGTTTATTCAAACTATAAGAAAAAGGGTCAGTTTTTACATATTATTAAGGGTGCATTTATCTTCCATATATTTATTCAGTATACCCATTCAAAAATGCTGTATTAAAGCCAAAAATATATTAAGATTGCTATTTCTATGAACAAAAACAGGGGGAAAAATGGAAAACAGCATTTTTATTACAAATGCATTTGTTTATATTCAGCGTCGCTTTTTAAGCTGTTACGTAGCAGCAGAAGTGGAAATAGAAAACAGTAGTAAGAAAATTATTGTATCTTTAAAATTTATTGCGAGATTAAATATTTGATATACGTAATTGAACGAGTGCAGTTTCGTGTATACGTATTAAAGGTACATTTAAATGTTGGATTCGATATTTTACAAACTATATATATATATATCGTATATTGTGATATTTAAAGCAACTTTGGAAAGAATTTTTAATAGATTAAAATAATTCAAAGCATGAAGAAATCAATATATTTACGAAATTTTGTACTGTAGCCTATATAATTTTTTGTTTATATATTTTCTAAATGTGAGTTTTTTTACACAAAAAGTGTAACGTACCGCTGTGAAAAAAATGTGATAAAATAAGAACGCTTTTTCGTTGTAGTCTACATCGTTACTGGGTCTTTTTACTAATTGTTAACAAGGATTCCTGAAATGTTTTTGGTGAATACACCCCAATTAGGAAAGCTGTTTATCAGTAGAGACATATGAATCTAGTGTTCTCACTATTTCATGCGTATAATGTATTTTTGCTAATGTTAATTTATTATATAAGATCGCGTATTCTATCTTGAGTAGTTATATTAATTAAATTTGTTAAAATATAAATATATATATTTACTAATGATCATTGCAATTGGATAAGAATAAATGTTATAAACGTGAATTTAAAAATATTAAATAATTAAAGAAGCAAATATATATTAATTTTAATTTAGTCAAATACAATGATTTTAATACATTTCGTTTTTTTATAAAAAAATAAAAATGATTTAAGAAAATTTTACATTATTATAAACATATGAATGACTACATTAATGAAAACTTTTGTTATAATGAATCACCATTATCGACATTAAATTAATTAATAAAAAAGAATACAATTGAAAATAATCAGAAAATTCGTGTTAATTTAATAAAATATAATTCCATGAAGCCGTGTCTTTATTATATTTGTAATTTTGTGGATCTACAATAAAAATAAAATCTCTTTAATTTGTAGTGGCGAGTTCTGGTGGCGTTGTTAATTTAGCCTAAGTCTTTATATGTTTTAAACATGTCTTCATTTGAAAACATTTATATTTAGCATTCTAAACAAAGTTTAGCAATTTCGGTAATGTTTTTCAACACCTTACTTTTTAGAAAAAATAAATTAAAGAAGTTAGAAAAATCAATCGGGAAATTTGCATATAGCTCTTGAAGAAGTAATTGCCGCTTTCTTAATTGAATATAAACAATAATAGTGATAAACAATTGTTTTTAAAATCAAAATCAATGAAATAATAATAATTAATAGAATTTCATTACACTCAAAAGTAATCGGTTTTAGTTGAAAAGAAAATTAAACGATAAAGGGATTCTAATACCACACAGTAATTGTAATTACGATTTTTTGGCTTTTTCAATAAAAATGTGATATCCGCTTATTGTAATCAATTTTGGACTCGCCGATGTTAATGATAATTAGCTACTGATAACATCAAGCGGGTAAATAAACAAAGGTGTAAATAGTGGAAATTCTTGTTGTATTGACTCTGACATTTACAGGACACGTCAGAGCAATTTAAAAAATGTATGGCTTGACGAGTTATTAATTGTAATTATTAATACTAATTAATAATAATTCATCCAGCGTATAATTTAAACTACTGTACCTGTACCACGAACAAATAAATATTGTTATCAGCCACATGTTGAAGTTAACCGTACTAAAACACAGCTTGGAAATGTTTATTTATCGGAAGATAATAATTAAAGTAAATAAAGTTCTATAAATATATTTTAACTTTAAGGTTAGAACTAGCATGCCCCAAAACATTTAACGATTGTTAACAATATCCGTGATTACAATAAGCGGTTTCATTTGATTTATTTTTCTTAAAAGCTTTATAAATAGTAAATTAATATATATATTTCTGTAGACTACAGAGTTTACGAACAATAATTGTAAGACAAATTTATAAATGTCATTTTCTCATAAATAATAATATGGTGTTGATGTGTGATGTACAGTACAATACAATACAGTAAAAGTGATGCTCTGTTGATACTGCTGCAATGCTACGCTTTGCTTTGTAGAATCGAAATGAAGCTACTAAAAACAACTGTTTATAGTAATTGTATGATGTTAGTGTACTGTACTTATCTGTGATTTTAAAAAAAAATCCCTGAAGGTGACACGTAAACGAACAATATTGCTGTTTTTCACAGTGTTATATAAAATTCGTAATTAAGTTTAAAAGTATTTAGAACTTTTGTGTAGTATATGTGGTATGACACCTGTAGAAGAAAGAACTACAGACAAAATAAATATCTTACTCATTTTTCATTGATGTTTAATTTCTTGGATGAATTCGTTCTGCTTATTGATTTTACCAGTGTAAATATTTTCTATATTGTGATACTACGAAAGTTAATTATTGTATTACTTAAATTGGTTTGTATTCTTGGCAATTATACAAATGAGCTTAATAAACTCATTTTTGATCAACAATCGATTAAAATCATATTAAGCATTTTAAATCACTAAACTGTTTAAAAGCTATTCTCGCTTCTTCCCTCCTAAATCGAATTGTTTTTATAGGTAACGAAAGAAAAACGATAGCTATTTGTAATTATCGAAGCATATTTAAATTGCAATTAAGAGTTAATGACGTTCTAACTTATTTCGTAAAGATTGAACAATCTTTATTAATGCTTTATTAGTCGATGGTTCTCGTCATCGTACAAGATGTTCACAAAGGCATTCTTAACAGCAAGAGTTTGAAATTTAATATTTTGATGATAAAAATAGATGTGTAGTATATTAAAATCATATTATCTAAGTTAATTGTTTATATAGTTAATATCTGCTGAGAGACGGCTTAGGAAATAGCAGTGAAGTAACAAAATCACGGAAATGTTTTAAAAAGATGGTATATTGACTTGTGAAGTAATTTGATCTTTCTCTCTGGTTTCAGTCATTTCAGAATCTTTTCTCGAAGAAACTGTAAGCTGAATGTGTTAATATCTACATCGTTTTCGAAAAACCATTTGCTGATATTCAAAAAAAAAAAAAAAAATTATTGAAGTCAAAATTAGTCATTGGACTTGACTCCATAAAGTCTTTCTGGTTTCTGAAGTCTGAAATGAGTTTCGTAGTCGTCATTTACGGTCTAATGCTGGTCCGAACAATGCTTTTATGGTTACTGAACCGTATGTCAAAAGTCATGGAAGTAGTTTAGTACTGCATAAATAGACCGAATGCTAAAACCATTATATAGCGTTAAAAAGACACTATTTTAAGATGTAGAAAGGTTTGTATATCTTCTTTGCTTCAAGAATTTGCATCATCACTTTAATAGGAAGTTCTGACACAAGATTGAATATTCTAGAATTTTTTATTTATGTTCATAACAGTAATTGCCAGGTAGCTTATACTATGTTTCATTAATAATGAGTATCTAATTAAGTAAGGAGGTATAAATATTTCATAGATGAAATGTTGATATGATAAAAGTAGTAAATTAAAAGTCTTTTTTTTTTCTTCTGGATATTATGGTTTTTATCTTCTTCATTAGTTCCCTGAAGAATTTCATGATAAGCATCAAAGCAACTATGCAAACAAGTTGTTCGATTATAAATAAGATTTTAATCTACCAAAAAGGCAATTATGCTATCGGAGTACTTCTCCTTTAAATGAATCTTGCTGATTAAATTGTTTCTCATTAAACTATATCTTCCTTTTAAAATAGATTATAAATTAGAACAGAACAAATTAAAAAACAAAGAAGAGGATCTTGTCAAAATGAAGAAAAAATATCTAAATTTATAATAATCTTATTGTAATAATATATGAAAATTTGTAAAGTTTTTAAAATATATAAAGCACGTTGTACACATTAAACCAGATTTACTCATTTCTTATTTAGGAAAGTGATTAAATTTAATTGTTTCCTTTACTCCTGTTCAAATAATTTAGATATAATACTCTAATTTTAAAACATGTTTTGCTAAAAAAATTATAAAAAATTATTGAAAAAAATGGAAGAAACATTTTGTTTTTAATTTATCGACATTGCCAGCTTCTCATTTTTTATAGTCTTTCGAATTATATTTAGTTTTTAATAAGGTAACGAGAAAAATATAAAAAGTTGCGTTATCTCTCTTTTTGCATTATTTAATTATAGATAACAAAAAATTAATATGTTTCCAGATATATTCGATTAAAAAATAATTTTGCTTTTTTTTATTTTTTGAAAATTTTTCAGATTAAGTTACTTCTAACTTTGAAGTTTTTTTTAACGCGACATATCTGATTCTATTATTTTCTAAAATATGGCGAATCTTTAATTATGTAAAATCACTTATAAAATTTTTAAAAGTGAGCGCTGCTTTGTGGCTAGTTCAATACAAATATCAAAGAGAAGGAATCTTTCTCAAGGGAAATATTTTTCATCGATCGAGAATAATATGCAGACACCACACCCGATCTTTTCACTCGCAACCATATACAGACAACCAATATTGCTATTTTAGTGAATGTTACCAATATATTTTTCTTCTTACTGTTCCTATAAAGTTTTTATATAAATATGCTATAAATTGCGATTTTTAAATCGATTTTTTCAAAGCTGCATTCTTTTAAAATCGTTTTTCTTTCCATTCGTCCAATAGTGAAATAGTGAAATGTATTCGCTGGATAGTGAATATATTTAAATATTTTTCTTCCATTTTAGGAAAAACAAAGTCATGTTTAATATGAATTTACATGAAGTATTTAATAGCCGATGTTTTACTTTTCTAAGTTTGTGCCGACATTATTTTTCCTAGGTTTTATATGGATTGACCCTACTATCGAATGAAGTCGAGTTTATATTTTCCATGTAAATAATCTTTAAAGTACCTGAAATGGAAACTGTGTAAAAAAGAATAGGTATTCTCTTGCTTTATTTAAAGAAACCATTATGGGAATAGAGCAGGTCAATTGGGAATAAAAATTCTCAATGCGACTTACTAGAACTTTAAATCTGTATTGGTCGCTTACCATTAGACTAATTGTTCTATCATCTACATTTTATATTAAACATTAAAGCTTTTATACATTCTACTATTAAGTATCTAAATTTATCTTATAGAAACAGTGAAATTACAGGTAAATACTGTTATATGGATATTATTTAAAAAAGAATAAAATAGAACGCGAAACCGTATCGTTTAATAGCTTCTAGTTTATAATTAAACGAAGAACAAAAGGAAAAAGTAATTTCGTGAAAAATTTATTAAATGTTTTATTTAATGAATTCAAGTTATATTCCTTTTACTTTATTAAAAGTAGAAAAATATTCATTACTTATATAATATCAACATAAAAAAATGTACTGTACTTCATATTTTAGGGATAATTAATGATGTCGGAAGGGAGATTGAATTTGAAAATATTCAACCGAAAAAGTAATATGTTTATAGGTATATAGGAATAAATCAACAGTGAAAAATGTCTTTTTTTTTTATTTTATTGAAATTATTGTTTTTGTCTTTTCAAGTTATTAATTGTAGCCTATATCGTAAAATATAATACGAAAGAGTAAAATCATTTTATTACATCTGAAAGCTATCGTTTCATGATATTAATGGAAATAAAATCGATAATAAAAATATTAAATTAGAATTTTCATATAAAGTAAAAAAGAAAAATCCGGATAGGATCAGAAATTTAGTTTTACAGATGTGTTTACTTATCTTCCTTTTGTTTTAATAAAGTCGTTTTCTGTATGAAAATATATTTCCAGTCTTGCTTAACACTGAAACTTTGAATAATATTTACTTTAGTAACAATGTCCCATACCTTACATAAAAAGTATTTAGAAGATAATGCAAAAATATTAATGATATTTGACTTCCTTCTTGCAAGAATCCATTTCTAATCTATTATTTCTGTTCTGTTTTGTTGGTATTACCAAATTTTGTTTATAAATAATGTTTTTACATCTTAAAATGTTAAAAGATATGCAAAAGTTATAAGCAATCTCAAAAATAAGAATATATATACTGTATATGTACTCAAATGTCAAATTAATTTAATGCAAAAAGATTTGAAGCATACAAGTAAAATCAAAATAAAATTGTTTCAAAATTTGAAGATTTTTACCAATTAAAAAAAAAAAATCAAAAGGAGAAAAAAGATTCTCGAAATATTTATTTTTAATTATTTAAAAATGAATATTGCATAGCATTTCATTTCAGAATTTTGAGAATTTAACAGTTTCTTTAATAATAAATTATCATTATATACATTAGTAAAATACTTTATGAAATGTTTTAAGGACAAAGTAAAGTTATATATATAGCCAATAAATCGATAAAGTAAGATTAAAAATGAAAATGTATATACATATAAATATAAATTTTTTAAATCGTTTTTTCCACTAATTTATATCAATTAATTAATTGATATAAATTAACTTTAAGAACTTTAAGAAATTCTCTCACACTAAAAGTCCATTAAATCGAGGATTTAATGGACTTTTATTTGTTTACTTTTGTCCACAAATATTCTGATCATAATTGAATTTAAATAACATTTTAGATTTTTAAAATTTAGTGAGAGAGGTTTTGTTAAAGTAAGTTTCCATTAAATTGATAAAGTATATTTAGCCAAACATCAACATGAAACAAATTTTATTATAGGAAACATAATTTTATCTAAAATATATTTATAATTACATTATACACTAAAAATTATTCTAAATTCATCACAGGCATTGCGTTTTTATATTTACATTTTACTTTGCTGTATTTTTGTTTTACATTTCCTACTCCCTTAGAGATTTGTACTATCATAATACATTAATTAAATAATTTTAATATGAAATATTGATTTTGATATGAAATAATCCAATTAATCTTTTAAAAAATACACCGTAAAGGTTTCAAATATGTATTGCATTTCCTTGTAGTAGATCAATATTTGGATACAGATAAAATATCTTAATCATGAGCTGCTGTTAGATTATTTTGCTTATTATAGAAAGTTATGTGAAAAATATTCTTTTGTTATCAATTCATCTTTTGAACTGCTTTATTTAGAAATCTTTGGCAAAGAATTTTGTAAAAATGAATAAATATATGAACTTTTCTTTACGAGTAGTCAGTATTTACTTGACTTATATCGCTCTGGTGGTGTAGTTGGGAAACTCAAATGGATTCGGTCCAGAAAAATCACTTCATTAAATCGAAGAAATGCTGTGCATTTAACTATGAAACACTCTCGTTTAATAAAATAAATACTATATTACGTTTAAAACATATTTGCGGTTAAAGTTTGTGAATAGGCAAATCATTTCTCATTTTTTGTGTTTAGGTATGATTTCGATTATCAGGATTGATTTTTTTTTTTTAAACTTATCCATTGGCAGTTTTAGGGAAATCACAGTTAATATGAAAAAAAAACTTTAATATACTCTTTAAAAAATTGTGTGGGAGTGTTGAATTATTATCTATTATTTTATGTGTGTTTTAATATTTGAGAGATTACTTTGGATTAAAAAGAGTCTGTGGTTGTTTAAGAGAATTAGTTTTGATGTAAGTTAATTCATAACACATTTCAATAAAAATATGAAACTTTATTTGTTAAACTTGTTTTGCATCCTTTACGATTATTTAAAGTTTAAACAGTATTTTTTCGATCTTTAATATCGGTCTGTATTAAATAAACGTTCGCAAAATAAACAATTTTTTTTTTTGCCTTTTCAGAATTGCGATTATTAAAAACATTTTTTATTAAATATGTAAAGACTAAGAGCACTAAGTGCATAAAGGCAGCACTAAGAAGTTCTGTCTTTTTGTACTTAATACAGCATTTTTCTGCCAATTTGCAAATCTATATTTTTTGTGCATATTATAAATATGTATTATCGCCGAAACTGATAGCTTCTACGTGGTTTTTCTCTCTGCAGTCTTTGTATCTGTATTTAATTTGTTATATGCTTTAAGGTTTGAAACCTGTTGAAACAGTCGTTTTATTTTATAACAAAATATATTTTAACAGAACGGTTTCAGAGTTTTTTCCATTTAAATATTTACTAAGTAACGGGGAAATTTGTATAGTTTTAAATCGTATTGTAATGTTTTTAGGATTATCGGAAATGCATTTAAATTACGTAAAGTTTTGAAGTATTATAAAGAAATTATATATTTAACCATTAAATTTTATCTAAAGTAAAGGATTTTATATTATATTAATAAATAAATTTATTACAGTGCTTTACTCTGATTTTATTTGCGGTTTCGTTTTTTATATACTGTATATTGAAAATAGCTCGGCTTTTTCATACAAAACTATTATTAGATTACAATAAATTAATTGGTATTATATTTTTCAGTATTTCGTACTTTTTACGGTTTCAGTTTGCATTTTGAAATATTCATATAAATAAAGCGTCATTTATATTTTGAAAAATTTATAAGGAAATTTTTTATTTGAAGAAACATTATTTTATTTTAACATAATTAATATATTAAACACGTAATTGTAACAAACAAGAAATAATTAAACGATTACACTTTGAAATAAAGATTACATTAATTAAATTTGAATAATTAAAGATGATGATAACTATCGATACCCTAGAGAACTTCGGGATATTTTTGTCTGGTAAAAAAAGTCGTTTCACTGTAACATTATATATATATTCAAGCTGTGTAAATTGATTTCGGCTATTTACTTTTAGGAAAAAATTCCATTCTATTCGAAAGCACAACGGATATAAAATTGTACAGCATGTCTTCTATCAAATCAATGACTGTCGTTGTTACTGTCTTGTTCATTAATGAGCCAACAATATATCTGTTCTTGTCTTCTTCCATCAATGTTCCGTCTTAAGTAGACTATTTATTACCCTCATTTCACGCACCGATAAACCACTTCAGTTAAGGTTTAATTTAAAAAAATTTTTTCTCTAATAAATTAACTTATCCATCTAGAACCGAGTGATAATGCCTTTTGCTATTCTCTGATTGAAGAGTGGAGTTAAAATAATTAGTTTAACATGTCAAAATATAATTTATTAATTTATATTTAACATAATTAATTTTTTTATAAATAATTATAAACCCTTATTTGAATTATATTAAGAAAGATAACGTATGCCCGTACTCTCTCCAGCCGCAGAATTGGATTCTGTTCGAGCATTATTTAATGAAAAGGAAAAAGAATTGTCAGTGGCTGTAGCCAAAGTAGAAGAGCTCACCAAACAATTAGAAGAACTGAGACAGGGCAATTTAGCTGGAAGAAAAATTACCAACGGAACAACAACGACTGCTATGGAATTGAAAAAATTACGTCAAGAATTGGTAGTGGGTAGATTTATTAATGATTTAAAATTAATTTATATTTATTCCAAATAAAAAAAAATAAATAAAACTGGTTTTATTTTAGTATCGCGCAAATTTGACAGAACAACAGAACGCTAGAATAGCGCAACAAAGAGAGACGTTATCTCAGAGGCAGGAAGAAATCACTCTCATGGATCAGAGAATTCGAGAATTGCAACAACGACTTCATCGAAAACGCGTACATAATCAACAATTGGCTAATCATATCCAAGCGGTGACTCTTGCCAAACAATCAAATTCTAGAGTTCGAAACTTGACGTCAAATGTGGCAGCAGTAGAGCCAGTCAAGCGTGTGGTGCAAGAACCCGATAGAAGTCACGATGACATTATTACTAAAGTTCATTCGACGGAGGGCGATTTTGCTCCAAACAAAAAAGATCCCAAATATCAAACACTTCCTTACAACACCAAATTTCCGGTAAGGAAGGAAGTAAATTCTGGCAGGCCAGAAGAACCACAACCCATTGTGCAAAACGGTATCCCTGCGGGACAGAATAAGGGCCCAGTAGCATCTGTAAAACCCACACCACCTCAGGGACTTAGTAATTTGGCGCCTCGTCCATACGGCACCACTTACAATTCTTCGTTGTTAGTATCCCATCTTCCCAGCTCTCGAAATCAAAATCTTCCCAATAAAAGTAACGCAATCACGACGGTAAGTTTCTTTTTTTCTTTTTCTTTTTTTACACACTCTCTCTCTTTCTCTCTCGATGAACATTGATTTAATTTTTCTTTATAACGTCAAAATTGACCAACTAATAAGGAAGTTTGATATTTTTTAAAACATCAGCTGTCATCCAATGAATATAATAAATGAAATTTACTGAAAAATAATAATAATAAGATTTAGAAACATCGCTTAATATTATCTGATAAGATTCTTTTAATAAATTGAAAATTTAACCGATAGTTTTGATGTTAAAACCTACGGACAATTGCTTTTACAGACCTACAAGATATACGATCTTTTAATCATTTCAATATGATTGAAGACTGTTTTTTATTACACAATTCATTTCAATTGAGTCATTGTTCTTTGAAAGCAGTAATTTCGTCGTATTTTACTTGAAATAATGCGGTATTTTATATAAATCGATGAAAATAGCCCGCATTCATATCCGCATGGACAGTAGAAAATGTAAGCTTATATATCGAACAATATATAAAAATTGCCATTACTTTTAGTGAAATCATGCAGAGAAATAAATATATATTTTGAATGAAACAGTTAAAATATATTTTTATTTTGTTAAACAGCATTTCGTTAAAAAAACGAAGTAATTTTCTTTACAGATTTTGTTGTCCTCCGAAACTAGTATTTAATGTTGTAAATATTGAATTCTTTTTTACGTAATCATGTCATTTTGTGAAAACGGAATTTTTTTTATCATTTGTTTTCGATAAAATATGCACATAAGCTGCCTTTTTTCCATGGGGATGGATAATGATACGGGAACGGGAAAGCCTTTTAATCACTGTACGAATTTCATCACATTAGCGAAATATCTAAGATAAATTTATTTCGATTTCGATTTCTCTTTGAAGATCACGCTAATTGATTTACGCTATATAATTGAATTAATTTAAATATATTATATTGCTGTTTACATGGAAGACCCACGTTTAAAATATACAATATACTCGTATCTCGATTTTAAAAAAGAAAACTGTCTACATTCTTAAACTTTACTTTACTTATCGACTGAAGAATCAATTTACACTTTTGCAAACTGATAACGATATTGATCGATATCGAATATCGCTTTTGCAACGAGAAGAATCCTAATTATAACTTATATAATGTAAAAAAATTAATAATAATTAAATTGATTAATGATAATTTTATTGGAAAATATAACGATTGACTTCGCCCGCATTCGTATGACTTGCAATAGTCTATTGGAAAATCGAAAAAATATGAATAAATGTAAAGAAGTTGCGTATTAAGAAGGAAAGTAAAGTTATTTTTATATTGTATATGAATCAAATTAACAACGTGTGTTATTTTAACAAATATTACACCTACATGTCTTTGATTAAAGAAGGAAAATATAATATCATAGGAAATATTATAGCGTTTAAATACTTTTTTGTATTTTCCAAGAAATTCATAAAGGTTTACGTTAAACAGAAATTTTTCTTCTGAAAAATAATATATATATAAAATAATTTATAATTTGAGATCAAAATATACTAATATATTAAAAGTATTTCAGGCAGTTCTTTAGTCAGGAATTAGCATAAATAAAAAATATGCTCATCAAATTTATTCTTTATATATTTAGATTACATTTTTAAGAATAAAAAAGTGAACTACTTTGCATTAAAAATAAATGTAAAAGCTTAATTCCTTCCATATTTAAAACTGGCACTTCACAACTTTGTCGACTGTGTGGTTTGATCAAGTGAAACAGAAATAGCAAATGTTCTTTTGTTTTATAAGCTAAAAAATTGATTTTTTATGTATAATATGATATAAAAAAACAGAGTTTTATAACAAATTACTTTTATTACATCTGAATTATAATCGATGATTATTTTTGCAATAATTTTCCACTCTTAATATTTATTTAAATGTTGTAAGGTCATGTGACAACGTATTTGGATCTAAAAATAATAAAATATAAATTTTTAGTATTACTCTCCAAATTGTATTATTTCTACCTTACTTACTTAATAGAAAATTATACAAATAATGGCTGTAGATCCGATTTAAATAATTTAAAACGCTTGATTGATGGTCAAAAAATTTTATCTTTATCTTAATTCGCTGAAAAGGATGGAGAGAACGTGATTTTCCAAAATGTCTTGCTATTACTGTCGAAGGAGTTTTTAATTTATTAGATTGTTGAGTGTTCATTTATTAGGCATCCAAATTGAGAAACACTGGATGAAAGAAGACGATGAATCATCTACATATTGGATTAAATTAGCATCGATGATTGATGACAGAAGCAGCTTTACATAACTTTTGAAAAGGCGATAAAATTTGTGTGTATCATTGAATCTGTATCGAAATAAGAGAATTTTTCTAACCGGAGAAGCATATTTAATCAAATATTTTCGTATCTTTTATAAGTGGAATTTCGAGATCGATCGAATCAAATTTCATTTTAAGTTGTTATAATGGAGAATTTGTCTTCGTTGTTGTTATACTTCGAATTAATGCATTTTATTTTTATAGGTGGCTGAATAATGGATGATTTTTTAAACTTTTATAAATGAAAAGCCACGAATTTTTTCTAAATCATTTTTTATTAAAAAAATCTGAATATACACTTGGAAGAGTGGTATAAAATGTAAATTTTTTCACAAATAAAAATGAATATCACCTTTTTTTACATTATTTCTAATCTGTTTTATTCCATCCGAAGCAATCTCGGAAATGCGAAACTTTTTATCAACCGTTTTGTCATTTTAGCTGGGAGCATCGTCGATTTTCTCTTTCCAAACGAACAACAGTTTAAGAAATTTAGTTTCGAGTTTATTTTCTTAAAGAAAAGAAAAACTTCTGATAAGATAACTAAAATCGCTAGAGAATATACTTGTGAAATATTTTAATATTTAATATAAAAAATGGCATTTTTCAAAAATTGTTTACATTAAACATTAAGGAACATAGTTTCGAAGTCTCGAAAGGGGAAAACATTTTTATTACCCACCCCATTATTCATCCAAAGGTAATGGAAAGATTGCACAGCCGGTTTTTATTGTGCATTTGCCATCAGTCGAGAAGCTCGAACAAACTTCCTATCTTCATTCGAAGAGAACTTGATTTTAAAAAAGTTTTGCTTATCGTTATCATTTTTAAAACACGCTACACATTAGCAGCAACGATTGAGCTAGTGTGTGGACTTGAGACATCACGGAGTAAATTGTTAGAGGTCATTTTAAGAGCTTCCTCCGATGTAATTATCGAAATGATACAACATTATTTATGTACACGTTGCATAAGGCTTCAATATTGACGAGCTCATTACAAGAGAAGTGCTTGGTAATATATTTTGAGAACATCCGCAGTAGATTTAATTTACTCGCCCGAGGACCGAATTTGGAAAAATCTCGTTCGAAATCAATTTCGAACGAGATTTTTCCAAATCGGTTTTTTCTGCTTCGTAAAAAATAAAATAAAATAAAACTTTGTTGACAGAACATGGAAATTTCTTCGACACGGGAAACACAATTTTGTGTAATTAGATCTTATTCGAATAGTCTGAATTTTAATCGGTTAAAAAAAAACTCGTTAATTACCGTTTGAAACAGTTTTAATTGGTATTAAGCAGTCTGCGCTTGAAACTTGGACGGAGATTTGTAACAAAATAAAATATTCCAGGCACCAACACAAGTAACCAAAGAGCAGTGGATCAAACCGGCTGCAAACTCCACCGCTCCATCGTCGGTTCGAAAAGGATTTTCGGGAGGGCCACCGGTGACGTCCTTCCACCGACAGCCACTCCCTAGACCGAGGCAGCCGTCGGAATCTCCTAGTCATTCGACCAGCGAACAAGGAGAAGCCAAACCCTTGCCCAGCAAGTCTCCCAGCAAGCCTTTACCTCCTCCTCGACTCATTCATTGTCAGAATCCCAATGCCAGCGATTCTTATCGGTAAGTAATTTACGAAATCTACCGTTATGCGGCGCTTCTGCCTTTAATGAGGCCATCTATCTCCTTAATCAATTTCATTCTGTTAGCGTTGCTGTTTACTGTAGCTTATTGCTGCCGTTACCGGTCATGTAAATTGCATTTCCTGCCCTTTCCTCTCTTGTTCCTGGTGGAAGTAATAGGATACGTCGTCTCTCGACGTTAACGCCCGCTCGCTGAAATGTTTGTTGGTCCTCGACTCGCCACATTTTCCTACAAATTTACTCTCTCGTAAGCAGTTCCGTTTGGCCAATCTGATCTGGTATCGAGACGGAACTGTTTATAATAACTATAAGTAAAGAGGCAAATTCGTTCGATAAATATACGTGTTAATGAATATAGTTAACCTCGAAGATCGTGTAACACGCTTTAACAATTGATTAATGTTTATTATAAATCATAACTAGCGTTGAAGGGCGAAATAACCCTTCCCCCTTTTAATGGTGCAGGATTGTCTAATGTTGCCATACACGAATAATCCCGGTCTAGATTGCAACCGGTATATAATATATTTGATTAATTTGCAGGTATTATTTTCTCGCATCTGTTCGTGCTGTCCGACAAAATCCGTCTCATTTATATTTTCACTATAAACGATCTCTTCTCGACAAAATTTGCAATAATGGAAATAGGTTATATTTTTTTAAAATCCCGAAAGACGGAAATCAGAAAATTGCCGTTTATTTATCATTATTAAAGTCATTTAAAATGGCATTATCATTTATTTCTATAATTTACTATACGTTCCGTTGTGGACGTAACAAAATGAACGGAAGTGATAGTGTTTTATTCGTTATTGTGACTATTTACGTACGTAAAATTACGTTTGCCTATAAATGGATAGAATAAGGTTTAAATCCAGTCACATATCTTTAAATTTGTTTCTATCCGAAATATTTTATTTAAAATATTTTTTAAAAAATGATTTTTCATTAAATTGCGCTGTTTCGTTGACTTCGGGCTACTGGAATGCTCGGTTTACTAATAAGTTTGGATCGAAATATCTTCAATCTATTTTTATATTTGACTTGTGAAAAAAAAAATCGGATATCTACGCAATTTTTAACACGATTATATCTGTCAAAACTAGTTTCAAGTTAAGAATGGTTATGCAAATCGAAATTTTCACTTTGAAGTTAGATAATGGAAACAATTTTTAAAATATAATTGAATAAACTAAGCAATAATTATTATTTTTACAAGGAATTTGAGAACTTTCTATAAAATTTCTGATACCGATTCTATTGGGGAGAGTTTTGTCTTTGGTTTAATCCGGAAACAATAAAACCCCATTGGCTTAAAATAGTTCTAACAGTTTGCTAGCGGAATACTAATCGCGGAAAACGATTTCGTTCGACAATCTAATGGCATTTTCAACATTGAAAAACAATGAATCTCCTCCACGTTCGCTACTCGAATTCGAGTGTAAATCGATCAAACTCGTTCGTCTTTCATGAAATCAAACCTAATAAGTTCGGACTTTCATTCGTTAGATAATTTTCCCTAATAAATTTGCCGTAATTACGTATTAGATGGCCATTATAAATTATTTCGTTACGTTTTTCCGGTCTTTAGGCTATATTTTTTCCACAAATATACGTTTACATTTGGTATTTCCAATGTAAACGTTTCAACCTTTCATATTTTCAAGGTTGAAAAGGCAATTATCTGTTAACAATAAAAAAAAATATATTGCCCATTTTAATGTATTTTTTAAATAATTTTACAGTAAATTGGAAATATTTTTTGTTGAATTATCGAATTTTTTTATAAATTCGATTTACACGTCTCTTTTTTTTAAATAAAATTACAATTTGTAGAATTTATAAATAATTAAAACCACAACAATTCCATCAAGTAACTTCAGTTCGGGGAATTTCTTGGCTGATTATTGAATGGAATTGTCTTGTTCGACAATTTAAAAGATAAATGAGATTTTTAGCAGTGAATTTGTTCTATTAAAGAACAAATTCCCTGCTACACAAACATAAACAAAAAAATGCCAAATTCCCTCGATAACTCAATAGAACTTATTAAAAGTTCTATTGAGTTATCGAGGGAATTTGGCATTTTTTTGTGTTTTAACTTATCGATAAAAAACTGTCAGTATAAAGACATATTAGAAGAATTTTCGAAATAATGGATGTTCTCTGGAAGTTTACCGTAAAGAAAATAAAGAAAAAAATGTTTAAAAAACTATTTTTAGCGAGTTTTTAAAAATAAAGTCGACATATGAATTTTTTACGGTTGATTTATAATTTCGAACGAGTTTTATGTAATTTTGTTATCTCCGTGATCTATTATAGTTATTTATGTATGATGAAAATCTTCGGCACCTCCTTTCTATGACGTTACTGTGTGACCTTTGCATTTATCATAAATGTTTCCTTATTTCATTCTTTGTAAATAGTGAAAACGTCTAGTTATTCTAGTATATACTTGCAATGAAAATTTAAAATCGTTTTTGGAGAATAAGCTTTGTGTTTGTCCGCTGCGAAACAAAGATAAATATAGGAAATAATTTATGATTTCGCTGAAGTAGATCTTTTGTCTAGTTTTTGTAGAAATTAATCATAATAACTTTAAATAGAGCTGGCAGAAATGAAAGCTTTTGATTTGCAAAGGCGGCTTTCTGTAATTGAGAATAAGTGGATGGTAGAGTTTTTTTTTCTTCGTTTTTTGCAGTTTGTTTTAACTCGACTAATTGGAATAAAATAACAGTTTTAAAGGAATTAATTTTATGGCATTTTAAAAGAATGGAATTTTTATGGCATTTAATGTGTTAAACGACGCGCCTTTTGCTGATACGAAAAAGTTTCGGAATATTCTATGAGGCAATAAAAATTATTCTCTGTCCGTAAGATAGGAAATAATCCATTAAATTATGACGATTATCTGCTCAATTTTGATTCTTAATAATTCCAAAATGGTTTGTCTATAAAGTAACTAATTAAAAATGGCCGTTAACGAATTTTTAATTTCGGTTTGTTACTTTTTTATATTTCAGATATGGTGGTCGACCACATACAAATTTTCCTCATCCACACTCAGATAACAAGTCTCAATTCAAGACATCCCCCGAAGCGGATAGGACAGAAAACTCTGCCTCGGATCAAAATGCCAATCTGATCGATCCGTCATTACGAATCAAGAGCGGTAGCAATTCATCACAGAACAGTTCCAACGTGCACAGCATTCACATCACACTCAATCGTCGCATCGAAATGCCTCCAGCATTCCTTTTTCCAGAGGGTCAGACGCCACCCGCAGACTTAAATCCCGCATCTTCGCAAGAAAGCGAAAGTCACGCTTCCGGCAAGACAAAGAGACGCGAAGATAGTCTCAAATCGGGCGATCCCGAAAGATCGGAACCCCAAGAGATCAGAACGGATGGCGACGGCGGAACCAACGAAAAAATCGGTAAGAGCGCGCCACTTTCTCTTCTTTCCGAACAATACAATGCGATTTAACCCCGAATGCTCTATCGCAGATCAATCTATAGAAAAAAGTCCGGAAGATGCGCAACAACAGCCGAGCGTCAGAGAAAGTCACGTGGGACCAGCCATTCGAAGAGCTAAAAAAGGAAATCTGAAAACCAAAGGGTCTGCAAAAAATATTAGGCGGGTGAGTTTCGACCCTCTCGCCCTTCTTCTCGATGCAGCTTTAGAAGGAGAAGTGGAGCTTGTCAGAAAAACCACAGCAGAGGTAAGATAAATCTCCAACTTTATTACTAATATTTATTAAAATTAAAGTTTTAACATTTTATACGAGTAAATGGTGTCCGTAATAAGTAATTTTTTTTCTGCCGGTTTATAAATTAATCAAAGAAATTGTAAATAACGGATTTGCATAGCTGCTGTGAGACGGTCGATTTATCGGTTTTAAGTGCGATTTCTTGGAATGTTCTATTGGACACGAAGTGTTCCTTAATGCAACTTCCTTTTTTCTTGGAAGGTAACGAATCCGAGCGCCGCAAATGACGAAGGAATAACCGCCCTACACAACGCCATCTGTGCCGGTCACTTCGAAATCGTCAGGTATCTGGTGGAATATGGATGCGACGTCAACGCCCAGGATAGCGATGGATGGTGAGTTTCACTTACGTAATTATCCGTTTTCCACTCCGGACGCTTTGCGGCCTATTACAATCCGGTTATGGTTTTGTTAGGCTTCTCCCTCGGGCGGTAAAATCGATATAAACGGATTAACTTCTTTTTCAAATTTACTGTATCGGATTACTCCAACTTCTTCTTAATTTCTATCGAGATTTTCTTCGGTTGTTATTTAATACCCCCGAAAGAGAGTCAAAATGGAAATTTACGTGTTTATGGAGCCATCTCCGCTTCTCTTCCCCGTAAATTATTTTTTTTATAAATGCCAGAATTACGGATTTTCTGACGGTCGGAAAAGTTTTATTAAAATCTCGCGTGATTCGTAATATTTAAACTTTTATACTCAATTAAGCGGATGATCTTATTCTCTTTTTCTCACAAATATAACCGTATCTCTTACAAGATATTAATGGCTGAATAACGTGACGTTTCGTGTCCTGTTCGATGGACGAATAGAAAGCTCCGTACGGTATCATATTTTTTAATAATTTATGAACCGGCGGATCACTGGTTACATACGACGTGCTTTACCGGTTAATATAGATAGAAATATGCGTTTATTAAATTTTCTTTGTTTTCTTTTAAATGTTGATCATACTGTACGTTAACGAATACGTTTAAGATGTTAATTATCTATTACAGGACTCCATTACACTGCGCGGCGTCCTGTAATAATCTTCCCATGGTGAAGTACTTGGTAGAACATGGTGCTTGTATATTCGCTACCACGCTCAGCGATCACGAAACTGCAGCGGAAAAATGCGAGGAGGACGAAGAAGGATTCGATGGATGCTCCGAATATTTGTACAGTAAGTGAAATTTTTCAAACATTTTCTCTCACCGGATTTCTCCAGAGTAATGGGGGTTTCTCTTCTCAGGTGTTCAAGAGAAATTGGGTATTCTGAATGCCGGAGTGGTCTACGCCGTTTACGATTACGACAGCCAGAATCCGGACGAATTAAGCTTTCGCGAGGGGGATAAAATGGTGGTTTTGAGGAAGGGAGACGAAATGGAGCGAGAATGGTGGTGGACCAAACTCAAAGACAGGGAAGGTTACGTTCCTAGAAATTTGTTGGGGGTGAGTCGCAGTTATTAATGAATTTCGATACTCCCGAATAATTAGAATTTCGAAAATTGATCGGCACGTAGCGAAACTGCACTCAATTTTTTGTTTAATGTTTCAGCTTTATCCTCGAATCAGCTCGAGGAAGGACTCCTAAAATAGTGAGAATCGTTCCGCATCTCGTCGCCTCTCGACACTAACGAGAATCGATGCAGCTAGACGAATCGACTAAAACGTCGTCGACAAAGCAGATCCCATCGCTGTGATGTGCGTGATTATTTTTGAATCGATCTGTTGTACAAATAAATGACGTTTATGTACATACGGGATTTAAGAAAAATAACGAAAGCGGATTGATTATTTTTGTATGTGCTGATAGATGGCAGCACTGTACAGTACAAGTACCGTCCAATCAGGTTAAACAATTTTACAAAACATATCCGAGGATACTGCGCACACCTGATGAACGCGTTGTCCGATGCGAGCCATGGAAATGTATACTTATCTTGTTGATCGTTTATATATATATATATATATATAATATATATACATATATATTATATATATGTATATGTTAATAAAAATTATATATATTAATAAAAATTCTTTCATTATGTATACAGAGCGTTTAATTATTTTTCTCTTAAATGTTTTCTTTGTTTAACATCAAGTACTTCCTCTTAATTTAAAATTTATAAATTAAATCAAAATTGTTTTTCTTTACCAGGAAAAACTAAGTGGAATGACATTCTTAAGGGAGTTCTACTCTCATCGAAAGTATTGAAATATTAAAAATTAAAGGAATATAAAGCAGTTATGTAAACACAAATGCTTTTTTTTATGTTTTATTGGAAGAAAAACTCAAATATTGACAAATTGTGAGAAATAGAAAAGTGAATAAATTATTAAAACATGAACAATTTTCCCAAATTATTGGATGTTTTTATTATAATTCTTGAGATAATTATTTAAGTAAAAAAAACTAAGTAAATACTATTTTAAAAGGTAATATTAATCAGAATAAGTAGTGTTAAATATAAATTATAAAGAGCTTACAGCTTCTTTCCTGACTGATTTATTATTATTATTATTATGTTGGGTTAAGTGAGATATACTCGGTTAACACCGGTGGCTGTGTACTATGCCGGACCAAAGTCAAGGCATAGTAACCAAAACAAAAATTAAAGTGTATCAGTGTGTGTGTCTGTATTCAGGAATTTTCTCACAATATCACATGTATTCAATATAGTGGCCTTCTGTAGTGTGATGTATGTGTTTCTATTCAATTCTAATGTGCCCAGGCTTTTGTGTAGTGTGTGTGGTATGACACCTGTAGAGGAGAGAACAACAGGTACAATAAGCACCCTATCCATCCTCCACAGATGCCCTATTTCCTGGGCGAGTTCTGTGTACTTGCTAAATTTTTCAGTGCATGTGTTTTGTATATTGTGAGTGTTTGGAATGGATATGTCTATAATGTATGTGATTTTATTGTGTTTGTCAATGAGTGTGATGTCTGGTCTGTTGTGGTAAATTGTTTTATCTGTGATTATGGCTCTGTCGTAGTACATTTTGTGCGTGTTTTCCAATACTGTCTGTGGAATGTATTTGTAGTATGGCTCGTGGATGTCTACTAATTTGTGTTTCTTTACAAGCTCTTGGTGTATTATATTTGCTACTTGATTATGTCTGTGTAAATAATCTGTCTGTGCCAAGAGCTTGCAACCAGAGGTGATGTGTTGTATAGTTTCTGGCATGATGTGACATTTTCTGCATGTGTCATTTGTGAGTGTTGCATCTTTGAGTATGTGTTTTCTGTAGTTTTTAGTATTTATGACCTGATCCTGTATGGCGATCATGAATCCTTCCGTCTCCCCAAAGAGGCATCCCCGAGCTAACCAGCTGTTTGACGCAGTTTTGTCAACAAAATCCTGGGCCAGATCATAAGGATGCCTGCCATGGAGTGCCTTTCGAGCCCACGATTGCTTAATGGTGTCTATGCTTTTTATATGTTGTGTTGTGTCCATATGATGTGAGTGTAAGTTTAATGGTGTGTTATTCGAGTCTGCTAGAGTTACTGCTTTATGTAATTGTGATGTTTCTTGTTTTTTGTAGAAAAACTCTCGCAGTGACTGTATTTGTTTGTAGTGAAGGTTAACTATGTCAATCAGGCCACGTCCGCCATCTTTACGTGGAAGGGTTAGTCTTTCTATAGCAGATTTAGGATGATGTTGTTTATGCTTAGTAAGTGTAGTTCTTGTTTTCCTTTGGAGTTGCTCAAGATCTGTGTGAGTCCAATGTATAACTCCAAAAGAATATGTAAGTACTGGAATGACATATGTGTTTATTGCTTTAACTGTATGTTTTGCATTTAACTGTGTTCTGAGAATAGCATTTAACCTACTTTGGTATTCTTTAATTAATCTTTGCTTTATTTGTGTATGTTCTGTTAGTTTGGCCTGTTGGAATCCTAAATACTTGTAGAACTCACCCTCTTCCATGGATTCAATAACATCTACATTTCCAAGCGAAAAATCTTCTTTCTTCAGGATTCCTTTTTCTATGTGAAGTGTTTTGCATTTATCTAGGCCAAATTCCATTTGTATGTCCTTGGTGTATGAATGTGTGATTTGTAGGAATTGACAAAGTTGTTTTTGTGTGGATGCATAAAGTTTTATGTCATCCATGTACATGAGATGTGACAGTGTAAACTGTGTTGTTTTTTCGTGTCTGATATTGTAACCATATTGCGTGTTGTTTAACATGTTGGATAATGGGTTCAAGGCTAGGCAGAACCAGAGAGGACTCAAGGAATCTCCTTGAAAAATTCCTCGCCTAATAAAAATTTGGTTTGTTTGTATGGAAGTGTTACTAACCCTGAGATGTAGTGTTGTTCTCCAGTGCTGCATAGTGTTTTGAAAGAATGCAATGAGTGATGGATGTATTTTGTACATGTGTAGGATATGTAGCAGCCAACTGTGTGGAACACTGTCGAATGCTTTTCTGTAGTCTATATATGCCATGTGTATGTTTCTGTGTTGTCTGTGTGCTTGCCGTAGAATGACTGAATCTATGAGTAACTGTTCTTTGCAACCCCTGTGATTTCTACGGCAACCTTTTTTGTTGTTCCGTGAGAATGTCGTGTTTTTCAATATGTTTGTATATTTTGTTTGCGATACAGGATGTCAATAATTTGTAGAGTGTTGGAAGACATGTAATTGGTCTGTATTGTGTGGGGTCTGTGGTATTGTTGTTTTTAGGTTTCATGTAGGTGATGCCCTGAGTAAGAAAATTTGGCATGTCTTGTGGATTGATGATGATGTGTGTTAGATGTTTAGCTAGTTCCTGGTGCAGTGATGTAAACTTTTTGTACCAGAAATTGTGAATGTTGTCTACACCAGGTGTCTTCCAGTTGTGTGTTCTGTTAACAGTGTATTGGAAATCACGTATGCTTATTTCAACACAGGTTGGTATGTTGTGTAAGTTTTTGTTCTCCTCCTCGATCCAGCCTGCTTCAGCATTGTGCGTGACAGCACTGGACCAAAGAGAAGACCAACAAGTTGTGAGTTCTTCTTCTGTTGGTGTGCCACTGTGCTGTATATCAGTGTTTGCTTTGTTATTAATTTGTCTGTAAAAGAGTTTTTCATTGTTTGTAAATAATTTATTTTGTTGTTTTCGTAGTGTACATGTTTTGTATCGTTTGAGTCTACGTGCTTTGGCAGCAAGTTTTTGTTTTAGTGTATCAATGTATTCTGTAATGCGTGTGTTGTGATGTTCATGTTTTGTGTGTGTTTTTTTTCTTGAAAATGTTTTTGAGCTGTTTCCTTAATTTGGGTGTTATGTTGTTTTTTGTGTATTGTGTCAGCCTGCCTAATTGCTGTCTAATGTCATTTATTTGTGTTTCTATTCTTCTCTGCCAGGCAGGCTTGTGATAGAATTGTGTTTTCTGTGTATATGTTTTGTCTGTGATTGTACTTTCAGTCCATGTTGTGTCACTACTGTGACTGCCCCAGCATGAACTAATGTATGAATGTCTGAGAGTGTAGAAATTGAATGAATATAGTGTGGTAGTAAGTGAGTGTTTACATAATTTAGTGTTTTTCCTACTTCCTTCGACGTGTTGATTTTTGGTATTCGTGGCTTTTGTGTGGGATCTGTGCCTGTATATTTAGTGAGTGTTTCCTGAAATATAAGTGAGAGCATATTAACTAAATCCATGTCTATGTTATCAGCGATGGATGAGGAAGTGTCTGTAGTATCATTAATGGTAATTGTTGTATGTGTGTTATTATCAATGCTTGTTACTGGATTATCCTGACAGGTTACATGATCTTCACTAATGTTAGACGTTTCTGTCTGTTGATGTATTTGATCAGCAACCTGTTGTTTGATAAGTTCAAGTGTTGTTTGTGGAATAAGGTTGTTGTGTATAATTGTTCTTATTTGATCAACAACTCTTTGTTCGGTGACAGTGAGTTGAGGATACTGTTGTGTGAATCTATGGTGTAGTTGTTGTCTGTATGCTGTCATGTTTGTTTCGAGTTTTGTGATTGTGTAGTAGGTACGGATGATAAACTCATTCATTTCTACCGTCCATTTCATCCGTTCGCGTGGTTTTCCAGCCTTTGTGGTCTGTGGATGCATTGCCACAGAAACACCAAGGCTCGGTTGGTTCCTCACATCTGTTGAGGGCATTGCAGTAGCCATGCTTGGGCCGGTGCTGCTTTCGCCACCGGTAACCAGGGGAGACTGTGGCCTATTTTTCGAACGTGAGCCTCTGCCTAACCCAGAACGCGGACCTTGTTAACCCGGGCGACGTCCGAGCCGGTATCACACTTTGATCTAGTTATTACCATAATAAATATCACCACAGAATGTGGGTGTGGTCACTCTTAGCTTCATTTCTCCCCATAGACCTTACTGGCATGGGTGTCCCTACCAGGAGCTTGTGCTCCAGCCTGCATTGCCCTATGGATCAGTAAAATTACTGGGCTCTCCCACCACGACCAGGTGGTGACCATGGGAGAGTTATTATTATTATTATTATTATTATTATTATTATTATTATTATTACTACTACTACTACTACTACTACATATACAGTAGAGCGTCGATAAGTGGAACCAATTGGGGACTGGGGTCCTTCCAGTTAATGATTTGTTCCAGTTTCCGACTTTGTACGAAAAAATACATTAACCTGTCCGATGTTCAAATTTTTCTCCGTTGCGTATCGCTTCCTGTTGAATTTTTCTCCGTTGCGTGTCGCTTCGTGTTGAATTTTCGTCGATTTTAAGCCTAACGAAAATTTTTATAATAATCATCGAGGCTATCGTATCGTTAAAAATTATTTCTGCATTTTGTACAAACAAAATAAATATATTAAAGAATATAAAAAACATGAAAATTATACTTTAGAAGTAAATTTAGTATCAAAAACATTCGATTCAGCACGACACAGTCCGACTGAAAATCGTTCCACTTACCGACGTTCCACTTATCGACGCTCTACTGTATACTGTATATTTACAGTTAGCAAATAAACTTCTTACATTTTATTGGTAGATATTACCAAATATACATTAGCTAAATTAAAACTTTGAATTTATACTACATTTATATAACTTGTAAATCATAGGAAATCATGTAGATCTTATTAGTGTTTACATAAGATCTATATGATTTCCTGTAATAATTTATAAGTTTTTCATCTTATCGAGATAATTTAGAGAGAAATTATTCTGTTTTTCTGATTACTAAAATATTTCGTAATTATATTTTATATTTCTTTCTATAATACTTTCAAATTTATTAATTTTTTTAATTTGTCAATTGCATTAAAAAGCAAAATAATACATATAAATAAAGCAAATATTTTAATTTTGTGCTATATTATAGTGAAATGATGAAAATTTTAAAACGAAATTCGTATAAATATTCACTGTAACTTCAGTTAACAAACTTTTAAAAACAGGTATTTAAATTATAAAATTAATTTATTTAAATTGATTGCTTTTATTCATAACAGATGGCAGCACTGGAAAATTTTTGTTAGGATAAAATTTATTTTAATAAAGATGTGTTGCTTTTACAACTTCATTTAATTGAAATTCGAGCGATTCTAAGAAACGACGCGGTTCTTTGTTGTATGACGAGATGGAATTTTCATTATTAAAAGTTTGTTTGGGTTTTGCGGTAACATCAATCAAGTGAACGACTAACTTTGTTAGTTTTCGATATGCCGGTCGCAGGTTGCCTGATTAAAGAGCTATCAATGCTTGACTGATTGAGATCGTCTTTCCGCTCCGATGAACGATGCTGTAATCTTCACCAGTTATTACCTGTAACTTAATCCTTCCCAACTTATTGAATAACAATAAGAAGGTTTTCTCCAGGAATCTGCTTATAAAAAGTAATGAAAGTGCTAAATAATTCCGTATTCCATGCTCTGTGTGCTTATATTCTTTCTCCAATGATCTTGAAATTTGAAAATTATTCAAATATTCATGAATGATGAAAAATATTCAACTAAAGCAAAATATTCTTTCTTTAAGCATTTCAAATCCGAATGGGTTTTAATTAATGAATTGGAATTTATTGTGTGCAAATCTATGTAAATTAAACAGTTAAAAGAATGCTAATAGTCTCTGAAATGATCATTTTATCTTGTTAGTTTAACACAGTGTTTAACCCACTCTATTAACATAAAAGTGTTTTTAGAGCTGAAATAATTAGCAATTAAATTGTTTTTAAAAAGAGATAATAGTCACAAACGATAAAGATGCGAATTTAAATTATTTCAAATTTTTTTTCCCTCGGGAATCCAGAATAAAATAATTCTGTTTTTGTTATTCGCCAAAGAATCCCAAATCTCTGAACTTTGACAGTCAAGTGCGGTTTATACAATATTTTTATAATTCAAAAAGAATTATTTTTAAAGACGTAGAGCTGGAAAGAAAATTTCACGAGTTAACATAAGTTTTTAAAGTTTATTCTTTATATACACGTATAAAATAGTAGGCCTACATGTATATAAAGAATATATGAAATTTTATACATACATCACATGTTTTCGTATATATATATGAAAGGATTAAAGGTCAGATTTTAATTTGGACTATTTAATATTTTGAATTTATCAATTGATAAGAATAATCGTCTATATTTGTTACAAATCCGACTTATTAAATTAACTTAATTTCAGCTATATTAATATGTTTTATTTTATATCAGTATACAAGAAAAGTCGGTTAATGTTACCTATGGTTCCAAGATGGCTCGTCTCTGATTCCAGCGAATAGAAGATGGGAAACAGTGGGGACGCACGTTCTAACCTAACCTAACCTATTCTAATAAATGACCATAATGATTACCAACAAAATTATTAGAATAGGTTAGGTTAGGTTAGAACGTGCGTCCCCACTGTTTCTTTGTTGGAATCAGACGAGCCGCCATCTTGGAATCATAGGTAACATTAACCGAAAAGTCTCATTTAAATAGGGACAATTAGTAGTTTTAGCAAATTAGGGGGTTTTGTATCTAATTTTAAAGTATCGATACTTTAATTCTACTTGAAAAAGAAAAAATTGCTTTGAAATTTGTGAATTTCATAACATGATTTATCGGAAGTTATGGGGGGGGAAATATAGCTTATTTAAGAATTTCTTAAAAATTATTTAATAATTTTTAAACCATTTACGGAAACACAGATCCAAAAAAACTATAATTATGTCTATATATATATATTATGTTTTATGGATTGTAAATATACGTCAAGCAATAAGTAATGTTTAATAATTCACTGTTGAGACTTTCGAGGCATTTATTACCCGGTATATCATTGTTATATTGCTAGTAAATCATATCTAAAGTTACAATGTATAAAAATATCACCAAATTAGGCTGATATTTGATCCTTCCTGTGTAAAAATATAGTTCTTTTTTATTATTATTATTATTATATACAGTATACTTCCGCTTTTACAACCTAATTGATTCCTAGAAAGCCGCCGTAAAGCGAGCTTGCGCTACTTTTCATAATCTCGGTGTTATAAATTGAAATTATATTCCTGGAAATATACGAGTAGTTTTAGATATATAATAATATAGAGATGATCTACTATATCGGTTCATATGTAAACGCAATATTATATAAATTTATTTTGAACACAATATCTTCATATGCCGTCACGGATTGACCCAAAAATGTCACATTTTCAATGATGGAAACTGCCGTAACCGATATCGTAGCAACCGAGATTTTATCATTTATCCATGATCAGAATTTTGTATTAGTAGTACGATCGTGAGCTTGCTTTAATTTATGATTAGGATTTTACAGCCATCGTGAATGCGGTACGGAGCTTAAGGCCATGCCTATTGAATAAGCGCTAATCGTGATATACTTGTCACGATTATCGAGTTGTTACAGTATTTGAGATATTTAAAACCGAGTTAAAAATATACTGGTTTCCCGAACGCTTTGACATATTAATGAATTAAAAATACATCACGACTGAGTCCATTGAATATAATAATTTTTCATATAATCAAAGGGGAAAAGCGTATATGTCTAACGAATGCAAAATATGTTGTAATTAAACCGAAGTAAAACAATAGTTTATGCATAATTTAACAATATACTTATTGTTGTATCCATATTTATTGCTAGCTTGTAGTTGTTCTTGCCGTTATTATTCGCAGCACGAATGTAAGATTTCTGAAATTGTTTTTTTTTTCTTTGACATTTTTATTTTTGATTATAATTCATATAGATAAATATAATCTATTTAGCATTAATTTGAGGAATGGCTACAAATCAGAAAGAAGTTTTAACTGATGTCGAGTCTTTAGAAAGAGAATTTAATTCTATCGAGAGCCGTCTTGTTTCCGAAATAAAGAAAATAGAAGAAGAGATGGCTCGATTCAGGGAAAACATGAGCACTTATGAGCCCTTATTCTCTTTGGATTCTGAAAGCGAACAAGTAGAAACTAAAGAGAAATCTTTGTCGAGACCTTTTATTATGGAAGATCTTTCTAAGGGAAGAAATCTGGATGTTCGCTTCGATGTCAAAGATTATTCTGCGGATGAGGTTTTGATAAACATCGAAGACGATCGATTGATAGTAAGTCTAAACCGTTAAATGTATTAATTTCTCGATAATTATAAAATGAAATTCGTTTTGTAGGTTCATGCAAAGTCAAAAGACTCAGACAAAGAATTCAAATATCAAGTGAGTCTTCCAAAAGACACCAAACTCGAACAACTAAAGCGCTTCTGGTCTGCTGATGGAATATTGTCCATTGAAGGATTTCTTCCCGCTGCTCTCAGAGCTTAAACACAAAATAAATATATTCTAAATTTGATTTTTAATTTCGAACGAATAAACAAAATTTCTGTTGACTTTTAAGTAATTTATTTAAAACGAAATTTAATAAAATTCAGAAGTAAAAACAATTCTGGAATAATTTTAATTACTTGCGTGTAGTCAGTTTATCTCCCTTTTACAATTATTTTGTTTACGTGTAGACAAATTTTCGGATTTAAAATTAAATGTCTTAAATATTTCTATCGAAGATTTCTGTTTCCGTAATCGATCTTTTGTAATTTATTCAATTGAGTAAGATTTGAAATATTTGTTTTGTAACTTGTAACTGTAAATAATTCGGCAAAGTCAAACGGATATAGTAAAAGAAATTTTTGAATAAATAAATATTTATATGAATATAAAATGTATCAACATATATAAAAATCAGAAGTTGTTAGGTTACTTTTAGAATATCAATTTTCGCCGAATTTTACTCTTTTTATAACAATCTCTTTACCTCTAAAACAACTGACATATTTGAAAGATGTTTTCAAATTTTTATTTTTTTCAAATATAAATTTATTATAATGTTTAAAAATATATAATAAATGACTTATTTTTCGTCCAGGCAAACAATGGAGAGACCGGTTGGTAAGGGACGAGGCCCGATACGTCCGTGATATACCATCTCTAAAAAACCCTTAAAATTGAAATATAGAGTTGTGATGAAGTTAAGGGAATTGAATTTATTAAAATAATTTATGCATTACATAAATTAATTATTTCTTGATTTTTTGCTGTATGGTGTAGGCCTACATGGATTGGAAGGCTACTTTTTTCTAAACTAAATATTTTCGTGTTAACTATTCATCTATCATATACATCTTGCGCTGTCACAAACATCATTATCATATATTCTCGGGCTAAATTCTTTTACATCCTTAATATCAACACAAAATAAACAGGAATACAATAAATCACTTTTTTCCTTTCAATATTAAATGTTAAAACTATAAATCTTTGGATGTAACGAGGCTTGTTTGATTTAATAAAACTCTCATTTTCAAACAGGCATATTATTATAAAGTAAATAAGGTAAGGATTTATATTATTATATCAGGTAAACTTTTCTTTTTCGATCTCGAATTCACTAAAACAGTAGGCTGACGTCTCAAGACCAATGCGATCTATCGTCTTCTCTTTCTCTCCATCATCCTAAATTTATTTCAATTGTTTGTGAAGCATTCTTCTAATTAATAAGTTAATAAATATTCTGATATCTCCAATTAGACTATATTTGCCACAAAAATTCTCAAATGTTCACTGATTCATTTTAAAAAATATATAAATAAGATTAATAACGATTTCATTATCTTAATACGTTCAATAGTAAATTGATGTAGATGAATTAAATGAAGCTATATAAGGATTTAAGGGAATGTTATCCTGAAATCCTGAAAGAAGCCTATGTGTTTGAATTTCAAATGTTTTAAGAATAGCGTTTTTACATATCAACTGATATGCAAGATGAAACATATTTAGAATAAAAATTAAAATTTTAT
This sequence comes from Centruroides vittatus, assembly GCF_030686945.1. NCBI lineage: Eukaryota > Metazoa > Arthropoda > Arachnida > Scorpiones > Buthidae > Centruroides > Centruroides vittatus. Next base: position 1,131,284 of record NW_027122438.1, on the reverse strand, counting down.
TTATCTTTTATGGTCCATTTTTAACAGAAATCAAAAATATATTTTATTATACTTATTACAATTAATTATATTATCTAAATTTATTATTTGAGATAAATTCTTTATCATTTCATTAGCAGAATACCTTTAATTCGGTCTTTAAGCTTTATATTTATTAATCATTCAAATGCATTAATTTAATACCCCAGACTTTGCAAACTTTTAGTTTCAAAGTCTGGAGTTATACTTCCATACTAAAACAATTAATTATAATACTTTATATTAAGTTATATTTTAAATATGCTTGTATTATCATTAATTTTGAAATTGATAATATTATAAATTAAAAAATAATTTTTTCAGATACTTCAATATATTTAAACCTTAATTCTTTATCCAACTACATTTTAAAAAATTTTAAATGCAAATTATTAATGTTTATAATAAATTATATTTAGTAAATTTATTTTTTAAAATCTAAAAATATTAAACTTAAATTTCAAAAATGTAATTAGATACCAATTTAAAAATCTACAAAATAAATTTTTTACTCATTTTTGTAGGGGTTTTTTTTATCAGCTCATAGTTAATACTGTTATATTGACTGAATGTGAAAGAAATTAAATAAAAGCAGCAATCAGTAAATAAAATATTTTTAATAGGTGGTTGTCTCTTTAATCCGAAAACATTCGGTAGACTAACTTACAGCTAAACAGGCTTAAAACTTTTTTATTGGTTCTTCATCAAATGCATTTCGGACCAGTTTTATGAGTCCTGGTCCCTCATCAGTGCTACAGGAAACCAAAGGTTTTTTATTAACATGGGTGACGCGAGTGCGTACATAATAAGATTTACAAAAAATTCCTTAAAGAACATTTTTAACTAAATACATTTTTTATACCTTTTTAGTTCTTCGTATCCTCCTTATTAACTATACATTTCTCACTGGTATCTGTTTTCATATTCGTTTTTAATTCCTATTTTTCCGTGTACTTACAGTAGTACTATAATTATAAAGTTTTCTTATATAAAAAATTTTTTTACAAAGATCTGTGTAACTAATATAGAGTTTTCTAAAAGTAAATACGTACTTACTTACTTACTATTTTTTCCGGATGTATTACAAACATTTTACATCAAATTTTAGTTCTATAAATATATCTTTAAGGCTGTTCGGAAAGCATTGCGCTTTTTACAATACTAGAACGTTCACAGTAGGGTGCCACACATAAAGCTATTAGTCTGTCGCGCCCTCTATTACATAATACCACTGTTGGTCGATTTGCATGCCATTTGACAGATTTACTAAGTTACTATTATTGCTATGTTTTTTTATTTCTATGTGTTCTTTAAACTTACGTTTATATATATTTTTCTCGGAATGTAAAATTTTGGTGTTATTTTTTTCTATTTGGCAACTATTGTTTATTATGTGGTTAAACCAAGGGGAGGGAAGAGTATACTCCAAATACCTTAAAACTAAGCAGGACTATCAGAGAAGTTATACCAAGGCACATGATTTGGAAGATCGAAAGGAAAATTATAAAAGCAGTAATAAGAATGAAAACCAAAAAGTGGAACAATCTAAAATACCAATTACGTAAGGTATTACGCCGACATAACTATCAAGAAAATCCATATAAAGGTATTGCTAACAACTATAAGTATAAAAAAGATATAAAATTAAAAAAACTTTTTGGTTATCCAACTCCCAGTGAAAGGAAAGAATGGGAAAATAGTTTAATTATAAACAAAACTAACAAACAAATCCCTAAATTTGTCAAAAACCTTCTTATTTTAGGTACTGACTTTAACTTACCTACTAATAGAATAACCGTTGATTTAATTGCTGACATAGACAAAAGTATTAAAGATATGCCTATTAAAAAAGAAAAGAAAAGTGATCTTATAGGTTCTGTAATACAAGACATGAAACAATCACACCAGAAAAATAAATATAAAGTTAATAAATTAAGTTTAAACTTAAGAAAAACAAAAGATTTTTTAAAAACTAATAATTTATCAATCATTAAAGCAGACAAAACGAAACAACTTATAATTATAGACAATAAAGTCATAGAAGAAAAAACTAAAGAACAAATTAAAACGAACAATATATAAAATTAAACAGAAACCCATACGGAAAAATTAAAAAAGATTTAACTATAATGGTAAAAAACATGTATCTGAACAATAAAATTAAAGAAATAGATAAAAATTACATACTAAATTTCAAAAATAATAGAACCCCTAAATTAAATATAAGGTTAAAAACACATAAAGCTGGTGAAAAATATAGGCCAATAGTAGATTTTCGAAACTCAATTTTATATAATTTAGAAAATTACATTAAACAACAATTAAAAAATTTTGAAAATTCAAAAAATAGTATTAAAAATGCCGATGAAGTCATTAATATAATTCAAAAAATAAAAATAGATAAAACAGATACTTTAATCAGTCTGGATGTTAAAAACATGTATCCAAACATAAAATGGGATCTAATAAAAAACAGCCTCCTAAATGAAACCGTTGATCATGATTTAATAACCCTGATAGAATTATCCTATAAAAACAATTATTTTGAAGTATTTAATGAATTTTACAGACAAACTGATGGGATCAGCATGGGATCAAAAATGGGACCAAAGCTGGCTGAATTAGTTATGAAAGATTTCGATATCAAGATACAAAATATTCCAGGTGTGAAAAGAGTAATGAGATATGTGGACGACTACTTATTAATTTTTAACCATCAGATAACCAATGAAAAATTAATTTTTGAGAAAATTAATAGCATAAACCAATACATAAAATTTGATACAGAATTAGAAAAATATAAAAAAATTAACTTTTTAGATATTACTATAAAAAAAGGAAAAGATTGTTTCACTTTTAAAACTTACAAAAAACCATCGGACGTAAACAAAACAATCAATTATCATTCCTACACCCCTAGTACCATAAAAAAGAATACATATATTATGGACTTAAAGAAAATATACACTAGGACGAGCCAACATAACGAACTCAAACTATGGTTGAAAATTTAAATCATAAATATATACTTAATAACTACCCCAAGCACTTATTAAATATCTGGCAAACACAATATTACAAACACAGGTTTAATATAAAAAACAAGAAGGAAACCAACCATAAACCGTTCCCTTATATATCTAAACATATTTATGAAAAATGCTCCAAATCCCTAAAAAATGACAATATTATTTTGGCCCCTTTGTTAACAAACAAAATATCGCAGCAAATCTGTAATGTTAAAAAACCAAATAATAACAACATATGGGAAAAAACAGGAGTCGTTTATAAAATCAGCTGCAATTGTCAACACCCACAATATTACATAGGTGAAACTGGGCGTAAATTGGAATCACGGATCAATGAACATATGGCTGCCATCAGGTTGAAACATAACACCTCCCCTTGGTTTAACCACATAATAAACAATAGTTGCCAAATAGAAAAAAATAACACCAAAATTTTACATTCCGAGAAAAATATATATAAACGTAAGTTTAAAGAACACATAGAAATAAAAAAACATAGCAATAATAGTAACTTAGTAAATCTGTCAAATGGCATGCAAATCGACCAACAGTGGTATTATGTAATAGAGGGCGCAACAGACTAATAGCTTTATGTGTGGCACCCTACTGTGAACGTTCTAGTATTGTAAAAAGCGCAATGCTTTCCGAACAGCCTTAAAGATATATTTATAGAACTAAAATTTGATGTAAAATGTTTGTAATACATCCGGAAAAAATAGTAAGTACGTATTTACTTTTAGAAAACTCTATATTAGTTACACAGATCTTTGTAAAAAAATTTTTTATATAAGAAAACTTTATAATTATAGTACTACTGTAAGTACACGGAAAAATAGGAATTAAAAACGAATATGAAAACAGATACCAGTGAGAAATGTATAGTTAATAAGGAGGATACGAAGAACTAAAAAGGTATAAAAAATGTATTTAGTTAAAAATGTTCTTTAAGGAATTTTTTGTAAATCTTATTATGTACGCACTCGCGTCACCCATGTTAATAAAAAACCTTTGGTTTCCTGTAGCACTGATGAGGGACCAGGACTCATAAAACTGGTCCGAAATGCATTTGATGAAGAACCAATAAAAAAGTTTTAAGCCTGTTTAGCTGTAAGTTAGTCTACCGAATGTTTTCGGATTAAAGAGACAACCACCTATTAAACATATATATAGCTACTAAACAAATTTAATTAAAATATTTTTACATTAAAATTATAGAGCTAATTTAATAAGCGTGAATGAATATGCAGAATAGCATTAGTTGATTTGATCATGAATAATTTATAGGAAAACAAGAAGATATCCGTATCCTTTATTATTCATATTGTAATGATTGAATAATAATTCTGCTTGATTTTCTTTCTTTTTAATTTCAATCGTTTTTTTTTTCATATTATTCTTTATTATACTACGAGTATTGATAGGTTTTATGTATAAAATATACAGTATTATCATCTAATAAAGGATCTTTTCTCGAAATATCTGATATATTTAGTATATAATGATATAATTTAATAATTTCATTGTACTTCTTCACTTTTGAAAAATGTTTTGTATTCCTAGAAAAGTTGAAATAACTTAAAAAGTAATTTATTATTGTTCAAATTAGCATTACTGCTTATGATCAGTTTGCCGAACACCACAAATACCTTTACGGAAGATTATATAAATTTTATATCGTTTTTTTATCAATGTTACTCGAATTTTTTTTATTGAAAAGTTAAGGCAATTTTTTCTTTCGATTCAATGATGCTTTGATCAAGAAATAAAAATCTTATTTTTTTCTTCGTTCTCCTTTTCTTTATTATCCTGAATTTTAGTTTCCATTTCGTTTATTTTTGGTTCAAAAAGATCAGAGATTTGATGCGAAGCGTTTCCTTTCGAAGCTTTTTCCTCTGGCTATTGTACGAGTTTTTTGTATTTTTCTCGATCTTTGCCCTTTTATTTGGTTTCGAAAGTACAGGTTTACATATTCTTTGTTACTGATGTGTTTTCAGTGATTTGTAAAGGATATTCATGGAATTATTGTATATTTTAAACGAGAAGTTCTTAAAATTTCATTCTTCTAGTTTTGAAAATATTGAAAAATAAATATTGTCTTATCCTATATATTCTGCTCCTTTTTGAAAATAAAATTTCCGTTGACTCTCAACGGATTATTATTTATGATTCTTTCGTTATAAATATTTCGAATCCTTCAATGTTTTAAAGAGTCTTTTGAAAACAAACGTTTATAAATATTCCCGAAAAAGAATTGTAATTTTTGTTATGTTTCCGGACGAAATGTATTCCATTTGTCTCGGTGAAACAAGAAAATTCAATTAACAACAAAGAAATTTTAAGTAATGCTTCACAATAAGATTTCACTGGTAGTTTTTAGTTAAAAATTATTATTTATTATTTGAAAGAATTTAGATTTAGAATATTTTTAAAAATTTGTAGCTAAGATATTATAATTTCTAACTTTTTAATTTTAAATTTTCAAGTAATCAAACTATATTTTTACGATTAGAAATTTATTCTTGCTTATTTTCGTAATGCAAAAAAAATCCAAAAAATGAATAAATAAAAAAGATAAAATATAGTAACGGAATTACAAATTGAAGATCGTAATGCATTATTTTATATACTGCATACATTATTGTGTATATTGTATATAGCCATATATATATAAAGATCCTCTTAGTGTCTAGGATGAGGAACGGGTTCGACGTTTTCGGAAAAGATCTCCCATGAAAATATCCAGAAATTATATCTCCCGGATTCAATTTTGGATTCTCCAGAGACGACGGCTAACGTCTTAACTGTCTCGACTATCCGCAGAGCATTATTCTATATCGTGGTTACTATAAAATTTACATCTGCCTAGAGTATTCTTTTACATTAATTTTGTCTTAATTTATCGTACTGGTGTATTAATTATTATATGTAACTTTACCATATATGATTTGTTTAACGATAACGAAAATGTTTAAAGCATTTTTTAATATGGAATTTTTTACAATACAATTTTTGACTTCTTTTTTATTTTAAACTGAACAGATTGTATTGAATATCCCGAAAAGAGCAAATAGATAAATAAATTTTTAAAAAATAATAAATAGAAACTGAAACATTGAAGCCACATCGAAGCATATGTACTGTACAGAACACGTATAATCTTCGTTTTATGTTCTATCTACAATTTTCAAATGCAAATTATTTTATGCCTTTGGTTTAATGGGTTATAATGGATTAATGGATTATATAAAGTGCATTATTGGATTAAATTTTACACTCTACTAAGAAAGGAGTTTCAAAACATAATGTGTAAAAAAAAAATTGTACTCTGAAAAATATTATATAGAATATTTTCTCCATTAATCTTCGTTTTAAATTGCAAACAAATTCGGTTTTTTAAATTGGCATAAATTCCTGAATTTTCAACAGAATCGAATGAAATATTATTCAATATGTAATTTAAGAAACATATCAGGATATCATCGAAGTGCTTTGAATAAATTTAAATGAAATTTAGGTTATCGTTTTCAATGCATAGTTCTTTTTATTCAAAAATATATGATAAAATGGCTTTATTCTGACTCGATCCAAATTCTGTCCCCCCTCCCCCGAATATAACTTTTGAAAAATAAATCCAATACAGCAAAAATAATTCCGAAGTTAAATTTGCGTGTAAAGGCTATTTTATTCAAAACGATAGATTACAGCAATTTGATAATGCAATTATTTGGAATTAGTATTTTTTTAGAAAAAAAACAGAGTCAAATTATTTTAACAGAACTTAATTCAATTATTAAAAATCGCAGAGTTCATTAATGTGATTTTATCTTTTAATTTTGTCACTTCGATGAGTTTTCAATTTACTAATAAAATTTCTATGGAAATCCGTTTCGTGTAGCTCTATAGCTGTAGCGTAACATTTGCCTGTTATAATTTGATTTTGAAAATCTGGTGCTGAAAGTTTTCAGAATCTATTCATTGCTGTTATTATAAGTAATACCATAAACTTAGAATTTTTATATGATTCAGCAAAGCATTTTACATAGCGGTTTCCAAGGGCCATCGTTGGAGAAACACATATCTTGCATCAGAAAAAAATATATTGTTTACTACAGATACTACAGAGTCCTCCACAAAGGAGAAAGTGCAAATTTATGATAGTGTATTATATTCCAGCGGTTCTCGACTGTTGGTTAGCGAAGAGATTTCAGGAAGATGCTTGTCAAAAAAGTATTATAAAAAGAACATTAAAATACAAATTTTATTAAAAAGTAAAAAAACATATTTTAAAAAGAATGAATGTATAATATATATACATTTAATAATGAAATTAATATGAAATTTGTCCTTGTTTGTTTTGAAATAATTTTTCGATGAATGGTTCAAGGCCAAGAACAGCAGCAACAAATCTTCCAATGATTTTGTAGGCTACCTTGGTTTTAATCAGAACTATTATAGAAAAAACCACTACGCATAAATATAGTATGACAAATAAAATTAAAACTTTAATTATTTTAGATGCTAACTCAGAATATTAATTTTTATTACCCAACTAAAATTTATCCAGATCTTTACACAAGTCATTCTGTTTTAATTAAACTATAAGACTTCACAGTCAAACTTAACTATCAGTTTTTTCTAGTGCTTGTACTGTATTTATTTCAGCCATATCTAGCAATCTAACGATCCAATATCCACTTTTTCCGAAAACATTCTTTTCCTTTGAAAATATTGCTCCATTAGATTCTGAAATTGACTTCATGTTCGACATTTTTCTACGTGTAGCTTAATATTAAATTTTGTCTGTATATTTTCATCAATTGTTTTTCTACGCAAATGATTTTTAGAATTTCTTTAATTCATTTCACCAATTTTTAATTTTTTTTTCGCAAATACAACGCTTTTAGACTTTTAGTTAATAAAATCGCAACACTAAAATGAATTGTTAGGGGGAACGTAGCCGAAAAAGGTTGGGACACAGTAGTACATTTTAAGACATTTCTACTGTTTTCAATTTTGGATTTCAACTTATTTTCAGTTGATATGTGCGCCTTACTCTCTTTGCAATTGTACCAATTGGAACATAACGTAGACGGGAGATAAACTCAATACTGTTATACTTTTCTTTTTTCTAGAAATCACAATTTCTTGTGTTATTACTGGATATTTGTATTATTGTTATTACTGGAAATATTTGCACTAGATATTACACGTTTTCATCTATCCGCAACAAAATTTTATTTTGTATCAGATTCTTTATCAAACTATTATTTAATATATCTTAGTAAAATCTCTAGGCTATACACAAAATCCTGTTATTGAATTTCTTATTTGCTACACATCTAAATCTTTAACGATTTTAATGGATACAAAATTTTCCGTTCTACCTTATTTTGTCCTCTTTGTTCAGTGCTAGGATGCATGGAACAAGTGCTCATTCAGGTTGGTGGATGGTCATTAGTCGGTAATATACGACATTTTGGGAAACCGGAAGTTGATCCCACACAGTAGTTAGCAAGTAGCTATTTAATGTATGATTCAATCATTATAATTCGATTCAAAGTTACTAACTTTGTGTTGTAAATTGTGCTTTCTAGATATTATACATTGACAATTACATATATGTGCATGATACTACAGTTATGGACAGACTTAAATATTTCGTGTTTTCTATCAGTTACGTACAGTTACGCAAAATGTATGACAATTATAATTAATTACTGTTTTACTTAATTTTTCTCTGTCTAAACCAGCGGTTTAACTAGAAATTTTAGTCTCTTAATGGTAAAGGACTCGCTAATGCTAAAGACCTTCCTATAGGTATCATCATCTATACGAATTTAAACAAAATTTTTAAATCTGTTCCGTAAAAACAACGTTCGGAACATTGTTTAGGCTTCTTTATAGGACCTTAAGCGTCGCTTAACCGTACTTAACAGTAGTTCCGTTACTGATCCAAACTTACAGTCTGTTACAGTGTTGGCAAAAATATAGCATATGACATCGAAAGAAGTGTGTTTTATATTTTAAATTGACACTCATAAATTCAGCGCTATGGAAGGAAAACACGTATTGTACTGTACAGTACATAACATTTATAACGCATTGCACTTAGGTACAACACGTATTAATTGTCAAGATTGAGGTAAAAGAAAATTATCGTTAAATAGATTTGTTAAATAAATGACAGCTAGAAAATTTCTATTAATTTCTGTTGGATATTACAAAATTAACACATAGATAAGAAAACATTCGTGACATCGGAGTTTTCCAATTCAATCCGGAAACTGAATATTTTTATTCCTCAAATCCTGAAACACCGGGCTGAAAAATTAAAGGATTTATAGTTAGATATTTGCCTTGGCATTGTAATATTTTATGAGAATTTATATTTAAGAAGCAATCATATATTACAAGAAATACAAAACTTCTTGCAAAAGAAATAAACAAAACACTTGGCGTTAAATTCTTAAGGTTATTTTAAACCATACTAGAAAAGTACGAATGTAGTTATAGCTAATTTTCACTACCTTCAAAAAGAAATAAATACTGAAATCCGTAGAATTGTTTTGAATACAGTATTTTATATACGCATAGCACGATTTCAAGGAGGCAGTAAAGTCGTCAGCCTACACTTCGGAGAACTCAGGTGATAAATATTTCGTTATATACATTATTTTTTACTAGATTCATACTAAAATTCTATTATAATTAAGAATATCTTAATTTATGCATTTATTTATTGTTACTTTGCTGCTACATTAGAACTATAAATCTTAACAGGAACCCTCTATACTCGACACTAATGGATCACTATCTTTGTTATTATCAGTCACATTACATTGATTTACTGTAGGTACGTGAAAATATTACGATATAACAATTCTAAACACAATATTTTTATTAATTTTTGTAAATATGTAATGATATTATTATTCAGACATTACAGTAAAAAATCTTGGAATAGTGAAATGTCTTGCATGGATTTGCTTTGTTAACTTTCTATATATAATAATACTGTACAAAGTACAAAGTTTAGTGCATAAACATAAGAGCGTAGTTCTATAAATAATCGTTTTCGTAATATTTAAAATTCAGTCAGAAATCTCAGCGATTAAAACTAAAACGGACGGATATTAGAAATATTATTTATTCACGCCGTTTAACAATAGATAAAAATGCTTATAATGTTTGAAGTAGTAAAATTTCGTATTAAAACTCTGAAGTAATCGCTTACTTTAATTTGACCTTTTCGTGGAAACAGCTTTGTGGAAACAAGTCATAAAATTTAGACGGAGAATAATAAAATATATAAATTTTTTTCTATTTTCTGAACAATTAACTTCGTACTACAGAAGTAAAATAATAATTGTTAGCATTTTCAAGTCAAAACAATGAAAATGTTAAATAATATTTGTTAAAACGTGAAAATGTATAGATATTATGTCTAGTTTTTTTGTATTTGTAAAATAATTTACAGTATTCATTTTATATGAATTCATTTAACTTAAATTTATGTATAAATGCAGCACGCGATTATTGAAATTTCGTTATAGAATTTTAAATAATTATCCAAATATATTTCTTATTATTTATGGTCTATCTTAAAGGAAAATTAACTAATTAGTTAAAAATTTAAACCGAAACAAAATTAACATCTAAATATGTAAACGAAAGAAACTTTTAATTACAATTCTTTACGAAAAGCGAATGATTGATTCAACGTTATAAATCTGAGCCATAAAATTTGTCAATGGATGCTGTTAAATCACATGTTATTGCATATTTAAGAAACTGCTTTTGTAAAATAAATCGATAAAAATATTTAAATTATAAAATATGTTCTGTTTTAAAAGTCTACTATATTTAATGAAATGCAGGTTCAAATATCGCATTCAGTGATTTATAAGTTTTTCGCAATGTAAAAGAGAAAATTTTATATATTAAATTTAATTATTTAATGAAATAATCAGGACTTTTAATACATAAAGTGATATTTAAGTATTAAATAATATTATATGTAAATTTCTTTTAATTTAAATTTGAAATTTAAAGTTCAAATAGAAATAAGAACATCAAAATTATTTATAAATTTGTTACCTAAAAAACAATATAAGCGAACATACGCTATGTAAAATGTAAAAGTAATAAAAAGCTAAATACGTTTCCGTTACTCTTACATCACACAGACAATCAATCATATCAAACATACATCATTTAATCATACAAAATTCAGTGCTTGAGATATGCTATTTATAGATTTTTTGAGTATGTCAAAATAAGTAGCGGCATTCAAGATTTTTAGACACTTGAATAAGTGAAAAATATATTAAGTTTATTTATGGTACTAGTCAATTAAGAATTAATATAAATCAATTATTACACAAAAAAATATTCATTGATATATTCTATGTCCAGTTTGGCGTAGTCATAGATCATATGGTATCAAGAAAGACATCCTTCTTCTTTGACATTAAGTGTTCTACCTTTCACTTATAACTTTATAAAGTTTTGGAAGTTTTTATCTTATTTTTTATAGACATTTTTCGGGGAGAAAAATTGAAGAGATAGCAGCAAATGAACAGAAAAAATCTACAGTATTTGAAAATAATTTTAATTATGCTTTAAACATGCACAGTATGCAATTTTGGAGTATAATTTACAATTTCATATAAAGTTCTTCGATTTCGAATGATAATATCGCAGTCAGCCTATGTAATAGTGTTTCCAAAGGGCGAAATACATTGGCAATTTTTGGCTATATACACTGACGCATAAAATCGTTATTAAGAAAAAGTACTGAAAAGCCGAATTTACTATGAGATAGAAAATGATATAATGTTATAAATTTCAATATTTATACATAAATGGAACGATTAAAAATAAAAGATAGAAGGAAAAACTTTCGTTTCTGTGAAGATGTTTCATGGAAATAAAAAACAAATAAAAGAAAAATTTGGAATATGAATTGTGTAGAAAAAATTACAAAAACATTAAATGTACTAAAAAGTACACTTGAAAATGGTAATTAAAAAAAAATTTTGATAAATTCCTAAAATGTTACTCAAATGATAAATGGTTCCAAGAGATCGAAAATACATTTTTTTAAATAGAAAAAAAGATATAAGCACTTACAAATATTTAGAAAAACGAAGAATCTATAAGCTCTTAGAAAATTCCTTTCTTTGTACGAGTATATTTACTCGTACAAAGCCGAAGACAAAAGATACACTGATAACAAAATATAGAAAAACGAAAAACTTGTCATCCGAAGATTAAAAAAAAATATTGTGTCGTTTGTAGACGTATCGATTTCTTATAAGAAACATCTTAATTTGATCGAACAGGTGAAATTAGCTACTGTTGACAGGTGTAAGAAGAAAAATCTTCGAATGAGTAATCAACTGCAAGATCTCACGTGTCGTATTTCTGTTATTCTGTCAACAGGACAGAAAAATCACACTTTATAGATGATGATCTTTAAGTTTATTATTCATTTAAACGTTTTTTTTCTTTTTGTACCTTATGTAAATGTTCATTTACGTATTATATATTTTGTCAACGTGGACATTAATTATTAATAGGACAATTATACTGGTTTTAAGCTTTTACGCAAGAATTGAGGAAAAAGTTCTTAAAGAAAACAGACTTTCTTTATTAAGCTACCTGTTAAGCTACCGTTTATTAAGCTATTAAGCTACCCTAAGCTAAAGAAAATCTGTTTTCTTTAAGAACTTTTCCTCAATTCTTGCGTAAGAGCTTAAAACCAGTATAATTGTCCTATTAATAATTAATGTCCACGTTGACAAAATATATAATAAGAAACTAAAGGACAGTAAGGCATTAATAATTGTTCGTTTACGTAATTTGTGTGGATTATTGTTTTTTACGTACATTTTCACATAAATCGAAATATACACAATTTTGCATTCAGGGCTGCCGAGGTGAGAAAAGGGTTACTTGTCCCGGGATCGTACACATTTTAGGAGACGAAATTTTGCCAATATGGCAAAATAATTTTTTATTTGATCAATTTTTTAATTGAACGCATATTTTACAATACATTTGTCAGGACATTATAAATGAACAACCCTATATATAGTATATTGATAATTTATTTAAGGGCATATCATACAAGAAATAATATCCTTTGTGATATGTCCTTAAATTATTAATATACTATATGATTTAAAAACGCAACGATTAAAGGACAAAAGATTTTAAGTAAATTAAACTCTACATATATTATATGTAGGCTTTATATAAGAATAAGAAATAGATGGTTTATTTTCATAATTGGGTTGCAATTTGAAAAAACTATAGACCTATAAATTCCCAGTGTCGTCAGTCTGTCTGTCTGTCCTTCCTTAATCCCGAAAACGGAGTTAGATAGATGAGTGCCGAAACCAAATATGAGAAGCTTAGGACAGGAAGCTTTTAGGCTGCAATTTTTTCAAATTGCAGCCCCATATAATTCATATTTACATACGTATTATAATTAATATTAATATAATATATAAGTATTATCGATATATTCGTTTTATATCGACAATATTAAACTTCTTATCTTCCGAATAACTATATTTAGATCACCAATAAAACATAAATACATAAAATAGAATTAAAATTAATTGTATACAATAGTAGTAAAAAGACAATTGAATAAAATATTTTTTCCTTTTTGAGTTGTTTCTACTCAGCTGTGCACAAGGATGAACAATTCATCACAAATTCAGCTCTTTCATTCTAACAATTTAAAGATAATAGCGCTCTCTGTTTGTTAAATTCTTCTTCAAATTTTATTCCGTTTCTTATTTCATTTGCTTGAGCTTGTATATTATGTATATTTGTTTTCTCATTATTGTATTCTATTAAATAATCGTCTACACAGCGATAGACTGCCCTAATTACTTTAAACTTTGATATTTTAAAATTTATTCTAATTATAATAATACATTTGTAAAGCATCAAAATATAGAGGAAACTGGAGCGATCTTAGAGCCAAACATGATATATTGTAAAAAATAAAAGGTTGGCAGTACCTGTCAAGTTACGTCATGATTCCGATCAACCACGTAGTATTTTATATATATATATATATATATATATTGTTACGCTCACGCTATTTCGTCTATGTTTTCTGAAGCTAAAAACTCGTTGTTGTTGAAAGATGTTACTCTTTCAAGAAGTGCGTTTTTACAAGTAATACATAAAGTCTTTACGTATATTTATGAATGTGGATAATAATATGTTTTGTGTTATTTATTTACCACATATCAAAATTTTGATAGGGCAGCGTTTCTCTTTCCAAAGCTGGTTGTAATCAAATATGGCGATTTGGGCAACCGCGAACACTTTCTCGGGATAATCACGGACACAGCTTTATAGTGTCCGGAATTTCCTCGAGGTTTATTTACTCTGGTATATTTACTCGGTTTTTCTTATAATACACGACAATTTTAGGTTACCGTGGTCAAGAGCAGATCCTTGCCGTCGGTGGCAACCTAAAATTTTATGATTTAAGATGTTCATTTCCTTTTTTTATAAATTTACGATTTCAATTTTTAATAAATATGTGTAAATAAATTATATTTCTTTTCTTGATTTCCTTTGTTTGCAAAATTCTGCCACTTTCTAGCTGTCCCGTCGTTGCACCACAGAATACATGACACTGTATAGTTGTTCAAATTTTTATTTTGTGGGGAAGAAAACGGGCTATATTTTCTAATGTCTTATACGTTATGATAACCAGCAGATTAAAGTATCAACTAATATAAACATATTTAAGTTTTTTCTAACGGATCCCGTGATACAAACTAAAAATATTCGCTATTTTTCCAGTCTCCTCTACTTGTTTAGTTATGAACTTTTTGTCATGTATTCTAAAAGAAAAAATCTGGGAAACGAAGTGGCATATTATGAACCTTGTTCTAATTTTTTTTCTGAGTTTTTATTAAAGATCTAGTGTTTATTCCATTCTTGTCTACAAATCCTATTGAGTTCAAACACGAATTATCGTTGCAGTTACCAAAGTGACAAGAGATACATACACTTGGAAAAGGATTGAAATCAGGCGGGATGTCTGCTATATCACTAATGGCGTTCACATCAAACCAAAACGGCTATTTTAGGTAAAACTTGACATGCTCTGCTATAAATTAATGCCTCAACTGATTCTATAAATCTTTTGATTAAAATTTTATACGCTTTCAAAGTTATAAATTCCTTTGTATTAATATTGTGATATGATAATGATCTTCGCATTGTTTTGTTTGAGTTATTTCATAGGATATAAGTTTAAGAATTAATTGCCCTTTAATGTAAATTTATAAACTTAAATACCGTTATATTCTTTTTTAAATTTTATTACTTAATCAAAATAACTGATCAAAATTAGCCTGTTATCTTCAATCTCCGAATTCAATGCGTTCTATAAATTAAAATTTAAATGATAAAAGTTTAATAAATTAGTAATTTTTCATCTAAAATAAAAATTAATTTATTAAATTTAAAAAACATTAAAACATTTTTAGTTAGAAACTTTATAAATAATTCATTTTTATTTTTACTTTTCGAAATTTAAAAATGATATTCATTTAATAAGATTTATCAATGTAACATAGCAACTGATAAACAACGTAGGCATATATAATTATATATTCATATATAATCGTGTATTATTGTCATTTTATTATTTTTAAATCAAACTTTTCACAGACTTGGCAAATTTTTATCAATTATAATCGGATTATTTGATAAAGAATTTAGAAGTTTCGTTTCTCCTGAAGAATTTTAGTTTTATTCTTATATCTTTCATTTTAATTCCGATGTTGAAGTATGTTTTATTATTTATAAATAAATTTATCGTATTTAAAAGTATATGATTTTTATTAATTAAGATTTACGTTTCTCTAGAAATTTTTAGACATCGGCTATAAATTTATAAGAAAATAATTTTTATTGTTATATAATTTCATTTCTGTAAGATTTCGTACGACTTTTAAAAATGGATTCCAAATAATCTGCCAAAAAACTAGTATTATGTTGTCTTTTTTTATGTTTTTACTCGGATTTCTTTTAGTTTAAATTGTTTTCTAGCTTTGATTTTCTTTCTAATAGATTTACAAAGTTCAATCTATTCGATATTTATTTTACTTTCGTTTCTTTCATCTGTTTAATTGTTTTATTTTCAACCGATTTGTTTTTTTATATGTTGCTACTATTTACCTTTGCTTCTTAATTTGTCTGCGACGATAGAATTTCGTTCTTTTAACAGTCGTCGTTTTTTAATGCGAATGCTTAAAAGATAAATAGGTTCATTACAAAAGAAAGTATTTAAGTTTTTGCAAATTTCAAGAACGTTTTCAGAATGTAAACACTGCAAAAACAACGCATTTTATCGATTCTTTAACAGTTCGATCCGTTTGAATAATTTTCTGCCTAATAATATCTAGCGTAATGTGCTTAAGATTTTAATATCTATAAAATATTTTTTGGATAATTTAATTAAACACATAAAATAAATTAAAGTTTATTTTTTAGCTATCAAATTGCTATTCTATTTATAACTTTTTTTTAAAAAATTAATTTTGTCTAAATAATATGTGATTTTATGATAAGAAAGTTTCTCGGTTTTTAAAGCGCTTGCAATTTTATTTTAAATATTTAAATATATTTTTTTAATTCAGTTTAAAAAAGTATTTTCATTCATCTTCGTTTTTCACTAGTTTATAAATTTATTTTTTAATTTAATACAAAATTGGACACTATTGACTTTTTCAATATAAAAAATAAAAACGGCTTTTGAGAAAACTGTATAAAACTATTTTTAAAAAATACTGTACGAAAAAATCATTGTAGTAATCCAATTTATTCATTCGATTTTTCTCTATAAGTCCTTTGTATTAATATCATACTAACTCAATTGATATTAAAATATGGATTTTTTTCAATCATTTATCGCAGATATATCATTAAAAATATCTACTGTGTTTTTTTTTCTTTGATTCTAAAACTTAGAAAGTTAAGAATTAGTTATCAAACAGTTCAATAAACATACAAGCTTTCATTAAATATATCGAATAAAATTGAATTACAAAGTAAACATTCTGAACTTAAATTAAGTAGTATCATTTATTGTTAGAATAAAACACATCGATTGATATTTTATTAAATATTTTCTATTTTTTGAGCTATGGTAAATCAGACCAGACGAAACACAGTTAAGATTTACTATTAATAAAATGATATTCATTACAATAAAAAGTTATTATATTGAAATATTATACAATTATAGAATTTATTTAGATAGTGATCAAGAAGTTTACTACAGTAGTGAACCGAAAATCGGAATCAATTGGGGACTGGGGTTGTTCAGATTAGGGATTTGTTCCGATTACCCATTATGTACGAATAAATATATTAACCTGTCCGATGTTCAAATTTATCTCCGTTGCGTGTCGCTTCCTGTTGAATTTTTCTCCGTTGCGTGTCGCTTCGTGTTGAATTTTCGTCGATTTTAAGCCTAACGAAAATTTTTATAATAATAATCGAGGCTATCGTATCGTTAAAAATTATTTCTGCATTTTGTACAAACAAAATAAATATATTGAAGAATATAAAAACATGAAAATTATACTTTAGAAGTAAATTTAGTATCAAAAACGTTCGATTCAGCACGACACAGTCCGACTGAAAATCGTGCCGATTATCGGCGATTCCGATTACCGGGGTTCCGATTTACGAGTTTCTACTGTATTAAGTTTCTACATTTTCTATTAATTTCAACTGAGAACACAAATTTCAGATTAAATTAAAACGAAATTTATAATTTGGCAATATTAAACTGAAAAATAATATCACCTTTCGAAAAATCCAGCAACGAGTTGCTTAACTTTCCCGGCAATAACATTTAAAACTGCGTGTGGCGCCATCTGTTATGATATTTTATTTTAAAAACTTCTTATATTTTGCATTATTATAGTGTCAGTGGTTATTATGCCACATACAATTTTAACTTTGTGCTAATGTGTTTCGGTGTTTTTTAAACTTAAATGCTATCTTTGAATAAAGAAATTTCTCTTAATTCAAGAAAATAACCCCTATTACGCTTTTATTATTATTTAAATATTATTTCGTAGTATAATTGAAAATTATCTCCTTGGTCCCCTTAACTTCGTGTTCGAGTGTCTGGAAAAACGAGCAAGAATCCATGCCAATTTTTTTCAAGTTGTTTACCAAATAGAGAACTCGTTTTTTAAGTGCTTTTTTTTCCTATTTTTTGCAAAATACAATCTTGTTTTTTCATGATTGTATTTGAAAAGAGGAAAATCTATTCGAGAGAAATCCTAGTAATTTCAAAACTATTTTAGAATAGTTAATTTTTTTCTTTGCATGAAAAAAAATCGCAAAAAATAAAATTAAAATCAGAAAAGAAGAATTATAAAGAAAGTTCATTGTAACAAACACTTTGCTATTGTGTTACTTTTCAAATGGACACATTATAACTGCTCATAATCGAATACGTATCGAAGATTTATCATTTCCTAACATACAATTTATTTACTTATATTACAATTGTAAATGACATATTCTATTCTTTAATAATAATAGCAATTCAGAAAAAGAACATAATTGAATTGCGATATACAGTATCACGAAACTTTTCATTTATATAAATAAACTCGTAATAAATTTATAAAAATCACAAACACGTTTGAAATTCTAAATAGAAGTACCGAATCTTTTATTGAATTTATTTCTCTAGGATTAATGAACAGAAAATTAATTAATAATGGTAGGATTATTGTTACTTGCAAAGGTATTAACGGGATTAACACGAATTGATTTTTGTCAGTCAGGAGTGTTTTTATCGAAATCATCCCCCATGATAATCTATTAATCTACAATATTAATGAATTTATTGATTAGTATCATATCAATAATATAAAATTTTATTTCTTTTTAAATCTTAGAGAAATCTCTTACTTTTGAAAACTTGTTTACTTCCGTAACTGAATTTCGATTTATTTATTTAGTAATGATTTCATTGATAACCTTTTCCTCCCGGATTCCATTTAAACAAGTAGCGATATCAAAACAAAGTTTATTGATTATCATTTCTTTAAGAAGCGCTGCTTTCGATCCAGATGGGATTTCAAATAACTTTGTTAAATTTTTCTACAGAATAAAATCGATTGTTGGCTTCCAAAGATGAATCGCTTGCTTTTGCAGCATTTTTCTTCCCCTTCTTTTTTGTAATCTGGAATTTTCGTGGGCGAAGTTTTAAAAAGATTTTTAAAAAATGATTCTGGTAAATTGAAAGCTGGGTATTTAATGTATTTGATAGCTTATATTGTTTTATTTTCTGGAATATGTGATGCGGGTTATTTAATGCAGATATATTCTGAATGAAATCGTCCATCTTCATTATCATCGTCGCAAATTTATACGGTTATATATCACACTTTTTATATTTAATAAAATACGCCTAGAACAAAATATATTACTGTTAAAATGTAATAAAATAGATTTACGATATTTATCTTAATGTATTGTATTTGCATTGAGTGTAATTTTCGCCGCTCTTGAAAATTTGTTCGTGTATCTTAAATATGGTTTTAATTTTACATTAGAATATTATACAAAAATTAAAAGGAATTTTGTTTATATTGGACTTTGTGTTCGATTTTTAATTAATATCTCAACATTTATCACCGATGCTTAAAACTTTTTTGTATTAAATTTCAATCAATCGGATCATTTTCCTATCAAGATATAGTTTAAGTTTAATTTCACAGAAAGACGTGTAATTAACTCCACATTCTGTAAACGATGAACTCCTTAATAGGTTCTTTAAAGAAAAAATAAGTGAATTTATTTCTAACAATGACCAAATGCCGAGTAATGCTTTTGTTTTATAAACCCTTAACATATACTAAATATTGCTCGATAAATGTAATACCTAGTATATAGACCGATAATCGAAAGGTACCGTGGTTTGTGAGAGTTGCCATTCTACGAAAAAACAGAAGTTGATATGTCTTAGAAGATTTCGTCAATCAAATACAGAGTCTGATTTAAATAATACAAATGAAACGTAAATTCAGTGTTTTATGCAGAGCCAAAAAAAAAATTCTTTCGTATTTTCTGGTTACAGTTGGTTAAAACGTGAGACACTCGAATTTTCTGGAGTCGGGTGAATAGATTTCGTGGGAGGCAAAATTCACCGAGGAATGAGATTTCATTGTACGAGTGGTATATTTTTTTTTTTTTCGGAATTAACTGATGATGGTAAATACGGTCGTTAGTGATTTAATCACATAATTCGGTGCAATTTTATCTGGATTATCATCTCCTTTACTTTCGTTGTTGTTCTGCTTTTACACAGTAATATTTTAGTATAAAATGTACTGTACAGTATCATTTTAAGACTCATTGCTGTCCATTTTCGTATTAAACGAAAACGCAAGTTCCTATATAATTTCTGATAGGGATTCTATACAATATTGTTTGTTGCACTACTGCTTACAGTTTACATTCCTTGACGACTTCATTAAATGTTTTATTATAAGGTAATTATCATTTTTAATATTTAATGTTGTGCTGAAGGATTGATAGATAATAGTGTTTTGGAGCGTTTTACGTCATCTGGAGAAATTATTATTATCCTTGTAACTCACCGTTTTCGGAAACAACAATAGGTTACATAATAATGAGGAAAGTACCAGACCAGGACTTTATTTAAAACTAATAATTTCCACAAACCACAGACAATATCAAAATCTTGTACAGCTTTCTCATAATAAAGAAAACGTTTTATCTCCTCCTCAAGCTATAAATAGTGTACAGCCAAACACAATTTCCTCGAACTTATCACTGACATTTACCACCTTGGTCACCTGAAGCTCTCTCTCCTTTTGGTCCTGGCTGTTCCGCTTTTAATTGTTCATCCAGTGTAGCTCCGCACTGTCTAATTTACATAGGATGATGTTCCAGGATCGGGCAACGATGCAAACTAAGTTAAAAATTTTCGTTTTTTTGTTCTTTTGGTCATTGGTGCTTGGGAGTTTGTCCGTAACAACAAAAAAAAGGAACCAAGAAAAAGAAAAGAACAAAATAAAAATAACGCCCCAAAACAAGAATTAATGATCGGACATTGACTCCTTTACACCCTGAAGGATCTTAGAATTTTCTGTAAGAAATGATAGAAAACACTTCAATATTCGATTCATTTTTAGAAACGAATTAAATTCAGATAACAGGATGTGAATGTATTATTAACATTAGACGATATTCAATAGTTTTTAACCTAAAGATTAGGCAGTATTTCTTTTAAAACACGCGCTTTTTAACAACTTTCGCTAATTAACATCTTGAGCTCTTTATTTTTAAGAGATTTCAAACATTTCCTGGCTTAAATACAGGCTCTAAATAGGCTTAAATACAGGTTCTAAATATAGTGTAGGCTGAAATGAAAGCGTGTGAACTATAAATCATCGAGTTGTAAGAGCACTCTCTTAAGTTTTCCATAAGTAGTCTATTTTTATCGTCGTGAAACCTCCATAAGATTAAAAACGAACTAAAAATACTCGTAAAAGTTTATCACACGTATTTTATTACTATAAAACTTACATAATAATTAGTTTCTAACGTTACAAATATCCAATTTATTAGATAATTGAAGATCTTTTAAAAACACATATTAAAAAATACCGAAAAAATTGAATTTCGAAATTGAAGCCGACACTTCAAAATTTTCAATATATTAATTAATTTTGTTTATTTTAATTTTTTTTGTAATGTATTGTATTTTATTAAATGTTATAATGTACTTGTGTATGTTTATACTTCAATAACTAAAAAAGTACAGATAATAACGTTTGAGAGCATTACTTTTGAAGTTTTTTATGTACGTAATAATTTTATTCGCCCACGTTTTAATTTATTAACTTTTAATGAACTAGATAATGTTTATCTAATAAGACACTGCACGTCAGGAGATTCCGGTAAGAGGAAATTAATTTATTTCCTTTTTTTATGTAACATTTTGTAAAATTCTTTTATATACTAAATTAAAACATAAAAAAAAATTTAAAACCTTGTGTGGAAATGCATTTCAAACTAATTTTTTACTGAAGTCCCTCTTCAGTTCCTGATTTTAAATTACTGATTTATTAAAACAAGATCTAGTTTAGAAAAGTGTTTTTTTTCAATATAAAAAGTAATACAATTTAATATTATAATGAACATAAATTAGAATAACATCTACAGTATTAGAAGAAAGTTTCCTATTCATTATAGTAAACTTGGCGTACTATTTTCTAACAGTTTTTCTTCTATTATCTTTAAATCTGCAAGCGAAAATACACGATTTACTTTCTCTTCGACTGTCGGAGAGTTTTATTTTATTTACAGATCTCCTGTAAATAAAATAAAATGAATTAATTAATAAAATGCCCAGGATGACAATAATATAAAATATCCGGATATTTGGACACTTTTATATATTAAACACATAATTTAAATAATAAATAAAAATATTGTAGAAATTTGAAAAGATTTATGGTTAAATACGTGCATTTATTTTTGATATGAAAATATATAAAAACTAAAATATCGATTGTATTGAATGGTCCTGTTATTTATATTAGCGGATTCTCCAACAACATGAAAAATATTTTTCGATTATTCTTCATTCTTCCATCGATAAATAATTTTGATTGGTTTTTCAATATAAAAAATGATTAGACGTACTAAAACAAATATAATACAAATATTATTATGTTCAATAGTGTAAATATTGATAAATATCTGTATGAATATACTTTTAATAGAATAAACAATGAAATCAAGTAGCAATAACCAGGACAAATACATATTATATAATTATATTTTTAAAATATTTATATCAGACATGGGCAAATGCGGCTCTTGCTGAAAGTGTTAATTTCTGTTTTTTATTATTATTTTTACAATTTTATTTTTATAATTTTGTGAAAATATATTTATTAAAAAATTCAATATTTATTTTATATTATATTTATATTATATAATAAAATCGCACACCTTACCATACTATCCACCACGACAGTACAGAACTGCGGCTCCCATGCATTTTGCAAAACCTACATTTCGGCTCCCACTGAACTCTTGCTTGCCCACCCCTGATTTATATTATTTACTGTTATAGAATATACATTAAACGAAACAATTCATAATACTATAACAATTTAATATGCTGCATGAAAACCAGAATACTAATAAAAGATTTCGAGTCGACCTTCAAACAATGACAATTGATTAATTTACACATAGTAACTGTGTTTGTCATAAAATTTATTCATCTACTCATTTATTTACATAAAATGTACTGTACTTCTACTAACTATGGGCTCAAATGTCTTCTTAAATTAATTACAATAGATTTAAATAAATATTGAAACATTTTTCTAAATTGTCATTTATAAATAAACTGTTTATTCTTCATGTTTTTCATCTCAAGATGGATTTTCAATTAGCATATAAACTAAAACGAGCCAAAAAGTGTTCGTACTGATAGAAAATAGATATGAGTAACTGTGAATGAGCTGATTCACTGAAGTGACTAAGCAAAATGAATCGATTTTAAATTTAAATTTAAATTTCGTTTTATTTATGCAACTCGAAAACAATCAAGTCGAATGCATGATTTTCGAAACAAGTTTTGTAGATGAGAATTCGATTCCTTATTATAAAAGATAACTTCGGTTCGACATATTAAATATCTGAGATGTACTGTACAGTACAGTACTTTATAAGCAATTTGCAAATTAAAATTACAACCAAATCTGCTGTAAAATAATTATACATACAGTAGTAAATTTGCCTCTTTACATAAAGTTTTAATAATTAAGATAATTTCCTTTGTTTTGAATTAGCTTGTAAATCCTTTTCGGCATTGTTTCTCACAAATGTTGCATGTTTATTTTATCCCAACAACTACAGTATAAATTGCAACTGTCAGTTTATTAGCGGTTGTGTATATTTTGTTTATTGTCAGCATAGCATATTCGAGAAAGCATTGCCCACACATTTTCCGTGGAATTTAAATCTGGGCTACACAATGGCCAGTCCATTACATCTATTTTTTCGTGTTTAAAGCAGTTTTGGTGGATTTGGATACATGAAAGGGAGCATTGTCTTGCTGGAATATCCACTCAAAATATCAAAATGTGTTATTTGAACATCTTATTCCATTTGCATCAGAGTTTCCTCTGGTGACTAAGACGTTCAAATAACACATTTTGATATTTGTCTGAAGTCATTCTATCATTAATTATGACAATATCTGTTTTGCCATTAAAAGCAAATGCTGATCAAATCATGATTTCACAATTCCACCTGTCTGCTAAAATATTCTTTTGGCCGCTTTCTTAAATCATGCCAATAATACCTATTACCATCTGGTTCTCCCAGCTTAAACTTTTCTCATTTGAAAACACACTTTTCCATTTGTAAGACCAACTCGTTACTGATTTTACCTATTCTAGTCTATTTTGTTTGAGATCATCTGTAAGCCTAGGTTGTGCCTTGAGTTTAACATAGGCAACATTATCGCTATTTTTCAAAACATTAGCCACTGATGCATGCGACACTTTCGATGACAAACTAGCAGCAATGGCACATGTAGATGTGGGTGCCGGGAGGCGGCCAAAGTCTCGTTCCTCTTTTTTGTCGGCTAACAGGTCCGTGAGACCTGCCCACGTCAAGATGGCGGTTCGGATGAGTTCGCGTTCCGCGTTTTCATGCGAGTGGAGGAAGTGAATGGGTCCGACGATAGAGCGGCGGAGACGATACCCGAATAAAAGACATAGCCAACGGATAATAACAACAACAAGAATTTATTTAAGCTAGCAAGATAATTACAAAAGGGGCGCGCGACGGTCGCCTCTTTCCGGATTCGCGGAGGGGGAGTTTACATAAATTCGGGACATACCTCGGGATCCGGGTCGGTCCTCGTAGTCGACAATATTCCGTTGATTTTAGGCGGTTCCCCTCGATTTTGTCCGCACACGCACAGTTAAAAGACAAACGTAACCGACCCCCCTTTTCTCTGTCGTCGCCTTTTTATTCTCTCGGTCACAAGTTCCAGTTTCGCCAACCCGCGTTTTTCGACTCTTGTTCCTCCTGATTCATATTTTCTCCGTGGGAACCAAGTAATAAAATAATTTTATTATTAACGGCTTGGTTCCGGCGGGTTCGAATTTTCACATAGACATTCCTTGTGAGGTGGAAAGATGGAAAAATCTTTTCTTTCTCTCGCTTAGAGTTTATTTCCGATCATAGCATTTATTTATCCCTTATTGGTCACTTTTTAAAGAAAAATTTGAATTGTTCCAATAGATCTTTTCAGAAGTGTTGCAATCTTGTCTATAAGACTATTCTTGTCCATGTTACAAAACATTTTTCTCATTTCTTTTTCACCCAAATTTTCTGTGAAGTAATTATACATACAATGTGTGTACATTGTATTGTACACACATTGTACATAGAATTGAGTTGTAATTTTTATATTAATTCATCACTCAGATATTTGAATATTTTTATTTTTGAATATGGTGTATTCGTGAGTAATTACTTATAATAATGAGCTTATTAATTGTTAAACTGGTACAAATAAATATTGTGTTTAGATATACACAAATTTCAAGTATATGTATAATTTCTTTACAGACCTTAAATTAATCAATGTACAGTACATTATAACGTTTGACTATATCTTATGGGTATACATTGTAAGTTTGACATTAATCTGTTTTTAAAATACATTCGATTTCACGACACCCCTTTCCTAATTAGTCCGTCCGTCCCGTTAATGTATAATGAATCCGTCAATTGACATAAAAATATACACACGAGAACTGTTTGGCAGCTTACAAATAGCTGACGGTTGAGTTAGTTTAGCAAAGAGTCATTCGATTCTATCTACACTACTTGAAAAGAGTTAAGTGACAATGCACGATTCCATCATATCCTTTTTCATAGCATCAATAACTTAATACGTGGAATAGATAGGAATGTGTTTTATTTGTTATATTATAGTCCCTATATTTTCTTTTAGCCAACTGAATACTTTAGAATCACAAACACATGTAACTAAAATTATTCGTTTTAAATTATGAATGTAATAGCTATAATTTTACTATAATTGCTATTATGTTACCAAAAGCAAACGAATACGTTTCAATTTAATTTCATATAATCCATATTTAACAATTTTATTTTCTGAATCGTCTCTTCATTAGTGTCAAATTCAAAGAAGCAACTGATTTAAGAGCCACTTCATTTAATGAATATGTAATTTAAAAAGTATTATACAATGTGATTAATTCAAGGAGAAATTCTCAAAAAATTAGTATTATTAATCTCGGCTTATTTTTAAGTTTTCAGCTGAATCCAATTTAGAAACCCTTATTTTGGTTTAAAATGTTTTGTAACTTTGATTTTCTTCTAATGGATTTACAAGATTCGATCTATTCAATATTTATTTTAATTGCATTTCTTCCTTCTTTTCCGCTTTATTTTACCTATTTAATTGTTTTATTTTTGTATATTTCTTTTGCATTTGCGACTTATTTTCTTTGCTTCCTAATTTGTCTTTATAATTTGATTTGCTTCGTCTAAAGCTTTTATTTTAATATTTTTCCTGTGAGCTTATTGTAAAGCAATGCTTAGATTTCTCACGTTACGATTTAATAACAGCTGAATTAGACTACGAAAAAATGTTTTGTACATGCAAAATAGCCAACCTTCCCGACTTTTCTATATTTTTTACACTATAATTTTATATTTTTCGGTCTTAGACCTATTATTTACGTCTTACTTTAAATATTGCTGAAGGAAACGAGGCTCGTAGCAGTAAAAAACTTAGTTTTACGAAGTTTAAATTTTAATCTTTTTACAGATTTAAATTTGTATCTGTTGTTAAAAAGAGATGGCGACACATACAACGAGATTCTTGTCCCGTTGCAGTACATTCAAGTTGAGTCACGTGTTATGCTTCAAAGGACATTTCCATATTCTCGACAAAAACATATTCATGGACAATCAGAGGGAATGTATGCCACTTAGTCCATAAGTCTTTTAAGACCAATCTACAGAAAATTTTATGCATAAAACTTATTCCTGATGTCTCCTAACGATGATATCTGTATACGCCTCTGATTCTCGAGGGATGCGTTAATTAAAATTATATTCTAATGTAACGTGTTTTCCATTTATCTATATTGTTGACGAGCCAATTAAATAATTGTTTATTAATTATTCAAATGTTTGTATAAACATACTAAAATTATTAAATGTGTTATTATTATAATTAGATATTAATAATTATTTTAAAATTGCAATTTCAATAGAAGGTATCGTTTATTACTTCATTTATACCTACATTATTGATGATATTAATGATTAATGATGAGGATTTTCTTAAATATCTTATAATTAATTAACATTTTAACTTCATCACGTATAAGTATATGAAGTAGTTCAACATTTATTTTGGATAAAATACAGTTTCCAATAGAAAATTACGGAAGAAATAACTTCGATCCGCATTTCTAAATTAAATATACATTCGAATTCAATATTTATCAAACATATAACAAGTATTCATAATAATGTTAATTACAACAATTAATATCTAAATTATAATTACTGCAACATTTTATATTTCTAATTATTAATAATATCGATGTAAACAAAATGAAAAAGAAAATAAAGACTTATAAATGTAACTTCTTATTTTTTCATAAAAATTCTCACTGACAATAGATTGAGATGGTGTGTGTAGTTTACATTAAAAACTAGAAGAAACACCCGGTGCTGCCCGGACTAAAATAACCAAACATTTAATATGGTTTTAATTTTAATGTTTGTTTTTATTACTTTTCGCCCGAGTAATGCGGGGTATCTCTGCTAGTGTCAAGGAAATAAAATCAGGGAGAGGAATGGTGTGTCCAGATTTTATGGTAGCCTATAATTTCCTCGGGTCCTAAAGAATAACTGGAAAATTTGGTCTAGATCGGTCAAAGGGTTTAGGAGTAATAAGGAATAAACAGGCAGATATTTTATTTTATATATATATTAAAAGAATTAGAATATAAATGATATTATAAAAAGGTTTTAATACTTTTTCCAATGATTTGAAGAAAAATATACTTCTGCGTATTAAACAATATCAGTTAACGTCAACGTCCCTTCCTCTTACTTGCCAGAATTCATATTGTTGCTTTTATAAAATTCTAACAAATTATATGAACAAATTTAGATGAACTTTTATTTTTAGATATCAAGCAAAAAATAATTGAAGATTCTAAAGAATTTTTCGTGTTCTCAATTGGGTGATAAATATAAGATTCATCAAATTTATCTGAAAATAATTTCAGTCCTACAATGAAATGTACAGTGAAATGAAGTCTAGATGAGTGCCTGTAGAGAATAACAGGCCCAATAAGGGTAATTTTACCCTTTCCTTGAGGGTAAAATTATATAATATTCGTTAAGGTCAACCACCGATTAACGTCAACTTTTACAGCCGATCCCACATGGGTTAACGCTAACGAGAATCTATTGTTTTTCCTCCCTGGATCTTAAGGAATTTCTTAGTTTATTTATTTATTTTTTGATTGTATTCGAGGAAAACGATCTGGTCCAATCTCATTGTTCGAGTCAAAATTCCGGGAAGTATTTGATTTGAAATCATTTAATAGCATTTCAATATTTATAAAATTAGAAATTTGCACAAGATCAGTCAACCTGTCTCTCTCATTACGAACTGTCAAGTATGCTAAATCAAATATTAATACTGTATGTAAACTCTTAGCATCATCTTTGTCATCATTATGGTTATCATATTATAGGCTAAAACCCCAAAATTTTTATGAAAAAATAAGAAGTTACATTTATAAGTCTTTATAAGATCCAACCAAAGAGTTGAGCATGAAGTTCTAAAAAATTTATAGCTGCAGGAGCTACAATGATTTGATAAACCTTTACTTTTGAAAGACTTTTGATAATAAATTAACCTATATTAAACTATTTCGTTTTAAAATGTGTTTCGAAGCGTTAACAAAATGTTTTGTAGCATGAAAAATAATGTGACTTGTAGAAAGCAAAGTCATCTACATTTTTTAATCACAAAGGTGATTAAAAAGTATATTTGTCACTAGATTTAATTTTTGATAACAATGTACTGTTGTGCATCAAGTAACCCATTGCTTCGACGAATCTAGATGAATCAATTACAGATTATTATCATGAGTAAACATACGACAAAGGCTTACGAGGCGATGATATAATCCAGTGATCTATTGCAACTTCTTGGGTTTGACGATAATAAATGGAGACCGAAAAATCTAGAAAAATACTTTTCAGAAGCAAACGCCTGGTTTCAAATGACATTTATAAAATTCATATCGTATAAATTCATATGAATGTGTTTTCATAATTCACATGTTGCATTACTGAATATACATAAGAATTTTTTACAGTACTAATGGAATTTTCGAGTTATATAAAATTATCTTCGTGTTTCTTTATCTGATGTCAATATCAGTAGTTAATTCATCTTTTGTGCGTCTTTGAAAATTTGATGATCAATTCTGGGAGGACAGCCGAATGGTCGAGCGGTTAAGATGGCACCCTACCGCTCTGTGACAGGCATCAAATCGGACGGGTGGAAAAACCGCGGGAATTTTTCGGAGGTGGATCGTTCGATATGTCGGACCAGTCCCTCACTACCCGGCCACCCTGTTGTGGATCTGACCAAACCCATAATGGGCTTGCTAAAAGGAAGGTGTTCTTAGTGTCCATAGGGCGGAAAGAGTTTTAAAAAAATCACTTCTAGGATTCTATGTGTCTCAAATCTTGGCTTGCAATATATAGGCCCTACCATAAGATAATAAATACACAATGTTAATATGCTCTCTAAAGACAGATGCTGGTAATGTTCTCCTATAGTTGTGACAATCCTGAATTTCTCCACAAATTCCCGAAAATTTCCAAGGGACGTTATTGCACCTAGTACAGAATGACATCTAAAACAATCCATGATAAACGAAAATCCGAGCTCGACTGTGTCAAATTGAAACAAACGATTTTTATGACAGAAATTGTCAACTTTTTAAGGGGGAGAAAAATGAAAACTCTCCTTCATAACCCTGATGATAGCATAAAAGGTGAATTTAACCAATAAAAAAAAAAATGACAACGGAAACTCGTATAAGATTATTCTTTCAATTACTGATTTTAGATATGACATTTACTGTCAATTTTAGATTTCCTGAAAATAATGTTATCAATAAATTATTTTCCAATATTTTCTTGTAATACCAATGATAGACGTAAAAGTGCGAATTTTCTTTTCCTCGATCGATGAGAAGCTCATCAGCAGCCGACATTATTTTTAAAGAAAACTCATCCTATTCGATTACATGGTCAATAATAAGATAGGAATAGATGTTTCTGTTACACTGTTGGATGGTTAAGACATCAGTCTACTGCTCTGGGGAAGGTTCGGTAGTAATTCCTGGGGTCGAAAACTCCAGAATTTTTCGGGGGGTACTGTACATCTCGAATATATCGAGTCCCGTCTCTCATTACTCGACCGACCTATTGTGAGCCTGGCCGAAACTACGATGGACTTGTTTAAAAGACCCTCTTAGTACCCACAGGGTGGAGAGAGAAAACTAAATCTAATACGGTATTTCTAGGCAGTAAGGCTATACGGATGATGTGATGGAACCCTGCCATAGTTTATAAAATCTCAAAAAATTATTTCCTAAATGATTATATTAAACATAATATTCAAATATATAATTGGGTTGCAATTTGAAAAAATTGTATACCTGTAAATTCCCACCGTTGTCCGTCCGTCCGTCTTTTCTTTATTTCAAGAATGGAATTAGATAGGTGGAAAATGAGACCAGATATGGAAACATTAGAGGCAGGAGGTCCTGAGTAACTATATATGAACTTCTGATGCAAATATAAAGTCATGTTATTTCAGTTTAAAATTTTCCCTGAAAGGAGTTAGATCGGTACGACTCTATTGTTAAAGGAAAAGTATGATGTACAGGGTAAGACATTCTTAATTTGAAGGCGGAGAGTATATATTTTTAAATTATTACATTTATATTTTTATGAAGTTTCAATTTTTGAAAGTAAAAATTCTTTAAAGCATGAAGTCAAGTGAGGAAAATCGAGAGCAAAACTTTCTGAAAGAATTTCGTAGAATTAACAGCATTTATTTTTGTAATGTTTTCAAATACTTTTGTTTTCTTGCGAAAGAATTGTTTCGAGTTTTGTTGAAATATCGCGAAGTTCCGCAGCGAAATTAAATGGAAAACCTTAATTTTGACGGCGATTTTTCCTTTGAAGCTTTGGAGTTATTTCTAAGGAAAACGGGTTCTATAAATTTATCAGTTTTCTATTATTTAATGTAATTTTTCTTCGTTATCGATATTTCAAATACAGAGTATTTGATTCGAACATAATTTAGTGTTCTGAACGCAAACTTTTTCCAAATTTAAAGGAATAAAAAGCAAGGTTTTTATGTAAATTGTTTTCAAATATTTAAAACAAAATTTAATTTGAATAGTTTTATCAAACGTTAATGTTTGATTATTTCATTAATGATGAACTATTAAAGGATTTGCTAAGATAAAAAGAAGATTGTTTTCCCTGTAAATTCAATCGAGAAATTATGTTCTTGACATTTGATAAAAGTTTTCTGTATACTTTTTTAATTACAAATTCGATTGATAAAATACATCAACTGGAAAAACTTGATAAATATGCTATATAACTATATAGGAAAAAATAATTAAGTACAGTATACCACGTTGTAAAATACCCGATTATTCCAATAAATTTTGAATAAGAAGAGACTCTCAACGGTGTAAATAGGTGCCAATATAAATATATTTATTTATTTCTATAGAAACTTTATGGAATCATACATTTAAGAGAAAACACGAAAAATTGTAATGAATTTATTATTGAAATACACTAAACTGCCATATAAATACTTATCAGTGATTTTTAGAAATAGCCTAAATTCACCTAAGAATTAATTGATATGTATTTCAATTAAATTATTATAAAATTATATTTTGAATGTTCTTTAAATGAAATGAAACTTAATTTCTATATGTTTTACTTGATGTCCTCAATTAAAATACTGAATATATTTCCTCATCTCTGTCTAAATATTTTATATTTTACTTCGTGACATTACACGTTTTAACAAGACGAAATTAGAGGAAAAGTACAAATGAACTTGAAGTCGTGAATTTATTATTTGTGACATCAAATTAGAAGAAATCCATTTATTATCTATGTGTGTCATTTTTTCCTTTTACTTTGAAAGTTCAAGGCAAACAAATTTCACAATGTTTCTGTCTTGATCTCCGGATTTCCTCGGTAGTAAAATTTTAATCCGGATAAATACCAAGATTTTCAAACATGTAACAAAATCAATATTTTAATTAAAATAAAAGCTTAATTAAAAATACAACAAAATTTGAATTAGTTTAAATGTGCAATTAGTTCGTATATTTTTCAAAATTTCGTTTTGATTTCACGAGAATTGCTTAATTTGCTTGTACTGATGAAATACTGATGAAATAAATTACGTAACTTTAATTGTTTCCTTTCTTACTGAAGCAGTTTCATTTAAATCTTTACCTATTTGAAGATAAAATAATCTATTAAAAGAGAATTTAGATTTCTGTAAACCTTAATTAAACGTGATCATTGTTGATGCGCTTCTTTGTATGTTTATATTAAAATATCAAAGGTAAAGTCAAATATAATCATAAAGAAGCAAAATTACTACAATTAAATATCCGTTATTCATAGTATAAATAAAAAATTTAATAGTATTAGAAAGAATTAAATCATGTTTTTCTTAAAGTGCATCTTGTTTTTTACTTGTAATTCTTGTATTCTCGTTCGTAATGATTAAAAGATGAGTAGTTAGCCATTAGGTAATTCTTGTAATTTAGATATAATCTATGGTTCACTAAATTTTCTCAAGAAGATAAAAATGGAAAGATGATGTCGAGGGTTTGCTATTTGTAAACTGTTCATTAATGATGGGTTGCACTCAGCTCTTTTCTAAGCAATAAAGTAACTTGTTCGAAACCTAAAAAAACAATTAGATTCAATTATTAGTAGAATAGTTGGATGTGATATTCTAGTTTTAACAAGGGATTAAGTTGAAATTATTTGGAATTAGACTGTTTGGAATTAGACTAATTTATAGGCTAAACAACTTCGGGATTATTCGTCATTAAAAATTATTATTTTATTTTTAAATGATTTACTAAATATAATCTTCAGTTATCTTTAAATTTGTTTTCTTAGTATAAAGATGCCTAGTATTAAAGAAAGATAAAATAATTCATTTTTGCTTCAGTCTTTATCGTAAGTATAAATCTAAATAGAAAGAATGCTTCATTCATTTTAATTAAAAAATATGTCATGTATTTAGTTCACTGTACGGTTAATCGAAAAAAAACACACGAAATTATTTTTACAGTATTTTTTTAATATGATTTGCTATAATTACAATTATATATTTACATGACTAAATTCAATTATAATCAATCAACTTATTTTAATACGAAAAAATTTTCATTTTAATTAAGAATTTATACCCTAAGCTAGGGGTCTCCAACCTTTTTGTACCTAAGAGTGCATTTTAGAATACCGGTCGGACGGCGGGCACCATTTATTTTTTCAAGAATTGGACATAGTTAATAATACATACACATAATGTACAAAAAACATTTAATTCCAAAAATGTAATTTAACATAAACAAGAATATTAACAATAATTTTTATAAAACAAGTAATTACCAAACAATGCGTACAAAATCTACAAAGTATAAAAATTCTTTATAAAAAAAATATAAATCTCAAAGTCAATGCGATTTTTGGCATTGCATTTCATTGGCCATTGCTTTGTAATTAGAAGAGTATGTTATTCCTCCTCGTAAGCAATCGTCAAGGTGTTCATCTGTAAGTCGTGATCTGTACTTTGATTTTATGATGTTCGTTGTCGAAAACAATGATTCACACAAGTATGTGGAACCAAAAAACTATTTTATTTTATATGATGCTTTTTTCAAGAATGGAAATTTGTTTCTTTCAACTATATCCCAGAAATTCTCATCTGATACAATGGATTTTAGGATAATGTCGTTCTGAAGATCCAAAATTTCTATCTCTACCCCTCCAGCCTACTCCCTCTGGAGAGACCCGGGATCAAATCCAATCGGGTCGAAAAATTCCTGGGAATTTTTCGGGATGGTCCAAGCGGATATGTCAGACCCCGTCCCTCATCACCTGGCCGCCCAATTGTATGGTGGCCGAACACATAATGGGCTTGCTTAAAAAGGCCTTAGTGCCTACGGGGAGAGTTTAAAAAAGGAAAAGTTAAAATCTCTTAAAATATCTTTTAAAACAGAAAAACCTAATACCAAATTGATGAAGGGTCATGATATATGCAAAATGCACATATTAGTTTAGTAAAGAAATGTCAGTCAACTTTCAAATTAAATAACTGTGGTTTGAGAAGTTCTTTGGAATAGAAAAATTATTATTATTTTTGTTCTACTTTTATTAGTTAAGGATTAACATGTCTAGATTATAATAATAAGTATTAAAACTTTATCACGAAAAAGGGATATTTAAAAAAATTACTTCTACAGACACTTTCAATTTTTACTTAGAAATAGATATATTCATTTATTATAAAGGAGACAAACAAAAATGTATTTGAAAAACATAATAAAACAAATATTTATTTTATTTGGGTCTGTAATTAATCAAAAACGACGAAACACCATTTTAAAGTGATTTTTATTCAAATAATATATTTATAAATATGTAGCCAAAAATGTAGCCACGTCAAATTTATGTAACCCAAAAAGTAGCCAATGCGCCAAATGATATTCTTTAGGCCAAACTAAAAAAGGGTAGCCAAATTTGGCGCAAAGTGGCCAAATATGGCAACGCTGCATGAGCTCCAGACAAATGTCTGCGTTGTCACGGCAACCATAGAAACGGACCGATTCATTTCATTTTAGATATGGGAAATTTGGTTGGCGAAGATTTGGCGCAAGGGGAAAAAGAGATCGGTCGCATTTCGCTTTGTGCTTTTATCTGTGTTGGGTGCCATTTCTACTTTTGTGTGGTTAATCATTAAAAATGAGAAAACTTTTACATAACATTTTATTGAAAACTGAAATATTTTTATTTTTATCGTGGTCACACAGCGGCGGGCACACATAAAACGATCGGCAGGCGCTATGGTGCCCGCGGGCATGGGGTTGGGGACCCCTGCGAGTCTAAGCCATTGTACTGGACCTATCCTATACAGCAGGGGTGGCCAACTTTTGTATACATAAGATCTACTTTTTATCTTAAAAATGCGTCGCGATCGACTTGTTGTCATAGGCATAGTGTAAGTGGGGAGGGGGAGGTGTGAAATACATACTATGTTTATACACTGTGTTTCAGTTCGTTGTGCACTGCTTATGAGTCGAGTCATAACTGCATGCATGTTGTGTTCGGTTACAAATATAATACTTTAAGTCAAGACATCGCGAGCGATCAACCAAAAGGTTGGCGTGTGGCGATCGACTTGTTGGCCACCCCTGCTATACAGTATACACTATTCTCGATGGCAACTCATAAACGCTGGAAAAATTTCTTGATTCACTCTTAAATTATAAAAATTTGTTAGATTTATATACATATTTCAAAACTATATTTTTTAATTATTGTCAATTAAACATCATATTAAAAATATGGAAAGTATTATCTCTGCTTCTGTATTAAAGTTATGATTTTAAAACGAATTCATTTCGGTTTTAAAATGAAAATCTTCAGCAGCAATGCTTAGTTAAATAACTTTAAAATTTCTATTAATATTATTAATACATATTTTAAGTTATATATTTCTTCTTTCTATCGAACATTGCATTTATTTTTCTATCTCCAGATGACGATCAATGATTTTCCAATTTTATATAAAATTGAAAAAAAGGAAACTGCTTATGAATAATCTGGCATTTTGCTATTGGAAGAAAAGTAAGAAAGCTTTTAAAAATAAATATTTATTTTTTCTTCATTTAATCTTTTAGATGAGAGTTCATCTAACTTTCCGTATAAATGGGCATTTTAATAATTTGTAACTGGTAATTTAATAATGTTTATTTTACAAAATTACTTTTAGAATAAAATGTATATATTTTCTTAAATGATTATATATTTAAAACTTTCCATCTTCGTGTTGTTTGACGATGTTACCTGTGTTCGAGTTCATTCTAATGATATTAAATAAACGGTCAAAGAACAACTCTTCTATTATCAATTATGAATGCTGAGATTAAATAATAAATAAAAGAAAAACATTCAAAGGAAGTTTTGCAGCTATATAATTCTAAAATCTTATAAATTCAATCAATTTATAAATGTTTAACATGTAGCTAATTCAGAAAAATAAACTGATAAATTTTATTTAATAAAATCCTTTTCACTCTGAGTAAGTTTTTTATATCACTTCGTTCGATAAAATCTAAATCATAAAAACCCACCAAAAAATGATTATAATTTTTGAATTATTGAATATTTGAATTTAAAATATATACAATTTATATATTTATAAGAATATAGGTGTTTTTCATGGGTTCAGCATGATCCACGATTTGGATCATGCTGATTGATATGTTTGATTAAAAAGACCCTTTTAGTGCCCACAGAGCGGAAAAAAGTAGGCCTACTCGTATTACTTTCATTCTTCGGCAGTGGTATAGCTAGAGGTGGGGCTGGGGGCCGTGGCCCCATCTGTCATTAGCCATAGCCTCACCCCTTCACCTGAAATAATCTTTGGCTTCAAATGCAATTTTGCATTTAAAATGTTCAATAATTAAACCCTTTTTAACAAATCTGTTTGCTTTCCTTTTGGAAATTACAAAGATTGTACCGAACCTACAACTTATCTGCTCTTGTTGGTCCCACTTTCTCTTCAACCCTAACTACTCCGCATATTCCTATTTAGTTTAGTATTTTGTGCAGTTTATGTGTAAAGAGTATACGTAGTATAAAAGTTATTGTCTATTTTTTTTAACATATTACTGTTTAAAATAATCTACTTATTATTACGCTGTAATAATTTTTCTCGATTTAAGAGCACCGTGGTGTAATGTTGCACGTAGTTGGCTCCTATGTGGAGAGCAAGTTCGGAAACCATGTTGACGATTAGCAAGTTGTCTTCGTGTTACTTCCAATTACATAAGCTGTTCTAAATCGTACCAAGACCATTGAAATAATGCTTTCCAAATATATTCTTGTTTATTTAATCATCTAATTTTTACACTTATCAATAGTTTAAAAGTTTTATTTTATATCTATAATCTTTAAATAGAATACTGTAAACTGATGTATTGATTCATTGTGATCCTATATGCATACAGCCTATTATCTCTCCTTACAAGTTTTCATAAACTCACATTTAGCCTGCCCGTAGAGAAATAACTCCATAATTATAATAATCATAGATAGCTCCATAATAATTATATCCAAAATGTTCACAATAAAACTAAATATATTAATGAATATAGTTGAAAACAAGATATGCTCGATTAAAAATGCGAGTAAGCCCTTCTTTCTGAAGACAAAATACTTCCTCCCGTATAAACCTTTATAGTATTACTTTAAAATTTTTATTATTTTTACGTTATTTGAAGAATTAAAACAAATACAATTTTAATTTTGAAAACTTAATTGAACATCATTATCTGTAATTATATTTAAAAAAAATAAATTACGATGTCTTATACTCGGATATTGGACATGTTAACTACATGCCTCTCGGCAGCTTTGTCCTTAACATCTCAGAAACAATCTAATGTAGAAAAAGGTATTTGTATCCCAGTTCAACATCCTATCTGGTCCTTTTTTTCTACTACTTATAAATATTTTTCTGATATTTAGACAACAAAATCAGGTTTACTTTATCTAAAACTTTGTCAGAATCATAAAAATTTTAAGGTGTATTAATTAATTTGTGTGTGCAGTACCTGCTGTCTCCCTTCAGGCTCGGGTAATTTGTACCAGCTGTCACCTTCTCGCTAGCCTTGGTTAAAGAATCATATTTTTAAATCTTACGTTGTCACCAAATGAAAACGAAATTATATTACACCTTATAAATAAAGTATAATTTAATATGTGCATTTAATATATTTTATATAACTAAAATTTAACACATAAAATATAAATATATTTAAGAATTAATAACTTATGATTAAGGAAATATAAATTTTAATAAAAATTTGGATGAGTTCTATGAATAAATTATTCTCTATAATTTTAATAAATTTTTTACTATGGTACCATCAGATAGAATAATAATACTATTATTACTAATAGAAAATCTAAAGTTGTTGAATAAACAGTGTTAAAAATAAGCTTATAGCTATAGGAGAAAAGGGAAAACATTAATGATATACTAGGACAACACCGAAATTCCATACCAATTTCGATTGAATAGCCATAAAGGAAAAAGTAATTTATGACGCTGTAATTTGGGGTGAATGAGAACTCCTCTTTGCCTAAATGATTATGTAATTCCAAAACATTTATGTCACCTCGTAAGTTGTCTAAAAAATCGGTCTTATCCTACTAAACATCTTCAGTAGGTAATACGTGAAGTAATCAAATATCTTGTATTTTCTTCTTTTACTTGGACGTTTCTTTTCGCCCCATGGACTGAATGGAAATACGCCTCGTAGTTACATAAAAATCACATTTGTTTTTATTTTACAACTAGAGGAGTGAAAGGAAACATTTTTTTTATTAGCAAAACTGTTTATTAGTTACATCGAATTTATATTAAGCACATTATTTTGTAAATAAAACAGATATATACAAAAAAACTGATTACATAAAGGAAAAACATTAAAACTTACTCAGGTTGTTGAAATCAGAAAAACTTATCGTATTTTGAAGCATACTGAAAAGCTGGTAATGGGGATAGAGAATTTCCTAATACGTACCGGTACTGTACTGTACATGTTTCCATGAATGATAATTGTTGTTTATATTTCTTATGGAATTTTAATTTGCCGTCAATGGGAAAAAGAATCTCGTATTCGCTAATTATAATTAATTATAAATGGATAATTTTTGTATATATATGAATGATTATTAAATGTAATGTACAGTACTGTACAGCAGTAGTTTATCATCATTTTGATATCTGAGTTCAAATCATTAACAGATGATGATTCTTACATCCCGAGTATTGTTTAAAACATAATTATATAGTATTTAGGCCTACTAATATTTAAAAAATATAATTATTTTATTTATTTATTTATTTATTTACATCCGCAAAGTAACGCTATATAGCATGTGACGACTACCCCAACAAAATAAGTTGTTCGCCCCATAAAAGCGTAAGTAACACTAACAGTAAAATATACAGAATTACAATGGTAAATCATAAAGTACTTTTTACACTTAGTTTTAAAAAACTTAAAATCAAAAGGGCTCCACATTTAATGTTATTGTAACAGAGCGATAATAGAAGGAAGAAAATAAGGAAGTGACAAAGAAGATAACTTCCGAGTTAGTGTAGGAGGAACACGGGAGGAAGTAGCCCATTAAAACACTGATAATATAATAGCTGATCGAAAGAATTAATAAGTGCAACAAATTTTGGGCATCCAAATCTTATTCGTGCCACCTCATTTGAGTAGGTATAAGGTAGATAACCTAGGTTATTAAGCAAAATATAAACTTTGCAAAACACGTTCAAAATTTTGTTGAGAAGCGAAGAAGCTGCTGTTGACAATACATGCAGGCAATCGTCGACTAGTAATTGAAAATCCGCGAAACGAGCGTGACGAAATTAAGTTGCAGTAACGCTTCGAGATTCCTCTTCTGATAGCTAAATATTTTGCTGGATATGACGTTTAAATTATCGTATTTTACAGCATATAAGACGCAACTTTCGTTCAAATAAAAGACTAAAAAATCGCCCGAGTCTTATATGAGTTGCAATCTCTTACAGGCTAATAAATTTCCCAAACGGGCTCCCAAATTGTATTTGGGCTAGGAAGAGGTTACTTGTAGTAGGCTGAAGCCTACTACAAGTAACCTCTTCCTAGCCCAAATACAATTACATTTTTATTCAAAACATATTATTATTATTTGCTGTAGCCTAGCTGCTTTTGTATGTATTCATGTCGAACACTTTAATGGTAAATTTTAATTGTAAATGACTTCTTTTCCTTTGATAAGTAAAAACACGTACTTTTAATTTTACAATCATTTTAACCAGAATATAATAAAAATTTTGAGGTCGAGTGCCAACGGCCAAACGGGTGGTTTAAATACACTGAATACTTTTCCTAAATATTCTCTGCTGAAATAGATGTGAATCTTATAAGCCATAAAATACAGTAATTTCTCACCGAAGACCACTCCGAGGTCACTGTTTGAATGAACATAATTAATTGATTGCCCAAACAATTAATAAAAATAATTATTTAGTACAGAAAGATGAACCTCAAAATTGCTTTTTAAAAGTCTAATAAAAAGGGAAATGGCTCTGAACGATGAAGAGTTCGCTTTAGGGATTGCGACAATAAAAGAGATACGCCATGGTTAGAGAATATATCCTTCCTGAAGTATTAAGATAAATATAAGAGATAGAATAGAAGAAGAGATTAAGGTAAAATATAGTCCAGTCAATGTATATCAACGTCAATGTCAATGTAATTTAAAAATATCCAGTCAAAAAGAATGCGAACCTACTTAATTCCGTAAGTAAACAAGATAGAATATAGACCTAAATATGATATTTTTAATAGTTTGGGGTAATAAATAGGCAAATGAAGCATGAAATTCATATAAATACGGTCTTCTAACCAAGGACTGTGCAACTTATGTTTTATCTCGAATTGTATTCGGTTAAATTGTTTTTAAACGACGTAATATTACAGCTTGAATGCACTCTTGTGTATATTAAACAAACATTTGCGCGAAAATCCAACAATACGAAAGTGTGTTAAACTCGAACATATTATACAGATTTAAATTAAAATAGACCTACAGAATTAACATGAAAGTAATTATATCAAAATCAGTTGATGGGTCGCGTTGAAATATTTAGCGGGTCGTATGTTGTGTACCCCTGCTCTAACAGAATATTTGGTATCAGTGCCTTTGATTGATATGAAACAATTTATTTTTAGGTATAGTTATATAATTTTAGGGATACATATGATTGTTTAAAATGCCGATTACGTCATTGTGATCGATCAAATGTCTTCCTCGACTACTTACTTACAATATGCTATTTGTTTTCTTTTCTCCTCAATCATCGTTACAAAAACGCATTTGTAATAATTTTAAATAGAAATATTTCCTTTAAATTCGATTGGAAAACACTTATTTAAGGGATATTATAATTAATTTATTTCTGTTTACCTCTCAAACTCCTTCCTAAATTTATTATACAGTATGCCAATACTGTACAGTACAGTATGTTATCCCGTAACAAACAGCAGATGCATTATATTTTCATAATTTTCCTTAATATAATCTATAAATGTTTATATTCATTAATTATAATTAAATATTTAGCAATAATTTATTTGTTTTCTTAAATTTTATGAAATGTTATTCGTAATTTGCAACATTAATACTTATAAGTTTTTGATAGAAATATTTATCTTTACATTTATACAGTTAAATCTAATATAATTATGTATATTATAAATTTATATTTTGTAATATATTATATATTTCTTATAATATTATCATTTTAATATTTATATAAATTTTAATATTAACGTTATTCGGTCGAACCTGCAATGTCATCTCTAAACAGCGGCCATTTTTGTTTTTCTATGTTTCCGTCTGCGGATGCTGTTCAGAGGTTTGAATTGTTTTCTTTAAAGACTATTTTCTATTGTTATGCTTATTCAAATGATTCGGTTGATATTATTTAGATGATCTGCGGTTCTGTTGATAAATAATATGGTAATAAATAAATTAATAAAGTTTTATCATCGTTAATTATTTATTTATAAAAACAATTAATGATAGTCTATTTTTCATTCGTGTGTGCATAAACAAAGAACGAATCATTCTCTCAAATTC
This sequence comes from Centruroides vittatus, assembly GCF_030686945.1. Lineage (NCBI taxonomy): Eukaryota > Metazoa > Arthropoda > Arachnida > Scorpiones > Buthidae > Centruroides > Centruroides vittatus. Next base: position 1,089,021 of record NW_027122438.1, on the reverse strand, counting down.
AAAATTAAGATGTAAACTGTAGAGAAGTCGTATGAGAGATTTTTCATAAACTAAGTAACGCAAGTATGGGGTGGGTATGCGTTACAAGGAATGGGATGTTTACAAAAATCGTTACGTAATAGTAGAATCTCAAATCTTGGATAACAGAATGAGTCAATTTTGTTTCTTAAGTGTTGCATAGAAAACCGCACTGTTTATGTTATTACTTTGTACTGTACAATACATGTAATTAATAGAATAAAATAATGTAACGTTCGGTACTCCGTTTTGTGCATTATTCCTTAGTATAATTAACGAGATTAATCGAGGATACGCGTTACGTTAGAGTGAAGGTATGTGCGACAGCATTACGGAGCGTTATAATGGGATGTAACGCTATACTACTCTAATATTATTTATAAAATCGGGAAAAACATTGCATTGGCATATAAATCGCTAAGAAATAAATACGACTTTCAGTTCTTCCTCTTCGGGAGACTGTGTGACCAGTTCGTTAGCAGTTGAAAATATCTGAACTGTTGCCAAACTTCGATTGGTTCGACCAATCAACTTTTTACAATATTCGAAACCTTTTCGACCAATCACGTTCTAACTCTGTGTCAGTTATTACTGCGAACATTTCATTTGGTCAGTATTCGTTTCGTTCGTATGATTAGAGTTAAGCAAATAAATTAACAGAGGTTTCACGTAATTGCTTAGGCTTACAAAACAGGAATATTATTCATTTCTATATATTGGTATATATATATGTAAAATAGTCTATTTATTTATTTTATGGATCTCTTAACAAAAAATGCTTAACGTGCCTGATAAGTTAATTTAATACAATTATAGGTGTAGTAAAGTTTATGAATTTGTAAAAAATTAAATGTTATTTCTGTCGTTACTTATTATTAAGGTTCGAATAGAATTTTTCTTGAGATTTTTAATTACTACTGAATTATTTCATACCGAATTTGTTCGCTATCTACTTATATTTTCTATAATCAGAGAGAATTAAAAAGTTTATGCTATGATTTTTGTATCGAGTTTCAATAATTAGGTTAAATATTTAATGTTCCCCCAAAAAATGAGCTTTAAACTGAAAAGGTTTATGCAGTAAAATAGCTGTTAATTAGTTCATAAAAGTGGAGAGTTAGTCGCATTTCTTAATTTCTGGTTGTTCGCCAATTAGATTTACTGTTTAAGTTTAAATTTAATCTTAAATTTGTTTTCTTATTTTCAGCTACTTTTTGTCTGTTAAAATAATAAAATTATTTTTTTGTGTAAAAAAATAAGTATTTTGTTGGAAAATTGTGTATGAACAGCGAATCATATTCAAATATGTAATAAATAAAGTAAAATAAATATTTATTTAAAATTAAATAAAACAAATCATTAAGACTTCTGTCGCACTAATAAAATGTTAAATAAACTTCATTATCCATTAAAACAAGGATTTAACTCACTTGATTTTTTTTGTATAGGCCTAATTTGGATTTAATGAACATTGTTTACATATACAACAAAAACTCAGATATTCCAGTATAAAATTAAATTCAATGCAATAAGTTCAAATTTAAACACATTCAGTATTAGATAAAATTTTCAGCCACTTTAATATTTGAATTATAAATTCTAATGTTTGAGACATTTAAATATTACTCCAGCATTTAAAAAAAGAAGTGAAAGAAAAGTTTACGAATGTTTGTAAGAAAAGAGGATCGAATCAATACTAATCTGAGCTATTTTCGAAGTTTTTTCTACGTAAAATATTCAAAGATGTAGGCTTATAAGCATTCAAATTGTACGAGCATTAAAAAAAAAAAAAAAAAATTTAATTTAATTTATAGGCTACTTGATAAAAAATTTGAGTTTCCTAATTTATAAATATTCCATATTTGTTTTTTTATTTTATTAGTATTCTTATTATATGAAACTGATATTGCAAAATCTATTGAATCTGGTTTATTATCTTGTTATTGCTTATTATATGTATAGAAAACATAATTTAAGCGAGGTGTCAGATTGCTTGTGTGGGGAAGAAGAAAAATAAAAAAATGGCGAAAATTGTGGTTTGCTTAATAAAAAACAAAATAATAGTAAAAATGATAAAGTCTCTTAGATCAAATGCATAAAGTGAATCTCGTTTCACTATTTGATCAGAGCAAACTTAATTATTAGATAATTAACTATCAGAAGTCCAAAAAATGTTCATTTTTTAATAAAAGGATTAGTTTTCTTCTACGTTTTCATATGAACTTAGAGTATACTCTATTGCAAAACATTCGACACAATATCAATCAAATTCTGCATGCGAAATGAACGGTGAAAGAATAAATTGATTACAACATTACAGCACAAAGGATACACCATTAAGGAACAGTTTCATCACAAACGTTACAAATTGGAAAGTGGTAAACACAGTCTGGCAATTAATAATGCAAACTGACTAATGTCGGAGATGGCTTTCCAACTTACTAATATGCAACATTTGTGATGAAACTATTTTTTTCGGTGATGTATCCTGTGTTGTGCCATTGTAATGGAGTTTTTTTTATTGCCAATTTACGTGCAGAATTTGATTACAAGCCGGCTTTAAAGTGCATCTTTTTTTTGCAACAAACTTCTTTCATTTTTTTCTTAAAAATATGTATCCCACTCTAAAATAATTATTTCAAAATTGATATAGGATTTATTTAGTGAATAAAATACATTAATTTAAGTTTAATTATTGTTTGTAAAATAAAACAAGCTTAATGAATAATTCATAAAATGACTTGTTAATGTTCCATATAATGAAGTAATGAATATTTATAAAGTCTATAGAACTTTATACTCGTTTTATGTTTTATATGAATATCGTTAGAATATGAGTTTTATTGATTGATCGAAAGCTCATAACTTTTATATGAATTTACAAACGTTAAGGTTTTAAAGGAAATAAATTAACAAAAGATTGGACATTACTTAATTTGTAATGAATTATGTTTGTTCTTCCTTTTGTAAACATTTAAACAGTAATTTAATTAATTCGTTTTTTCAAACATTTCATTATCATAAAATTAATATCTTAGTAATTGTTTTAAATTCCCTCTATACATCTATACATATTTTTACTTAATTTAGGCTTTTGTTTTTAAATTTGATTATTTATAAAGAAGTTTTACATGTTTAAAGCTAGTATTATATAATATTAAATTTAATTTACAGTTTTTCTTTTTATCTAAGTCTTTAATAAAATTAATCTCGAATTTGATAGTGATTCAAAATATATTTTTAACCAATTAATAAAGGCAATTTATATAATCTATAAAACAGTAAATGATGTAACTTTATCATCAAAAATTGCTGATAATATGTAAAATTTATTTATATATTTTTTTAAATAAATCTAAATCGAGAAATAACTGAATTCTTCAAGAAGCGAATAATAACATAATATAATATTTTAGAACAAGACATGTCATGTAAACAAAATTATTCTACATTGACATAAATGAATAATATCATAAGCCAATCGTCTATGGTTTGTCATTGAATAATTTCAATTCATAAGCATCATTTCTATGAACAAGGTTAGTAAATTGAATGGAATTAAACGACCTTCTTCTTCGTTAAGATGATTATAACATTTAAATTATTAAGCAATTTACTAATTCGATAATATAAAATACTTTATTCACAAACATAGCATATACACATTATAAAGCTCCATATACAAGATAAGAATGTACAGTACATAAGATAGGTCCCAATTGCTCTTTTATAGCACCATTAGTACAAAATATACTCCTGTATATTTCGGCTATTACATTTTTTTTTTTAAACAAAAGTTTTTGACACGGATTTGGGACTGAGCGATAATAGATCTGTTTAGCACTCAAAGAGAGATAAAAAAAAATTAAATTGATTTATACAAAATTACAAAATTAAATTCTGACAAGGAAAATAGTCAAACAAATAATACCAGTTAAAAGTTTTAATACTGCACACGAACAACTATCACAGAGTATTTCACAACAATGTGCAATGCTGCCACCCAAATTAAGACTCACCGCAACTCGAGCCACTGTGACTCACACACTCTTCGCAACAAGTCCATCATCTAGCGAAGGAAACATTTTTAGAATATTTTTGGCTAAGGCACGTGACAGGGTCGGATTAGGGTCATGCCACTTTTCACTATTATCGGGACTAGTTGTGATATTAAGTTAGAATACTGTATTGTTTGACTACCTTGTCTTCAGACAATTTCTAAAAATACTGATTTCCTTTAGAGAAGGCATTCAGATCTCGTGCTTACAATTTAGCCTGAGAATAAAAATTGTGCCTTTTCCATTGTACAGGGAGATAACATCCTCCGCGATTCTGTTTTTCATTTCAGATCTGTCAGATCACAGAGCAGGGTTGTGCATGCGCGCAAGAGTTACATGGCGCTGGAAGATCACAGAGGGGGAGATGATTGCTCAGCAAATCTAAAAGTTTTTGCTTCTCTTTTCTCAATACTTCGATCTCTTGTATCAAAGCATGATTTTCGGCTTCTAAATATTCCGATTCCTATCAAAAATAGGATTAAATGAGTTTCGAGCGATAACTTTATTTTTCGTTTTGCACATCATATCGATCAAAAAGAGTTATGAATGTATAATTCTTATAAATCTTTAATTTTAATACGCTAAAAAAAAAATTGCAGAAAGGACTCGTTAATTACCTTCGTTAATCTTTGAGTCCTTTCTTTCTTTTTATTTCGGCATTTGGTGGCCGCCAATTTGTTTCTTTCCCTCCTTCGAAGTCTCCTTTCTTCATCTTCAGGAGTTAACTATTAAAGAAAAAAGAAACAGAAATACAAAATGAGAATTGATCATGAACAAATCTATGTTCTCTACACATAAACTATATTATCCTCCGAGCGACGTCTTCGTTTATAAGGTCACAAACACGTGTTTCTTTTCGAGCATTTGAGGGAGAAAAATGAAACAACTCAAATATAAACCTTAAATATAAAGTTAAAAAATATAAATACGGTAACCCTCAATTTAACGACTAAGGGGCTTGGGAGAGAGGGGTTCCGCTATTGCCGTAAGTCCGTAATCGAATGTGTTTTAAAAACATGCATTAGTAACGAATTTAAAAACGTGCAAAATGTGTTACGATGTATATGTATAAATGAAATACTATTAGGCGTATAATGTACTGTACAGTATATTGAGTAATTTATACTTATTGAGTCATTGTTTCAAGCTTTAAACATGCTGCATTCGCGAATAAAAAAAAAGGTTTTAAATTGTTTCTATACGACAGAAATTTGTTGTCCGTTAAATCGAGGGTTTACTGTATTTCGATGTAAAAGAAAGTATAAAAAAATCTAGCTTACCTCATTGTTTGTATTAGAACTGAATTCGGGTCTAATTTGATCCAATCCCAGCGCCATTCGTTTTGATTGGATGGTCAGTTTCAACCCCTCTTTGATAAGGTAAGAGCGAGTAGCCTGTACGCTAGACGTAGGAGTGGGTGGAGTCATAGGTTGAGGTGACGGAGTCAGAGGTGATTGGTCACTATAATAATCATTCTGAGAATAACTGGAAGGCATACTCGACGTCGCCCATGTCATTATACTGGAAAGAATTTCTGTGGTCTGAGGCGAGGAAGCTCTTTCCTCGAACCTGTCATTGGGAAGGTAAGTAGCATCTAATTGATCTGCCAGATGAGGAGAAGCTGCATCGCTGTATCCAAACATGGCTGCTACATTGACCCACCTGGTTCCTCAACCTGTGATCTAAAAAAAGGGCAGATATTTGTTTTTATTTTGTGTTTTATTATCCGGTAATCTTACTGCGCAATTTGATAGTATATCTTTTACCTTCCAATTGTTTGAAAGCTAGAAAAGATAACTTATCGACATATTGATAAGAATCTAATAATCGAAATTATAATACAGATAGATAATATTTACAGTAATATCCTTGAGTCAAATATAGGCCTACTCTAAACTTTCTTATGAGATTGGATGGAGATTGCATAAATTGATGACATGATTGATGATTGGATCTTCTAATCGAAAAATATTTGCCTTTCATTACCTATAATTCAAAATGAAGGCTGCCAATAAAATTATAATAAATCGATTCAAGTTCGTAGAATTTCACAGTAAAGCCTATATTTTTTATTAATCGATTGAGATAATTCAATAATTAACCCTATTAAATAAATCTAGCGGAGAGAAAAAACAAAAACAAATAACGAAAATTTCAGGTTTTGATTTAATGCAAAGATATTGCGATTTGTATACTGTATTACTTATTACAGGAAGACGTTTAGTTTCTTTATAATATTCTTTATCTATTTTTTTTTTTTTTTTTTTTAAGTAATATGCCACAGAGTCTGTAAAAGAATTGTACGGAACTGTGACTAATTGAAATATGGAATAAATGCTAATTTTCATATAAGACTATTTCATAATTTGCATACTGTGTAAATAAACAAATATACATCATATTACGATATCGTCAGGGTTGTGGAGAGAGGGAGATGAGGATTTTTCTCCGAGCTTAGAGAAGCCCGCAGTGACTCATATCCCAATAAATTAATATTAGTTTTACTAACAGAAAATAAAATATGTAAGATTTGCTTTATTAATAAAGAAGAATTCTTCGTATTTCATTTGTTCGAACAAAATTAACAAAAGGGCCCACTCTACCCCGATCTCCATTCAAGCTCTCGAAGGTACAGGATACCACAGATACCACACATGAATTTTAATAGAATTTTCATTATATTAGATTATATATAGATTATATTATTAATTATATTTAACAGGATTAATATGATTTCTATTATAATTAGTTTTTCTAATTTATTTTTATTTCTTAGAGCCATAAATAATTTCGACTGCAAGACGTGTAATAAAATATTTGCTATTATTCAAACAGGCAAAGCCTTGTCATTGTATACGAATAATCGGATTAAGGAATTATTAGGGATGAGATATTATCCGTATTATGATTCCCGTTTCCTTATACAAAATGTAATATTATACGATTTCTTTTATAATCTCATAACACGTTATTTAGTTTTTATTTTAAACATAAAGCTTCTAATTAGCTATAAGAATACTTTCTTGATATCATATTTACCGAATTATCATATATTCTTTTCTTAAATTTTATCGCAAATTTCTTCATAAGGGACCATCCACGTGTACTGTTTAAGGAAAAAGAGGGTGGAGAAAAATACAGTACATCATTGTATACGATGGGTAAGGAGAGGTTGAAGGATTGTCTACGTGGACTTTTTCAGTGGTATTAGTGGCATACGAATTTGCTATTATAAGCCTGCCTACTAGTCATGTGAATAAACTATCAGAAATTATCTACAGAATGTTTTTAAGCCATTTCTTTGATTACGGGAGGGTTCGTAAACTCTATGACATTGAAGAAACGTAATTAAATAGGTGTTTTTGCCAAAAGTACTGTACATCATGATACACAACAGGGACGAAGAGAATCAAAAGTGGCTCAAAAACGTAATTAATAGACGGCCTCTAACTCGAAACTGTTTTCTAGTAGCCTATACACAAGAAATTCTCATAAAATTCATTATGTTGACAATTAAAAATTACCAACACATTTTAAATAGTAGCTAACTTTATTTTGAAAATAAAAACTAGAAATAATTGAATAAATATTAATTTTCTTTTTTGTATCCACATATAAGAATCTAGATATATCTGAATTTAGTTTTAATGATCTTTTAATTATTATAAGACTAAAAAAGTAGTTTGATTATATTTCGAAACCTTAATATATCGGATTAAGTAGTCTATATTTTCGTTTTTAACAAACCTTATAGAATTAAAACTAAAATTTATAATCTTATAATTTAATTAAAAAGTAATCACGAATATTTTTTGATTGGTTTTTAATGATACTTATTTTACAGATACGGCAATATAAAATGAAAGAGTTCGTCAGCCCGTCATAAAGCAGGAAAAATAAATCATCTATCGCCCACTACTGTCAAAACGTAGACGTAAAACGGGATTTCCAAAGCTCATTACTAAAAATTACATAATGATAAATCCCATAAAATGAAAACATTACAATCCCTTACATATTGTATTAATTACTATAATGTTATCTACCAAGTCCCTTAATAGCATTTGATGTAATATCGCGATAAAAATCATAAATAAATAATCGCTAGACGAAAAAGATTATAATAAGTATCCATTTATAATGATCTAAATGACTCATACTGATTAAATATTTATTTTTATATAAATAATATATATTCTATTATTTTGTTTTTTAAAAAAAAAGTTCATTAATGAATAAATTTAACTAATATAATCTAATATAATTAATCTAATAAAAAATTCATATTTTATCTATAAATTGAGTAAACTTGTTATTTACGTTACATATTTTCATTACATTTTTATACATTACATTAATAATTTTCAGTTAAGATGAATTGGAAAGTATTAACTAATTATACAAGCTATATATATATAAGTTACATAAGGTAAATTGTACTAATAAAAATAATTCAATAGAATAGTAATAGAATACAATAGTAAAGTAAAAGATAAAAGTACGATAGTGTTGATTAATGAGACGATAAATTTCTTTTTCTCCAAATTTACTTGATTTCTTCGAAATCAAGTAAATTTGGAATTTGGAGAAAAAGAAACATAATTCACATAATTTACATGATACATAATTTAGTAGGATATATTAAAATATAATCCGCGTTGAGAATAATATTTTACGAATTTAGGTAGAAATCGGTATATATTTTTGCGATTAAACCATTAATTTTATTCTTTTTCAAGAGTTTGAAGTAATGTTTTTTACCTTGACTGAAAATTAGCATTAGTGCAAGTACAGTATTCAAAATAATTACTTTTTGCACTTTCCAAGCAACCATTGTAAATCATGTATTTTTCCTTGAACTGTTGAGCAAACAAAGATGCGAATGACAGCGTAAGAAACGCAGTAAATTATTACAAAAAAGAATCTTTCTACCAATGATTTAGCGTATCGTTAAACATGAAATATAATTCATAAAATGGATATAAATATTTAAAAAACCGTAGAGAAATAATGATATTTCATAAATACTACACAAAATTTACCTTGTTTTGCATCTACAGCCAGAAAAATCCAACCACCAAGCCATCACAAACGCTTATTTCTGAGATAACACGTTGTTTCCAAGGTCGACAATAGTCACGTGGCTCGAAACCCACACAAAAACAACAACATCGTGACGTCAGATTCGTGTGGGCGATTGGCACGCGCCCTCTAACCCTCTGATCGTCCCACGCATGCGGTGTACAACACCTGCAGGCATGGAGTCGAAGTGGGTCAGGCTGTCTGCCAGGGATTTACGCTTTGGGCAATAACAACATCGTGACCAGAGTCCCGGGGACCGTGCTCCTACCGGAACTGTCCGGAACGTGGGCGGGATGTGACGTCAATCGTATCCCACACAGGTGGAAGTATAAGCGCTTCCCCCCGAGAAAATCTATGTATATCAATTCTTACGTGATGAGCTTACCTGAGAAAGATACACGATTATGTGTACACGCCCATTAGCAGAAAACTATTTATGATTTTCAATTTTCTTTTGAGGAAAAGCTGTCAATCACAAGAGAGACTTGGCATATATTCAGAACTCGATTGGAAATACATTATTTGAATTTTTAAATAAACAAACTGGTAATTCGATACACAACATTTACACTATTTGCCGTCCTTTAATCTCAAGTACTTTAATCTCGAGATATTTTTAAAAAGAAAATAAGGATTATCTTTGAGGTGCGATACCCCGTTTTATCTGAAGATATCGGTAAATATTTAACGATGTGTTACAGAAAAAAGTGAAATATAATTTTTGCCCAAACGAGAATTTTTATTAAGATAAATAAACAAGCTTTTTCACTAGCGATAAGTAAAAACAATAAAATTAAAAATGGCGATAATACCAAATGAATAGGTGGTTGGCGTACGACCTTATTATCCGTTTATTGTTTCATTTTCATCGGTTCTCCACGTTTTGTCCCGAAATTGGGCGCAGAACGTGCTGAGAAAGCAAATGATCCGATGTAATTATAAGCGTATGCGTGCGCCTACATTCACGCAAACCGGTAGCACGTCGATGGCATTCACGCCCAAATGACGTCTATTGACGTCATGGCTTCCGTTGCCCCCTGGCGGACGATAACACACCCACTTCAGACGTCATCTTGACGTCATCAGAGCGTCGAAAGATCGTCCGGAATGTCAGAAATGTGCGCTCAACACACCGAGGAACAATCTCCTTCCCTAAACTATAATTTGTAAACAAATTGTTTAACCGATGCTTTAACCCCATATCGGTGGCAGATATAAACGAGATCGAGCGCATCTCTGTAATTAAACGGATGACGCGCACATCCGGGTGACTGACCGACGGAAGTAGAGGGTTTGGTTATATTTGCGTGGTAACTGCCCTAACAGTTTTTCCGAAGGTTTCGGCAGTTTTCACTCGGAAGATAATTGCTCATTACCGAGGTATTACTCGGAGGCAACCGCCCACGTCAACAAAGATCCGGATTCTGCAGAGATGTTATTTGAGATATTAGCTCTTTTTCTCTTTTCGCAAAAAAGAAAAATCCGTTTGCCGAGCGACACAAACATGTGGTTTTCATACTTGGAAATAAAAAAGAAGCCCTTCCAATTGGAACAAGAAGTTTACCACCAAAAACGCATGGCCAAAGTAAAACTAAATAAAAACTAACCACGTGACATTCGCAAAAACCTCAATTAGTAATTTAGGCTACGGTGTAAATAATTTAAAAAGTGGGTTAATTTGAATTATTTTAAAAATGGATACTCGTACAAATTTTCGATATTAAGTCGGATGACGTAATAAATCGTGATTCATCAACCCACCCAAGTCGGTGGGCAGAACTGTGAGTCAAATTGTGGAGGAGAATACTTCAATGTCACGGTCTAAAAGTTTTTATTTGAAAGTCATTTATCCTTTATTCTCTCTCTACTCCACCTTAAGATGTAATTTTATGCAAAGTATAAGAGAGCGGCGGCACGACATTTCGCGGAAAACTCGGATCCGATTAAATACAGCAGTAGTAACTACATCGAAGGAAAACTTGTCGTGTATGGATAATTTGCGTTTAATAAAGCCAAAGGCGATTGGCTTAAATTGTTTCTAGTAAATATTACTTGAGTGAGTGAGTAACAATTAAAGTATGAGTCAGAAGGAAGACAAAATGCTGCATTTTCTATCTTCGACCCAACTCCTTCGTCTTTGATGGAAAAGACGTAAGGTCATAACCTCTATATCAACAGTGAACAAGACCCAACTCCTTTCGGTATTCTATGCCCGAGAAGAATCCCCGCAGAGTATATTTATTTTCAAGCTAAACCCTAATAACATTCGAAAGATATTTATTGTATATAGCAACGAGTTGAGATAAATAAACGAAATCTTCATCAAACCAACAACTTAATTATACGTTAGTCTGTCACGAGTTTAACCTATGACAGAAGCTACCTTTAGTAAATCAAATCTCGCATCTTTTAATTTTAAGACACTGTTCAAGTATATTTATTGATCGTTCTAAAATTGTACAACTCGATAGTTTGGATGCTTAAATTACGGCTTAAATTCGTATTTATGTAACAAATTCGTTAAAAACAATTAATTGTATCCCAAATTTTTGGATCGATGATTATCTGAAAAACTAAACTTGCTATGAATAGTTCTTTGTCTATCTCTCTAATGTAGATCAAAGCAGATAAGTTATCAAATTCAAATTTCGTGTGAAGGTCAGCAATTGAAAATAATGAAGCTTTTCAGTTGAAACCACAAACTCCATTCATTTTTGTTTACTTGTTGGTTTCTTCGTAACTAAAACAGTTGTTCTGCATTCCGTATATAGTTAAACAACAGTATATAACTGAAAAAGTAATTGAAAAATATTACAAATTTTCTTATCAATCTGTGGTAACACGAAACTTCATCTATCAGCTCTACAATCGACATTCCGATTTCGGAAATAATTAGATACGTGTAGAACTATTGCATTTCTTCATAGATACTTGAATTTCTTATTTAATTTATTATAATAAATTATTTTTTAATATCGACTTAGTTAAAAATTCAATTAACAAACTAACATATTATCGCTTAAAATTTCTACTGATGCCTTTCATAAATAACAAATTATATACGATTAACATTTTCCGAAACTATTTTACTTTGTTTTTTCAGGAAAAATTGGAAGCAGATATAGGCTTATATTTTGTTGGATAAATTTATAACGTAAAATATCATCATAAAGCCCACTATCAATTAATTTTCCTCCCACGTTTTATAAGATAGGATCTAATTATTATAACTATTTACTGCTTCATACGATTGTCTTAAATTTTCTTATTTGGCTCTGTATTTTTTTAAAAAGTTTGAATCTTGTTATATAAAAATGTAGCCTGTTTTCACCTTTGAATATTAACAATTATGAACTATGATCAATAAAAGGAGTTAAAAGTTCAGCACGTTGTACTGATTATTATTGTTATATTAAAATTAAATGTATTAATTTTTTAGTCTGTTTTTAATTATTGTATTTATTAAATAAAAATTAACTTAAAAATGAAATAATTATGATTTTAATAAGTAAATTTAAATAAACTCAAATTATTAACGAATGTAAGTCATACAACAAAGTAAATGTTAAATCGTAGAAATTGCGGTTTTTAATTAAGTTTAATTTAATTTTTAAAGTATTTAATAGTATTAATAGTTCCAATTTAATTTTAATTATTTTTTAAAGCTAATCTATTATAAAAGTTTATTAAAATAAATAATTCCAATGAAGAATTTGTTATAGCCTAAATACTACATCATAACCTGATTTATATAATAATAATACAAAGATACGTAACACTATTTCGATATTAAAACGAAATTTAAATAAATTATAATTCGTGAAATTAAAATACAGTATTTAAGATTATTCATCGTCACAGTTCAAACACATCCGAATCCCACTAGCGGCCGAGTGGCTAAACCACTGAACACTACTAGTTTGTTGGTCGTGGTTTCGCGCCTAACTAGCGGGTAGGGCACGTGGAGTTCCGGGTTTTCTTCACGTGTTCTAATACCTAAATAGGAACCAGCTTCTAATAAAAAGGCCCCAGATAGCATCGTCCTCCTGTGCTTTGCATTTCTCACCGGAAGCTTTTGTCTTTTCAAACTATTGTTTTTCTGTATTCATACTTTAAAAATAAATTCTAATATTTAATTTAAACAATATATTATATAAAAAGAATTCTGTTTTTAATTTTAAACTAATTTTTATTTCTATCGAAATATATTGTAGGAATTCATTACAAAGAAATAATATTTTAAATGCATTAGAAAGCTAAGAAAGAATTTATTATAACGGTTATTAAATGCTTTTTCTCATATTTCATTAAATAAAGTTTTATATCAAAGATTTGTAACAATAAAAAAACGTACGAATTTCAGAAATAATTTTGGTCTTATTTCACGATCCACAAGGCCTACGCCGCCAAAAACTATTTTAAAAACATTAAGAAACAGTTTTCAAATGACAATTGTGAAAATTATACATATTGTAATCATTTTAAAAAGTTTACGCTGAATAATCTGTGAGCCTAAACGTTTGACAATGATTACATAAAAATGCCAGAAAAGAAAAAAGAAAAAACTTGGAAAAAACATTAAATTTACCTTCCAATATTTTGATTTAAAAAGCTCCTATATAATAGAGTACTTTAATAAAATGTACACAACGAATGGACAGAAACTCTAAATCAAAAAGTACTGTTAATGTCTGATACCGCAAAGAAGTATTTTTGATTCATGTCTACATTTATCAATTATTAAATATTCAATATTTTTTAATATTAATATTATTTTAAGCAGAATAAATATATTTTCTATCAAAAACTAACGATTGAACTGGTTTAAAAATTTCTACAAAACAATATTACATAGATCTATATCTATTTCCCGAGTCACTTTAAAGCCGAATTATATACGTAAATCTGATTATAATTATCGTTTTTTTTTAAGCGGTGAGGAAAAGAGGTTTTTCTTATTTTAAAGATTTTATCTTTCTTTCTCGCTACCTAAAATTTTACAAGAATATCTTAAATAGAATACTTTTTTACGTAATTTTTTAATAAGTGGAATTCACTAAAGTGTATTGTACGTTAATGTTAGATGAAATAAACGATAAAATATTCTTAAAATGTTATTTTTATTCTTTTTGTGTAGGGGGATATTAAATAGAAATGCGGAAGCCTTAGCGTGTTTTACAATTCAGGAAACTTTTTATTGTTACTCGTTGCGTCAGACTGATGAAAATATAAAGAATACTGAAACCATAAACATTTATAATTTTCTTTTCGGTTCTTTTAGTATTCGCTTTAATCTCGGGAGAATGCTTGTTAAGCTTAAAATGATTAGGCCATTTTCTGTCGAAATTAAGACAGGTTGTTTCTTTGCTGGTGGAAATTCCATATCTGTCTCTTAAATTATTTTCATATGGTGTAATGAATAATTATAAAATGCATAAATTAAACTGTAGAGTCTAGGCTTTTAGAAAATAATTAAATTAAATTTATATCTATTGTCACACATGAAATATTCTAAAATTTAGAACAATAATATAAACAATTAATTTTAATAAATTAGAGTTTTTTTTCTGTCAACTTAAAGAATAAAATATGTATATCAAATTTTAAAAAAATTAGAGTATAAATCTACTTTTTGTCTCCTTATTAATTAAATTATTTTAATTTTTACTCTATTGTATGTACTCATATTTACAGAAAAAGTTTGAAAAGTGCCGTCTGTTGTAATCCTTTAACCTTTTATTGTACTTTTTGCAAAATCAATAAAACTTAATTTGATTTGACACACATACAATACAGTAGGATTATTCAATTACTTAATCAAATTACAAGTAGGCCTAATAGGACCACTGCGGCGACGACATTCTAATTAATTCAGTAGAAATAAATATCTGATATAATTTGTATTTAAACGCAAGCTAAATATTAGAAAATTCAAATTCAAATTATAGAGCGATCGATAAATCAAGAATTCTGCTGTTCTAGTTCATGTTATAATAATATTTCAACCAATAGTTTTACATTAGTTTTCGATCAATTTTTGAATCTGTTTTTTATTTTTTATTTCTACTCAGCCAACAAATAACAGTTAATTCGCTACCGAGAAACACAATTAACTGTGTTATTTTAATCTTCGCTAATTAAATTTAAACTTAATTTAATTACAATTTTTAAAATATTTCACTGATCTATAATAAGTTAATTGATTTTAGAAACTTAAATAATTTTCTCTGGAAACTTTCCGACAATTTCTCGTTATCGATTGAATTTTCGTTTCTACTTGGCAACTTTTAATTATCGAATTATCGATGATTAAATCAAATTCTAATTCTTCTTATGTGTTTGATAGTAAATATTGATTCGCTCCACACTAATTATACATATTTACCATATCTTTAATCGCTTTTATTCTGTTCAAAGCGCAAACTATCGCATTAAAATGAGAATTATTCTTTATCGTTTTCTTCGATTTCCTCATTAATTAAAGTATTGAAAACGTTCGGAAACATTATGAAATCTAAAGAATATTATATTTAGTTCATTATTAGCGAGAATTACATAAAAATAATTAAATAAATTCTATAAATATCAGACAAGATAGGACAGTTGATACAACCCGTGGAATTTAATCCGGTGGAAAAATATTCTAAACATTTAGTAAATGAAAAAGTGGAGAATTCGAGAAGCAAGAAAATAGTTTTCGGTAGCAGAATATCAAAAAAAGTTAAATATTTATTTAAGCACTTTATAGTAAATATTTTCATTACATCTACGAATAAAAATATCAAAATGGTAGAATATATTTAGAAGCGTGTTATTTTCTAGAGTAAAGTGATATAAATTTAAATTTACACCTAGGCCTTTAGAAAACTTAAAATTAGGTAACAAGTATTCAATACAAACCGTGCAGTGGGTTGCAGACCTTGAGATAAAACCGAGGTACAAATGGCATAATTATATGCATTGTTAAACGTATTAAAGCCCGGATAGTGATTAGAAGTGAGATAATCTAATGTGATTGGAATGATAAAATTGCAGCACCTAATCAATTGTTGTGAAAGATAAAATGTTTTCTGCCCATTCTCTAATATTTTAAGACCGTTTTTTAAAAAAAGGTTAATATACATTTTATATTTTTTGGAAAATAGAATTTCTGAAGAATTTAGCATGAATTATATATGATTATTTTTGTACTTTGTGAAATTATAATTTTATTGTAAAATATAAAGTTTTTTATAAAGAAAACAATAGAGAAAGCAACAATCTATATTTTTAAACGAAAGATAAAATTTATCGCTTATATTATAATTTAATTAAGTTGAGAAATATGCCAGATAAATTTATAAATCCTATAGACTATTGTGTATCAAATTATCAAATGTGTTACGAATCCGGAGATTAGATTATGTCGAAAGAATAAGGAACATAAACTATCTGAATCGGGACTTATGATAAAGTAAGGGGAAAGACACTTCAATTTGTTTCGTAAAGTCAATTTAAAATCTAATTCAAGCATCGTTTAAAAGTATTCTTTAAAGTATAATTGAATATCACATCAATAAACATGACTCGGAGTGAATAAATAATTGCAAAAATATATCATAAATAATATATACATAAAAGGAATGTATAAAATATACATGATTCCTAATGGTGTCGTAACCTTAGAAAAAAGCAGCCAAACTCAAGTGTGCATGTGGTACTTCCAACGGAATTTTAAAATATGTTATATAAAGAGGTAATAAATTATTTATCACGTCGAGAAAGACTAGAATTTTCACAATATACTCGGATATTTTTAAAACTTTAAATGTATATTATAACCTTATGTTACTTAAAGCATAATATCTGTTGAAGTAAAAAAAGAAGGAATGGTGTAAATAATTTTTTATGAATGTCCATAATTTATAGGCACGCATTTTTCTTAAACGATCTGCATATAAAACATTTTGAACATTCTTCGAATTTGATAGATAGTCCCATTAGAAGAGGAGTGAAGTCTCTCTTTCTAAAACCAATCTTTTTAACAACATTTGAAGGGCCTACTCACTCTTTTAATTTAAATTACTTTCGAATTAAAGGTACAAAGAATGAACTACAATAGAATTTATTTGCTTAAATACACTTTTATAACTATTAAACTAAGTTAACCTTTCAAGAAATTCATTTAAACATACTTTGAATTAATATTTTACGCAGGAAACTATGCTAATAAGCTTGGATTTCGATTTCATATATTAAAAATTCAAACTTACAAATTTACAGAAACATTAAATATCCTTATTAGATATATTCTTATTCTGAAAATGAATTTAAGCTTAGCGCTTCAACCAAAGATAATGGTTGAACTTTTCAAGTCTAATATTTAATTTACTTTTGCATACAATGATACAATCAGTATGAACGCCTAATGCTTAAATGACTAAGTGTATTCATTAAAAATCCCGTCAGGGAAGCACAATGATGAAAGATTACATATAAGCTCAACCCTAGATGAACTTCTTATTAAGAGAAGTCTTAATAATAGGTTTGTATTTATGGTTTTAATATAGCAAAAAGAACCCCTAGCTATAAAAACACAAGTAAATGCAGTCTACATTTTTTCCTTCGCTTGTTTCTTTCAACGTTATAATTTTTTCTTAATATCTCTTCAGTTTTAATAAATTTTTAAAGTTACTTTATTATTTTTTACTCGTCATTTCAAATCTTATTATTAACTAATAACTTTTATTTCATTTTTAACACAATTTATTTGAAGATATTAAAATCCTCTTTAATACAATTTTCTTTTAGAAATGTTATATATTTTTTTAATAAAAATAATTATAAAATCTATGCTTTAAATAGACAAAAGTCTTCGAGTTTTAAAAAGGATTCGACTTAATTTATTTAAAAAATAATAATAATAAATAAAAACTATATCATTCAATCAAGATACAATTTTTGAATACGAAAATTATAAATAATGATACTGTAACGAAATTATTATAATTAACAGAGAACAAAAAGCCTTATCGAATTTATGCAAGCATATCCAATATAGAGATGATGTTATTGTCTGTTCCTCAAAGAAATAAATGATTCATTTAATGTATTCTTGATTTAATTATAATTATTTAAATAAAATTTTCAGACATAAGATAGATACCGGAATGACGGAGAGAACATTTCCTCAATTAATCATTTTATCAGAGTTGTTAAACATTGACAGGATTTATGTTTGTGGGTGCACCCGTTTAATAGCACATTTAGGTGGGGCTTGAATGCGGTAAATATAAAAAACGCGCTCTAATTAATATCATAAATTATTCTTCACCATGAAGATTTTTTTCTCTGCATCGAACAAAAGAATTACAATGATTCAATGCTGCTTAAAAAAATAAAAAATAAAACAACTAAAACATCGCATTACACGCTCAACAATATCACCGTATTATCCTTCGAAATTCTTATTGTACGAAAGAAAATTGCTGTATGTTTTGTGAATTATTATAACGAATGAAAGCACACTTACTTGCCCGCAGCAAAATGACGTCATTAGGAGGGTGAAGTTCGAAAATTTGAGAAGGAAGATACGCGATAACTCTTACATTCTCGAATAGCTTCAATTTAGAGAAATTTGGTCGCCATTTTTATTGAAGAATTATGGATAATTTAGTATTTCGTCATTTAGGAAATTGTCTAATTTTAGTTGATTGCTTCTAAACTGGAGATAATAACCACGATCATCAATTTTTTCTACATCCATTTCGTTTAAGTTGCAATTAAATAAAATAATAATATTGTATTTAGTTTAATTATTTCACTTTTTATGTATAAAATATTTTTCTAGCTATTTTAACACAGAAAACAATCGTTCGAATCACATCGTTGGCCATAGAAACCATCAGATTATATTGTCAAATTTTAGAAATTTTGTCGAGATAACAATCGATTGGATTTAATCATGATTTAAATTTTATCTTATCGAATAATTTAATAACTTAATCATCGCTTTAGCCTTTAATTACGATAAAAGCTAAAATAAAATAAAAAGCAATCTTTTCGATTGCAAATGTTGCTTTCTTCGGTACAAAAAAAAATGTCGCTTAAAAGATACACATTTGTCATAGCATTCTTTAGCGGTTGGAAAGCGTCCAAAAATATTTTGGCACCCAATGTGCCCCACCCTTGCTTCATCGGTATCTAAAGTATTACCCCCATGAGTTTCTTTAACTGTTAAAAAAATTTCTAAATATTTTATTTTTTTGCCAAAATTTTATCTAAATTTTTTACTAAAATTTCCCCGTACGATTATTCAAACAACTTATAAAAGTTAATTAACCACGCCATTAACCGAGGTATATAAACTACAGCGTAATTTTCAATCTTTTTAGCTACAGATTTGTTTATTCGGCAAACATATTTTGAATTTGCTCGACTTCAACTCAAATCTGCTCTAAACTGAGTTGAGTGACCATTGGCAATATGTAATTATTCTCAAGTTTAAATTTAACAGATAATTTGTATAACTTAAAACCTCACTATACGTACGAATTAATAAAAATGGCATATATTTATATGCCAAAGAAAATCATGAATATATTACCTAAAGATGCTGGCCCATTTATGATAAAGAAAATTGAGTAAATGCTATTAAATAATATTGGATCTACGGAAATTTTTACGTCTTTGGGTTCGAACAAGTATTAATTATCTAAATAATTATGTCTATTAATAATAATAACTCCAGAGAGTAATTAGATGTATCGGGAGTCAGCTACTTACCAGTCATTAGCCAAAAAGTACAGCACTCATTTTGACATCATCAGTTAAGCAGAAACATATCCCATTGAGAATAATTCATTGCGGTAAAGACACCCTGACATCCACGTGGCCCACAACAACAGACTCGTTGGCCCGGCCATCCCATCTTCTAGCACCGAAATACAACTGGCCGATTGCGTCATATTGTGTAATCCTAATACTATTTTAAATTTAGCAAACTAACTAAGAGAAGTTAGTGTCATTTTTTTGTGTGTGACCTTGCCTTATAAAACTCTAAATTATGATTATTCGACCGTTTCCAATTAACCGCGTTACCCCGCTAACTGAGTATAATGATCCGTATTCTTGGCAAAACGAAATTTTAATCCCTATGTTTCTTTTTAGAAGTATGGAGCGAAAATAAAGATTTACGTAGATAAAAAATGAGATCGTAAATGCTCTCAAAGCTGGGTTTGGATTGATAAATTATGAATAGCTTTCATATTTTTTCCTTTTTTGATATGTGTAGAATTCGTTTTTACGATGGAAAATACGGGTTTGGAGTATGCCAAAGACGTTTGTTTCGTGACAATAAAAATGATAGATAATACACCCATTTCATAAAACTACAACAAAACAAAAACTAATGCGTTTTAAATTTAAATCTAAAATGAAGTCAATAAAATTTCGTTCCGTAAAGTTTTATTCTCTAAGAAATATTTCTTTTATATCGTTTTACAGTTACGTTTCCATCATGGCTTCGAATGCGATATATCAATATAAAAAGGAAATTTATAAATTGTCCGTGATTGATTGTTCTCTTTCGATTTGCCTCTGTCAAACTTGTATCTAATTTTTATTATATTCTATTGTAATATAATTGCTAGTTTATCATGTAGAAGTACAAACAACCGAAATCGATCTCCATTAAAACAGCTCCATAAGTTACTATATAATTTGCCAGTTTAACGACTTTATATATTTATAAATAAGAAATTAAACGATTAAAATATGATATCTAATGATATCCACACTCGAATTGCGCCATTTTTTAAAATAATAAGGAAGTGTAGACTTAATACAAATATTTATATTTTATAAAATAATTAATTTAGAGAATAGAAATAAAAAATACTATAGCCTATACAATGTTATCAATTTTAAGTCTTAATTTACAGAAAAAAAATGAATTATTTCCCGAAAAATTCGACAAGTGTTCACATTAATACATATACTAATTTACTTAATGTACTAAATGTACTTAATACATTAATATCAAGAAAAATAATGGATTAATACCATTTTTGTGCTGAAAATCTGTGTGTAAATGATATTATTAAGGAATTACAATAAATAATTTAACTATATGTGCAATTAACTTTTATTAACTCTCACAATATCACCACCTACCCTACAATAGGTAGGCCTATAATTAATCACACTTAGAACATTATTTCACTATAAATAGTTTATTCTTTTTTGCTTAACCTGCTAACTTTAGAAATCAACTCAACACTTTTTACTATCACAAGTCAACAAATAAACTTCAATGAGATAAAAACTAAAAACAGAAGGGTTTCGTATGCCAATATAAGTTTATTAAATAAATACAGTTGTACAAAGTTTAATAATAACTCAAAAATAATTTACTTTAAAATAATGTATCATATAATAATAATGTATCAAAATAATTTTCTTAAATATTTTCTGGTTTTAATTAATGAAACAATTACTCATAAAGCGTAGTTACTGATGATACTAAACACAATATATTGAGTTTAGGCTATTTTCAGAACAAATATTTTCAATTGAAACGTGTTAATTGAAGTGTGTAGAATTCAACCTGTTGTGTAAATGTTGGCGAAGTAATTCTATTAATATTATAAATTTTTTAAAAAGTTTTGCTAAATAATTCCTATTTCATTATCATTAACTGCAATTCTTTCCTCAAATCAATTTATATCAAACCAAATATAATCTGTTTATTGGATATAAAATATATCAATATCAGGCCAGACAGGCCTATATATATATACTGTATACAGATATAAGTTATATTACACGATACATAACAAATAAACATTAAAATACTATTGCCCATCGACAGCTTATGAAATTAGAATAGGCCTATAACTTTTATGATAATGTAAAGCAATTTATTTTATAACTAAACCAAGTAAAATTGTTATGTTTGTAGATTCTATTATATATAAATGTATATATTTTATGGATTCGAAATAAGATTATGATATAAGATAATTCATTGTATTTGCAGATCGAAAATCTATACTCAAATAATTTATCTCGATAATATTTGTAAAAAATACTTTAGGAAACGTAAATTAATTCTATCTAATTTATTGTTTTATTTAAAAAATTAATCAAAATTCAATTTTATCATTAACTGTAAAAATAAAATCTTTTTCGTTGTATTTCCATAAAGATTTAATAGTTATAGGCCTCATAAACTAACATTAATGAAATGTACTTAATTTTTTTTTTAAATATAAATATAAGAATCTTATTTATATAAAAGATTCTTCGCCAAACAAAGATAAAACGTAAAAATAATTTTTTAAACATTCAAAAACTTTCTGATTAAAAAAGTATTGCTTTTATAAGTTTTTATGCAAATACAACCATTGACACTCAGATACTCAGCTCTTTCTTGAAACAAATGAACCAAAACAGACAAAATACTGAAGTATATTTGTAATAAACTCCATTAAAACATATTTTTCGCATACTTTTGTTACATTGAAAAAAATATAGACTAAGTTTATCAGCATCACGTTTTTGTATCGCTCGGTTAAACTGATATTGATATAAGCCGATAACTGGTCTTGTAATAAGCAAACCAGCTTACATCTTGGTTCAATTACACTTTATACAATCTTAAGTTTCTAGAATAAATCGGGAATTCCCAAATAAAAAGATACTTAATTTCAAGTAATTTCAATCTCTTCAATTTAAATCATTTTACATCATCACACCAAGCAAATTTGATAAGATTATTATATAAGCCATTATCTTACATACATCTGAATAATAACAGTAATCTTCTATGGAATTATGTCCCGCTTTTCGGATATTAGATTACGTCAAGCCCCTCTAAACTAAGGGTATAAAGCTCTAGAACAGGTTTGGTTCGCATTATTCCTTCTTATATTTTGTTCATTCTTTAGGACAATGTCTTTACAACCCAGCCCAGAGTTAATACACGCGTTCGACTTAGACCTAATATTACGAGGTGATGAGTCAGGCCGGAAAGAAGTGAGAAATGATCGAAGCGACACCGCATTTCCATCGCGGTTAACCAGGTTCGGTTAATTATTTATGAATTAAAAAATGACGGATCCTTAATCTAGACGCTTCGCTCCAATCCGTTAACAAGTTAACGTTCGGTTCGAGAATAGAAAGTAAGAGAAACTTACCATTAATATTACAAACAGCAATAATCACTGAGAAATCTTCGTCAGTACCGTAGCTTCGTTAAACAACATGTAGTACAACTTTATAATGCTTCGGTCGTCACGTGAATAGCTGGCTATTGGTGGCGAGTTGTTGTAGGTTGGTCAGGCAAGTGGTATCTTTGGTGGGACAGGTGCCAGAATAGCTTCGTTTGGGGGATGCAAATGAGACGCCTTTTCCTCTGATCTACCGACGTTTGTCTATAATTCGAAACATTTTTCTTTTTCACACAATTCTCGTCCAACACTGATAATTATTTATCATTATCTTCTATAATCACTCAACTTTTTTAAAATATTGGAAATTAAATTTCGATTTTATTCACTTAAATATAAGGCTTTTCATCCCGCCAAAAAAAAATAAAAAAATAAAAAAAAATCCAATCTCAATGATTACACCCACTTTTAAATAAATGGAAGCGTACTCTATAGCTAATATGAGTAGGCTGATTTATATGTGAATAGAGTTTCACGTAGGCCCACGGAGAACATTTTTCTGAAATGACCCATTAGAGTACTTTCGTTTCTTATACATAAGTAAGTAGTATTTTATTGTAAAAGAATTTTAATTGAACTTCGTTTTACGATCTTAGATTTATTTATTTGACGAGATAATTAATATTACCTCGTGATTCCCCTTTTTATTTCGTACAGGATTTTTATTATTAAGATACATTCTGTTTCAGTTTGAAAACTAAAATAAAGAATGATTGATTTATAGAATTAATTTTAAATTTACGTAGGTTACAATCTTCTTTAAGATATTTGGCATTTTAAATCAACACGACAAAAAATTAAAAAAAAAGTACTGGAATAATAAGTTAATCTAGGGAATTCAGAATAAGCTTTCAGTGACATTTTTTTGCTGTTAGTTTGAATTTTTGTTTCTTCTGAATCTGACAACGAAGGGTGATTAATGATAGATGGAAAACTTTCTCGATCGATTTTACACCTTAAAAATGTTCGGCAAACATTTAAAAAGCGGAAAATACAATTTCGAAAGTCGATTTTTTACTAAATTGTAATAATGTAAACATTTCTTTTAGCCAATACGGTTAAAAGAAATGTTTCATCTAAAATAAATTTCTCTATATTACTATTATTATAATACATATTTTAATGTAATGAGTATATATTCCATAAATATAGACTATTCACATTTTTCTTAATTCAAAAATTAGAAATAAAACATTTTATTGTTGTAGGAACTACGACAGAATAAGCAATTTATATATATTAATTAATAAGACTGACTTTTCTTCGTATAGATTCTTCTTAATTTGAATTGTTTAAGGTTAAATAGGCCTATATTGACTAACATATTTTATTGTATTTCTGAAAATAATTCAAATAAAACAAATAAGTATTAAAAATACCATTTTACTTTTTTAAATTACAAAAGGTTTTTTAAATGCTTTACACGTTTAGGTCTATATTTAGTTACCATAAAAGTTCTAAACATAGGTCTGTAGAGATGTAATAAATGTTAATGTTAACGTTCATTAATAATTCAATAAAGACTAATAAGTTTAATTATTTAATGATTAAAGTAATGATTTATATTTCTCAGCCTACGAAATAATAATCTTATAACTGTAATTTTAATATCGAAACTAAATTTATTACCTTTCAACTTTATAGATCTGGAGGCCAAATCTATTGTCATTATCATTTACCAAGCAGTCACGAACCGGGATAAATTTATCAATAACTATAAGACGTCGATTTCAAAAAATGTATAAGACGCGAAAACAATCGAATTAGTACAGGCTTTCTATTATTATTGAGATAACATTATTTAATTTATTACAATTAAGAGGTAATACATAGAAGATATGCTATCTTTTGGGATAAGAATATATACAATTGAAAGAAAGTCAATATAATACATGTTTAGATAGCAAAATACTTTATTGTTTGAATTCTTAAGATAAAAAAAAGAGAATAAATTTTCAAGCTGTATGTTGATCTTTGATCCGAGAACATCATTCTAATAAGTGTCAGAGTTAAATCAAAGCGACGTTAAGAAAATAAAATTTTGCATAAAAATTTAAATAAATAATCTGAATTTACAATTGTTTATTGTAAATTTATATAGTATTAAAATATATAATCTTTACTAGCAATTAGAATTATTCAATTCGTTTTCAAATTAAATAAAAATATTGGTATATTATGAATTGAAAATCTTTTAATTTAGGGAATAGAAGTATATATTTTATTTCATAATAAAGTTAAAAATGGCCATAGAATTAACAAAAAGTATATATACTTATAAAATATTTATAAATTGTTAATACACATAATTAAATTTAGAAATAGAACTTTTATAATAAAATAAATGTAGGCTTATTTCGGCCATTATGGTTTCAACATAAATATTTTGTATAACCCTTTCGTATCTATCATACGTAGATATATAATTAGAAAATATATGCATTTTCACATAATTTTAATTAAACATTTCACTAAAAACAATTAAAAATGTAAGTTATTAACTAAGCTCCAATAAAATAGATTTATTTTAAAAATATCGTCATGTGAATAGTGAAAATAATACAAAATGGATAAAGATAAATATAAATGTACAATAGAATGACATTTTTAAATGATTAATTAAAGAAATAGTTAAATTTTATTTAAAAAGTCTATTTGTAGGCTTAATTAATTCACAAGGAACTATAGATATACATTAAAATAACGATAAAGTTAATACTAAGGTATTCAAGTTAATAAAATGAATACATAACGATAAGAAAAAATGAAAATGAAAGAAACCGAAAATTAAAAACAGGTCTATTGTTGACCTTGGTTATACTTTGGCATTTTGTGATACGTTAAAGGTCTGCCGCATACCCAAAATTACAACCTGAAAAGGTTTATGCGACTGGATAGGTCGATCTATCGAATATTTCGAGAGAAAAAAAACAAATAAATATTTTTATTATTATCGTTTTAATATGTTTATTAATATAGACTTCTATTATTTAATTTTCTTTTAAAACCCTATCGAAATGAAGTAATTACGTGCAATAAATATCAAATTTTTTAGATTTTAATGCTTAATCTGATGACATTCGTAACAATGACGCAACTAGAGATAATTTATGTAATCATATTTAGAGAAATGACTAGAAATTAAAAGATTTAATATCTGATTAGCAGTGAAATAGCAAAAAATTTCGATCTTATGATAATAGAACTAACTTAAAATTTTATCTTGATTTTTTTTTATGATAAACAGATTTATATCGGTAAATTCTGATAACCTTTTAACATTTATATAACAAAATTGATTTTAAAATTTTGAATTAATGTTTTGAAGTTGAAATTTTAATTATATAAAGAACGAGAAAGTACGAAACCAATTGATTATCTATTTTAATATGGTCCTAGTTAATTGTATTGTTTCTGTTATGCCTTTGAAATATGAAATTAAATGCATACAGCGATTGAATTTTCTATTTACTAAACATGACCATATTTAGTAAATTTTATTTATGTTTGTGTAGTTTACAATAGACGTTAATTGAGATAAAATTCCATCACATAAGAAACATTTTTCGAATCACACAATACCACTATCCACATGTACGCGATGACGTCGAATTACGTCATGAGAACAGGTCTTGGAAGCTTAAAGGTATTCGAGTGTGTGTGGGCAATGCAGCATTCACGGTCATTTTTAAATCATACACTTATATTTATTGGCTGCTAATAATATTGGTGTGGTCTTTACGTTTCAAGGTAACCGACAGATGGCTAACCGGTTGGCTTCTATCTCCGAAATTTGTTTTTCAACACAAAAATACCAAAAGGACATTTGCCTTGAGAGATTATCGATAGGAAAACGTAACTTCGCCCTACAAAATAGTTATTTTGATATTAAAATTTTCAAGATTACTTTATTATTAGAGAGGTTAAATTGTGTTAGTCAGAGAATGATTTAATATCATCACGCCCCAACCTGAGAATAGAACACGACGGTAAAATTTGTAACCGTTTCATGACTAATGATTAGATTTTGAAAATATAGGTTATAAAGCCTTGGATGTCTTTTACAGTTCTAATTTACTCTTTATAATCGCAATGGAAAGTTAATTTTTCTTTTAAGTTGGCGGCATTTACTTAACCTAAATGCCGAAAAAATCGGTATTTAGGACAAAAAAGGAGAAAGTTTTTTTCGACACACTCTTCAAGTAATTAACGGGCATTGCTTTGTTTTTAAGCAGTGCTTCAAAACTTCTCATATCTGTCAAGCGAAGATATATCTTGACGGACGTCTCTGCTCATACAACAATTTAACTTTTTTCTATCCTCAGTAGGTAACTTAATTACAACCGATGCATAAGCCCCAGGCTAGAAAGCCAATACATCCTGGTGAACTTTGTAGCGTCCATGGGCACCTGTTTGATTCTGGATAAGCTATCATAACAACTGTGTTTAACCTATTTTATTTTTATATCGAGAACGAAATTGGTTACTTTTGACCCCTTCTAAACATTTCCCTTTTAATATTCTACATCGATTCGGCAGTGTTTCAACTTGGTTGATTGATAAGTAAGAACAGCGAATAGTTTCGGGTCTGAAAACCGGAGTTGCTTGTTTTCAACCTCATTTGTAAACAGTTTGATAAGAACCACAATGCGAAAAGAGATGATTGACAAAATAAAGCCTATTATCAAATTTTAACGCTTAAAATCTGATAGAGTAAAATGATTTTTCCCGTTATGAAATTTAATCTTATTTATTAGCATAATTATGATAATTTACGATTAATATCGATTCAAGATAAAACTTTTAATTAATTAAGTTTCAAAATATTTTCCTAATGATAAAAAATATAAAAATAATAATAACAATAACATTGAAATAATTGTCTCGCACGAATTGCCAACGATCAAATATTATAAAATCAACTAAATAAATTCGGTTTAAAAATTTACACCATTCTCATCAGAATTAATTGATAAACCAGTTTATTAATTTCTAAATTGTAAATTAAACAGAAATCTCGTCAAAGGTCAAACGAAACTAGCACATAAAAGATCAACTTCAGGTAAATCCGAATAATTCGTTCCTATATATTCCCAAGTTAACAATAAAGAAAAGTAAAGACACGTGAATTATATGGCTGTACGACATAAGCCAATATACTTAAAGCGTACATAAATGTTTACATCATTTTAAAAACTTGATTTATTATTTTATATATCACGTTTTCGATTTCATTTTTTCAAACAATCGATTATCTGAAATAAGAATAGGGAACGTCTCGTGATGAATGTGCAATGATATATCAGCTCAGAAATGAATCATCAAAAATTAACACAAAACAAGATAGTGATTTTCTGTCTATCAAATCTCGTTTCGGGAGATAAGATTATTCGATTTGATTGTCACCTGGATGCGTTATTTGCCTCGTAAATTCACCACATTTTCAAGAATGGCGTTTAATATTTAAAACGAAACAGATTTCTAAATATCACGATAAGTTTTGAATGTTAAAACGTTGGTAAATATTGAAGAAAAGGTACTTACATTACACGAACGTATTCGTGAAAACATTCGGTGAAATTGTTTTTACGTTATAAAAATTAGAATATAGGTAAAAGCATGGAACAATTTGATCGATAAGGAAGACGATAACTTTCTCCTGTAACCCAGTTTCTCTCGTTGTTTATCCTATCAACGTCTTTTGTAAGTTTTTAATAGACAATTTTGAAGCAAGGCAGACGAGGTTACGGAGGTTAGAGGACAGTAAGGGTCGAAAGAGGCCTCTTCATAGTTCTCATGTCGTGACTGTTGTACTTTAGATGTGACCTGAAATTCTAACAGGTGCAACAGATGAAGCGAAAAAAAATATTCCCTTTTACTATTCTCGACGACTAATTCTTCATCCAAACCGTTTTAAAATATCATTTATCTTAGCTCATTCAATTAAAACAGAAATTATGGAATTGGGATATTTCGGTAATGATATATTTTATTTACCTTCATTAACAAATTGTCGGTACACCCAAAAAATGTTAAACATTTTCAATAAGTTAGGCGTTTTCTTGTATGATAATGATTTATTTATTATTATACGAGGGAAGATATGCGCTAGCCTCTCTCTCTCTCTCTTCTAATAAATGCCGAAACTTTCGTGCCGATATTTATAATGCAATTAGTTTCATTCTTTATTTATTTTTTAATATAAATATGATTTAAATCTGTTAATTTATATATTACGGCTCTTGTACGAGGAAATGTAAAATATGCCCGCCAGTAATTCATTAAAAAGCTGCTGTAGTGCATAATAAACTTTATATTAATTAACCAATTAGTAGATTTAATTACTGTAAAATCATTAAAATTCGAAATTATTAAATTTAAAACATAAAAACTTTGAGGAATGTTGTAATTAAAATATTGATAAAATCGTAGATAAGATATTTAAAAATATATTTATATTTCAATTTGATAAATTTTTGACTCATTGGATTTTTGCAAGTTACAAAATGTGGAAGTTTAAAATAATATTATAAATTTATTAATGTAAAAATATATTAATGGATAAGAAAATTAGTGGCGCCATCTGTAATGATTCTTAGAAAATAATTTTTAATGTCTTTTCAATGTTAATTTTATTTAAAAAGTTCAATTAAAACAGATACTTATTATAGTTATTAATATAATTATTAAATTTACAAAGGCGTAGAAAATACAATAATTAAACAAAATAATGCTTTGACCTAGAAAAACCATTTGCTTTCATATTCAGAACTTTCAAATCTGAAAACTTCATTTCTTTTTAATTTACAAAACAAATGAATAATTTTTTAATAGGGTTTTATTAGAAAATAAAGATTTATAATGTATTTTATAAGTTATAAAGATTGCAAGTACATAAAACATTTTTTAAGAAATATTAACATAACACTGTATAATTATAAAAATATGGAGTAAAATTTAAAAAATATATAAAATCTATTTAAAAAAATTAATAGTGGTAATAAAAACAAGAAATTTATGTATATTTTTAATGATTAATCAAATTTTTTTTCAAAAGTAATTAATAAAATTGCTGAAAAACTTACACAAAAGAAACGTCTATCAGTTAATAACTGGAGAAAGCATTGTATAATACAACGCCAATCATTCAATTAGTTTTCAGAAAAACACTGTGAAAACTTTTTACATAACTGATTTCATTATTAAATAACGTTCTCCCACTCGAATCTAGAATCAAATTTTGATTCTAGATTCGAGTGGGAGAACGTTTTGCAGAGAATGCAGCGATCGAAAGATTTAAAAATAAGCTTGAAAACCGCAGAAAAAAACAATATATATATATTCATTCAAATTAACAGATATATAATGCGGTGACGTCGTTCAAACATTTCAGCCTGAAGGTTGAAAACGTCATCAAGAATGATTTTTTGTAACTGATAAGAGAAAACGAACTCCAGCTTTCAAGGTCAAAGTATGAGTGTGAAGAATACACAACACTTTTATCAAAATATTTTAAGAGCAATGTCAAAATTATCTATAGAAAAGTAATGACAATTAATTATATTTATATAAATAAAATATTTCATTTTACTTATTTATTTATTGTGTTTCTTTTCAGTCAATTAAATCGTGCTTTAGGCAAATTTTTCATTCCTTCCTTTTACTTTTTTACTTATCATTTTTTTGATTTAAATAAGCGTAATAATTTTGAATCGAAACAAGATTTCTCACGAAAGGTAACGTGTTGAAGATGATGAGAATTTCAGTTGTGATTTGAATGTTATTTAAGTTTATATATAACTTAAATGCTTTCTGACAGCTCTGAAAATAGTGAGAGAGTTTGTTAAATAGTATTTGAGACAGAAAACAAGATTTACTCCGACCAATAACTTCAAAAATTTATTTTTAAGTGGGAAAAAAGTAGGAAAACATTTTAGTATAATCTAAATCTTTGCTTATCGATGCAAAACAGGTATTACCAATCGAAAGCAATTCGTTCGTTCGTTCGTTAGCACAAGCAATTTGACATTAGCTATAAATATTGTGTTTAAATTCAGGAATGGAAATGTTAATAAAATAGAACTATTAATGGGAATTAAAATGATATAGGCTAATTTAAATATTTTTTCTAGCTCAATGGATACTTGTAATTATAATAAGATTGATTTTTAAAGCTTTATACTTAATTTCGATTTAACCAAATATTCATTTTTATTTTTTTTTAATGAAAGAAATTAAAAGTTATTTTATGAAGTTATCTTTAATATATGGGTCGTGTTAAGCGTATTTTATTTTTAATTTAATTTTGACTAAAATTGGAGAAGGGTAAAAAAGAAATTCAAATTTAATAATAGCGGTACAAACGCTCAAATTTTGTTAGAGAAGAGAAAAAAATGAATTTGAATAATTTATGTTAATAAAAATTTTAATTTGCTATGAGATATTTTATTCTCTAGTTTTTTTACACAACTTCTCACTCTGGTCAGTTCAAAAAATGTAACGTTTATTTCAGGTATTAAAATTCAATTTGTTTTCCAATTCTACTTGGAAGTTACGTGCCACAGTTTCATAAAAGTAACGTTATAATACCGGTAATTTCGATTGTTTTTTTTTAACAAACTATCTTCAAAAGTAGCGTTTATTTAAATACAATTGACATTTTTCAAATTACGGAACCAATATTTTAGTTATTTTTTTCTGGATATAAAATTTTTATTAGTTATAATTTAAAACTCGTCAATCATCAAGAATATTTTTCTGTTAACGAATAAACATTTTTAAAGTAATTTATTTGGACTATTTATTATCAAAGATAAATTCAAATCATATTCTGATAAATGCAAATTACATAACATTTACTTAGCACATATTTCAAGTTATTTAGATGAAAGTTCTTCTAGTTATCTTCAAATTTTTTTTTTAATTCTTCATTTATGTTGATATAATCTGTAGTATTTTAACTTAACACGTATTAAAATTAAATAAATATTCATATTTAAAAAACTTATCTTTATACTTTAGACTTGAAGGTTGTTTAAATGTTACTTTGATAAACTTTGGCATTTCCATTGAACTAATTTATAATCGTGATCCTTTTGTCAGAATGGTGTGGATTTTTATGTCAATTCGACGTCATGTTTGTATTTTCGCTTTACTAAACTTGTAGGAATAACTCAAACTGACGTAAAAATATACATTATTTCGAGGAAAACAATACAGCTTTTATAACATAGTTATGTTAATAAAAAGTGTGTAAACAATTATGTGTTACGGGTCCAATAATTCGTACTATTTATTCTAACATAATAAATAAAAATGTGTAAATTGAACAAAACGTCAATTTAATAAACTGACTTAATTAATAAATTAATAAATAACGCTCAGGTTACTGGACTTAAGTTACAATTTTATTTATATTTGAATTATTCTACAATTTAATCAAATAAATATTCATTTAACTCATAAATTTTATATTAGATTAATTTGAAGATTACTTGTAAGTATACTTCATTCACGCTTTATTTCTTCTGAGGTCGACAAGGCAATCGTAAATATATGGATTTAACGGACGAGTGTCCAGTATTATCGAAAGTCCGTTAAATCAAATGTATTTTAAAAACATTTGTTAATGAACTGATAACATGAAGGATGTGTTAAAATGTTGCTATAATATATAAGTACAAACAAAATATGATTATAATATACGATATATTTAGTAATTTATTCTTATTGATTCATTAACTTATTGATCCAACCTCTTTTAACTCGCTCTATTGGAGAATAAAGAGAAAGTTCTATAGTTATTTTCCTTTAGGGAAGAACATTTTTTTGTCCATTAAATCGAGGAATTACTGTGTATTATATTATGTTAAGTTTATTCCTGGCCGTTTTCATAAATACTGTAAATGGTTTAAAAAATGTAGAAAAGAATATATTGTATTCAATTAAGAAACTACAGCAGATTATAATCTAATAAATCGTTTTCTAAAAAAAAAAAAAAAAAATTAAACTACATAATATCCAATAATCACATTTTAGAAACATTGATTTTTTGCCATGTGATTGCATTCTATTTTATTTGTACCATATTCGATATAGATCCTGTTGAATGAATAAAATTTGGCATGAAATGCGCCTAGATTCTATTCTAAATAACTTATTTTGACAGATCACGAAATTTAGAGACGAATAAAATCAGTTTTGAAATCGAAAATCACGCTCAAATGATAGCAAGTAGAAAGCAAAATACCGTGAAAACTGAATTATCGGTCACGTTTTATTATACGTATAACCCAAATTTACGATTGTAATTCTATTTGTACTTGAAAGGATGCATTTCAGCATTTAAAATAAAAAAATAAATAGATATATATTCTGAACTGCTTTACCCAATATTTCAATACGTGTTTCTTTCAAAGTGAAAATTAAATTATTCAAACGTGTAATCGATTAAATATTTAAATTAATTTGCTTAATTTAAATTAGAAATTCTTAATTAATAATTATTAATGTCATTCATTGTAATGTTTCTTGAATATTCACAAGTGATTTTGAATTTTCTGTGTTGATTATCTGGACTGAAAAATAAAATAAAATCAAGATCTAAATAAGACTGAA
The DNA here is from genome assembly GCF_030686945.1 of Centruroides vittatus. Classification (NCBI taxonomy): domain Eukaryota; kingdom Metazoa; phylum Arthropoda; class Arachnida; order Scorpiones; family Buthidae; genus Centruroides; species Centruroides vittatus. The sequence goes on along the minus strand of NW_027122438.1, from coordinate 1,055,036 downwards.
TATTTTCATAATTAGATTTTAAAAAAATAAATAAATAAATTTAAAAATTAGGATAAAAATCATGCAAATATTAATAAGCATTTTCAAATAAGCAATTTAAATTTATTATATTTGTTTATATTATAAACATAGTAATTTATATTTCTTATAAATGAATTAAACACAGAAAATTTTTAAACATTTAAAAGTCTTAATTTAATTTTAATTAATTTTTTAAATCAAATTTTATTGACCATAATTTATATGTTTTCATATAATGCAAATTTATCTCTTTTAATCTCAATTTGATGTAAATTTTCAATTTTCATGGCTCGTTAATACTTAAAATTTCACTGGAAAAATCGAATAAGCTTGTCGTCTTTTATTCTTTGAAATTTTCAAAATTATTCAATTTTATATAATATCAGGACAGAGATAATCGGAATTAGGCTTGATTTTAGTTATATATGTCTTATATAATTCTGTAGATAACGAAACATTATGATAAAGTGAAATCATTAAACCTGGTCTAGTGCAAGGATTTATTTTTAACATCCTCAACGAAAGGAATAAAAATTACATGCGGAGTTGCCATGATAAAAAAATCAAGATTTCGTCCATTAAAAATAAGAAATATTTTTTATATATATAGCCTATATATGCTAAGATGAAGAATGATAGAAAATAACGTGGTTCAAAATTTGAAAATTGATATACTAGCGAGGTTGAGGCCGAAGTTTTAAACGCGAAAACGTGTACGTCGGACGTTCAGCGCCGCTTTCCTGTAAGCCTAGAAGTTTGACAATGGCGTTTGGAATGTCGAGCATGATACCACTGACTTTCCAAACGCCATTGTCAAACTTCTAGGCTTACAGGAAAGCGGCGCTGAACGTCCGACGTACACGTTTTCGCGTTTAAAACTTCGGCCTCAACCTCGCTATTAATCAAATTTTATTGCGTATAACTGGTATTTTATGGTTAAATTTATATCAATTTGTGCTCACTGATGATGAAAATTTTACACATAAAATTCTAAATCTTCCGTAAGAAAATCCTACGTATGTATTGCATTATAGAGTATAAAATAATCAATGCAAATTATTTACACATGACAAAAATTTTCAATTAATCATAATATTGGTTATTAAATAGATTATATGACAATATAATTGTTATATGAAAGTTTTATTATTCTATTTAATATAGATTTATATAAAATTGTTTTTAATTATATAATTGAATGTAATGTCAATAACATTTTGACAATTTCTGAATATAACCAGAACAACACAGTCATGAAATTCATTAATTAAGTTTCACTGAATTTAACTTTATTATATTAATAAGTTTCTATGGCTACCTGTGATGTCTGTGCTATCCCAGATAGCCATAGAGTAAGATTAATAGCCTAATTATAAGATTAATAGTGTTAATATTATAACTAAGAAACTAAGGAAACATCTTATAACTAAGAAAGTTCTCTAATAAAGCATATCAATTAATGCATTTGAAAAAATCCAGCAAGAAGTTGCGTAACTCTCGTAACTCCTGACAATAACATTTAAAATTGCATGTAATGCCATCTGTTATGGTATTATATTTAAAAAAAAAACATTTTACATTATTAATTATTTTTAAATGGCAAAAACCTTAATTTTTAGGGTAGAGATTAATTTTATAAAAATTTTTACATGCTAATAACGAGTAAAATCTGTATTAAGTCAGGTCCTACTTGATAAACGACACATGACCCACCTCTATCTGCCCACTCCCTCAACCTTTAACTATCAAAATTTAACAGCATCAACCAACCTAATACACAAACTTCATTGCAAAATTTCACAAATTTTTGACAAAAAGCACGGGAGTTAATAAGCTTCAAAGTGGGTGAACAAAATTGTGTTCCTCACACATAAACTAACATTCATACATACAGAAAAACCCCTATTTTCACTTCTCGTTGTTTCAAGGTTCCCGAAGTCCAAAAATGTAAAAATCTTGAAATAGGGGTAATATTTTTTTTTACCATACTCTCCTTCTGTTTTATATAACAGCCGGAAAAGTATCAATAATATATCTAAAAATGGATGTAATCATTAATTTTTCGTCAATATAAAGAAGAAATTTAAATTTTTGACAAATAATAAATAGAAATTAAACATATTCTCCATTTCCCATCACGTACTAATCACAAGAGACCGAAATGCATTATCGAGAATCAATTGGCATCAGGAAGACTATTAAATTCGAAGAGACAATACAAATTGGTATAATTAACAGTAAATGTTTAAGAACCAAAATTTCGATTATAATATTTATTAATTTTTGAAAACAGTTGGTACGTGCAATTAAAAAAGTTTAAATTATTTAAATTCATAGACACATTTAACGTCTTAATGAATTCATTCGACAGCAAACTAGATATTACTGAAAAGACATTTTATGTATAATAGATTTAACTGCAATATATATACAGTAATATTTGGTTGAAACTAAATAAATTTTCTCTCAAATAAGCCATATTTGATTTCAGTACCTTTATATAAGTATCTTAAATGTTAAGGAGTTTATACATTAACAAATAATTAATATAAATGAATATATTGATACATAAAATTCTGTAGTTGTACAACATATTCTGAATATCTTATTATAATATTCGATTGAAATAAGTTATTCCATTATATTATTTGTTTCATTGCTTTTATATAAATATATAATCTAACAAGCGTTTTTTTGTGTGTGTGATTGGATCATTTTATGCTGAACGGAAAATATTCTTTTAGAATATTTCTATATATTTTATTATTTATAAAAATATGATATAGAATATGAAAATAGGAGACAATTCTAATCAAATCGATTTTAAATTCTCCTATTTTATTTCAAAAATTTGCTTAATTTTCGAAAAATTAAAATGTTAATATGTCCATATTTAATGTAATATTATAAAAAATGAAAAATATTTTTTAAAAAATAATAAATTTAATTATTAAATCCGAATATATCTTTCATTATAATCTATAAAATAAAGCAGATAATAGGCCTACATTTACATTTTCTACTCATTATTCAATAATTGTTATAAATATAAACTGTATATGTATACGTAGAATTATTATTTTGTAATTCAATCTAATTACAGGAAATTAGAGTTTTTCTTTTAAATTTTTAATTATTACAAATTAGTATTTTTCTGCAAAATATCAAATTTCACGCCAACTTCTTGGATCTTAAAATCATTTTTTTTAATAATGTGTTATTTTTTTCTTAATTTTAAATGTGTTGTGAGTCTTTATTGAATACAAGAATCACATATTAAATTATTTAAAGCCTTCGAAAAAATGAAAAGAAAATTTTATTTGGTAAGTGTCGCCATCTGGCTTTACTAAAATTTAATATTTTGAAATTTATTCTAAAATATAGCATGTTGAATAAATAGTAAAATCTTATTAATAAATCATTCAATGCTTGAAATTATTACGTTATTCAAGTCTAGCTTGCGTTACTAAATTTTACTTCTACTGTATTTTTAATTTTGTTGGCATAATGTAATTTTTCCAAAAGGGAGGTCTTGATATTTTCACACGGTTTACTTTGGGGTAGGGCTAGAGACCAACGTTTAAACTTTAAGTAAAATAAGACATGTGGTTTATGGACGAACCCGAAGTAAAAACATGTAATAAATTTAACATTTTGCTTAGGAATGATATCTTCAAAAATGGTTTGGTTTGTTGGGATACGGAAACACACATTTTAACGATGTGCCAAGAGAAGTGTTTTCGGGGAGAGCTTTTTCTATAGTAAACAGATTCCTATTTAGGTATTAGACAGGAAAGAAACCTATAAAATTCCACGATCAAGCTTATTTGTCAGGTACGAACCCGCGACTTCAGTAGTTATATTCCTTCAGTTACTGAGGGGAGGCCGTTAAAAATACAGTATTTTTTTATACGTGTTAACACAAAAAACGACGTAATAAAGTGTAAACTTTTTATAATTATAAATATTATAATGTATTTGAAGTTATATTTTTAAAGGAAATGTACGCGTTAAGACAAATTTAACATTCAGTTTAAGATAGAAATCATTAGCTGAATTTTCATAATCATTAATTTAAATCCTTAATTTAAAATGCTGCTCTTAACTGCCAAGTTTTCAACTATTGCAAAGACTCCCAGATAAGTTCTCTGTCATCACTCTCAGAGCTTGAAGATAACGCTCTGATGACGTCAGAATACACTCCGATTGAAATAACATCCGCAATGCCGTATACCAGAGTTTTCTCTGAAGCATTTAACATCCGCTCTTATCGTTCTCTGTGTTATCGAAGTCGCTCGAAATAAATTAATTAACAAACACACTCTGGGTGAGCAGTGGCCTCTCCGGTTCCTACGACATTGATGTTTATTTAAAAGTACTGTAATTAATTATTAAAAAAATCGACTTTATTTCAGTTATTTAGAAACTAATTTATTTGGGCAATAAATATAGGCCTATATTTAAACATCTTAATAGATTATATAATTACTGTATAATATTTGAAAAATTTGCTTTTATTAAAGTACATAAGTATTTGTTTTTATTAGAAACTAGTAGATATGTCTGGTGCTACCCAGGCAACAAGTAAGGACAAAAATTAAATGAAAACCATATTAGGAGTTTGAATTTCAGCCTACCGTTGTTGTGTTTACTACAAATGAAATCACGAGGAGTATGGGTCCAAGTTTCATGGTAGCCTGTATTTTCCTTGGAATTTAATAAATGAAAAATTTGGTGTAGATAGGTCAGAAAATTTATAATTGTACAGAAAACAAACACTATTAACTTATATATGTGTAGATTTATAATTATGGCATATATATAAATTGTAAATCATTATATTTATTTCTACACTCTTAAGAGTAATGTGATTTCATGTCTCACTTCTGTTATTCTGTTTTCCATGTACAAATGAATAAGGTTTTCTATCCGTTGATTCCATTCCAGAACTGCCTCGAACGGTAATACCCAAATTTTTCGTTAATGAGCCAAATTGCGCATAAAGCGTAAATAAAAGTATAGTATTTTATATACTCCATACGTACTGTACAAAAAGTAGACCTATTTTTATCATTTGTAAATGATGTGTCAATTATGTTCGCGAACCGGATTTGGTCCGGAGACAGTAATTTGGACACGGTCGGATGGCCGAGCGGTCAAGGTTAGCAGCCTGCCGCCCTGGGGGACCCGGGATCGAATCCGGACGGGTCGAAAAATCCCCAGGAATTTTTCGGGGGGTGGTCCGTCCGGATATGTCTGGTCCCCGTCCCTCACCACCCGGCCGCCCCATTGTGGCCCTGGCCGAACCCATAATGGGCTTGCTATAAGAAGCCCTCTTAGTGCCCACTGGGCGGAAAGAGTTAAAAAAAAAAAAAAGTAATTTGGACACTGCCAGCCTAGAATAGCTAGATTGTTCTGAGAAACCGTGTAGACCAGTGTTTCCCAATATATTTTGAGTCGCGAACCTCCTTTTTATAATAACTAATACATCTTCAATCCCGCCATGGGTTAATGTGAGCCTAGGTATACAAAATAGCGGCGCTTCCGGTAACCTCGATGACAAGTGTTTTTAGAAAAGAAATGTAGACGGCGCTGATAGTAATGATGCCTTCGTATGCAAATATCCATCAAAAAATTCCGTTCAGGAAACATGAGGAATAATGTGAATTTCGAATTTTGGTTACGATGTAGACGGATTATGCACGTTGTTAATTTTTTTAAAGTTTGTACAATTTACTCGAAGTCTAAAGTTATCGAGGAGGAAAGTTTGTCAATGGTAATTAAACACGTTAAACGTATCCTTAATGTGTTTAATGCCTGTTAAATGTCATAAAAGCGTATTAAAGGTATGTTAACATTGTGTAGATGAGGTAAAAATTTTGTTAAGGGTTTATATGTGGTTCAAATGTGCATTTAAAGTGTGTAAATGTGTTTAAAAGTGTGCAAATGTGAGTTAAATGTGTTTATACGTGGTTTAAATGTGCGTTTATAGTGTGTAAATGTGTGTTAAACGTGTTAAATTTGTCATAACCAAGGATATGTAATAGTGATTTCCGACCCGAAAGACAGCGTGAACGACACATGGAAGGCTAGGTGGCCGTGGATCGCAGGTGCCAACCTCTATGGAGACGCTGCCTATCGTAGATGAAAAGTCGAGAGATGTGAATCGTAAGACTGCAGTTCTTAAGAGGAGTAAAATTCATGTACAATACAGGCAAATTTTGTTCGAACCACTGATGTATAAAATCTCGTAATTCACTTCGTCCATGCATCGATTGAATTTGTAGGTAGTATGATGACTTTTTTATTTTTCGTTTCTGGTCCAAGAGTAGGAAAAGTAACCAAAAGCAGGGGGAAAAGTAAGTAGCAAATTTACGTTTTAAAAATGTTTTAGTTTTAAAAAAGTTTAAATATAGGCGCGTTTAGGTTACGGTCGCCATTTTGTATACCTAGGCTCACATTAACCCCGCCATATTTGCATAGAAAAGCCATTTTCAATAAGGGAAAAAATTTCATTAAAAACATTTATTCAAAATGTAATACTAACTTAATATTAATATTTAATACGATGCATTTATACTTGCATTTGGACAACCAGCTTCAAAATTCTCATGTTTCTTGCCTTTGTTTTGATATGGATAAGTCTAGCAACGTCTTGCGTAACTTTTCAGACTGTTATGTGATTTTATTTAAAAAAAATAACTTTTATGTTATTAATCATAACAAACAAATAAAATTGTGTGTGTAAACTTTCTATATTTTTAATTATTAAGATATGACAAAACGCTTATATAACAAAAAAATTCCAATGCATAGAAGTACCACATAAGTGTCTTCTTTCTTTATTTCATTACGTCCTTTACACACTTCGGAAACAAACTGTCCTTACGACGGAGTCGACCTTTCTATAAGTATTGAGGCAGGAAAAAGTACCGTATAAAGGCTACTTTCCCCCGCCTCAATACTTATTTTTCAATATATTAATTTTGACTGATTTTACGGGGATGCCAAAGAAATATATGCACTAAAAGGGACGGTAGTCCGAAAAGTTTGAAAAAACACTATCATACATTAAACATTATTCTAATACGTGTTTTGCGATGATATGATTTAATTAAATTTCTTGTGATACCCATTCTTATTGTATGTATAGATTAAATTTCAACATTAAATACTGCGTATTTTATAACGTAGTTCAACGAAAACTTTTTCATATTACTATGTATTTGCATATTGGCATGTTATAGAAAATGCCAAATTGCATGTTTCTCTCAATTCGCTCAGAAATTCAAAACTGAAAATTCCGAATTCGTTTGAAAATTCATGTAAAGTATTATTCCTGGGTATTTTTTAATGTTACACACTGTAAACTATCACGGTTAATCGAACATTAAAGCTGTCCAGACAAGGTTAAAGATCAAGCCCACTTTTTACAAGCGTGTTCTAACAATAGGCACTGTTTCTTCATTATTGGAAAGGGTGAAATACTGAAAAACGCGTGAACTATTACATAGTACGATGGTTATAAAGAATAAGAAATTAGCGCAATTTTAAAGAAAATTTACCGTTTGTAACCATGTGGCTTGAGAAATCGCCTTTGGCGCAACATTTAAATCTTATTTAAAATTAAATGCATCATTTTCATATTTTGTAGAGAATGTTAAAATGTCTTTTTCAAACATTCATAATACTTTATTAAGATACACTTTCTAAATTATACAAATGTCTATCAAGTATTACATAACTAAATGTAAATCTTAAATAGATTCTGTATATGATATCTCACTTTGGCGTAATTCTGCGTTATAGCTGTCACAATCGAAATTATCTCCCATTGGCTACCATAATCTAGTCAGTTCGGAAAAATCGTATAATTGCCAAAAGCCAGCTTACTTTTGCAAAACACGGTAAACTATATACAGGAAACCCTCGTTAATTCGAACTAAGATAGTTCGAAATTCCATTAGTTCGTAACTATACTATTTGTCCCGCAACAGGGATATAGATATTTACACGTTAAAGAATTCGGTTAGTTCAAAATACCGCTACTTCGAAATTCAAAGTGTAAATTCTGTCCGAACCGTGTTAACTCGTTTGTTTAAATCGAAATGCCTTTATACAATAAAAGAACAATAGATCAAGGACAATTATAAACAGGTCAATAGGGTTTTTCTTTTACAGTAACACATTTTCGGGTGTCACCTTACTCGTGGACTGCCCTTTTTCCTCTTATTCCATAAAATACGGCTGAGTTTTGAGGTTGCACGATTGGGATACAAGTAGTAAATTGAGACATTTCTTCTCTAGGCTACTACACTTGGGCGACTTACTTTTTGGACCAATTTAAAAATAATTTGTGCTACATTTCCAGGAAGTCTGCTTTACTTTTTATAAACCTATCTGACGACCTGTTAGGACACGTGCTGTTTACCTAGTTTATTTATATTATTATTAATTAACGAAATTAGTGTTCTGTATACGTAATCGTATTCTGTTTGCTTAATAAATTACATCAATTTCATGACATTTGGCATATTGTACAGAAAATGTCTGATCATTCGATAATTCGAATGATCAGACATTTTCTCTGATCTCTGATAATTCGAAATCGCAATTACTTCGTGCCTTGAATTTCGAACTAACGAGGATTTCCTGTTGTTTATACTGTACAGTAGAGAGTCGAAAATCGGAATCAATTGGGGACTAGGGTTGTTCAGATTAGTGATTTGTTCCGATTACCGATTATGTATGAAAAAATATATTAACCTGTCCGATGTTCAAATTTTTCTCCGTTACGTGTCGCTTCGTGTTGAATTTTCGTTGATTTTAAGCCTAACGAAAATTTTTATAATAATAATCGAGGCTATCGTATCGTTAAAAATTATTTCTTCATTTTGTACAAACAAAATAAATATATTGAAGAATATAAAAACATAAAAATTATACTTTAGAAGTAAATCTAGTATCAAAAACGTTCGATTCAGCACGACACAGTGCGACTGAAAATCGTTCCGATTACCGGGATTCCGATTAACGACTCTCTACTGTATTCAACATTAAACCCAAAGCCGATCTTCGGTTCGACCGTAACTACTCTGCCGCTAGCCACCAGAGGTCAGCTTTAGATTAATGTCAGGCCAGCGTGATTTCACGTCCATTGTGTTTGACGGACGTAACGGGACTGCAAAAACTTATGGGAGCGGCCAGACGGACGCGTATATGTCAACACGGATCTCGTAGATTATAATGCACTGTTTTTTATTACGTACAGAAGTGTTTAACAACAAAACAAAGACGTAGACAATATTGGGTACACCTTTTGATTGTAACCGGTCTTCCCTTCTCTTATTTCAGTCTTTTTGAAGTTTCTCTCAATTCGGGCCCCTCACTAATTTGTATGATCGTTTTACTTATATCAACGTGCATTTTTTAAAATACGCAGGTACCGTACACCAATCCAGTATTTCCTCGAAACGTTCGTCGTTTTCACGTTTGTCTGACGACCGTGGGATTGGAGTGTATCTCCCGGCGCAAAATGGTCACACAACGTCATGACGTTATCGCGGACGATCCGCGATAATGTCATGACACAACGTGATTTTTCGTGCCTGCGGATGTCTGACCGCTCCCGTATGTTTTTACAATCCCCTCAAAAACGATGGAGGTGAAATCACCATGTCTGACATTAGCCTTTTTTTTTTTTTTTTTTTTTTTTTTCTCTCTTTCCGCCCTGTGGGCACTAAGAGGGCCTCTTTTAGTAGGCCCATTATGGGTTCGGCCAGGCCCACAATGGGGCGACCGGGTGGTGAGGGACGGGGCCCGACATATCCGAACGGACCACCCCCCGAAAAATTCCTGGGGATTATTCGACCCGTTCGGATTCGATCCCGGGTCCCCCAGAGCGGTAGGCTGCCACCTTTACCGCTCGGCCATCCGGCCGTGACATTAGCCTTAGAAATGAATTAATGCGTGGCGCTATCTGTTAGGAATATTATTAAAAATTAACTTATTAAATTTATAAGGCAAAAAAGGCTTAATTTTAAGGGTACACACGAATTTTAAAAAATATTGTGCCAATAATGAGTAAATTTTCATTATGTCCGATCTCTCTCGAGATATGACACGATCCCCTCTATTTCTATACCCTCTTGAGTTCCGTACTTCAAAATTTAATAGCATCAATGCCTCTTACACTCAAGATACTATGTTAAATTTCGTTTCTTAATCTTTATCCCATCCCAAGACATTAAACGCAAATAGACGCCAACACAGACAGAGACATACACATATGGAATATCCCTCCTTACTTTTTGGGTTCAAGGATCTCAAAATGTCGAGATTTGTAAAAAACCCAAATGGTCAAATTTGACACAATTACAATACTTGAGTGAAGTGAGAAATAACTGCTTATACTTTTTGTGTAATACTAAAACACGTAACTTATTTATTATTATTTTGCAATTTCTATATTTCATTATAAATTTATCTCAATCTACTTAAACGTATTACTTTCCCTGTTGTTATATATACTATAACCGAGGAAGAGTTTGGCGATTGGTTAATTAAAAAAAAAAAAAAAAAAAAAAAAAAAGACACCGGCCCCAAAGATTCTGAACTCAGAAAATCTTGAAACGTGGAGAAATGTAATAATTTTCTTTTTATATTAATGTGTATGGAAGCACGATTTTGTTCACATACTCTAAACTTTACAGTCTTGTGTATATTCTTAAATTTTATTATATTGACAAATTTTAGAAATATAATACATTTTTACTGGATAAAATAGCACAAGAGAATCACAACTCATTATTTGGAGTGAAATGAATTGAACGTATTCTTGACGTACTGATATTTAAATTTCAATCACAGAATATCTGCTGAGTAATATTTTCTTTATTTCGCCATTTTAAGGAAAAACACGACATGTTACATAGTTTAATTCAAGAGTGTAATCCTTACAGGACAGAGAGGACACAACCTCCTAAAATTTTGTACCGACAAATTCGCCCGCCAACATATTTTTATTTTATATCATACGACAAAAATCGGTAATAAAAACTGGCACACCTTATTTTTTATACAGGATCGGTCCTAGGAATTTTTCAGCCCTTGCAAATGCACGTGTTGCATCGTTGGTTAATCGGCCGTTTCAAAACCGGACGAGAAATTTCTCATATTGGCACGTCTTCCCAATAAACTATATATATATATATATAATTAGACGGCGATGGTTTAATTCAAGATTACTCCTAATTTTTGGTATCCTATTGTTGCATTCAGCAACAGCTCATCTCATATCTGGCATCCAAATTTGAAACAAAAACGTAACGATGACGTCTCTTTTTATTCTATATGAGGAATTTGAAAAATATTAAGCACAGATACTTATATTTCAACCCTCGCATAATTCTAAAGATAATTAATTAATTTAAAATAGTAGATGGCAAATAATCTTTCCACTTGTACGAAACGTGCTCGATGGTATCGCTATGACGGAAAAAGCCGAACACTTGCAGAATTTTCCTGAACTCAAAAGAGAGCTGCTAGATTTTGCTTTTGTATTTCACCGGCCGCTTAATATAAAAATCACTTCTTTTCACCACTGATCAAAGCAGTACCCAGGGTTGAAATATGAATCTGCTCCTCACGGGGCAACCTTATTCGTGTTATTAAAAAAAAAAAAAAAACTGTAAACTTGGGTACAGCCAATTCGCGACATTCGGCGCTTGCGTTCATCCTTCTTACAGGACCACTTGCCTATATCATAAATAAATAAAACAGGAATGCCACAATTTAACAGCAAATTCAAGAAACTGTACAATTTTACCTTCAATTATTATTATGTTTTTGTTCGCCCACCACCACTTGACTATGTAGCACATGCGCGCCGCCAAGTAGAAAGATCGGGTTGCCAAAAATTTTACGACTTTCCTCCTAATTTCGAAAGTTTTGAGTACAATGGCGATAGTCTCATCTGGTGTCGAGGCCATGTTCTCGAAATATAGAGCCCCAAAGTTCGGACCTTATGACCCATCTTTCATTTATTTCTGCTTATATTTGATAATTAAAACCATAACAACTTTTGACGATTTCAGCATCAAAGTTTTCACCAATAGCACCGTTTTCAACATTTCAGTATAGTATTCAAATGAGAGATCTTTTCAAAGGGCGCGTTAGTTCCAGGGAGACAGAGGAAACTATCAGATGGCAGCTTCAGTGGTATCACTCAAGCTATATTGGGGTATTGTATTGAATTATTAGTTGACTTATAATGTACACGTATGAGAGCGATTCATCTTGTGGACTGTCAATGCACCCTATAAAATACAAGTTACTAGTGCTCTCCAATCAGCAAACGGGGCGTCAAAAACCTCCTACCATTATGACGGACACTTATTACATTGTACACTTAAAGCAGGACAATTGTGCGTCACGCCAAACATTTGGAGGACAGCGGAACATGAGCTGAAATACCGGAGTGTCAGGCCTAAATTAAGATGTATGGCCACATTAGTTAATAGAACGAAAAATAATCCAGCAGTTTACCCTTAACAATTTGGGTTATATACCGTTAATGCTGTAACTAGGCAAATACAATGGAGACAGGCACAGGACCCAGGACAAAAGGGGATCCTAAAATGGGGTAACAAAAATGATCGGTATTATATTTTTATTTTCAAATTTTAAATTTTGCCGGACGATTCTATAACGGTTTTAGTTTAAATTAAAAAAATAACCGACCATTTCTATCATATTTATTTTTTAATATATTTTTTTTTCAAAAAAAGGGAACAAAAAATAAAATTTTGCGCAGGGCACATGAAAAACTAGTTACAGCACTGTATAGTGTATATGTATAGTCTACAAACTTCTATGGGAGATTATTCACTTGTAATAGTAAAATCGTCTAACAAGATTCCAGCGTTAGGACGATTTATCTACAGTTAAGTTTCCCATTTGTGACCATTCTTTGGAAAAATTAAGTGGTCCTATGAGTGCATTCGTTAATATCGGCCGCTCTGTGTTTTCGCTACTAAGAGAGTGCGCTGCTGTTTGTAAGCATTTAGGAACGACGGTGAAAGAAAGGAAGATGGCGGCGCTCGTATTATCAATAGTATCGTGATGGAGGGATCTACTATTTTAAAATATGCATTTTTAAAGACAAAAGAAGATCCCAATTGTAAAATTTAATCATAAAATGAATCATCTTGCCAACAGAGCATTCAAAGTAGCCACGAAAAAAATTAAAATACCGGCTACCATTCGAAAAAAATTCGAGAAGACACATCACCGCGTGTACTAACTTGTGCTTTCACAACTTCTAAATTTTCATTCATAAAACCACAATGAACGCCGAAACGAATCTATCTGAGCTATGGAGGACGCCATGTTGTTTTCTACGAGCGGCAGTTTTTGCCGTCCGACGGTGCGCACTCCGGCCGAAATATAGGAACGCGTACCGCGGGAATTTTTAAACGGATTCCGCTTGCGAGGAGATAAATTACGCGAAAGAATAAAAGAACGCATCCCTATATGGGAACGGGTCACAAAATAGTTTTGACATTACACGATGGGCAGGAACTTGCCTGCCGTGATCGTTTAGAAAGTATGATCATACCAAAGAAACGTGGTTTTAAGTGGATTGTTCCATTTTCTTGTGTCGAAGAAATGAGGCAATTATCCATACCGAAAAACACATCAATATAAGAAACGTGATATTGTATGATATATACGAGTGAATCATCATTTTATGCTTGTATATTTGTATTATCAGGGTCGGTGCTACCATTTAGGCAAACTAGGCAACCGCCTAGGGCGCAAAATTTCAAGCTATGTTTTATTCATACTTCACTAAAATATTAAATAGCGATATATGATTTAGGTATTGATTCTTTTTTCTTATCCCTCACACATCACACTATTTAACACTTGGTTCTTTTTTGTTCCGTACTTAAATGACTTGAACTTGCTGCTATTTAAAATTCAGTATTTCATAACTTATTTTAATGAATAAATTAAAATTAAAAAATTATAACAGAGAATTTTCAAATTACAGTGGAATCTCGCTTAACGAGCACAATTCGTTCCAGAACCTTACTCGTAATGCAAAACAATTTTTTTCATATAAGTTAATGTAAAATACGATAATGCATTCCATGCCGAAAAAATATTCAAATATTTTATGTATAACGTTTATTCAAAGAAAATTATACAATATACATTGTTAAGGAGCGTGGATCATCTTTATTTAACCAACCTGGAATGCGAATTCGATTTGCAGAAAACGGAAAAAAAATCGAAATACAGCAGTTTATATTTAATTATAGTCTTTACATAACCCAAGAATTTGGGATATCGTTTGGCATGTTTATTATATAACGGGCTACGGTTGTTGATATTTATATGTAATATGTCTGAATACAAGTTTGGAAAAATGTGTGATTACAATCGAAACTAACAAGTAAGATGCTAGCAGAACGAGTGCTAAACACAACTGATGTAGCATGCGCACAGTCCGGGACTTCCCCTCTCCTCGTCACTCGTTAAGCGAGTCATTTTTACATTTTGTTTTACTCGTTAAGCGATGTTCCACTATAATTAAAAAAGAAAAAAAAGGCTGTTTTTAGGATTACATATTGTATATTACATTGTATATTAATAAAGTATCCCAAAATAATTTTTATTTTTTATATTTAAAATTTTATTTTAAAAAATATCCACCTTGTGAAATAAGAAACGTACTTTTTTTACTCTTTCCGCCCTGTGGGCTCTAAGAGGGCCTCTTTTTAGCAGATCCATTATGGGTTCGGCCAGGCCCACAATGGGGCGGTCGGGTGGTAAGGACATATCCGGACAGACTACCCCCCGAAAAATTCCCGGAGATTTTTCGACCCGTTCGGATTCGATCCCAGATCCCCACAGAGGTAGGCTGCCACCTTAACTGCTCGGCCATCCGGCCGTCTAAAAATTAATGGGGCGCATTCGTAAACTTTGTCTAGGGCGTAAAATAACCTGGAACCGGCACTATGTATTACTATATAAATAATAAACAATTAAGTGTGTATATTTATTAAAATTTGGTATTTCGTTCCTTTTGCACTTGACTTTTTATTATACTGTATATAACAGAGGTGGGAAATCCAGTTCCGGAAGCGGAACTGGAACTGGAACTGATCCGAGTGAGGAAGTGTCCCATTGGAACCATTATGTTGTGTCGGAATTGCTTAGTTTGTTGGACTAGAACCTGTGGCACGTAACGTATTATATGATTTCGATTTATCGTCTGTCTTTTTCAATCATCCTTTCGGCTTTTTTACATTCATTCTAATTAAAACATGATATTTAAATAAATTAAATGAATATCATTTGAAGTGTAAAACTGGCACGCGTACACATCTTTAACTCCTAAACTCTTTGTCCATGAAACCCTGCACCAATTTTTCACACTTATTCTCTGGGACTCCGAGGAATTTATTTATAGGCTTCCATAAAATCGGACCTCACTCTCTCCTCCGATTTGATCTTGATACTTCGTGATAAACATAACCACGGTAGGCTAAAATAACCAAATTTGTGATATGGTTTTCATTTTAATATTTCGCCTTCTTACTTTTCGGCCGGACAATGCCGCACATAGCTGCTAGTTACTAATAAAAAGAGTAATTACGAACTATAATAAAAATATACATTTTTACAATATCTTTATAAATCTAAAATAATTGATTATTCCTAAAAACTCGTGGAACAATTTCATTCAGTTCAAAGTTAAAATCCTGATAGTTCACTGTTCAGTGAAAAGCCGTATTCGTAAGAATACAAATGAAGAACGAGTTAGTAGCTCCGAATACGAAACGGCTCCGACCCAGAACTACCCATCTCTGGTATATATTATACTATCAAAGATGTAACCAGAAACTTTTGAATTGTGCGTATTCTTAGCATAGGTCAGTAGCCCACCGAAAAAACGCAAGAACATTAACACGTTATTGTGAAAGGCGTTCCCATACGGCAGCTCCCTGCATGTCACATACAAACCAGCGAAACACGACACTCTTCAAAATAAAAGGTTAAACAAGAATAAGCATTAAATTTTATTCCCGACTTCGTGGCTATTCATATAGCTTAGTATTTGAATTCAACGTGCCTGTTTTCTCTTTCAAATCAATGAACTGCTTATGACTTTTACATGTTTGCTTTTAAATTCGTGTGGGACGATAGTGGGGATTGGCCGAGAATGAGAGACTGAAGAGCGCTAGCGTGAAGATATAACCTTAGGGTTATATCCCCACACTATCCCTGAATATATATTAAACATAACTTATTTATTGTGTTTACTATCGCAGTATTATCATAATTTACGATATAATTCTAATGTCTGCTGTGGTACTTGTTGCTTTTAAAATGCTATTACGGAATTTGTGAAAATTATATAAACTATGAATGTGTAGCTGGTTTATGATTACGTCAACACGACACATCTGTCGAGAAAAAGATTGCCAATGTGTAGCATTTTCTGTAGAAAGTGCCTCCCGGGAGGACTTTCTATGGAAAACTGGCCCTATTTAAGTGTTATAAACGTGAATAAAACCCGGAAAACGCCACGTGGTCAACTCATTGACGAGGCGCGAACCCACAACCAACCATCAGTGTTGAGGTTTTACCCACTCAGTCACTGGTGGGCGAATGTGTAACTGACCACTCTCTTTTTCGGTTGTTTGTTTGTTAATTTATGGCAACGTAACACTTGGGCGATCTACCTAGGGGAAATGCCTTCCGGGAGGTCTTTTTAAGGGTAACTGGCCCCTATCCAGGCGTTACAGACGTGGAGAAAACCCGGTAAATTCCACGTGGACAGCGAGTAAACCCAAGACCGACTCCCAATGTTCAGGGAACAGGAACCGCTTGGCTACTGGTGGGCCCCTTTTCGGTTAATAATCCAGTTATTAGAAATATAATTATAATGTACGCTTTATTAAATACTATGTCGAATTAAATATTATGAATAAAGAAAGAGTTTCGCTTATTCCTAAAACCCTTCTTCCCCTCGTTATCTCGACAACGGTCAGTTGCTGTTGCCCAACAGTAGTCTTTTTCGTGAGCATATGAAAACACTACGAGAGTCGTTTCTGATAAGTAACTATTGCATGAAAGAAAACCTTTTCCGATAATTTCGAAAACATTCTGCGACCGACTGAACATGCCATAATCCAGCCGTAACAAAATTTTACCCAATTACAGAATTTTTCATTATATTCTCCAGACAATGCAGGTACTTAGCTAGTGTCTAATGGTAAAATAAAAATAAAAAAAAAATGATCAAATTTCAGGGACTGGAATTTACTGACAGGCCGTATTTATGCAAACGTGAGAAATGCTAGAGGAAGAGAAAAACAGATGAAAAACCAAGCGAACCAAAGTCACGCGCCAACAGTTCTCTGTTTTTCCTCTAGTTACGTTCGTTCAAAGGCGGGAAGGAAAAGTCCGATGAATTTTACAAACAAAATAAAGAAAAATAAAATGAAGAATAAACTAAACTACTCTATTAATATTTCCTTCCTTTTATTTATAGCCTCCCTGTGTACGTTTTTTTGAGGGGGGGGGCAGAATTCTCGGTCATTTTCTTCTTGTTCAACAGATTGCGGGCATCCTCCACCATCTCCATTTTATTTCATTGGAAGCGAAGCTGCCTAACTCTTGAGTTGTGCATGCGCCAACTCAAAAGATGAGAGAAAAATATGAGAATAAGGAAGACTTGCACGCGAGAACTCCGTTTTCCTCTTCTTCACAAACAGAATTTTAGTGCGAATTCTGATCCCAAAGTTCTCTTTCGCTTCTCTCTGTTTTCGAGTCTTCATAAATGCAGCCTTATCTTGTTGATAAAACTTAGAAGTTCTATATTTTCAGTTTTTATCTTTAGGTTTCTCTAGTTTTAAAGACACTTTTCAAATGTAGATTATAACATCATAATAAAAAAAATCTAGCAACGAGTTGAGTATCTTCCCCGGCTGTTATGAAATTTTGTTATAAAAACGTTTTATATTAATTAATTATTATAAAATGGCAAAAAGCTGAATTTTCAGGAATGTAATGAATTTTATTAAAAAAATTATAAATGGTAAAAACGAGTAAAATCTTCATTAAGTCTGACCCCTCGAGAAACAACACGATTACCCCTCGATCTTTAACCACCAAAATTTAATAACGTCAATGTTCCTTATACACAAGATACCGTGGAAAATTTCGTTTCTCAATCTTTACCCTATCGCGAGATAAACGAAATATATGTCAACACGCGCCCGCGAATTTTTCTTTCCCCCTTGACTACTTTGGAGATTTGCAAAAAAAAAAAAAGAAGTATGGGATTTTGACCCTTAGGGTCAAATTTGGCACTATTCCAATACTTGAAAGTCTCTTGTTCTGTATACATAACAGCAGGAAAGTAAAAATGAAAAATGTGATATTTCTAATTATATCTTGAAAATTTTGTAACTGTTTATAATTTCTAAGAGGAAATTCCTTGATTTAGAAATATATGCCTATTAAAGTATATTATATTTTTCAGTGATGATGTTTGCACTTGAAATTAGGAAAAGTAGAATTATTTATAAAATAATTCTACTTTCCCTGTTTATTATTTTCATTTTATTTATAGTAAATTTTAACATAGTTATTAACATAATTCTTATTTAACAAATAGTTTCAAACTTTCTAAAATTATTCTGATATACGATAATATCCAATACGTATTTCCCTGAATGCTTTTATGGCAATACAGTATATTATTGGTATATCATGAACAGAAAATAATTATAACTGGTTTCATATCTTGAGATATGTAAAACAAATCTTTTAATTACTATTTAAATATCTGTATTTTATTTTTATAATTTCATTTCATTTAAAATATAAAAAAAAATTGCATCTTAAATGAAATGAACAAAGAAAAAATTCAGAGAGAAAAAATGTTTAAAATCTTCAAGATGAACTAATTATTTTATTTGAAAACATGAGTTTGGAAAGATAAATGACAGTTTTAAAAAGATAAAAATGATCCAACTCTTAATTATTATTTAATTATTTGTTATTACAAATAAATTGGTTACAGAATTAAGTAACTACTGTTATTTTAATAATACAGTATGAACAACAGCATTTACATGTTTGTACAAATGTGCAAATACAAAATAGTACAAATTGCTGTAAATATATTTTAAGTACAACAATTAGTAAGCAAAATAGATAATTTAAACTTAAGACAATCCAATATAAATAATATATTTCTTCTAAATGTAACACTGCTAAATTTTAATATATTTTTTTATTCAGATTTTGATTGAGGTTATAATTCTAATAGTAATATATATATTTCAATATTTTCAGTACATTATAACATTATTATTAGCTATTAACAATTATAGTATATTATAAATGTGTGATATATAACATATTTGCATTTGTTTACATAACAAATATTTGTATATTTTTTACAAACAATGTTAAATGATATAAAACTATTATTTATAATAGTTTTGAATAAGTTTTATAATATTGGAATGATTTTATTTATTGATATGGATGCAACTAAAATACACATATTAAAAAATTTAACTCAAATTTTAATAACTTTGCAAATAAAATATTAAATTATCAATAAAATCATTCTTAGTTATTTTTCAAAGACACAACTTTGTAAATTATTAAATGGCAGTATATTATTGGTCTTTCGTAATTTAATTCAATTATTAAAAGTTATTTATTAAAACATATCTATAAATATATGCAGTTATAACTGTTTTATTAAATTCAGAAAGATGAGTATTCATTTTAAAATATTGCACATTTAAAGAATTTCTCAAATAAGATTAACATCAAAACTAAAGATGTTTACAGCAAATATAGGATAAACAATCAATATATATATATATATTTATTTATTTATTTATTCAATTAACAAATTATCATTATAAAATGAAATTAGTAAAAGCACAGTAAGAAATTATAGACCAAACTGATATTTGGTTTTGTAAATTTATAAAAATATATATATATATATTTATAATATTTTTGTTTTTTTATTAATAAAATGTGAAATATGGGATAAGAATATAATATTCCTAGAATTCATCATTTTCCACAACCCATTAGACAACATTTTTTGTAATACACCATATAACAAATAGAATTATTGCATTCTATCAAAATAAGCTTTGTTTTATTAATTCATTCATTTTGCAACAATTTAATAAGTCCAACTTTGGTGAAACTCAAAACAATCATTATTATTTTTCTATGGCATCCTGATTTACATCTTTTATGATATAAAAAATAATAATAAAACTTCATAATATGCATTTTATAATATACAATAAAAAAAAAAAAAAAACATAGTTAACAGAATGAGCAAGGATGACGCCAGCCAATGGGTAAGGGGGGGCAAGATGATGTAAATTGATAGAGGATATGAATTGTATGTAGGTAAAATAGAAACGATTCATAAAGTTTTAATCATTTACTATGTACCGGAAAAGAAATATCTCAAATAAAACATTTTCTTTAACTTACAAGAAGCCTAAGAAGATTATTTTAATTAAAACTTAGCATTTAAATAACTTTTTCAAATTTCTAGGGGAGGGCAACGGCCCCTCCCCCTGGCGACGCCCTTGAGAATGAGCCCAGTTTTAGGTAGAGCAACAGACATTTTTATTTTTAAAATTTTTTATATAACAAAATTTCAGAAATTCTATAAATTAAGAGTTCAAATTATTAGTATATTAATATTTACTAATTATTATAAAATTAATATAAACAAACATATTATGTATCAAATAACACAATTTAGGAAAATGCATTTTTGTTTTAAAGTATAAAATTTTGAAAATTTTGATTTAGATTTAATAAAGTGCACTTTGGTAGATCTAATATTAGCAACTTTTAATTCCATTTTCAATTCTCATCTTTTTAATTCAAATTATAAATGTATACATTTAATTTATATTTATTTCAGTGAATTTCCAAAAATAAAGAAAATCTAATGATATAGTATTGTTAGGTTTTTACTTTTTGATAATTTTATTTTATTTGTTCATATTAGTTAATATATAATAAGTATTATTATATATCATATTCTGTTGTAATTTTTTATAGCTATTAATAAATTCTGTTTGAATCATAAATATAAAACTTAAAGTTTTAACCAATAGTTTTTCAATTCACAGCAGCATCTCAAAACATTAAGAAAAAAATCTATTATTTTGGAAGTCTTATAATGAAATTCGTACATAAATTTACAACTGAAAATTCTTTAAATTAATTTAATATTTATAAAATATACAAAAAATATCAAAATATTTTCTGAGACTAAACATATACACATGTAAAAAAATTTATTAATTTTAAATGTTTCAATCATAAAGTGATCTGTACATACATTTTAAGAAATTATATTTGAATATCACTAATTTTTATATTATTTTGTGGCATAAGTTAGTTACTATATTATGTATCTCTAAAAACAATACATATATTAAATCCTTCAAAAATACTTAAATTATATTATTATAATTATTAAAAATAATATATATATATATATATGCTAACAATTTTCTATACATATATAGCTTTGTTTTTTTAGAAAATTAATCAGGTAATATGGATTTAATTAATAAATGTTTGATTATTTAGTGCAATTAGAAATATGGTGGAGAAATATAATACAAATTAATATTTCAGATATTCTTGAATGTATCATCAGTTGACAAAAGAAAAATTAATTACATAAATGTAATCTGAATAGGGAGTACTCTCAAAATATTTTTTTAATATATTACATTTATCAAAAAGTTTATTAAAGTAAATTTTAATTGTTAAAATATTTATGATTTCCTTAAAAAGCAAGATATACACCAAAAGACAAACATTTCAGTAAAATAAAAATATCAAATAATTTCTTTGTTATATAACTTGCTAAAAAAAGAATATGAAACCGGAATTTATGATTAAAAGAGAATGATCTGTTGCATATAATGTTGTATGTATATGATTTTTATGGTTTATGTAATTTTTTCATACTGTACAGAATAGATCAATTTATGCAGCACTTTTTGTTTCGTTTGAATAGTGCAAATGCAGAAAGTATTATTGTGTTGATTTTGAATTACTAATATGATATTAAATTAATAGTAAGTGAAAACAGCTTTTAGTTTATAAAACTAAGTTTTATGTTTAGCAAAATATAAAAATAATTTCTCCAAAGATACACCATCAGCAGTAACTTAAAATCACATACACCTTATTTTTGCCAAGGAAACAGTTTTTTTAATCACAATTCCCATTATTTTGTTCTTTTATTCATATCTGAATTTGTTGTGTTTGAAATTCCATTAGAACTTTATATTGTAACAATAGAATGTAAATTCAATGCTTGAGGATGGTTTGTTGGAAAAGCTAATTACTTTAAACATGGTAAAAAACATTATTTGTTGAATTAAATTGTTTTTGCTGGATTTTTAAAGGTATTTAGTGTAGTAAATTTGTAGTTCTTGGTACTCAAATTGGCTTTTTTTTTCTTTTTCTTTTTTTATAACTTTTTCTGCCCTGTGGACACTAAGAGGGCCTCCTTTTGCAAGCCCATTATCAGTTCAGCAGGTCCACAATGACACAGCCAGGTGGTGAGGGATGGAGCCTGACATATCCAAAACTCAAATTGGCTAGTTTGCTGTCATATGAACTCAAAGATTGCATTTCAAGAAATGTTTAAATACATAGCCCAAGTTCTTGGGAACAATAAACACTTTTTGCAATCAAATAGTTCATAATTCTTGCATTCAAATACTTCCATCTTTAGTGAAATCACATTTATTATAAGTTTTATCCAAATTAAATCAAAGTGATTTTACTATAAAAAAAATTATGGCTATGATATCTGGTGTAGCTTAAACATACAAAAACAAAATACTAAAACCAGTTTAAAACAAAAAAATAATTTGGTACTATACAATTCTAGTTTATACAGGTTTTACTATATTTTGAAATGTTTATGAGTCTAAGAAACTGAAATAATTTCATGTATAATCTTAAATATATCTAAATAAGGAAAACAGCTAGTTTACCTGGTGAAGAACACGGAAGCTGTTCAGAATATATTTGTTTTTTAAAAGTTTCTTACGCACCAGTTAAAGGTTGAAGTAAGTGGAATTTTTGTTATACACACCCCAGTGTGCGTGTAGAAGTTAAATAAGGAAATACAAACGGTTAGAAGAAAATTCCAAAAATACTTATATAAATTTTAAATAATATATAGTGTTTTACGTGGTACGATCCAAAGGTTCGGGGAATGCAGTAATCTATGACAACAAAAGCATGTATTTGAAGTTACAGCGTATGAAATGGATTCTACCAAACCATCTCTACGTGTTCAGGTTAATTTCACCCATGTCATGTGATTAAACCGCGAGCGCTGCTGTTTTTTTCCAGAGATAGTTACCTTTGTCCTGCGACGTAATAAAAGTGGAGTTTCAAGAACCTCCTCCAACATTTCGACTTCACCGTGACCTTTCACCGTAGAATCACCGTACACCTTTCTTAGCAATTTTAAAATCTCCGTAGGTGTTTTACCTAAACGCTGACAAAATTTAATGTTGGAGGTTGTTCTTGAAACTCCACTTTGATTACGTCGCAGGACAAAGATAACTATCTCCGGAAAAAAACAGCAGTGCTTGCGGTTTAATCACATGACATGGGTGAAATTAACCTGAACACGTAGAAATGGTTTGGTAGAATCCATTTCATACGCTGTAACTTCAAATACATGCTTTTGTTGTCGTAGATTACTGCATTCCCCGAACTTTTGGATTGTACCACGTATAAAATAACAGTTGCCTTCTACAAAATCTTAAATTTAAATTTATTTAGTACTTTTAAGAAGCATTAAATCTGTATGGAGTTCAATCAGTCAAACATATCCAAAGTTGGAACATGAATAAAAAGTTTATGATAAATTGTAAATTAAGTATGAAAATAAGACACAGTACATACAATTAAATTTTAAGGGTAATGCTATTACTGTTTTTATTAATAACAGATTATTATTCTCAGTTTTCTTATTTCAACAGTTTATTTTATAAAAATTCAATGAATTCTGAAGCCCCTCAAAAACACTAAAAAAAATTAAATTTAACACTTCTGAAAGAAGGCTACACTCTGTTATTTTTAAGAATATTAGAAGTTGTAAAATAAAAATGAAAACAACCCCTTTCACAAATTTCCAGCAACAAATTTAATCATATAAAAACGTTTTCAACTGATTTGATCAGCCTTCTTCAGTTAATCGAACAAAAAATAAAAAGAATGAAACTAATGATTCAAATTTACAAAAGCAAGAGAAAGGAAAGATTTTTGCGGTTGAGTAGACGATCTAATAACAATACAACGATAAACGGTAATAAAAATGCAGAATTGGACAACGTATATTTGGTTCTTGACCAAATACACATTATCCAATTTTTTATGCTATCCAATAATGCAATTTATTGGATAGTGTAAAAAATTAGATAATGTGTATTTGGTCAAGAACCAAATATACATTTAGCATATTATTTTGATTAATGATTGGTCTAACATATATATATTATTTATTTGTCCAAATTAAACATTTTTTTTGATCTATTCTGTACAAGAATGTTGCAATGTTAATTTTGTTGTTTTTGATATCAAAGTAAATATAGATGCTTAGGTTTATATTTGTATGTATATATATATATATATATATATATACACAAAAAATATAACTTGTTTGCTCTCAAACATGAAAAATACAAATTGAATTAAATTCAGAATATTAAGACACAAAATATTTAATTATTAGTACTTAGGTCTTAGGAATATTAGCATTACAGCCTACTGATATAATTTATAAGGCATTTGTAAACTATTTTAAAGTACTTTTTAAAAAACAATTTATTAACAGTCTTAAGTTTAAATTTTAGCACCTATTTTAATGCTTTTCTTAAAAATTCTCAAATAAAAATGCAAAATATAAAAATTTATTATATAACATTTAAAAATATATATATTAATAGTTATAAATTTATAATAACAAAAATTATTTTGAAAATTCCTTAGTTACTGTGAGTTCTATTTGATATGTTAAATAAACAGAACAAAAAAAAAAAAAATAGTTAAATCAGATATTTTTAAAACATTCAAAATGGACAAAATAAGTACAGTAAATAAAAAACATGGCTGAAACAAATGATTGAAAGTGTGATAATATTTGACCAAAGTATTAAAAATTCTTTTAGATGTGAATTTCAAAGAATTTTTAAAGTTATGTATTTATTGAAAAGTTTCAGATTGACTAAGTTAATGATAATTACTTTAATCTTCATTAAATGTAATGCTGCTTTTACTTTAAAATTTGTTTTAATTATAGTATAATTTTAACAATTCAACACACAAATTATTTAGAATATTTGTGTTGAGTGAAAATAAATTATTTTTCTGATTCTGTTTATTTATAAAATTATTATAACTTATCTAGAACTTATAATTCAAATTCTTGTTTTCTTTTTTTATCTGCTATAATTAATATTTGATTCTGAATAAAAATATCTGATGAAAATCAAAGTTTTTGTTTTTATTAATAAATACAGTCAAAATTTGTCACACTTTTTAAATTTCAACTAGCAATAATTATCCCTCAGATAAACCTCTCTAAAATATAACCCTTGTATTAAGCTGTTTGTCATTGCTTTTTTTTTGTTCATAAATTTTGTTTTAAATATTGTATATAATCTTTATATAATCTACAAAGTCAATATAGTCCTACTTATAAATGTTCTATATTATTAATATTTTAAATTTTATTAACTGTCAATGTTATTAATATTTAAAAAATATATATATTGAACAGTATTAACACATTTGCTATTTATTCTACAATGCATATGCACAAAAGTCAGAAAAATGAAATAAAATAAAATAATAATAATCAAATCTATTTTATTACAACACTCTTCATCTTGCATTCTTCTTTAAAAAAATATTTTTCTAAAGAAGTGCATGAGATGAAGAGTGTTGTAAAATCAAAAAGGAGGAGGAAGGGAGTGGGAAGTTGTATCAATCCAAAGAAGGGCCAGAAGAGGAGAACTCACGAAAAGAAGAAATCAAGAGCAGAGAGACAAATGAATTTAAGATGCTCTCACAGTTACTAGCCCCAAAAGAGTAAAAAAAGTGTCAAAAAGGAAGAAATCCACACAAAAAAGAAGAAAGTTTTGTTAAATCTGTTTTTGCAGTTAAATAATAGCACGGTTGCAACTGACATTTTCAATGTGAAAACGTGTACGTCGGACGTTCAGTGAACATCAGTGGAATCATGCTTGACATTCTAAACACCATTGTCAAACTTCTAGGCTTACAGAAAGGCAGCATTGAACATCCAACATACACATTTTCACGTTGAAAACTTCGGCTGCAACCTTGCTAGTATTTTTTCATATTACTAATATTTATTTTCATGCAGAATTAAAATATGAATCAATGAACTTAAAATAAACTACTATAGTCTTTGTTTTGAAAAGCTTTTCATGCTTGCAGTTACAGCTCTCATCAGAAATCAACTATCCGTAAAGTCAATTAGTACGAGCCAGACTGATTTAGTACGATTAATAAATAGATACTGTGTTTTCATGAAGCAAGTTATTTGTATATAATGTGCTTGCTACAATTAACATATTTAGCTGATTAGATTAATTGTACATTTAATATCCAAAATTTATAGTTTCATATCAATATTTGGTTATTTTATAGAAAAATTTATCTTGCTTTACAAATTTTACATTTTAGCAATGAATGTTTATAAATACTTGTTCTAGCATGTTGAGAAAATTTGGTAATATGCCATTTGCTATTAATATTTTAAAAAATTAATGATTAATTGAAATATAAAATTTGTGAACTCAATAACGACTATAAAATTCCATGCTACTTTACGTTACATATTATTACAAATAAATTTGATTTTTAACTTAAAAAAAATCAAACTTTTGCAATAAATGCAATAATTAAAACTTCAAAAATAATTAAAAAATTTTAAATAAAATGTCTCTCTCACCTACAAGCAGATGATCTATTTATAATGAGACTGAAACTGTTCTCTAAATTACAGATAAAGCTTAAAAAATATATAGGTTTTTCAAACTGATACCTGTATAAATTTGGAATTTATGGATTTAAGAACTCTAAATATTACTATTTGCCATAATTACTATTACCATTCTGAATTCTATGAATATTCAAGGAAGTTAAAAAGTACAGTGTTGATGTGTGTTAGCATTGTTATTTTATAAATTTTTACTAGAATTTTATCTTGTAGTCAAATACCTTTCCTTTTTAAAAAATGATAAAATTTTTAAACAGGAAGATTTGTGAATTTTTCCTTAGAATATACAAAATTAAATTAAACTATACTAAGCTCTCTCTCTTTTTATTTTTTCTACATTTCATTATCTCATTGTCTTATCCTAATTTAACATGGAAACTATTATTGTGTTCTCTAATGCACGTGTTTATTAAATATAAAATGAAAATATTAATGAAGATTAAAATAATTATATATAAAAAATATAATTAAAGATTTTCATTTTAAAAATTCATATTACATTATTAAATAATTTTTATTTTATCAAGTGGAAACAAAAATTCTAGAAGAAAATTTGTAAAACTACTGTATGGTCTTTTACAAAAGATTCATTACTTTTATAGTTTATTATGAATATTTTACAATGTTGTTCATGGTCCCTTATATTATAAACGATACACATATAACAATAGCTTTAACAAAACATTTATCAAAAATAACAATTATACTAGGAATTATCATTATATTATTATTATTATGGATAACTTTTATAATTGACAATACTGAAATTTTGAGATCCCATTTTCAAAAATATATCATCATTTAATGAAATTAATTAAGTAAAATAATTATACTTCTGTGAACATAGTAATTCTTTCAATATTAAGAAATCTAAAGACAATAGGTGAAATATAAGTTATCATTATTCCTATTGTTGTATATGTTATAAATTTGTATGACATTTCAACTACAGTTTTCTGTTTTGTTTCTAGAGAATTTGGATCAAGTTGAAGTATATAACACACAATAGCATAAGATAAACTTTTGAAGAACGCTCTTGAAGCAACAACACACAAAATTCCTATTGAAGCACGTAATAAGGCCAATCCTACTAAAGTATAATCTGGCCAAATTATTTGGTAGGGAGGTGGCAATCCTGGTCCACGAATAATTCCAAGTTGAAAATTCAACCATGCACCTAAATAAATACCAGCTCCAGTTCCAAGAATTATTGTTGTATCACCTCGAGCTGGTGATCGTCTATCTGATTTAGGATATAGTATAGCCATTGCAACTGAAGCACTGAGAATAACTAATGGTGAATAAACGCATGTCAATTGGAAGTGATCAATGTAATCCACCAGCGGAACAACAATAATCATCAATAATGATACTAGAACCAAACCACCAATTATATCCTTTAAAATAGAAGTTTCAAAAATATTAATTATCATTTTAGATGTTATAAAATAACTTATTAATAATAATAAATTCAAAACACTAAATAAATTATTATTATTTCAGAAATATTAAGTGAATTTTAATGATATTAAAATATTGTGATTATACAATTAATTATCAATCAATCAATCAATCTTTATTGTATTAAGGAAAAAACCTTGTTACAGGGGGTAAATTGAACATGAAAGAAACTCGTAACATCTAATTGTACAACATACGGTAGTTTTGTTATTACAGTCAAACCTGTTTTTATGCGCTCTTTTTATGTGCGATTTTTATTTGTGCGATTTTTTTAATGCGAATTTTTAATTTGTGCGGTATAGTTGGCGACTAGTCTCGTGCGATTCGTCATGTCTCACGTTGACTTATTATAGCTAAATAAACTTATTATAGCATAAATGCACTTATTATAGTAATATTATTGCATGAATATGCGAAAAATGAAATAATTTACTTTTTAAGTCAACAAAACACCACCTGGACAAAAATATGTAAAACAGACGATAGACCAGACGATGCAGTCAAGTGCTGACATCTGTTGTCAATAAATTCTATTTCGTACGGTTTTGAGTTATTTTCTATGTGAGACTTTTTTTATGCGGTCCCTGTTGACCGCATAAAAAAATTATTTTTTTAATTGTGTTGCGAAAACTATTATTTACAGCCATTCGTGAAGTTTCGTGAGATTTTTTTTAATGCGTTTTTTTTAATGCGGTCCCTATCCCCCGCATAAAAACAGGTTTGACTGTACATGTAAATTGAATAAAAGATAAATATAATTATACATAGAGAACATCATTCAATAATAACTTCTTATGAGACTTGATTATTACCATCGTTGTTAAGTATGTTGGTAATTTGGGTAAAAAAATTATTTAGTTTGTACATTTCATTCTTTGATAGATCTCCAATTCTTGTTTTATAATTTAAGTTTTGATTCATGCCAAGTATTTCTATTATTTGGTATTTTTGACAATAATTATTAATAACTGTACAGTCTTTCAGTATATGAGTAATAGAAAAGTCGATTGTTTTGCACCAATAGCAGTTTTGATTGGAAAAGTTTATATATGTATTATTAACCAGTAAGGAATATTTATTAAGCCGGAGTTGTGAGCATAATCATTTAATATTCATATTTATATCAGCTGTTATACAATTAATTATTATTATACAAATATATATTAAACATTGAATAAAATATTACTTGTAAAACAAACCATAAAATAATATATTATATGAAGGGGAGTCAGTAAGTCACAAATGGCAAATGGCATTTTTAAAAATGCCAAGACAGAAGTATGAAACAGTTAGTTTTGGAAGTCAACAACTCTATTTTTCAACATATTAGCCCTGGTCAAAAGTATGGAATAATAAACAATCACAAACAAAACCTTTTTTAACCAGTAATTGAATTTTAACATAACTTTGAACATTTTTGGTCTTCACCAAGGCCTGCCTCAGGTAATGAACTAAACTGACTTACCAAATTGGAACGTTAGAACGATGATGTTCGACTTTAATCTTTGAATGTATCAAATTTATATGGCTGATTGATTCATTCAAATTTCTCATATGGGTACTTCCACGCATGTGCCACCGTCTCGCAGTCTTTAAAGTTAATGCAGTTGCCTTTCAAGTTGGCTTTATAAATTTCCAAAGCCTCCGGAATACTAGCATAGCAGGGACGAAAGTTTAGAATATGACAGGCATGTTCCATATTAAAATTTAGTGACATTGTTATTGCATAATATCACACTTCAAAATTGAATCGGCAGAACTGTAATCGTGCTTAATATTTGCATTCTAAAACTATGCCAAAAACACCAGAATTGAGTGATGCAAAGAAACAGTTGATAATTTTATATTACAGGCATGATGAAAGCAGCAGATAATTACAAAATATGTACAATGTACACAAATTGCAGTGTCTAAAATTATAGCTAAATATAAAGCATAAGGAACTGTCTCCAATCAACGTAGATGTAAACATTCTGCATAACTATGGCACTTGAAGACTTAAATCTTCCTCCTTTCATAATGATTTGATTAATTGATCTGAATTGATTTTTTTTTATTATTGACAGAAATCT
The DNA here is from genome assembly GCF_030686945.1 of Centruroides vittatus. NCBI lineage: Eukaryota > Metazoa > Arthropoda > Arachnida > Scorpiones > Buthidae > Centruroides > Centruroides vittatus. The sequence goes on along the minus strand of NW_027122438.1, from coordinate 1,024,325 downwards.
TTATTTTAAAAATATTTTTATAAGTAATAGCAGTTTTAAAGTATTGCTCTTATGCATTCTACTAATTTAAAATTTTCTTGAAATTTCTTATATAACTAATTCTGCAGGTGCTTTACATACACATATGACAAAAATACTTACCTGTGCTATATGATAATATATATCATGTGAAAAAGGTTAATTGTTTCTTATACATTTTCACATGCCATATCAACTCATTTTTACACAAGATTATTTTACTTAAATACATATACAGTAATAAATATTTTTACATAAACTTACCAAAACTGTATGCATTCCCATGTAAAGACGACTAATGCATACTAGAAGACAGCAAACTGAACAAATGAAGAGTCCTACAGCAAACTGATACTAGAAGTAGATTAAAAATAAATAAATATACTTAAATTAACTTTAAAATTTTGAAATTAAAGTTAAATTATTCATAAATAATAAACAGTTATAGTTAGTAAAGATAAAAATAATAATAGTTTAATTAACTTTCATGAAGAAATTAAGTAAAAACTTGCATTTAAGTTCCCTTGGTTTCATTAACTAGTAACAAAATATTATGAGGAAAAAAATTTAATTCTAAATAATTGATTAAACTTGTAAAAAACTGGATACGAGCTGAAATATAAAATAAAAATGATACTTTAAGAACATTTTCAACCCAGAATTAATGGATCCTACCCTCTAGTGTGGAAAATTTTGCAGTGAATATTGCAGTTTTACTCCTACAGGTTATGGTTATCATAAAGTCACAAACTGTTTCTTGCCGCTTATGCTAGGAGGAAATTGTTTGCCATATAATTCAAAGCTCAGAAGATGATCGTTGAGTCATGATCCTGGTGAATTCTAAGGACCAACAAAGACTATTTTTACTTGAATGATGTGATGGACACTCACAACTGCTGTGTTTGATCTGGAGAAAATCCATGTTTATTAACAAATTCCCTTGCATCAACCAAAAATCATAGTATGATACAAGTTAACAGCATGGACTGTATTGTTTTAAAGAAAACACTACATCTGAGTCAGTGCCATTAGGTATGTTTCAACTTCAAAATAAGACATTAGATACATAGCCAAACAATCACCTTAAATACTCGAACTATAAATCTGCTAATTTTAATAATTAATATGCCAAGTAATTTGCTAATAGAGGTATGTTAGGTGCTATATCTTATCTAAATTAATAATTATAATTTTTAAATAATTTAGAATCATCTGGAAGAAAAGAACTGGCCCAGAACAGGGCTTGAACTTGCAACCTCCACTTGCCATGTAGTGAGCTTGCCAGTTGCACTATCCAGACCCTGAGCAAGCCTTCACTTCCAGATGTATTTAAATTTAGATACAGGGTATGTTTGTAAAGTTGAACGAGTTAAACACATTACTAATGAGTCGGTCATAAAGTTTGAATTCCATTCAAGTGCACGTGCTCAATGTTGGTGACATTTCAAACTAAACTCAAACAAAATTCACAAAGGAGCTAGTTTACTCCGTGAAGAAAATGAAACCTGGTGATATCAATGTTTCTAAATCTGCTCTAATGTTTAAATTGCAAATTAAAAGATGAAATGATACAGATAACTGTCCATTTCAAACAATCTAAAAAAATTTTTCGGCTAAGACTGCAAAAGCAACATTCATAACTTCAATTTTGAAAACGGCCATTTTGTTGTAAACAAATCTGTCAAAATGTCTAACAAAAGTAAGAATAACAATGACGTCATTCTCATTTAACTCATTCAACTTTATGAATGTACCCATTAACTTATGTATTTAATCATGGCACCAGCTGAAAACAACTCCTATGCCATGATTACTAAAAAAAAATGGGATTCAGGTTTTCTTAAAATTAAGAAAAATTTTACTTTAAATTTTTATCAGTTTTAAGATATTTCCCCATGATGCATGTAGTAGGCTTTTTTTTTTTACATTAGAAAAAATTTAAACTTGTGTAAAAATAATTGAAAATACTCTCTTTATAATTTAAAATATAAAAACCCTTATATAAAAAGTATAAAAAATTTAAAGCCACGCATGCATTGTCCTGCACATAATGAAGATTCAATCACAGCTTTAAATTTTTTATACTCATAGTTCAAATTGTGTTTTGAATTTACATTTAGATGAAAATACTTTTATGTTCCGAATGACATTCCATCTGATAATTGTTATAGCACCCGAAGAAGAACCCAGAAGTTAGAAAATGTTTGTCTTAAGATAGATTTTTGTTTTCTTCACTCCGGTTATTGGTTCTGTGTTTGTCATTATGTATTTTCCAGTATGCTGTGTTGTTATTTACTAGTAAGCTTTAATAAATAATCTTGAATATGTGTATTAAATTTTATAAGAAATTTAGATTTAAACAATTTTTGTTATTTTTTGTAGTAACAAACAATATCTGTCGTTTTTTCAAATCACGATAGGACCTAATGACTACAGTGAACATCATGAGATACTTCTTTTATTGGGTATTCCTTTGACAGACTTTTTTTTGTTTGTAAAAATGGCTTGCTTTATTTGATTTTGTTTTATTTTGGTAGAAACTGCAGAAAATATTGCAGAAAAACATTATTGCCAGATTACATCAGGTTACAATAATGCTACTATTTACTAATTAAATGTAGCATTATTATTATAGCCTGATGTAATCCAGAATCATTTGGCATTAATCTAACAAATTAGGTTAATGGATGTTTATATTTGGGGAAAAAAGCTTTTAAGTTTATCTATTCTATCATGTAAATGTTATTTTATTCAATACATATATTTTGAATAAAATAATCCAAAATCGGGCTAGAAGCAATCTCTTTTTTTTGTGACAAAAGTCTCACAGTTTACGATTATTAAATGTAATACAAATTTTAAAAAATACTTAAATTTTAAATTTTTGAAAAGTAGCAAAAATTAAAGTTAATGTATATTTTTACGATCAAACAAAAGAAAACAGCAGCTTTGTAAACACATGTGAATGATTCTACCATCTATTTACATATTCTTTAATGAGATAGCTGCAAGGGAGCATTGCATTTTTAGGGAGATCTATTACATCAAACTTGTTTGAATAAACTGAATTGATACTGAAGTTGGTTACTTGGTTCATCTTTTAAAAGTGAAAAAATATCAGGAATCTAAATCACATGACTTCCGGTCCAGACCAAAAGTTCGTACATAGTTGATTGGAGCCTCTGGCTCCCAAGCTTTCCAGATCTGATGTCGGATTTTATCTACCTAACTCCATTCTCAAGATTAAAAAAGACACACAGACGGACAAACCAGACAAACAGACAGACGAAAATGGGGATTTATAAGTCTACAAGTATTTAAAATTGAAGCCCAAAAACAAACTTAAAATAAAAAAAAATTATTGGGTGAAAAGAATTGATAGCGAAAAAGATGCTCGCGATAGTTGCGACGATCGACGATAGCAATTATCACAAGTATGTTTTTCCTCTGAATTTTTCCTAACCGAAAGCTCGCATGGAGTCTGTGAGAAGCCGGCACTTTTTTGACTCTTTTTTCTGAGTAAATTCGGCGTGCAATAAAAATGTTATTTATTGCATTTTTCGCAACTCAAAGTAATTAGAGAACTTAAATTTTTTGAAAAATTTTGGAAAAAATGTGACTAAAAAAAATCATGTGACAGGAAGAGATATAATAATTTTGAAAAGCCCAATTGAGAAAGCACAAAAATAACTAGCAGTAATAAATGAGAAAAAAAAAAATTGTAATGCATCTCGATAATCTGTATAGACCGGTAACAGCAAACGTTTAATGAAAACTAATGTTTTCGATCATAAAACAATTGTAGTTCCTTCAAATTTTAGCAAATTCATTTTCTGCTTTTAAATTTAGCATATTTGTTTATTTGTGATGATGATACAATTTACTAAAATTCCAGTCTCTATAGAGTCTAAATCTTGCACACCTACTTATTATATGAAAAATTTTGATAAATTCATTTTTTGATGTTTAGAATTTTTAAAAAGATTTAATGACATATATATATATATATATATGAATTTTTAATGACTTTCAATAAGAAATCAGTTTTAACTTGTTTTAACTAGATGAAAAAAAAAAATACAAAAATGTAGTGTTTTTAAATGTATTTTTATTGCAATGTCATTTGGATTAAAAATAAAATTGATTTATTATTAATAAATAAAAACTATTGGAGATACTGCCTATTCAAGTCTATTGCCTATTTCTCACCTGGTCATCCTCTCTACTTGTTTTTATAAAATTAATTTCACTACTGAATAAGATGAGAAAGTAAAATACAAATCTATCTTCATCTGGATATATTGGGTTGTTTGAAAAGTAATTTCATTTTTTCCATAGAAAAATAAACACAATATTCTTATAATAAATAAATATTTTATTGAATTATATATTGACCATTTTGGTCAAATACCTGTTGTCATTATTTCTGGTAGTAGCATGATTTCACGTTCATAAAAGTTTTGATCGTTGTTTACAAAAAACTGATCCAAGTGATTTTTGACATTGTCATTTCAAGTAAATGTCTTACAGTTAAAAAAAATTTGTATAGACCGGAACAAGTAATAATCTGAGTGTGCCCAATCTGGCGAATATGGTAGGTGTGATAACACATCCCATCTAAGCTATAACAGTTTCTGACAAGTTACCAAACTTGTGTGAAATTTGGCATTATCATGGTAAAACACTACACTTTGTTTGTTGATCAATTCTAGCCTTTTCTGTTTGATGATATTACTCAATTTGTTTACTCGATGGCAGTACACTTTCGAATCAATTGTTAAATTGTCTGGTAAAAGCTCAAAAAAAATTTCTTTAAAATCCCACCATAGAGAGCATCTCCCTTTAATAAAATGTGGAACCCATATATTGAGCTTTGAAACGAAACCAATTCATTTTAAGTAATAATAAACGATTCAATTTAACAGATTTAATCTTGTAGTGATTTCACGTGTTGTTATATGGCAGATTGCTTCAATCAGTACCTTTATTTTGTTTTCATTGGCTTCAAATGGCCATCCAGAATGTGGTGTATCTTTGATATTAAAATTGCCAGAATGCAATTTTGTAAACCAGTTTTGGCACTGTCTTTCAACACATCTTCTCCAAACATGTACCACAATTTTTTTCTTGTTTGAACAGCATTTTGATTTTTTAGTTATAAAAAAGCAAAATATGCTGAAAATGATGCTTTTGATTTTCCATATTTGATGGGTCACCAAAAAAAAAAAAAAAAAAACAATTGTACAGAACCAAACAAAATTTCTTACAAATAAGCCTTAAAATGTCAGCTGTCAAATTATATAATGAAAATGTGGATTGAGATCAAATTGACGAATAAAAATACATCTAATTCCTCTAGTAATAAAAAAACGAAATTACTTTCTGAACAACCCAATATATCTGGATATATATATTCATATAAATAAATGTATGAATATTAATTTTATCGACATTTTTTATTCAGTTGCTGTTAGAACAGTGATGAGGCAGACCTTTCATTTAGAATTAAACTTTATTCTAATCTAAGGGTGTGACTATGCAGATGCGAATTTAGTAGCAAGCGACATAGTTCTCACAAAGAAAAACATGCACAAGCGAGAAATCTCGCTGGCAAAAGCAAATTTCTGGTTCTCACACATATCTGACAGGGTTTGATATTTATCGCGTCTCACCTCTTCTTGCCACATATTCTTGCTTGTTTGCATCTGCTCAGTCGCATCCTAAGACTATACTTGCACTTGTTCACATATCCATAACTCGGCAGGCAAGTGAAAACAGGTCTTTTCTTGTTTCGAGTGATCTTGCATAGTGTTGCCAGTTCATACACAGTTTGCAATATTGACTTTAGTTTAGTAATCCCTAGCAATCCTTCCTCGAATAAGAGACTATCTTCACTTAGTGACCTCTTCACTAGTTATGCATTTACAGTGGATCAGGAAAGGTTTGGTCCCAAGTGGTTTTGTGAGGATGTCAGCAGTGTTGCTCTTAGTATCTGTATACTCTATTCATACTGTTTCATTGGTGGCCTTGTCTCGAAAGAAATGATACTTGATGGCTATATGTTTGGTCCTACTATTTATCACAACTTTTGGTGTGTCCTATTGCTGCTTGGTTGTCGCATTTGACAATAATAATAGGTTCTTTCAGTAATTCATGCTGATCCAACTGTCTAAGCATTTCTCTCATACAAGTTATATCTCTTGAACACATTGATAGGGATATATATTCAGCAGTGGCGTAGTGAACATAACTGGCGCCTGGGGCATGACACTTTATTGGCACCCCCCTCCCCCTCCAGAAACACATATAGTTTGTCTTGGAGACCATTTCGGCACCCCTCTGTGAGTGGCACCCAGTGCATGATACATCCCCTTGCACTCCCCTCGCTATGCCACTGATATTCAGCTTCCACCATACTGAGGGCCACTACAGATTGTTTTGTGCTCTTCCAGGCCATAGGTCCTGATACCTACCATAAATATGATGTATCCAGTTGTGCTTTTTCAGTTTTCTTTGTCCATTGCCCAGTCTGCATCTGAGTATGTGAAAAGGTTTCCTCTAGATCTTTGTGTATTTTATTTCTAGTCGCTTTGTCAATTTCAAATAGCGTAATATTCTTTTAGCTACATTCCAATGTTTTCTTGAGTATTTGTTGCAGTACTGTGAGAGTTTGTTAACTGCAAATGTGATGTCTGGCCTTGTTTTTTTCGATGTATACATTAATCTGCCTATAAGCTTTCTGTAGGGTAAGTTCTCGTCTGACTTATTAGCTTCTGTTTTCAGGTCTGGTCTACATTCCAACGGTGTAGTAATTTCCTTTGCCTCTAGCATATTAAACCTTTCTAGCAGTTTTTCAACTTATCTTTCCTGATCTAGAGTAATACTGTTTTTCTGATGTGTGAATCTTACTCCAAGAAGTTCAGAAATAGGTCCTAGAAACTTAATGTCAAAATGTTTATTTAAAAGTTCCTGTGCCAATTTTCTCATGTGTTTATTTTGCAAAATTACCAGGATGTCATCTACATACACTGCTAGAATTATCATCCCTTCCTTTCTTGTCTGTTTATATATGCACGGGTCAATTGTGCTTCTTTTAAAGTCAGATTCTCTCAAGCATTTTTCCAGGTGATTGTTCTAGCACTGTCCACTTTGTTTAAGAGACCATAGATTGCTTTTTTAAGCTTACAGTATAGATGTTCTTTGCCCTTTCTTTGAAATCCTTTGATTGTTCCAGATATATCTCTTCATTCAATTCACTGTATAGGTTTGCTGACTTTACATCATATTGGTCCAAGAATCAATTTTTGCTTATTGCTAGGGCTGTTAGCAATCTGATCATGTCGAAATCCAGGGTACGGAGAAATAAATTTCGTCATAATCTATGAATCTTTGTTGTGCAAACCCCTTTGTCACTAATTGTGCTTTTTATTTCTTTGTCCCTGTGGTGTTATTTTCCTTAACTTTGTAGACACACTTGCATTTGATAGTTGTTGCCTCTTTTGGCAGTTCTGCTAAGTTCCATACTTTATGTTTTCTCAGGGATTCCATTTCTTCCTCCATGGCAGCTCACTATCTGACTGACTCATTCGATTCCATGGCTTCTTTATATGTCAACATTTGTTTGAGAGAATTTAGATTCCTCCCTCCTTTCTTTCACATAGTATAGTCCTCCTCTTTAAATGCTAGCATGTAGGCCTATACACTTTTAGTTTTTGGATCTCAAAAACTAAAAGAAGCTGTGATATTTGGATCTCCAAATATCACAGCTCCTTTTATAAAGCTGATTGTAATAAATTACATAAAGGCAAACCTTGGGTTTTGAATGCCTTGCTTTTTGAACAATTTAGCTTATGAACAATTTTGAATGCCATATTTGCCCTAGTTGCTGTATGATAACACAGTTGCCAAACAAGCTATTTGGCAACAACCAGCCACAAATTAGAGAGAGACAGATGGTCAACTCCCTATATTTCCTATGTTAAAGTAAGTTAATGGCCTGACCAATCAACAATGGGACTGCCAATTCAGAAGTTAGTGTGCCAAGATCATTTTACATCATTAGACCTCAAGACATGAACCATCGATGATGTTATTCAAATTACATTTTGACACACATGTGGGTAAGATACTACTACTGTTTTTCGGTACATGTCACAATTGAATTTAAATCAAATTAATTAATAAAAACCACGTTAATTGACATTCACCTAATATAAATTACATTCACGAATTTGTGTTTAAAAGTGTTTAACTCAAATTAAATAAAAAATTTTTTATAATATTAATATTTAATTTAATATTTATTAATACTGGGAAGCCAGTTAATTAAAAGTAAAATAATAAAATAATAATTAAAAATCTGGTTTTTACAGCAAAACAAACTAAAATTGAAATAAAATCAATTGAAACATTTCGAAAGTGTGGATGAAGTACTTGTTGTCCATCTTGATTAATTTTGTTATATTTCATCCAGAGTCCAGTCTCTATTTATAGCAATTCTTTGTAAAATGTTAGTTTTGGTTTTGGTTGGTGGTGAGGGAATATTTTCCTTTTAATATACATTTAAAATGGGTATAGATAATGTTATATTATATATAATATTTTATTACATTTGTAGGCATTTTTATGCATGAAATTCACCTAAAAAGGGAAAAAGAAAGACTTTGTTTTGGAGGTTGGGAATAGATTAATCCATTTTATATTGTTTCTTATGGTAAAATTTGTTTTGGTTTTTGAACAACTTTTAGGAACAAATTAAGTTCAGCCAGAGGTTTGACTACTATGTATCTACATTCTTGTTTTCCACATTGTTAGAGAAAAAAAACACTACTAACTTGAACAACCTTCACTCTCTATTAGTCCAAGTTAGCAGAGGTTTTATAAAATTTAATTATAAGTATGGTACTTAGAAAAGGTTTTAATTAATTTATAACAACAATAACTAGGCATGAATGCTAGTTTTTTTCTGGTCATTTCAAAACTTACTATAAATAATATTCAGCTTAATACTTATCATAGATTTTATATATATATATATAATTTCATTAAACACTTTTTTAATTATCTTCAACTATAGAAAATTTGAAAAATTCAATAATCTATGATAAGTAGTGGTTAATTTATTTATGTTCCATCTGTTATAGACTTTTATGTTAATTCACTGTTTATCAAACAAAATCAAATTTAATAAATCAACTCAGTTTCAAAATTAAAAACAGAATTTTTGGAATCAACCTTTCTTATTTAATAACTATTAACAGAGCAAATTAGGATTACTATTATCATTTTCCATTGAACATTCCATACCCTGAACTATAGAAATGATTGCAAAACAGATGGATTAGCAGCAAATTCATTAATTTTAGCAAAACTACAACTCTAAGTTAAAAAACTGTCATAATCTTACAGTTGCAGTCCTTTCTAACTTTCAATGTTAAAATTATAAAATTTTAAGTCATATCCACTAATAAATTGTTATGTATCTAATTAACCTGTTATTTGACTGTACTTCTAAAAAACCTCTGAAAATAATAACAAGTAAGTAGTTTATAAAATTCATCATTTTAAGAAATTCAAAAAATTGGAATAAATTAGTAATAAATGTACCTACTCACCAAAATACCACAAAACAATATATATATTTAAACCAAAACAAATGTTTTATTCAGTTTTAAACGGTCATCTCGGATTAGAAAAAATGCAGATGGAAACAAATGTGTATTCTAAAAAAGTATTGTTTTATTTTAACACTACTTTTTTAGAAAACACATTTGTTTTTATCTGTATTTTTTCTGATATACTATCCATCTGAAGATGACTATTTAAAATGGAAGAAAAAATTTGTTTTGGTTTAAATATACAGAGAAACTTCCATTAATAGGTAATCTTTACTTAATGGACATTTTTGCAATACCCAGACCCTTTGCAATCCCTTCAATTAGGACATCTATAATATTTACCTCTAAGTAGAGGATATACTAAATAGCAAATGCTATCATCCAAAATCTATCTTATGAAAACACAATGTCCCACCTTCAATATTCTGAAAGAATTAATTACATACAAAATATTTTAAAACTAAAACAAAGAATCAGTTCAAATACTCTTTCAGAGAATGAATTTTGATTGTAGGCATCAAATAAAGACTGGCTTAAAATAAGAATAGGGGAAAAGAGCAATTGTATACCTTGCTGGGTAAAGCGATAGCTGGCTGAGTGCCGTTGTGGAGTTGGTATTAAGCCGTGGGCATAGGAGTTGTCTCCAGCCAGCACCGTATTTAACCAAGTAAGGTTATATCTAAATTAATATACTTCTGGAAGCGAAGACTCGCTTGGGGTCTGGGTGGCGTAATTGGCAAGCGCACCGCACGGCAAGCAAAGGTTGTGGGTTCAAGCCCCGCCCCGGGTCAGTTCTTTTATTCCAGAAGGTTCTAAAATATTTAATAATTTATTTATTTAATTATAATTATTAATTTATTTAAGAGATAGCACCTAATGTCTACCTTTAGTGACAAATTACTTTGTGCTAATCATTTAACTAGCCATATTGTAGCCCGATATTTAGGCGATCGTTTAGTGATAGATTGTATAAAGCTGAACAACATCCTTTATCTGTTAGAGAAGACTAATCTGGTTAATTTGCCAATTGTCATTTAACATTATACATATTAATGTTACTAAACATCTGTCTTATTGTTGGAATTAAGCTTATAGTACCAAGAAACCATAAACTTTTCCAGTCATTCATTCATCAACAAAAACCGTAGCACAGAGTAATGAAAAAGAAACAGTTTTAAGGTTAAGACAGCAGCATTTATTTGGTGAAAGTTCAAAGATTGTGTTACGAAGGTGATTTGTTAACCATTTTAAAGACAAGAAAATATTCGGTTTTCTTACATTTATGATTGTAACAGCTTTGTGGTGGCTAAAGTAATTTTTAATAAATCATTTATTCAAAAAAGCAAAAATGTTTGAAAAATTACACCTACTTGATAACTACAAAGCAGAAAAATTACTACATCGATTTTTATTAGTTGCTTAGATCATAAATGATGCTATGAATGTAAGAATACCAAATACATTTCTTACTCCTTGAAGTAACAAATCACCTTCGTAACTCAATATTCGAACTCATTGCCTAACCCTTGTTTTATCACTGAGAGTTAGAAAACACTGGAATTGTAAGGTTATGATAATTTTTTGACTCAGAGTTGTACACATTTATCCTAAAATGCTTATTTTTGTGTAAGCTTTATGATTTCATTAAAAAAATGCTTTTTCTTCTCTGTGTTGAAACTATGCCCTCCTTTATGTTATATTTTGAGACACCATGAAGTGTTGATACTAAAATGCTGGACTTTTTCACATCCATTTTATTTTCTTATGTACTTTACAGTCTTTAAGCTAATTGTTCCAAGTGCCAATACACATTTCAGGCTGGTGCCCCTCATCTGTTGGCTAACAATATTTATCAATACATAATACTAACAAAATATCACTTTACAACAACTTTTAATTGTTAGACATACCTGATACACATTCTCTATAGTGAGTTTTATTCTATTGTTGATGTACATAAAACCAAAACACTACCATGTACTGTGAACCAGTTAAAAATTCCTAAAACTATACAATGCTAAATTTTCCAATAAAACATTTTACATACCTCAATTTAATTTTTATTTAAAGAATTACTCACAGAGTTCCATTGTCATTATTGGTACTGTATATCCAATGTAATCAGACAGCAACCAAATACTGCTTAACACAAGCTTAGCACTCTGCAAATCATCCCACAAACTGCTCTTCCACATTAAATAATTTGCATATAATATGCAATTATAAATATGTAATCACAATTATAATCTGCATACTCATTTATTCGATTTTACAATAATTTTACCCAATTATCATTTATTTTAATATTTAAATTTTTATTAGGTTTATTATTAGATCTTATAATTTCAATGATTTCTTTAAATTTTCTATAAGTATTATGTTCATGATGTAGAATTTTTATATATATATCTATATTACAGTAATAGAATGTACAGTACAATGTTTGTGAAAAAACAGAATTAATTATATTGTATTTTAAATCAGCAACATGTTCTTTTAACTTAACTTTCATTTTTCTTCTTGTCTTCTATGTAAATTTGAGAATCATCACAAGTACATGGGAGAGCATATACGACATTTGTTATTTTACTTGTGCTGTTTTTCTTAATCTTTGATTTGTGATTAATCACTTGGTTTTGTAAATTTTTATAAGTGGGACTAATTTTATATTAAATCTACCAAATATTGTACTGAATTCTTCAAAAAGACCTTGAATATATGGACAGGCTATGTATTTTATATTTTGTTTTTCTGCAATTTTATTCTGAATTCTTTCTTTTTCCCATTTTTCTATTGTTTTGGATATTTTGCTAATATTATGTATTGATAAATATTGTTAGCCAACAGATGAGGGGCACCAGCCTGAAACATGTATTGGCACTTGGAACAATTAGTTTAAAGACTGTAAAGTACATAAGAAAATAAAGTGGATGTGAACACTTCATGGTGTCTAAATATATAAAAAAAATTTTTATTTAAGCTATAATTTTTGTGGACCATGGATCTAAACCAGAGGTTGAAAAATTTCTAACTCATAACTGAAGAGTGAATTATTAAGACAAATTAACTAAATTATAAGTTTTTAATAATTTATACTTAAATTTTATTCATAAATGGATACATTTCTTATAAACTTGAGGCAAACTGGAATGAGGAACATCTACAAACCATATAGCACAGCTTAAGAGAGATAAGGATATCATATAACTTCTAAAAGTTGAGAATTGGCAATATTTAAACAGGAAAAATATTTGGAAACCCTCCTTTATCCACTGTACTTTGAACTTTTACAATTGTTCAGTAGCTGATCTGTGTCTTTCTTTGTATGTTTTTGTTTGTTCAAGGAAGTTAAGCAAAAACATTTACTAATCTCCCACTTGGTGTTTATATTTAAAAATAAAATAAATAAAAGTCTTTGCGAGTCCAGTTTCCTTAGACTATGTGGTTTAAGGGAAATAGGGTCACTTCTCTGGTTACAGACAGAGTCACAAGAATGGGGAAAGTCAAAATTTGCTAAATTGGTTACATGATTTGCAGACTCTTTCATGTATTTGTTTTCAATAAAATTGAATTAGTTTTACTAATGCTGCAAAACATCAGCAAAAATGATGGTATACCAAAATGACTTCATTATGATGTATTATGATAATAGTAGATCACATAATACTATTAACAGCTTTATACTTTTTGTTATGATAACTTGATTTAATAATATAAAATAAAAAATTTATAAACACATACCTCATATCTATGCATAGTAAATATGAGAAGTGAAAATGGCACAGCTGCTCCTAGCATCGCATGTGTAGAAGGCATACCATATTCTTTAACATATTCCGGTTCCAAATGAACCACTGGAGGGGAAGACGGCCGCAACCATCTTATTACATCTTTTAACGCTTGTCCAACGTACATGACAATAACCCAAACAAGTACAACTCTTCTTCCAACTGCACCATCAATGTTCCAGAACCAGAATGGAAAAAATCCCCAATAAAATTTCTCATAACCAAGGCTGGCACTAATACTGAAGATACAATACCAAAATTTATTATCAATTCTATATGGTCTACTTTCAGGTTCGATGTCAGATACTTCAGCTTCATCCGAATTACACGAATTATTATTTTGGACAACTTCGTCTTCAAAATTTTCAGTGCAAATATTAAAATTGCCATTTAATTTTGTTTTAACTTTCCGTTTATTTAATAAATGATGACTTCCTGAACTATTGCCTTTGGAATCATAGCCATTTCTCTTGACATCGATCCTATAAACACCGAAGAAATTTTGAAAGTTCGATACTATATAAGGATCTTTGAGCTTTTCCATATATTCCAATACACCATTTTTTAATTTTCCTAAGGTTCCCATTTCGTCGCTTCGAAGATAGGATCTTATGATCCAAGGCATGCCCAATGCAGCTAAATACAGAGAATTGACCACCACCAAGACAGACGGAACTGAAACACCCTCTGGTGAACGAAACATACAACAATGTTCAGTATTACTTAACTTCTCTGTGGGCATTGAGATTTCCTTTTGACTTGCATATGTTTGGACATGGCAGAGTCTGATCTGAAATGGACCCCGATATATAAGGTCCAGATCCTCTTCACGACATTCTTCCTGCGGACTCAATAGAAAAATCTAACCCATATTTCCATTTCCATGATAAATTATAAAATTTTTATTTAACAAAAATTAATTAATTATTATATTTAAAATTTCATTAATGAAAATTAAGACTAACAAACAATGTTTGAGTCCTATTTTTGGTCTATTTTTATCCTTTTTATTCCGGTCCAGGAATCACAAAAACAGCCGGCGACTTGAAGTAAAACTTCTAAAAATAACGCGAATACAGTAAAAAAATAAATAAATAAAAAATGATCTCGACGTCGACCCTTTTTTGTAGGCTACGACGTCTGCAAACATTAAAAACTGTTAAAATTCTTCACGACAGCATTCATGTTATATAATCGCATTTAAGCTGAGGTCCTATGGCTGTTTTTATGGTTCCTGGACTGAAATAAAAAGGATAAAAATAGGCAAAAAAAGCACTCAAACATTGTTTTTTGACCCCTCTTTAAATTCGTTAATGAGATTAATCAATATAATCCTGGGCTTCTATGTACAATTATATTTAAAATGTTTGATTTTGAAAACATTTATTAATAATCATTATAAATTATATTACACCAGAGGTGTTTTTATTTTTTATTCTTCTCCTCTTTAAATGTCCGCAGAGTGGACATTAATTAATTTAAAAGCGGAGGCGGTCCCAGAATCTGTAAGATCCTTTTTTTTTTTTTTTTTTTTTTTTTTTAACTCTTTCCGCCCTGTGGGCACTAAGAGGGCCTCTTTTAGTAGGCCCATTATGGGTTCGGCCAGGCCCACAATGGGTCGACCGGGTGGTGAGGGACGGGGCCCGACATATCCAAACGGACCACCCCCCGAAAAATTCCTGGGGATTATTCGACCCGTTCGGATTCGATCCCGGGTCCCCCAGAGCGGTAGGCTGCCACCTTTACCGCTCGGCCATCCGGCCGTCTATCTGTAAGATCCTAGGCACGGGCGTATACACGGAGGTGCTTATGACGTTGCAGCACTCCCTTGAAATAAAGCAATCAGTTTTTTTTACTTTAAAAATAAAATAAATATAATAACGCATATCCAGCGCCGAATAAAGGGGCGGGCAAGCCGGGCGACTGCCCGGGGCGCCAAATTTTGAGGGGCGTCGATATAAAAATAAAATATTTTTTTACATTCATTATTTTTATAGATTTTATAAATTAAAATTGATCATTTTTCATGAGACATCGATTTTTTTAGCAAGCAATAAATTGTTTTTTCTTTAATAATACCAAATAAAGGTCACAACGCTAATTATTTTATTATTGTCAACAGATATAAATAATATTACAATTATTCAAAGAAAACTATTTGTATAGTCAGAATTCATAATAACTAAAAAAAAAAAAAATTAATAGACAAAAACAAAAATGTACTAATTAAAATAATGAAACCTAAGAATTTTTATGGCTTTTATCACACAACATTGATGCAGACCAATGCTTTTTAATCTCTAAAAAGTTTACAAATTATCTTTTCAAAGTAAATAAAAATAATCAGTATCACGTATCACAACAATCTATTCAAAAAATGGACGAGATCAAATTTATAAATTACAAATATCAACAAAATTATGAATAGTCAAAGTGATACTGGCGCCTGTCATACGCCTTAATGGTTAAATAACTTTGTCTTTCTGTAAACTTTGCATTAACAACACTTGCCGTGCTTTAAATAAATAAATTTTTTATACAGTTCTTTATTGTGTAATTTTGATTTTTTGCCTTTTTTTACTTTTTTTTTAATTTGCAGTAAATTTGTATATTCTTGTATGAAAGGGCGCCAAATTTTGTTTTGCCCGGGGCGCTCAAAACCTTAGAACCGGCCCTGCGCATATCGCACGAAATCAATTAGGAAAAAAATAGTTAACTAAAGTAATTATACGGTAATTGAGTGATATTCTCCGAAAAACGACAGGGGACACGTGCCTTGGTTCTCCGAATAGAACGCCAGCACCCAAGGATTATATACAAGATATGTAGTCCTTGGGCCAGCACCCGTACTCTCAAAATCCTAGATACGCTACTGTCTAAGTGAAATTTATTTTTGAAGCCCATCACAAGAAGGACGGTAGCAGAAGGTAGATTTATTTAGGCTAAAATAATATGAACATTTTTAATATAGAAACACGGTAAAGACACATACAACAAAGTAATAAAAATGTGTTCAATAGTTTTACAGTGAATTGGAAAATTCAATAGGTGTACAAAAATTTATCTAAAAATTTGCTTTCTTGTTTTTAGCAGCGTTAAATTAATCAATTACAAAAAAAAAAAAAGTTTAGCTCTGCAGCATATTTCTTTCAATAGACAAGATCGGAAGTGAAGAAAGTTTCTCGCAACATATTGTTGTTTGGAGATTGTTATTGATCAATTTTTAGTTTGAAATGATCATTCTGCAGAGGCAACAGATATTGGCACAATTATATTTTCAATAATTATCAATTTGATGATATAAATACGTCCGTCCCGATACGTCGGGCCCCGTCCCTCAACACCCGGTCGTCCCATTGTGGGCCTGGCCGAACCCGTAATGGGTTTGCTAAAAGAGATTTCTTGGTGCTCACAGGGCGGAAAGAGTTAAAAAGAAAACCACGATGGGCTTTTCAGATTTCAATGTTAGGTGACACCCCACAATCAAATAACAATTATAAATGCAAAGCATGTAATTTGTTTTATAAATTAACTGTTCAAAAAACAAAAAAATTATAAAGACATTTCCTGCAGGCCTACAACAGTCATATTTCGATTAAAAATTAAAGATATAAAATGTAAATTTTGAAGGGAAAATCGGAATTAAGACAAAAATTAAATAAGAAAAATTTTAATAATGCAATTTTCTTAAATTTGAATTTGCTTTGTTTTCTCGCCGAAGAGGGCGTAGCGATTGGCGCCATATTGAAAATTAAGAAATATAACAAATATATTTACGACGTCAGTAGGAAAGTTATTAATTTATTGAAATAAATTGCTTTTTATTTAAAACAGGATTAATTCAATGTTTAGAATTAAAGTTGGAAATAGAACGTACAGGAAGCTGAGAAAAATATATTTTCGATATGAACGTTTTTATTGTAAAGTTGATAACAGTGAAGATAAAAAGAATCCTCGATTTAATCCATTGAATATTCAAATGCTATCTCCTTCTCTCCATTCGCAAATATTCAAAAATTCATCACAAATCAAACAAGAAAGTATTAAAAAGAGCATCGATCATCTGAAACACCATCACCTATGGGGAAAAGTAAGATAAAAGTTGTGTAATGTTCTTTATTGAAGTCATTGCTGTTTTAGGATCGCACTGCATAATGTACGAATCTATTCATGGTGTCGATTTTTAGATATGAGGATACTATAGATTGCACCCTATGGACTTTCGGGACTTTGAGTATATATTTGAACTTGGGACTGAGATGAGTTCAATGATACCCTACTTTTGAACTGGAGGTGAAAAATAAGAAAGTTATCATACTTTTTTCCGGCGATCGCGCAGTGATCGGGAGTTGTGTTGCTCTCTCCACTAAGCCTATTGTGTGTTTAACAGGCAGTCTGGCAAGTTGGCCATATATACCTTCAACAGAGGCAGATGTTGATCCACGAGCACACTGATTGTCTGCAGTTGGAGTTAAGTCCTTTTTGCACACCCTCGCACTCCTCAACCTTGGGGCCTATGGCCCCTCAGTCGCCAACACGCTTGCTATCGCTTGCGGTTGGCTAGTACTACACGCTGCTATTGCGGCTAGTCCAACAAACCTAACCTATCCCTCCGGAGATGACCGTAGTCTGACATCATGGTTTGCAGACTTTACTGCAAGATGGCGGTATTAGCAACTATGGTGTCATCTGCATGATAGCATTAAAAAAGTATGATAACTTAAAAAGTATGACTTTCTTATTTTTTGTCTCCAGTCCAAAAGTAGGGTACCATTGAACTCGTCTCGGTCCCGAGTTCAAATATATACTGAAAGTCCCGAAATAACATGGGGTGCAATCTATAGTACACCCTTAGATATATATATATAAGAGATATTTTTCAGCCTGGATAATGACCGAGGAATACTCTTGATAAACATCCATCCATCCTGTGTGTCATCTCCTCTCTGGAGGTTGACTGCAATTACATGCTACCATTTCCTATGTTGTGCTTCTCTGGCACAATCCTCAAAGTCTAGTAAAGTTCATTTGCTGATGTCAAACCAGGTTATTCTTGGTCTTCCTTTCCATTGTCTTTCTTCTATTCTTCCTTCCAGAACTTCTTTCTGGAGGCTTTTGTCACATAATAGGTGATACAAAAAAAAAAAAAAACCACCTTTGTTTACTTTATGATGGTTATTAATTCTCTATCCTGTCCTAGTATTTCCAAGACTCATCCATTTGTTTTTCTCTCTTTCCAGGAGATCTTTAAAATTTGACAGTAAATCCATATCTCACAGGCTAGTAATCTTTGAGTGTAGGGTTTCTTGTTTCCTGGTTTTTTGCTTGTCCTGGAATTTTGAGAAAAAAGTGATCTGTTTCCCGGGATTCTGGGAAGTCCTGGGATATAATTAATTATTTTTAAGATATAAAATAAATCTCAAAATCGAATGATATAATTATTTTCATTTTTTAAGTAATTTAATACATTGTGTAATCTCTAAAATAATAATAATAATAATGCTGTGTAAAATACATATTAAAAATTACTTATAAATTACTTATGAATTACATAGAAATTTTCACAAATAGAAAAAATTTATTAAAGTTTGTTAGAAACTGCTTACAACAAAAAAATGCCTTTGAATTGAATTGAAAATTTAAAGAAAAAACTGAACTTATATCAAACTTCAAACTTAGAAGGTAATTTTCATTTTTTAAATAAAACATAATACAAAATATTATTGTAAATTTTCATAGTAAGATTTTATAAAGCAAAGATGGTTGATAATCTGATCACTTAATCTAGTTCTTATGTTAGTAATGAAAAGTCCTACTAGCAAGAATACCCTTTCTGATTCAATTGATGTGGGTGGAATCATCTTTAATGCATTTAAGAGAAGATAGATGCTATGTGTTTTTTTACCTGTAGCTGCAAAGATTTCCAGTTTGTTTTCAAGATGCATTGCAGTACTTCTTTTGTCGTCTAGTATCCTTGATTTGTCTACCTCGGCTGCTTTAATAGCGACGTCAATCTTATTGTCTGATAATTTGGCAGTTTGTTTGGCTTTAATAATCAGGTTTATGAAGTATACTTTGTACTTGTTTGTATCCTTTCCCAATTTGCACAATTTGGCATAATGCAGTTATTAAAGCTAATGGGCTTGGTTAAAAATTATGACAGCATTAGTGGAATTATTCTAGATATTACAGGTTTTGACAAGTAAAAAATTTTCAGTCCTGCCACAAATAGGCTACATACTGATTTTTAACAATCTGTGACATGCAAGCAAAAATTTTAAAAATTAAACAGGCTTAAAATTAATAAATACAAATGTATTCTGACAGTGAGTTAATTATACTTTCTATTTGCAAAACTTCCTCAACCTTAACACAAGATAAGAAAAAAATGAACTTTTAAAAAATTTGCAGGATTTCCTGGGATGAGAAGAATTTCTCGGGTTAAAAAACAGCCTGGATCCCTAACTTTTATATAGGTGTTAAATTTATATTTACTGCTAATTAATTTTTGTTGTTATATATTATTATGTTTGTGTTCCAATTTTTAAAAAAATAATATTTTGAAAAGTTATTCTGAACATTTTAATTTGGAATATCATTAATTTAAAGATCTAAGGCAGACCTTGAGAAAGGTTGAAAATGTTTGTCAAAAATTTTTTATATTAAAATTTGAATACTAAATTTTAAAGGTTTTTTTTTTAAAGTGTGTTTGCACAAGTGTATCTTGCTGTGAACATGTAACAACCATTTATTTATTATCTCCACAGAAGTAGGGAGCTTGTATACTTAAAGCCTGGCAGTTCCTGACATGGAGAACAGATGCTATTAACAAGCCACCTACTATGGTCAGATGTTGTTTGTGGGTCACTCTTTGCTTTATTTCTGTCCACAGATAGACCTTACTGGCCTGGGTGGCCCTATTGGAAATGTATGCTCCTTCCAGCATTACTCTATAGTTTGTTCAAACTACTAAACACTTTCACCTTGACAAGTGAGAGGTTTATTATTGACTTATTCTGAAACCGTGTCTTCTTTTAATTCTTTTTTTACTTCACAACTGGGTACATATGTAGACACTGGGCATCTTTAACATCACTCTTTATTCAGGAATATCTTACACACCAATATGTGTTTCAGGCATATGTTCCTCTTCTGTCAGTTTTTTCTTTAAGACATTTGGTAAAGAGGTACTAGTTAATACACATCCTTTTTAACCTATCCCATGTTGAAATTTTTCTCTGTTGTGTGTTGTGCCATGTTGAATTTTTGTCAATGTTAAGCCTAACGAAAATTACATGTTTTTGAAAAAAATAATCATATTGTCCAAAATTAATTTTTTTATTTTGCACAAACAAAATAGATATATTAATAAATGTAAAAACAAAAAAAAATTATATTTCAGAAGTTAGTTTTAATATAAAAATTATAACAACTAGCGACATCTAGTTTCAAAAACATTTCCTATGCTGAAACCAGATATCTTGGATCCATAGGTCAAAGTATGTCAGGAATACCAGGGAGTAGGTTAAAAATACATATATTTACAGTTAAAATTTCCTGACAATATACTGAAGAACACTTCAGTATATTGTCATGAAATTTTAACTGTAAATATATGTACCGTATTTTACGGACTATAAGACACACCTTAATTTTTAAGCAGTTTTTAAAAAAAAATACCTATAAGACGCTACGGACTATAAGACGCACCTGAATTTTGGAGGCAATTTTTCGAAGAAAAAAGTGTGTCTTATTGTCTGTAAAATACGGTATTTTTAAAAAGGATGTGTATTAATTAGCACCTCTTTACCAAATGTCTTAAAGAAAAAGCTGACTGAAGAGGGGCATATGCCTGAAACACATATCGGTGTGTAAGATATTCCTGAATAAAAAGTGATGTTAAAGATGCCCAGTGTCTGTCTATGCACCCAGTTATGAAGTAAAGAAAGAGGTTTATTATTATTATTATTATTGCTATTATGATACACAACAAAACAATAGCATATCATGACCATCAGATCACTGGTTGGAGTTGGTCTTCATGACATTTTGAGTTTTTCCCAAGAACCTAGGATGACATTATGTATGTGCATAAGTGCATAAGCAATGTGGTTTGTGTAGTGTTATTGTGGAGTATGTGCATAAGCAATGTGGTTTTTGTAATTGACAGTTGGAATTTTTATCAATGTTTATCTGTTATAAGTGCCTCTCAAGGCTTTTTAGGATGGCATCTAATTTGTTATTATCACTGGAAACACAGTTGCAAGTTTATCCCAGAGTCACTGGACTTTAATTTTGAGGTTTTCATAAATGGTGACTTTTACAGTCAATGCGCATTTTCTTCTTTCACAGATTGTTTCATTTGCAGCAGACCTCTGCCCTCAGTTTTCCTGGGCAGGTATAGTCTGTCAATATCAATTTATGGGTGTAATGAGTAGTGAATGATCATCAGTTATTATTTATTTTTATTATTATTTTGTTTACTTAATAAAAATACAAATAGTTATATAATTATTTCTTTTAAATTATTATTTCATGTTCAAGTTTTTCATTATTTTTATTTTTCAGGAAACATCTGTTCTTCCAGATATAGAATTGAAACTGCCTAAATTATTTGGAAACAATATTGATGAACATTTTCAATATCTTGGGAATAGATTTTCATCTGAATATAGGAAACTTCTAGAAATTCTAATACATACTGAGCTTCCAGAAAAACCCCAAAAATGGGAATTTATAAAAGGATGGGTTAGATATTCAAATGGCAAAGTAGAATCTGTTGATTATCCCCTGGAATCAGCTCTTGTATTTGATGTTGAAATTTGTTTGAAAGATGCACCATATCCAACATTAGCAACTGCAGTTTCAAATAAAGCTTGGTAAAAAATTTTATTTTTAATATTCAGTATAATGAAATATATCATTTAGTTCAATTGTTCTCTATCTGGGTGCAGGAGACTTTTTATAGAAGTTTGAAAAAGTTACCATTATGAATATGACTACAACATGATAATTTCATCATCAAAATTTGATTTTTGTTAGATCTATCTCTGTGTGTTATTTTAATTTTGTTTTGTTCAAAATATAATTGTGTAAAAATCTTTTAAGAATATCTAGAATAAAATACATCCTAAGAAAATTATGGGTCAGTATGTTTTTACAAAATGTGTAGGACACAAAGGTTTTTTACCAAAAAAGTGGGCATCACTTTTAAAAAGTTTGAGAACCATTGACCTAGTACAATTTATTAAAATTAAACCAGATATCTAATTGCCAGATTTATGATTACATTTGAGCTTCTAATTTAATTAATTAACTGTATAACTTGCCTAAAGATAGGCAGTTAGATTATCAACTTGTATCAATATTAATAATTAAAAATTAAATTTAAATAAATTAAATAATTTACAATAATCTGAAAGGAAAAATCAACTCAGAATGGTATGCAGAAGATGTGGGTTCAAGCTCAAACACAAATGAAAACATCAAAAGATGTGTTTTCTGTTATGTTACCACAACCTCTTTGTATGATCTTTGTTTCCAGCCCTACAGTAAATAAAGTCATACCTTTAGACAAATTATATAATATATTTAATTAATTAAATTATCAGCCTTATAAATTTAGTAATTAGAAATTTAGTTAAATTATATTTTATTTATAATAAATTAGTCATTATATATATATAATAATTTTTATTATTAATTTTTTGACATGAAATTTTTTAATGATAGAGTTTTAATAATGTGGAATATTTGAATTTGCTGGTGGTAAAAGCTAAGTTAATATTGATATAAATGCAATAAACTTATTTTATTAAAAGAAAAATGAAAGCTATAAAGTTCTAACTTTATTTTGTTTTTGAGAAGTTAACAATAAGCAGCAACTTTAATTTTAATTTAACCTTAATATAGCAAAATTTCTAAAGATAACATCCCCTATCAAAAACCTATCTAATATGATCAGTTTTCTCTAAGTAAATTTTTTGGCCCTATGATCAATTTGATTCCCTTTGAAAAGGAAATCTTTATCACCCTCTTACAGCACAAAATACACTCTTCTAAATGACCACATGTGCTGAAATGTGGTTTAAAATTAAAATAATTCATTTATGTATATAAATGAGGATGTTTGTTTGTTCGCTATGCACTCTTAGGTCATTTGACCAATTGCTCTGAAACTCTGCAGTTATGTTAACATACTTCAAACTTAGATAATATCATACATACCACCCCAAACTATTTATTTAATTTTTATATATCAATTAATTTCTGCCTACATCTGACTCCCTGTTTTCAGATGTAGTGCCACCTTTAGGCATTTCTGGCATAATAGTAATAATTTTAAAAATAATAAACTAAATATAATTCATAAAAAAAAGATATAATTAAAAAAAACAAATATTACATTCACTTAATTACTGTGACAATGATATAGCACAAAATAGACACACTATATCATACTGCAACATGTAGCATGTAGTGTTCACATATGTTGAGTCCAAAGTATTACACTGTGTCGAACTATATAAGTATTTGGTTTTTCGGGTCTTTTCATTTCTGAATAGTACTTAATGCTAATAATTTTTTCATAAAACTCACAATTTATGAGAACATATTTCTCAAGTAGTTTATAAGCATTCTGGTAATGTTCCTAAAATGGGGATTATCACACACATTTAATACTTTATTATCATTTAAAGGCATTTATTCGTGCATTCTTATGAGATATACTTTATTTAAACAAGTCTTATATGAAGTCTTTTATGTTAAGGTTAGCTCTTTCAGTCATGTCCAGGGCTATCACAACCTATCCAACATGAATTACTTTTCAAATATTAATGTATTCCAAAGACTTCTGAAAAATGTCTTTACCTTTCCAAGTTATACTGTGAAAAGTATCTTCTTTTTCTTTTTTTGGTATTAAAGTCAAATTGTTACATCTAAGCACTTGGATATTTTTTTTAGAACAGTATTTTTGTGAAATTAAAAATTTCATATGCTTTAAATTTTTATTGCCCCTAGGCAATACTGGGTGTAACAAGCTAGTGTATATTATATATACAGTATAAATACAATTATTTGAACTTGATGGGGCCAGCAGTCTTTCGGATAAATGAAATTGTACACCGTGTATTTAATTTTGATTTTCTAATTTGTGTGTGCATATATTTTTGGAAGCATACAGATATATGAATGCAAAACTGTCTTTTAAAACTTAGGTTATAACTTAGTTTTAAGGAATTTAAGGGAATTTCTTAATTACTGTAATTTATTTATAGTACACATTGTATTTAATTTTGATTTTCTAAGTTGTGTGTCCATATGTTTGGAAGCAATACAATATACAGTCAAACCTGTTTTTATGCGGGGGATAGGGACCGCATTAAAAAAAACGCATTAAAAAAAATCTTACGAAACTTCACGAATGGCTGTAAATAATAGTTTTCGCGACACAATTAAAAAAATAATTTTTTTATGCGGTCAACAGGAACCGCATAAAAAAAGTCTCACATAGAAAATAACTCAAAATCGTACGAAATAAAATTTATTGACAACAGATGTCAGCACTTGACTGCATCGTCTGGTCTATCGTCTGTTTTACATATTTTTGTCCAGGTGGTGTTTTGTTGACTTAAAAAGTAAATTATTTCATTTTTCGCATATTCATGCAATAATATTACTATAATAAGTGCATTTATGCTATAATAAGTTTATTTAGCTATAATAAGTCAACGTAAGACATGACGAATCGCACGAGACTAGTCGCCAACTATACCGCACAAATTAAAAATTCGCATTAAAAAAATCGCACAAATAAAAATCGCACATAAAAGGAGCGCATAAAAACAGGTTTGACTGTATATTAATTTTTAGCTAGTTGTCTTTGTTCCTCTCTTGATTAAATACTCTTTACAGTAATATTTTTCTGAGAATTATCACAAAATTTAGGATTTATAACTTCATTTTCAAGTCAGCTGCGGTGAAGCAAAGTGTCAGATGTAAGCAACAAAAGGAAGCTGGATTTCTATAATTAAGCCAATTGAAACTGGAAAATTGTAATGACAATTGAAGACATGAGTGATGAAGGTGTTGTTACAATCATTTAAAACCTGATTGTCTTTCAAGAATGAAAGTTTCAACTTTATTTATTTCTCACACATCATGAAAGATCTCAGAAAATAAAAAACACTGTAATACATTGTGATACACTATTTCATGGATATATTCACACCAAAATAATCATACAATAGAAACTTAAACATCAATTTACTCAAAAGTTTGATTTTGTAACATAACACCTTCTATTCAAGTCTTTAATTAGCAAAGAAATTTAACTGCAGAAAGACCAAAATCCAAGAAATTCTTGCCAATAAGGAACTTTATCTCAGTGAATGGAGACAGACACAAATGAGAACACCAAAAGAAGGACATGTTTAACAACTTGAAAATTTTGTTATGGTTCAGTTATAATCAGACTAAAGGCCTGCTTGTCTCAGAATCAATGCTGTAAGAAATAACTTTTAAAGTTTTTCCTGGAACTTTTTGTTTTGTCCTTTTGTGCCAGCAGTAGATGGCTTGATAAGTTTTGTCTGTGCCATTGTGTTTTGAGCAGTTTGTGACAGAATTGAAGAAGTAAATGAAGATGCTGTCAATGAGTTGAAATCAAGAATTCTGATCTTTTCTGATGGCTATCTGATCACAAATTCTGTAACATGAATGAAATGGAATTGTTTTATAAACAGTTTCAGGAAAATGTTAAATGTGAAAGGGCAAAAGCAGTAAACTAGCAAAGCAGACTAACTGTTGCCTTGTCTATTAACCACTGCAGAAAAGAGATAAGGAACTTTTGATCCCTTGTAACAAGATGATTCAAAAATGTTAATGTTATACTATGGATTGATATGCCAAATATTGTATAGTAGGATGGAGAGTTCACTGAGATTGGCATTATAAGTGCTTTTTATCACAAGTACTTTCAATGAATTTATAATTGTCATCGTCATATAACGCCAAACTCAGTGAACTCTC
Organism: Centruroides vittatus; assembly: GCF_030686945.1. Lineage (NCBI taxonomy): Eukaryota > Metazoa > Arthropoda > Arachnida > Scorpiones > Buthidae > Centruroides > Centruroides vittatus. The sequence goes on along the minus strand of NW_027122438.1, from coordinate 997,873 downwards.
CATCCTACTAATGTTAATGTTTTGTAACTTGCTGTTCATTGGCTTGCAAACAAAAATGAATGACATGTCAGATTTTTTTTTATCATGGCTTGACAAGTTGACTGACAAAATGTATCAAAAGAGAAAAACTGCAATGTGTCAATAATTCTTCATGTCATTGCTTATGAGAAACTATTGCGCATGCACTTGAAATTTTTCCCCTTTAAATGGAACATTGTGTTTACAGCTGCTAGACCAAAAAGTTATACAAACATTTAATATCTATTACCAAAAGATAATGTTGTGGCCAATTATTGTTGAGTTGAATGACTGACATCTATGCATGAGCCAGCAAAAGCTACTACCATCAGTGATGCTGTAAGTTGGATCAAAACTGCCTGTACAGACATTACTTCAGAAACAATAACAAAGTGCTTTATCAACAGCAGTTTCACTCCAATGGATTAATTGAACACAACTATAGATTCCAATAATGCTACAAATTCAGAGTCTATTTTGAGTGACTCAGCATTTCTATCATTCAATCATGACTTGTCATCTGTCAATGTTGTGAAATGTTATAATGAAACAAAGAACTGGAACAGATTCTTTCTAAAATTAATTTACCATAGGAAAGTGAGGCTGTTGAAGAGAGTGCTGTGCTTCTGTTGCATGCTTTTTAAAAGATACTCTTACAAGTTTTGCTAGACATAAAGTGTTAGCTTGTGAACTTGGCAGTCAGATCCTTGTTAACATGCTGGATGAAATTCAAAAACAATATGAAATTAAGAATGTTTTGAAGTGCACGAAGATAGATTAATTAATTCTGGATTACATGAAATAAAATGTTTAAAAACTAGAAATGATAAAAATCATTTATCATCATGATCAAATCTCTATAGGTGGGTGTGTATTGGTTGAACTGATGTAGAACTTTCTTGGTTTCACACATCTATTTTTAAATTTTTTTGAATTTTGGGTCTGTTTGATTCAATTTAAAAAACATGTTCTGTCAATTTATATTTGAGAAACCCTGACAATGTTCATCATGGATGAAAGAAAATGTTCATAGCATAAAATATTTTTGTTTTTTATTACTGATTTCTTGGTGTTTTTGAGTTATTCAGAGAGTTAACAATATTAACTGTAGATATTTATAATAACTGAAATTATAATTTTGTGTTGATTAAATATAAAATAGTTATTGAATATCAATTTAAGTATTAATTACTATTTTATTTAGGTATTGTTGGTGTAGTGAAAGACTTGTTAATGAGCAGTTTTCTTGGTCAAAAGGCATTACTGTGGCTGATCTCATACCATTAGAAATACAAGAAAATGTTAAAGCATCAGGAAAAAAAGATTGGTCAGAAAAAATAGTAATTGGTCATAATGTAATGTTTGATCGAGCTTTTGTAAAAGAGCAATATTTTATTCAGGTTTGTGTAAAAATTTAATTTAAAAATAAATTAATTAAAATAATTTTAGAAAACATTTATAGTAGTACATAAAATAATTGTCTTATAAACAATAGAAATTTTTTTACATTATAACAGTCTCTTCTAATTAGCAGAATAAGATTATCAAATGATAAAGTGAAAATGTAAATTACAAGAAGTATTATGATAATATTGGGTACATTTGGCAATACCATGAATGAGATTTCATGACATTGTGAGATGGCCATGCTTGTTACTCCCTTGCTCTGTGTTGCAAGAAGTAATGAAATATTGAGCATTTACTTACTATAGACTTGATGATAACTTTTAAAACTCTAAATAAATAAATTAATTAAAAATATTTATACTTAATACTCAGTACTTAATTTAAATAACAAGATAATGATGCATTCATCAGTGATATGGGAAAGAAGGATGCTGTCAATTTATGGAGTTATCTAACTTTTCATTCTACTTCTCACAAATTCTGTTCTCATTTGATCACTCATATTATTTAGATATAAAAAAATATTCTTGAAGTCAGAAAAGTTGTGTTTAAGATTATATAAAATCTGAATAGTTGTACTTGATTATAGAAAAAAAGATAAATAGAATTCTGAAAATATTGAAAAGATTTCAATTTAGAAAACATCTTAATTTAGCAAAATTCCGTAATTTTATGTTATTTCTAAATATTGAATAAATGTATGTACAGTATAATCAGCTTTGGAGTTAATTCTTAAATAAGACAGATTGCTTATATTGTGAAATATCTTAGAGCAGCATTTCTTAACCTGTGCTTTGCAATGATAGGGCAGGTGGACAGCAAGCAAACTTAAATTAAAGCTTTGTTCAATGATTCACTTTTAATAGTTTACTTCCGATTTAATTAATTATGTTTCCATATGTGTTCAAACCTGTTTTTGAATTTATTATGTTATAAATGGTACAGTATGTCCCAAATGTTGGTAATACCCACATAGATTTTTGAAAAAAAATTAAGTGTACAAAACTTAGTGGTGCATAGAATTTTTCAGACATTTTACTGGTCTTTAGGCATAAAAAGGTTGAGAAATGCTGCCTTAGGATATCAAAAGCTAAAGTAATGTGTAATGTTTTATTTTAAAGTTTATTTTAATTTTAGAATTATTTAAAAATATATAATTGTCTAAAAAATAAAATGGTAGTATTTCTTGTTTATTATTTGAAGCTTTTTCAATTTAAGAATTTAGAATTAATGTAAACAACTATATGAAATTAACTTGAGAAACTGATCTTTAATTAGCAATTATCAAGTTCAAGTATTTGAACTATTAAATTCTGGAACATTTATTCAAAAAATTATTTGAATGTATGAACACACATATTTTATATCAGTATATTTAAAAATTAATACACATTATTATTTGAAATTTTAAAAACTTAAAAATTTCATAAAAGTAGATATAAAAAGTAAGTCTTAAGTTGTTAAAAAAAACAATCTGGTGATAGAGCAGCCTTCATGCGTTGGATAGAGCCTCAATATCTCCATGATTTATGCATCTTCCTTTTACACTGCATTTATAAATCTTCGGTATTTCACCCTACTTAAATAATGTTAGACCTCTAATCTGCTTAATTGGGGTGACATTATTACAAAGGTGGATCGTTACTTGGCAGTGAATGCTGAAAGGGAAATGGAATGGTGATCTTTTCTGGAGTGATGTTGATGCTCTTTGATACTGATATTTAGAGGTTGAGAAGTGTAGTTTATACAAACACTATTTTTTTGAAACTTCCATCTTTCAACAGAATGTACTAAAGCTGCAATGCTTGTTTAGCATAAGCATCATTTTTATCATTTCTTAGTAATCTATATAGGATTGGGTTACATTTGAACATATGGCTAAAATTCCTTTCTTTTGCTATTTTCTTTCACATTTTGATTGGTTATTAAGTTATTACTATTAAAATTTTATATAAAGTCAAAGTTTAAGAGAGTTTAAATTGATATTTAAAAAGTTGCAGGCAGGTCTTGATTTTCAGATAAATTTTAATGTACCAAATTTTGACTTTTATTTATTTTCTGTCAACAAACAATAATTTTGAGCTGTCAAGTGATGCATTTTATCAGTTTTAGTTTTGATAACAGCAGAATCATTTGCAAAAATTAATTTTAATTGTCTTTTGTCTGTTTAGTTTATTTCAGCAGTTTAATATATTTGGTTTTATACTGTATAAAGAGTCTGTGAAGATGGATTGTTTGACTTGAATTCATTCAGATACAATAAATATGAATTATTGTTGTAATAAAATAAACCTTTTTTTGAAAAAAGCATAACAGTAATGTTTTTGAAAATTTATAAATACTTTTTACAATACAGTAGACCCCCCTATAACATGGGTTCATATAACATAGATTCGTATAACATGGCGAAAAAATTGCAATTGTATTTGTATAACATGCTAAAAGAGACTCGTATAACATGGTAAAATGTCATCGCTGACTCGTGTTGCAACAGGATTGGTCGAATCTGGACCATTAGTGGATATTGTACAAACCATTGAGTTTAAACGAGCACTGGACCTACTAAAAACATTTATTATTCAATGGCCATAAAAATTATATTTTTATTAATGATGTCTCCAAAGTTAAGTTATTTTTCTGCGAAAAATTCACTGATCAGGAAACATGCATCCGCTGTTCGATGAGTCGCTCCACGATGAAAACAAGCTGAAGCAATGCCATTGTCAAACAGTGCACACTCTGTAAGTAATCCTATAATTTTTTGTTTATAGCATAGTTTATATGGATTATTCCCAAAAAAATTATACGTGATTTGGAAATGTTGAGTCAAATTAGTCTAGAATCAATTAATTTTATGGAAGAAAACCTTTCAAACAGCCATAGCCCCTAAACTGCACACGTGCCGGGCTGTGATTGGCTCATGTATTTAAGTGACTCATACAACACGGATTCATATAATACGGAACGTATCTACCGTGTTATAGGGGGGTCTACTGTATTATAAAGTAACAAATGATTATCTAGTTTTAATAAAATTAAAATTATTTTTTAGGGTACAAAATTAAGATTTTTAGATACATTATCACTGCATATGTGTGTTTCTGGATTAACATCTACTCAGAGAGCTATGTCAGTGGCTTACAAATCTAAGAAAAAAGATAATTCAGAAAACGATTTATCTCCTTTGGTAAGTAAAATTACTGAAATACAAGGTACTGTACATGTTATTTTAACAATAAAGTATTATTATTAAAATTTTATTTTCTTAATTTTATATATGTGTAATCCCATACAGATGTGGTTAGATATCAGTTCATTAAATAATTTGGCTGATGTCTATTCTTTATATAATGAAGGAGAGCAAATTAATAAAGATCCTAAAAATATTTTCATTACTGGCACTTTGAATGATATCAGAGAAAATTTTCAGGTATTTTTCTAAATTTAATATGAATTATAATTTATATTTAAAAAGTCTGTGAATTACAATTCAGATGTTTTCAGGAAGAATTATAAAAATTTAACTGTTTCTAGAACATTGTCTAATGTGTTAATAAGAATAACAATTCATTGGTTTTTTTTAATGGCTTTGGCAAAACATGGTAAAGAGTTTATTCTTATTTTTTAAATTTTCATTTACTGTATTTACAATTTTTATTGATACTTTTTATAGTTAATACCAGTACATATAATTCTCACTCCTAAACCTTTAAGTTTCCAGTAAGATACAAATTTAACTAAATAAACGAATGTTTTCGATTCTCTACCAAGATATATTTCAGGTTCATAAAGAGGTGCTGACCCTCTGGTCACAATTGTTCTTATTATGGAACATCAAGAATTTGAACATTTTTGAATACAAATTAATTTGAATTATTATGCTAGATTTAATGTATAGACAAAAGACCTCCATATCTGTATATTTATGCATTGGCTCATCCTTATGTGAATAATATGTAATTATTGATGGGGATGTTCTTCATATGCATATTGCCATGCATATGATATTGTGTTTATTGTCCCTTCTTTTGTGCTATTTTGTATAAGGAATGCAGATTTTTGTTGTACTCTATGACAGTGTGTTTTGCATTAGGGTCTCGATCAGGAATTCCGTTGGACCCACCTGGTCTGTGGTGATGCAAAGCCCCATGTGTGGCCTATAGAAGTCATGAGCTAAACTATGAATTAGGTCTCTAGTTTAGCTTGTCACCTCTATAGGCCACACACGGGGTGTTGCATTACCACAGACCAGGGGGGGTCCAACGGGATTCCTGATCAGGACCCTAATGCAAAACACACGGTCATAGAGTACAACAAAAACCTGCATTCCTTACACAAAGAAGTAGCACAAAAGAAGGGGATCAAATTAACATACACAAGGATGCAAACAACTTACTCGCTACTAAGAAATGCGAAAGACACACCAGATAACTCGTGGGCACCAGAGGTGTACAGTGTCCTGCCTAATGAGGGACCATAGGTTCCAGAGAGACTTAGTCTACATTGGATCGACCAAAAGGTCTTTACAAAAAAGAATCATGGAACACAAATATGCTATCAACAAAGGAAAGCACGCCACCACCCTGTCAACATAAGCCACAGACCCAGATATACAGGCCGACTTAAAGACCATTGCTCTCATAAGAAAATCATTTCAGACAGACCACATCAGGGCCTTGGAAATCCTTGAAATTTATAAAGCAAGCAGGTTGGGGAATTGTATAAATGTCAAAGTCACACGATATCGTATGACATGGCAATATGCACGATATCGTATGCATGGCAATATGCATATGAAGAACATCCCCATCAATAATTACATATTATTCACATAAGGATGAGCCAATGCATAAATATACAGATATGGAGGTCTTTTGTCTATACATTAAATCTAGCATAATAATTCAAATTAATTTGTATTCAAAAATGTTCAAATTCTTGATGTTCCATAATTAGAACAATTGTGACCAGAGGGTCGGCACCTCTTTATAAACCTGAATTAGATCTCAGTAGAGAATCGAAAGCATTCATTTATTTAGTTGAATTTGTATCTTATCGGAAACTTAAAGGTTTAGGAGTGAGAATTATATGTACCGGTATTTACTATGGAAAGTATCAATAAAAATTGTAAATACAGTAAATGAAAATTTAAAAAATAAGCACTGAACATATTATAGAATATCAAAACTTATAAAATTATAAACAATAAAAATTTTCTTAAAAGCAAAATGCAATAACTACTGTATAAAAATTAAAACTTTCTGTTCAGTAATAACAAAATCTTTTTGTTACACTTTTGGCTTTGTAAAACAGCAATAATGTCATTTCAAAGAGGGATGTTAAGTTTTGAATTCACAGAAACTTGTAAATGAGGCTATGGTTCTTAATAACAATAAATAAATAACTTGATATTGAAAGGAAACAGAAAGCAGATTTAAAAAAAGTAGTGTGTAGAAAAAACTTTATTACAGTACTTGTAATTTTCAAAAAAAATACTGTGTTCATGTACATTACAGTATATTTATACTCTGTGAAAAAACTGAAATATTTTGAGTAGAAAAGGAATCTAAGTTGATTGTTTTTCTTTTTCTTTCATTGCTTGCCTTCCATTTGAAATTAATGCATGAAAATGCACTAATTTCATTTCAGTTACATGATCTGAATTGCAATGTTCATACACAGTGCAGGCTCTCTTCATCATTTCTACAGCTTCTTTCATATTGACAAGAGTGTTTCTTCATCATTACTTTAAACTAGAAAATTCTGAAATTCTCTTTTGTAGAAAATTTTAGAATTTTGTAGTTTGAAACCCTAAAATAAACCAAAAATGTTTGTATATTCATTTATTAAATCCATTTGTGGAAAAGTGTAACTGGTTTTGATTTTACAAGTTATCTGTTCCAGCTTTGATTTTGGATTTTTATTGCTTGTTTTGCCTGCAGTGATAGGAATAAAAGACTATATTTCATTACAAGTAGAAATTCAATGGCAGTTGATACTTTAAAATTTATTGATTCAAATGCTATATTCAAATTCACAATATAATGAGGGGCTACTCTACAAACTACATATAAATGAGTAACAAAATTAAACATAAAAATGAAGAAAGTTTATTCCGTGCAATTGTAATGAATTTTTTGCTGTTTAATATTACTATCACTCCATTACATTTGGTTGTGTAGTGATGCACTTCTACCTGTTGTGTGTTGTGTAGAAAAGAATTTACCTGTCACATTTAACAGCCTGTTCCAGGATCCCACTTGATATTTTGGAATGCATTAAAAGGCAATAGTAAGTATTTTTTGTATGATACAACTTTGTAATCAAAAATGCCCTATTTTTATTAAGGGCTGAAATTACAAATTATAATGGAAGGGCTAGAAGGAGGAGAAATTTGAATCATAATTTAGCACATGAATGACATAGTATACGTCAGCAAGAGATCTGGAGTGATTGTTCAATTAATTTTTGAAATAATTGGCTGGGGAAAGACTTGTTATCACCCTGTATTGTAATAGTTGAATAAATACTCAAGAAATTATAACGTATTTAGATAAGTTTTAATTATACATTATTAGAATCTTAAAAAACGTGTGTAGTGATTAAAATTTTTTCTCTATTACATAAACAAATCCTTGAATCTGTGCTTATATTATACTTATAAAAACGTTTTAATTGTTAATAGTATTAACTACATAATATTTCACTATTTGATTGAATTAAGTTTTATAATTAAGTTTTTAAAAGTTAGTAATTTAAGTACTGTGATAATTTCTTAGATATGCACAGATTTCTTTTTTCCCTTTTTTATTTATTTTTATGTGTATTTACTACAGGAATTAGTTTCATATTGTGCAAACGATGTTTTTGCTACCTATAAAATTTTGCAGAAGTTGCTTCCCATATTTTATTCAAGGTAAATCTGTTAAAATATTATTTAGTTTGTCTATCCTTAAAATAAACGATATTTCGTACAATTTATTACAACAAATAATTGGAAAGCTGCTTAACTCTGGAAATAAAACAGCTTTTCGAGTAATACTGTAAGAGCTTGATATTATGAAACCCAATATATTGGACTCATGTTATTATGGACAGCTGATGTTCATCTGGCCAAAAGTATAGGAAAATTATAAGAAAACTCATTTGCTGTAATGAATTCATACTATTACAGACTATTCTTTAGGTCCTACAGATCACTGATCTTCTGTTATGACAGACTATATAGTCACTATATATTTTATCAAAGTAATCATTTTATTTATTTTGTCATAGTTGTCATTTTATTTAATTTATTTGCAAAAAGTAATTGCAAAAATAATATAAAATAATAAAATTCATTTTTTAATCATTTTTTGGCATAGATTTTTACATTAAATTTAGTTTTTGTTTTGTTTTCTGGTCAACTACTATTGTTTTAGTTTCATTTTCTCTGAGTGACAAATCTTGGATTTGTTGTGTGAAGTAAGGCCATGGATCATGAAAGAAAACAAAAAGCCTTAGATTTAACAATAAAAATAGATATAATTCATCAGATTGAAGATGGAAAATCTCAAGCTAAAGTTGGGTAAAGAAATATTTCTGAGTAAGCAGATAATTTCAGACATTTTTTCCAAATGTCTGAATCAAGAGAAACTACAAGCTTTTCTTAACATGTTGACTATCAACTTACAACTACTACACTTGTTACAACTAAACTGCTCTCATGATGCCATCCTGATTTTGTATACTTTGTCTATTTTATTGTGTTAATTTTTTAATTTTTATTTTTTCAAAATTAATTTTTCTATTGTGTAAGGCTAGAATTATTTTTAATTATTCAAGTAAATGCTCACTATTTAAAACTTATATTTATATTTTACAAGTATGATAGTATAGCATGCTGTAAACTAGATTGCTTTTCTACTCATAATAGAAGTCTTAATAGAAACTATCACATATGAATTAACTCATAGGTGACAGTTTCTATTCATTAACTTGGCACTTAACATGTTAAATACAACAATTCTAAAGCTTTTTGATAGAACACCAAAAAAGTAAAATGTAAAGTTTTATACTATCCCTGTTATACAATTTAGGCTACATAATTGAGTAAAATATTAAATTAAATAAAGTAGGAGGAGCAGCCTTTTTTTTACTCTACTTTGCAAACACTTTAATTATACACTAATTTTTTCATGTATGCAAGTTTGGTGCAGGTGACACTTCGAAGTTGAAAGCCAGCTTTTAAAATGGATAAAAAATGCAAATGTTGAAGGAATTTCATTAAATGGTCCCCTGATACATGAAAAAGCTATGAAGATTGAAGAATGACTTCAGCTAGACAGCTTTAAAGCAAAGGATGGCTTTCCACATTTCAAAACAATGCTATTACCTGTGTAACTCTGTCTGGGGAATTAAGTTCAGAAGACAAAATTGCAGCAAAAAGAGGGATGACAAATAAATGGCCCCTAATATCACAAAAGAGCAAGCCTGAAGATACAACCACAATTGAAAGCTTATGGCTGAACTGGATTATTTTTCAGACTTTTGCCAACAAAAACCATGACATCCAATAAAAAGGAGGAGAACAAGTAAAAGAAAGAGTAACTGTGCTTCTTTATCCTAATATGATAGAAAGTGAAAAACACAGATTGAATCAAAAACCCTCTAGCATTTAAAAACATTTATTTAAAATTTTTAGTTTATTTCAAAACTAAATACCTTGGTTATGTTTTGTTTCTTTCTAAAATAGAAATTGTTTTGTTTAACAGTTATAGCTACAGCTAAAAAACTGTTTTCTTCAAAAATTCTTAAAAATATTTCTGAAGAATAAGAATAATAATAAGAGTATTGTTTTTACAAGTTTAATAAAAATTGGTTTATATACTTTACAGCTGAAATTTTGTCCACTACATAATTGACTTTAGTCCACTGTATTGACATACAGTAATTGACTAGTTGATATTACCAAATATAGTAGAATCTTCTTATATTCGTCGTAACAGTTCCACTGAAATGAGGTAAAAATACATTTATTTGGAATCTGAACCCAGAGAAAATATCAGCAAACTATAGATATTTTCTCCAGGTTTGTTATCAAGATTCATTCTAACATGATTCTACTGTGTAGTAATGGACTTTTCAATATAATGGATGAATTCAATTTATTGAAAGACTGAAATTGGTCATGAATCAAAGAATCATCATAGGACCAAAGAAATTGGTCCAATTTCTTCAGTCCAATCTCAAGTTCAAAATAACAGACCAGTGATAGTCTATTATATTGAACTTTTGTGTTTTTGGGTTTATATTGAGCCCTCTTCAGTTTACAATCATTTGAAATATGGAATGTCTTAGAAAAAAAATTATTTAAAATTACAAAATATATACATTAATAATCTTATTTTTAGAAAATTTTACAAGGTTTGATTCAAAAACAAATTACAAGGTTTGTTTCAAAATTATAAATTTTTTTTTATCTGAAATTTTAGAGGTAACATGAGTGTACTGTAAAAATCTATAAACAAATATATCTAAATAAATTATAGTAAAATTACAAAAATAAAATAAAATTACAACAAAGAAGGTTAAAACTATAAAATAAAATGCTAAGAAGAGACAAGCTTAAGACATCATGTTGTAAGCTGGATTTACTCAATGTTTACGATATATAGTATATATCATCCAATTGTTATATTGAGTTGTCTAACAGCAATTGCCATGCTTTCAATGACATTTCTTTTTTCTTTATTGACAAGACTATGTCTTGTTTATAAAATCATACTGCCTGCTGGGTAACCGTCTTAGAGGTATGAAGGAGTACATGTCAGGAGTTGCAATTTGGCACAGAGTATTAAGTGCCCAAATCATACGGGCATAAAAAAAACCAGACTTGTAGGTACTAAGGGACTGAGAACTAGTACTAGGGTAGTAGTGTAGTAGTACTAGGGTACTAGGAGACTTGTAGGTACATGGGACTGAGAACTGAATCAAAATAAAATACAAAACAGCGACAGTCTCTACAAACAGACACTAGTGAGAGATTTGCACATGCGTTGCTCATTGGGAAATTGGAAATAGAAACATTGTGAAATCGAATTTTGACAAACACATGCATTGGGAAGTTCGAAATGAGATATTGAATTTTGACAAATGAATCTTTGAAAAAACCATTTACCTGTCTCGTGTTATTCCCGACATATCTCTGGTCGCCTCATGCTGACCTTGATCAGTTGACCAGAGATATCTCATTTCAGCATCGGAATGTTTTTGAAAGTAGATGGGCACTAGTCATTATAATTTTATATTAAAACTAACTTTCAAAATATAATTTGTTTTCTTTTTATGTTTATTAATGTATATATATTGTTTGTACAAAATATAAAAAAAATTTTGGATGATACGATAGCCAGGATTATTTTTTCAAAAATGGGAAATTTTTGTTAGGCATTGACCAAAATTCAACCTGGGATGACACACAATGGAGAAAAATTTCAAAATTGGATAGGTTAATTTTACCTAAATGCGATCGTGGACGACCTCGTGGCTGTGGCCAAGGCTAGCGAAGTTTGAAAGATTGCACTCAAAACCAGCAATACCAAAGAAGATTGGAGAATGAGAAACATCACAGACCTGCCTTGAGCATCAAAGTGATCCTGCTTAGTAGTTAGTCTCCGAGACATAGTCTTGTCCCAAATACGGCTTTTGCCATTTTACTTGTTATTAATACATTGACTTGCCCTTGAAGCAAGGAATATTTCATATGTTCCTAGTGTTCTTAGTTTATGAGTTTGAAAATTTAGGTTGTTAAATCTAAATTTTCAAACAGTAACAATTTTGCTTAGTTCCAGCTTGTTACACCCTGGCTCACTTTCTACTTGGGACAGTGCTGTAGTGTGTTTATTTTTACTAATGTCATATTTATGTTCTGTTCTTTGCATTAATGATCTATTTATTACACCTACATATGTCAGTTTTTGATTAAATGTTCTGTTAGAATGTCAATTAGAACTTACAAGAACTTACAGTTCAAATCCTTTTGTTAAATCTGATGCAGTCCTATGAAAATGAGGTCAATTTTGTTTGTTTAAATAAATTAAAGTGTTGCTAAAAAGAGTATTTAAGGTGTTGTTCAAGTTTATGTTGTTATTATCTAAATTTAAATTATATGTATTTAAAATGTTCTAAAAATAATTTAATTACTAATATGAGTAGTTATTTTATTGTGACATCATCAAAATGCTGGGCTGCAATTTTTATTCATATTTGTAATTTACTTAATTTAAAATATATGCTCTCCACCTCAAATTAGTAGTGTCTTGCCTTTGTACATCATACTTTTCCTGTTAGCAATAGAGTCATGCCAGTCATCTATCTAACATCTTTCAAGGGAAAATTTTTGAATTGAAATAACATGACTGCTGGCGCAAACTGGAAATTTGCATATAGTTAATCGGAGCCTCCTGGCCCTATGTTTTCCACCTATGGTCTGGACATTCATCTATCTAACTCTGATCTTGAGATTAAGAAAAGATGGATGGACAGGCAACAGTGGGAATTTATAGGTCTACAATTTTTTCCAATCGCAGCCCAATGAACTTACATATTTTCACATTTAAAATGTCTTTAAGTTGAAGATGCCTCATAATAAAGCTGAAAATATTATATGAGAACCTGGGCTATTGTTTTTGTAAATCTATGAAATTATATAATTATTTAGTAATGAAAGAAAGAATTACTACATATCACTGACCCAACACCGGATTGTATTAACTAAAACAAACTATTTGTGTTGATTTCGTTTTTGGTTGTCTAGAGAGTGCACACCGGTAACAGGTAGAACATTTTAGAAAGAAAGAAACAAGTTAAAAAGTTAAATTTAACAAGGAAGTTCACAAGATCTTATCAACCTTAAACTCCTCATTAGCAATGAATGATACATCGTCTGTTGTGTTCGATTCATCTATGGGAGTTTTGCAGAAAATTTGGTATTGGACAATAACCCAGCTGTCTGCATAATTTTTATCAAATTTGGGAATACAGATGCAATGGATAAGGACAGAGAAAAAAGAAGGTGAGGAGACAGTTGGGGAGTTCATTTATTGCTTGTTCTGCAGTGCACCTTTTTGCCCACTGTTCTCCCACTGCACTCCCCAAGGATAGTCTGATTCTCAAAAAGAGTTTCCTGTATCACAAAAACATACAGATGGTCAGAGCTAGGGATTGCAATCCAGCAGTGTTTTGAATCCAGCTGGATTTTTGCTGGATTGAAATCATTCCAGCTGGATCCAGTGCGGATCCAGCGTGGATGTATTTTTGGTGCAATAAAGTGTTATCTGTCTATCTATCTATCCTGCAATTTATGTTTTTTTTTAAATGAAATAAAACATTTTAAAAAAATACTTAAGAAGCTTTTATTATTTAGACTGGTCACTATAAATCTTCTTACACATTTAGGTAGTAAACTTAACTTTGGTTCGGTTTAACACTTGAGATAGAGATAATTAACTTTAAATGTTTAGTTAGATTATAATTATAATGTAATCTTTAAGTTAAATAATAGCAAAGGTAATTCTATTGATTAATTTATATTAATATATTAGAATAATGTAAGGACGGAGAATCAGTGGCTAAGTGGCTATCAGTCTTACCAGTTTTCATATATAGGCTCTACATATTAGTCTGTAGTTATTTATAAGTATATAAAACTATGTACTGGAAGTAGAATAAGTTAAATAAACTACACCTTTATCAATCCAGCAAAATTGAATAAAATAATAACGTATTCAATCGCTTTTAACGATCTTCCTCAGTTACAAAAAAATACAACATTAACTATAGAACATAAAATGTGTTCGGAATAAATATAAAAATTAATGGAAAATGCCCAAACGGACAAAATATAGATAGATAAACAAAATAAATAGCGGAAAAAATATATACAGGGTGTTTTTTTAAACTGACGGTACTTAGAAACATCTGTATAGCAATCTAACAGCCAGACTGTCGCCAAATTTGGGAGAGTGACTAAGGATGACATGGAAAAGAGATTCCGCGAAGAAAAAAGTAGTACCTAAATTCGCCGGTAAAGGAGGATTTGGCGCTGTTGTAGCAAAAAGCTACCAGCACTTCACTGAAGAAAGGGTCATCAGTCGCTTTTTTCCACTTGCATGGCCGCCTCGCTCCCCGGATCTAACCCCATGTTACTTTTTCCTGTGGGGTTACTTAAAGTCCAAGGTCTATCTTGGTAGTGTCCCAAACTTGATGACTTTGAAAGACAACATTTCTAGAACTGTGATGAACATTCTTGCGAACATGTTACGTTCGGCCATACAGAACACGGTGTTCAGGATGCAATGAGTTGTCCAGCAAAACGGTGATCACATTGAAAAAGGGAGAAGGTTATTTGCTGATTAATTAAACTTTCGTTATTACACTGAAACCTCTGTCTGATTATTCATTCATGTGTTTGTTAATTGCAGCTGGATTTTATGCAGATTCTTAGCTGTTTTGCTACAACAGCGGCAAATCCACCCCTACCGGCAAATTTGGGTACTACTTTTTTCTTCGCGGAACCTCTTTCCCATGTCGTCCTTAGTCACTCTCCCAAATTTGGCGACAGTCTGGCTGTTAGATTTCTCGTACAGATGTCTCTGAGTACCGTCAGTTTTAAAAAAAAACACCCTGTATATAAGATCCAACGAAACCAGCATTGTCCGTTAATAACATTAATTAATGTAGAAGGATCTCCACATGGTAGACAATGAGTCCGCATCTCTATGGTTTATATAACCAGTTGGCATGTGCGCCTTGCGGATATCCAGTCTCTCAATATGTTTGACCGTTTGCCTATTCGTCGTCGTTTTTATAATTGCCGCTTGATCCCATTGGACGTTAACATCCTTCTGTCTTGCGTATGATGCCAGCGCAGTGTTGTCAAGGTTCTTACTGATTGTATATTTGTGCTCCTTGAGCCTTCGTTTTAAACTGCGCATCGTTGCACCCACATAAACAAGCTTGTAATTGAAACGTTGGTTGTGTAAAGGCACCGAATATGTATACCCGTTGTTGAATTCCGATCCTCTTTCTTTTTATCGTTTCATAAAAGTTTGAAAACAGTGGGATTACGTCGGTATACAATACGAAAATTATCAGACCTGGCAGTACATCTATGTAACTTGTTTAAAAAAAATGAGATGTAATTAAGCACTATTCTTTTTATATTTATTCCAAACACATTTTATGTTCTTTAGTTAATGTTGTATTTTTTTGTAACTGAGGAAGATCATTAAAAGCGATTGAATACGTTATTATTTTATTAAATTTTGCTGGATTGATTAAGGTATAGTTTATTTATAAGTAATTTAATTATTAGTGTTAGTAAAGTAGTGAGTAAGTATTTAGTAAATAATTAGTAGCAGTCTAGTAGTTAGCAAAGCGGCAACGCGACAACGTAGACTTTTGCGCAATTATTTAGAAAGTTAATTGAGTATTTGCGGATCCGCAGCGCTGGATCCAGCACCAAGTGCTGGATCCAGCAGGCCGAAGAATGCGCTGGATCCAGCTGGATTGCTGGATGAGGGATCCAGCAATTGCAATCCCTAGTCAGAGCATCCTGACCTGTGCAGGGTGCAGTTTATTTCCTGTCACAATTAGTCAATAAATTGTTTTTGATTTCCAGAATTAAGAAGTATTTTTAGTTGTTGTTTGTTCTAATTTATTCTCTATTTATTCTCTGATATGGTGAAATTTGTTGATGTTAATTATTTATAATTTTATTTTTTGCAGATTTCCACATCCAGTAACTTTGGCAGCAATGTTAGAAATGTCAACTGCATATCTTCCTGTTAATTATAATTGGATTAGATATATTGAAGATTCTCAAACAACATATAATAATTTACAACATGAATTAAAACTTTCTTTAATTCATTTAGCTGATGACAATTGTGATTTATTAAATAATCAAAGGTCTTGTACTTATTTATAATTTTACATAGCATACTTTTTTATTTTGACTCTTTTCACCCTGTGGGCATCAGGAGGCATATTATTCTTATGATTATTACAAAATTGAATTAATGTTTATAAATATTTAATTTTTTATATCTGTAATTTTTTATAAATTATTGAAATTTTCTATTGTGTGTTTTCATAATAACCATTTTATACATGTTAATGGATTATTTTATAGATATAAGAAAGATCCATGGATGTGGGATTTGGATTGGTCTGTTCAAGAATTAAAATTCTGTAAAACAATATCAAAGGAAAAAAAAAATCAAAAATCTTTAAAAAGTCAAAGTGATAATTTTACAAATGAGGTTTGTTTTATTTAAATTTATAAATTATATTCTTAATTGCATTCAGAATAATTTTTAAAATCATCCAGGATTATAAGTATAAATAAGAATAAAACTATACTTAAACATTGAATTTAAGAAAGTTATAAATTTTTATCAATTTTTTAAATAAATTATAACTATTTAATATAGTATTTTTTTAAACAACATAATTATTTTAAACTCGTAGGCACAGAAAACCTTACACACACTGTTTCTAGCAAACAAATTAATGAGCACAAACATTTTCGGCCGTTTTGAAAGGCCTTCTTCAGGTGCACTGAGGATGGTTGGAAAGTCGGATAGCAAATGTTTACGTGACGTCATTGTTTATGAGGGGTTTCCTCTTACAAGTGACGTCATAGCAGAGAAGGTTTAAACGAAATTGACTTTGGAAAATATTTTAAGATTAGCCAAGCTGCGTGAACTATTGTCGAAGATATGCGAATTGTGAAAGGCGGAAAAAAGGAAAAGAAAAGGAAATAGAAAGAAAAAGGAAAAAGAAACCTGATAAATTTAGAAAATGCATGAGAGAACGAAATGGACAAGGAGAGGGTGGACTGGCCTATTCAATTAAGGGGGTTATCGAGGAGTGACCGCCAAGCAGGGAAGAGAAATATTTCCTTTTCTTTTCCTTTTTTCCGCCTTTCACAATTCGCATATCTTCGACAATAGTTCACGCAGCTTGGCTAATCTTAAAATATTTTCCAAGGTCAATTTTCGTTTAAACCTTCTCTGCTATGATGTCACTTGTAAGAGGAAACCCCTCATAAACAATGACGTCACGTAAACATTTGCTATCCGACTTTCCAACCATCCTCAGTGCACCTGAAGAAGGCCTTTCAAAATGGCCGAAAACGTTTGTGCTCATTAATTTGTTTGCTAGAAACAGCGTGTGTAAGGTTTTCTGTGCCTACGAGTTTAAATTAGTTCTAGCTTTTTGTGCAGAGATAATTATTTTAATTTAAGTGAGAGATTTAAAATTAGGATTTAAAAAATAAACAAGTAAAACGGCAAAACCGTATTTGGAACAAGACTATGTCTCGGAGACTCACTACTAAATGGGATCACTTTGATGCTCAAGGTGGATCTAGTTTTCATTCTCCAATCTTCTTTGGTATCACTGGTTTTGAGTGCAATTATTCAAACTTTGCCGGCCACAACCACGAGGTTGTCCACAATGCATTTTCGGTGAAATTAACTTATTCAATGTAGAAATTTCTTTCTGTTGCATGTCACCCAGGTTGAATTTTTGTCGATGCTTAACAAAAATTTCCCATTTTTGAAAAAAAAATAATCTTTGCTATTGTATCGTCCGAAATTATTTTTTTATTTTGCACAAACAATACTGGGTTGCGTCCTACCTTGTCTGTTGACCTCGACCACATGTTGTGTGTCTTTTGTTCTGCCAGTAAAAATTAACTGAGAAACTGATAATTTACTTAATTTGGATCAGCTACGCAATATTTACAATAGTGTTGAGATATAATATAAATCCAAGATCGGCATGGCTGTCAAATCGAAAGGTTAACTAAATGGAATTAAAAGATGTCTCTCCTTGTTAGAGTTTAGGAGCAAAGTGAAATCAAAGGGCAAAGGTCACGCGGTGGCGCCCTCTGCCCTACACATCAAATTTTTATTGGTCCCATGATTTTACTATACTAGATAATGTTAAAAAAAACCCACTTGTAACGACATAAAACCCTGATTTAACGTCATATTTGAAGCAGTCCCAAATTTACAAAATTAGATTACAAATTTTATTTAACATAGAAGATACTACATGTTCATTCCTAAGGTCAGAGTTCACTTGAGGTTTCACTGTGGGTGGTACTCTCCTTACCTGAGTTCGATGGGGTGAGGTGCCTGTTTTGCCTGTTTGTAGAAGAGGGTCGCCATTTTGTATTTTGTTTTAGCTCGGTTCTCAGTCCACTGACTACCTACAAGTCTGGATTTTTTTTATGCGCAAATGATTTGGGCACCTAATACTCTGTGCCAAATATCAACTCTTGACATGTACTCCTTCATACCTCCAAGCTGGTAATATAAATGGCAGTACGATTTTATAGACAACACACAGTCTTGTCAATAAGATATTTAAAGAAATTTCAAGTGCTCAAAACATGTTGGAGTATTTTTATTTATTTATTACTTAAATAACATTTCTTAATAATAACGTACATTTTTGTACTAATTTCACTACTAATATCACTACTAATTTCATAAATTTCAGCTGCTTTGGACAACTTAATTAGATTTCAAAACTATAAAAAAAAAGTTTTGGCAATAATTTATTTTATAATTTTTAAAATGTTAAATTCAAAATTTTTAGAATAACATATTTTTATGAATTTGGTGTTTTAGCCTATCAAGTCATACTAGGTATTGCCCATAATGACCAACTGTATGACGTAGTGCTTATGTCATTTTGGGTAAAATTTACATTTATTTGATTTCTGCAAACTTTCTTTTGACTGCAATCTCTTGCAAGCATTCAGCAGTAGTTGACCATCATAGTTGCATTCCATTTTCCTTGGTACATCTTTTCCATTTCCTTAATGTCTTAGTGGAATTTCTCACCTTGCTCTTTACTAAGATCATCATGATTTTCTGGAAAGTATTTTATATGTTAATACAAAAAGTAAATTTTGACATTTCTGTTGAGCCGAGTTCTTTAAAGTCATCAAGCAGTGTCTCAATAAATGTTTTGTAATTGGGTTCATTGTAGTTTCCTAGAAAATTTTCAGCAACATTTCTAAAGCTTTTCCATATCTTCTTCTCATTTCTGTTTGTCAAATCTTCATATTCATTATTTTGCATAAGTTTACAGATCTGAGGACTGAGAAATGCCATCCTTGAACTTTTCTTAGGATATACTGGGAAACTTAGAATACAGATATTTGAAGCATTCCTCATCATTGTTGAGAACTTTACAAATTGCTACATTAACTGCAGTTTAATATGGAAAAATGAAAGCAACTTTATTTGGCTTGATCAATAGTTTATGTATGATATTTTTTGAGCTAGGAAGTAGTTCTTTTGTTTTTGGCCAGATCCTAACACTTCATTGTTCTTTGTTTTACTACTACATTCACAAAGAAAGCAAGACATTTTTATATAGTCAGACTTGTGAGATAAGCTTAGGGCCAGGGGTTAATCCCTTCTGACCACTTACAGGCACAGGTTGTTAAAACTTGTTGTCGGATGGCTATAGGAGGGCAAAATTGAGTGGAGAAGTCGCGTGGGCAAGTTGACAGGAGTTCTTTTTGGTGGCTAAGACAGGTGGACAAATTGAACAATTAACAAAAGAAAGTTTATTATACAACTAAACCTACGTTACATATAACTAAACCTAAGGTTAGATGCGGTTAAATGAGGTTACATATACACTCCTATGGAGTGGATTGACAAAAGGTTCTATCAGCTTGCGTGCTGACCGAATGACCTAGCTCTGTCGCTACTTCCGTTGAGAGTGAGTTTACAAAAATTTATAGCTACCTCAATATTTGTTGCTCAAATTAAATGACGTTCGTTTGATCGGAGAGAGAGAAATTTGGGGAGGATTGGCGATTGTATGGCAGGTCTTCTTTCCGTTGACTTGCATGGACTGGGACAGTCCGTTTGTGGAGGTCCGCTGAACTTGGCACCTAATTGTTGTTTACTCTCAGCACTAATTAATTTATTCACCTTCCTTCAGACATTGTATAGGATGACTGCCCGGAACTTTGGTGTCTCCACCTTTTATGCCTGGTGCCTGGGAAAATGATCACATGATCGACTATTGACATGTTGAAGGTTAATTCCCAGGTGTGAGCATAGGTTTCTTCCATTGACTTCGATGATGTTTGATTGCAGCTGTCCCTCTTTCACAATGAGATGTTTTCTTTTTGACATCTTGTTGTTAAAATTCCTCTCTGTTTGTTTATAGAGAACATCATTTGGTCTGTTCTAGTGCGGTGTTTTTTCTAACAATCACATTAAGAAATTAAATTACAAAGTCGTAATTTTGTGCGAAATTCGCTCATTCCTTTGCTCAGGCCCACGAATAGACCCACAGGCTCACAGACTGTTGCCCAAGAAACATGTCTACTTTAAAATTTTCACAAATCAACCAACCATGGTCTTCATATTTTATATTCTTCTGAAGACATTTCAAGTTTTCATAGATCTTGTTCAAGTGCAGAGTGAGCTACAGGTATGCTTTCTTTTAATGAGTCAATAAAATGTTTCCATTTAACTATTTTTTATATTATACCATAAACTTCACGAGCTCATTAATGTTAAAACAAAATACCATTGAATTTTCTCCTCTATTAAACTATGGTATAATATATTTTTTTCAGTGTCAGTATCAAGAAAACTACAGACTAGATGCTAACAGATGTTTCGTTTTTACTCTTACCACTGTGTCCTTGAACATTATATAAACAAAAGCAGCAGTTATCATGGTGGTTCTTTGGTTCCCTGAACACCATTCAAATGGCAAATGGCATTGAATTTTTTTATATCATTTTTCTATATCCTTAGTCTTTCCATATATAACCAATACACTTTATGTGGAGCCTATGGTTTGTCCTGATCACCTAATCTAACACTAAAATAAGCACAGACATTTTTGTCAAATTCTGTGATGTTTTCTCTGTTCTTACTGATTACATAACTTCCACAAATGTAACAAAATATATCTGGACAGTTTAAACTTTTACAGGTATTCATTTTATGGAAACAAGGCACAACAAAATCAAGAAGAATCATGCTTGAACAAAGAAAGCACTCAAATAAACCAGTCTCTATCAAGTTAACAAATTTAGAAGTAACACAGCATTACCAGACAATATTGCAGGCACAAATATTTGTAACCAATTCATAGCTTACCTTTCATATATGATGCTACAGAATTAAAGAAAAAAACCATATGTGTTATAAAAAACTAATGGAATTTTTGAAATCAGCACAAAAAAAGGGCATTAAAAAATACTAATTTATACCAAAATATCAATTTTTGGTGCAGACTGGTGTAATTGGATAAGTGAAACAAAATTTAAATATTGTATTGGATGATCTGATGATTACAATCCATCATATCTTTCTACATGAAGAAGCTTTTTTTTCATTGAACAGATGTAATTAATAGTATTATTATTTTGATACTTAATGCAGTTTAGGCAGTTCTGTTGCAAATATTCTATTTTTTGTATTTTATAGTTATATCTACAATGAAATTGCTAACTAAAATAAGATGAAAAAATTGTATAAAAAATGACTGAAATAATGCTTTTTAAACTGTATTGGAGTAAAGTGACATGTTTTCAGTGACAGCTTCCAAGGTACAGTATACAGTGGGTGATCGGTTAACAAACACATGTTTGGATAATGAACACTTCGCAGAACATACAGAAAAAGAAGTGACATAAAATAGTGAATACCGATTGGTCTTCCCTTGTCTCTGGATGACAATTCGAAACTTTTTGGAGCTCTGGAGACGTTGACATCGACACTCAACCTGATACTGATCAGATAGTATTCCTTTGAATTTTGAAACTCTCTCTTGTAATTCCAGTTTTTTGTTTACCTTTCTGACAAATAATTTTTTATAGTCTTCGCAAGACTGTCGGGTGGGTACTTGTTAAGTTTTGTGTCGGTTTTTATTTACAAAAGGTGAGAGTTTAACTGTCCCATCGAATATTCGTTAATGTTTTAATAGCAAATTTCAAATTTTATCAGGGCTTTGCATTTAAATAATTTTTTGTGTGCTAGTTGATTTCTGTTTTCTGAATTTTTGTAAGTGTTTTTTTGAACTTATTATTTAAAAAAGAAACTGATAATAATATGGAGCATAAAAAGAATGGAGTGTCAAGAACTGTGCTCACCATAGAAACCAAGCAAGAGATGATAGCCAAGGTAGAGAGTGGGCAGAAGGTGTCTGATGTTGCTAGGCAGTATGGCTTGAACAGGTCTACAGTAAACACAATCTTAGCTATGAAAGATATATCAAGAAGTCTCAAGCAATTGAAGATCTTTTGACGAAGTGGAGGATGTCAGAACAACAGGCATCCAAATGGGATCCAAACCAGAATGAGGTTAATAGGCTTGGAGATCTCTACAATTACAATGCTATTAATTACTTCTGAAAAATCCTGTAGAAGAGAGAAAAGCAATTGACATTAGACAGATTTCTTAACCCTCCTCCACAAATGGAAAAAACATCTAATAAAAATGCAAGACCGTGTATATATGTATTTTTATTATTACATATATACTTTCTTACTATGTTTATTTATATTTTTTATTTTTTGGAGTCTCCAGAATGAATTAATCAAATTCCCATAAAAACCTATGGTAAGTTGATAATCGGTTAACGAACAATTTGGATAGTGAACAAAGTCTTGGAATGGATTATGTTTGTTAACTGATCACCCACTGTATATTATGGGGTGGATTAAGTGACAGTTTTACTTTTGTTTTAGCTATTTTTTTCAAGGTTTATGCTGCTGAGGGTAATACATAAAAGATTACAGTAATATTGCTTTAAATAAATGTCAAAGATAATTTATAAAATAGTTTTATGAAATAATTTCATGCATTTTAAAAATATTTCAAATAAATCAAAGGCATTATTGTAGGACTAACGTTTAGATATTATCTATTTTTAATTTATACATTTTATATATTGAAATTTAGCCAGTCTATATAGGGATAGAAACATTGTATTTTATACTTTCTATGCATGTGAAACAGGTTTTTTTATACTGTTGAATTAAATTACTAGACAGTATATAGCTTAACTTTTAAAATTGATATAATTTAACTTTTCAAAAAGGTAATTGTACATTATACTATCAGTGTGTTATAATACTTTATATAATTAAAATATGTTTCTTCCATTTATGTAGGTAAGTGATGATGAATTGTTATTAGTTGAAAAAATTCAAGATATTCTTCAAACTGCTAATTATTTACCAAAAATAA
Organism: Centruroides vittatus; assembly: GCF_030686945.1. Classification (NCBI taxonomy): domain Eukaryota; kingdom Metazoa; phylum Arthropoda; class Arachnida; order Scorpiones; family Buthidae; genus Centruroides; species Centruroides vittatus. The sequence goes on along the minus strand of NW_027122438.1, from coordinate 974,156 downwards.
GACCATTTCTTCCTGGTTATCCTTTGTAAGTTCATAAAATATTAAAATTCTTGAAATTAGAAATAATTAGTTAATTAAAATACGATTGCAGAAAATATTTTTTTCACAAGCTGGTTTTAATTCCAGACTATACTTAACTACAGTAAGACTCCGCTTAACGCAGGGAATGCATTCCTAGACGACAAAGCGCTAAACAAAACAGCATTAAATAAGGTTATTTTAACACAGAATAAATAAGGAAAGGGGACACGTGACTGAAAATAAACAGATTTTATTTTAATTTTAAGTTGTATTATTATGCAAATTAATATAAAAATATGTTAAATAACACACAAACATATGCAAACAGAAATGTAAAGTTCATTTTTTGTGACAAAGGTCCTGGCTTTTCTGAATTTCTTGTTTTTGTGATAAAGTTGTATAGTTACATTTATTGCTTTCTTTTTCTTGTTTAAGCAAATGTTGGTAGCAGAAGATCACATTCAAAATGCCTTGTCTTGCTTTTGCACTTTTTTCAAAATCTGGATCATTTGCTACAATTTGATCAACGATTTCAGTTATCATTACCAAATTTTTACTAAGGAAATCTGTAGAGAAATTTTTTGGGTTCTTTGTTTTCAGAATCTCTATTTTCCAGTTCTACGTGAATTCCTTGTTCTGCCAGTTCTTGAAGGTTGAAATTTGGTAAGGCTCTCACCAGAAACCTGCAGTAACTTCTCAATATTCTGCTTGTCTACATCTCCTAGTCCTGCTGTATTGATTAGGTTGACAATTCGGTTGACCTAACGATACAGCGATAGGCTATTCTCGTTGAGAATTCTTGGATACCTTCAGTCATAACTTCTTCCACACTTCATTCATGCATTTATCAGTTAATTCTTGCTAAGAGAAGTCAATATTGCCTATGGTATACATGATGTTCTAATTTTTCCAAAATTGCACTAAACAAACATAGATTTAAGGGAAGTACTGCAAAAGGTGACACACAGTTTTAAGACAATTTTAATGCTGAATCCAATGATGCAATTCCTAATTTCCTAATATTCCAATCATAGAATAAAGTCTATTGTACTAAAACTGTTTACATAGGAATAAATCTAAATACGGAATTTTCAAGAATTTTTTAACTCAATATCTGTCTTAATTTTGAATATGAATCATTGTCAAACAAAATGAATTTTATTAGAAAACTCGTGGTAACACAGTTTGCAATATTTCTGTATAATATTTTTAAAATAAGAACATTGTTATTTGCACTTTTAATAGAATCTTTAGGTATAACTTCTGACTGCTTTAATCAATTTAAAATCTGATTACATCACTGGATTTATTATTAAAAATGCATTAAAACAATTTGTCACAAGATATGGGGTTACCACTTGAAATTTTAACATTACAGTTATTTTGACTATTATAGTTCAAAGATCAGTTTATTAAAATAGTGTACAAAAATGTAGTTTTTGCATTAATTAATATATTCAAAGTTTGAAATTTGTATCTATTAGGAGATAAAAGCCTGATACAGAACTTTTTGTGATACACCGTATACATTCTATATAAATTTAGAAGTGGTGTTAAATTAATTTATTCAAATTCTTATAGGTGGTATAGAGAATTATGTGAAAAACCTAAAAAAGATGGAAAACATGATGAATGGATATTTGGTCCTGTTCTGATTAGTACTCAAGTAAGTGTTGATTATAAAATAAAATTATTTATTTATTAATAGCCAAAAACTATTATATATTTTATGTTATCTATAGATTCTTTTTTAAAAATGTAAATAAAAATATTTTTAATAGATTTATTGATTAAATTTAAAATCTTGTTATATGAAAATTATGTAAATATTTGGATGACAGAATCTTACGATTTATTAAATGAATATTTAGTTTTAAAACGATTGTATAAATGTTAAATCTCAGCAAGTTTTAATTACTTGGAATCAATATTAGATCTAAAATTGATTTTTAAGAAATTTTTATATGAGCAACTGACAACTGATTTTTTGTGGCATATTCTCATTTTCAGTAATGTCATACCATTCATTATCTTCTAGTTTTTTTTATAACTTTTTAACTACACCAGATAAATGTTGCACAGTAATATTTAATATAGTAAAATCACTTTTTCATATGCAAAAAATTTTATTTTTATGTTTAATCCATATTAATCTAAAGTGATTTGAACTAAAGATGGGAACGTTTGACTGCAATTGAGAAGGGTTCAATTGCAAAAAGTTCTCTTTGTTTCCAAGAATTTAGGCTAGGTATTTGAATATTTCTCAGGGTATGACCCTTATGAACTCACACAACAGCAAACAGCTAATTTGAGTAGTAAGAACTAGAGTCTTGCTTTTCCATTGGATTTTCTAATTGCATTGCTATAATACACAGACCACATTATTTCATGTTATGGCTTCTCAAGAAATTATAATACTCTAATTAATCATTAACTTTAATCTTTGTAATTAACAAAACAATGTATTAATCAATTTTTTTTTTTTTTGAATGCTCAGTACTAGTTACCCAACTAATCCATGCAAGGCAAATTGACATCACTTTGTTACATTATTCTTATTGTATTCAACAAATTGTATTTGTTGGAAACAAATATAATTTGTTCTTTTGAACTTGATTCTTAAAACTATTCAATTCTGCCTCAGGTTAATTCCAACAATATCTAATATTAACAAAGACCTTATATCTCCTTGTCTCATCATGTGACCTATGTTTCTCTGATAAGGTTATAAATCATTCTCAGAATACAATATGTCTTGCTCTGTAATGACTATTATATCTGGAAGTGATATTTTACAGAAAAATTGTTAATTTTGCCTTACATATTTAACAAAAAAATTGTTACCATATGTCATTATTATTTTATTTATAATCTATTCAGAAATTTTTCTAGCTTTTTTTTATACAATAATATTTAGCTAACTATTTTTTACATTACTTTTATTGTTTATATGGGCTTTATTTCTTAGTTGAATATTATTAAGGATTTTACATTTCAAAGATGATTTGATTTTTCTGTGATGAAAAGAAAGAATTGTGATATTAAGTAAATCAGTTATGCTACATGTATTAGTTTAATTATATTTATTAAAAGCATAAGACAAATATTACATTTATCTAATATTTCAGAGAAAGTTAAAATTTATAGTTATTATTTCACAAAATGACTATGTGAGAACTGTATTTTGTATTTACTTTTTTATTAAGCGTGATTATAATTTGAAAGCTCTTTTAACAAAATCAGATATGTGATAAAAAATTATATTATCGTATTTTAATTTTTTAATATCATATGATTGATTTTTTTCTACCAGTTTTTATTGAAATTTTAAAAAATTATTTAAATTCTATTTTTTTTAAATAAAATGTTCATTTTTCTAGATAAGATCAGTTCCAAAATTACTGCGTTTAATCTGGGACAATTTTCCTTTACATTATGATAAAAAGCATGGCTGGGGCTATTTGGTTCCAGATTTGTGTGGTCCAGTAGAAATTTATTCTGAAAATCGGGATAATATGTTTCCGATAAAGTAAGATATATATTTATTAAATTGTAATTAATAGTGATAATACTAAACTAGAGAATAAAGAGAAAAGAAATACAAAGAAAATATAAAAATATTTACAGTAGAGTCCCGGAAACTTAACTCCTGATAAATTCTGTAAAACTTGTTGTCATTTTTAAAAAACTACATGTAATCTAATTTTTATCTTGATAACTGAACACTAGAGTCAACTAAGTTATCATTCTTCACTGGCAACACTTGATAATAGCATCAATTCCACATGTTAACAAAGAATATTACCATTTTTCTAAGGTACTACACCAAAACACTGTGACATAAATATCACTAATCTGAAAGTAGTTACTAAATAGACAATATTTTTATAAATTAAAATTTAACTACAAGTAGAAATAGTCAATATTGACACACAGTTAATATGTATATGATTTTGCAAATATAATACCTTTATGAAAATTCTGCTATTTAGACTACTATCATTGCTATGCCACAAAACTTGTCATTTTCTCAGTTCACATTAAGTTGAGTTTGAGGGACTCTATTGTAATACTAAATATTAATTATTTTTTGAATTGCTTTAAGTCACTAATTGAATGTTGTTTAAATTATTTAATATATGTAGATATGCTGCTGTCTATTAATAATTTTAATAGTAGTTTAGAATATTCCACTCAGAAATAAGTGTTTGTAAGGCAAAATTTAAATATACAAAAATTTTAATAAATATTTATTTTGTCAATGGAACTATGATCTGAAAATTTGCATTCAATTAAATATAATCACATAAAAAATGCTGAATTAATTTTATTGATTTATTTTTATTAAATTAATGAAATACTTTTTATATTTAAAGTAATAAATTATCTATTATCTTGTAAATAATCTTCATTTTATAATAGTTATTGCTGTCATAATTTTAATTATTACATTTAGTACAATGAAATGATAATCTTAACTTAATAATTGTGATATAGTATTGTTTAAGTGTGAGTAATAAAATATAACATGGCCGACAGTTATTTACATTTAATAAAATACAATAAATATAAGTATAACTTTTAACAAAGATAAAACCTTTGCTTCAGTCATTTCCTTCTGTTGTTCACACCATCAGCAGTTCATAAAAAAACACAAAACTTATGAAGATGACCTTCTTTGGTAGGCTACAGCCTCTGCAGTAAAAAATGTAAAATATGATAAAAGTGTCCTCTGGTGCTCCTGCCACGGTCACAACAATACTTTTAAGTATAAGTAATAAAATTTAACATGGCTGATGGTTACTTACGTTTATACAATATGTATTTGGTAAAATACAATAAATATAATAACCATCGGCCATGTTAAATTTTATTACTTATACTTAAATGTATTGTTGTGACTGTGGCAGGAGCACCAGAGGACACTTTTATCATATTGTACATTTTTTACTGTAGAGGCTGTAGTCTACAAAGGAAGGTTATCTCCATAAGTTTTGTGTTTTTTATGAACTGCTGATGGTGTGAATGACAGAAGGAAATGACTGAAGCAAAGGTTTTATCTTTGTTAACAGTTGTACTGATATTTATTGTATTTTATTAAATAGTTTTGTTTGTTTTTAAATTTATTAATTTAAAAAAGAAATACTATTTTTATGTTTAAATTTTGGATGTTTTTTTTAAAATCAATGTAAAAAATTTTAAAATTATTGAAAATTATTAATTATTGGTTAAAAAAGGGTTTATCAGAATTTATGATTTATTGGCCATTACATTTTAATTCTCTTACTTCAATGAATTTATAAAAGTTTATTACTAAAATTGTTATCTTTAAATTACAGAGAGCTTTTAGAAAAAATTATTTTTAAAGCTGTACAATTACCAAATGTTGAACACGTAACTTCAGCAGAATTTGAAAATATTTGGAAAAAGGTGGTAGAACCAAAAGAATCATACAGAGAAAGAGAATTGCAATGGAGTCTTATACTAGGCAAAGATTTAACTAAAGTAATAAATTTTGAATAGTTTAAGTAAATTAGTGAATTTTTTTAATTTAATATTTTTACTCCAAGTCATTTATTACAGTGATTTCTCATTAATCATATTTTTATTTACTTGCAGGAAAATTTTAGTTTTATAAATCATGAAAAATTTTCTTTTAATTGTATTATTATTTTTCATTACTGATTTATTGAACTATGTTATTGGGCTATTTTTATAGCGATTAAAAATTAACTACAGTGAAATGTTGTATACGTATAACGAATGCCAGTTTTAACAAAATTTTTGGTACAACAAATATATCTTGAATCCCCCAGCAATTTCCTATTCATCTCAATGCAAAAATGTTTCAGTTTAATGAATACTGTTATAACAAAAATTTTAGTTTAATGTAATAAAAATTCTGTTTATTGTGAAAGAATAGTTTTATTATAACAAAATCGATAAATACATAAGTCATTCATTATTAGTAAATGATGAAAACAGTCTGACAATATTAATTTTAATATCTAGTTCAACTGGAAATGCTAATTTTAATCCATAATTATGGTTTTGTTTTGATGCTATTACTCTACAGTTTATTTCTTTCTAAGTTTACAAGAAAAATGGAGAAAAACAAAAAACAAAAGCAGGTTTCTTTGGAAGAAAAGAATAAAATTTTAGATAATGTGCAAAAAAGGAATTAAACAAAAAGATGTACCTGACAACCTACTGGAATGCTGGAATCTGGATTTTATCAAAAAATCTTTGATTAAAAAAAAAACACATGCAAAAATTAAACTTCTTTTAGCAGAAAATAATAGCTTCAAGCAGAAATAACAATTAGAGTTGCAGGATTCCAGCTAATCAGTACTGCTATATCATTATTTTAGTTTTTTGCTCATGATATTTTTTCATAGTTTTTTTAATTACAGATTAAATTTTATTTTAATCTAATATAACTTCTATTCTGAAAATGTGAAATTTGGTTCCATATAAATACTAATAGATAAATTGCATTTTTAAAAACTTTCTTACTTCAAAATTTAAGCGATATTTCTATTGTCAATAAATTTCTTTTATCTTTGCATTTTTTACTGTATTTCAATATAATGAAATTTCAGTTTAATGAAAAAATTTCCATGGTTCCCTCAATTTCATTCTACTGACATTTCACTGTATAAAGAAATTTGGCATTAGAGATAGGCAGTACAGTAGAGCATCGATTATCTGATTTAATTGGGGACTGGGGTTGGTCGGATAACTGAAAAGTCGGATAACCGAAAAGTATGAAAAAATACATTATTAGTATAGTGTGTTAGGCCTGGTTTAAATACTAACCTCCCTTTCATGGTCGAGCAAGTGCTGCCAGCTAAAACATGCAAAAATTTAACAAAAATAATATTAAAGTAGCCAAGACATAACCAAATATTGTAGTGCCACATCACTAGCAGACATTTGAATTTGCCGACTAGAATGCGGTCAGTTAACCAATAAGTCTGTTAATCGGGGGTCAGATAATCGATGCTCTACTCACTAACTAATCACAGGATTACCATCCTGTGATTAGTTAGTGTAAAACTTTGTGATTAATCAATGATTAGTTTAATTAATAATTTAGAAATATGTAAAGAAAAGTTTGACTTTGATTGTGATATTGCCTATTTTTAATGTTAAACTTATTAATGATTCCTAATTCATAAAAAGTTATTTGTTAAATAAAATTTAGTAGGTTTATTTTCAGTTAAATTTATGTTTATGATTGTTATTAATATTCCAAGTAATGCTTTACTCGAACTGTAATTTATAAATGTATTACATATGATTACATCAAACTGTAATTTATATGTATTACATATGCCTGTTGATCAGCAGCAGTGAGTCTCCTATTAGCTTTGAAGCTGTGAACTTTAAACTAGCAGCTACAGGCCTAGAAGTAGCTAGCTGTCCTGTTGAACAATCTCCAACAGGCACTTCACACATTTTTAGATTCAAAAACCATGCATAGCTTGTAACATAGAGGAATATATAGTTATCATCTACGGAGCCACAATGCAGATGTAAGGCTGAGTACAATGGGTGTTGCCTGATATCCCAAGAAGATTGTTTGTGACATCCATTTTACCATCCAGATATCTTCCAGTCCTTGGCATTCCATCTTGGCATTGGCAGATATTCTTTAGTTGAATTAGTCATGGTATTCAGACAAGTAAACCCTACTGAGATAATGCAGTATAGATTACCAAGATCTGTATCATAACAAGGTGGACAGGAGTGACTATTATTATTTCTATTATAATAACAAAAAACTAAGAATTTTAGATAAATACAGTAGTGGGTTTGATTGGACCTGGCAACCTGAAAAGAACTGCCAATACCTGTACATTTTATACAGCTATACCAAGGTATACCAGTCTTTAATGTTTTTTACATCTTGTTCATACTCTTTTCTGAAGTTTAGCTGAGTCATAATTGGTGGTTTACATTTCATAAAATCACAGATAATGCTGAGGTTTCTTCTGCAAAGAAGGCATACTGGCAGTTGCAGTGTTGCTTTTTCATAGTCTGTGCAATGTTATGGTAAAAAATTCTAGGAATCAGCTTAAATTATGTGACAAATTGAAAGTTTTTATCTAACAATTTTTGTCTAATAAATGTTTATATTCAGAGAAACACTTTATGAGCACTCTCTACAATCAGTTTATATGAATTTTTATTATTGGGCTAATATCAAACTAATCTCACAAAATTTTTACAGGACTAGATTTCTGTTCTCTTTGTAATGCTGTTTTAACATGTGCAGCATATGCAGTAAAACCTTGTTAACTGGAATTGCACAGTACTGAATATTTTTTGTTTTGAACAGAATTTTTTAAACAGAAAATCACTCTGTTCCGAAGAAATTTTTTTGGTTTATACAGATTTCCATTTTGTTCATGATCTTTTTTTGTCAGATTTTTTTGTGTATGTTTTATTTGAAGATAATGCAAGAAAATCACTGGCACTTTAAATATTTTGACAGTATGTTTTTCTTATATCTTCTGTTAAGTCTGCTACTGTACCTTCAACTGGCAAAGATGGATTTTGTTCTTTCAATTGACATATACATTAAGAAGTACAGTATTTCTTTAGCTTGTTCTTATAAATATAATTCTTTCTTATTATTTTTAAAATAACATTGAGGTGATTTGTTTGGCTCAGTGTTCAGAAAATTCAGAGAATGTTAAATAAAAACTTAAGAATAGAACAAAGCTGAATAAAAACTTTTAAAATTTAAACATTTAAACATTTTGTTTTTTTATAATTTCAAATAGATTATAACAGTTTAAATGTAACATGTTATATTTCAAATAGAATGTAACATGTTATATTGTAATGAACTTGAAACTATTTTCTTTCTTGTTTGTAGTCTAATGAAAATTAGCTTCATTCTTATTCTGGGAAAGACTGTAGATATATTTCTAAGATTATTTGGAGCATATTATTTTGATTTTGATGATTATTTAGCTAAAATCAGTAATTAAAATTTTAATTTGAAATAACTGCAACAATTTTGATTTATTTAAGTAATTAATTATGATAATTCTCTATAACTATTATAAAAATTCACAAAACTTGGCACCCTCTTTATAATTGTATAAAAAATGTTAGCTTATTGAAATAAACAGTGATTTAATTAATTTATTTGCGTGTGTAATTAATCACAGATGTTTCTTAGTTAAAGTATATTTTTAAACTATTTATAGTGTAAATTGTGTTTATTTCAATTGTAAATATGTCAAAATTTCATAGTAGATACAAGTTACATAGATGAATTTTTAACTGAAAATAATTAAAATATTTCAGAATATTGTTTTTCATCATGGGAATGGACCTTTTGATGATGATTGTATTCAGGGATGTCGGTTTTTTCGTTTACCACACAAGGTAAATAGTTATATTATTGCTTTATTAATTTTTAAGGATTGTTTTGAAATAAAGATGTATTTGCATGAAACAACATATCCTAATACTTAATCAAAGAAAACATATATTGTATAGTTCCTGGTTGCATTAGATAAGATTAGCAACTGCTCTGGTTCACTGTCATTAGTTTGAATTTACTATAAAGAGTTGAAAGCAAAAACATTTATAATTATAAAATTACCGCATATTTCCGCAGATATGACGATAGTTGAATCATAAAAAAAGGCCCCCAAAATCCGGGGTTGTCTTATAGGACAGATACAAAAAAATTAGATTGAAATTTATATAAATTAAAACCATTATAAAAAAATGGATAAACCATAATTATTTACTAGTAGAGAGTAGGGCATGTCCACAAAATAGAATAGTCTATACGACGTTTTTGTGAATAGTCAAGGTCATTACCCGAATGCCCAAATCAGTGCAAACATTTGCAACAATAACAAGGCAGAAAATAAAATTTGTTTATTCGAAAAATTATGAATAGGACATAATTTTGTATATGCTATACAGTATTATTATGCAGATGATGGTCACTGATCTAAACTAAATTCATAGGCCATTGATAGTTTGGGGGTCATCTTATAGGACAGATATATGCTAAAACTATAAAACTATGACGAAAATTTATACCTCGTCTTATCTGAAGGTCATCTTATCTGTGGAAATATATGGTAATTTCAAATTTTAATTCTAAAACAGTATATATTATTAAATATAAAATAAACTTTTTATTTTGCTCATGAATCACTCTAAAGTTTTATATTCATTTAACTTTACAAGATGTTTAATAGCACTTACAAAGGAACTGTTGGAGTGTCTTTTAATAAAATTTAGTTAATAATTATGTTAAAAGTATACAAACAATACATTACACAGACAATTACTTAAAAAATAAACCTTAGTTACGGGAACACTATAGCTCAAAACTAGTTTTAATCTCTCAAATTATTGCTGGATTTAATAATTAAAAAAAGTCACACTAACATGTTGAGTTTACACAAGTTCTTTGGTTGTTTTTGTTTTCTAATTTTTAATTTTATCAAGTTTATTAAACTAAAGAATTTATAAAAGTTATTTTAAAATAATTGATTTTTCATTATTTAAGAAATTTTTCTATTTAATTTTTATCAATTGCTATTAATTTAAAGGACGGTCCTCATAAACGAGTTGGTAATCCATTGTCAAAAGATTTTCTAATTAAGATATCTGATGGTACCCTTCAAGCTTATGATAGTGGATATGCTGAAAAAGCATTAAAATTTAGTAAGATGATATCTTATTGGAAGAATTCTCATAAAAGAATAGAGTAAGTATTTTTAAAACATTTTTGATAGTTAAAATTTTTATGTTTAATATAAAATAAATTTGTTTTGTTAGCTGAAAACTTTCTGATAGAAAACATGATCATTTTCAAACTAACACATCACTATAAGTTTGTTAAATATGTTTTTCAACAATCTGAATAAGCATTAGTAGAGTATGAACTTAAGTCTAGATTTAAAGGAAATATATTTTTGTTGAAAGTTTTATATGATAATATTTCCTGTTATAAAACATTTCAAATGTAAAACCAAAATTTCTAGAAATTTTGAATGCTGGAACTTTTAGTACTTTTTTGTTTTAGTTTCCTACTACATACTGGCATTTCATCTCCAATTAAAATATCTTGATTGGTAAAAAGATTAAGGCACTCAAATAATCTCACTGAACTGTAAGACTTTGATATTAGTATGGATAAATCCGAACAGGGTTCAAATGTAACAGATGTATGTCTACAATGACAACATTTTAATGTTCTTTTCAATCGTCCTTGTAACAACAGATTATGCATACGTATGATGATACTTGGCAACTTGAACAGAAACCTCACTTTAACTATTTATTGATAGACACACAAACAATATTTACATTAATAATACACAGAAGAAAATCACTTTGATAGGATCTCAAGATTAGCCATCAATTCAGTACATTACTACACTGACAAAAAGAAATTATCATGACATTAAAATTTGAACTCTTCTTGTTTTTATATGTCAGCACTGCCTCTCAACTGCATTGCTATAAACCCAAGATGACATTCTCCTTGAAATATAAAATTTCAACATGAAAGATAGACATATAAACTCAAATATTAAATGTATGGTTAGAGAAGTGTAAATTAAAAATACAAGTTCAGTCATTGTCTAGAGGAAATTTACAAAGCTTTGTAATTGATTGTCTGAATAATCCACCAGCTGATTTTATTGATGATATTCTTAACACAGTTATCATGCATGGAAAAACTTCTACAATGCATTTTCTAAATGCCATTTTAGTGATGGTAAGTGCTCTTTTCTGATCAATACTAAGTCTCCAATCTTAAGATTATCTTGTTGGAAAAATCATTTTGGTTGTTGTTGCAATCACTCATAAATAGACAGCAGATTTTAGGCAAATGCCTATTTTTTCTCTTGGCATATACATGGCCAAGATTTTGTATTAACACTTTTCATGAACATTTAGACCGAAATAATAGTATTTTATAATGCCTAAAATGCCTAATTTGACATTACTGCTTATTTTTGCCTAAAACAAAGTTTAGTCTGTTTTCATATTTTTAAAATGTTTTTAATTTTTCATTTCGTTTTCTTCAAAGATTTACTTTGATTCTTAACATACTGTATTGCTTACATTCCAAGGCTGTTAAAATCTCCCTCCATCATATCTTCCAAAAACAGCAATTAGCCACACCTAGTCTTTTGTCACCAAGTCATAAAATCCCAACTTCTGCTAGAATAACAGGCTGACAGTCTACTGCAAATCAGTTTTATTTTTGTCTTTGAAGTACAGTAATACCCCAAACTTATGCAATAGGTGGGATTGAGTAATAACCATGTAAGTCAAATTTGCTTAAATTGGGGTATAATTCCACATATAAATATATACAAATTATTTTTTTTAATTCAGGCCGGAGACTAAAGAAAACAATAATTTAGAAAAAAATGTTTAATAAAATCTTAGATAATACATATGTATAACAAATTATATTATTAAAATCATAAACTGAAGTTATTTTGATGTAGAAGACTTCATAAAATCTAACAAATTCATCTGACGGCTCAAAGATTTTTTCTCCTGCAAAATTTCCTCTTAGCATGCTAATAATTTTTTTATTTCTCATTTTGTAGAAGAAATGTGTTCTTCGTTGGAGTCTATATTTTCTAAAATTTGTAACCCATTTTCAATTGAACTGAGGCCTTCTGTCAAGTTTCCAACCGTCATTCGATCTTCTGATTGAACTGTGTCTAAAGAATTAAGTTCTTCAATGTCTTGCTCTTGCTCTTGCATTTCTATGAGCTCATCAATTGTCAGCTTCTGATTGTAGGAATCCAGCAGTTCTTGAACGTCATCACTATCCACTTCTAAATTCATTTGCTTGGCAAGATCGACAACTTCTTCAATCACATTACCAATTTCATCAGGCTCTGGCACTGATTCCACCTGCGTTTCAGTGGTGAAAAAAAAAGGACACAGTTTTTTTCAGATGCCATTTAAAGTTTTTTGCAAAACTTAATTCCAAGATTGTCCAATGATTCTTACTGCATGTAAAACATTGAATTGTTTCCAAAAGTCTTTAACAGAGAGCTCCTTGTTTTGTCTCATAGCTTCATGCAGATGTGCAAACAATCGTCTTGTGTAATAAGCTTTGAATGATTTGATGACTCCCTGATTCATCAGTTGAAGCAAGCTGGTTGTATTTGGTGGCAAAAATACAACTTTCATGCATGGGTCAAAATTAGTTAAAGTTGCAGAGAGATGACCTGGTGCATTGCCAATTACAATAGACCCCCTATAACACGGTAGATATGTTTATGTTATATGAATCCGTGTTGTACGAGTCACTTAAATACATGACCCAATCACAGTCCATGTATTTAAGTGACTTGTACAACACGGATTCATATAACATGGAACATATCTATCGTGTTATAGGGGGGTCTACTGTATTAGCATCACTTTAAATAGAATTTGTTTAGATTGGCAATAACATTCAACTTCAGGTATGAAGTGATGACCAAACCAGTCCTCAAAAAGGGAAGCTGTTACCAAGCTTTACGATTCGACTTCCAAATCACAGGCAAGTCAGCTTTAGATTTATTTTTCAATGCTCTTGGATTTTCCAAGCGATAAACTAAGAGAGTTTTTAACTTACAATCACCAGCTGCATTTGTGCCAACCATCACTGTCAATCGATCTTTGACAGCTTTAAAACCTGGAAAGGTTTTCTCTTTGCACGTGATTAAAGTTCTTTTAGGCATCTTTTTCCAGAACAGGCCAGTCTCATCTATGTTGAAAATGGTTTGGCTGGTATAGCCACCTTCGTCTATCATAGCTTTGAATTTCTCTGGATAGTAAGATGCAGCCTCTTTATCAGCACTTGCTGCCTCTCCACTTTCTGCAATGCTATGCCAATTACAGTGACTTTTGAATCAGCTGAACCAACTGTTACTAGCTTTAAACTCTTCATCTTTAGCCACCTTTCCAGCATTCTTTTTCAATCTCTCAAAAATCAGCTTAGCTTGAGAGCGCACTATGTTCTGATCAACAGGATAATTTTTCACATTTACTTGATTATCACACCATAATTTTAACATTGTTTCCATCTCAGCAATAATACTGTGACATTTATGAATGATGCTTGAATTTAAAGATTGAGCATTTTTCACAGCTTCGAGAATTTTTTCTTTACCTTTTATAGTTGTTCCGATCGTCAATTCTGGTAGATCAAACTTCTTTGCCAATTCACAAATTTTCACTTTTGTATCGAAGTCTTTAATAATGTTAACTTTACATTCCAAAGATAAAGTTTTTCTTTTCTTGTTTGATGCAGAAGAAGCAGTTCTACTTTGTTTGGATGACATAGTAGAGTCTCTCAAGTTTCCGTAGATATAACAAACACAGAAATAAATAACTCAAAATAAATTGTAGCTAAGCATTGATTCTGCGCAACATGTCTGAACATGTAAGCTAATAGTGTGGGGGGAGTGAGTAATCAAGAGTGGCACTCAAACAAAAGGCAAATCGACGAGATTTGAAAATCGCGTAACTCCAGGTTCATGTAAGTCAAGGTATCACTTGTGGATGAAATTGTAATGAAAATGCCAAAAGTTAAAACATTAAAGCTTCATTAATTTGACAATGGCTTCAAGAATTCCCTCATTACACATCAGATAGCAAGATTATTCTGTGCCATGTCTGTAATAAAGAGGTCAGTAAAAAAAATTATTTTCATAAATTAAAATATTACTTTGAATTACATATTGTGTGTCTATAGCAAAGTCTACATCACATTTCAGAAATGGACAGGAAAGAGTCACCCTCCCCACTAGTAAAATCTCCTAACATCTATTTTGAAGTCTGAATTTGAATCTTAACACAAGTTAGACATTTTCTAGATATATTGTCAAATGGTATCTCTAGCATTAAGTATCCAATACTTGAATGCATGCTTAAAGTAATTGAAGAATAGCATGTAAATGTGTAATGTGGAACTAAGAAATCAGCACTTGAGATAGTCATGTTTTGGCAAGATGGATAGGATGTTTCTGGTCCTTATGCATTTCTTCATGCTGGAGGCAACTGCCCACCCTGAATTCTTTGTCAATAAATGCTGAATCCATAATTTGGAAAAGAAGCTTACTTTTATTGGAAAGAGAAGGAGAGTTTTTCAATGAAGATATTTTAAACTGAAAGTTTTGAACACATTTAATTCAAAATTTAGGAGTGTGTTCAAGTTCATATCAGAAATTCAGATTTTCTTTCCTTCACTGGTACTTTATTGTTAGAAATGAATCAAAAACAAAATACTGTCTCTTGCTTCAGCTTGGAAAGAATAGAAAATTTATGTAAGAGATAAAGAATGTCACTTGTTTATGTCATTACAGTAGCTGAATTATTGATTTGGGATTTTCTCCTTTTCCCTACAAGAACTTCATCTATTTGTTCATGATGTGAAAGTTGTTGAGAAATACATTCTGGTACTGAGAGAAAAAGCGGTCCATTTCATCACAAGGGAAAACCATTCAACTGCTTCAGGGACAACCCTCTAGAAGCACAGTCTGCAAGATTCTTTTATCTTCAATTGGCTTCCAGTATTAGTTGTGTATTTTTGTAACTTTATGAACAACAAAGGGTTTCCAGCAATTGAGATGTGACAATAACCAGCAAAGGATGGTAATTGAATTGGTCCAGCACCAAATCTTGGAAAGTGATATTTCAAGACTTGACAAATGAAGTTGATGAGTTTAGCCAATGAAACAGCACTACAAAGTCAATAGTCAATCAAAGGAGAGAAGTGAATGTTAGAGGTGCAACCTTGGTTTTGGGTTTTGCTAGCAATTACTTTGAAAGACCATCCCTTGATATGGTGCACATGTAGACAACCACAGTATATACTTTTTCAAAAGCATCACTAAATTCATGTAATTCCATCACTTGGAATCAATTGTCATTGTGCAACAAGAATGTTTGCATTACATGGTGGATCACTTTGAAATTGTCTGCAAAACTCATGTTGTACAATGATGACTGATTCTGACTCTGCAAACTGCAGAACACAAAACAACTCTGTTGCAGAGTCTCCATTTTCATTTATGGTGCTTCCTAGAGGTAGCAGACAAAAAGACATTTGGATGCTGATAGTAGATGAAACTCAGACATTTACTTTATCAATAGGTGTACAATGCATACTTCTCAGGTAATAATTAACATAATTACAGTAATTTAAAATGGTAGCATTCTTTTCAGAATATTATACATTTCAATTTTCTAAACTATAATTATTATCAACAATTGTCATTTTATGTAATTAATACAATTAAATACTTTGCCATAAACAATTTATTTGATTGTAAATTTTTAGTTATTTAATTTTTATTTACGGATTATCTGTTATTTTTCAATTTTATATTTTGTCATTGGTCACTATCTTTAAATTTATCAGAAATTACCTTGCTGAATTGAATATGTTGTTTTTATTTCTGTTCAGTTTATTCTTAACTCAAATGGACTATACCAGTGTTTTTCAACTACTGGTCCATGAAAAAGTTTCACCAGTCTGCAGAAATATATTTGACCACTCTGAAGCTGGTGCAGTTGATTACAGGTGACATTTAAATAGTAATGTAGAGTTACTGTGCATAGTTTGCTACATACAGTAACTCTAGATAAGCATATATAAGCTTAATAAATAAAGCATAATTCATAGTCACATATAATTACTTTATACGTGTAAAATTATCTATAACTTTACTGGTCTGCAATGAGAAAAAAGTTGAAAACACTGGACTATAGATTATTAAGAATGATTTTACAAAAATATTTTTTTAATATACCGTATTTTACGGACAATAAGACGCTACAGACTATGAGACGCACCTTAATTTTTAAGCAATTTAAAAAAAAAAAAAAAATACCTATAATACGCTACAGACTATAAGATGCACCTGAATTTTGGAGGCAATTTTTCGAAGAAAAAAGTGTGTCTTATAGTCCGTAAAATACGGTAATTTTTAAAATAATGTTATAGATAAGTTTCATATAAGTATATTATAAATTTTTATTAATTATTATGCCTTTGTGTCCTTTCTATCTTAATTTAAAATTTATTTTGTATACTAGTACTTTTTTATATATTAACAGGACTTATTATACTGGAAAATATGGATTCAGATATTTAGTCTTACATTTATAATTGTACCAAGAAATGTTTTTTTATTGTTAATTGTAGAAAGTGTCGTTTAAAGGCTTGCTGAGGAGGGACAAACAAGTTCGAAACACAAGTTTAAAGTGTGTGTTCAGGTGAACTAAATAAAGAACATTATTTTTGATCTGTAAGACTAAATATCTGCATCCATATTTTCCAGTATAATAAGTCCTGTTAATATATAAAAAGTACCAGTATACAAAATAAATTTTAAATAAATTTTTATTGTTTAGGTCCCAAATGATTGTTAGTTTAAACAAAAATGAATTACCTCGAGCAATAACAAGGTAATTGTATAAATTAGATGTTTATTTCTTTTTTAATTTTTAATCATATTTAACTAATCAAATATCAATTTCATTTAAGCATTAAAAGACTTGCATAAGAAATATAATTTTTTATATAATCTTATAATAATCTTTTTCATAGTCCATTCTTAGAAGTAACAGCAAAACTGGCTTTAAAACAGCAATTATAGAATATTAAAAAAATTACACAAGTTAAAAATGATCAAAATGTCAACCTTTTATTATAGGATCTGATGCTTTCACAGTAAAAACATGATAAAAATGTTTCACAATATCTGCCGTGTCTCTTAGCCATAACATTTAACTGCTTGGAGCCCTCTCGTAGTCCTTTTGGGTATTCATAATTATTTGCATAAATTTCATGTTTATGAATCAAAGTTTACTGAAACAACATAAACTTATAAACAAATGTTCATTCTCAATATTTAGATTGTTCACAAAGAAAAAAAATAAGGGATTTTTCTGTTTAAAGATGTAGATAATACCAATCTAATAAATATTTTGGGGTGGGGTGTACGATACTATCTAAGATAGAGATATGTTAACTTAACTGCTGATTTTAATAGCAATTGGTCAAATGCTCTAGGAGTGCATAACAAATAAACATCTTTATTTATATATAGATTTTTATATGTAGGCTGCTTTTTTTTTATTTTTTTCAAGCTCTGATGGTTCATAAAAAAAAAAAGAGTGTAAATAACAAAATGAATTTATTACCAAAAGTTAGGTACAGTACAAACATGGTTACTTTTTGACATAATCACCATGAAGATTGAGGCATTTGTCATATCTGTTGACAAGCTTTTCCATCCCCTGTTCATTAGAATGTTGCTGCCAGTGAATTGAGATGGCCTTAACAACATTGTTTTGAAGATTGTCATTAGTCTCAAAACCTCTGCCCTCCTAGCCACTTTTTCTGTTCAGGAAAGAGGTGGAAGTTGCTCGGTGCTAAATTGGGGCTATATGCTGGGTGTTTAAAAGTGGTGAAGACTTTCACCTCTTTCCTGAACTGAAAACATGGCTAGCAGGGCAGCGGTTTGAGGCTAATGGTGATCTTCAAAATGTTGTTAAGGCCATCTTAATTCACTGGCAGCAACATTTTATAACAAAGGGATGGAAAAACTCCTCCACAGATATGACAAATTCTTCAATGTTCATGGTGATTATGTTGAAAAGTAACCATGTTTGTACCTAACTTTGGTAATAAATTCATTTTGTTATTTACACTTGTCTTTGTTTTATGGACCATCAGAGGTTGAAAAAAACCACCCTCATATCTTGCTATTTTGCTATTATAATGAGTTTTTAAATGTGTAAATATTCAATATTTATAAAAGAATGTGTTTTGGGTTTTTATTTTCCATTATTATGTAATTATTTTCTTTATAAATTATTATTTTTAAATTAATATAGAATTAATGGTGAAGTAAACTGAATAAATTAGTATATTATTGAAATAGTGATTTATACTATTGATTTGTAATGATTTCCAAATTTGATGATATTGTAATATATGATTGAAGAAATAACTCAACAGTTCCAAAACTTTTCAAAAACATTTCTTCAAAACTCAGAAAAGCTGATGTTCTAAAATGTTATTGATTTGACACCATCTCTTTGAGCTATTCTATCAGACAAACTCTTTGAGTTTAAAACAGACTCATCTACCTCATCTCAGAAAATTATCTGATAGACTTTTTTTTATTATTAAATTAAAAGTAATATTTCAAAAGGAAATTTTTACTTACAGTATTAATGTATATCAATTATTTATATTCAGAAATGAAAAATATGAAGAAGAAAATATGTATGGAGCAATTTTGCCTCGCCTTATAATAGCAGGAACTGTTACACGTAGAGCTGTAGAACAAACATGGTTAACTGCTAGTAATGCCTATGTAAGTAGTTTTATTGTGTTTTGCCCTATTTAGTATAAATTTATACTAGGTGACATAAATGGTGGATATAGGTTTAAACCAGAATTTAAGGCTGGAAATCTTGATTTTTCAATTTATACACCAGCATATATGGTAGTTTTTATTTTTACAGAGGTAACTATTTCAGATAGTGGAATATATATATATATATTCAAATAGTTACTCTAGTAAATAGAATAAAGAATTGTAAAAATTGCTAATTTTGTGTATGGCTTATGAGTCATGACCAAAAATTAAAACCAGTTGTTATCATGATTGATAAGTTAGCAATCAGTTCAGAACATACTTTTAAATCTCTCTGTTTATTTATTTAAATAATAATCTTTTTTTTTTTGTTTGTTTGTTTGTTTGTTTGTCATTAGCCAGA
Organism: Centruroides vittatus; assembly: GCF_030686945.1. NCBI lineage: Eukaryota > Metazoa > Arthropoda > Arachnida > Scorpiones > Buthidae > Centruroides > Centruroides vittatus. Next base: position 954,329 of record NW_027122438.1, on the reverse strand, counting down.
TCGAGTTGGGAGTGAGTTAAAATCAATGATTCAGTCACCTCCAGGATATCATTTTGTTGGTGCTGATGTGGATTCACAAGAATTATGGATTGCATCACTTTTAGGCGATTCACATTTTACTGGAATTCATGGTAATAATAAATATATGTAAAATAGTTATTGTACTTATTTTTATTTTTAGATTTGATGTGTCTTATAATGTGCCTTACAATTGCCTTGTAAAATTGAAGAAATATAATAATATTTAATAATGAAATTTTTATTTTTAGGTTGTACGGCATTTGGCTGGATGACACTTCAAGGGAAGAAGAGTAATGCAACTGACATGCATAGTAGAACAGCCTTATCTGTTGGAATTACCAGAGAACAAGCTAAGGTCACTTATTTTTTAAAATCATATTTAATATTAAGTATAAATTTTCAATTATTAATAACTTATTAATAAATATAAGTTATATATAAAATAAGTTACTATATATTTAAAGATTTTTAACAAAAGATTTAAAGTACAGTACATTTATCTATAAACATTTTTTTAGTTTACCTTATATACATGTTGATTTTCATTTCTGTGAGTTATAATTATATATAAATTATTAATAAGTGATTATTAAGGTATTTTATAAGAGGATACTATAGCTTATAAAATCTGTATGTTACAATAAATTGGATTTACATAAGAGTATTTAATTTGCTGTTGAGAGTATTTTTTAAACTCTATTAATAGAGAATAAAATTTAGTTATTTATTCTATACTAATACCTTATATTAGCAGAATGCACAGTTCTAATTTTAAAATTATAGTTTAAATATATAAATTATTTAATGTTTACATCAAAAAGTATTAGTGTAAGTGATAGAGTCAAAAATAAACCAAACTTTTAATATAACTTATATTATGTTGTTAGTATTAAGTGTTTACAGAAGACCAAATTCAAAATAAGCAGACAAAAGTATTTAGCAGATGCCTCCATCTGCTAAATACTTTTGTCAGCACTCATCCTATTTATCAAAGCAATCCTGGAAGCTGTTTTTATGTTGTCTTTAAGGGCTTTGTTGCTTCAGCTTAACCATCAGTCCTGGTTAATGAATATCTGGCACAGAAGAGCATAACGTTAAGGCTTCAGCCTACTTCTCTTCTCTGGGAACCCAAGGATTGAATTTAGATAATCAGGAATTTTTCAGGGATTGGATTGTTTCAGATGTATAGGCCATGTATCCTTCACTCAGTAATTGTGGACGTGGCTGAACACAAAATGAACCTGAAAAAAATGGCCATTTTTAATGAGTCCAAAAAGAAAAAGTTGCAGCAATTCCATACAAGTTAGTTGTTCTGCAATTTTGTTGTACAACAAAGTCAGTTTGTAGAACATAGAAATGGAGGGCACATAGACCCATATCTTAATTTACTTGTTAGTTTCACCTTTTACAGTTGTAATTGAAATTTGTTTCTTAATTCCCAAAATTTGTTAGAAAATGTATGTAATATGCACATTAAGATGCTGTTTGTGTATGTCCATGATTCACATATGCAAGCAGCACCAAACTTTGCCCTAGCAGTTGAATTTTGAGTAAAATCTTTACTCAAAAAATTGAAACTGTATGCATTAGTTAAATCTCAACTAAATTTGGTAAGCATATAGACAGTATGTCTGTATATATTTAGTTGAGATTTATCCAATAGTTCTTTCTACAGAGTGCTTTTGAATAATCACTCTTGTAATGGTCATGATGATTATTGTTATTTATTTTTTAAATTTATCTCAATATAATCTTAAAATCTAGTGAATATGATATTGTGTATGTCACACAATCACAATGCTTTTATCCATATAAAAGTTGAATAAAGCCATTTTTATAATAGCAGAGATTATGCTTCTGTTCTATACGGTAAAAGTGGATTTTGTAATTTACAGATAGTACATTTTACACACCAACAAAGTGTAATGCAAATTTGAATCATCTTTAGATATTACATAATGGAAGAAAGTAAAAATTTGTTTGTAGAACCAAGTACTCCGATTAATTGTATTATTTAATATCTTTATTCCAAATATTAAACTTGAACTTATTAAACAATAAAGTTAACAAAAGCTTCTGGTTCTTCAAAAACAAATTTTATTTTATTTCATTATGTAATATCTGAAGATGATTTAAATATGCATTGTAGATATTGTAATGTAAACAAAGTATATTTAAAAACACATGACTGCAGAACATCCTTTACTTGACAATTTATTACATTTGTCAAAACATTTCTTCAGTTGGAACTGTAATGTGTAAAATTCTAAAATAGAAACTTATAATGACATTATTCTAAAAGGGAGCTATGGCCCGGAATACTTTTTATTACAAAACATTTTAAATAATGATAATAAATAAATAAATAGTAATAAAAAAGAGACTGGTGGCCTGAAATACTTTTGTTTTTTTATAAAACAGAACAAAAGTATTCTTGGCCACTACTCTTTTTTGGAATAATATCATGAATTTATATTTTAGAATTTTATGTTACGGTGTCAACTGAAGAGGAGCTGTGCTTGAAACATGTTTTGGCAAATGTAAGAAATTGTCAAATAAAGGATGTTGTGCAGTCATGTGTTTTTAAAAACATTTTTATTAAATGTGTTAATATTGCATGAAAAACTAAAAATATTGTGTTCTGGTATAAAAAAGATATAATTATCATTAGTTGACTGATTATAATACAGTTGATTTCTTAATCCATCTTTACTATGTATTTAATATAATAAATTATTATGCTATTTAAGTTTATTAATTTTATATAATATTAATAGTTTGTTAAATCATTAATCATTTTTCCTTTAAATTATCCTAAATAAATTGTATTATCAACATCAACATTTTTAGATAATTAATTATGGTCGGATTTATGGTGCTGGTCAACCATTCGCCCAGCAGTTATTAATGCAATTCAATCATCATCTAACACCAGAAGATGCTAAACAGAAAGCTAAAAAAATGTATACAGAAACTAAAGGAATTAGAAAACTGTAAGATAATACAAAACAAATCTTGATTAAATTTTCTGTTTATTTGAAATATTGTTTATAGTGTATACACAAATAACACCTATTATTTGAATATATGTATTACTTTTAGAGTTAATGAGTTTGAAGATGATAATGATGAACAAGATATAATTTTAAGAAATAAATTTAAAAAAAGAAAATGGATAGGTGGAAGGTAATTACTAATTGTATAGAATTTTTTTTATCAACAATAAAAAAAATGCTAATAATATAGATATTATTAATAATTTATTTTAATAGTGAATCACATATGTTTAACAAATTAGAAGAAATTGCACAATCTTCAGAACCTCGAACACCAGTGCTTGGTTGTCGAATCAGTAAAGCCTTAGAACCTGAAACTGTGGATAAAAACGTATGTAATATTTGTGTTAATTTTTTGTCTTTTTACAAATTTTTCACTTTTTTAAGAATATGTCAAAACAATGAATCTTTCTTACAAAACAAAAATTCAGCTCATAACACAAAATGATGGGAAAAAACACACATTTTCAATTGTCTTTAGCAATCATCTTCAAGTAAAAAACATATACTATGGAAATGGATATCAGAATAGAACAAGAGATGGAAAGTTATAATTTAAAAAATAAAACAAATAATATCTGATTGCTAGTCGATGGTCACGTGGTTGCATCAGGATGTAAAAAGTAATATTAACCCTTTCTCTCCCATGTGACGATATATTGTCAATGAAAAATTTGTTCAATTTTAATTAAAAAATTCTTATCTTAGATGGCAGTACTTTACAGTACTGTATGTACATGCATTGTTACATTGTGTTTTATGTATTTTTAACTTGATGATAGTGTGTTATTATGTATATATATATATATATAAAGATAAAGCATAGCCAAAAGTGTTTTCCAGTTTTCCACACTTAAATAAAATATATTGGGTTGTTTGGAAAATAATTTCGTTTTTTTATTACTAGAGGAATTAGATATATTTTTACCAGCCAATTTTATTTTAAACCACATTTTCATTATATACTTCGACAGCTGACATTTTAAGGCTTACTTGTAAAAAATTTTGTTTGATTCTGTACAATTGTTTTTTTTTTTTTTTTTTTGGTGTCCCATCAAATTTGGAAAATCGAAAGCATCATTTTCGGCATATTTTGTTTTTTTATAACTAAAAACCAAAATGCTGTTCAAAGAAGAAAAAAATTGTGGTACATGTTTGGAGAAGATGTGTTGAGAGAAAGACAGTGCCAAAACTGGTTTACAAAATTGCATTCTGGCAATTTTAATATCAAAGATACACCACATTCTGGATGGCCATTTGAAGCCAATGAAAAAAAAATAAAGGTACTGATTGAAGCAATCTGCCATATAACAACACGTGAAATCACTAAGAGATTAAATCTGTCAAATTGAATCGTTTATTATTACTTAAAATGAATTGGTTTCGTTTCAAAGCTTGATATATGGGTTCCACATGTTATTAAAGAGAGATGCTCTCTATGGTGGGATTTTAAAGAAATTTTGTTTTTGAGCTTTTACCAGACAATTTAACAATTGATTCGAAAGTGTACTGCCATCGAGTAAACAAATTGAGTAATATCATCAAACAGAAAAGGCTAGAATTGATCAACAAACAAAGTATAGTGTTTTACCACGATAATGCCAAATTTCACACAAGTTTGGTAACTTGTCAGAAACTGTTGTAGCTTAGATGGGATGTGTTATCACACCAACCATATTCGCCAGATTGGGCACATTCAGATTATTACTTGTTCTGGTCTATACAAATTTTTTTTAACTGTAAGACATTTACTTGAAATGACAATGTCAAAAATCACTTGGATCAGTTTTTTGTAAACAACGATCAAAATTTTTATGAATGTGAAATCATGCTACTACCAGAAACAATGACAAGAGGTATTTGACCAAAATGGTTAATATATAATTCAATAAAATATTTATTTATTACAAGAATATTGCGTTTATTTTTCTATGGAAAAAACGAAATTATTTTCCGAACAACCCAATAAAAACATTTTTGGCTTTGCTTTTCTGATGAGCATTTCATGATTTTTACTGAATATACTTATTGCATTATTTTGTAATTATTTAAAATTTTACTGTCTGTAAGATATATATACAGTATAGAAAATATATTATAATTTCTGTATAGTCTTGTATATTTGTTATTTTTTCAAAACAATGAAAAAACACGTGTGATTTTTTCATTATATCTCTTCTTCATTTGTTCAGGCTTGACTACTCTGCATCATCATATTTTTCAGATTCCTCTACCATTTGTCAAAATAAATGCTTATTGTTTTTATTATTTTAGTGTATTTTTTTAATGGGTTTTTGTTATTAAGGATGACATTTATAGTCTTTTCATCTTTGCCAATAATATTTTAATAAAATAAAATTTTTTGGCAGTTTTAGATTAGTTGAACTTACTACTTCAATAGCAGTGTAAACAAGAATTTTGTATAATTTTTGAACTAAACTATGTACAAATTTTTTCTAAAACTATACAATTAGCCTGTGTTAAAAATTCATTGGCTTTATGGTTGAATTTTAGGTTTTGATGAATAACAAATTGGTTAGTTTTATCTGTCACTAGAAGACATAAACCATTAACATATGAACAAATTAAACATTTTTTCAATGTGGCTAGTAACCTAGCAGAACAAGACAATGACATGTTATGTTACTGGCAATTATGGAGGATGTAAAGAAATCTAGGATCTAAGTATCCAATGATTGTAAAGAGGATGTGACTGCAATAATTGGTAAAATGAGAAAAGTAATATCACTGTGTTTGAGTTTTGGTATGTATTTTGTATCTTTGATAATATGTTATAAACAAAAGCAAGGATATCTATATTAGAAAAGTTTGGAATTGGCAATTTTTAATGATATTTAGGCTGCAATTTGAAAAACTGTAGACCTATAAATTTCCACTGTCAACTGTCCATCCATCTGTCTTTCCTTAATCTCAAGAACAAAGTTAGATAGATGAAAGACAAAACCAGATATGAAAACCTTAGGGGCAGGAGACCCCAATTAACTATATATGAACTTCTGATGCAAACTGGAAGTCATGTTATTTTAATTCAAAAATTTTTCCTGAAAGGAGTTAGTTAGATGACCAGCATGACTCTATTGTTGGGACAGCTACTACTAATTTGAGGTGGACAGCATATATTTCAAATTAAATAAATTAAAAAATATGATTAAAAATTGCAGCCTGGCAATGTGACGATGTCACAATAAAATAATTATTTAATGTTATTAATTATTTTATTGTGACGATGTCACAATAAAATAATTATTTTATTGTGACATCGTCACATTGCCAGGCTGCAATTTTTAATTGTATTTTTTATTATCATATTTGTTATTAGTTGAAAAGTTTCAACTGCCACTTTTGTTTCTCATAACTGAGAATTCTAAGACTTCTGTTTTGTCTTCTTGAAAGTGCAATAAATTGACATGGATTAGTGATATTCAGTCCATCTGGTTAGACAGTATTTTTTCAATTTCAAGTGCCTCACCTCTAGTATATTTCAGATATAGCTTATTATGGAGTAATCTGTTATCTGAGGGAATTGAGAAAGAAATGTAAGGATTCAATAGTTTCCAAGCAATTTCTGAGAGATGAAATGTTAGTGATTGAACTTAACAGTAATACCTCATTCACACTGAGCGTTTCAATCCTGATCGACTCGAGAGTTTTTGAAACTAGATCCACTCATAAGAGAGTTCCTACAATCCCATGTGCGTAAGAAGAAACAAGATGGCTGCGGAACATGTGTTGGGCTATCAACAGTGAAATAAAAAAGATATTTGGAGAGATGATGAGATCTGGCTATTATTAGATATATGGCAAGAAAAAGTATTTATTTCTAACCAAAACTTCCATTTTGTTTCTTGGTGTTTGTGACTTATCGAGTAGATATGTCAGTTTTATCATTGCATGCAATATCCGTATTCTTCTCAAACAGGCTGTCTGTGCGAACAGCTTGATGTTCGACTGGCAACAGTTGCAATCGAGATCAAAGTGAATCATGGATTGGGTACGAATGCATTATAAGATTAAGGCTATGAAGTGGTACAATGAATGTAAAAAACTAGATGGCAGTCTGTGTGAATGTAGGCTTGAGCTCCATATCTTTGATCATATGAATATGATAATGTATAAAAATAAATAAAAGCCATGTGATTGGTTATTTATAAATTTTAAAAAATTAAAAAGTCTAAAAGATACTTAAAGTTCTCTTTTAAACTAGCGAGTTAAAAATTACTCAGTTTTTCCTGACTTCGAAGAAACTCAAAACACACAAGTGGAAAGAATTGAAGTTAACAATCACCTACTTTATTAAACCTTTTCACCATATGCATTTCACTTTACAGCCTCATCAGTGGTTATTTTGTTTAACATTATCTGTGCTCTTATATTCCACTAACATGTCCCAGCATGCATCTATGCTGACTCCCGTATTCAAATTAATGGTGTTTGCATAATTGTTCCACAATATGTCTTATAAGTACAATTTCTATTTTATACAATATTTTTATATTATTATAGTCAATAGTACAAGTTTTATTACAACAATGTTGATACCAGGGTGATTCTATTCTTTTCAGTCATATTGTTGCTTCGTACTCTTTCAATCTTATTCCGAGTTTTCTTCCTGTCTCACCGATGTAAACCTTGTCATCTGTACATGTGCATTGTAGTTTATAAACAACTCCGGCCACATCCAAAGGATTCTTCTTAAGTGTAGTATTTCCTTTATTAATTAAATAAATACTTTTACTAAGTCTATTACTTTGTTTTCCTATCAAATTCACTGGGTGGTTACCTAAGCAATATTTATATTTTCCATACAGATTTTTAACATAAGGAATTTTAATAAATACATTATCAATTTTTCTATTTTTAACATTATATCTATTATTAATGTAAAAGTCATGCCATTTATATATGAGTTGTCGTGGATAGTTGTTTAACAAAAATTTCTTAAAAACTTCTTTAACCTCAATATCTATATATTTTTGTAAAGATGTTCTATTATATATTTTCTGCAATTCCATAAGAAATACATTTTATTTAATTTTTTCAGGACAGTATGATCTGTAATTGATTATCTTATTGATATTACATGTCTTTTCATACTTACAGAACAATACTTTTTCTTTCTGTTTTGTTATTATGCACATCCAAGTATTTAATCTCATTATGTGTCTCATCTTCGTAAGTAAAATTGATGTTTTTGTTCAAAGTATTCACATAACTTTTAATGTTCTGTGCTGTAGTAATATCAGAATCACATAAAATCAGTATGTCATCTACATACCTTGCATAGAAGACTATACCTTTAAATTGGAAGATTTTTTCATCAATTGAGATCATACAAATTTCAGCCAACTTCAGGCCCACAACCCATTGCTATTCCATCTTTCTGGCGATAGTACTTTGTTGAAACTGCAAAATAGTTATTTTTAAAGATAAAATTTATAAAATCCAAAATGTAGTCTGGTAAATTAAATCTGCTTAAATTTTCTACAATAAAATCCAAATGTATTGAAGGGTACATCGACTTCACATCTAAACTAACCAATCTGAAAGAATCTTTAATTTGGCCATATGATAGTTTTGAGATTAATTGATTGGTATTCTTAACACTATATTTAGAATATGGTATGCATTGTAAATAATCTTTGATGTAATGTTCTAAGTTATACATTACAGTATGCCTGAAATCAGCTAATAGTCTATAATGCCTACCTACCTTGTGAGTAAGTCTGATGTTGAGTTGAGGGGTTCATACATTACTGCAATTTCCTATTTTCTTATATTCTTGAATCAAACGTTCTTGTTTATGTATTTTTATCAACTTATTTAGTTTCTTCTTGATTTCTTCAAAAGGATTGTGAGGTAATAATTCGTATTCCTCCGTAGAAACTATTCATTCTTTCTCTGATTGTAAATCTGAATTATTAATTATTATGAGGGCATGAGATTTATCCACTTTGATGATGGATATGTTTTTACTTTAAAAAAAAATAAAATAAAATAAATATGATAAATCAATGCCATAATGTTGAAAAATTTTTATTTCAATTGTGGTTAGATTTTTTCCATGAAGTTTATCTCAGATAGAAAGCCAATAAAATCTTTAACCATACATTTGTTACCTATAAGCAACTCCACATCTTCCATACTCTTTCCAGCAAAAATTTTTAATAGGACAAATGTTTGCTGTAAAGAGTACAGGTGTGACATTGCTTATTATTAAAATGTTCAAGCTTCTCAAAAGTACATCATTTGGTATCTTTTTTATCATATAATACAAAAATATGGAAAGTTGCTTTAAACAAAAAATGTTTGATGTTTTGTCAACTATTGGTGAGAAAATTTTATTAATAGTTTCTTCTAGTATTTTTTATAAAAAATAGAAATGATTTCATTTTGGCTTACATTACTTGTATACATGGCATTTTTTTGATGAGATTACGTATGTTTTTCCAGTAAGTCATCTGATGTAGTTTGATACCTGAGAAGAACCCAGAAAGTTGCAGCAAGCACTTCAAGTGTTATTTGACCATCTTCGTTTAAGCCTCAAGGCTAAATGTTGCTGTTCACAAAGTTTAACCATTTCTACAGTGATTGAGTTTCTTCTTGGGCAAAAAGAAACTCCTTTCAGCCATTTTTTTTATTTAACAAAGCATTCAGTCATTTACTGGATATCTTTTACTAATAACACAGAAAAAACAAGAGTGTGAACTAAAAATGAAAATGCTTATGTCAATGGTATTTTCCTATTTTATTGAATCGCATCTTCATTCAAAATTTTTATTTAACAATAAATTCTTTACAATATTGCTAAGTTATTATTTTATTTGTTAACCTGCCAATTTCTAACTATAAACATTTTACTTTGCATAGAAGTACTGTTTATATATCTTTATGGAACATTCTAGAAATTTCTACTATATTCTACAAAATTTATTTTTTTTTTGATAACTTCTATGACCTTTCATTTATTGTTTTCAGTAACAAAGCCTATTTGAATTTTCTTGGAGCTCCTCAAATTGTTTGTTTATAATGCAGTCGACTTCACATAAGTTGACACCCCAAGGGGAAATGGAAATGTGTCGAGTTATCTGATGTGGCGACTAAAGCGAAGTCGGAAAAAAAACCACAAAACTACAATTAGGAAAATACAGTAGTGCGTTATACAGTAGTATAGGCTTACAATACATTGTGTCCTCCATTTACAATTACTCTGTAGATGAAAAACTGAAAAATTCGTTGAGTGTTGTTTGTTTTGAGCACTTAACTGTCTTGACTTTCTTTTTCAATGATCCTGAACACCTTTAAAACATCATCTTTACAATTGTCAATTGTTGGCAAGTAACGTCAGGATTCTTAATGCCTCTAGCATGAGAAAATGTAAAATTGGATTCTGGTACGACATTGATGTAGATTTTATATTTTCTTTTTGTTTATCTGTTATTATTTTATACATAAAAATACATAAAATGTTAAGGCATTTTTATTAATATGTATATTTATATATTAATAAATCAATTATTAATAAATCAATTATTAATAAATAAATCAACTCCCCTTCTGAAAAAAATGAGTTTGCACCACATGTGTGGAGTGAATTCATTTTTTCAGAAGGGGTGACAACTTATCAGAGTGTGGGACAGAAAAAGTATGTTGACTTATCCAGTGGTGATGAGTTAAACGGTGTCGAATAAACCGGAGTTTTTTAACATGTAAATCAGCCAGGACCACAGAAAACTGACTACTTAATCAATGGTGTCAAGTTATCTGGGTGTTGACTTATGCAGACTTGACTGTATTTTCTTGAATTTTTTAACTCTTTTGTAATTATTTTTTCTATCTTGTAACATTGTTATTAAGCTTTAATTAATTTAATGAGTTGTGTTTTTTCTGTATTACGCTCCTCAAAAGTGAAATTTCAACATCACAAAAGAATGTGCATAGCCACATGCAAATTGCAGGACAAGTAGAAGTGTCATACTCTAATGCATATGCAAATGATTAAATTTGCATATGCATTAGAGTATGTGGTACCCAGTCAGCTTGGGCTGTAAATGTTATCAGAGATGGTTTGCAGCAGCTGAACTTTCAAAGAAGTGTAGAAAATGCCTTGGAGATGACAGCAAGCTGAATATCACAGTTAATGGCTGGTGAATGAGACTGTATTCTGGAGCTGCATGACCTCGGTTTGTCGATGTATGCAATTGCCATGTGTGTTGGTCACAATGTGAGTACCATCCAGCAATAAGTAACATGATGGATGCAGGAACTTCTGCAAACATGCCAAAGAAGGCATAGATTGTGCCAGTACGTGACAGAGTGCACAGACCGGCAGATTCTCTGAATGGTCCATTGGGACCTATTTGCTACAGTACATGACATCAAAGCAACCTGTTACTATCAACGAGTGGATCCGTGTCCATCAAAACTGTTCACAACAGATTGCATGAAGTTGCCATGCCATTAACTGCTCAACGTAAGGCTGCACGCTGGCATGGTATTGTCATCATCACAGCTGGACCACTGAATGGTATTGGATATTGTTTATGGATGAATCCCATTTCTGTTTGTGGAGGAATGACAGTCATGGATGGGTGTGGCAGTATCCCAGCGAATGCTACATGCCAGTCCTTTTTACCAAATGTAACACCAGTCCCACACTGGGCATCATGGTTTGGAGAGGCATCATGTTCAATCAGTGGACAGCTCTGATGTGCATTTCTGGTACTCTGACAGTGGACCAATACATCACACAAATTGTGAGGTATGTGGTTCTGCCACTGGTGCAGGCTGCATCCAACATTGTTCCAGCAAGACAATGCTTGACTGCATGTCTTCCAGCAAACTCTCACCAACATAAACAGAATTCACATCCTTCCCTGGCCAGCAGCCTTGCCAGATCTCTCGCCCATCAAACAACTGTGGGACTTCCAGCATGAGGTACACCAGGGACCACAGTGGATGCAACTTGGCAAGGGATACATCAAACAACCATTAATCTCCTCATTAATAATATGCCTCACCATACAGCTGTTTCTGAGGGATCATATTTGTTATTGAATGAACAGATATCTGTTGCATATGTCTCTTACTTCTGCTGGTCCTGCAATTAAAAATTTAAATAAAGAAATAATAGTCCTCAAAAGTGAAATTGAAACATCACAAATGAATGTAGCTATGTGCATTCATCTGTGGTGTTTCGATTTCACTTTTGAAGACTATTATTTTTTTATTTAAATTTTTAATTCTTTCCAAATAGAAAGTTAAACCTTAAACTTCCCATGTGCATGACTACCCCAAAAATAAAGACCAACAACTGCCGAATTATCGGGCTAGCAAATGGCTATAGTAATATTAATAATTTAAGTTAATTTGGTACTAGAGTTAGGCGTTAGGTGCCATCTCTTGCTAAATTTAATAATTAGAATTTTAATTAAATAATTTAAATAAATTTAGGCTTAACTGGAAGAAAAGAATCGGCCCGAAGCGGGATTCGAACCCGCAACTTCTGCTATCCGTGCAGACACGTTACCAGTTACGCTACCCGAACCTTCGGTCCGATCCTCCCCTTCCAGTTGATATAAGATTACCGTACGACCATCGACAGCTATTACAATGCCGGCTGGGGACACATTAATTGCCCACGTCCTCCCAAAGGCACTCAACCGGCCATCGCAAACCCCGGCAAGGCGTATACATATAAATAAACAACAACTAACCCGTTATATATAAAGACCAACAAAGATAATTCGGCAGTTGTTGGTCTTTATATATAACGGGTTAATTGTTGTTTATTTATATGTATACGCATTGCCGGGGTTTGCGATGGCCGGTTGAGTGCCTTTGGGAGGACGTGGGCAATTAATGTGTCCCCAGCCGGCATTGTAATAGCCGTCGATGGTCGTACGGTAATCTTATATCAACTGGAAGGGGAGGATCGGACCGAAGGTTCGGGTAGCGTAACTGGTAACGTGTCTGCACGGATAGCAGAAGTTGCAGGTTCGATCCCGCTTCGGGCCGATTCTTTTCTTCCAGTTAAGCCTAAATTTATTTAAATTATTTAATTAAAATTCTAATTATTAAATTTAGCAAGAGATGGCACCTAACGCCTAACTCTAGTACCAAATTAACTTAAATTATTAATATTACTATAGCCATTTGCTAGCCCGATAATTCGGCAGTTGTTGGTCTTTATATATAACAGGTTAGTTGTTGTTTATTTATACCCCAAAAATAATTTGGTAATTTATAAGTATATTTAATTACAGAATTTGGATTGTTATATTTTGTTTCTGTATGTATGTGTTTTTAATAATAAAATTATTTTATGTTATAAATCTATATTTTTTAAAAATGAAATGTGTATTTCTAATTGTTTTTGATTTGATAAATATTAAAGTTTGCTAGAAACATGATGTGTATTAATAAGAAACTGTATGCTAAAAAATTTTTAAGTTGTTACATTTCTTTTGGACTCACTTCTGTCTAATTCATTTATTGTTTTATTGTTTAATTTGATATTTGTGTAACTATGATAATAATTTTAAGATAATTCTAGATGTGAATTGAATTCATTTATTATAAGATATAATTATTGTTTTAAAAAATACAGTTATATTAATAATGTTAATGAATTTCAATTTTTGTAGTTCATGACAAGTCGTATAAATTGGGTTGTGCAAAGTTCTGCAGTTGATTATCTTCACTTAATGCTTGTGTGCATGAAATGGTTAATAGAAGAGTATGGAATAAATGGAAGATTTTCTATAAGTATTCATGATGAAGTACGCTATCTTGTTCAAAGTGAAGATCGCTATCGGGCAGCTCTTGCATTGCAGATAACAAATTTACTTACTAGAGCAATGTTTGCACATAAAGTTGGAATGAATGATTTACCTCAGGTAATCTATAACTTTCTATAAGTTAATAAGTATTAATAAGTTACATAATGTATTAAATTTTTTAAAAATCTAGAATATGCTTCTATTACGATATAATATGTAAATAATAATTTTTTAAATTAATAGAGCAATAAAGCTCATATCAATTAAGGTTCCCAATTAAAGCCAAAATTTAAGCTTGGTAAATTCACAGAAATAGTAATGAAAACGATCAATTAAAAAATAATTTTTTAATTAATAATAAAATAACATACTTTCAAACAGTTTTTTCTTAAGCATCGTGTAAAGTTATCTGTTTTGTGAAATAATTTTACTGTCTTTTATAATATTATTTTCATTTGCCTTTTAAAATAGTTTAATCTATATTTATTAATAATTAATTTTTCAATTATATCAAAGAATTGACAAAACTAGCCTGACAGTTAAATTTAATAAGTTTATTTATCAATAAATCTTGAAAATTATGTCAATTTCTTAAATAAAAATTTATTGAACATTAACATTATAATCTTAACTTTCTATTTTAATTATAAATTGTTTCCCTGTGTGATGCATTCATCTTATATAACCTAACTAATATAACTGTCAGATGATTTTTGCTCAACCATATATATTTGTTATCAATTAAGTGATAAAAGAAATTATATGAAACTTATATACTGATTAGAATGATTTTATATTAGATAAAACTATGTAAATTTAATCTAGATGTAAATTTAATCTAAGATTAAATTTACATAGTTTTATCTAATATAAAAGGATATCAATACTCAATACAATACAATCAATACAAATATAATCATATGCAGAAGGACTTTGACTCATCTCCATTTCATTACAGAAACTGTAAATACCAAAAAATGCTAACTTAAGGAGTCTTGTAGGTTTGTTTAGATTAGTTTTGTTTTGAGATGTTGTACTGCACTGTACATTATTGTCAGATCTGCAGAACAAAAGTTAACAAAACTGATTATGTAATGATATAGCATATTCCATTATATAATCAGTTTTCTTCTAATCCATTATATAAATATATATTATATTATATAGAAAATATAACAGTACTTCTTAATCTATTGTTAGTACATTAGTGTTATAATTTTGAGATAATTTCTGAATTGCTTTTTGTATTGCTCTCTTGTTTTTTTTTTTTTTTTTTTAACTTAAAAATGTCCAAATTAAATAATGATTATTTTAATTTTTCATAATCATTACTATTGAAATAAATAAACTGTGATGAGTTTTTTTTTTTTTTTTACTTTAAGGCAAATTATGTTACACAGTTTGCCATTTCAGATTTTTTACAATAGTTGAAAATTGTCAAAAATTGGATGCTAAGAGACAGAGACCTTTGAAGCACTTGGCAAAAACATACAATTTGTTAATTAATTCACACAGGGAGAATTGATAAACTTATTATTAGAAGTAGTCAGAGTATAAAAATATGAGCAAATAGAATGTATAACAGATAACTCATGTAAAGAAGTTTTGTTTTGGCACTTTTCTGGTTAAAATAAATATGAACATTATCAATTTAATTTGACAGAGTTTTCATCAAACTAACCAGTGACACTATTCCATCATTCCAAATATTAATACATTACTTTTAGTGACTGCACCAGCATCAGGTTAACAAAGTATATGTTCTATTTTTAATGTTACACTGTTCTACATTCTGTTTTTTTTTTTTTTTTTTACTGTAGATCTGATGATGAGATATGTAATGTCTTGAGAAACGTTTAAATCTGAATAAATCTACAAGACTTCTAAAATTGTTTAACATTTTTTGATTGTTATATTTTCTTGATTACATCTGATTTACTTTGAAGTTTTAGGTTTTTTTTATAAGTTTTCTTTATTTTGAATTGCTAAAAAATTTAAAACTAACTAATGAAAAGTTTATTCATATATTAATAAAAAATGATTAAATGCAATTTAATATCAATGTATTACTGATAAGACTTACTTTAGATTTATGATCGTTTACTTTATAAAAAATTTGGATATTTTTTCATAAAGTAAACCATCTAAGATTTTTGTAATATTTATTATTTATATTAATTATTTTAATAAATAACAGTGTGTGTTAAAAGTATAGTGTGTTAAAATAATTGATATTTAATATGCCTCACCATACAGCCGTTCCTGAGGGATCATATTTGTTATTGAATGAACAGATATCTGTTGCATATGTCTCTTATCCATTATAGTGTGTTAAAATAATTGATATTATAAAATAAATGAATATAGTGGTACACATTAAAATATAATCTAAAATTTATAATGAAGGAAATATTATAAGTAAATTAAAATTTAGCATATTTTTATCCACTATTAAGTATTGCTTTGTGTGTTTATGTAAATGTACATGTTCATATACAGTACATACATGTTTTGTATGTGTGTGTGTTTATAGTGGCCCCATTTTAGTGTCTCTATAATGCCATCCTCTCCTAATACCAAAAAATTGGTGTGAATGGATCTTCTACTATCTACATAACATAGACATTCCTGAAATTTTTCCACCTTGTTAAGTGGCAAGAAATGGAGCTGCCATTTTTCTTTTAACATACATCTCATTGAGCAATTTTTACTTATTCATGCCCTTATGCTTCAAAAATAAGAAAAATATTAAGCATCTAAGGAATTTTGAAGGTTCAAACTGAGCCTTAGTTTGTGTTGAGTTTATATTTAGTTTCTGTTTGTGCCTTTGTCAGAAATAAGCACTACAGGTAGTGTGGCAGACCCTTTGGAGTTGTCACAATGGGTCAGAAGTAATTCAGCTGTTCAACTCTTTACATCCTGAGTACCTTGAGGAGACAAGAATTTTCTGTATGATGTGTCTTTACTAGAAAATCAGAGATAAGGATATATAAAAGACAATTTGCTAAACCATTGTTTTGGTCTGAGTGTTCTGTTCTAACAGTCTGCTAAAAGCACAGTATTGATTAGGGTTTCTCATTTCCCGGTCTTTTGCTTGTCCCAGAATCCCGGGATAAAAGTGAACTGTTTCCCGGGATCCCGGGAAATCCCGGACAAAATTAATTATTTTTAAGATATACAAGATGTCATGAAATCAAATGATATATTTTTTCGTTTTTTAAAGTAATTTAATACGTTCTGCAACCTCCAAAATCATATTAATAATGCTGTGTAAGATATATATTAAAAATTATCTTAGAATTATGTAGAAATTTTCACAAATAGAAAAAATTTATTAAAGTTTGCTGGAAACTGCATACAACAACAAAAAAATGACTTTGAATTGAGTTGAAAATTTAAAGAAAAATGAATTTAGATCAAACTTCTAACTTAGAAGGTAATTTTTGATTTTTTAAATAAAATATAATACAAAATATTGTAAATATAGATTTTAAAAAGCAAAGATGGTTGATACTCCGATCATTCAATCTGATTCTTATTTTAGTAATGAAAAGTCTTGCTACCGAGAATGCCTTTACCGATTCAATTGATGTGATTGGAATCGTGTTTAATGCATTTAAGAGAAGACAAATATTATGTGTTTTCATCTGTATCCTGAAAGATTTCTAGTTTATTTTCGAGATTGTAGTACTTCTTTTGTTCTCTAGTATTCTTGATTTGTCTACCTTGGCTGCTTTAATAGAAACATCATAGCCCAATAATTCGGCAGTTCGTTTGTCTTTAATAATCAGGTTATGAAGAAAAATTTCATACTTGCAGACTTCGTACTCGTTTGTATCTTTGCCCAATTTGCACAACTTGGCGTTATGCAGTTATTGAAGCTACTAAGCATGGTTAAAAATTAAGACAGCATAAGCACAATTAGCTCAGATATTACAGGTAAAGAATTTTGAGAGTTCTGCCACAAATAAGATACGTATTGATTATTGACCCTTTGTGATCTGCCATAACAAACAAAAGTTAAAAAAAACTAATAAGTGAGTTTAAAATTAATAAATACAAATGTATTCTGACAGTTTATGAGTTAATTATACTTTCTATTTGCAAAATTTCCTCAACCTTAACATAAAATAAGAAAAAAGTGAATTTTTAAAAAATTTGCGGGATTTCCCGGGATAAGAAAAATTTCCCGGGTTAAAAAAACGACCAGGATCCTGGAATCCCGTTTGAGAAACCCTAGTATTGATGTTTTGAAAAAGTATGAGATTTGTGTTCACAAGATCCAATATTTGAAGGCAAGTCAGCAAGAAATTGCTAGTTACTTTTCACTTTTGAAAAGTAATAATTTGCAAGCACAGACAAGGTGGTTACTAGAGGAGGGTGCATCTTCTCAACAGAAAAGAAATTGAAGAGTGGCAAACATGAAGATTTTAGCACCCTAGCATAACATCTATAGCATTAGAGCATGCTAATGCTGTGGATCAGTCAAATGAAAGCTAAACATAGCACAATGACAAATAACTCAATTTTTAAACATCAAGTAAGAGAGTTTGGTGAAAGGATAGGAATTATGGAATTTAATTACAGCAATGATTATCTGTCTCAATTTAACAGAGGCATTTTGCTGAAATGGACCAGATGTGATGTCTGAATCACATGCAAAATTTAGCAATATTATTGTCACATATGAGTTAATAAATGTATACAATGTGTAGAGCTTATATATGTAAAGATAGTTTGCATATATAAGCTCTACATGCACAGAAATTGCATACTGCAAAACTGCTCTGAATATAGAAACTGCAAATATGGCAAGAAAATAAGATTAGGAGACTGAAAATGTATATGATGAGAAAACTAAATCAGGATTAAGGAAAGTTTTTAATAAAATGAAATTTTTCATTTGTTTATTTCAAACCAAAGATGAAAATAATTATTAATAGTTTGCATATACTGTACATTATAATTTTTACTTTCCTAGCTGTTATGTATAACAGAGGGAAAGTATCGCAATTGGTCGAAAAATTATACCCAAGATTTTTACATTTTTGGACTCGGGACCTTGAAATGTCAAAAAAAAAGGCAAAAAATTTTGGGGGTTTTTTTTTTTTTTTTTTTTTTTTTTTGTCCATTTTCTCGCTGTTTCAACCGAGGTCAAAGTTCATTCAGCTAACACGTTCATCTTTATTAGAACTATATTTATTGATGCAAATATTCTGAGGTCACGTGATGACGTCAGAATTTTCAGGCCTACTTTGTTAACAAGTCCGCCCCTGATCAGAGTCAGAGTCATGTAAAAATCTACTGACTCCACAGCCCTGATATTTATGTTCCTTTATTGAATGATTATTTTTGTATGACTTTAATTAATATTACTGATGGTTGCTTTAGTGTTAATATTGCTGACATGGCTCTGTGATTTTCTTCAAAAATGTTCCTATAGTGTATGATTAATTTTGTATCACTTTAATTAATGTTAATAACACAGATGTGTGACCAATATTTTCAATAAATATTGTATTAAATAATACAAATGTTGTAATCCCAATCATCACTTTATTTATTTTCCTCAAACCTATTTATGTAGCTAAAATTAGTTTTAACTAATGTTCAAAGTTAAAATTAGTTTTATCTAAAATCCAAACATGTGCAGCAGTAAATTCTAGTTATAACTAGAAAATTTTAGATGTAACAAAGACATCCAGTATAAACTAGTTTCAACTAGTTAAAACACATCCTAACTAAAAACTGGTTTCGACTGCAACATATATATAAATGTTTAAATATATTAGTATTATATTTCTAGCAAAGCACACGAATGACTAAGTTAAATTGAATATCACCTGTATATCTTGAATTACTGTCTAACATACATTATTTTATGATAAATATTAATATTTTAAATTTATCATTTTTTTTTATTCTGGCATTATCACACAAAAGAGTACAAAAGTTGTAAATCTCTACAATGGGATTTTTTTTAAAAATAAAGAAGTATCGCGAATTCATTCGACCAATTATTGGAAGTTAAATAGCTATTATTGAAAGATTAATCGTGGGCTCCATAAATTCATTATTCGGGACAGATCCAACCCGTTGGCCATATGTTGGCCATGCCTGATCTGACTACATGGCAATTTTACTCACTATTAGTATTTACAATTTTTTTTATAAAACCCGTCCCTATCCTCAAAATTTTGTTATTTTATAATAATTAAAAATATAAAAAAGTTTTTATAAAATATTGTAACAGATGGTGCCACTGAATATTGCCAGTAAAGTAATTCAACTTGTTGCTGAATTTTTATTCCTTGTGAGGCCATGCTCTGTTTTGTAACACAAATACTTCACAGTACGGTCATTTCGATCATTTCTTATTTTTTATGTTATATTGTATTCATTTGTTATGTTATGTTATATTCAAAAGTATTATATTCATTTTAAATGACTACAATACTTATTTTATTTTCAAATAATGCTTTCATTATTTATTACAAATTTTTGTTAACTATAACATTTAATTATTCCAATTGTATTTTTTCAAAATTTGAACTTACGTTCTTCAAAACAGTCAAAAATAAGATTTTTTGAGTGTTTTGGCTTTTTTGAAGTTATTCAACAGTTCTTGGTAACACGATATGCATTCTTTAATTTTTGTCTTAGTTTAAAACCTCTCATTTACAGTTTTTAAATTATGAACAGCATTTTTAAAAACAAATTTTTGAAATTATTCTTTAAAAGCATCAAATGAGTTTAAACATAATTGATCTTGATTAATGCATGTACTAAAATGATTGAAAAGATGCTTTGCATATTCATAGATAATAAGAGGAAGATTCTTCGGTGAATGATCTTCAATCTAGTGCTTAAAGCTTTATTCAATTTTTCAATAGTTAGAAAAATTTGAATCATATTTTTACAAAGTATCTGTTAAGTAAGTGATTCACAGTACTATTAAAATTAAAAAAATTAACTGTTTTAAATAAAGCACACAAAAGAACTGTTACTGTTGTAACAATATTTAAAGAAAATTGTTATAGCTTTGATTACAGCTGAATTTTAAATTCCACATTTTTATACTAGCAGTAAAATGTAAATTCAGTTGGGTATGACGATGCTATTGTTAAAGTGCATTTATTACAGAAACTTGATTAATTTAAACTAATATAGAATTATGCATGATTTAAATCTGCATATAAGTTTTTTTTAAAATTCTTAAAATAACATTTTTTGGTTGTGATAAACAAATTTATATCAGAAATTTTAATATTTAATTTATTTATTAGAAATTACTAAATATTTATTTTTAGTATTTGTCAATTTTGTTAACATCAATAGAAATTTTTCATTTTAACTAATGCTGATAATAATAATCAGTATCCTTACTTATAATATTCAAAATGAATATTTTTGGTTAAAAGTAAAAAAACAAAAAAAAAGTTATATTTTGAAATGAAATGCTATATTTTGAATAATGATTTAAATTTTATTAGTCTACTGCCTTCTTCAGTTCTGTGGATATTGATACAGTTATTAGAAAAGAAGTAGATATGGATTGCAAAACACCGTCAAATCCTCATGGATTAGAAAGAGGATATGGAATACCACCAGGTATGAATACACTTTAAATTTATAGATAGTTTTATTTCACAATTAAAATTTTAGTTGATTTACAATCTAAATACATTTTGTCTGATTCATGATTATTAGCCTAAACTAGTGCATTAAAATTATTTTCAAGTCTAAACAATTGGTCACATTTACTAACGGGACAGTACAACAATTAAATGTGAAATGTATAATAATAATGTAATGAACAAGCCAACTAATGCCATATGTTATCAGACTAGATATAGGCTAAAATACTAAATAAATAGGAAACAATTTGGCACTAGAGGGAAGTGTTAGTTGCCATCTCTTAATACATTTAATGATTATAATTTAATTAATTAATTTAAATAATTTAGAAATACTGAAATAAAAGAATCGGCCTGGACCGGGACTCAAATCTGCAACTCCTGCTTTCTATGCAGATGTGTTGCCAATTACACTATCCAGAGGCCCGACCCTCATCCTGTAAACACTTCCTAAGGGGTTTACAGGATGTGAGCAACTGGATGCATCCCCATCCAGCACTGTAATAATCGTCACTGGTTATAATGTAATATATACTGGAATGGGAGATCAGACTGGAGGTCCAGGTAGCGTAATTGGCAACACATCTGCACGGTAAGCAGGAGTTGCAGGTTTGAGTTACGCTGATCATTTTATTCCAGTATTTCTAAATTATTTAAATTAATTAATTTAATTATAATTATTAAATTTATTAAGAGATGGCAACTAACCCCTCACTCTAGTGCCAAATTGTTTCCTAATTATTTAGTATTTTAGCCTATATCTAGTCTGATAACATATGGCATTTTAGTTGGCTTGTAGTTTATAATGTATTGGGTTTCAATGTAATTGTTTGTTTATTGTAATGAACAATCAATAATGTAAGGGTTAATGACAAGGAAACAAAAATTTTTTTGAATAACTGATATGTTTGAAATGAGATAAGGGTAGTAATTGTAACTATTTATCTTTAAATAGTAGTTAATTAAAATAACATACATTTACAAATGTAAGTAATTATTACCTGAATCAATTCCTCTGCTTTAATGTGAAAATAATAGTAACATGTACAGTACATAGTATAAAAACAACACTCACAATTTAATATTTGTTGATGTAGACATCACTCCTGTTAAGAAATTAAGCAATTCTTAAATGGGTGATCCAAAATACTTGTCATTTCACTTTTCTAATTCAAAAGAATGTTGTTATGCTGCAAAATGTTAAAATTAAATGTGACATTGATATATCAAAGAAATTCAGGTATTTAAATCAAATTACTTGTTTTCCTACAAATATTGAATCATGAGTGTTGTTTCTATATCATTGTATACATATTACTATTATCTTCATGCCATAACAGAGGATTTGATTTGGATAACAATTATGTATTTTAATTAATTACCATTTAATGACAAATATAGTAAAACCTATAATCTTAAATTCCTCTTTAAGTCAAAGTAGATTGTTGATCACAGTGAACACTGTATATAATATGTATTTTTCTACTCCTTAATTAAGTCAGACAAAACATCAGATAGAGTGAAACCTCCATTAATGGACACTCCCAAATAGCAGACACCTCTAGTTAAAGGACATTTTTACAAACCGCAGACCCTTCAAACAGGACATCTATTATATTTACCTCTAAATAGTGGATCCTGGCTCATCCATAACCAACCTTACAAAAACACAATATCCTGCATTGAATATTCTGAAACAATTAATTATGTACAAAATATTTTAAAATGAAAAGAAAGAATTGGTTCAAATACTGTTTTAGATAACAAATTTTGACTGTAAGTATCAAATGATGGCTGAAAATAGGAATATGGGAGGAGGACAGGTTGTAAAATGCTGAACAAAACTCTTTATCTGTTAGAGAAGACAAATCTGGTTAAGTTGTCAATCACTACTTATTGTCATACATATTAAACTTCTGTTATTGTTCAAATTAGGCTTATGGTACCAAGAAACCATAAATTTTTCCTGAGTTATTCATTCAATCAGTAAGAACTGTAGTACAGTAGTAATGAAAATAAACTTAAAATGGTTAGGATAACAATGCTTATGTAGTGAAAATTCAAAGGTCGTGTTATGAGGGGGAGATTTGCCAGCCACTTTAAAGTGTTGGAAGATATTCAGTATGCTCATATATATGACATCATTTATGTTCTTAACAGCTTTATGGTGTCTTAGTTGTAATTTTTAATAAATCATTTATTGAAAAAAGCAAAAATGTTTGAAAAATTACACCTTAATAACTACAAAGCAGCAAATCACTATATCAATTTTTATTACTCACTTAGATCACAAATAATGTTATAAATGCAAGAATACCAAATACATTTCCATTCCTTGAAATGGCTAGCAAATCGCCTTCGTAACTCTACATTCAACTTCTCACCACCTAAATTACCTTCATCCATTTTTCTTTTTCGTTACTATTACTACAGCCTACTCATTGTAGGTTGTAATAACGAAATTTGTAGGTTTTTTCTTTTAGATAGAGTGTTTTCTTAAATATAAATCTTCAGTAGATGAGAATGAGAAAATTATTTGTTAATGTATTGTAGTTGAAATAAGAGTCAAAGCTACTAACACCTAAAAATAAAAGCTGCTTTAAAATTTAGAGTAAAAATTAAAAGTTTAAGAAGCTTGATAGAAGCTTGATAACATTAAAAGTTTAAAGATTCATTTCCTAAAATTTAGCAAATTGTTTTTCTTTTTACTTTTCATTTAACTTGATTAATTTATTAATACAGTAAGACTCCACTTAATGCTGATTCGATATAACGCAGTCTGCTTAAAGCCTAAAAAAAAGCTGAACATTTACACTGATTTAAATTATTGCGGCATTTCATTGATTCATATATTATACGATTATTTACGAACATGAACCAATCAGAAAAAGGTGTACTTTCTTTAAATCTATGTTTGTTTGGTGCAATTTTGGAAAAAATATAACATCATGGATGCTGTAGGCAATATCAGCTTTGCTTGGCAAGAATTAACTCATAAATGCACAAATGAAGTGTGGAAGAAGTTATGGCTGAAGGCAGGAGTAGGAGATGTAGATGAACA
Source organism: Centruroides vittatus (assembly GCF_030686945.1). Taxonomy (NCBI): domain Eukaryota; kingdom Metazoa; phylum Arthropoda; class Arachnida; order Scorpiones; family Buthidae; genus Centruroides; species Centruroides vittatus. Next base: position 929,755 of record NW_027122438.1, on the reverse strand, counting down.
GGATATTGAGGAGTTACAGCAAGTTTTGGTAAGAGTCTTATCAACGATGACCTTCAAGAACTGGCAGAACAAGGAATTCATGTAGAACTGGAAAATAGAGATTCTGAAAACAAAAAACCCAAAAAATTTCTCTACAGATTTCCTTAGAAAAACAATGTTTTGATATTTGAGATAGTACCTTGTAAACTGCATACCAGTAAGTATTATGCTTTCAGTGGTTGCTGTAAAGATACAGGGTATATAGCAAAGTAGCTTATGTAAAGAGGTTCTATTTCTATTCTAGCAATTTTCTGCAGGATATATACCACCCTGGGTATCTGTACAAAATTACAGTGGATTGATATTAGTGTTTTGCAAGTTTTGTTTATCATTTATGGAAAGTAGATTAGCAGCAATATTATTTTAATAAGGTATAAACTATTTTTACAAGTTAGCTGCAAGTAATTTATTATGTAAAATTTTTAAATGATAAATTATGCCAAAAATGTTCTATTAATAGTAGCAACTATAAAAAAAAATTCTTCAATTCATTTTGTATAGAATAGTTAATGTAATAGTAGGCTGTTCACTTGTGAGAAAAACAAATAAATAATATGTTTAATTTATGATTATATAATTTAAAACTTGAACTGAAGAAATAAATTTAAGTATGGCAAATAATATAATTACTTTTTATTCTGTATTGAGTATTATTTGTTAATATATTATTTCTGTTTTAGAGATAGAAAATTTTTTGAAATTACTTACCAAAGAAATTTAAAGAAAAATATTTTTTTTACAATTTTTTATTTTAGGTGAATCTCTAGATATTTATAATATTATCAAGAAAACAAATGGTTCTTTGAAGAATTAATTCAAGAAAGATGCTTTTGTATTTTGATAAAAAGAATATAAGATATTTATGTACAAAGGTTTTATTAAAATATATTTATATTTCACGAAAATATCTAATTTATCAATATTTTTAAGGATTAAAAAATTTGTTTTAAGCATCAAACATATCAAAAATTTTACCTCTTTTTTTTATTTATTAACCAAAACTTTTGTTTTTCCTTCTTAACAAATGAACTTTCAAATGTTACTGTCAAGAATTAATTATCTGTTTCACATGGAAATAAAAGCCTCCCTGGAAAGTAATTTCTATTATTAACTATTTGACAAATTTTTAAGAAATGCCATTGCTTGGTAACATTAATTATTATAAATTAATAATTTTTTAAATTACATTATTGTGCCTAGTTTTATGTTTTTTCATGACAAATTAATAAATTTACTAAGTATCCATTTGTCAAAAAAAAATTTTTAGAAAAATGGAAAGAATACATACATGATAATTTAAATTTTTGATTGAGAATTTTTATTTTGGTTTTATGATTTGCACCAATAGAAGTTTTTCTAAATAAAATATTTTTTAGTATAAGAGAAAATAGGCAATATATGGGTGATTTACAAATAAATGATGTTATGTGGGTGATGTTATTGAATCAAACTTCATTTATTTATTTATTTAATTTTAGAAAGGTAAAGTAACTTATGTGACATAGGATCTATCTGTCACATATCAGTGTTATTTGGGGTGTTATATCCCAAATAACACATTTAAAAATACAACTCAATAAAAATGTGCTATTATTTATTGTGACATCATCACAATGCCAGGCTGCAATTTTTAATCATATTTTTAATTTATTTAACTTAAAATATATGCTCTCCACCTTCAAATTAGTAGTGACTGGTCCCAGGGCCGGATTTAATAATCAGAAGCACATGGGCACAAATATAGTGGGGCACCCTTTAAGAGTAGGCAAATTTGATGATTTAGAAAATTTACACAAAATACTACTTTCAACATAAGATTTCAACTAGGAATTTGTAAATTTCATTTAAAAATAAGGCTATTGTAAACATACATATATTTTATTGTGTAAAACTAATTATTTTAATTTAATTGAAAAATACCTATGTAAAATTTTTTTCCAAGATTTTCCGATGTTTCATAGGTTTTTTCCCGGGTTTAGTTTTCTCTACCTGTGGCCCTCATGATTAGGCCACATTAGGCTGTCGCGGTAATAGAAAAAAAAATTATGTTTAAACATAGTTTTGTGGGGGCCCTGGGCACCGGTTCAAAATGCCCTTACGTAAATCCGGCCCTGGCTGGCCCCTGTACTTTTTCTTTAACAATAGAATCATGTCAGTCATCTATCTAACACCTTTCACGGGAAATTTTTGAATTGAAATAACTTCCAGTTTGCATCGGAAGTTCATATATAGTTAATCGGGGCCTCTTGCCCTAAAGTTTCCGTAGCTGGTCTCATCTTTCATCTAACTAACTCCGTTCTGGAGATTGCTAATTTGAAGTGGAGAGCATACATTTTAAATTAAACAAGTTAAAAAAATATTAAAAATTGCAGCCTTGCATTGTGGCGATGTCACAATAAAATAGTGTTTGTTACGAGTGAACCCCGTACCTAGATCAGAAATCAATAAATTTTTGCGTCTGCTATCGCCAGTACCGAAAATTCGTCGTGGAGTAGATGAATTATTACATGGCCGTTTAGAGCTTATATGGAGCCAGAACCTCTTGCTGTGTTTTACTTTTTGTTAGTAAAAATAATATATATGAGTAGGAACCTTATGGCCCCTAAGTTTTCTCTGGGAAAAATCGTCAACGATCTTCCATATAATTTTATATTTCCATGTTAATCGAAAGGGGGAAAAATAATTAGTTAGGTAGTCTCCATTTCGAAGGATCGGGAAGCAAGTGACGTCTCTCCCGGTAGTTACACCCGATATGAAATAACTTCGTTGTGTATGCCAGCAAATTAGAAAAACTCGGTAACTGCGATTTATTAAGTTCTATGGATGCAGTCCAAGAATGTTAGACTATTAAGCTGGAAGCCCGGAATTACGCCCGGAAGCCCGGGCGTAATTACGAATCAGAAATTTTTATGGGTAACTTGATACGGATGTATCGGACTCAGTTTATCAACAACCAGCTTCTTGTCCAAACCCACAGTAGACTAGTGTCCTATCGATGTTTATACAGTTATTGTGCTGTGGACAAGAAGGGTTGTCTATACCAGCGTTTCTCAAACTTTTTGCTCACGTAACAAAATATGTTTCTTTGTAACGGTTTCGTGCAAGTGTTTATAAAATAAAATTTTTATGAAACCTGTTAAACTGGAGTCACTATATTATAGCGAAATAAAATTAATAGCGAGGTTGAGGCCGAAGTTTTAAACGCGAAAACGTGTACGTCGGACGTTCAGCGCCGCTTTCCTGTAAGCCTAGAAGTTTGACAATGGCATTTGGAACATCGAGCATGATTCCACTGACTTTCCAAACACCATTGTCTAGGCTTACAGGAAAGCGGCGCTGAACGTCCGACGTACACGTTTTCGCGTTTAAAACTTCGGCCTCAACCTCGTTATTGATAACTTCTACGTGTGAAATGTAACATTGAGTACATTTCTATTAAGAGCGGTTCGGGTCAATTTCGATTTGTAACAAATAACTTACAAACACTTTCAGTTTTTCTTATTGAATTTAACTATTAAAACATGTACGATTTACGACTGTAAATAAAACACTGCTTCAAAATTATTCAGGAATCTATTTTACTTTTAAAAATATTACAAGTGTTATTTTTATAATCTTAATGAACTCTTTTTAAAAATGTACTTTTCAGATTGTAAGAATATTTTGCTAATTTCATTTGTATAAACACACACACAAAAATTCTTTAAACATTATTTATTGATTTACTTGTGCCAAAATTCGTGTTATTTATTTTTTTATAATTTATTGTTATGTATGGCAATAAACCTAAAAGTTTAGATAAATCAAATATTTTCAAAACCATTACAACTAAATGGCTTCATGACCTTACATAAAATATTTATTTGATGTTATTCAAAATAGAAAAGAAAAATCAATTTTATATACACAAATTCTATAGTAATTTTATTACTAAATGACAATAATAATTATAACAAAAAGTTGTTAAAAATTTTCAGTACTTAACAGATGCATTTATTCTTCCTAGTTCTCGGAGAATATTTCAGTAATTATTAAAGTATTACAAGTATTTCTGCGAAAGATAGTATCATTTCGCAACCCATTAAAATTTTAACGTGACCCAATATTGGATCGCGACTCATAGTTTGAGAAACGCTGGTCTATACTATTGAATATATACTACAGTATTATTTATTTTTAGTTTTAGTTTTATGAGCACTAAGGTCGTATTTTTCCCTGTTCAATTCAAGAACAGTTAGATCCACAATGTGACGATCAAATGGTGAAGGAGGGACCCAAATATTTCGTACAGATTGCCCATAAAAATTTCCTAGAGTTTCCTATCCGGATTTGATCCCCTGTCGCCCAGAGCAGTACCTGAAGCAGCTACCTGAATCGAATTCGATTTGCAAAGATTTTAACCGCATGTTAATGGAATAATTAAATAGGATTCTAACACACACAAAAAAAAGAAAAAAACACTTTGGTTCTAGCTACTTGCATTTAGAAAGTTTTTGGAAAAGGATTTTTCCATAGAAAAAGCATTAAATCTCTAACGCTGTCTACTGGAGATCCAAAGAGATTCCACAGAGGTGACCAAGCGATCAAGGTGGCAGCCTACCGTTCTAGGGAACCCGGGTTCGAATCCGGACGGGTCGAAAAAATATCCAGAAATTTTCAAGGGGTGGTCCGTCCGGATGTGTTGGGTCCCATTCCTCATCACCCGGCCGAACCCATAAGCCTTGGTAAAACCTCTGGGCCCCTCATTCCCTCTAACCACATCTCCCTATCTCTTCCTATCCTTCTATTCCGACGACCTAACTGGATCGGACCCTCCAATCTTTATTTTAAGGAGATTTTTCATATTCTCTTCTCCATACACCATAGTGATATGTCGTAGCAAAGAAACAAGGAAATTTATAAAAGCGGGCTCTCGAGTCCCCTATAAGGGTACGGGCTCCGTTGCTAAAACAATGTCTTCTCCCTCTCATTACAGTTGCATCCTAGAATGGTTTCATGGCTATGGAAACCGGTTCAATAAGGCTAGTAATGTTCCCTGAAGCCTTGTAGAAGATCTCCTAAGAAGTAAAACTTCAATGGAAGACCATTATTTAGCTTTAATCATGAACTGTAGCTTTCGTTAGGAAGCGAATGCTTCAGAACTTTCGCAGCCGCTGGAATAAACATGGCAAACGATTTATTGTAGGTTTCATTATCTTTGTTTTTATATCAAGAAGCCTGTGGTTTCTGTATCTCTAGCTTCTTAGAAGAAAGATTGTTCGAACTCTCTTCATCTCTTTTGTAGACAGCATCTTTCGTAGTCAAGATGACTAATCTTGTTTCTCCTTACTGATATGTCGAGGTTCTATTTACAGACTGGTCCTTACAGCTATTTCATCTGAAAGGAACAAGGGACCCGTCATCTCCCTTCAAACATCAGGGAACGGGATTATTTTGGAAATAGTGGTTTGTTGGAATGAGGTGGCATCATGGTAAACGGTCTCACAATCGTCCATGTGTTTGAGAGAGGTAATTTGAATGTTGTAAGCTAGAGGGACAAGATTTCGTTCTCTTATGTCGAGCTTTTTAGGAGAGCTGTTGACCCTCACTTGTTTTTAAAGGATCTTTCAAGTATTACGTCAGCAGTTTATAGAGAGAATTCGTTTGTATCTTGGAAAGCTAGTTTGTATCAGACTTGAAGCCAATAGAGAATTCCTGAAATTACGTGGGAAGGAAAGTTACAGATCAACAACCCTTACCCAAAGCTTTTTGAGTCAAGAATGGCTCTTTTTGACTCAAAAGGCTACTTGGACCAAAAGGTTATAGATACTTAGGTGTGAGTATGTTTCGTCAATACCAGTCTTGTTTAAGACCATAAGAGGACATCATATTCCACATTAAATGTATTTTTATGTTAAAATATTAAACATCAAATTGGAGAGTTTGAAGGTAAATACAGTTTTTATATTCTGTAGTTTCTTTATATATACTGTATATGTATATATTTATAACTAGCAGATAAGCCCGGCGTTGCTCGGGCAAAAAGTAACGATAGCGAAGATTATTACATTATAGCCAATCTCACCAGTTTTCACAGAATGCAAGAATTAGGTCCCCTTGTTTCCAACTAATTAGAAAATTTGTAATGGATCTAAAAATATGTTCGATTTTCCGCAAAACGCAAAAAACCGCATCTGCGCCTTTAAATCTTGCACTTCGCTTTCTCTTAACACTTCCATTGTTAACAATTCCCCTGCGGGGGAAGTGTTAACAACTTTTCCCCGCGGGGGAAATTTCGAAAAATTCCTTCTTAGTGTATATTCTCTTGACGCACCCTTTTTTCTAAAAAACTTTCCGCCCTGTGGGCACTAAGAGGGCCTCTTTTAGTAGGCCCATTGTGGGTTCGGCCAGGCCCACAGTGGGGCGACCGGGTGGTGAGGAACGGGGCCCGACATATCCGAACGGACCACCCCTCGAAAAATTCCTGGGGATTATTCGACTCGTTCGGATTCGATCCCGGGTCCCCCAGAGCGGTAGGCTGCCACCTTTACCGCTCGGCCATCCGGCCGTCTCTTGACGCACCCTATTAAAACGCAATCAAAAACGCAAAAAACTGCATCTAAAATAGTATAATAGAAGTCGAGTTCTTCACGGTAAGCCTTAATTTTGTCCTTCTTCCCTGCGGAGGGGGAGAATTTCGACATCTATATAATAGTAGGTATATAAAAACGCGCGAATTCGAATGGAACGTTATCAAAATTTCAAAGCAATCGGTGAAGAACTTTCGGAGATTTAAGATTTTGAACAAACGAACATTTATATTTTTATTTATATAGATAAATATTTTATTAATTTTTTAAATGATCGTGTGCATTTTACGTACCAAAATTGTTTAATTTCTGTTAAGCAATTGTTACTTTCGAAAATTGTTTTTTATATTTTAATTTTGGACACCGGTGTAAAAAGTAATAACTGATTTTTTAAACACAAAATTATTTTCAAATATATTGCGAAATTACATAGTTTACAGTTTTTATGATAAATATAGAATTATTTGCCGATTACTTTTTAGAAGTACTGTACTGTGCTGTAATTGAATAACCTAAATCATAGTATAAGCGACAAGTAGTTTCACTTAGAGCAAGCAATACCGAATGTTAGGATACGCTGCTTTTCACTTAAATTAAAAATTTATTTCTCACTGGAAATGTAAATATAACTTTAAATAAAAATGTACTAAATTTTTGTATTGTTACGATTTATTTGATTAATTTATTGTTTGTAGAATTTAAATTGCAATTTTTTGAAAAGTGGTAATTTTATCTTTTTAATTTTATGGTTTCGTTCAGGGACATGGTCAACTGGGCGATGGTAATTTGAGAAACAAACTAATAGCTCAATAATATACAAATAATAAACAAAAGAAATTTTTTTTTGCCGTTTATTAAAATCATTTGTTTGTTTTACTTCCCGGTAAATTTAGATAATACTTTTTTGAAAAAACAAACTAAAGAACGATCTTAGCCTAAAATTTGAAAAAAGCTCGCTTATAATTAAGTATATTTTTATTGTGTAGAATAACAAAATTGTATAGAAGTTTTATTAAATTTTTCATGCAAAAAAGTGTCGGGTAGTTAATATTTTCGTTTATATCATATATCAAAATTTGTAGAATCGTATAAGTGGTCGGAAAATAATTTATTTTGTAATTAACAAACATATTTATACACGTTACATACCGTATAATACAAAATTCTATTTTTTTTTTTTTTTTTTTTGAAAAGATTGTATGTGTTACTATGAAAGTGGAAGTACTGTACGTTGTATGTGTATATTCACTAGTGAATATGTACAGTACATAAACCGCATTTTCCACTTCTACTATATGTTTCAATATAAAACAAGAGCACAAATTTTTTACAAACAATGAACAGATAATTTATTAATAGAGGTTTAAAATCTTTAAAATTTTTGTGGGATAACTGTTGTACAAAATGGCTTATATAAAAACTGTGTTCATAAATTCTAGAAAATGTGCTACAAATTAATGGTAGCCAAATGGATTCCCTCAAAAATGCATCAAAGGTGATGGATGTTTTTATTTTTTTACATTTTCTTTTTGTTGAATTTAAATCTTCGTTTATAAATTTCAAACTATAAAAGATGCGTGTACGCAAAAACAGAAGAACAAGATACTGTATTTGCATAATATATCACATGATCCCGGCATAGAAACTGAGTAATTTATTTTCTTTCTAATTTTCTGAGGTAGGCCTGACACGTGTATGTTTGTTTCAAATTCTTCTATAAAAATGGTTTCACATTTTTGAATAAAATCACAAAAACCTCAATATTTATTTCTTCCCATAGTTTATGAAACCTGTAATTTGCGGTTTGGAAACGTTTCTAAATCGTTCTGCCAATTCTAGCGTCTAGCGATTTCCCTTGCTAGCGTCTGCTCCAAAGTCGCAGATTAACTTAGGGGACAGACCGTTACAATCACACTTGTCGCTTACACCACGCCTAAACATTACAATTGTACCGATAAAATAAAATTAAGGGACATCGAAAAAATGTTCATGCCTTTTATTAATATTTGATTATAACACATTCGTACTATTTACAAATTTTAAATAATATTAGATTTTATGCTGAAATTTAAAAGTCAATCGAGATACGAAATTAAATTTTACTTTTATATTTTGTTTACAAAAATATTAAAAGTTCGATTGCGCGTTTCGATTTTCGTTCCGCGGTCTTTTTATCAAACTAGAAATTAAAACGATAGTGGCTCCGTCTGTGAGCAAAATAAAGAAATGAAACGTCACAAATGTGGACGACGCAATCACGCAAATTTAAGCGAACCAAGATGGCGGGTCTTGGGGAGACGACGAAGCGTCATTTCCCGTTACAAACAATTGACCATGTTGTAAGGTTATTTCGATCACAGCTAGAAAATAACGACGATCCGAATTTAATCTTGTTGTCTATCGTCGTTGGCTACATTGAAAATATGTTGACATGCAATAGAATCGTCCCATCGCCAGCATCTGAGATGGAATGTCATTTGGAAACGGTTTTCCCGATGGTGGAACTCGTGGCCGTCGAAGCTCTATATGGAAAGTTTCAGAGCCAAATAAAAGGTTCCGTCGATTTGAGTCAGTATAAGAGTCAGAGTAGTGGACGATTTGCCACAAGAGAACTGGTCAAAAAAGTGTCCGATGTAGTTTGGGGTTCTCTGACCAGAAGTTACTATAAGGACAGAGCACACTTACAGACCCTGTATAGTTATTTGACCGGTAAGAACTTCGAAAGGATTTAAATCAATTCACTCTTCCGTTATTTTACAAAGTTATTAACTTTTTAATCTTTATAAACACGTTTATAATTAAACACAAACTTGCATCGTGACAGTTGAAATGTCAGTTAGGTGCTTTTACGTAATATTTTCAAATCACGAGTCACTCCAACATTTTAATTAAGTTTCATATATTTTAAGATATATTGAAAATGAAATTCAACTTTCTTTAATAAATTCATTTACAAGAGAAAAATTACAGAAATATTTCAATTTTTTTACCACTACAATAGTTTCAAATAGGTTTATATACTGGTGTTTGTATATAACAGATTTCTGACAGTATTAAATAGTACATTAAGGCTAAATTGTTAAATAAAACTATATAAGTTGTTTGTAATTAACATAATAGAATATAGATTGTAATATTCTATATATGAAAATTTGAATTTTTAATTACTTTAGGTTGTTTTTTTTAATTGTTGAGGAAATTGAATTATATTTGAAGTGTTTTACATTACCTAACATATTGTCAAATTCTGTAGTTTTAGAAAAATGATATTTTTTTCAGTTTAAATAATAATATATTTGTTAGGTAAGTATTTGGCATTATTAGTTTGTATGATTACAGTTCTAGAAATTTAAAAATTTTCAACAGTAAATAAAAAATCTATCATTGTTTACATTCACACGCAGATTTAAATTAGCTTTTTTTTTTTATAAAATAGTTTTAGGAGATTGGATTTTTTCTCTTTTGCCATCTCTAAAATATTTGCACGATTATTATTATTTTTTAAATTTGTGTTATGTACTTAAATATAGTAAATGCTAATGAAGAAATATTATTATATACTTGAAACTGTTAATATAAATTTTGTTCGATGAAGATTCTACAAAAATAAACCACTGTTTAGCTGAACTTTTTTTTGTATTAATATTAATAGTCATATTAAAATTAATACAAGAAAATAAGATTGCATGTGAAGAAATGCTATTCAAATTCAATTAACAAGATCACAATCTAATATAATGTTGCTTTTTCTTTTTAAATTGCATTTTAACTAGCCATGTATAACACTTTTATGAGTCTTTGCATCTCTTAATCATTTTATTATGCAATAAATATTTTATTATCTCAAAATTTTTTTATAAACATTAATGCTTAGTCCTAGACTATATGTTGTTATTTCTAATCTCATTCTAAAAAATTTCATTATTTCATTTAATATATCATATCACAAATTGTTTTCATTTTCTAGTAGTAATTAATGTAATATTTATGTCTGTCTCTCTTAAATGCTTTAATTTTTACTTTAATGACATTTATGTTCATTTAATAGTTTTGAATTATTCTCCAGATAGAATACAAATATTTGGTTTTAACTTTTTTCTACAGATTTATTTTCTTTTGATTGTATTTATTAAAAATTGCAAGTCAGTTATATCTAATTTATATTTCCTTTATTTGCAGTTTTGCATAAATTTTTAATATACTTATATCTTGTAATGGATGGTTTTTGTACCCTAAATTTATCTATTTGCCTTCGTACTTTTTTCTTTTTAGTGTATTTTTTAATATATCATTAAATACTTTTCAATAATTCAATTTTATTTTGCTAATTTATATTTTATTCCAATTTTTAAAATAATTTGTTCTCAAAGAACTATTAGACTAAAATTTTCAACTTCCAAAAATAAACACTTCAAATAATTTCTACAGATCTTCAGTAAAAAGTGAAAAAAATATTTATATTAATTCAATGAAAATAATTGCAGAGTTCAAAATTTGCAGAGACAAATTTTATAAATGCAACTGTTTAACATCTGTGCTATTGAACAGTTGTATTTATATCAATTTATAACAGTTGTGAGTTTGTCTGCACATTTTGTAATTGCAGAAATAATATCAAGTCAAGAGATTAAAAATGCTGAATAATCATATAACCAATAAAAAACAGAAAAATAGAAATAATTAAGACATAATTATTTCTATTTTTAGTATTTGGAATTTTCTGTTCCACATATAAACATCTCTACAAAACCTAATGCATTGCAATAACTCGCCAACAACTGCCGTAAATCATCAGGCTATAACCCGATGATTTACGGCAGTTGTTGGTGAGATATTTCTGTTCCACAAGATTATGCCAAATTGCAATGATACATTCTTGCTTTTAAATACTCTCAAATCCAAGAAAATGCGGAGTATGAGAGTTGATTGATTATTCTTATGAGTGGCTCCATAAATGTTTTCCTTGGTCTTGTATGCTGTTCATTTTAAGAAACCCATTTTTAGATAGATAAAATGTTTTTTGAGACAGATAACAGCTCATCTTCAGATCAAAATTTTTATTTCTAATTAAATTTTCTCTTTTGAGCACAATTTGAAGTAAAATAGAATTGATAACTAACTGATTCTATTTTAGTTTGAACTGTGCTTCAAAACTGCTGATTTAATTAGAAATATAAGCTTTGATCTGTAGATGAGATGTTATCTGTCCCAAAATAATTTTATCTATATTAAAAATATGATTCTTAAAGCAAATAACATACAAGATTAAAATTGATTGATAAATAAGATCTTTATTTTTATAAAATTAGTTTTGGTAGTAGTGTAGTGACCAGTTCTAAAATGTAAATTATTTACTACAGTTTAGAACTAGTCACTGATTTACTAGCTTTCAAAATGTAAGAATTTGTTACAAGTTCTTTATTTTATTTCTCTGATTTATCAGACAAAATATTTGAAATAAGTACTTATCAATACTTATGAGAACAAAATGTTTTAATCATGAGTGCAATGAGATGAAATTCCTATGATCTCCTCGTAGATTCTGGTCTACTATTCAATATTTGTTACCTCTTAATAAGTAATTGAATAATGAGCAACTAATATTAAGCAGATGAGTATCAATATCTACTCTCTACTATCTAATGGATAGATACCAATAATCGAGTAATTATTAATGAATACTGAATGCATGAGTATCAATTACTGAAAAGTAATGGGTTTGCACATCACTAGTTGACACCTGATTGTTTAGCACTTGTTGGTTTGTTGAAAGTGTAAGTCTTCAAAAATACTTGCTTTTGCGAGATAGTTTTTCTTTCATAAATTTTATGATTGTAAACAAATATATTTAAAAGATGTAATAACTTTATTCTTCTTAAAATTCTCATTCATAATTCTGCCATCAATAAACTGATATTGCTGCTTCTCTGTCTAAACCAGTATACATATGTACAGAAGACTACAGCAATATACTCTGAATTTGTACAGTACTTGAGAAAGTTTGGTTTTAATTTATTGCATTGAAGATATAGAATAGATTCAAACGAAAGACTTATAGACCCAGGAATTCGAAGAGTGGGCACTTATAAATCAAGAATGATTTTTATTTGTTGTTATATAAAATATCTCAGATTTATAAAAATTTTGTGCATTTCTTTTAATCTAAATTAAAGTTAGAATTTTTAATTTATATTCTAAATATTATTCATAACTATGTAAACACATAATATATGAAAGCAATTTAGTAATCTTTCATATGCACGATAGGTAACATTAGTTTATAAGACTTCAGTAACACAAATCAAACAAGCTGTAGTTTATTGATTTTTGGTTGTTGATTTCAGATATGGTCATTAAAAAGCCCAATACATCATGTTTTCTTGATATTTTCAATATTTCTAGTAAATATATGTGCTAGTAAACACTGCTGTTTGTTTTTTGTGGGACAGCAGAGCTATAGAAAAGCACCATACAACAAAATTTAAAAAAAAGGGTCAAAAAAGAGAAAGTATTGTTCCAGGAAGAAATAAAGTAAAATATATGCTTTTAGTTGACCCTATTATGCTCCCATTCCACTTAAAACTAGGATTTGTGACAAATTTTGTTAAGGTTATGGATTAAGCCTGGTGATGGATGTTTTTGAAGAAAAAATTCCTCATTCTAAGGGATAGTAAACATAAAGATGTCTTTCTTGGCTCACAGATTAGAAAGTAGTTGAATGGCAATGAATTTGAACAAAAATTTGGTCTAAAAGAGCATGCTGCATGGAAAACTTTTATATCTTTTACCATAAGGAGAATAACTACTGTTAACTTGTAGAAGAACTTTTAGAATTCCAAAAACTTTGTTGCAGAATTTTGTTGACGATGCACTTATGTTATCTGGTTTTTCCCTGAGAATCTAGTAGTAGTTACTGATAATCAAGGGAAAAATTTTCATTGGGATCATGAAGATATACCAAAAATGAGATGATAGGACTTTGCATTGACAAGAGATTACAACTGGTTTTTATAGAGCAAAGACATTACCACACATGAAAGAAAAAAATGAACTCATAAGATTAAAAAAAGTTTGTTTTTTAAATATGATATTTTTTAATTAATTTCTTTGGAAATGTGTTATGAAATCAAAATAGAAATACTTTGAAAATTTTTAGATTTATAATTTTCATTTTGTGTAAATTCTTATAAAATTCATTTGTGCTTTATTAATGTATTCTTATATTTTAAATAATAAAATGTCTAATAAAAAAAACTGTTCACTGAGTTTTTTCATGGCCATATTTGGAATCAGCATCCTAGAAGTAACATAACAGTTTATCCTGTGTTACGAAAATAATTCAAAATTTGTTGGGCTGTGTAATTGATTGTTTTTATATGTTTTAGTAACATAGTTTGAGATGATTTATTTCAATGAACTTCAGAATTATTTATGCTGAATTTGGTTTTAAAGGAACTCCACGGCAAGCATCCCTACGACCTGTCCCAGGATTTTGTTGACAAAACTGCGTCAAACAGCTGGTTAGCTCAGGGATGCCTCTGGGGAGGATTCATGATTGTCAGGATCAGGTCATAAATACTAAAACCTACAGAAAACACATACTCAAAGATACAACACTCACAAATGACACATGCAGAAAATGTCACATCAGAATTATGCTGAATTTGAAAAATTTTCCAAAAAGGCTGCAATTATCATCCTTTACCCTGGTAGACTCAAATGATACAAAACATGTTTGCTATGAAAACAACAAAATAAATTATTTGCAAACAATGAAAAAACTCTTTTACAAACTGGTAATGAAACAAAAACTGATACACAGCACACTGGCACACCAACAGAGAAGAACTCACAAATTATTGGTCTTCTCTTTGGTCCAGTGCTATTACACACAGTGCTGATGCAGGCTGGATCATGAAGGAGAACAAAAACTTGCACAACATACCACTATGCCCTGTGCTGAAATAAACATACACAACATTTGCTATGCTGTTAATAAAAAACACAGCTGGAAGACACCTGGTGTAGACAACATTCACAATTTCTGGTACAAAAAGTTTACATCACTGCACCAGGAAGTAGCTAAACACCTAACACACATCATCATCAATTTACAAGAATTGCTAAAATTTCTTACTCAGGGCATTATCTACATGAAACCTAAAAATAACAATACCACAGACTCCACACAATACAGATTGTTATTACACATCTTCCAACACACTACAAATTATTGACATCCTGCATTGCAAACAAAATATATGAACATGTTGAAGAACACAAGATTCTTATGGAACAACAAAAAGGTTGCCGTAGAAATCACGGGATGCAAAGAACAGTTACTTATAGATTCAGTCATTCTATGGGCAAGCACATAAACAACACAGAAACATACACATATATAGACTACAGAAAAGCATTCGACAGTGTTTCACATTTCACACAGTTGTCTGCTACATATTCTACACATGTACAAAATACAACCATCACTCATTTCATTCTTCCAAAACACTATGCAACACTGGAGAACAACGCTATATCTCGGGATTCATAACACTTCCATCCAAACAAACCAAATATTCATTAGGAAAGAATTTTTCAAAGAGATTCCTCGAGTCCTCTCTGGTTATGTTTAGCCCTAAACCCAATATCTAACATGTTAATCAACACACATGTTTACAATATCAGACACGAAAAAACAACACAGTTTACATTGTTACATCCCCACTTTATGCATCCATACAAAAACAACTTTTTCAAATCCTAAAAATCACACATTCATACTCCAAGGTCATACAAATTGAGTTTGGCCTAGACAAATGCAAAACACTTCACATAGAAAAAGGAGTCCCAAAGAAAGGCTATATTTGGAAATGGAGATGTTATTGAATCCGTGGAAGAGGACGTGAAAAAACTACAAGTTCTACAAGTATTTAGGACTCCAACAGGCCAAACTAACAGAACATAAACAAATAAAACAAAGATTAATTAAAGAATACCAAAGTAAGTTAAATGCTATTTTCAGAACACAGTTAAATGCAAAAAAAAAAACAGTTAAAGCAATAAACACATATGTCATCCCAGTACTCCCTTATTCTTTTGGAGTTATACATTGGACTCACACAGATCTTGAGCAATTATAAAGGAAAACAAGAAGAACACTTACTAAGCATAAACAACATCATCCTAAATCCGCCATAGAAAGATTAACCCTTCCATGTAAAGATGGCGGACGTGGCCTGATTGACATAGTTAACCTTCACTACAAACAAATACAGACACTGCGAGAGTTTTTCTACAAAAAAACAAGAAACAT
Organism: Centruroides vittatus; assembly: GCF_030686945.1. Lineage (NCBI taxonomy): Eukaryota > Metazoa > Arthropoda > Arachnida > Scorpiones > Buthidae > Centruroides > Centruroides vittatus. Next base: position 913,831 of record NW_027122438.1, on the reverse strand, counting down.
CACAGTTACATAAAACAGTAACTCTAGCAGACTCAAATAACACACCATTAAGTTTACACTCATAACATATAAAAAACATAGACACCATTAAGCAATTGTGGGTTTTAAAGGAACTCCATGGCAAGCATCCCTACGACCTGTCCCAGGATTTTGTTGACAAAACTGCGTCAAACAGCTGGTTAGCTCAGGGATGCCTCTGGGGAGGATTCATGATTGTCAGGATCAGGTCATAAATACTAAAACCTACAGAAAACACATACTCAAAGATACAACACTCACAAATGACACATGCAGAAAATGTCACATCATGCCAGAAACTATACAATGCATCATTTCTGGTTGCAAGCTGTTGGCACAGACAGATTATTTACATAGACATAATCAAGTAGCAAATATAATACACCAAGAGCTTCAAAGAAACTCAAATTATTAGATATCCATGAACCTTACTACAAATACATCCCACAAACAGTATTGGAAAATAACACTCACAAAATGTACTACGATACAGCCATAATTACAAATAAAACAATTTACCTCAACAGACCAGACATCACACTCATTGACAAACACTTCATCCAAAGAACAAAGCTATAATATAAATATGTCTCACTACCCTTATATAGCTTTGCAGAAAATTTAGAAAGTAGGCTATCACAAACGTTTTCGACCCACTTTCTAGGAAATTTTAAAAATTAGAATAAAACTAAGAAAAATTTATAGAACACCTGAAGAAGACCCTAGAAAGTGGGTCGAAAACGTTCGTAATACTTTCTAAATTTTCTGCAAAGCTATATAAGGTTAGTGAGACATATTTATTGACAAACACAATAAAATCACATACCTTATAGACATATCCATTCCAAACACTCACAATGTACAAAACACATGCACTGAAAACATCAGCAATTTCACAGAACTTGCCCAGGAAATAACACCTCTGTGGAGAATGGATAGGATGCTTATTGTGCCTGTCGTTCTCTCCTCTACAGATGTCATATCTCACACACACACTATGCAAAAGCCTGGGAACATTACAATTGAATAGCAACACATACATCACACTACAGAAGACCACTACATTGAATACATGTCATGTTGTTAGGAAATTCCTGAATACAGACACACACACTGACACACTTATTTAATTTTTGTCTTGTCTTGATTACTATGCCTTGACTCTGGTTTGGCATAGTACACAGTCACTGGTGTGAATTGAGTATAACTTATTAAACCAAACATAATAATAGTAATGATAATAATAACTCTCTTGCCAGTCACCACCTTGCTGTGGTGAGAGAGCTCAGTAATTCTGATGAACCACACAGATATGCTGGCTGGAGCACCTGTTCCTGGTAGGGTCATCCATGCCAGTGAGGTCTGAGGGGACAAATTAAGCCAAGAATGACTAAACCTACATCTGTTGAGATTTAACCAAGGTGATAACATGATCCAAGGCTAATACTTGGTCAGACATTGCCCAGGTTAATGAGGTCTGTGCTCATGAGTTAGGAAGAGGCTCACATTCAAAAAAATATGTCACAGTCTCCCTTGGCCTCCAGTGGTGAAAGCAGCTCTGGCCCAAGTATGGCTACTGCAATGCCCACACCAGTTTTGGGAAATAAGCCAAACCTTGATGTTTCTGAGGCAGTCCAGCCACAGACCACTCAGGCAGGTAAACCATGCCAACAGATGAAATGAACATCAAAAATGAATGAGTTTATCATCCGTACTTACTACACCATCACAAAACTCAAAACAGCCATGACGGCATATAGACAGCAGTTAGATCACTTGCTCTCAGAATTATCCTCATCCCACAGTCACTCTACAAAGAGTTGTTGTTGATAAAAAAAAAAAAAACAATTATATATAACAACCTTACACCACAAACAATACTAGAAGATATCAAACAACAAATTACAGAAAGATTACATTAACAAACAAATATGTCCAACATGAACAACAATCACATAATCCATCAGGATCAACAAGAAACATGCATTGACAATACTGTTCCTAACACCACTATTTTCACTGATGCTAACAACCTCAACCCTTTTTCATTGCCTGAAATAGATTCAGGTTTAATGTATATTTTCTTATTTTCCAAGAGTACTCATTAAATTTGCAGGCATTGACCCTGCACATTGGCCATTCATTCCCAAAATCAACACTTCTAAACTAATAGGGAAAACTCTATACTATGTGAACACTTGCATATTGTCAGATTGCACTCATTCTATTTCTACACTCTCAAACATCCATACACTAGACTATGCTGGTGCAGTCACAGTAGTGACCTACTGTGGACTAAAACTGCATCCACAGACAGAAGCTCACAAATCAAAAACACTTCACAAACCTCGACACAAAAACCTTTAAAAATGCAGCCTTTTTATTCACTTTTTCAAACGTTTTCAGCCAGTTTGAATGGCCTTCCACAGGAACAGAAAAATCAAATGATTCTGATTTCTATTCTGCATTTTTAAAGATTTTTGTGTTGAGGTTTATGTATTATTTAAATACAGTTAGAAAAGAGTACAAAAACACTTCAGAAGCCTACCTGGCAAAGAAGAATAGAAATACAAATAAACAATATTAGACAGCAGCTAGGCAGGCTGACACAATATGCTAATAACAAAACAACACCTAAATTAACAAAAGAATTAAAAAATTTATCAAGAAAATTAAAACACACACAAAGAACAAACAACACAGTGTCCATAGCATAGAGTATGTTGACACACACAAACAAAAATTTGCAGACAAAGCACTATGACTCAAACAATACAAAATTTGTTCTGTACAGAAACAACAAAATAAATTATTCACAAATAATGAAAAACTCTTCTACAGGCAAATTAATGCCAAATCCACTACTGATTCTTAATACAATGGCATGCAATCTGAAGAACAACTCACAAATTATTGGTTTTCTCTTTAGTCTACTGCTGTCAAGCACAGTGCTGATGCAGATTGGATTGAAGAGGAAAGTAAAGACATGCAGGACACACCTAGTATATATTGTGTTATAAATACACAAGATATCCATTGCACAATGCAGAAAGCACACAACTGGACAACACCTGGCATAGACAACATTCACAATTTCCGGTACAAAAAATTCACATCCCTGAACCAGGAACTAGCTAAACGTTTAACTCACATTATCAGCAATCCACAAGACATGCCAAATTTTCTCATGTAGAGTCATCACCTACATGAAACTAAAAAGACAATAATACCAAAGACTCTGCACAGTACAGGTTAGTGTTTCTCATTTACCAGTCTTTTGCTTGTTCTGGGTTTCCGGGATAAAAGTGAACTGTTTCCCGGGATCCTGGGAAATCCTGGGATAGAATTAATTATTTTTAAGATATACAAAATGTCTTGAAATCAAATGATATAATTATTTTTCATTTTTTAAAGTAATAATTTAATACATTCTGCAACCTCCAAAATCATATTAATAATGCTGTGTAAGGTATATATTAAAAATTACCTTTGAATTACATAGAAATTTTCACAAATAGAAAAAATTTATTAAAGTTTGTTGGAAACTGCATACAACAACAACAACAAAAATGCCTTTGAATTGAGTTGAAAATTTAAAAAAAATGAACTTAGATCAAACTTCTAACTAAAAGGTAATTTTCATTTTTTAAATAAAACATAATACAAAATATTATTGAAAATTTTTATAATAAGATTTTAAAAAGCAAAGATGGTCAATACTCCAATCACTCGATCTGGTTCTTATTTAACTAACTAAAACTCCTGCTACCAAGAATGCAATTTCCAATTCAATTCATGTGGATGGAATCATCTTTAATGCATTTAAGAGAAGTCAGATGATATGTGTTTTTTCTCTTGTAACCTGGAAGATTTCTAGTTTGTTTTTGAGATTGTAGTACTTCTTTTGCTCTGTAGTATTTTTGATTTGTCTACCTGGGCTGCTTTAATAGAAACATCAAGCTTATAGCTCAATAATTCAGCAGTTCGTTTGTCTTTAATAATCAGGTTTATGAAGAAAAACTTTATACTTGTATACTTCGTACTCATTTGTATCCTTTCCAAATTTGCACAACCTGGCATTATGCAGTTATTGAAGTTACTGGGCATGGTTAAAATTAAGACAGCATAAGCACAATTATTCCAGATATTACAGGTTCTGACAAGTAAAGAATTTTCAGTGTCTTGCCACAAATAGACTATGTATTGATTATTGACAATCTGTGACATGCCATAACAAGGAAAAATTTACAAAAAAACTAATAAGTAGGTTTAAAATTAATAAATACAAATGTATTCTGACAGTTTGAGTTAATTATACTTTCTATTTGCAAAATTTCCTCAACCTTAACACAAAATAAGAACAAAGTGAACTTTTAAGAAATTTGCAGGAATTCTCAGGATGAGAAAAATTTCCTGGGTTAAAAAACAACCGGGATCCTGTTTGAGAAACCCTAGTACAGACCAATTACAAGTCTTCCAACATTTTACAAGATTCTTACCTCTTGCGTTGCAAACAAAATATAAAATTATATTGATGAATATGACATTTTTTACAGAACAACAAAAAAGTTGCTGTAGAAATCCCAAAGGTTGCAGAGAACTACTAGTCATTGACTCTGTTATCCTAAGGCAAGTTGCAACACAGAAACATACACATGGCATACATTGATTACAGTAAAGCATTCAACAGTGTCCCATACACTTGGCTGCTGCACACATTTTGCATCAACAAAATTTATTAGTTTTCTTGTTTTTACCATGCTTCACTGGAGAACAGCATTACACCTTAACCTCCATAACACTCACATAAAAACAAATGAAATATACATCAAGCAAGGAATTTCCAAAGGAGATTCCTTGTGTCCTCTTTGGTTCTGTTTTACACTTAACCCTTTATCTAACACATTAAACCAAACACAATATGGTTAAAATATCAGACACAAGAAAACAATGAAGTTCACATTATCACACCTCGTACACGGACAATATCAAACTTTATGCATCCACACAGAATCAGCTTCATCACCTCTTACAAACTACACACACATACCCAAATGATATACAAATGGAGTTTAGTCTAGACAAATGCAAAACATTCCACATTGAAAAAGGAGTTCTGAAGAAAGCCATTTCTGAGGTTTGTCTGAGGAATGTCATACAAAATATTTGAGTATTGTTTCTGGTATGGAACGCATTATCATATTTTACATTAATTTATATAGGAAAAATTGTTTCTCTTAATGGGTGTTTTGCATTATGAGTAAGATTCTTGAGAAAATTATGCTCATTAAGCGAGGTTCCACTGTAATTTTAATTGCAGTTTTAAAGTAATGAAATTTATTTTTATTTTTTAATTTCATCATTCCAAACAAAAGATTTAACGAATTAAATTTATATCAGATAAGATTCAAAAAAGTTAATAAAATCATTTAAGAAAGTTAAGAATGCTTTTTATTACTTACAGTCAAGATCATTTCAAAGTTGACAACTGAAAAAATTGTTTTCTTTAACATTTTAAGGAAAAAAATGCATTTCTGATCTGTTAACTACTCTGCATATTGCTATAGCCTTGATAATTTGCGTAAAACAATAGATTAGTTTGTTTCACCAATAAAGAATTGAAGAGCGACAAGTAAAATATTGTTGTATCAATTGAAAGTTGACAACAAAGAAAACATTGTAAATACAGTAAGAAATTAATTTCAAATTGGTTATAACACAAAATTTAATTCCAGAGTTATCAATTAAATAGTTTTTTAGTATCAATAAGAAAGTATGTTAAAGAAGAGAGAATTGAGTCTTGAGTCTTGAAGAAAGAGTGCAGATTGTACCTGAGCAGAAAAAATGGCAATTTTCCTATTATTGCAAAAAAGCGTCAAATATCATGAGGAGTCAGAAAAATAGTGATCAAATATTTAAATAACAATACAGTGAGAAATTTACCATGGGAACACTGCCCTAAGGCCACAACATCAAGAGAAAATGCCATGATTTTTCATGAGATCACCAAAAACTTTTTTATAACAGCTAAAAAAATAAAAGAAAAGCTTAAGCTTGAAGCCAGTGTTTCAACTATTAAGAGAAGAATAAATAAATAAAAAAAGTTTCCATGGAAGAATGGCTCGTAGAAAACCAATGTTTTCAGCAGTGAATCAGAAGAAAAGATTAGCTTTTGTCAAAAAATTTGTGGACAAGCCCCTAGAGTTTTGTAAGCGTGTTATTTGAAGTGATGAGTTAAAACAAGACTTGCAGCATGCTAAAAGATGGAAATTTGTTTGGAGAAAGAAAAATCAAGCATCTGATAAAAATAAAACTATGGAAACAATAAAACACTTGTCTTATATAATGGTTTGGTGGTGTTTTTTTGGGGTTTGAAATGAGCAATATTGTTCAAATTCACGATCACATGAAAGTAGTAGATTACAAACAGATACTTAAAGACAATTTAATGTCATCAGCAAGGAAAATGGGGATTGAAAATAAATTTGTCTTTTAACAAGACAACGATCTCAAACATACAGCATTGCTTCTCAGAAAATATTACAATGAAAATGATATCAAAGTTCTTGAATGACCACCGCAGTCACCAGACTTAAATTTAATAGATCTGTGGGACAAATTAGACTGCTATATTCCTCTTAGCCATAGAAAATCTTTATCATTGTACAAAGAAGAATTATTTAAGGTTTGGTCAGAAATTGGACAGGATATCATTCGTAAATTAATTAACAGTATGCAAAGTCGACTTCTTCACGTAATTCAGGCCAAAGGTGGTCCAGCAAAGTTCTGATTGACTCTTTCTAAATGTTTTATTTTGTGTCAACTTTGAAATGGTTATGCCATACAACACAAATTTATAATTTATAAAACATACATAATAATTTCTTCAAAAGTTTATGATGGATTTAATGAAAAATTAAGTCTAAAAGTAAAATTAATGTTAATTTAATTTTTACATATTGATAAGATGATGATACCTCAAAAGTTCAAAAAAACAGGCTATGTCAACTTTGAAATGATCTTGAGTGTACATTAATATTTATGTAATGTTAATGATTGTTTATATAAGAATTGAAAAAGACTTATAAATATTTTGAAGTAGTTTTTTTTAAATTTTGTTTGGATTTTATGTTCATTAACAAATTTGAAAAATATGTCAAGTTTTCACTTGATACATGACATTTCATTATTATTATTAAAATGAACATATTTTGGTAAGAATGATGTTTAAATTAGTACAGAAAGTTTTCTTAATGATACGTAGTGATATATTTTAATATGCAAAGTTTAAATTTGTTTTTAATATTGAATTGAGATTTATTATAAACAAAAATGATGTAAGATAAAAGTTATTTTTATATTTAAATTAACTTAATTTAACTATATCGTTATCTCATATTTTAGGAAACAAGCTAGATTGTTTTGGTGTTGCATATGCAGTTGTAGCTGCGTGCCAGGCTTTGGGATTTGGTGATGTTCACTTATCTTTATCCGAAGACCATGCTTGGGTGACATTTGGAAAGGAAGGTGATGAGACAGCTGAAGTTACTTGGCATGGTAAGTTATGAAAAAGAAATTAATTTTTAATTGTTTTAAATATGGGACTGAAAACACTTGGTTTTACTTATTCTTAAAATCAATACTTTATACCAGGGGTCCCCAACCTTTTTGTACCTAAGAGCGCATTCTAGAATAGCGGCTGGACGGCAGGCACCATTTATTTTTTCAAGGTGAATTTATACTTGGACATAGTCAATAATACATACACATAATGTACAGAAAACATTTAATTCCAAAAATGTAAAAAAGCATACACAAGACTATTAACAATAATTTTTACAAAACAATTAATTACTAAACAATGCATACAAAATCTACAAAGTATAAAAATTCTTTATAAAAAATATAAATTTGAAAGTCAATGTGATTTTTGGCATTGCATTTCATTGGCCATTGCTTCGTAATTAGGAGAGTATGGTGATATTCCTGCTCGTAAGCGATTGTCAAGGTGTTCATTTGTAAGTCGTGGTCTGTACTTTGATTTTATGATATTCGGAACGGATCAGTTTATTTCATTTCAGGTATGGGAATTTGGTTGGTGAAGATTTGGCGGAGGAAGAAAAAAGGGTTGGGTCGCATTTCGCTTTGTGCTTTTATCTGTGTTGGACGCCATTTCTACTTTTGAGTGGTTAATCGTTAAAAACGAAAAAACTTTTACATAGCATTTTATTGAAAACTGAAACATTTTTATTTTTATCGTGGTCGCACAGCGGCGGGCACACGTAAAACGATCAGCGGGCGCTATGGTGCCCGCGGGCATAGGGTTGGGGACCACTGCTTTATACAATAACATATACAACAACCTGATTTGATGATAATGCCAAAGAACTGCTGGATTATGAATTAGGCTATAACAAGGCTAATTTAATGATTTGATTTAAAGCAGCCTGACTAATAACCTGGCAGTTTGTTTGTCATTATCAATATTTTATTTATATAGATATAAATTATGAATTATTCTATGTTAGAGGGGTCCACGAACTATTGTATCTTGAATTGTATCAAACTGTTTAAAGGGGAGGAGGTTTGCCAAAAGTACATCACTGTACATGGAGGGAGGGAGTCAAAAGTAGCTCAATAATTGTATATATAATTAATGGATGGATTTCAATGCTGGAACTTATCTTAACATTAATCAATATCATACTTTCCTTATGTCTTCCAGGAATATTGTACTAGAAATAAATGTTTTTGGTGTAGTGTATGAGTTTGCTTTAGATTCTGCTTATGAGTCTGTTTTAGATTAGTCTGCTTTTGGTTTGGACAGTTTACTGAGTGTTCCACAATTGGAATGTTCCAACATTTAAACTGACATCTTTGTTAAATTTTTCAAATGTTATTTAAAAAAATCTAATACATTGAATTAAATAAAAATAATTAGATATGTGAATATATAAAGTTATAAAAATATTTGAACAAAAATGTAATATGTTATATTTTAGTTTAAATATTGTTTACTGAGTCTACTGAATGTTTCACAATTCCAATTGTGGAACACTCAGTATACTTCAATTTAAAAGTGTAGAACCTGAAGCAGGCCCACACATTAGACAAAAACTGTTTATTTCTAATAGAAAGTATTGCTGGAAGACATAAGGATGGTCTGATACAGATGAATAAACTGTTTCATCAGAAAATATTAAAAAGCAAAAGAATGGTTCTTTTTATATTAAAACTATAATATTACATGTGTGTATAATTTTATATTTTAAATAATTAAAAGTAATTAAAAAACATATACTATGATTACTATCATGATTAACTTTTTTAGGAAAGGGCAATGAAGATAAAAGAGGACAACCTGTTACAAGTGGATGTACTGAAAAATCTTGGTTGTACTTAAATGGCTACCCTGTTAAATGCACACGTCATACAGAAGTAGCAGCATTAGTTTCTGGCATAAATCCCTCCATAAATGCAACAACAGATAGTATGGAATTGGCAACATTGCAACAGGTAAATATTTTGATATTTGACAATTGAGAAAATTTAATTATACTTTAATATTAAAATTAGATTTTGTAAAGGCCTTTTATAAATTTAAATTGGAAATCTAAATACAAAAATGAATAAAATAATATAATTTAATAAACTAATTACAAAATTAATTGGTATTTCATAAGTTTAATAAAATTTTATTAGCTCATTCATTATTTTCATGGATTTTTAACAAAAGAATTACATATACAGTGGTGCCTCATATAACGTACTTAATCTGTTCCAGGTGCACGTCCATTAAGTGAAACATCCGTTATACGAAACACATTTTCCCATAGAAATACATGTTAAAACATCTAATTCATTCCGCAGCATAAAATAACCATACTGTGTCGTAAAAAAATGAACATGGGATGTGTTCTTTTATTCCTCCGCGTAACTCTGCGTGAGCGACATCCATTTAAAAATTCCTGCGGAACGCATTCCTAAATTCCGGTGGGAGTGCATGCTGTCGAACGGCAAAAACGGCCACTTGTAGCAGTAGTTTACGGTGGAAAGCAACATGGCGTCCTCCATGGCTCAGATAGTTTCGTTTCCGGGTCCATTATGTGGTTTTATGAATGAAAATTTAGAAATTGTGAAAGCGCAAGTTAGCGCACATGGTGATGTAAGTGTCTTTACAAATTTTTTTTCAAGGCTATTTTGAATGCTCTTTCAACAACAAATCCATTTTATGGTTAAATTTTACAATTGGGACCCTTCTTTTGCCTTTTAAAGCTCATATTTTAGAATTATAGATTCCTCCATCACGATACTATCGATAGTGCGGGCGCCGCCATCTTTCTTTCTTTCACCGTCGTTCCTAAATGCCTACAAACAGCAGCGCACTCCCGTAGTAGCAGAGACGCAGAGCGACCGCTATTAAAGAGTGCACCCATGGAGCAGTCACCCCAATTATGCCAGAAAGTCCTTTGTTTGCAGCCAGTCCGTTGCTCGAAGTCACGTAACAGCCAAACAGAAAGTTTGTTGTTCGCAGCCAGTCCGTTGCTTGGCCAAACAGAAAGTCCGTTGTTTGCAGTGTTCGTTATTTGAGGCATACGTTATACGAGGCACCACTGTATATAGATTGTTTAAAAAGGCTCTTGTGTTTTGATCATTTCTGATCAAAACAATCTAAAATGAATATATATATATATTTATTTATTTATTTATTTAATTTATTTTATACAATATATATATATATATATTGTATTCTGTAATGACTAAAGTGACCAGAATTGTCTAATTTTAAGTGCACATTATTTAGTGATACATATGAAAAAAAGCAAAATATGCATTTTTTGTTAAATTTGCTTACATTTTTCAGTAATTTGAGAAATGAGCAATATAACATAAAACTAGGAATTAAATAAAACTCATTTTTATTTACTTCCTTTCATTTATAGACATAACTTGAATACAATATATATATATGATTTTTTTTTAATGTTATTTTTCTAAAATATAGGTTGCATTAAAAACTTAACAATCCTGATTACTTTCCTCAGGCATGGGGGTATTCTTGATTCACCTCATTGACAATACGAAAGATGTTGGAATTCAATTGTAAATGTATTTCCAGGTTTTATTCTGTCAAAGAATCATCTGAAAATATAGGAAACTTGTCTTAACTTCTATTCTACTAGGAGATAATTACAATACTGCAATTGCAAGTTTACTTAACTGAGGCATATTTCTAAACTTTCAAAACCAGAAGCATATAGCATTTTTTCTGTTTGTAGGTTAATTCTCTGATCTTTAAGCAAGATAGCTTTATAGTAGCTGTGCAAAACAGTTCAACTTTCTCAAATGGTTCTGTAAGTTGTACATGATCACATTTGTGGATATATTACAGTTACATGCACATTACAAATTACATGAATGCTGAAATTTTGGTACAGATCTAGAAACTACTTAATATACTTTCCAAAGCTGCACTGATGTAGTCAATGAACATGGTTAAATTTTTCATAAAGATGTACTCACTCTGGAGAAGTGGTATTATAGAAAGTGAATGCCTTTTATGTTAGTTGATTATTGTTGGAATATTACTAGAGACAATTTTCTAACAATTTAATAAACTAATTTTTTTCTTTTATCGACTGTCTTTTTTGACAGTCAATAAAAGAAAAAATTTTTGTCTATATGTCAAATTTTATTAAATTTTTGGAAAATGAGTATTATAGAATAATATTTTTGTGAATATTATATCACATATTTCATTTATAAATGATTATTATTATATACTAAGAATAAAGTAAGACTGATTAAATTATTTCATGAGTACACTCAATATAAATCTTAAAATATTTAGAATATTAGAAAAACCTTAAAATTCCAATTACTCATAAAGTATTCCTGACTGAGAAAATCTAAATATAGATTAGAAATTAGCAGTAAAAAATTGCAATAGGTATCATAACTTTTTTTCTCCAGTAAAAAGAAAGCAGTTTTTTGTATAACAGTGTTGCTGTTTACATTCATTCCAAAAAATCTTATTAGGCCTACTATTAAACAATAGTTTAGTATCAATGTAAATTTCATCTATTAATAATGTTGTTACTTTTTGTTTCTCTATCAAATTTTTAAATTGCTCTTTAATATAGTGAGTTTTGTTTTGATCTCTTCAAATATTATAATCAGTTTTTGGATTAATTTACTTAATTTTCTTAGATGTGGCAATATTAAAAGTTTTTTACTATAAAAAGCCTTATAACAATTTGGACTTGTCAAAAACATTTTAAATAAAAGAGAAATAAAACAGATCATGAGAAAATCTTAAACTAGGTTTTGTAACTCCAATTAATTTCAGTTTTTCTAAGAAAAAATTAATTTATTTTTCTTAACATTATTGACTAAAGTTTCTTTAAATTTTTCAAGATACTTAATTCTTTATTTCAAGTAATCTTATGATCAACTTTCAGATTTAATTTACGATAATTTATTAATGTTTTAATTTGATATGTTTTAGAAATAAACATATCAAATTATTGTTTGATATGTTTTAAATATATAAATTTAAATAATAATTACTGTTTCTATCTGTGTGGAATTTCTTCATTGTTTATGTATATGGTATATAATAAATTATTATAAATTTTTATACATGCTGCAAATTTTGGAGTTTCATGATCTTCTGAAGCAACAGTACATATCATTAAACAGTCTTTCAGTTTTACATATTTTCCATTTTTTATCTGACTGAATTTTTGATATAAATTCTAAAGTTTCTTTAATTGTATTCATAAAGCTTCAATAACTTCAAGATATGTTTCCAAGCTGTTGGTAACTGCTTTTTAAAATATTCTTCTCTATCTTTCATGCTCTTTTTTTCTTAGGAAGAATTTAATTTAAATGAGGAGCAATATCTGATATAATTGTAGGATGCATCTTTAGTTAATGCTACTCTATCATATTTAATTGTAACAGTTTCATTATTATCATCAATGAAAACATCACTATCTATAATAAAACATTCATTAAAATGTTTTATACACACAGTTATTGGAATATTTTTATTGCTTTGAAATTTTTATGATGTATTTTTCTTTCCCATATTTTTTTCATTGTAAGGTAATTTAAATATGGTAGTATATTTTTCAATATAGCAATAATGGTAATTATTATCATTTGAATGGCAACCCGATACAAAACAAACACATGGTGTAGATAGGTTTAACTTCAAATATGCCTAAAAGCAAGCAAATTATAAATTAAAAAATAGAAAATTTAAACTTGTTTTATAGTTCTACTTATGTTAAATAAGTAGAACTATAAAACTATTATGTATACTATAATAAATAAGTATACATTTTTATATTTCTTGATAATACTATAAAAAGACTCAACTCATTCTAAACTTTTGACAGATTCAATCTTCAATCTTCTTCACTGACATCAGATGTAAAAACTATGTCTGAGGCATGGCAGATATGTAGATGGCTGTGGCTAAAGTCACAGAAAACAAAACTTTATTTAATTATATGTACATCTATTTTTAATTTTTAAAATTTGAATACTATTTTTGTCTATAAAACAAACTTTTTGATCAACCCATTACATTTTATATTTAGGGTTTGTTAATCTTGATCAGATTTATTTTAAATTGATATAATGAAGCTTCAGAGATTTAATTATTGTTTTGATTACATTGTATTATAGAGAAAATTGCAATTAATTTGATTGTACTCTATATTTACATAAAAATTCAATATTGACATGTATAAAAATATTGATTATTATTTCATTTTACAGAAACTTTTATGGGTTTTATATGATCTTGGACATCTAAAAAATTATCCTATGGCACTTGGAAATCTTGGTGATTTAGAAGAAATTTCTCTTACTCCTGGTAGACCTCCTCCAATAGAATTATTTCGAGAAGCAATCTTGGCAGCACAAAGTTACTACAATAATCAACATGTGTATCCATATACATACTTAGGAGGCTACTTATATAGAAATGGTCGTTACAAAGAAGCTTTAGAAGCTTGGGCAAATGCTGCCGATGTGATACGAAAGTAGGCAAATATGTTTATTTAATTACTTTTTAATAGGCTGATTATTATAAATTGATTTTTAAGATGTATTTAAGGTGTAAGATGTTTAAAAATCAGTAAGATTGCATATATAAAATCCATCTTATAAACAAAGCATTGACAAATATATATATATATATATATATATATATCACACTAACCTTATGAAGCTTTGCAAATATTTTTAACGTACCAAAAATTTTATTTGCAGAGCTTCATAAGGTTAGTGTGATATATAGATTGCATATATATAAAGTATACAATCTTATTGATACTTTTTAAATGAATTTTTTCATATAGTGTAATAGGTTTGTTATGAAGAAATGCAATCTTTTTCAAGTTTCTTTGGAACAAAATTCAATTAACAAATTTAAATACAAAAATATTTTAAAAAAAACCTTATGAGTGTAATCAGTTCTAATTTATTTGACAAATAAAGCATAAAGTTCTTCCGTTGTGCTTAATAATGAAGAATTTTTCTGTTTAAGGATGGTTTAAAAATGGAGCATTATTTACTTTTTGCTTTCTGTTCACACTGGATATTGCCATTTTGTATTATTAATGATACCCATGTTGTTTTTTAGAGAAAAATATGTAACAAATTAATTTTAAATTAATAAATAAAAAATGTTAAGCTTAAAGAACATTTATCACAAATGTCTACAACATTATTCTGACTACTGCTGATAAAAACATTAATCATTTAGATATTAAATCACAAACAACTGTTTTTAAATGTAAATACACATTTAATTTATCATCATATAGTACTGAATCTTGATAAAACAATAAAAATCATAATAAGTAACTAAATCCTGATGAATCTGTTTTACATCAACAATAAAAAAATCAAAATTAAATTAATTTCAAATATCTAGAATTTATATTTGATGATAAATTAAACTGAAAAAGCCAATTGATAATCTCTGCATAAATTGTTAGATTTATTAGAGTTATTAAATAATTAAGACATGTTTAAACCTTATGAGTACCTTAATTAAGACATGTCTTTTTTAACTTTGTTTAAAAGATACTCATAAGGTTAAAAAAGAAACAATGGAATTGGCTGTTTTGTAGTCTATCTTGTAATTTTTAACAGACTATTTATATACAGCTCTTTTTAAATCAAAATTGATTTATGGTATTGAATCTGTCTGCTACAGAATTGATCTCCAGAAAACATTTGAAACAAAACAAAACAAAACTGTTTTAAGGGTGTCTGGTTAAACTTATATTTTGATGTATCTGCAATACAGTATATAAAACACACACAGTATTATTTATGCATTTATTAAAAGTCCTATTGGTTATTACTTTTTCAAATAGTGTGATCAATGAATGAAGACGGCATATTTTGAGAAGCAATATATTCCCCAAATATTAAAGTAAAATAAAAATATTGAGCATATATACACCAAAATTCACACTTCTAATAGGACAAAAATGTACAAACTTTATAACATGAATTTTAACACTTTCTAGTCCAATATCTTATGATCCACGTTCAACCTTGTACTCCTCCTGAGGTCCATGAACATATGCCTTATGTTCCTTTATTTACCCTTGTTTTAAATGTGTTTTCTCATAATTTCTACATTCATAGAGTTTTGGATAATATAAATAATATAACACCTAGTTTCATATGCTGACAGAAAATAAATAAAAAATTATAAGTTATTTTAATATTTTTAAAAATATATTAAAATATTTACATAAATATCTAGTTTATATTAATAATTGTCATTTAATTTAATAAATTAATTAAAAGTTATATTAAATATACTGTAGGATAAAACAATTTACGTTAGTGTAATAATAAATGTAAGAAAAGTTGCAACACTATTGATATTCAGACAAACAAAGAATTAAAAATGTTAAATTAAAATTAAGAAAATGTATGATAGTTTTCATGTACTAGTACTTGCATTTGACAAAAAGTAAATACTTTATTATCTGATTATACAAAAATTACATTTAAAAACATAATAAATTATGTATGCAGCTCAATGTATTTTCTATGGAGTGCTAAGCCTAACTACTCTGATGAAGTGGAATGATGTTCTAAAAAAAATCAAAAACTAAATTTCTATTGGACATATCATCATAAATTTTTGTCAGATGCTAGAAAACATACAATAGAATAAAAATAACATCATTCAATCAAATTCAGTTGCAAACTTTTCAAACAATGTAATTATTTAAAACCAAAACTTTTCTTATTTTCATTTGTTTACATTAAATTTAAACTATCTAAAATCCAAACTATATCAATGAATACTTACATAATATATATCAGATTAAACAGAAAAAATAATCTTTAACAGAGTTTAATAAAATGAAAACTAAGAAGTTGTTTGTTTTCAAACAGTGCAATTGTATAAATACAGTAAAAACTCAGCACACAGAAGCAGAGCATAGCAAAAAGGTCAGACCAGAAAGTGTTAAGGAAGGTATGCAACCAGTGGAAATTCTTTGGTGCATGCAAAGAGTTTACAGAAACACCTGTTTGAACATCCTGCACTGTTTCGTCTGGAAGGTTCTTGCCCATCTTCCATACAGTCGACCTTTTCCCTTGTAACTTTTTTGTGTTTGGCTGCTGAAAAAGGCTTTAAAGGAACACTGTTTCACCTCTCATCAAATAGTCTGTGTAGTGGTGGAGAAATGGTTCAGGCTCCAGCCTGCTGGCTTCTTTGTGGAAGGTATATAAAAACTTGTTGACCAACAGGACTGCTGCCTGAATACTACAGCTCGAAGTCTTTTTGTGAATATATTACTATTACCAAACTACTCATATTCTGTCAGCTGTACTGCAGTCTATGTTTCATTTTAATGATTCTTAGATCTGATTTACAAATATTGCCTTTGCATCTGCCATTCATTTTATGATTGTACAGTATAGTTTAATTTAGTTTTTTACTTTTTTCTTTAGTTGTTTTTTTTTATTATTATATTTTTGTAGTTTTGTGTTTTCTTTCGTAATTAAGGTTTTGAAAATAATGATGAAGAAAGAATGTCACTATTTACTATTCCATTGATATAGTAATGTTTGATTTATAATTAATTTAATAATTGTATCAATATCCTTAGATATTATTATAAAAAAATTAAAACTGCCAACTAAATAGTCGTTATATCTAATTAAAAATAAATTTCATTTAATAACTGATAATTTGTAATACCTTGTCATTTTTTAAGACTGGCTTTTATTTTAAATTTCCTTATAGTTTATTACTTATTCTTTTCAATGTTAATATTGAAAGTTTATATTTTGCAGATATAACTATGGGCGTGAAGATGAAGAGATTTATAAAGAATTTCTTGAAATTGCAAATGAACTCATTCCACATATTATCAAAGTTGTTAGTACTGGTGGCTGTGAACCTTCTGGTAGATCAACAATACCTTTATTACAAGATCCTCAATGTTTTGCTTATCTTTTGCGTTTTTATGATGGATTGTGTGAATGGGAAGAAGGATCATCTACACCTGTTTTGCACATTGGATGGGCTCGACCTTTAGTTGCAACAATTTCAAAGTTTCCTGCATCCATTCGAGCCCGAGTGGATATACATATTTCAGAAGAGGAAGAAGACAAATTAATTGATGAAAATGAAAAAAAAACAGAGAAAGATGACGTGAAAAACAATGATGAAGACAATGTAAAAAATAAAGGAAAACAAAAAGAAAACAAATTAAATGAAAAAGATGGTAATATTGCAATGAATGGATCTTCTGAAAAGAATTCGAATAAATCTCAACAAAAAATTACATCAAAGAAACACATCATTGCTGAATCAGAAAAATCAAATGATAAACCTGCTTCGGGTCAAGAATCAGAATTTTTGAGATCTTTAGTGACGCACATTGATCCAAATGAAGCTCCTCATCCTAATATAATGGCTCTTGCTGCAGCTTGTGGAGATAATATTTTAAATCCTGAATACCTTTTAGGTTCAGGAGAACCCTTTTCTTCTCGGTCATCAAGCTCCTCATCGTCATCAGCTGATTGTCGAGATCTTCTAAGCACACAATCTAATGGAACACCATTTCCTGGTTTGACAGTAGATTCTATGCTAAAAGCAGACAGTCCAGCCGATCTTTTACAGGTTAGTGAATCAGTTCATTATTTTATAATATTTATGTATACATTTTTAAATAGTTTATAATATTAGTAAGTGTATCAGCAAATTGTATATTTAGCAATTTTAATACTTATAAATTTTTTCAGTAAAAGTTTTTAATAGTAATCCTTTATAATATGAGTGGTAATAAAAAGCACTAAATAATATATTAGGATTTCATAACTTAATCTACCAATAAAGTTTTGTTTGATTTCCTTAGGAGAAGAATGGTGAAAATTTTTAACTAAGTACTTTTGAGAATAATGTTTTGTTTTTCTTAATAAATCAGAGATACAGTTTACTAGTGGCTCAATAGAACATGCTTTAATAGAACACAGATGGTCTATGGATACCAATTTATTGTTCAGTCTGTTCAGATCCTAGAGCTTTCATTTCATCTTACTGTAGGCTACTATGCTAAATTGGCAATTAACAGTACAGTTCAAAATTTGAAATATTTTTCATCTCCTGACATGTACATTTAATAATTTTTTATGAAATATAAAATGTAAATTTGCTACTAATTACAGTAGTTTGTGCTTTAATTTATAGAAAATATTTTATCATTTAACTTTCTGTGTAATTTGAATAGAAAGAACTAATTATGTTAGCCATTTTTATTTACAATTAGCAAAATATTTTATTAGGTAGTTGAAAATAAAGTATTTATTTGATGAGACTTCAATTTCAGTAATTTTATTTAGTGCTAGCTGTACATATTTTGTATGAAAGTATACACAATAATAATACAAAATACAAATAAATTTATAAAAATATATATTGATTTGTTAACTTAATACAACATATTCATTTAAGAACAAACATTGACTCTGACCAAATTGTGATGAGCTCTAGTTCTAGTGCCTTAAAAAGTAAATCAATGAAATAATATCAACACATGCAAGACGTGTTGAATAGAAAACTGGAAAAGTGCCATTAAAAGTTGAGAGGATGAGCAATAGCTTAGTAATTTTGACACATGAAACTTTCCACGTCTAAGGCAACAGTAATGTGACTGGTGACAGTGTTGTTGATATGTGAGAACATAAGACAACAGACTAATAAAATGGTGACACCTCTACTAAAACTAATTGATGTCCATTGGCAGGTACAGTAGGGAGACAACTACATGAGTTGCACACTGGTGTATGAATAAACTTCTAAGGTTTCAAAAGTAGCCACAGTTCTGTGGGAGATTCTACATGTCATTTACTGTAGTTCCAGCCATAGAGAATCTTTCAATAACTGTAGCTGTTTTTGGAACCTTAGAATTCTACTTGCCCATCTATGTGTAGTCATCTCCTTATTGTACTTGCATGTGCAAATGGATGTTGTTTGCTTTTAGTCAAAAGTCAGACAACACTACACTGCTCTTGCTTCATGCACTGCTGGAAATTTGCTACCACTTTATTGGTTTTGTTGTCTTATGTTTTCACTCATCAGCAGTGTTGCCAGTTACAGTTACTGTTGCATCAGACTTGGAAGTTTCATGTGTCAAAATTACTAAGCTATTGCACATCCACCTGACTTTTAATTGCACTTTTCTGGTTTATTATTGAATGTGCCTTGTATATTATCTATGAGGGTTGATTAAAAAGTAAGGTTACTATGCTGATATTTTTCTTGAAGTTTCATTTGTTATAGAGAAATGAGAAGTGTGCGGTAATTCCAATACATGTGGTTGGCAACTATACAGAGTTTCAGCCACCCACCACCTACAATACTAGTTGTAGGTAAACACAAATGGCGACTCATTTGGAAAACTGTTCTTGCGAAGAAATCTGCTCAGTTATTCGATTTCTGTGGGCAAAACATGTAACTGTGGCTGAAATTCGCTGGTAGAGGTTTATGGAGAGACTGTAATGTCTCATCAGCATGTTGTAGAATGGTATCGGAAGTTTGCGGCCGGTAGAGAAAACGCCACCGATGAGGATCATCGATTACCCTCCCTACAGCCCAGACCTTGCTCCAAGCGATTTTCTCTGTTTCCTCTCTTGTTGAAGGAGAACCTAGCAAGATGACTATTTGCTTCAGATTTGGATGAGGAAGTGAAACACTTTACGACAACTTGGCTGAACATGCAAGGACTGGATTTTTACCAAGAGGGAATTTTCAGACTCATCACACAAAGTGACAAGTGCCTAAACCGTATGGAGACTATGTCGAAAAATAACCTAATGTATGTACTATCAGTTGGCTGTATTGGTTGTATGAAATAAAATGTACACTTTTCCTGCAGGCACAAAACCTTACTTTTTGATCATCCCTTGTATTTCCCAGGCATGAGTTAGTTGAGAAAAGAAAAACATAACTTATCACAATTGGTCATCACCAAATTGAATCCTAATAACAAGTAGTAATACAAACATATTTTAATACTAACAAGTTTTAAAATAAGTACTTATAGAATTTATTGTTTACAAGTCTTGTCTTTTACTTTCCCAGCTGTTATGTATATATAACAAGGGAAAGTATTGGAATCATGTCAAATTTGACCCTCTGAGTTCTTCACAAATCTCCATGTTTTGAGACCTCCCGAATCTAAAAAAGTAAAAAAATTCCATGGGGGTGTGTGCATTTCAGAATGCATGTGGGGTTAGCTGACTGGGTGTGTTTGTCAAGATTGTCACGCGGTCATGACTATCATGTGGGCATAGAAAAAACTCTCTGAGACAGGCTTTCCATCTTTTAATCCATTTATTATATTACAAAAAATTTCTTACAACGTTTTGCAAAATTTTGTTGTAACACAGCTCAGGGAGTAAGCTAAAAGTCCATACAAGAGTCTGACGTTCAGTAGGAAGTACTTCCTTCTGTCCCTCAATGACAGACGTTCTTATCGATGGCCCTGGGGCATGCGGCACTGCTTCGGTCAAAAGTCTCGGGAGAAAAGGTGAACCTCAGCGAGTATGGATGAAACTGGAGGGCAAAAGTTATTCCCAGATTGATGGAAAACTTCCCAATGATCTCTCCATAAAGCACCAATTTACAGGATAAATGAACTACGAACCAAGAACATCAACAACCTTGATTCACGCGGTTTTATAAGTTTTACACCCAAAGTTGTCTTTTCATTGGTCTCTCATCATCACCTGGTGACAATTTGAAACCTGTCGAAGGGCGTGGGAGAGGTCAACTTTGCAATTAAATACTACTACTCTCTAACCACGTTTTCCTCAACTTTGGTCTTTTCTACACAATTTACCCTTTGTTTTAATCTATATATATAAAAATGAATGTATGTCTGTGTGTGTGTGTATGTGTTTGTCCTTCATGCACTACCACACCATTTATCCGATTGCCATGAAACTTCGGGAAGTTGTTTAATACACTACCACGAAGGTTTCTGGCACATGTGAAGACCACCATTTCCCCCCTTTCAAAAATATATTTATATATGGATTAAGGCCTTTATGTCCAACAGATGGCGCTAACTTCCGACGACCTAAGTTCGCTTTTCTGTGAGGCATTATGCTTTTCTGTGAGAATGGACTAAAGCAGATTTTCTATCTATCTATATAAATAAAATATAACGTTCGTTTGTTCCTACCAATTCCTTTGAAATTTTGACACAACGTTGCATTCGAATACGCATGTGTTTTTATATAATATACATGTTGAAATTCCCCCCACTGGGAGGGGAGATGGACAGGATTATGGCTTACCGTGAAGAACATGGCTTCTATTATACTATTTTAGATGCGTTTTTTTGCGTTTTTAATTGCGTTTTAATAGGTTACGTCAACAGAATATACACTAAAAAGGGATTTTTCGATATTTCCTTGCAGGGAGAGGGACAGGATTAAGGCTTACTGTGAAGAACTCGGCTTTTATTATACTATTTTACATGTTTTTTGCGTTTTTAATTGCGTTTTAATAGGGTATGTCAAGAGTACTGTACACTAAGAAGGGATTTTTTGAAATTCCCCCACGGGGGAAGTGTTACACATTTATAATAGATACATTTTGAGCCACAACAACGCGTGGCCGGGTCAGCTAGTATTTTATAAAAAAAACCTTTATTGTTTAATCAAGACCTTTAATTCTTCCTATTTGTGTCTGAAAAGATCTTTAATTTCTCGATTGATAGTCCACATTCAGACCTCTAAATTGACTTCCATCTGGGATCTCACATGTATTTCATTTAATATCTCAGGATGGGGTAAAGATTAAGAAACAAAATTTGGCATGGTGGTTTGTATATGAGGGGCTTTGATGCTATTAAATTTTGATGGTTAAAGGTCAAGGAGGTGAGGAGATAAAGGGATGTCATGTGTCATATTTTGAGAGGTAGGACTTGCAAAGATTTTATTCATTATTGACATTTGCACTTTTTTTATAAAACTCATCCATACCTCAAAATTAAGATTTTTGCCATTATATAGTAACTAGCAGATCTGGCCACGTGTTGTTGTGGCTCAAAATGTATCTATTATAAATGTATAACACTTCCCCCGTGGGAGGAATTTCAAAAAACCTCTTCTTAGTATACATTCTCTTGATGTACCCTATTAAAATGCAATCAAACATGCATCTAAAACAGTATAATAAAAGTTGAGTTCTTCACAGTAAGCCTTAATCCTGTCCCTCTCCCCCACAAGGAAATACCGAAAAATCCCTTTTTAGTGTATATTCTGTTGACATAACCTATTAAAACACAATCAAAAATGCAAAAAACCACATGTAAAATAGTATAATAGAAGCCGAGTTCTTCACGGTAAGTCTTAATCCTGTCCATCTCCCCCAGTAGGGGGAATTTTGACATGTATATTATATAAAAACACGTTCGTATTCGAATGCAACGTTGTGTCAAAATTTCAAAGGAATCGGTAGGAACAAACAAACGTTATATTTTATTTATATAGATAGATAGAAAATGATCTGCTTTAGTCCATTCTCACAGGAAAGCATAATGCCTCACAGAAAAGCAAACTTAGGTCATCAGAAGTTAGCGCCATCTGTTGGACATGAAAGCCTTAATCCATATATAAATATATTTTTGAAAGGGGGGAAATGGTGGTCTTCACATATGCCAGAAACCTTCGCGGGAGTTTATTAAACAACTTCCTGAAGTTTCACGGCAATCGGGTAAATGGTGTGGTAATGCATGAAGGACAAACACACACACAGACATACATTCGTTTTTATATATATAGATTAAAAATATAGTATAAAAAATTTTTATAACAGTCTTATAACAGATGGCACCACACTTTTTTTTTACTTACTCTGCTTAATAATATAGGTTAATTTTTTATTTTAAAACTCATAACAGCTGGGTAAGTTACACTACTTGTTGCTAGATTTTTTATTCATATAAGTATTGATTATGTAAAAAAGAAATATATAAGAAAGTAATAAATAAATAAATCACTGAAAATTTCAGGAAGCCAGTTTTTATTGATTAAAATTAGTGTTTTTAGTCAAAATTTGGCCATTTTCAGTTTACAATCTTATATTTAACAGTTTAGAATATAGCTTATAACAAATTAGAACATATTCAAAATTAATATTTTGAACAGTTTGTTTTTATTTTATTTTACTGTATTGTTATTTCATTGTTTTGTTTTATTCTATTTCACATGTTCCACTGCATTTGTTTCAAATTCAAACATTATAATTGTTCAGAATATTAATTAATTTTGAATATGTTCTAATTTTCATATGCTGTACTACATTACTCTAAACCAGGGATGAACAACACGTGGCTCGTGGGCCGCTTGCGGCCCATTAAACATGTTTATGTGGCCCGCCAAGCATTTCTAAAATTGAATTTATTTTATCGACTTTCTCCCATCAATATATTGTTATAAAATTAATTTTAATAAAATGGTAGTACATACTAAACCGAAAAAATTTTTTGTGACGAGTTACTCACTTGTCGGCGACTTGTTTAAACATGCAATACGAACGCACCACATCTGTGCTTGTTTGTGTTTGCTTCTGTCACACAATCAGTCAGACTGGTAAGCTGTTAACTAGCAATTTTAGCAATTCTTGTGTTTCTTGAAAGGCGTGAGTGCAATATTATTGTCAAAAAGGTAATATTAGAGTTTTTTTATTCAAAATTAAGTTTTCCTACAAATTTTTTTAACTTTCAAATTTTTAATCCATAATAGCATGTCGGAAAAGCAAACAAAAAAAACGAAAGGTTGCAGATGAGCACAGGCATTTCCAAGCAAAGTGGAAATTTGATTATTTTTTCACTTTCGTCAAAGTAAAGCTGTATGCTTAATATGCTCAGAGACTGTGTCGACATTAAAAGAATATAACATAAAAAGGCATTACGATACAAAACATGAACAACAATATAAAAACTTAACAGGACAACTCCGGATAGATAAGTTTAATCAAATGGAGAAAAACTTGGGAAACCAACAGGCTATTTTTAAAAATCAAGCTATTTTATCAAATACAGCAGTAAAGGCTAGTTTTGTTGTCAGTCAAATACTGGCAAAAAAATGAAACCCTTTGCGGATGGAGAGATGATAAAAGAATGCCTGACTGCTGTTGCAGAAATAGCATTTCCTGATAAAATAAGTATTATTTCAAACATTAGTTTATCAAGATTCACCATTGCAAGGAGAATTGAAGACTTGTCTGAGAACATAGCAACAACGCTTCGTGAACGCATTGCAAAATTTGAATACTGTTCTTTGGCACTTGATGAGAGTTGTGATATTAGCGATACAGCACAACTGGCTATATTTTTACGTGGTATTGACACCAAATTTAATATTACCGAAGAATTGTGTTCACTGATTCCAATGCAAGAGACTACAACCGGCAAAGACCTGTACGATGAACTAAAGTCTGCGTTAGAAAATTTTTCAATTTCATTGGAAAAGATTATTGGTATATTGACAGATGGAGCACGAGCAATGTCAAGCATGGAGGTAGGAGTATCGGGAAGAATTGAGAAGACATTTCAAGACATTAAGGTCACAGGAAGGGAATATTCGTTAACCACTGCATAATTCACCAGGAAAATTTGTGTGCGAAAAGATTGAGTTTGCCAAATGTCACAGCACCAATAATTAAACTAATCAATTTTATAAAGTCGCGCACGTTAAATCACCGTGAATTTAAAGAATTCCTGAAAGATTTAGAAACTGAATATGGCGATGTGGTTTTTAATACTGAAGTATGTTGGCTTAGTAGAGGTGCAATGCTAAAAAGAGTATACAACTTAAAAAGCGAAATACAATTGCTCTTGGATATGAAGGGATATACCTTTCCTCATTTTGGTAATAAAGAATGGATGTGCGATTTTGGGTTTCTCATCGACATGACTCAGCATCTCTATCTTAATGTGGAACTTCAAGGCAAAGGACAGTTTATTCACAATTTGTATGATAAAATTCAGGGCTTTGAGCACAAATTAAAATTGTGGAAACAGCATCTTTTGCAGAATAATGTGTCTCACTTTCCACATTTAGAAAAAGAAAACGTTACTACTACTCAAAAATACACACAATATATAGACATTTTAATCAATGAATTTCAATTACGATTCCAAATGTTCAAAGCTGAGAAGACAGCGGTTTCCATGAAAATGTTTTCCTCGCCATTTAATATCGATGTGGATACAGTTCCCGAAGACTTTCAAATGGAAGTGATTGACATGCAGAATAATACAGATTTAAAAAATGTATTTTTCTCAGTAAACATCAAAAATTTTTATAAATCTTATGTGAGCCCTGAGAAATTTCCGCTTTTGACGAAAAATGCAAAGCAAATGATGTCTCTGTTCGGAAGTACGTATGTTTGCAAACAATTATTTTCAACTATGAAATTAATCAAAAATGACCACCGATCAAGACTGAGTGATGCACGATTAGAAAGCTGCGTACGTGTAGCTACCTCATCAATTCCAGCTGATATTGATCAGCTTGTGTCGAAAAAACAGTGCCAAATTTCTCATTAAAAATTTCAAGTAAATTCGTTTTTCTGTTCTTTTCTTGTTTGTTTTTATTTTGCATTAAAATTTGTATATGAAATCTTTACTTTTTTTTTAAATTTTATATTTTTTTATTCTAATGTTTATTATTAATAAGTGTTACTTTATGTGCGGCCCGCCAAAAAATTTTAAAATTTAAATTGGCCCGTTGATTAAAAAGGTTACTCACCCCTGCTCTAAACCGTTAAACATCAGATTGTAAACCAAGGATAGTCATTTTGACTAAAAACATTTCTTTTAATTAATAAAAGTTGGCCTCCTGAAATTACCAGTGATTTATTTATTTGTTTATATACAATGATGGTGCTAAGTTTTATAACCTTTTATGATAACAAAAGGCAGAATTGCCAAAGGTGACATTGCCAAAGACAGAATCTGAATATCCTTATAGTACATTCACCATTATTAATTTTTCTTCCTGTACCCTCAGTTGAGATGGTTACTGATATAGTCAAACAAAAAGCCAGTGGAAGAAAACAGAAAACACGGAATTTTATATGATCAAATTAAGATTCAATTTGCTGGAAGTTATAAAATATTCCAACTTTGGTTAATTTTAAAGAATAATGATATTTGTATTCATTTTGCATGAATTGTAAGTTAGTGTCCTGGTCAGGATGAAAATGCTTCTTATTAATTAATTAAAGATTTAGCTTGCTGAAGTAAGCATTCTTAATAAATATTTAGTTACATTGTATATATATGAAGTAGTTATTAATATATTCATGTTATGTCACATTTAACTTGAAAAATTAATTTATTTATTAATTTTATTATACAGTAAACATTCCTTACATTTTGATAACTGTCTTCTGTTATAACAACTTCTTTAAAAGTTTTTTGTTCCTATGTCTTTTATAGAAAAGCTTTGCATGTTTATGTTAAATAACCAATGAAACAATCTGAATTAATTTATTTTAATAAGAGCATTATTATTTATAAATTCTTAATTTAAAAAATTTGCAATAATTGCTAATACTAAAAAAATTTAACAAAACAGTTATTAATGCTTTTGAAATACTAATCATATCTGAACATTTTAATAAATATTCTACTGGTAAAAAATTTTTATTTTGTAAAAAAAAAAAAGCAAATATGCATAATAAATGAGCAGAATTAAGAAATATTTGAAATTAAAGGCAGTGTTAATTTGATCACATTTATTACTTTTTTTATCCATATCTGGATGTGTTATAAAATTATATCATATCTTGATAGAATTGTAAATGTTTTAACAAGTTTAATTGGAATTTTATTCATTTAGGCAAGCTAATAATAAATGGGATGCACTAAAAACATTTAAAACAATTAATTTTTAATGGTAAGTTAAATTATCATTAAATAAAAAATTATATATTTCTCAATTTCCCCTTCAAGAATATCGAATTCTGTACAAAATTTCCTCATTAATCTCTCTTTGCCATTTTTTCCCAAGCCAACTACTAAAGCCTAAAAGTGTGATTGGTTAAGTTTGCAGAAGTTTCTAGAAATACTGTACTATTGATTGGTCCCATGCATATCCATTATCAATAATTTTGTTTATATCACACGACTAAGTTGTTCCATGGGTATCTTGTTTGCTCTCAGTTGAAAACTTACAAAGGAATTTACTGTTTAAATTTGGTATCCTTGTTATTTCATTATTGTAAACCAAATAAAAACATTAAAGTAGCAACAACTACTATTTAGGCTTTTTATTTTGTGATTAACTTTACTGTGTAACAAATTTTATATTAAAAATATGTCTAAATTGGATTTCACCTTAGATGATTATTATTATTATTTTGAAGATTTCTTGGAGTACCAGAGCCCTGGTCTGCAACTAGTAAAAACACTCAAATTTATTTGTAAAAGAAAATTAACACTTTTGCTATCTTACTTATATCACTATATATCCTATTGACTTACCTATTTCTAGTGTAAAAGAAAATTTTTTAAAATTAACCTTTCATGTTGTAAAGTAAAAATTAAAAATTCCATGGGTTAAACCCCAGGAATTTCCTGGCTTTTTTTCATTAAACTACAACTTTTTGCAGATTTTTAAGCTTTTGTAGTGTTTTTATTGCATTATGCAAAATGTTTTTGGAGTTACATAATCATTTAGACAGAAAGGTGTTTCTAGTCACCCCATTTTATGGAATGCTATAAAAATAAAATTAAAATTGCAGACAACACCATCATTGAATGATACTTAAAACAATGCATACTCTTGAGCTGGCCATAATTATTGGTATTATTATTTGAAAAAATATAATTCAAGCTATGCTGTTGATGAATTTCTATGGTTTGAATTAACTATAGCTGTTATATGTTTTCTTTAGTTATGTTTTGCTAATGTAATGATAAATATAATCATGTATAAATTGTACTTCTATTTTGTAATTTTTAGAAAATTTTGAAATCAAAAAATAGAATACATCTGTATGACTTGATTGAAAGTAAAGTTATTATTTAATGCTTCTCATTTATTATGTAATAAAATTTATGAAGTATTATCATTATGTAAACATTCTATGAATTTTATATATTTTTTTTAAATTTTTAGTTAATTCTCTAAAGGTTGAAATAATGAGATGTCATGTTGAATTTGTGCCATTATAGTTTCATTGTATTCTTAAGAGTGAGTACAGAGGAACCTTGCTTAACAAGCACCTCTCATAACGAGCAAAACAAATAGTAAAAAAATGGCTTGCTTAACAAGCATAACAAGTGACAAGAAGAGGGGAAAGTCTCTAATTGTGCACATGCTACATCAGTCTGTGTTTAGCACTCGTTCTGCTAGCATCTTAATGTCACTTGTGATCACCACACTTTTCCAAACTTGTGTTCAGACATATTACATATAAAAATCAACAACCATAGCCAGTTATATAATAAACATGCCAAATTCTTGGGCTGTGTAAAGGCTATAATTAAATATTAGAAATTAAATAATTTGACTAGAGGTAGGCAGTATGCTGCCATCTTGTATTTAATTTAATGACAAATTCCAAATTAAATTTAGATTTTTTTTTTCTGCAAATTGAATTTGCATTTCAAGTTGGTTCATTCCACACTAGAAGAAAAGATGATGATGATGATTCATGCTCCTTAACAATGTATATGTATAATTTTCTTTGAATAAACATTATATATAAAATATTTGAGTATTTTTTCGGCATGGAACACATTATATTTTACATTAATTTATATGGGAAAAATCGTTTTTCTTAACAAGTGTACATCATTACGAGTAAGATTCTGGAATGAATTATGCTCATTAAGCGAGGTTCCACTGTAATTTGATTATAAATTTGCATTTTTATGCTTGAGACATTCAAAAATAGTTATGAGAATCAGAAATTTACAATTAAAAATACTTTGAAAATAGTCATTAAATAAATTAAGAATACAATTTTATACAACTAATTTACTTGTAGTGATTCTTGAGAAATTATTAGAAAAAACATTTTTTGACAATTGACACAGATTGCAATTTGTTTGTCTTAAATTATTGGAAAAGGTTAGTACTTTTAAAATTGTTGCTGAAAGGAAAATAAATGTAAATGAAATAAAATTCTGCACAAGATCCATTCAGTTTGCTCTGGGGAGACATTTCAGGGGATGAGGATGTACATTTTAATGTTCCAATGTTTCCACAGAAGTGGAGGATTTGCTCTGGGGGTGACTCCTGGAGAGATGCCTGAATGAAACATTGGGTCTGCATGAAGTCCTTGCACAACACTTAATGAGAGGTGTCTGTTGATTGACTTGAAATGCAACTTGTAATTCAGGAACCAGAAACATCCCAGAATACTTATGGGCATTTGAGGGAGGAAAATGATATCAGAAAAACTGACTCATTATTTCATGCATGCATGGACCAGTACTGGGAAATGTTACATAATCACTGACATGTATTCTATGGGATCATGTCTGTCTAGATGGAAAAATCTAATTTTTTCTGAAATGCTAACTATACAGAATATCATAGGTATCCAAACCTTGACAAAAAAAAACCTTTAAAATGCAGCTTTTTATTAACTTTTCGAACATTTTCAGCCATTTGAATGACCTTCTTCGGGAATAAAAATTGAACGATTTTTATTTCCGAAGAAGGTCATTCAAATGGCTGAAAATGTTCGAAAAGTTAATAAAAAGCTGCATTTTAAAGGTTTTTGTCGAGGTTTGGTTATTATTTAACTGTAGTTTGAGAAGAGTGTCATAAGTATAGACTTGAAGCTACTGCAGTGTTGAGCCTTTTCTGTGTACTGAGAAAAAAGAAAATGGGATTTTAAAAATCAATGTGGTCCCAGGGACCTTATGTCAGTACTTAAGGGCTGAGACATTTAACAGAAATAAGAACAGTATTTTAAAAGAAAAATTTTTTTGTGTATATTTCTTTTTATGGCTTTGTGTTTTCTGTTAATGTTGCAAAAATGTTTTAAAAATTTACTTGCAGATCTCTGGGAGCTGAGGATCACATTTCAAATTACTGATCTATATCATTAAATAATAATAATTTACTCTCCAATAATAAACATAATAATGTATTTGTCATACAATTTATCTCAGAAATTTTAATTAACGTATTTTTTAAATAACACAATAATTCGAAATATAACAAAACCTATATCTTGAATATTATTTAATATATTAAAAGTAAATACATATTGTTTGAAATGTAAAATTTCCTAGTATGGATTGTATGAACCAATTTTTGCAATTTATATGTATACGTATTACTGTTTGGTACAGAAAAATAATTTTTAAATTTCTGTTGTAAATATTAGATTGAATATTTACACTTTCTCATGTAATCTAGGTAAAGTTTATATGATGATTTTCAAAACAAGTGTTCAATATTAGATAAAAAAAATATTTGAAAGATAAGGTATTTATGATAATGACTGATTCTAACATTTTGTTGAGAAAATTTTTTATAATATAGCCTATTATTGATTACAAGAATGTAGGCTACTCAATCTTGTAAAATTGTTACATAAATTCCATTTAAACTTAAAATATAAATTTTAATTACAGGGTGATTCGGGAGCAGACACTAACCCTAACCATCGTGTGGATATTAACCTAACAAGTCAGAAAATGGCTGGTTTACGAGAATTACTACTTGCAGAAAAACTGAACACATCAGCCATTCAGCTACAATTAACAGCACAGTCACAGGTGCAGGTTGTTAAAAGAGGACGTCACAGTAGTGAATTTGACTTTGTTCCCACAGGACGCACAACTAAACGGAGTAGACGGGAATGAACAGGGACCACTAGTCAGTGGAAGCCATGCGCTTTGTTGTATTCTGTTCTAGAACAGAAATGCAACAGTTGGGGAAAGTGTTACGGGTGTTGCAGCATCTGTGATTCACTGTATATAGTCAGCATCACCTACTTCTCCACTTTGTCATACATAGTCATCCATTTTCCTCATGAACTGTTTGTGCTTAATTGTTTTATTCACCTCTACGGTAAATATGCATTTCCAGTTGTGAAGGTGGCATTGTTTGTTAGAATGTTTTAGATTATTAACTTTCTGCAAGTCATCTTTTCAGAACATCACATTATTGTTTTAAAACATACTAAAAGAATAGATCTCAAATGTAGAAGCATATTCAGTACGGCTTGTATATTTGCATTTATCTTTTCTTTTACACAAAAATAAAACAAAAATTGCAGTTATTCCATGCTGGAAAGTAGTCTTGCAGAAGTTCTGTTGCTTTTATTAACTGCCTCTCGGCAGAAGTTGTTATAAAAAAAAATGTTGTTAGATGCACAAGGACAGGAATTGTTGAATGTAGAGGAAAGGCCTATATTTTTGTGGAAGTGTTGAATTATTTTTGTTTCAAAGAAAAACATGTACAGTTTCTCCTGGTTGGTTAAGCAACTAGATATCTCTTTCTGTATAGATAGTGAAAAGCACTTATCTGTGTATTGCCTACAGTCTGTGATGCTGTTAAAAAAAAGATGCCAAAATTAAAATAAGGCAGATTTAACAAGTTAAAATGCAAAACAAAAAGTTTGAATTTGTGCAATTGAAAAAAAAATTTTAAACCCTGAAAAGTCTCAGATATTGTACATTTACTCTTGCTGCATTCATTTAATTCTACAGTTGTGATATCAAAATGCAAATTTGTCAAACTGTGTTTTGACTGTTTTTAATTTGATGAAAAATTCAAATGCAATTATTATTTTGTTCAAGTTCATGTTTAAATGTACAGTACAGACTTAGTATTATTTAGTGTACAAAATCCTTAGTGTTAATAAATAAAAGTAGAAAATTGTACTAACTGATTACACATTGAGAATTGCCTGTTATTAAGATAATTTAAACATACAACACATATAACAAATGATTTTAAAAAATCATTATATCAAAATTTAAGAAAAGTACAGTACTTTTTTGTACAGTAATTTTAATTTTATATATCAAAATTTTCACTTTAACCCATTAAGAATACAATATAAAATTCAGTAAAAATAAAT
The DNA here is from genome assembly GCF_030686945.1 of Centruroides vittatus. NCBI lineage: Eukaryota > Metazoa > Arthropoda > Arachnida > Scorpiones > Buthidae > Centruroides > Centruroides vittatus. The sequence continues at coordinate 881,181 of NW_027122438.1, read as the reverse complement.
GCAATGAAAAATTTTTAAACTCAAAACTTAGTTTAGTACTTACTCAAAATATTTTAATCATTTTATTTTGTATATTGAAATTATCTGATAAACAGCTTTTGTTAAATCATTACTGATCCAAAACTTAACATTGAACTGTGTATAAATAGTTAAATTGATACTGGTATCTCCCAATAAAATTTTTACTGTTTGATGTTGTAGGCTGTCTTTGAGTAATTTTTTTAGTTATATTTCTCATATTTCATTACTGAATTGCATGTGATCATAAATATGTATTTTTTTATACTCATACTTTTACATTTAAAAGTGTTAAAAGAGAACCACCAGAAAACTTTTGTTGCATTCATGTTTTACAGAAATAATATATTGCTATTTCAAAAAATGAAAATAAATTAAAAATCATATAAAATTTTAAAAAATATTTTGTTGTATTTACTGAATATTTTCTTTCATTAATTAATTAGGAGGAAAGTGGTGTCAACTTATTACTCTGCAATCAAAATCAGTTATTACTAATTATAGTGAAATCTCGCTTAACGAACAAAATAAATTGTAAAAACTGACTCGCTTAACAAGGTGATGCCGGATGTTTGAGCTGTTAAGACTTCAGTGTCGATAGATTAACTGGTCTTTCGACTACCTATCTTCGCTACTAGCTAAAATCAACTAGAGACAAATGTTACCACCAGGGGCACTGCAATCACTACAAGAGCACTAGATCGAATTGCAGTGAGGTCGAATTTTTTTTTTCTATTGAAAGCTATATAACCTTCAAGTTCAATTTCATAATTTTCTATATGAATTTTATTATAAGAATGAAAAAGCTTTTATTTAAACCCAAAACCAGGTTTATGGATAAATAAATGACAATTAATAAAACATTAAACACCTTCCATCGCTGAGAAATGTTTATTTAATAAAGATTGATATTTAGTTAAATAAATGACAAGGAACAAAACTGACATAATAGTACAATTATTAAATTGTGCTGATTATGTCAATTTATTATACATAATAATAAAAATTATTATTATTAAAATTTACTTTAAGTGAAAAATTTTTCTGTTTTTTTTTACTTTCAACTGATGAAATAAATGATTGATCAATCGTTCGCATGAAAAAATGCAATCGACAGGTAACAAAAAAGTGCAAAAATCTGGAGGTAAAGTAGGACTTGTGACCAGCATTGTGACATCCTATCATCAATGTAACAGAACACTGATTTAATATAATATTCATTATTGAAAAATAAACATCCATATTTGGGTTTGTTAATTGTTCACATACTTTGCGTACTGCGGGATGTACTCATTCTTTATCCACATATAAACATTTTTTTCAGAAACCCGATACTTTGCCTATAACCCCCAAATATTTATCTACTATTATTATTAATTAATGTACAGTACAGTACGTATTGGCTTAATAAAGAACTCCATTAGTCAACTTTCAAATTAATTAAATAACTGTAGTTTGATAAATCCTATGCAACAGCAAATAAATAGCCATTAAAATATATTACGTAGAAAAATTAATTTTTGTAGTCTGTCTTGGCCAGGGCCGGCGGGACCCTTTTCGGAGCCCGATTCAAAAATTTTGCGGGACCAGAATACATTCAAATCCTATACTTAAATTTCACAATAAGGAATTATTTATTATAAGTACAAAGGATGTTACATATATTTTTTGTAAGATGAATATTACGTAATTTTTCTCGCTCTTTTCGCCGCAAAATCTTTGATTACGTCATCAAAATTGATTGAGTTTGCTACTTCGCTTTCTATTGAAAGAATAGACAGAGATGTAAATCGGTCTTGGCTTATCGATAATCGAAGATAATTTTTTATTAGTACAACGTTGAAGACGGTAACAATGGGATAGCCTGATGCGTCTTTGTTTAACCCATTAACGCCTAAAATAAGACTACATGTGAAAATTATTTTAAATATTATTTATTACTACATACTAGACTAAATAAAAGTAAAAAAAAAATGTTTGTCTTTGGATTTTAGTTTCCAGGATATAAAGACTTTATGAACTTACACTGAACTTTAAATGATTTTTTTCACGCCTTCAAACTGAATCACCGCTACTAGAAAAATGTTTTCCATCTGTTTATGTATTATAATTCTTTTAAAAGTTAATCAAAATTGATGTTTTCTTATTGGGTAATTTACCTTAACACCTAATATCCTCCGCACCCGTGTTGCAGTCGTGCCAACGTTTGATGATAACATTTAATAGCAAGGTTGAGGCCGAAGTTTTCATCGCGAAAACGTGTATGTCGGACGTTCAGTGCCGCTTTCCTGTAAGCCTAGAAGTTTGACAATGGCGTTTGGAATGTCGAGCATGATTCCACTGACTTTCCAAACGCCATTGTCAAACTTCTAGGCTTACAGGAAAGCGGCACTGAACGTCCGACATACACGTTTTTGCGTTTAAAACTTTGGCCTCAACCTCGCTAATGTCAACGCCTGCAACGCTGCAACGAAATATTTCAATGCAAAGAGGGAAGAGAAAATCTTGCACTCGTGTCAGTGTGCAGCAAGTTGTCATCTATTAGTGGATTATGCGATTGCATTTTCCACACACACCCGACTATTCAATCTACTATACATGGGGTCCTGCAAAATGTCTGATGAGTTTTCGTATACCGCGGGGCCTTTCAAAACGCGGGGCCGGTTTCCGGCGAACGCGCTGAACCTGCCTCGCGCCGGCCCTGGTCTTGGCAAGATCATGTGTAGCATAATTCGTTGAAATCTAATTTGAAAATAAAATATGAGTTTTCTCGACATAGTAATTTACAGTGTATGCACGTATTTTGAGTCTTGCCGTATTTATTTTCTATCAGTTTACAGGCCCGTGTATTGGCCGAAAATATTCATTGTGATTAAAGTTATCGCTGGAAAAACACGAATGATGAGATTTTCATTTATTTATTTATTTTCTTTTATTTATCATCAAATCTCGGGTTATTTAAAAGGGATTTTTTTTTTCTTTTTTGAGTCGGCTACTTCTGGGCTACTTTTTAGAAATGGTTTGGCTACCAACGCTAAAAACACCTGGCAACGCGATTCTGACGAAAAGTGTGCGTGGGTCCGTATATTTTGAATTGTAAGTGTTCTTTAAAGTCTTTTTTTAAAAAAAATCTGTAAGTTTTTGAAAATTCTTCCCGATATTGCTCCTTATAAAACCGTCCATCAACGATTAATGTGTGTTTAAAGAATTATATCCTTTTTTTGTGTGTGTGTTTAGCTAAGCATAAGTTTGTTACAGTTTTGCACGTTTTATTTATTTTTTTTTTGGGCTAGAATAACTTAGAAATTAATTGTTCCAGCGAAAGAAGTTTATCTGTTAGAGTACTGTAGTAAGCAGAGAAAGAGATATGAGAATGGAAAAACGTGGGATGCGTTCGGGGAGTCGAAGAAGTCGAGATCACGAATCGCGACGACACCGGCATCGTGAAGAATCTCGCAGAGAAAAAGAAGTTAAGGAAAATAAAGATGTTAAAGAAACAATAGAAATTGTTAGAGAGATTAAAGATGTTCGTGATAGATTATATCAGAGGACTAGAGAAAAAGAAAGAGATGAGAGAGAACAGGAAAGACTCCAAAGAGAGTGGAGGAAAGAATGTCTCATGTATGTTGAACAACCAAGGCGCACGAAAGAAGTGTGCAGAGTTGAACCAGAAAAGGGTTTTTTACGAAAAGATGATGTTCATTTTATTGAAGAAAAAGAGTATGAAATTGATAAGAATAAGAATAGAGAAAGAAGTAGGAGTCCTATTAAAAAACCCATAGAAGAGAAATTTCAAACTGATATAGAAGTGAAGTTGGACAAAAGCAAAATGGTTGTTGAGTTGTCTCCAGTGATTGAAGCTTTAAGAGATGATATTGATCTTGATATAAGTGATCCCGAAGCTGAAGAAAGTGAAGGTAAACAGAAAGATTCAGCTGAAGAAGTTGAAGATGTACCCATTGAAAGCAGCAGCAGCTCAAGCAGTGATTCAGAAGAAAGTACTCATTCTTCAGATAGTGAACAAGATGAAAATATGTCAGATGGTGAAGTTGCGGATGCAAAATCAGAGGAGGAAGAACCAGGCCCTGAAAGAAGTGAAGAAGAAAAAGATATATTACCAATGTCATCACCAAAGCCAAAAGAAGAGGAGAAAGATCAACTGCCACCTTATTTACCAGCTATTCAAGGGTGTCGAAATGTAGAGGAATTTCATTGTCTTAATAGAATTGAAGAAGGAACTTATGGTGTCATATACAGAGCTCGTGATAAAAGATCAAATGAACTTGTTGCTTTAAAACGTTTAAAAATGGAAAAAGAAAAGGAAGGTTTTCCAATTACTTCACTAAGAGAAATAAATACTCTTCTGAAAGCTCAGCATCCTAATGTTGTGGCAGTTAGAGAAATTGTAGTAGGTAGTAATATGGATAAAATATATATTGCTATGGATTATGTTGAACATGATTTGAAGAGTCTTATGGAAAGAATGAAGCAGCCATTTCTTGTTGGTGAAGTGAAGACACTAATGGTACAATTATTAAGAGCAGTTGCACATCTTCATGACAATTGGATACTTCATAGAGATTTAAAAACATCCAATCTACTTCTTAGCCATAAAGGGATTTTAAAAGTTGGTGATTTTGGATTAGCTCGAGAATATGGATCACCATTGAAACCTTATACTCCTGTTGTTGTGACATTATGGTACAGAGCACCAGAATTATTGTTAGGTGCAAAAGAATATTCTACTCCAATTGATATGTGGTCTGTAGGATGTATTTTTGGAGAACTACTTTCAATGAAGCCCCTCTTTCCAGGAAAATCTGAAATTGATCAGTTAAATAGGATATTCAAGGATTTAGGTACACCAAGCGAAAAAATTTGGCCCGGTTATTCGGAATTACCAATGGTGAGAAGAGTCACCTTTATGGAATATCCTTATAATAATTTGCAAAGTCGTTTCGGCCACAATTTCACAAAACTCGGATTTGATTTGATGAATGGGTTCCTAACTTACAATTCTGCTCGCCGAGTGACAGCAGAAGAGGCTCTATCCCACGAATACTTCAAAGAGACCCTGCAACTGGTTCTGCCTTCCATGTTTCCAACCTGGCCTGCGAAAAGCGAGCAGGTTCACAGAAAAGCCCAAAGTCCCAAACCTCCTTCCGGCAGAAATCAGTACACAAGGCAGCTGCAAGATGACGACGAAGGTTTAATAGCAAACGCTAGCGGTTTTCACATGAATCTTACGCACCAAGGCACGTCTGCCAAGGGCGCTGGGTTTAGTTTAAAGTTTTGAGCTTCGACCAACATTTGCCATCTCCATTTTTAAGTTATTGGGACAGTGAAATATTTTGTTTTTTTCCCTACACAACAGATATTCCATTATTAATAGATGATGTGAATAATTTATACAGTACTTGTTAGCATAAATAAATGTCAATAAAACAGTATTATGCTAAACTGTAGTTTTGTTCCAACATAGTAAATTATATAAATGAAATAGAAATAGTTACAAATTTAAACAAAAATATATTGCTATAGAAAAGTATTCTTTGTAATAACATTAATTATTTACATGTGATGTAGTACCTAAAAAATTAGTTTGTTATCCTGATCAAAACAAATTTGATTTTATTGTAAGATTTCTTTAATACATCCTGTACAATAACAATACAAAGAGGCACACTAGTACTTTGGACCTTATTGAAAGGCACCATTTATTTGGTAACATGTGATTACTTAATATATCATTTGTAAAGCAATTACAATTTAGAAGGCATATAAAAATTCATTATACATACTAGTACTTTTGTATTGTTATTCTGCTGAATGCATTAAGGGTGTCTTAAAAATCATTTCGAATCCAGTTTTAGAATATAACCTTTAATTTTATTATGCAGATATCACCTGGATGTTCAGCTTTTGGTCATTCTAATTCTTCTCTAAAAGGATATTAAAAGTGTGCCGAGAAAAATGGAAACCTACAAATAATTCTTGTTTGTGTGAAGTTCACTTTGAACCAGAAATGTGGGAAAAAGTGAGAGTTGACGGGTAGAAGACATTAAAGCACAATCCCATACCAACTCTGTTTTAATTCACAAAACCAATTATTCACCGAAAGGAAGATCATTGACTGTTATAAAACAGGTAAAAACTGCAGAAGTTACTTCATACTACATAATACTGCTGTTACACCATCAACAAATTTTGAAACATCTTCAACATTTATAGAACAAACCACATCAGCTGAAGACATTTCTGTAACTTGTGATACACTATCAGTAGTAGTGGTTTGGGCAGCTCTAATCACAAAATTCCCATACGATAACATGTATGGGTGGCACTAATCACAATTCCCATAGCGATAACATGTATGAGCAGCTCTAATCACAAAATTCTTCTTTTGGCTTTGGTGATGACATTGGTAATATATCTTTTTCTTCTTCACTTCTTTCAGGGCCTGGTTCTTCCTCCTCTGATTTTGCATCCGCAACTTCACCATCTGACATATTTTCATCTTGTTCACTATCTGAAGAATGAGTACTTTCTTCTGAATCACTGCTTGAGCTGCTGCTGCTTTCAATGGGTACATCTTCAACTTCTTCAGCTGAATCTTTCTGTTTACCTTCACTTTCTTCAGCTTCGGGATCACTTATATCAAGATCAATATCATCTCTTAAAGCTTCAATCACTGGAGACAACTCAACAACCATTTTGCTTTTGTCCAACTTCACTTCTATATCAGTTTGAAATTTCTCTTCTATGGGCTTTTTAATAGGACTCCTACTTCTTTCTCTATTCTTATTCTTATCAATGAATGTAAATGTATTCTTATATTTTCGATAAACAAAATAAAAAAACTGCTAAAGGTATTAAAAAATCTGTTATAAAAGCATTTAATCACGATAAATATAAAGAAGTATTATTTAATACAGAACTATTAAGACACAGACAATACGGAATTAAAAGCAAAAATCATGTAGTAACAACATATCTCCAAAATAAAATTTCCCTTTCTCCCTTGTATGATAAAAAATTCATTTTAGATAATGGAATAGACGTGTTATCGTTTGGTCACTATAGTTTCTACTTTTAATTTGCAGATCTATCATCATCATCACCGCAATATGGGTTCTTAATAGTATATAAAAGAAAATATACTTATGTAATACACAGCTTTAGTAGTAAAACTTATTCATGTTTAAAGCAGGTATGTATTAAAGCGGCGTCATTGAAAATGTCGAATAATAAATCATATAAATGTAAATTTTTCGTAATAAACGATAAGATAACTTTACCAGTTTTCGATAAACATTTTATAAAATGTGAATGTATGGAATGTAATAATAAATAAATATTTTATTTTTCTAGAAATTATATATTTTAAAAAACTAAACAAAAATGTAAAACTTCCAAAAAGGATGTCTAGTGGAGCAGCAGGATATGATATTTTCTGTGCTGACGGGTTTGAAATAAATCCGAATGAACAAAAATTAGTTTTTATCGATCTAGCTGTTGAAATGCCACAAAACTGTTATGGCCGCATTGCTCCAAAATCTTCTTTGTCTTTGAAAATTATAGTAAACGGTGGAGTTATCGATTCCGACTATCGAGGAAATATTGGAGTTCTATTATATAATTTCGGACCAGAAATTATTGTGTTTGAACCTGGAACAGCCATTGCACAATTAATTTTTGAAAGGATCTTGCATCCTATGTTTTTAGAAACAAATTCATTGAACAGCAATGACAGAAATGAAAAAGGCTTTGGAGAATGCACCGATATTCTTTTTTCTCAAAAAAGTTTTGAAGATTGTAACGATATTGTTTTTTTTTTTTCTGAAAAATAAGTTTTGTAGTCGGGTTAAATCATGTACCAAATATATGTACTCTATATTAATGTAGACTGTATTCAAATAATGTAATCAAATAAAAAATGTTTATTTATTTCTTTGTAGTTAATGAACCATCCCCCATCGACTGGGAAGCTTTCTCATCTTCGCCTATCGATGAGAAAACAATAACCCAATTTCAAAATTTCGTACACTGGGGAACAATCAGCAAGCGACGCGATCTATCTCATAAGCTTATTTCGGATTATGCGGATAGATTAAATTGGGAACACATATGGAAAAATTACAAATTTCCTACCACGTTTATTATATCACATCTTGATTATGCAAAATGGGATTTAATTTGTGAATATCATCAATTAGACGACCTTTTCTTTACAAATTTTTCAAATCATCTTGATTGGAATAAAGTCGTCGAATTCCAATCTCTTTCAAAAGAATTTATTATCTCCTTCATACATAAATTTGATATTAAAAAAATTTTAAAACACCAAAAATTAAGTACATCGACTTTACGCCAAATACAACACCATCTAAATTGGATTTTTGTTCCTCGCTATCAAACCCTTGACGAAGAATTTATTAACGAATTCCAAACTAAACTTTCTTGGTGTCATCTTATTAAATATCAAAATTTAAGCAAGGAATACATTGTTAGCAATCGCGAAAAATTTATTCCTGTACTTAATGTCAGAAATGTGTCTTTGTTTAGACAAACTGAAAGAAAAATTGTAAACATTTGAATGTTCTGTAATACGAAGTAAAAATAAAAAAATCTTTCAAAATAATTCCAGTGTTATATTATTTCAAATCACTTTATTTGACAATGAATGCGTTATATCACGCAGAAATTTTTGTGATTAGTGCTACTCATACATGTTATCGTATGGGAATTTTGTGATTAGAGCTGCCCAAACCACTACTACTAATATAATAAATTTTATTGGGTTGATTGTTATACTAAAGTACTTCAGCTTGTTAAATGCATTCATATAGAGTATATATTTACTAAACATGTTTGTTATTTTAATTACTATTACATTTATTTTTTGTTCATTATCTTTGTGAAACATATTAAATGCTTTGTAAGCAGTTAATGAATGTATAAAGGACAAAAGGTAAAAATCCATGTGAATATACAATCGAAATCACATTATAATCTCATCTAACATCAAAATACAACTGTAGGGACGTCCTGATTCATTTAAATCAACTATCTGGTCAAAATTTCCGATATATATATATCTATCCCACTTTTAACTTTTAACATTACCATACATATTATTTAAGAAAAACTTATGTAAATATTAAAAACAGCATTTCAGAATAGTTGTAATAAACATTATGAGTCATTGGCCAATTTTATTATTTCATTTAATTCTGAAATTAATTAACAAGTTATCCTTATAAAATTTTTTCGAATATATTATGTTTTATGATAATTGTCTACATAGAATATTGGTAATGTGATTATCAAGTACATTTCTATGTAACTAAATTTGTGTAAAATATTTCATGTTAGACTGAATATTGTTATATTGTATGATTTACCAGTATTTTATATAATAATAATTCCAATATGTTATATACCAGATTTGTTGCTGTAAGAGCCCTACTGCACTTATTATTATCATCATCATTATCAAGATGTATACATCATAATGAATTTTAATATATGAAACAAAGATTTTGTGTTTATATTTTTCAAAAAGGAAATCTATAAGCAAAATTTGTATATATCAACATTGATTAAATTTCTAGTAGTTTGTGAAGAATTTTAAAAATTTTCAATTTCTTTGATTGGCAATGATTTCTATAACATTCTATTTTATAACTAATTGTTAAACAATGCCTTATATGTCTTTTTGTTTCAAAAGCTCTTCAAAAGCAAACAAAAGATTAAAATGATTTACACAATTTAATATTGAATCTTGCAAACATTTATAATGATAAAAGTTAAAAGGTACTAATTAAAAATTATATTACAAAAGAGAGACAACTTTAACTTGAATTAATCTCAAATCTAAATAATTACTGAAAAAATATAATTAAAAATTTTTATAATTTAATTTAATTTTGAAAATATACAAGGATAATCCCAAAAGTAAGGTCACCAAAGTGCTAGGAATGCAGGGAAACTGTTCATGCAGCTATTGGCAACACTGTTGTGTTTGTTGTTTTTCACTCCCAAACAAGCCTGTGTGTGCTTTGCTGGGATGCTTAGTCTTAATTTGGCAGCCGTCTGTAATGGAACTCTTGCCTGGCGCTACCGCCAAGTGCAAAATTCACACAGTTATTTGGTATTTGAATGCAAAAGGTGTTAAACTGATTGAAATTCATTGCCAATTGACGGAAGTGTATGGTGAGTTGTGCATAGATGTCATAAACGTCCACAAGTGGTGTAGGGAGTTTGCAGCTAGTCACACTGAAATTCATTATGATGAAAGAAGTGGAAGACTGTCAGTTTCAAACAAGACAGTTGCGGAAGACCATGCGTGAAGATCAGCAGATTACTCTGGATGATCTCTGTATTTTGGTTCTTGGGGTTTCCCGAAGCACTATTCACAGGATTTTAACAGAAAAGTTGCAATATCGAAGGTGTGCGCAACGTGGGTCCTGCAAATGCTCACAGAAGACCATCAACAGCAACGAGTGAACTCTTCCAGGAAATTTCTTCGCTGCTATGCAGACAAAAAGGACAACTTTTTGGATTCGATTGTTATGGGTGACGAAACCTGGATGTTCCACTTCACACCTGAGACCAAACAACATTCACATGAGTGGTGGCATTCCTCTTCGCCCAAGCCACAAAAATTCAAACAAACACAGTCTGCTGGTAAAGTCATGGCAACTGTGTTTTGGGATTGAAAGGGGGTATTGTTGGTCGACTTTATGGCTGCTAGGACCACAATAAACACTGACAGGTATTGTGAGACATTGAAAAAATGCAGACAGGCGATTCAGAACTGGAGGAGAGGAATGTTGAGCAAAGGCATAAGAATTCTCCATAACAATGCTTGCAACCAGATTGGTTGTTAAACCGTCGCTCTCCTACAAAAGTGGAAGGGACATCATCACCCACCCATCCAATAGTCCAGACTTGGCACCCAGTGACTACCATCTGTTTCCTAAGTTGAAAGAACATTTTGCTGGAACGTGCTTCAACAACGATGATGAGGTGAAAGATGAAGTTCAATGCTTTCTTAAAGACATGGTGGCAAGCTGGTATGACATAGTCATACAAAAATTGCCACAGTGCCTGCAAAAATGAATCAACCAAAATGACAATTATGTAGAAAAATAGATAAATGTTCAAGCTTTAAAATGATGTAAACATTTATTTTTAATAATGTTTCTTTGTATTTTTAAAAATATAGGAGTACTTGTGTTATAAAAATATTTTTTTTTTAAATATTGCATGTAATACTGTTTTTTTAAAATAATAATATAAATTTTTAAAATAAAATTTATTTTTATTAAAATTGTTTTATAAACTTATGAATATATTTTCAATTTTAGCTTAAATAAACCAAGAACATTGTATCAATAATGATAACTAAAAAGAAATGCAATTCACAAATTAGTAATGAGCCATTTACAATAATATATATTAATTAAAAGATGATAAAAAATAAATGTCATTGTTGTTTTTTCTGCATATCTTCCCTGAAAGGTACACTGCTACACTCTTATTACTGAGAATTGTAAGGCATATATTAACCTTTTTATATTTTTTTATATCAATAATGAACATTTTAAAAATATTTTGTTATAATTAATTCTTTACAAAGAAAAAAATAACTGTCAATATCTGTGATTACGTAGAGAGTATCCATGTTTGTATGGACACATTATAGTATCATGACTCCTTCGTCCTGAAAAAGAAAAAAAATAACAATGTAAGAGTTTATTAGACGAAATAAAACAGATAATATTTTTAAAAATACAGACCACATGAAAAACACCCATCAAAATAACCGTCATTTGTGGGAGAACTACTATATTCACTATCATAACTATCAGAATAGTAACTATTTTCTTCTTCATCAGAATTACTTATCTCAGAGTCTGTATCACTTATTATTACTACTGATTTATTATTTCTGTTATCCTTACTACAACCTAAATTAAAATAAAGAGAATAAAATATTCAAATATACTGCATATAAATAACAAAAAACAATATTGTAATATGTAAATTAAAAGAAAAAAATAATAATAATAAATGTATTTTGAAATCATTTAATAGTTGTTTGTTTTATTAATTAATTAATGTCAAAATCTTAGCAACTTAACTGGAATCTAAAATATTTGGAACAAAAATATGCAAATACAGAAAACCTGAATTTAGTGGACACTGGGTTTTAGCAAGAAACAAAAAATCTGATTCCAGCATAACAGGATTATCGATGTATTTTTTAAATCTTGATAAAGGGAGAATTGCCTTTTTCAATCAATGGATAAATATGTTCTTATTTTTACTATTCTCAAAAATTTTTGTTACAGTACTGTACAACATTTACATACAATGGATTATATGTATCCTACAAATAATATTTTAAAAATATCATGCTTACGTTCAAAATCATCATTTTTAGGATTTCTTGGTATCCTTGAACTTGTCAAATAAGCTTTCCACAGTTCTATTTTTATATAGTAATTTGGCACTATGCATCGAATGCTAACAGATTGATACCCATATTTCATACTGAAGACATTAAAAATTTTAGAGAATTTTAAGAGAAAGAACAACAGAATTAAAATTAATCAAATGAATTGCTTATTGAGAAAATTGGCAAGCAACCCTCCTAAATAGGGATGCTTGCCAAGTTTTTTTGGGAGTACTTAGGAAGTCTAAATAATGTAATTGGCAATATTGCATATCCAATTTGTAGTAGTTGCAGTTTTGAGTACCATACCAGGCCAGATTTCTTGTAGGTTTCTCTAAATTAATTAATCATAAATTTCTAATTATTAAATTTGGTACAAGGCAGTACTTAATGCTTCTATTATTATGTTGGCCAAACTATGTTGATCAATTATTACATTAAAAAGCACTATAATTCCAGTGATTTTCTGGCTGTTTTTGATTTCTGTTCTTGTCACATACATTTTATACACTCCTCAAAAGTGAAATTGCAACACCACAAAGGAATGTGCATAGCCACATGCACATTACAGGACCGGTAGAGGCAACAGAGATATGCAAATGATTAAAAGAATAAATAAAGATATGCAACAGACACTTGTTTATTCAGTAATGAATATGGCCCCATGGGCAACTATACAGCAAGGCATACTATCAATGAGAGAATTAATGGTTGCCCAAGGTATCCCTTGCCAAGCTGCATCCACTGCAGTATGCTTGTTGTCTACAGTGCAGCAGTGGTCCTTAGTACACTTCGGGTCAGATGAGATCCCACAGGTGTTTGATGGAAGAGAGATCTGGCAACACTGACAGCCAAGGAAAGACAGATTTTGTTGCAATGTGGAATCAAACATTGTCTTTCTGGAATACATGTCAAGTGCAGCCATGATCCAATGCATACTCAAACTTAATCATTTGCATATCTCTGTCACCTCTACCTGTCCTACAATTTTTAAGTGACTATACACATTCCTTCGTGATATATCAATTTCACTTTTGAGGAGTGTAAAACAAACCTATGTATTGATTATTTTAAAAATGCATTGTTTTTTTAGAATAACAGCAATTCTTTTTAACAGCTGCCTATTCTAAATACTCAGTCTTTGGTCTCAAATATCTATTAAACCTAGGTTTCACTGTGTATGCAGGAGTAATTTAATATAACTTTTTCATTTAGCAATGATTTAACAATATTTTTAACCATATATTTAATACACTATAAAAATGTATTTTAGATTAATAAATTATTCTCCTAAGTTTGTAAATTTCCCAATACTTTAAAATATTTTATAGTATCAAAAAATCCTTTTTTTTTTGTTAAGATAATTAACTAACTTTAATAGTGCAGTTTAGTACAGAATTTATCTTTAACGTTATTTCCTAAATATAAAATATTGGTTATTTAGATGTTTTGTCATGTTACAGATTATTTTTTCCGTATTGAGAAATTTTCATATTTTATTAACTTAAATAAATTTAATAAAAAATTTTATAGTGCGTTAATATTGTTAAAATACTGTGCAAATTATCTTGGTTCAAAACAGAAATTTGTCATCTAGATATCCTAGATTCATTAAAAGTTTTCAAATTTTGTTAGAATATAATAAAGAAGTTCTGTTGTTATTTTTTGATATAAAAACATAATTTTAATAGAATAAACTGATGAAAGTTAACACAAAATAAAAAATAAAAGAAACACATGAAAATTTTCATTTGTTATATTTATGAAATAGAAAAATACAAAACATAAAATAATAAATATAAAATATTATCCTTAGTAGTCTTCTAATGAACAACTAATTATCATTTTTAAAATTTTCCCACCTGTTATAATTACCTTAAAATTTGTGTGATTTATAATTTCATTAGTATCTTAAACAAAAATAACTTAACTGAGGTTTTAATAATTAATTTAACTTTAGTATTAATAATCAATCTAAATAAAGTTATAAATAGCAAAAATACATTCAAACAACCAAATACTGTAATTTCCTGCAAATAACCTGTGAGTTATCTATATTTTAAAGTCAATTTGAACATGAATGTAGGTTATCTTTTAATTTTAAACTGTGATTATAAGCTTACCCAACAACTTTTCTTTTGTCTATTTGTTTTAATGTATATAACTTATTTTGGGTATTTGTGATCATTATTATGGAGTCTAATCCTGTATAATCGGTGTTTCTCAAAATTCATTTTTAATTATGTTAATTAATTCTGTAAAGTGTCATTAATTGCAACTGCTCTGTTTATGTTTTCATTGATGCATGTTATACTATGTATGTTTTTGTAACTGACTGTTATTAAGGTATTGTCAGCATTTGATATTTTTTGTAAACTAGTGCTTCTGTGTGTTGTGCTTCAATTAAAACAAATATACTGAAGTTGATCGAAAAAAAGGATGATTAAAAAAATGGGTGATAAATCAAATTTTATGATATGTTATATGCCAGATGATTATCCCAATGTGCCACTATTGGCATGCTGTAAGTTTTCCAACCCTACCATAGAAGGAAGCTCATCTTTGGCTGCACAGGTATAATTATTAATTATAACATATTGAAAATATGTTATAATTAATTTATATTAACCAATGTTTCAAATATTCTGTGTTTTCCAATCCACTTACAAAATAACTTCATCTGCAATGAATTATTATTGGAAATAAAATGAAAAAAAGGCAATGCCTGAGACAGTATTTTAAATTTTATATGAATTAATGACATGTTTTCAATGGCAATTTCAGAAGTATGGATTATGTGATGTATTATTTTTATTCTAGCAATGTTCTGCAGGTTATAAACAGGAAATTACAGTAATTATTTTCTTTGTTTCAATTTATTTACATTTTAATATTTTTACTTAAATACTAAAATTTTCAAAATCATTTACTCAAAAATTGGTTTCAAATAAATATTAAAAAAGATTCTTCAAAGAGGAATTGTTATTGATAAAAAGTTATATTTTAATAACAAACTACTTAATATTTGAAAATGAATTATTATTTTTCCAGCCAAATTTTCATATATGTAAATACAGAAGAACACCAGTTATCCACAGCTGGTGCTATCTTGGATAAAATGGAGGGTCACATGTATTTCAGATTAAAAATATATAAATTACAAATATAAAAGAAAGCTTAAAATAGACTGATGAATTTACAAAATTATTAAATTCATTAAGGTATAAAAAGAGACTTAAAAGTGATATACCATATAAATTAAATACAAAAGAAACGTAAGAACAACAATTTTTTCATAATTTATTATAGAACTAATATGTACGTAGTTTTAAGAATAAAAATGTGTTATTGTAGTTACATTTTAATATGAATGATTTGTCACACCCTGAAATGAAATAATAAAAGGGAACAGAAGTAAATCATTCCATAATACATGTTATTGTTTTAAGCTTTCTTTTATAAATCACAATATAAGAAATATAGTGTATTCATTTACAGGTTTACCTCAAATAATGCAGGACCTCAGCAAATTGGAGCTGAAATAAAAACAAAACCTTTAAATACTAGTAACAGAACTTTAATAAAAAATTCTGAATGTTTTCAGCCTTCACCAAGGCCTGCCTCAGGATTTTTAATGAAACAGGATTCCAAGGTTTTGTTTTTACAGTAGAGCATCGATTATCCGACCCCCGATTAACTGTCACATCGGTTAACCGACCGTGTTCTAGTCGGCAAATTCAAATGTTCGCTAGTGATGTGGCGCTACAATATTTGGCTATGTCTTGGCTACTTTAATATTATTTTTGTTAAATTTTTGCGTGTTTTAGCTGGCAACACTGGCTCGACCATGAAAAGGAGGCCAGTATTTAAACCATGCTTAATTTTTTATTTTGTCTTTATTTTCTGGAAAATAAAGAAATCATTTTTAATGATATAATAGTGGTGATTATTATTCAAAAAAAATTTTGTTAGGCTTAGCATTGATGAAAATTCAACATGGAGTAGGTTAATAGCGATATACTAATATACAAATTACATGGGATATACTAATATACTAATAATGTATTTTTTCATACTTTTCAGTTATCCGACCAACCCCAGTCCCCAACTGAGTCGGATAATCAATGCTCTACTGTATTTGATTACTCCAGTAATTTGAGGAGATAGTTATAAATTGGAGCTCAGATAATTGGAGTTCTACTGTATTATTGAAAATTATATTAAACAAAAAATTAAGCACATGTGAAAGAATTCACCTGCAATTGATAATCTTTCATCAATTAGTTGTTTTCGTTTTTCTTTCATTTCAGAATCTAAATTTTCTACCATTTTATCAATTATGTTATTGATTGTTAATGCTGGCGTTTCTGTTTTTATACTTGTCCGACAAACAGGACAGACTTGTTTTTTCTTGTTTTTCTTCCATAACTGAATGCACATTTTACAGAATGTATGAGAACAGTTTAAAGTAACTGCCTGAAATAAAAAAAATGTTAATCATTGCTTGATGTTTTGCTTTTCTAATTGAATTATATATTATAAAAATGATAAAGAGAATAGGAATAAAGATCATTAAAAAGAAAACCTGTATTGGCCCAAATATAAGTTGACCTTGTATTATTATTTTATTTGCATACAAAAAATTAGCAATTTGCATTAAAAAAGGATTCATTTCTAACTAGAGTATACAGCAATTTTACAGTTACAGTGTTGATTAAATAAATTGGCAGAGTAGGGCCAGAAGCTAGTCGAGAAAGAGGGCGGCAGCCACCAAAAGGAAAGTTAAATGATAAATAGGTCTGTAATCCACACAGGTCATAAAACTAAGTAACCCTTTCAGTTTTATCTCATCCGAGAATTTGGTATTGCATTTCTTACTACAGTAAGTTCTCTACTTATGAACTTAATCCGTTCGTAGCGGTCGTTCAAAAGTCGAAAAGTTCGTAACTCGAAAAGACAATGTTTGGCGCAAAAACTCAAATACAACATTGTTTTTACAATTATGGAATGTTTAGGCTATTTGAATAATGTTGAATTAAGATTGTTAAAGGGAAGTATAAATTCAAATCAATCACATGTACAGTACATTATTTAATAAAATTACTCATTTAAAACAACTACAATGTACATATGTATGTACTGTAAATGTTTTAACATAAAACTTCAAAAATAAACTTACTATACATAAAAAATAACCAACTGCACTTTAACCCGCCATCTGTCGGCTTTGTTTGTAACTTCGAAAGTTCGTAAATAGAGGACTACCTGTACTTGAACAATTAAGAATGTTCGTGTGTTTGCATAGCTACTGAAAATTTGCTCAGTATATGTGTGAATTACCTTTGTTATAACAATGAGAAAATTATGGTAATATGCATAAATTAAAACAGTAATAGTATTTTGCTCATTATAACTGTGAACTCATCATATCCATGTTCATTATAATAGAGTTCAACTGTAATCATATTAAATATGTAAATTTATAATCACAATAAAATTTACACTTTACAACAAAATAGATTTTGTGATAAATTTTCAGCAACTCTTCCCCTATTTTTGAAACTCGCATAATAAATAGAGACTCTTAGGAGTAGACTTGTCGTATTGGGACCTTGAATAAGTTCTCGCTGTTTTTTCATAAAAATTAATGCTTTATTTAAAAAAAGTCATAAAAAAAACATGTCACTGAAAGTATTGTCCATCACTAGCCATTACTTTCTCCCATCGTTCTGGCAGCATTTGAATTCCACGTCGGAAAAATGACACGTCTTTTGAGGCTATCCAAGAATCAACCCAATTTTTGGCATCTTCATAAGAATGGAAGTGCTGCTCAGCCAGGCCATGTGCCATCGATTGGAACAAGTGATAATCAGAAGGGGCAATGTCTGGTGAATATGGCAGGTGGGGTAGGACTTCCCATTTAAGCGTTTCCAAGTAGGTTTTCACTGGTTGTGCAACATGTGGCCGAGCATTGTCATGTTGCAAAATCACTTTGTCGTGTCTCTGCTTGTATAGTGGCTGTTTTTCCTTCAATGCTTGGCTCAAACGCATCAATTGTAGTTGACAGCGATCCCCAGTGATGGTTTCATTCGGTTTGAGCCGCTCATAATAAACTACACTTAGCTTATCCCACCAAATGCAGAGCAGAAGCTTTAAACCATGGATATTCAGCTTTGCCGATGATGTTGATGCATGGCCGGGCTTACCCCACGATTTTCTACAGCTCCTAATGATTCTGCAAGTTCAGCTAGCATCTGACATGAGTCTTCATGAAGTAATGCCTCCAATTCCTCATCTTCAAACTTTTTCGGTGCGCCAGAACGTTTTTTTATCTTCAACATCAAAATCATTATTTTTGAAGCATCTAAACCAATCTCTGCATGTTGTTTCCGACAGAACATGGTCACCATAAGTCTCAACAAGAATTCTGTGTGCTTCAACTGCAGATTTTTTTTGAATAAAATAGTGCAATAAAATTCCCCGCAAATACTCTTTTTTTGGCATAAAATGCGACATTTTTAACACCACGAAAAAAAAAAGTTGTTTACACTTCGGCGAAATGACATATATTGATTTTCAAGGTCGCTTATTGTACTTCCTTACAGATGCATCACCATCTAAAAATACACGCACACAGTTCTGGTAACGCCATCTGTTGTAAAACAGAGAGAACTTATTCAAAGTGCCAATAATATTTTTTTCTCAAACCAGAACAATTTTGAGAAAATACTCACAACAGAAAATAAAACTTATTAGGATAAGTACCTATAATTGAAAAAGCTAAATAAAGAAGTTGTTAACAAAAAACAAAAATGAAAAGCAATTTTTAATAACTCAACTGAATGCACTTTATTATTAAGAAGTTGTTATTATTTATCACTAGTGTGAACTTTATTTAAAAGTTTTATGTTATTTTTAATGGCATCAAAATTAATGCAATTTAAATCAGTACTTTTAAAATATGACAATATATTTGAGGAAGTTTCTTCCACTGCTACTAGGCTTGCCTTAAGTTTTGCACATTTCAAGTGATTTTAATGTCTGAATGCCACCACAAATTATAGAAAATTCTAAAAAGCACAGTTTGCATTTCACTTTGTCAATACGATCACAAACTTTTCTCAAAGATGGATAATCCTTTTTTAATTCATCAGTAAACACAGTTTCTTTTTAGCAGTTTAGAGATTAAATTAATTTAATGTACAGTAGAAAATAATCGCAAATGCCGACTAGCTATTTGAACTCAACTAAGAAAGGACATGTGCAACAATGATATGGACAGTATAAGTTTCAGGTTGCCAACTCTAATTGAAACAAAATATGTAAAAAATGAAAAGTATCTGGATTTCATAGGCTACATGCTGTAAAGAAATGCTGTAAAGAATGCTGATAAAACATCTAAATTCATTAAACTACATGCTACAAATTTTGGGTAAAAACATCTAGACAACATTAAAAGTACTTAGATCTAGATATAAAATATTCAGATTGGCAACAGTAAGTGTAACAGAGGGGATATTTTAATTGCCAAATCGCTATTTTACCCGAGGCTGCACTATTTTTACTTCTTGCAAATTCGGCACTTTTAAACTTTACCAAATAACTGGGACAAAATGACAAACTGGCCAGAATGAAGGGACCACATCATCAAACCAGACAGTCCTGTTCAAAGTAGAATGTCTGGTAAGCCTACCTAGGAGTAAAATAAAAAAAGTTACCAAAACTGGCTGATTCTGCCGAATACAATAAAAACACTTAATTTAGATTAATCAATTGTTTAAAAACAATTGAATAATTGATTATTTACAATTGTACCAAACACTTAGATCTAATTCCTGTGCATAGTTTGCAGGATGCAGCATGGCAGGTCACAACTTAGCTGACATTTAGCATTGCTAAACAATCAACATACTGAATTTTAGCATCAATTTAACTCTGTACAATATGTATCACAGACAGTTATCAAAATCAAAGAAAACTTTAATCAGACTTGAATGTAGGACAAGAATGATTTTTGCCCCTTTAAAACTTGGAAAAAAAATCAACTGATATTCAGGCAATACAGTGTATATTGCTGTATGTGAGATTTCTCCTTAAGAATATTGCATTAAAATGCACCAAATTTGTGCTTAACATATAAAATATATTATATTTACTGTTCATTTTATTATTGCAATTTTATAAGCTAAAATTTAAATGGTTATTTCTTATCAAGAAACTACATAATGTAATCTAATGATCTTTATTTATAATCAAAAGTATAGTAATAGACAATTTTTGGGAAAATAATGCAATTATAAATAATAAATAATAATAAATGTAAATGTAGATGTAGAAATGAAAAAATTCTTTACTTATAAATTTTCTACAGTTTTCAGCATTTAAGTTTATTATGAAATTCTTCTGAAACACATGTAGTCCATTTTTAGTTATTCCACAGGATTAAAAAATTACAATTGATTGATTTTGACAGTAATAATGGAATATACTACTAGTTATTACTGTAACATTAACTTAATGTGTTGTCTATAAATTTTTTTTATCTACTATCTACTTTTTTCTTTAGATTAAGATATTTGTAATCTCTGAAATTATGATATACCAATAGTAACTCTAATATTCACGTACAGTATAATTTAACCAAAGCCAAAATAATCCAGTTTATTAAGTAAATTGATTATTCAAAATATAAGCCCATGAAAGAGTGTTTACAAAAATATCTGATACAAAAAATAATATGTAAAATATCTGAAGGATAATTTTTTCTATATTTCATTTTTATTCTATAATATTTTTACTATTTAAAAAGTACTCAAATGAACATAATTAATAATTATATATTACATTACCTCAATAAATAACTCTGTACATATACTGCATATTAGTTCAGACTCCATTATATCATTTACATGGTCTAAAAGATTAGGTTTTTCTTCTTTACTACAATTTTCTTTTTGATTATTGTCATCCTTCTCTTTTACCTATAATGTTTATATTTAATCAACTTTATTATAATTTGATAAGGATACATTTACCTCAAGTTTATAAAGATAGATAATACTGTAAAGTTTCTCAAGTAGACAATATTAAAGAAATAACAATGTATCTTCCAGCAACATTTAAGCATCCATTCTTAGCTACAACCATCTTATATGAATGACGAAAGATAAATATTAGTTTATTGTCATAATGACCGGATATTCTTAAGTCCAAACTCCAATCCTTTTAACAATATAAGACATTTTAAAAGCAGAGACTGCTCTTCTAAACATATCAATATTGATAATTGAAAATGAATTTTGAGGCAAATATCTGCAAACTTGGTTACTGATGTTATAAATGCATGTTGTTGATGAATGATTACATTGTTTAATGATATGAAAATATATGAAGATTAGAGAAAGTCATTTTGAATAATTTTGTGTTCCAGATGCATCTCAAAGTATACATAAATTATAAACAACAGCATCCAATGCTTTTTTTTTGTTATTCCACTTTTACAGTTATCATTGTAATAGAATTTACATATGATTAAGCATTGTTTATGATAATTAATTTAAGTTAATTCTGTCTAATGCCAAAAAAAAGAAATTTATTATATAAATAAATTAAATAAATTTAATAAAAAATAATAAAATTTAAATAAATTATTAAATATAAATTATAAATAAATATAAATTATTAAATATATAAAATAATAAATTTCTATAGATTTCAAATCTAAACTTAACTTTTAGAACTGGAACAAACTTAAGAATAGTAACTATCTGCCAAGAGATGTTTTGTTCAAAGTTTATTTTTAATATAAAGAATAAAAATTCCAAATGCATTGTTTTTAAATTTGTCACACAAGAGAAAAAATTTAAAAGAAAAATCAAACATGTTCAATACAAAAATAATGAAAATAGCTATAAACCAAATGTATAAATAGCCTTGAATTTTGTATAAAAATTTATACTGACAAGGACAAAAAAAATAGTTGAATTCAATTAGTATTGGAAAATGGTATCTAAATAATTTTTTAAAATTTATTCATAACATGAACATGATCTTTTTTATGTTTTAAATCCATTAAAACATAATATTTTTAGATTTTTTTACTTGTCAATCAGTAATTGTTTCAGACTTATTATTTTTGATGGTATAAGTAACACAGTAATGCTTGCAATTTAATTAATTCAGTCTTTAATTGACACATGTAACCAAATCATAGAATCTAAATATACAGTATGTAATGAGATACATGTGATGAACTAATTCCACAATGTTATAAAAGTACTTTCACTCACAACAGATCTTTCCTTGTAAGCATTCACCAGAACTGGAGTTTCATTTGCCCTATTGACAAACTTCTGTATTTAAAGTAAAAGATTATCAACATGAAGGACAAAACTCCAAAGGTTGCCTAAAAGGAAAGGTCTGTCATAAATGAAAGCACTTCTGTCATTGTGGAATTAGTTTGTCACATATACATACATTTTCTAAAAAAATATTATTATTTTTAAAACTTGTTTCATCGATTTTGAATAAGCCGAGACAGATAGTTATCCTCCTTTACATTCATATTAAAAATTTGTAGAAATTTCTTGACTATGTATTTGTACTGTACTTGCTGCTTTACCAGAAATACCAACAGAATGCAGGCTATAACATTGTTTAAACTTCTCGAACCACTGCTATAAATGTTATGTGCAGGAACATGTGAGTTATGACATATCACATGTTCCTATACATATCTAAAAGATGTTTCTTGCTTTTTCTATAATGATGAAATATGCCATTGTACTTCTTCATCAATCCAAATAAAAAGCACATCTTCCATTTGACAAAAAATATCATTCCTTATTACTTTCTTTGTTGATAACCATGAAATCAAATTATTTACTTTGTTTAAGTCTTTCTTTTAGATTTAATATTAGTTCTAATCATTGACTTAATCGATAAGTTTATTGACTTAAATTGTAATATATTGAAAAAACAACAGAAATAAAAACTAATAAATTTTTTTTTCCTTTGCTTGTTACAGGGCTTCAGGGCTTGGGCAGAGAGCCCTCAGAATTGGTCCACATTGTTATTACTCTTATGATTACTCATACTGAACCAATTTTGGCTTTCACTGTCATCTGTCTTATATCCCTTTCAAACTGCATATAATACAGTGCATCATTTGACACTAGTTCTTCCTTGCATAATTCTGAATGAAAAGGTAGCACAGTACACCACAACCTTCTTAATTTAAATACTACAGTTCTATTATAACACTTATCCTGGAGATTTTTCCCTGACCATGCACTCTTGTCCAATTTAGAGGGCCTCAATTCTACTATTAGAGTGTTTTCCAGGGAACAACACCATTGAATATTAGTAGTTTGTTGCAGATTTGTATCTCATCAACGGGTTAGCCATTTGGAGTTTTCCAGGTTTTCATTACATGTGTAACACCTAAATAAGAGTCAGTTCCCATTGAAAGACTTCTTAGGAAGCATTCTCTTTTGGCAGATCATCCAAGTTATCTGCATCCATATTACCTTCTTCCATCAAACCTATTCTTATCAGGGGATGGAGAACTAGAAGTGTATGACTGGGCACAAGCTATATTTTCTGGTGTAGAGGATCTGCTAGCAAGAGGTATTTTCCTCAGGTGAAAGTAGGGTTTCTCAAACAGGATCCCGGTTGTTTTTTAACCCAGGAAATTTTTCTCATCCTGAGAATTCCTGCAAATTTCTTAAAAGTTCACTTTGTTCTTATTTTGTGTTAAGGTTGAGGAAATTTTGCAAATAGAAAGTATAATTAACTCAAACTGTCAGAATACATTTGTATTTATTAATTTTAAACTTACTTATTAGTTTTTTAAATTTTTGCTCGTTATGGCATGTCACAGATTGTCAATAATCAATACGTAGCCTATTTGTGGCAGGACTCTGAAAATTCTTTACTTGTCAGAACCTGTAATATCTGGAATAATTGTGCTTATGCTGTCTTAATTTTTAACCATGCCCAGTAACTTCAATAACTGTGTAACGCCAGGTTATGCAAATTGAAAAAGGATACAAATGAGTACGAAGTATACAAGTATGAAGTTTTTCTTCATAAACCTGATTATTAAAGACAAATGAACTGCTGAATTATCAGGCTATAAGCTTGATGTTTCTATTAAAGCAGCCAAGGTAGACAAATCAAGAATATTAGACAGCAGAAGAAGTACTACAATCTTGAAAATAAACTAGAAATCTTTCAGGCTACAAGAAAAAAAACACATAATATCTGTCTTCTCTTACATGCATTAAAGACAATTCCACCCACATGAATTGAATCGGAAAGGGCATTCTTGGTAGCAGGAGTTTAATTTGTTAAATAAGAACCAGATCGAGTGATTGGAGTATTGACCATCTTTGCTTTTTAAAATCTTATTATAAAAATTTTCAATAATATTTTGTATTATGTTTTATTTAAAAAATGAAAATTACCTTTTAGTTAGAAGTTTGATCTAAGTTAATTTTTTTTAAATTTTCAACTCAATTCAAAGGCATTTTTGTTGTTGTTGTATGCAGTTTCCAACAAACTTTAATAAATTTTTTCTATTTGTGAAAATTTCTATGTAATTCAAAGGTAATTTTTAATATATATCTTACACAGCATTATTAATATGATTTTGGAGGTTGCAGAATGTATTAAATTACTTTAAAAAATGAAAAATAATTATATCATTTGATTTCAAAATATTTTGTATATCTTAAAATTAATTAATTCTATCCCGGGAAACAGTTCACTTTTATCCCAGAATCCCGGGACAAGCAAAAGACTGGGAAATGAGAAACCCTAGGTGGAAGTGCTCCCATTATTATCTCACCTAAATTTACTTTACATGTCTTTGGTGTCAGTACAGCAATAAATACCCCAATGACAAAAGATAAAAGGAAAAAAATAAGATACCCCAAAGGTTCCTGGTGATTCGACATGGTGAATAAAGAAGATATTTTTAGTATCTGTTTACATGTTTTTACATTGTTAAGATACCCCAAAGATGTTCAGTTGTGCAACACTAGGGACCCCAAAAGCTTTGACCACAGCTTAGAAATCTCAGCAGACACATCTTGCACTATCTTCACATCACAGATTTTGGTCTTTCATATTACAGTACACCTTACATGGAACTGTAAGGAATGATAATCTTCTCAGCTTATTGATGCTTGTTGCTTTCAAAAACATTATTCCGGCTTCATCTTACTGATCATCAAAATGCAGCAGTGTTAGTTGTTGGTGGTATCTAACTCTTTGTGTAAACCCTGTCTACAAGAGATTTGAATAAATGAGCTGGCTGCTCTGGCAGCTTGGTTTCTGCTCCTGTGCATGTCACCTGCCATTCAGCAGCATCAAAAGACATGGCTTGGTACAATCAGTTCCAAATCTTGATGGACATCTGAAACCAAATTTTGATGATGCTCATATCCACCCTAGCCTTCAAGACATAGTTGTACCTCGTGCCTTGAAGGTGCTCCTTGCTGCTTATAAACAGACATAACAGAATTGTACAAATTCCTCTTCTCCCAAACCTAAGGCACTAATCTGTTTGTCTTCATTGTGCCTAGAGCCTCTCCATTTTTGAGAAAAATGCCCATTATGTACACAACAACAAACTTTGATATATGGTCATGTAGTATCTAACAGAAGAGGAATATATCTAGTACACTCTCTTTATTGGCTATTGAAATCCAACTTTCTGCACAACATATCTAGCAACTTGAATAGTACATATTAGCAACACATTTTAAGTAAATCACTACTACAGCCAGAATTGGAGAAGGCAGGTAGCTAGCTCTCCTCCTCATAAACAGGAAAGAAGAAGAAGAAAAAAGTGCATTATACTCTTTGAATGTAGATCTGAAATAAATAGGAACCTCTCCAACATCAGATTTAATTTGTTTAAAATATGAAAGTAATTATCACTCAACAGTCTTAACAAGCATGTTGGCTATGTTCTGTGGGTCTAATCTGATAGTACTGTTATGTTACTCATGGAATGGGTCAGATTACTTTCCTGTAATTTTACAAATACAATTCCACACTTCTTCAGGACTAGTGGAAGAATTGATTCTGGAGCTATTTCCTCCAAGATTCTCTCTGACTTGTCTAAGCACTCTTCTGAATTTTACTTTAATTCACCTGAAAGCAAATGCTTTCAGGTGAATTAAAGTAAAATTAAGAAGAGGCTACTTAGAGTGGAATATTGTGGAAATATGCATCAAACTTTTTTAAAATCACTTTTATATAGTTCTATGAAATTCATTGATGCTTGAGCATTCTGATTGTTACAGGCCCAAAAGTGTGATCAGCTGCTTGAATAATACATTTAGTCAATGCATTTTCTGAGTCCTATATAGTGGGCTACTGCACCATTAAGTGCAATATTAGCATTTTGGTGATTAGACTCCAATGTATTGTTTAAAGCTCCATCAGTGAAATCTAGATGGTATTGCATCACAATTTTTGTGAAGAAAGTGAGAAGTGATCATTGGATAATAAATCATGTATGCTCCAAGATCATTCTTGAAATAAAACAGAACAACATATGAAGAGATCTTTAGCGATACATGTCTGTGTAGGTAAGTAACTTTATTGTGAATGTCAATAAAACAAATTTGGTTATCCATGTAACAAAAACACAAAACAAAATGTATATTTAGTTCCACCACAATTATATATACATGTCAAATGTATATTAATTTTGAAGTATATATAAGGCTACCACTCAACTTCTATCTCAAAAAACTATTCAGGCTGATAGAATGTTTGGTCTTTCCATACTGAAACTGCAATTCAACCTCATTTAACATTAATATCCACCATGTCATGTCAAATTTTCTTTTCTCAGAAGAAAGTGTGTCTGTTTTTTCTTCCTCCTTAAAACTGAAGTTGCAACTTTCCAAAACTAACAAACACTGTCATTTAATTACAACATTCCAAAACCAAACATTTGTTCCATCAAACTTCTTTTCCAAATCTTTTCTTGTACCCAAATTTTTTTCATTCTATGTTTGACAATCCAAATGTTTTTTTCAGATATAGAACTACATCCTTCCCCAAATCTGGGTGAGGGGTGCCCCAGGTACCACTCACCCATGGTAGGGGTACACTGTATCTGAAATTCCATACAGTAGGTATGGAATTTTAGATGTCACAAAAAGTACAAAATTTAAAATGCTTACTAGAAAGAAACTGTAAGAGCTTGATTAATGATTTATTTATTGTTGGACAGATGTTGCTTCTTAATAATATGTTAACTTGATTGTACCAGATGCATGAGGAGTGAGGAAGACACAGCAAAAATGGCTGTCTTTACTGACCTCAGCATGCACTATAGTATGAGTCAGGGCTTATTCCATCAATATGACTTGAAATACAAAAGTGAACAGTACTTGTTCTGTAGCTTAAAGTCAATGCTATCAGTGGAAAAAATACCATTTATCTGTGAGTTGAATTATGAGACTCAGTTAGTGAGATTAGCAGTGAAAATTTCAACATGTCTAGAACAAAATACCATTGTGACTGGCAAAATGCACAATGAACAAGGCTATAAGGATTTAGAAAAGGCCATATATGTTGAATGCCATACAAAAATGAGAGTACAAGGTCTGGTTGGAGGCCATGCATAAAATTGGAAATTTGCCTTGTCCAGTTTCACCATTGCAGCTGACATCATCCTGTAGTGAGAGGTCATGAATATGGACACACCTATGACTGAACAAACAAGTTCTGACATCAAAATTTGTAACTTGGATGATGTAAATATGGAAGAGGGACCAATACTTGAGCATAGTGGTAAGTATATAATAGTTGTCATTGGTGAGCTACAAATACGTTTAAGACTGGACAACCTGTTCAGACAAATGTGTGGATTTTGTTTTTGTTTTTCTTAACTTCTATTTACTATGCAACCCCAGACATACTGTAGTTCTACATTTAAAAGCTTGCAGCATACAACAGTTAAACTCCAGTATTTTTTTTCCTGAATATTAAATTTACTTTGATAGAGTTCTATAGGATCATTCCTCATTCCTAACAAGATGTGTTAAAGTAAATGTAACTGCTTGTGTTGAAAAGTGCATTGGTGATCATGTATGAACATTTCAACAATTCTTCCTTGGGTTCACATCAAGGCAGCCACAAAGCTCATGATGGCCATTAGTCTTCCAAGAATAGGAATGAAACTGGCAGCTAAGCTATTAGAGAATCAAAATCCCTTATATTTACAGGCTCAGAGGGCTACTGTTAGATTCATAACATTATATATGTGCACAGAAACAGCCTGCAAAGATATGCTAAGAGTTACTGGCAAAGATGTAATTTGGTGGGGACAACTATCACTTGCTTGACTACAGTTAGTCATCTTTCCAGAATATACTACTACTACTACTGATTGAGAGAATGTCCTCTGTTTTGAGCTGAATCTCTAAAGGACTATGCAAACAAGAGAACGGCTAACTCTCAGGGACACCATCTAGTGATGTCAGTGACTAAATGATGGCATTAACATGCCACAATAAATGAAAGAAATTTTCTTTTTCATTAGAGTCAATACAGCAATAAGAGTGATAAGGTAATAAATAACTGGTGTTCAGATAATAATCAGAAAATTATTAATGAGCATTTAATCTTAAATTTTGCTATCTATACTAATATTATAGAGGTAAAGTTTGTAAGTTTGGATGTAGGAGGTAATCTCCAAAACTACTCATCTAATTTCAAAAATTCTTTCACCAATATTTAGAATGGACCTTCAAGGTGGACATAGGCTGTATATTATTCCATTAAACATTCATATAAATTAAAAGATATCATCTAGGTAAGCATTATATTTTCAGTGTCAGCACAAGGGGCAAGACGCGTATGTATACAAGATAGGTAATCGTGCAGCTCAGTCACATGGTCAGCGAGATACGCAGTGTACATGTCTGAACTTGTAATCTATATAAATAAAAATGAAATGTTTGTTTGTTCCTAATCTCAAATCTCCGAAAGTTCTTCACCAATTACTTTGAAATTTTGACACAATGTTGCATTCGAATACACGTGTTTTTTTGTATAATATGGATATTGAAATTCCCCTGCGGGGGAGAGGGACAAAATTAAAGCTTACCGTGAAAAACTCAGCTTCTATTATACTATTTTAGATGCAGTTTTTTTCGTTTAATAGGGTATGTCAAGAGAATGTACACTAAGAAGGGATTTTTTGAAATTCCCCCCACAGGAAAAGTGTTATACATTTATAATAGATGCATTTTGAGCCACAACAACACTCGGCTGGGTCTCTAGTATGAAATATGATGGATCTAATAAATCTGGGTGTAAATATGATGTTTGATATTTAAAAGTAAAAAAAAAAAATCTTAAACATTGAGACTGTCAATGAAAAGCATTTTAATTTTTACTTCATATTTATTTCACATTGTATTGGTTGATATCTTTGTCTTTTAGAATTATTATTTGGTGCCATATACGTAAATTACAACTATGATGACTAGTGTATCTGTTAGCAGATTTTGAGATTTTGACAATTGCTCTGAGGCAATTTTCCATTAATCTATGGACTTTTGCCTTAGAACAAAAATGAGTTTGAGAAAACTATGTTTTTGTGACTTTTAAGAAAGTAGCAAAAGTCAGTTTAGTAAGAAAAACTACTCATTATGAACAGTTCTAATAAAATCTATGTTCAAGAAACAATAGTGTTCTTATAAATGAGAAAAATGCTATTAAAAAAATTATGACATTTCATCCAATACTGAAATACAGTTTAGTGAATTTATTTTGTCATTTATAACATGATCTCAAACAAGGTAAATTAAATCTGATCCTTATGAACTCTTAACTTGCTAAAAAGTTCCAGCTAACATTTTTTAAATCTATAGCTTTTCATTTTTTCTTCGAAATTCTCCCTGATAAAATCCCAATTACAGATGCTTGTCTATTTAAAAACCATTGAAAATTTTATACATTTATATACAGAAAAGTTATTTATTTTGCTGCTAATGGCTTGCTTATTATACAGTATAATTGATAATATTTCCCAATGAGTAATGGGAAACATTATCAATTGGAAAAATCAACAAATCTTGACAGCATCATTTTAATAAAGATAGCAGTGTTTTTTCTCTCTTTATTAAAACATTATCAATCTTTTCATGACAGCTGTCCTGTCAAATTGACATATTACTAGTTGCTGTTGCTTTTATACAGTCTCTATATAAAAGTCAAATGTATATTATATATAATATATATTTGACTTTTATATAGTTAAATATATATATATATATATAATATAATATATATAAATATATAAAAGTTAAAATTATATATATATATATGACTTTTTACATTTTTTACAATAATGCCTAATATTTACTATGGCAAAATAAAGCTATTTTAATGACTTTATGTGACAAAAATTTACTACCAATTCATATTTTGAATTATATTAAATTAAAATAAATAATATGAAAGGAGTTTTATACAGAATAAAATAGATTATAAAAATAAAATGTCTTTTAAATAAAAAAAAATTTATTTACTGTATTTTCTTTGTTTTCTTTAAGTTGTGCCTCAGCAAGTAATAACTTTCTTCGTAGTTCTTCTTGGATTTTTTCTTTTTCTTCTAGCTTTGATTTTAAATCATCAATTGCCAGTTTCAAATGTTCTGTATTTGTTTTACGTGGTTCTGTAATTACAGTAGTTTCCAGTTTATTTACATCATTACTTACAAGTTCTATATTTTCTGATTTATTCACATTTCTTATTAATAAATCTTCATTCTTCTTTTCTTTATCAGCAATTTCTTTGATAACCATTGCAATTTTCTTGCTATCTTTGAATTGAATTTTACTTTTTATTTCTAGTTTTACACAGTTTTTATTTTCAGTGTTAACATCACTTTGAACAGGAATTCTTCCACAATCTGTAATTTTTTTCTCACTATTTTCTTTCTTATCATGTTTATTCTTGGTTAAATTATCCTAAAGATTAATTTAGAATTTTCATTTAAAATCAAAATATTCAATAAAAATATCAAAATTTTCTTATGTTAAAATAATTTGATTTAAAAAGTAAATGTAAATGCAATTTATAAATTATACATATATATATATAATTTATAAATTGCATTTACATTTTAAAATTTATTAATAAAATTCTAAACTAAATAAATAATACTAATTTAACACATATGATAATAAAAATAAATGATAGAGAAAGAACTAATCTTTTTAGTACCATAATTTAAAAGTCAATCTGAAAGCAAGTGCAGCTTATGCAATGATGCAGATTATCACTGATTTTAATTTGCAATTATAAACTTGTTTGTTTAACAAGTTTATAATTGCAAATTAAAATCAGTGGTAACTTTTTTTTTGTATAAATTTTTAAGTGTTTTTAAAAAAGATAAAAAGTCTTTTGTGAACAACAGATATTTTCATTTGCCATTGCAATTAGAAGTAACCCCTGTATAACACAGCACTTCTATAGCACGGATTCACTCTAACACAATTCGAGAATTGGGAACATCCCCCATATAACACGGTGCTTTTATAGCACAGGTTCACTCTAACACGGTTTGGAAATTTGGTAAAACCCTCGTACAACATGAAATGTAATAAAAACCGTTACCAGTTGATGATGCTCATGATGAGATCATATAGGATGAATAATCCTCTGGTAAAATATTTACTTAAATAATAAATAAGTATTTTACCCATGAAAAAAATCTACTATATAAAGCTGAAAAACCAGATTCTATCACTGTATGCCAAAAATGGCCACTAGGAGCACCCCTAGCTAGTATTTAAATTAACAATATAAATTATTTTATATTTTTACAGTATAATATTCAGTGTATTATTATTTTTATTTGTAATTTTGTATGCCCTGCTGCCTGCATCCAACCTTTTGACATGTGAATAATAAATCCGATTTAAAGAAGGATTTAACAGCATGTTTTTTAATTTTTTGAACCTAACCCCTTTTCGCACTGTTTCATATAACACGGCAATTTTTTGGATCATAACTTTTGTGTTATGGGGGGGGGGTTATCTGTATTCCCAAAGAATATATACACTACCCTACAATAATGGACCAGACACCAGCGGTGGTGGTGTTCTTATTTAGGGTGTTTTTTGTAGTATGGCCTGGGACCTTTGCATGTTGTTCCTGGTAAATTGAACACCTATGCCTACATGAACGTTTTGGATAATCAGGTTCTTCCTATGCTCTGGCAATTTTATGGAATGGATGAATGTTACTTCCAGGACAACAATGCTCCATGTCATGTTGCAGCCTCTGTCAAGCAGTGGTATCAAGATATGGATGTCAACTGTCTTCCCTGGCCTGGGGACCTATTCTGAGCTCTTCTGATAACTCAACGAGAGCGATACACGAGATATTTGATAAGTCCCCTTAGCAAAAGGCAGTTAACGAACCTTAGATAAATCGCTATTCTGTGCTCCACGTTAAGTGGGTTTCGCTACGGGTAGTCGGTCGAGATGCGTCTGGGTTCCATGCTATCGACAGCTATTACGCTTTAACCAATCACAGTTTAGTTAACATTGTATTTTTGTCACGTGACTGCAACCCGTCATTTTCTAAGCGAAGCATGTGGTTTTAGCATTGTCGTGTATCAACGCTAATGAAATACTTTTGTTTTAAAATGACGAAGAAAGGACAACGAAGCCAGCGAACTACAAGTCGCCAGTTTGAGATGCTCGCTAATTTTATGGAAGAAAATGCTAAATTAATGTCAGGGAAGTTAGATGCTCCCTTTACCGTAAAAGATCGCCAGAAATTGTGGCAAGAAATAGCCGACCGTCTGAATTCCGATGGAGTCGGCTCACAAAAAGATCCAGAAAGATGGCGAAAAGTAACTGATAGCTTAGTCATATATTTATATATTTATATTCAATCATTTTAATTTAAACATATGCGAATGAAACCTATTTCAGAAATAATGTTCATGCTATAGCTACTTACTTTAAATTTTAATAAGAAGGCAATTACAATATTCATACAATATTCATAAACAGTTAAGGTAATTATTTTTAAGCAATACAACAACATAGTTTATTAACTCTCTTTCCAATTGCTCGTGAAGTAAAATCATTCTTACACCAAAAGACGCCATGTTGTTTTCACTTTCATTACGTTCCTAACGGCAGCTTGAGAGTGACCGATAACAAAAGCTTAGTTATCGCACGTGGCTATCGGCACCGAAAACAAAACGTACGGCTCAGAATAGCATTTTCACAGTTGATTAAACGCGAATCACGTGGTTCCGATAGAAACTGGTTTTTATCGTATTTGTTAGCTTAATGATACTACTCAGAATAGGTCCCCTGATCAGAGTCCCAATCTAAACCCAATAGAACATTTGTGGGACGAGTTAGAATAGCACTTACGGACCAAGGAACCACATCCGAAATCTATAGTTGAGCTGGTGACATTCTTGAAGCAGGAATGGGCAAAAATGCCCATAGCTGTGTATCAAAACATTGTTGAAAGTATGCCCAGAAAGGTTGCTAGTGTAATTGCAGTAGCACGTAGGGACCCCCTCCTATTAAAGCATGTATTCTTTACCTTATGCCATCACATCTTGCTGTCTGGTCCATTATCATAGAGTAGTGTATGCACATCTGCAAATTACATCAAAGGCACATGTACAG
The DNA here is from genome assembly GCF_030686945.1 of Centruroides vittatus. NCBI lineage: Eukaryota > Metazoa > Arthropoda > Arachnida > Scorpiones > Buthidae > Centruroides > Centruroides vittatus. The sequence goes on along the minus strand of NW_027122438.1, from coordinate 846,999 downwards.
TACAGTATATTTACCTTGCCATTTATCATCTCCCATTCATCTTTTGTGGATTAATCAAAACTTTAATTGATGTTATTAGATACCTCTACTTTTTTCTATAGGACAGAAATAAGTTTATGAGCAGTTAAACTTGTATCATGAAAGTTGACAAGTTTTTGGTAATTCTCTCTCTATGTAGACTCCCAAAAAATTATTTAAAAGATAATTGTTAATTTTATTGTTAGTTCTGTTTAGAAAATGGGAGATGATCATTGAATTTTATATTAGTGGCATTTTTTTCCTTTGGTTTAATTTTTTTTCAAATTTATTTCAGCATTTATTATTATTATACATTTTATTAATGTATAATAATAGTAATAAATGCTGATTCTACAATTTAATTAAATTGTAGATTGTTTGTTAAGTAAATAGTATTCAGTAAAATAAGTTAAAAATATAATCAATCAAACTGATCATCATAAAGCCAACACCTCCAAAAACTCAGTCTGTATATGGGTTCATGAAATGAGCATGACATCATCATAATTAGGCTGATGGGATTGTATTTTGTTCTAGCATGTTTTTAGAAAGTACAGGAGGTCATTCATAAGTTTCACTTAATTTGAGAAAGAAAGGAAAAAGTATAAAAATGTTAAGAAATGTGTTGTATTATTTTGTAAAAGAAACTACAAAAAGTTTCAGTTTTTGAATTTCATCAAGATCCTGACTTCAGAATGAAATGGTTAATATCAAATTATATTCTGTTCTTACATTATCATTATTACTATTATAATTTACTATTGAAATTGTTTTCTATTGTCTATAAAAACATAATTGATTGTAAAAATAGCTATATTTTTATAAAATTTTGTTAAAATAGATACTTGAAACAAATTTCTTAATCCTCATATTGGGCATATGTAACCAGAAGATACATGGCATTTTTTTCTATGAATTTCTCAAAAATAAATAACAGTTGAACTGCAGACTTTGTATTAGTTCTCAACTGATATATTCTGAAGCAGATTTACAGTGGTTTTCAAGTTTATGACCCTTTTTTCAGAAAAATTTTACAAAAAACAATACCTTTAACTTAAAGATTAAATTTATAGAGTTGGAACGTTTTAATTGTTATATTTTTTATGTACAACTATATTATTTATTAACTGAACTTCAGTTCTGTGAAGAGGATTTTTGTAATTTCAAAATATTACAATGAAAAAATTGGAAAAAGTGTATTGTCAATTTAAAAATTCAAATTTAAAACAATGTTATACCATCTATTTTCCCACTATGTCCAAGCTTGTACTCTTTAATACTTTAATTTTTTCTCAACTATTGTATATGTTACAGGGAATTGGATTGCACAGTGAATATGATCTATTATTAGTGAATGTAAACCTTCACTAAAGTAATCAGTTAATGTAGAACAAATTGTTCATTTTAAAATAATAAATTCATATTCAGTAATAATTGTATACTCTCTTTAATGTGTTTGTTAATCTTGACAGACTGAAGTAGTAAAAAGTAAATTTAAAATAAAACAAAAAAAATCTTTTAATTAACATTTTATTTATTAAAGCAAGTTGAAGAGTTATGATTTAAAGTGCCATTCTTCTTGCATTTACACTTCATATTCTGATAGTCAAAGTGCAAGAACATTTGAAAAAGAGAGATTGTACTGCAAGATTAGGCAGATGCAATCATCCTTAAAGTAACAGTTTTGTCTGAAGAACTCTATATTCAGCTTCAATTTTTTGGGACAAGCCAAAAATTGAGATCTTGTGAATGCTGTAGTGCAGATTCACTGATTATTTTGTAAAGGTGTACATTCACTGATTATCTGCTTTCACTGTAACATATATTATACAGGGTGGGCCAGCGAAAACGAAACGGCAGAGTGTTCGTGTTCGTCCAAGCAAAGTGCTCGGACAGGTCGATTTTACTCTCGAGGGGACATCTTTTGCAATAAAGTTTTTGCGATTTTGAATACAACAGACGACAAAAAATTTTAAAAACTCATTTATTTTGTATTAACTAAACAAGCATTTATTTCAAAAAAAATGTTTGTTTAGTTAATATTCAGAATCGCAAAAACTTTATTGCAAAAGATGTCCTCTCGAGAGTAAAATCGACCTGTCCGAGCGCTTTGCTTGGACGAACACGAACACTCTGCCGTTTCATTTTCGCTGGCCCACCCTGTATATATATTGCAATGATAACATTAATTTTCGTTATTTAATAAAATTTATTCATTTATAAATATTGATATATCTCAGCTTAGTCTTTAGTTAAAATCTAAAAAACTAAATGCTTAGATGGTTAAAGATGTCAATGGTTTCTTATTTAACATAGATGACAATAACGTAATTTCTATTATAAATTAGATATATCATTTTTTATAAACACTGTAATTTGAAACAAGAGATTCATAATTTTGTGAATAGCTTTCTTTCATTATAAATTTATAATAAAAGTTTTTTTTAATATCTTTACATTATTTTTATATCATCATCATAAATTTATGAATTTTAAAGTTTCTCGGTAAAATTTTAAAAATGTTTTACTGGGAAAGTCTATAAACCTGTAAAACATTTTCATAAATAAAACTATGCAGAAATATTTATAAGAACTATCTGTTTCAACAAAACTTTTTATAAATGATCATTATTTTTTTAAATTTCTTTACAAAAAGAATTTTCAAAAAACTTTTATTAATGTATGGAGACTACTCTATAAATAAATATTTGAAATATTTCTTTTAAATTTATTGATAACAATATTATATACACTATCATTATTATTTATTACCTGAAAAGATCGTTTACTTCTTTTTTTACAAGGTGATCCATAGTCTGAAGAATCATTTAAGGAAATAAATTCAGAAAAACGAAATTTAAATTCAGATTTGTTAGGTGGTCCAAGACTTATAATGTCACCAATATTTAAAATTTGCACAGCTTCAGATTTCAACCTTTCTTCATTTATATAAATCCCATTTACACTCTAGAATATAATGAATAAAATTTTATTATATTAATTTTAAATATATCTATAAATTAAGTTTAGAAATTAAGAAATACTTTAATTTACACAAGAATTTATATTTATAATTTAGAACTATTCAAAAATATTTAGCAAGCAAAATAAAATGAATAAACTAAATATGAGCTGTTATAAATGAAAGTGGTATAAGTCCATTTTTGGAAAAAAATAAGTTAATGATAGTTTTAGTGAGACATAGATGTCCTTTGTTATATATTTAATAACACAGTCAATGATGTACAATATCCTCATAAATTAATCAAAAGAATATTAACTGTAATATGCTATCAAAAGAAAAAAAATATAAAAATAAAAATTCTTTCAATAGCATTTTACAGTCAATATTTATTTGATTAATTTATGAGGATATTGTACACCATTGATTGTGTTATTAAATATATATAAAAAAAGACATCTATGTCTCACTAAAATTATCATTAACTTATTTTTTTTTCCAAAAATGGACTTATACCACTTTCATTTATAACATCTGATTTTTTACATTAAAATGAGCAATTATTTATTGTGACATCATCACAATGCCAGGCTGCAGTTTTTAATCAAATCATGTATTTAGTTTAATTTAAAATATATGCTCTCCATCTCAAATTAGCAGTAGCTTGCCCCTGCACATCATACTTATTCTGTTAACAATATAGTTGTGCCAATCATCTATCTAACACCTTTTATGGGAAACTTTTTGAACTGAAATAACAACAACCAGCTTGCACTGGAAAATCATATATACAGCAGATAAAAGAGCACTTTATTTTAAGCAATATCTGATCATATTGTTAGGTGAATTAAATACTTCGAGTGGACGTCACACCAACTATTTTACTAATACAAGAGAAACATTCACATGAAGAGGCGTTAAGGAACATTAAAATAAATGTTTTATTTTAATGTTCCTTTATCTGATCGTATTTATCATATTGGAAATTAACAAAGAATGGAGGAAAATTTTTAATTCTTGATGCAAATAATCAAGTATCTTTGAGAGAAATTTTTGTTACAAGTATAGTAGAGCATCGATTATCCGACCCCCGATTAACCAACCACGTTCTAGTCGGCAAATTCAAATGTCCGCTAGTGATGTGATGCTGCTATATTTGGTTATGTCTTGGCTACTTTAATATTATTTTTGTTAAATTTTTGCATGTTTTAGCTGGCAGCACTGGCTCGACCATGAAAGGGAGGCTAGTATTTAAACCAGGCCTAATACACTATACTAATAATGTATTTTTTTCATACTTTTCGGTTATCCGACCAACCCCAGTCCCCAATTGAGTCGAATAATCGATGCTCTACTGTATATCTGAGAAACCACAGCAATATACAAATTTCAGATTTTCTTTTAAAATGAAAATATTTTAATTTTTAGCAATTAATTGTTTTATCAATAACACAATTTAACATCAAATTTTTTCTTCATAGTTTTGTATTTTACAAAAAGATTAATCTCAAAGTAATAGTAATCAATGTGATATTTTAGTATGCTTTTATAGGATTTATTAGCATAAGAAACCAATTGTGTACTATTGTATATGTGTCTATGCATTTTTATATAAAATATTAATTATCTATATAATCTTGAAAAATTTAAAAGTATATTTACAATATTTTTCACATATACTTAAATATGAATTTAAACTTGATTTACTTGAGAAAAGACCAGTTTAAATTTTAAAAAATCTTAGTTTATAAAAATCAAAATTTTATATATGGATTAAACATCTTTCAAAGTTGTTCTACTCTATCTTCAAATCCAAGCTGTAAAAACAATACAAAACTTTAAAAATATAAATAAGAACATATTTTCAAATCTTTAAAAAATTGTTCTCAAAGATTTCTGCTATTTGTTAAAACTTGTTTTTAAATTTGGATTTTTTGAATTTAAACTTGATAAGAGTGTCAAATATTTTTGAAATTACATTATAAAAAACTAGTACTAGTAACAATGAATTTAGATAATCAAGAATTCAAAATATCTTAAATATCAAAGATTAATAAATATTAAAACTTACTTTTGTATCTTGAATTTGCCATTGATTTTCTTCCAATTTTAATTTTGCATGAATTCGAGAAACTAAAGTTGATATGATCTGAACTGCTGCAATATTGCTTCTTCCAATTAATACCTAAAAAAATTATTCTGCTTAATAACAGATCTTAAAAACATAAATATGATAAACATTTCCTTATTAATTACTAATAAAGCAATCCACATATATTTCTCATTTGCTCATCAAATATTTTAAATCTGACTGATTTAAGAAAATGATAAAATTCTAAATAATCCATTTCTGTATTAACTTTCATGTTCAACAATGAGTTTAACATTACCACTAATAATTGTTCTGAACCACATTCTATCAATAAATAAAAACAAAAATCTCTTTTCACTGATAAATTTGTTTCCAGCAAGCATAAAAAATGGCATAGATCAATGAATATTTCTAAAATAATCGAAGACAGCAATATAATGATGTTCTGTTATAATTGTTATAATTTTTTAAGTTTTATTCAGTTTTTGTTGTGAATGTATCCATTTTGAAAAATTTCTTCTTAAAACTGATTGGAAATCAATTAACACACAAGGTAACCATTATCTAATGCTCTTATAGAATATTCAAAACTTGAAGCAGATCTTAGGTGTAGATTGAAAACATTTGTGCTGAGAATTAAAGTGCTTTGCTGGAGTAAATTATGGTTATCTTGTAAGTTAATTCATATCCATTTTATTTAATAAAACAAATTCAACTGATGATCTTCTGTCATGATTTACATCAAACAAATTATGGTAGATGATCAGTTAACAGTTCAGACTACGAACAATTGGATAATGAACACTTTCATGAAAGATTTTTATGTTCGGACAATAAACACCTCACAGAAGAAGCAACATAAAATAATGAATACTGATTGGCCTTCCCTTGTCTTCAGGCAACAATTCAAAACTTTTCAGAGCACGGGAGACGTCAACATCGACACTCAACCCAGTATATACTGATGAGATAGTATTCCTCTGAACTTTGAAACTCTCCCTTGTAATTCCTGCCTTTTATTTTTCTGACAGAAACAATGTTTTTATGATATTTGTGAGACTGTCGGGCAGGCACTCATTAATTTTGCATTGGTTTTTATTTTCGAAAGGTGAGAGTATAATAGCAAAGGTAGAGAGTGGGCAGAAGATGTCTGATATTGCTAGGCAGTATGGCTTGAACAGGTCTACAGTAGGCTGCAGTTCAGTCTTATCTAAGAAAGATACAGTATAATCAAGCAGCTAAAGGAGTAACAAAAATCACATATGAGAAATAAAGAACATTGAAGAGCTCATAATGGAACCTGAAATTGATCAGATGACAGAACATCATGAACTCTTGAATGAAGAACACCAAGAAACTCAGTGAGATGTGTTTTCTTCTGAAAAAAGAGGATTAATGCCGATATCTGCTATTAAAGATCTTTTGAAGTGACAGGATGTCAGAACAACGGTTTTAGAATGGATCCAACCAGGTTGAGGTTAATAGGCTTAGGGATCTCTACAATTACAATGCTATTAATTAATTCTGAAAAATCCTGAAGAGAGAAAAGCAATCGACATTAAACAGATTCTTTAACCCCCACAAACAAAAAAAACATGACTAATAAAAATGCAAGACTGTGTATATATGTATTTTTACTATTACATATAAATAAATGTAGTAAGAAAGTATATATTTTTCATTTTTTGGAGTTTCCAGAACGAATTAATAAAATTCCCATAAAAACCTATGATAAATCGATAATCAGTTAAAAAACAATTCGGATAGCAAACAAAGTCTTGGAATGGATTATGTTCATTAACTGATCACCCACTGTATTTCTTGCAACATATTTCATAATACCTCCAAGCTTCATCACTCACCATCCAAGCCCTATAAAATTAACATCATCATTATTGAACCTAGAAAAAACTGCTAATTTTCTGCTTTTTTAAAAAATAAAAGATTTTACAAAAGTTTATTATTTAAGAAAAATGGAACATATCCTGAGAACATTCATAGGAACACCAAGAAAAACATAATATTAAAACAAGATGTCTGGTAGTCTTAAATGAACCTTGCAATTTTTATTTGTTCATCAAATTAAAAATTGCGTCAAATAAACTCATTTCCAATATATTGGAGAGTGAAGAAAACATAAGCTGTATGAATGTATGAAACATACATTCATTTGTATTTAGTTTTTTCACTTTCTTAAACAATTTCTATAGATTTTTTTTCTCATAGAGTAACACTTGCTATCATACCATGTATTTGTTGTATATGCTTTAAAAGTTACAGGTTTAATGTCAAAAATTAAATCTAGAGAGATTGCCATCTTAGATATACATTCCACCAGATCATTGGATATGAGATTTCCTCCATATTCATCTAACAAAACTTTTTCTAATTTAACAGCAAATGAAGATTTAAATTCATCCTTCCATATTGCATGTTTACCAACATATCATCTATTAAGAACTGCTGATGTTATCAAAGAAATCATTGAAAAAAAAACGAGTGAGTGATCAGGACCTATATCTGATAAAACAGATAATTTATAATATGAGAATATATTTCTTGTGACATTATGACAAAGTCAATTACACTGTCTCCCTTAGTTGCATGGTAAGTAAAATCACCTCCTTTATCTCCTGGCAGTAAACCATTTTAAACACACAAGACTTATTTTCACAAACTGATAGAGAAGTTTCCCTGGGGATACTATAGATTACCACCTATGGAATTTCGGGACATTGAGTATATATCTGAACTGAGGGGACCAAGACGAGTTCAACAATACCCTACTTTTGGATCAGAGACGAAAAATAAGAAAGTTATCATACTTTTTTAATGCTTTCATGCAGACGGCACCGTAGTTGCTAGTGCTGCCATCTCGCGGTAAAGTCTGCAAACAAATTTAAAAAAAAAAAAGCACTCTGAAAGGCAAGAAATTGCACAAACAGTCGAATGCCACTTCCTTTTTTTTCTTCTGTTCAAGAACTATTGTGAATCAATAACTAGTGATGATAAACAATCGGTGGCTCCCCTCCTGGGGGAGTCCGTCGGGAGCACAAACAGTCGAACGCCAGTTCCTTTTTTTCCTTTTGTTCAAGCATCACGACTCCCAATTGCGATAGCACGGTCGGCTCGTAGTACTAGCCGACTGCGAGCGATAGCGAGACTGAGGAGCCGTAGCCCCCAAGGTCGATGAGCATGAGGGTGTGCAAAAAGGACTTAACTCAAACTGTAGACGATCGGTGTGCTCATGGATCAACATCTGCCTTTGTTAAAGGTATATATGGCCAACTTGCCAGACTGCATGTTAAACACACGATAGACACTTAGTGGAGAGAGCGACGCAACTCCTGATCATCACGTGATTGCTGAAAAAAGTATGATCACTATCTTATTTTTTGTCTCTGGACCAAAAGTAAAGTACCGTTGAACTCGTCTCAGTTCCCTCAGTTCAGATATATACTCAAAGTCCCGAAATTCCATAGATAGTAATCTATGGTACACCCGCTTCCCTCTATTATTAACAGTCAAATCCTTCAAAACTCTCAAGGCAATTTGTCAGACACTGGTACAAAATGACAAATAATCAGGGTGTCCCATTCTAGTGTTAAAATCTGACATAAAATCAAGTTAGTTCCATGTAGCAAGTAGTTTATTAGTAATGGCAAATGCACACATTCTGTTGTTGTCTACCATTATAGCTAATTGCATTTTTACTCAATATCAAATTTTTTTGATTGGCTGCCTCTGATATTTTATAGTCTCAGCAACAATCTCACATCATTTCCAACTAAGCATTTTATCCGTGTAAAACAATGTGTACAAAGAGCCAAACTATTAAAATTGCCAAGACATATAAGCATTTCCTTTCTTACAAGAACAGAAACTGCTTAAAGCACACTCTGGCAGCTTAAGTAATGCAGCTTTACTAGGAAATGTGTTCATCATTAGGTGAATCCGTGTATAAACTTGTATATTCATATATATACTGATTACCTAATGGCAACATCTGCCAGTACTAGGGTGGCCATCACCCAATGCCTAAAATGGAGAACACTGTTGGGGGGCAACACCTCTGCGCTTTTTGTTTTTTTTATACATGTATAAATAAAAAATAGAAAAATAAATTTGGTAATGCCTACGAGACCATCAAGTGAGCTGGGGAAGACGTGGGCATCGGCACTTGGTCAAAGCAACTTGCAAACAAAACATTTCTTCTTCTAGGGAGTCAGCAACAGTCTGCTTCCAAACTTTAATAACTCCAACCTCCTCCACCTCACCAGCCACATGTGAAACTTCTGTCTGGTTAAATGGAGAATTCTGCCAAAGTTCAAAAATGATTGGACCTTTCATCTCTGTTGTGCCCTCGTCCAATAAATATATGTGACCATTTGTAAACACTTGTGAAATTCTTTGGCCTCTTAATGAAGAAAATTGCTAAAGTGCCACTAGATCAGTGGTGTGGGCCATCTGGAAACGTTAACCAGCTTCCTCAATTCATTCGAAGTGACAACTGAACTATTTTTGTACACATTTTTCATCCTGGTCCAAAAAGGAGGACAAATTGACATCCGGTGCAAAGTGATGCCAGAGTAGTTAAATACCTGACAATCTGGCTTTTCACCAGACATCTGGCCACTCTAGCCAGTACTACGAGATCATCAGGACCTTATTAGAGCCGCAGACCAAGCCAACAGCAGTAAGGAACTCAAAGGAACTGATGGTCTAAACATAATCCTGTGCAAGACAGTGTAGCTTATAGTATATGTATAGTAAATATGGTTAATGTTACCTATGGTAGCGAACATGGCAGCTCGTCTCTGAAACAGTGGGGATGCACATTCTAACCTAACCTATTCTAATAATTTGGTTGGCAATAATTATGGTAATTTATTAGAATAGTGATTGAGTTGAGTTAATAACACGATCTTGTGTTTAACAATTAGAATAGGTTAGGTTAGGTTAGGTTAGAACGTGCGTCCTCACTGTTTCAGAGACAAGCTGCCATGTTCGCTACCATAGGTAACATTAACCGTAAATATATTACATCTTTAAAGTTCACCCTATTTTTGAAGGTCTTTAAAATTGCAGATAAGCTGATTTCGGGGGACTCTGTCTGGCAAAGGGTCACACACAGACCATCGACTCCTCTAGGCATGTTATACAGCTCTGATAGGTCTCAATCGCATCATTCAGAGCTGCATTTCTTTCTACCTATGAGTAATACGTATATCGCATTCATATCAATAAATGGTAACGTCCATTCACACGAGAATTATTATTATTTTGGAACTTTACAAATACATCAAAAACCAACCTCAGAATCAGTTAAAGGTATTGTCTTTCGTTTTTTTAAATCTTCCAAACAAAACATGGCACACAATCAAATAACCGCTTCCCGTATCGTAACAAATTCAAATTTACAACTACGAAAAGAAAAAAACGGTTAGTTTAAAACTTAACCGCTAGACGTCGCTTTATAAAATAAATCTTTTGAAAATTAATTAAATTTATATCGATATATAAATATTATATTTTGTGTTTGAAATAGTAATAATAAATTATCTGTTACAATAGAGCTTATAAATAATAAATTTCTGTTTGACGAATGAGAAACTGAAACGTCGTTCATTTAATGGCAACCTTCTAAAATGACGGCAAAGGAGACCCGGTGTTTTGTTGTCCTTTTCATGTTTTTATGCATATTACAATACGGGAATGGAAATCCCAAAAGGAAAGAGGTATATGGTATTTTTAGGCCAACATTTAAGTGATGGAATTAAATCGTAAATTATTATAGTAATTAGATTAATATATGGTAAAATTGCAGTTCTGAATGAGGGGTTTGGACTCCCAAATTTTAGACCCCTTCTATGGACGTAGTCAATGATTCTCATATGGTCCCAGCTGCCTCATTCGGAGCTGCATTTGTACCTAATGTGTTATAACTGAATTAAATAGACATTAATACACGAATTAAACAAATAAACCTCTATTAAATTTCATTTGTAGAAGAATAAATGTATGAAATTATATCAGAAACTCTTACCTGTGTATAGTTTTTTTGTGAATTTGAAAAAGTTGCAATTAGATTTAACGTTAAAAAATGAAACGGCATATACGGGCATTCCGACTTAATTAATGTCTGTAATTCATTCCTGAAAATCTGGTGTTCTACTGGAATATGTTAATCAGGAGCCTATTTACCAGTGGCGTAGCATGGGTGTCAGCCGCCCGGGGCGGAGGAAAATTTCGCCGCCTCCTTATTTAGGTATCTCAATTCAAAAGACTAAAATATACTGTAATTCTAAAGAACTTTTCGGCAAAGAACAATCATCATTATTGTATATTGTACAGGAGTATTGTGTATTTATTATGAAATTTTGCCGCCCCCTAAAAGTGCCGCCCGGGGCGAACCGCCCCTGCCGCCCCCACTACACTACGCCACTGCTATTTACTAATGCTTTAAATGGGAAAAAATTATAATGTGCTATAGTGTTAACTGAAGACTTCCAACTAATTTTTGAAAACAACTAAAATATGATAGAACACCTATATATATATATATTATATAATATATGGATAACAAGCCATCATATTACAATATAAAATGCTTGATATGTTTCTTTCTGATCACCAAACAGTTGCTTTGTATATAGTGACATGTACAATCTGCAAGTGCCTTACCATGTATATTATTTTCATGTTACAATACGGCTGCTATGAAAAAAAGAATACATTACAAAATATTCTTAATGATGTGTCTCACACTTCTGTAAATTGGATAGTTGATTGACTATTATTAATGTACAGTACAAAACTGTTTGGCTTTCTCTTATAGAAAGTCTAAACAGTTCTGCTATTGGGGATCATCATAAATTACATAATGCTATTTTTATACTTTCAACTACCATCTTACCCAACACATATACCTAGCCCCCCAAAATCACGTAAATCACATCATCTATCAATCTCCTTAGTTGCACTAAGGAATAATATTCAACATAAGATATTGAACATTAATTAATAATGTTCAAAGCAGTGACATAAACTATGGTTTGCTATGTAACACTTCAGAAATAAAAATGAATCATTCTGTCATTGTTACTCAAGGGCTGAGACCCTAGTATTATGTAACATTTTCCCCACTTTCTTGTAACGTTGTAACAGTTATTTATATACTCATAACCCATATCTGCATTATGTAATTTACAGTGGCATGCCGTCATTGAAAGCGGTGGAAGCGGCTCCATCCACCTTCCAATGACCTTCTCTTGTATTTTCTAAAATATGAATTTTTATATTTTAACGTACTTTGAATTAATTAAAATTAATATTTTATTATAACTGCATTATATATCTTATTAAAAATTCTATACTAGATGTGAAAAAAACGATAAGATTGCTATTGTATATTCGAATGTCAGTGGCGGAATGGAAGCGCTTCCGAGACAGCTTTTAAGACAAGAATAACTGAATGGTGTAAAGCAGCCAGAGGGCATTGGCGCATGCGCTTTACAGAGCACCAACCTCAGCCGGTTTAGCTGGTGGAAACTACACACATGTAACGCTTCCAACGATTCTATCCCTTAGCCACTGGTAGGGAACTATCTAAGTGAATTGTTTAAGATTTAAAAAGTAAAGAGTATTTAATGTTATTTTTATGTACGTTTTTTGCAAAGTTATATTTAGTTACAGTATAATTAAAAAGAAATTATAATTATATTGACAGATTTTCAGACATAAAATCTTTAGAATTTTTATCACTTTTAGATGTTAATAATTTTAATATTATGAAAAACAATTTTTCCAAGCGTGTTTTAATTCTTTAAATTAAGTAAATTTTATGGGAAATTTTTTGATTTATCTAAATTACATAGCAAATCGCAATATTTATATTCGTGTCCAGACTATATTGACAAGTAACTCTTGGACATAAAAAGTATCATAATTAATGACAATCCGAACAAAGACGTACTAAAAGAATTATATGATTTAATGTCATTAATTTTTATGGTACCATCTACCAGTGCGTCTGTTGAGCGCAGTTTTTCGACCACAAAGCAAATTCATACATTCGCCAGGCACACTCGGTCAGAGGACGATTGTGGTCGCTAGCATTGCTTTCGATAGAAAAAGAGCTTTTAAATACGTTGATGGAGTCGACGACCAGCGACTTTTATGATAAAGTAATTAACAACTTTGCGGTAAAAATCGCCGAATAGAATTAGTTTATAAAAAATTAATAAAACAAGTTTTTCTATCATTGTTTGTATCGTATCAATTTGTATTATGTATGTATTATTTGTATTTTAGAACTAAAATACATAAATTGTTTATTTTTGTCATTTCCAGTATTTGTTTAAAACTTTTATGGAAATGTGAAGTTCCGGACAGGTTTGACCCGTCACGAAAGACGCGAGAAAACGATTAATTTAGAGAAAGATTTATTAGTTTAAAAAAACATAGGTAAAAGTCGTTTGTAGTCGGACCCATTGTTTATATCAAACTGCCAGGCAGAAACCATAAATCGCGGAAGGAAGTCGTCCTATGATCGGTGGAAGATTGAATTCGTCTTCGATTTTGATTTTTCTTGCTCTCCAGGTAAGAGTCTCGTTATGATTAGTAACCATTGACTAACCACTTGGGAAGCGTGATTGAGAGAGAATGACCAATCAAAATGGATGAAAGAAAGAACGGAAATTGATATAATCTCCGACAATCGAGGACACCTGGCACTCGGTTAACGTTTCGAATAACCAAAACGCCGTGTGTCAACGCGCAAAATAAAAGAAAGAAAAAAAAAAACAATTTCTCATCTATTGTGCCAACCTGTAACCCGTGCCACTTCGGACTTAGACCATGTTCCCAACTCCAATGGACGAAGTCTCCCCGTGCCTTACAGACTTGTAAACGCCACTGTCCCGGGGCCACCTTCGATCGACCGTCGAAGAACCACATCGACGCTCAGGACGTCCGAACGGCTGATTGTCCTAAAGCAAACTGTTTTGTACATAGTATATGTTTATTTTATGTTAAAATAAACGGTTTTTGTCAGATACTTGTCTTCTTTGTCTCTACAGCCAACACCCATGTACGAATAGACCCTAGACCATTATTGACGCGCAATTAACTGATTGCCCCTGGAAGTCGGCTTCTTACAGAAACACAGCTTCCCTATCATCAAATGTCGTGGCATGCCACTGGTAATTTATGGACAGCCATTTGGTATGTTATGTTGCTGTGATGCCTTTTCCATTGCCAGCTATATTGAAGACACGTTCTCTTTCTTCACACTAGGAGTGCTTTCCAAAACAGCTACATGTGATTCTAACATACTCATCAATGAATTGTATTTGGAATGTAACTTGAAACTTTCCCACATTATGTTTAAGATGTATTGAATTTTGAGATGTAAATATAACATTATATAAACATTAAAAATATTGTATCAAGAGATATAATATATGCAAAAACATGTTGCATATATTATGAAGTTTGGATATTAAAATTAAAAGGCATTTTACCAGGAAAACATTAAGCAAGGGATACTTGTATATATTTTTAAAATATATATAAAAATAAAAATTATATGTTGCGAGGGGAAAAAATCAAAATTTTATATCTTGTGGTAATCTTTTTCTTTTAATAACTTTATCTATTGGATGTTGAATATGCTAATTTTTTTTGGCAATTTCTAATTGCATTTTGGTTCCATTTTTAAAAATAATCATTACAATTCATGTTTGCTCAATATGTGTTGTCACACTCTTTCTACATGAAAAAATTTTGATTACATTAAAATCAAGATTTTGTATGAAAATATCCACTGATGGATAATATGTTATATATTTAGGATCATTACCCTACTGGAAGTGGAATTTTCTAAGATTCAGTCTTTATTTACTTCACATTATTTTTTAAAATATTTAAATAAACTTCCATATTCATTATTATTTATGAGTTCACCGACATCAGATAAAAAAAACTATACTTTTCATAACATTGTTCCTATATTTAACTAATCTAACCATTGATTGAATAGTTTATAGATGTACTTTGGGTTTTTCTCCCCATTTTGGTTTTGATATTCTAGTCCAAGAATAAAACATTTTAAAGAAAAAAAGTATGTCTACAAACACATTTTATCAGTGATGAAATTTATTATATATGTTTATTTTAATGTTAGATAATAAAATAATGTTATACTAAGAATTAAAACTTCAGATTCAAACAAATGATACTTAAAATAAATATTAACTGAATGTCTTTGTTACTGATATATTAGTATTTATTTCTACTACTATTACTATATCCCAGAAAAGCTATACCAGGCTCATATCTCTAGTCCTAATAGAAGTTTGAAACTTTGGATATATGAATAAATATAAAACTATTTTTTGCATACTATCTTGATAATTTAATCTTAGAATTTTAAAAGTCAAAATGGTTGTAACTTTAAAATCTTAAGTGGTGACCCCATATCTTATGACAACAGTTTTAAAAGATATTTAGTGCTGAATCTAACAGTGCAATTGTATTTGAAGCATTCAGAAGTTACCAAAAAATCTTATCTATAAGGTGTCCAAAAAGTTACTGTGCAGTGAGAAATTTGTAATGACATTAAAGTTATACATATGGCATTGCATATGAGATCTGTAAGTTGTATGTTCTGAATTTCCACTTTATGGTAAATGGCATAACTGCTTGCTCATGGATGTTCTAGTTTTTAGACTATGGTTTTTGGAAGACAGTATCGTGCATTTGGATTAACGTTACAACTGGCATCCCATTAAGAGAAAAGAACCAGAAAATGTAATATTCAACATTTAAAGCACTAGCTGAGATGGATAATGATAAATGAAAATGATTGTCTGTTAATCAGCCATAATAATGCAAAAACTTAAAAATGCCTATTTACCTGAAGAAAATGGTTACAATAAGTGAAATTTTGTGTATTTTGACTTATTTGATAACATTAAACAACTGCTAACAATATCTGTGATTATGATAAGCAGAGTCTACTGTAATTCAAGATATTACAGAAAATTTAACAGATGATTTAAAATAAATAATAATTTTAAATTTTCAATAAATTTGAATTTACTAGTCTCCATCCTCTGACCTTTAGCTATCTAACCCTGGTTTTTCTTGACATTTTTCATTTTTCTCCACATTTTTACAATAATTCCATATATGAATAAAATTAGTTTTATATACGAAGGCTATTTTTTAAATAAGGTCTGTTTTTTAATAAGAAGAAAAATACTGTAAATATCGTTAAAATATATTTTTTTCTATATTCTACATACTTTTATCTACTTTTCTACATAATTTCTATTTTGTTTAAACATTTGTCATACCGCTCAACAATTTTTTGAATTCCGACTTCAAAGAAGCCGCCTGTCAAGAAGCCCAATCCACGACTGCAGTTTTTCACTTCTTCTTCGTCATTGAAATGTTGACCACCAAGGAACTCCTTTAAGTATCGAAACAAGTGAAAATCACTGGGTGCAAGGTCTGGACTGTGTGGATGATCGTATCGAGTCAAAACGATAAAGCACTGTTTAATCTTTTTGTTTTGTGATCGTCAGAAAGCAGTTTTGGAACGCATTGAGAAAACAATTTTCGATAATTCAGTTTCTCCAAAACAATGGTATACAAAACTGATCGTGAAATCTGTGGAAATTCAATTGATAATCGTGAAATCGTGAATCGTCGGTTCTCTCGAATTTTGTTATCCACATCACGAATCAAATCTTCAGAAATCAGAGAAGGTCGGCCAGGGCGTGGCTCATCATGCACATTAACTCGCCCATCCTTGAACATTCTTACCCATTTTCGAACTTTACTGTCACTCATAGCATTATCACCGTAAACTTCACAAATCTGACGATGAATTTCCGCTGCTGCCAAGTTTCTTGCATTCAAGAATCAAATAACAGATCGTATCTTACAGTCGGCGGGAAACTCAATTTTCTTAAACATTTTAAACTTCTACAGCTCAGCATACAGACAGACGATATGGCTGCAAATGGTGTCAAAACGCGCGCCAAGCTTGCTCGGAGCAGAAGCGCATGCATACCGCCGTGATTGCGCATTATTCTCACTTTCATTCACAAACGGACCTTATTTAAAAAATAGCCCTCATACATTGATTAAACTGTAAATTAAAAAATTTAATAAATAATAATCAATATTATGACAAAAGAAAATCATTATTAATTTGCTCTACATAATTTTAGACATCTCTGAAAATAGGTAGATGGCATTTAAGTTAATTGACCACATGCATATCATTCTGTTTGGATCAAACTTTGACACATTATAGCATACAAATTAATTGCCTTTTTTTTTGAGATTTTGGATTTTTATGATAACATCCTCAGTGTCTTCTTTTGAATATACCAATTTGTTAGATCAATATCCTATAAATTGCTGTCCTTCAAGAAAATAACATTAAAAGATAGTTTTATGCATATACAGAACATATGAATATACTGAATATAGCTTGAATAATCCACATTTCAATTGCTGTATATTTTATTTTTATTTCATTAATTACTGAAAATTTTTGTATCAACTAAATGAATAAATTCTAATCAGCATTATAATAAATTAATAAATTCAAATTTATTTATTATTTTATTATTATTAGGTTCAAACTTTGGGAGAGAGAGTTCAACAGTTAATGGACATGAGTGCAAAAAGACCAATAATTAGATTAAATGGTGAAAAATTTCGCCAGTATGTTAAAGCATCCCCAAGAAATTATTCTTTTGTTGTTATGCTTACTGCATTATCTCCTCATCGTCAATGCATTGTATGCAGGTAAGAAAAGATGCAAAATATTATTATTGTATATGTAATTTATAGAATTTCAATGTATTTTGATTATTTTTTGTATATTTTTATAGACATGCCCATGATGAATTTCAAATTGTAGCTAATTCTTGGAGATATTCACAAATGTATTCAAACAAATTATTTTTTGGTATGGTTGATTTCGATGAAGGACCTGATGTATTTACTTCTGTAAGTATTTTTACAATTATATTTATATATAATTTTGTTCACATAAGTCACACTGACATATATAGTGCAAAAAATTGCTAGAACATATGCAAAATAAAACATTGCTTAACCCATGTTATATAATCTTCATTTTTGAAGTGATTCTGTTAGCTGTTAGTAACTGTTTCTAATTTGGTTGGGGTATGTTTTATCAACTCCCACTTTTTAGTGGTGTCCAATAAAGTATCTAGGTGTGTATATATTTTTACTCCATTTCATTTCATTTATCTATTAATAGTTTGCTATAGATGTAATTATAAAATAAATGAAAGAAATTTATAGATTTCAAGTATGCATGCTTTGTTTGAAGTTGTCTGGTTTCATTAATTGTTTCTTAATTAATAAATGAAAAACAACAAATGGAGAAAAATTAAAATATTTGATATGAAACTTCCTAAACTGACAAACATTAATATATATATATATATATATATATAGACATTATTTGATTGCTATGATAATTCTTGCACACTGATGTTAAGTAAAATTTATAAATAAAAAAATTTAATTTTTATGTTTATATATATATATATATATATATAATGCTGTTATTACTGTCAGTAGTATACGTTTATATTTGATAATCATTACATATTTGTTTGTTAGTTATATTTTTCCAAATTGTGTTTATAACTTGTTATTCTATGTCATTCTTGTGGTTTTATGATTTTTAAAATATATCAATGTATTTGTTCATAAAGTGTTTAATTAATTTATACATATATTTAGATTTTTTGGTTAATGTGAGCCTAGGTATACAAAATGGCGGCGCTTCCGGTAACCTCGATGGCAAGTGTTTTTAGAAAAGAAATGTAGATGGCGCTGATAGTAATGATGTCTTCGTATGCAAATATTCATCAAAAAATTCCGTTCAGGAAACACGAGGAATAATGTGAATTTCGAATTTTGGTTACGATGTAGACGGATTATGCACGTTGTTAATTTTTTTAAAAGTGTTTGTGGTTTTTTAAAGTTTGTATAATTTACTCGAAGTCTAAAGTTATCAAGGAGGAAAGTTTGTCAATGGTAATTAACATGTTAAACGTGTCCTTAATGTGTTTAATGCGTGTTAAATGTCATAAAGTGTATTAAAGGTGTGTTAACATTATGTAAGTGACGTAAAAATTTTGTAAAGGGTTTATATGTGGTTCAAATGTGAGTTTAAAGTGTGTAAATGTGTTTATAAGTGTGCAACTGTGAGTTAAATGTGTGTTAAACGTGTCATAACCAAGGATATGTAATAGAGAGGTTTCATGTCGACATCATGAGTGACGTCATGAGCACGCGCAATTGTCCAGTGCCATCTTTGTGACTCATTTACATTTTGTGTGTTCACGTGCTCTTTAACTGGCGTTTTTGTGTTTTTTTTTTCTTTTTCGTCGCAAATATCACTATGGTGATTTGTTGTGTAATTGGATGTAATGCTAGTTCACTCAAGAACAAAGGAACATCATTTTTTAAAATTTCCGGCATTATTTGTCATCAAGGATCTCAAACTGAGAAGCTTTCACGACGAAAGCAAACTGCATGGCTCTCGAGAATTAACCGGAAAAATTTTGATACGAATAAAGTGAATATCAATACAAGAGTTTGTCAGAAACATTTCATTTCAATATTTATATTAATAAACACTAAGTTATATTTTAAAACCTAAAAGAGTTTACTGATTTGCTTATATTAATTTAGTTAGGTATAGTGCATTTTTAAATGAATAACTAATGTAATTTCAGGCTTTAGCTAGTGCAAACTTATAAACATTACACGTTAAAACTAAAAGCAAGTAGGCTTATTATATGCTAATTTCAACTAGAAAATAAAGGTACTGAACAATTTGAATTAAAAAAATTGCCAGAGCTGTTTTTAATTAGACTTTCTTACTTTCAGACAAAATTTCTTAGTTAAGAAATACGTAAAAACACGAGTTTAAACAAACAAAAGAAAACATATCTTTCCAAGCAATATTACTTCGCTGTTTATTCATCACTTTTACTTTTATATCAGGAGAAACCCAGCCACTTGTTAAATAGTTATGGGCCTCTAAAGATTTATAAGCTTTCATTTGTGACAGAGTGTAGAAATTTGTTGTCAAAACCAAATAGTTTATAATGTCACCAAATTCTACTTTTGGCCACAACTCTTGATCTACGACGAAGTCTGATAAACTGGTTTCATACGAATTGCCTTGATGTAACAAAATTTTCTCTTTGTACAGAGCTGCATCTCGTCCTGTTAGACTGCTAGAATAGCCCGCAAGAAAAGAATCTTTTTTAACTTAATCCATAATAATAGAACTGCAGTATTTTTGTACGTTTAAACTAAAAAAAGACGTCGAACAACAGACCACGTGCAAGCTAAGCGAGCGAAAACTACCACAAAAATCGCGAATGGGCGGAGCAAACGTGTGTTTTATCACGTGACATGCGACCTTGAAACCTCTCTATAGTGATTTCTGACCTGAAAGACAACATGAACGACACATGGAAGGCTAGGTGGCCGTGGATTGCAGGTGCCACCCTCTATGGAGATGCTGCCTATCATAGATGAAAAGGCGAGAGATGTGAATCGTAAGACTGCAGTTCTTAAAAGGAGTAAAATTTATGTACAATACAGGCAAATTTTGTTTGAACCACTGATGTATAGAATCTCATAATTCACTTCGTCCGTGCATCGATTGAATTTATAGGTAGTATGATGACTTTTTTATTTTTTGTTTCTGGTCCAAGAGTAGGAAAAGTAACCAAAAGCAGGAGAAAAAGTAAGTAGCAAATTTACATTTTAAAAATGTTTTAGTTTTAAAAAAGTCTAAATATAGGCGCATTTAGGTTATTGTCGACGGTCGCCATCTTGTTTGCACATTTGCGTGTGCAAACAAGATGGTGACCAGAAGTGCCACCATTTTGTATACCTAGGCTCACATTAACCGATTTTTTTTTTTTTTTTTTAATATCAAAATGAGTAAACATTTTTAAATAACAACATAACTTTTTATTTAGAAAAAAAATAAATCTGTTTAAAAATCTTTTAGTGACATTTTTTGTGTGACTGAATAGAAAAAAACTTGGATTAGAAATTAATGTCTGAAGATGAAAAAACAGAATAACATATATTTTTTTATTATATTTAATAAGTTTACATTTTAAATTATATTAATGAGGTTTATTTGAAAATAGCTTGGACAAAATTCTGCTCCAGTATTTCTCCACTTTCCAGAGAAAGGAAAACCTAAAAAAGCAGATCAAATGGATATACAAAGGTTAGTATTTTCATTAAATCATGAAATAATAATAGATACTAGAAAAATTGGCTTCAATTATAAGTTAATTACTTTAGATAGAAGAACTTTTAATCTATAATTTTAACATTAAAATAAATGATAGTCAGAAAATTTTATTCTATCAAATAATATTTTTTTATATGATAAACATAATAGAAGGATTAAAAATGAGATAAGTAACATTGAAGTACAGATGATGCTTTTTGCATTTTTCTTTTTATAGTATCTTACTATATGAATATTATCATCATTAAAATATCATTGATATTGAATCTTACAAATAAAGAAATATAAAATATGTTATCTTAAGAAATTCAAATAATTACAAAAGTCAAGTCAAGTGGCTTTATTTTAGGAGAAAAACTTTTTATTCAATAAATATTTTTAAATTTATATCTATTATTAGTCATTCAAACAAATATTAAAAATTATGCATTTATGCTGTTTATAAGAATTTTGAATAGTACGATATTGAAAAACTAAATTAGATTCTTTTTTTAAGTTTTTTAAAATCTCAATAGCAAATATTTTCACAATATAATTTGGATTGCTGTATGTTAAATTTCAATGTAAAACGTCTCTGTAATTTTTTTGTTGTTTTTCAAAACAGCACTGAGGAGAGGTTGGAATATATTATACCAACCCGAAATGCATTTGTGGTTCAATTTGAAAATAAAATCATAATTCTAGCCGAGAATTGCTGTGAGACCATCTACCATAATTTTTGGATTACAGAGACGTTTTACATTGAAAGCAAATATTTTCTTGTTTGCTTTGTAGTTATTAGAATTCATTGACATCTTTATCAGTTACTCAATCCATTTTTATCTAACAAAATGACAAGAAGTCTGAATTTTCTATTAAATCAACTATTATGATAAATCTTGGTAAAAGTGGATTGAGTAAACCATAGAGATGTCAACAAAATATTTTCTGTCAAATTCCTATTTCCATCTAAATTTTCAATATCATAAAATATGATCTTTTATTAAAAACTTTTTCTAAAATATTTACTTATATAAATGCTATTTATTATTTACATGCTATTTACATTGCAAATTTATATTCTTATGTGTGTCAGTAAATTTTCCACAGATAGATGTTATCTTAATGATCAGCATAGTGGTATAATTATAGAATATGTCATAAAAGTAATAGTAATTTTTCCTGCATGTTACACAAAGTACACTAAATAACCTAAATAGTCATGATCTTAATTACAGAAACAATGTTAAGTGAAAACGGACTATAGACCTAACAAAAAAGGGGCAATTTTTTCACTATACATTTAGACTTTATCAGTCTTTTAATAAACAAGAAGAAAGAAGTTCCAAAAAACACTATTCAAACAGTTTGAACAATACGTTACAATAACTAAATTTAAAACGTGAAATTTAACATATATTAAAAAAGACAATCACATAAATTAGTTCAGTATAAAATAAAGAGGCAATAATACAGGATGATTTACTCAGGACTGAACACTTGTTATATGGAATATCACCATATAAAATGAAAACATGGGCATGAAACATGAACATAATGATTATGACAAAACAGTTGATTAAGGTATGTTATACATTACATTTTATTAAAAAGTGACTGTACAATAAGTGACTGTAAAGGTATTGAACAGAGTAAGTGTTCAGTCTCAAGTGAATCATCTGTATTAGTGAATTTCATTTCTGCACTTTACTATATTTAAGGCTCACTAGATCAAACTTGCCCAAGTACACTTAACATTTAATGTTAACTATACAAAAAGATATTTTTGGTGTCTTGAACACTATATAGTGTAAACACACAAACACTTGGCAATCATCACCCTAAGTTTATTCAGTTTAGTTGATAGATGTATCTGTTTTTTGTACACATTTCGGGCTTTTGTAAGGCTCCTCCTCAGCCAACTAAAATTACATAATACATACGAATTACAAATACTAATATACATATATAAAAATTTTTACAGTTGTACTGAACATACCTTGATTACTAATCTCTAAAAACCAAAATACTCTTTTCTTTAAAAATATTTTTACAAAAACCTTTTTTCACATTTTCACGTAATGGAGGGTTGGTTTTTATCATTTCCTAGTTATTTAACAAATATTTATTAGTTTCCGCGTTAATCAACAAAATTCTTTATAGATATATGAGACATATCTTCATGAGACATAATTTATAATATTTTTAAAGTGTTGTCTTTATTGTTATGTAATCAAATAAAAAATATTTTCAGATTGAATATGAATAAAAATCTTGTAATAGAAAATAATAACATCTATGTTTCAGGATTGGTTTTGCTGCTGAAACGATCTCTCGGTGGTTAGGTGAAAGAACAGATATTCAGGTAAAATGAATATCTGTTTTATTAATCTGTTTAATATCTGTTTTATTATTAATAATATCTGTTTTATTATTAAATTTGATATATTTAATTTATTTCTTAATTATTTATTTATTTTTAGATTCGTGTCTTCCGTCCTCCTAATTATTCAGGAACAATAGCACTAGTAATTTTGTTTGCTTTAATTGGTGCTCTTTTATACATGAGAAGAAATAATTTAGACTTTCTTTACAATAAAACATCTTGGGGTCTGGCAGCATTGGTTAGTATTAAAGATCTGAATATTATTAAAAATTATCTTTTAATTTTTAAGTAAGATGATTTCTTATATAAATTATATTGAGAGATATTTATTTATATCAAATGATTTTATTTTTAATTAGGGAGCTTTGCCCCCTAGTTATCATTAACACTAAGGCAACCCAACTCCCTGCTTCCTTAACCCACTTTCAATATACATGTGGACTATTCACACAAAAATTTCAATATGTATACTTTCTGTCTGAATTAGAGTCAGGATTATGTAATGTAAAGTAAGTTCAGATTTGTTTTGAAATGCACCTTCACACCCAAATTATTTATTTATTTTCAATTACAATAGAAAATTTTGCAACAATAGATTGCCTTCCCCTAATTTACAGTAAAATACATAAAATACAATGAATAAAGTACATTTATAAACAAAATATCAATACAACAAGTAAAAAGTATAAAATTATAAAGAAAAAATTAAGAATTGTATAATATTCATTTGCATTCCTTTTTGAAACAGTAGTAATCAACATGATGTAAATGTTCAGAACCATCTATATTTTCTGAAATGCAATAAAAAAAATTACCTTTGAGAGTGAGATAATCTAAGAAAAGGGTATAAAATTCTTTCATGATTTTGTTTAAAAGAGAGTGGGCAGCCATTGACCAGATTGGTATACAAT
Organism: Centruroides vittatus; assembly: GCF_030686945.1. Lineage (NCBI taxonomy): Eukaryota > Metazoa > Arthropoda > Arachnida > Scorpiones > Buthidae > Centruroides > Centruroides vittatus. The sequence continues at coordinate 822,300 of NW_027122438.1, read as the reverse complement.
AATCAATAAGGGACTGAAAATTAGCAAAGAAAATGGAATGCGAAACAAGAGAGATATGGCAAAATCTCCACAGCATTCTGCATTGAATGGAGATTTAACTATTCTGTCAATATGACTTATGAATGAGAGTTTACTATCAAAAATAATGCAAAGATTGTTTACAGAATTGACATATTTTATATAATTTTCACCAATAATGAAGGAAAGGAGAAATTTCTAGTTAACAAAAATTGAAATACTCACAATTTAACAAATGTTTATACATGTTTTTTAGACTATCAATATATCAAAGATTGTATTTCTATCATATTTCCCAAAATATTGATCATTTTGAACGTTACTCCATGTTGATTTTCTAAATTTTAAAAATACTTGTAAAAGATTATTACATAATTATATAGTTTTTAATTTATACCTTAGTTTGCTATGATTGATTGTTAATTTTATTTTATTTTTCTTTCTTGCAACTTTTATCCAATGTTTTATTTATTATAATTTTTATTGTATTTTATGTATTTGTTTGGGTTTTATTGTTAATATGGGGAGGAGATCCATTGTCACAGACTTTCCTATTGTAAATAAGATAGATAAATAAATAAACTATGTTGTAAACTAATCCTAAATTAATGACTAAATGATGATGCTGGAGATATCAGGTCATAAGCTCCCTAATTAAATATTATATTTTTTGGACTAAGTTTAATATTGTATTAAATTTAATAATTAGAATTAAATTAATTAGGTTAAGAATATTTTGGAAGAAAAGATTGCTCTGCATGAAAAGCAGGAGTTGTGATTTCTACCTTAGTATTTGATTAAACAGTTTATATATGATATTTTATTATTATTCAAATTTAAAACTTAACAACTACTAGTTATATTATGTTTCTTTAATAAACTTTATGGGTTAATTAATATTACAATACAAACTCAGTAATCTGGTAAATGTGGGATCAGAACAATGTTAGATTAGGGAGATTGTCTAATTATTGAGATTGGAAGTAAAAATAATTCAAAGGTTTAATCATTCAAAAAGAAACTATTGTTTATTTGTACAATATTAATATATTGTATTGAGTTGGACTACTGATTAAAATATCAAGCACACTGCCATTACTGGCAGTGTGCTTGATATTTACATATGTATTCTCACTAAATTTAGTGGGAGGTACAGTATTTTTGGTGGCAATTTCAGGAAACTGATTTTTATATTTGTGTATAGTATTGTATAGGGTGGGAAAGAAAATAACACCCCTGCTACAGAATATAGAATGTATCCAAAGTTAATTTGCTCATGGGAGGAACACATTATACCAAGGGGAAAACAGATTGATGTATGTTACACATGCTGCTGCCATCTTGATGGAGGCCATATTGAATGCAACTCTGAAACTAAATGGGAGGGGAATTGATTCCTGAAATATATTATTGTCCTACCTCAAACAGTTAAGAGTTATGCAAGTTACATGATGTGCTCAATGTACATTCTTTTGGTAAATACTATATTCTGTAGCAGTTAAGTGACTCTTTCCCACCCTGTATTATAAGATACTGTGTCTTTTTTTGAGCAGCCTAAAATGATGAGCCTAACAGTCAGACTCAATATCAACCCATAATTAGTGGGAAAGTGTTCATATTTGTTGGAAACCGGAATCTGAACTAGTTCTTGACCTAGCAACAGTGACAGTAATATCTAAGAGTGACAAGTGTTGAATTAACATATATTGAACTAGCAAATGATTGGATTACCAAGACTGTACTGTAATTAAAAAACTATAATAATTGTAATTTAAACTTATTATTTTAGTGTGTAATATTTGCAATGACTTCTGGACAAATGTGGAATCACATTCGAGGACCACCATTTATGCATCGTACAAATCGAGGCAATGTGGTAAGAATAAATTCTTTACTTGTTTGCAATAATTTGATTGATTCATCAAAAATTACATCTACTTACAGGCATATATTCATGGGAGTAGTGGAGGTCAATTCATTATTGAAACGTATATAGTTATCATTTTAAGTATCCTTTTTAAATGTCGTAAATATAAAATAAATGTTAATATTATAAGCATTTAGGAAATTAAATTTAATTGACATTTGATTATAGCTTGATTTATAAAATATAATAATAATAATTTTAAGAAAACATTTTAAAAAATTTAAGTAAAAATTTCAATGGATTTTTTTTGTCTCAATTAACAAGTAAACTTGATAGCAGTTTTCATGCATATATTGATTACTTGATATTCATGTAATCAATTTAATTCAAACAATAGAAATAAGTAAAAACTAATATTTAAAAAATATAAAGATGAATACAGATTTTAATTATATCATAAAAGTTATAAAACATTTAAAAAATTAAAACTTTGCAGAATAATATAGAAATATACTTATATATTTTATAAAAGTAAGTCTACACTGGAAGTATGGAATGTCTAAAGTAAACTTGATAAACTTGTTTAAGTAGGAACAAGATAAAAAGCAAAATAAAAATATATAATTAATAAAGGAAAATGAAAAGTAGATGTTAAAAGTGGTCAAGCATGCAATTAGAAGAAAAGCATAGGAAATAGAAACCAGAAGTAAGGAATGGATGCTGGTGAGAAAAAAGGAGGAGAAAGTATAGGAAAACTAAGAAAGTAGTGTTGAGTGTGCATGTACAAAAATAGAAATAAGAAAAGGTTATGCAAACAGAAAAACAAAAGTAAAAACAACTATAAAAGAAATGTTCACCAAAGTTGTGTACTTATAAGAATTTTGATTATTTACATAAAAAGTTTGTTTTGAAAAATTAGACAAAGATATGTTTAATTTTAAATATCTTTATGTAGATAAATTATCATATACAGGAATTTATTAGAAGAAGAAAACAAGGTCATGTGTTTCCAAATCTGACACTATGTTGGATGTTGATTTTACTGACACTGATGAAATGAGTACCACAACCTTAAAAATAAAAACATTAGATAGTTTAGCATAGAAGATATGGGTTTAGTATGCAAGATTAAAAGGATAGTTTTAGGTTGTAGAACATTATCAAAATATGCATTTGGCAGGGGTGTAGCTACATGGAGCAGCAAGGGGTGACTTTTCCTTCATCAACACTCTTCCACCTTTCACTGTCTGCCAGTCTTATCATCCATTCCTGCTGATATCCAGAGGATGTACAGGTCAACAGTGCAAAAAAAAGTCACAAGCGGTTGTGCTTGTTTTCTCTTTCATCCAATAGTAATAAGACTTAAATCAGATTTAAGCCACAAGGTAAAGAAGAATAAAATTTAATATTAGTTTTTGTTCAACTTTTTTATTGAGCATTGTCATATGTATCACTAGTATGCATATGGCATGCAAGAAGCTGCAATATTGATATGGCAGTTCAGTGTTGTACAGTGTTGAGCTGCTAGTGATCTTTGAATATTGTGATTTTATCATAAAGTCACAATCAGTGATGCAGGTGACCCATGCACAGAAATTTCTGGATACATCCCTGATTTGCTCTGATACTCTCCCAGTTGGTTGCCTTTGAACTGTTGTTCATTGTTCTAAAGAAAATTTTTATTAATGAAACAATAAAATCAATTAAAATTAAGATTTTTTTTCTAGGAGCATTGCCAAACATCCAGTAGATATACGTACTTAACACCTTACACTTGCCGAGGAAAAAAAAAAAAAAAAAAAAAACAATAATATATATAAATATATATATTTATTTGCAACAAACACGCAAACGTTTTCAGCCTGATTCACAGGCCATCTTCAGGCTTGGAATACATTTGAAATTAAAATTCCATCCATGGAATACAAAAAATTCAAATTCAAAATTAAATAAGGTACAATCAAAATAAAATATTGAATAACTAACATAAAGCAAAAATAACAAAAAATATATAAAAATGTAACAAATGAATACGTAAGCATTAATAAATGCAAATTTCTAAGACATACAATAAAACCACTATATTGATTGGTTAGAGCCCTTATTAAACTTCTTAACCATAAACTTCCATGCAGAGGGAAGACTATCTGCGTCCCTCGCATTAAGACAGCCTTCTTGTAATCTACTTCTAAAAATCTGCAACTTTTCCGCTGTCAAGGCTAATGATGGAGACGATAAAGGATTTATGATGGCCGCCTGATTCCATTTGACCGTAGCTCCTGGCGCTTGCGCCATTTGGGACAAAACTGTTGCATTAGACCCCTTTCTGATATCATAACCATGCTCCTTGATTCTAATTCCTAAACTTCTAGTGGTTACTCCGATGTAATCTTTTTTAACGCCCAATTGCATGTTTTCATACGGAATTTTATAAACTCCTGCTTTCTCTTCTGCCTTTATAACATCTCTATCATTCCTGAGGATTTTGTATAAATTAGGGGCCCTTTTTATAAGCATCCTCGAATTTCAAATGTATTCCAAGCCTGAAGATGGCCTGTGAATCAGGCTGAAAACGTTTGCGTGTTTGTTGCAAATAAATATATTTTTTTTTTTTTTTTTTTCTCGGCAAGTGTAAGGTGTTAAGTACGTATATCTATAATGATTTGCTGAGTGCTTTATAATATTACAAACATCCAGTATTCACCAAATGCCAAGGAAACATTGGTGAATATCAAGTAGTGTGGATGATTTACTCATGACAAATATTTGGTATTTGCTGTTTCCCACTCCTTGTTGATAATTTGTGCCAAATCAAAGGGGATGAATATTTGTCTCCATACATTCATGTTTGCATTTGTGTATTTTCTTGTTTTTGGTCATTATTTCCAAAATAGAATGGTCTAATGAAACAGTAACTGAGATGGAACTTTTGTCACTGAACATGTTCTAAATGATACCATTAATAACAAAGTAAAGCCAAGAGCTAAAAGTGGAATAGGAACAGATAAAATATGTAAATTAAACTGGTTTGCTTATTTTTCATTAACAGATATGAACTACTCATGACTATTAAAGCTCTGGTACATATTGTCCATTTTCTAGATTTTGGACAAACATTTGTCATTCCCATAATGAACTGATGCTTGGCAAATAATTGTGGCATAAAAATACATGTGTATATGACAAACAAATCAGCAAAAGGTAATTGGTTTAGGTAAAGGTAATAATTACCTTTTTGGCAAAAGGTAATTATTTGGCATTTGGTATACTAATTTTTCTGTAATACATCAGAAAATAGTAAAAATAGAATAAATCTGGAACAAAGTATTTTAAACAATTAAATAGATTGATTATAATAAAGGGTGATGAAGTTATATTTTATTAATCTTTTGGAAGTTTTGGTGATGATATATTCAAAATAATAAGTAAATATCAGTTTTGAAATTTATTAAGATAGAACAAAATTTGTTTGCTTTTTATTGTATTAAGTGTTCTGCTCCTGATCTTTGATGGTTTCAATCCTGATGTTTTGTATTACTTCATTGCAAAGTCAGGACAAAGTCTTTGGACTATTATTTATTGAATTCAGCATCATTGATTCATTATATATGATTTTTGATTAAAAAATACCCAGATTAAGTGCATAGCTTTATATAGTAGTTAGTATGTGGAAATGAAAATAGTGATATTATATAATGTAATCATTAGCTGTGAGTTGCTTGTCATTAAGTTTGTGTAAAAGAAGTTTTTCCTTTCATTTTAGTGGTTTCTGTAATTCAATTTTCTTTGTTTGGTGGTTCTTACAATAGAACCAATCAAAGATTAATAAATTTGTGTGAAATTTTATTTTATCTTAGAAATATGGCAAAGAAACCCTTCAGCTTTTCTTAATAAATTTGTTGTTTCATTTAGATTTTTACCTTTTCTAGAATACAACAACACACTATTTCACACTTCCCTTTTAGTTTGGCAGTTATTGATGATGAACAAAATCACTTTTACTCCTCCATCCATCATACTCATTTTATTTGACATCTTGTGATTTCTTTTTTGTTCCCAAAACTGATAAACTTGTTTAAAGGATTCTGTTTTCAAACTGTTGAAGAGGAGAAAATTTGGATGCTGATATAAATGCAATTTCAAAAAATTTCTACTAGGAATACTTCCAGAAGTGGTAAACATTAACCACATTCGTTTATACGTAATTAACGTAAGGTAGACTTGAATAAATTATTTCAGAATGAATGGATGAGTGGTAAGGAAATTTTATATTGGACTTGTGTCCCTCTTTGTCCCACCCAGAACCATTTGTGATGGCAACAATGTGTGTCCTTACTACAGGAGGTTATTTCAAAGGTGATCATTTTAATGTAGAATAATTTTCTTATAAATAAAAAATTTGACACTAGCCTGGATATTATTTGATCAAACCCTGTACTGTACGCACATTCCATTTTTTAATTCAAAATTTTTTATAAGATTTTCTTGAATTTTTACAATAATAGGACTTCTATACAATCCATACATTTCATGATTATTATTATTTCTGATGATGATATGCTTGAATGTCAATCTCAATTAGAATTGATCAAGAAACATTTAAACTGAATATTTTATAATTAAACTAAATTCAATTTATTGCTTTTATTTTTTAGTTTTATTTCAGTTTTCTATTCTAAAATAATAAAAAATTTTATATAATAAGTTTATTCTTAACAAGTAAGATGCCGCTGTGGTTTTTGGAGTGATATTGCTGAATGAAGCTGCAGCATCAAAAGGAGAATCAAAGAAAAGAAAGAGTAATTTCAATGTTTTTAATTTAATAAATGATCTTAAAAGATCTTTAAAATATTATTATTATATTAATGATGTTTTTTTCCCTCCTCCTTAGTAATGGCTATAATAGGACTTGCTGTAGTTGCTATTTTCTTTAGTCTACTTCTTTCCATTTTCCGCTCAAAAGCTCATGGTTATCCATATAGGTAAAATCTATTTTGTTTTTAATATTATTATATAACCGAAATAGAACATTCATAAAAGAATTAAATTGTTATATAATTTGATTTACGATTATAATAACTTTTATTATATTTACCAATTTTATTCTAATTATTCTGACATATTTGTTTGATAAAATACTTATTTTCACTCTCCTTTTATAGCACAGTCAAACTTCTATATTACAAACTTCTATATAGAGAATTCCTCCGTAGAATCTTTTTTACTACTTTTCCAACCAAAAATATACATAAAATTGCTTCTAAATAACAGTTAAATTTCTGAATAACAGTTTTTTTTAATTTGTAAGGACCCATTGATCATTAAAAATTGATTACTCTGTCTGGTTCCAGTTTGAATTTAGGTTCAATTTCAGGTATCAATCTGTAAACACTTTGTAAAACTGTGGCCCAGGTGTGAGACATACTGGTCATTAGCTTTTAAAGCCATTGCGTGATCTTCCCCCCACATGGCTACTGGTTGTAAAGGAGGAGGAAAGAAATTAGGTCTAAATGCCATCATTGACAGATAAATGATTTACAATTAATGAATGTCAAAAACGTTAGAAAAGTGATAATTTTGACAACCGCTGGACTGATTTTTGACATTAGTGAGATTTTATTTAATTTTACCCAAACCTGTAATTTTTATATAAAAATTTCCCTATAGTGAATTTTTTTAGGATTTAGCAACTTTGTTATATAGAAGTTTGACTGTATTTATATTTTACATATACATCAATGATGATATAACTATTTTCCTTGATATATCAGTTTTTTAACTGATTCATCATTAGATACAAATAAAATAAAATTATAACAACTTGAATTAATTTTTACCTGCAATTATTGAATATAATTTGCATGTAATTTACATGTTTATTTTTAAAAATAAAATTATAATAATTGATACTAATTATTAGATAAACCATAATGAATGTACAGACTACCAGAATTTATACATTGTAAAACTTTAAAATCATATTAAAAATGCTAATAAATTAATTTGCAATTTAACTGGATTTATCATTTTGATGGCTGAGAATTATAATTTATTTTTTAATTATTCAAGTAATACATTAACTTGTTATTGATCTGTTGAAAGATTTAGAGATTAGTTTTTCCTTTATTGCATTGCTGTCAAAAATTACTTATATAAATTTTTGTGTGTAGTATTATAGGTACAATTTTTTATTGATATTTAAGTGATGTTTTTATAAATTATTAAAAATCTCTTTCATCATCTTTTTGATACTTTTTATAGTAGTTTATTAAAAAATATTCTCTGATATAAATATAGCAAAAATGAAAAAGATTGTTCAGAATATTAAATTATTCTGATTGATTAGGATTTGTCTAATGATAGTGCAAGTGGTAGATTAAGTTATTAAATTATAATGTGTAGATCATGATAATTTGAGAAGAAAAATACATTGTTAGTTTTATTGAATTCAATAATAAAACATTTGTATTTGCATTATGAATTAGGGCACAGAAAACAGAAATTAGTCAGCTGAATTGGAACAATAAATTAAAAAATGTCATATACAAAATGATAAATGTTTTCAAAGCATTGGTAATAAAAAATGTATTTTCAGTTTACTGATATCGTTTTCAAAAACAGGAAAACACTAAATAATATATTAGAATAACTAACTGAAATACTGTAGCCTCTCATTCTCTATGTTGCTCGTTTGGATATATCATTTTTCTTTATTTTTTTCCAAATATAAAAACACTTTAGTCAATAATGGATGGATACCTTAGTTATATCAGGCTATTTAATATATTGTTCATTTACTTTGTCTCCCTACATGTGCAATATAAGAAGGATTTAGTGTAATTATTTTTAAAAAATTGAAATCAAAAAGAAACAAAAACATTTTAAAATATAATTGTAAAACAAATGTTTCATTTTGAGAGGAGCAATTACATTAGATGCATTATATGATAGAAATTGAAAAAAGTTAGTCTGACATAATTGCATACACGAGAGAGAATTTTTCCTATATAGTAGCCTCCATGTCCATATAAGGCTAGTTTATATTGCTGAAAGTGATGTTGAACTAAATTCAGGCATTTGTCATAGATTTTCTTATTGACTGCACAGTCATTTATTCAATTTCATTTTACATAATATTCTTTGATGAAAAGTAGGCAGTTCTTGTAACTATTGACACTATTATTTATATATTTTAAATGAATACTATACAACTCAAGATGTTAATAAGTTCAAATAATTTGTATCAGATTCAAACATAGACTTTGTTTCAATTTGAAACTGTGTAAAAATAAAAATCTAATAAGTTAAAAACATTAACTGGATAATAATCTCATGCAGAAATAAAAATCAATTTCTAATTAAAATTAACACAAATAACTGTAGATTAACATTCAAATTATTTTCATTGGCCCAGACTTTTAATGATGACCTAATTACATCAAAAGGACACACATATATCTAATTTGGTTTCTTTTCGTTGTTTTATTTTGAAACTAGGGTGTTGTTGGGGCGATTGCTAGTTTTGTAGTCCTTAAAGTGTTATTTTTAAAGTCAGACAAGATTATTTTTGCTTCTCTGCATTTAGCTTTCATTTTTATGCTCTTGGTTCTCAGTCAGTTTTTTTTTTTTTGTGAAATTTTTAAGTGTTGTTTCACTCTGTTATCAATTGTACAGTATGTACTGCTTATATGACATTTTGTATTACCTGTTTCATCTAATTTGACTGGATTTTTGTATACAGGTACTCCTCACTTTACGACCGAGTTCCGTTCCGACGACTACGTCATTAAGTGAATTGGTCAATAAGCAAGAAGCATGCACCAGGAATATAGGATCGTTGTAAAATTATACAAATTATGCACAAACTTCAAATTTATTTATAAAAAGACATGCATATGTACATATTATCATTTGTTTATTTGGTTATCTGGAGCTATAGAGGGTCTAGGTTAGGGAGATGACGACAGGTGAAAGGTTGTATCTTCAAGGACGGAGGTTCTGGAAGTAACAGTCGAAAAGAAACTTGTGTGGTTTGCTTTGTAGATAAATTTCTCTATAGCACTTCAAACGTTCATTCATCTCACATTCAACTTTACTAAAATGTTCAGTATTTAGATCCATAGCCTTAAGTTCCAACATAGGTGCATTAATTTTGGAGAACACACCAGCTAACCCATGTACCATGAATTTTTTTTTCACTTCTTCAGTTTTTTCTTTCCTCTTCTTCCTCTTCTAAATGCTGCATCGCTTCTAATTCTATTAAATTCTCATTTGTTAGCTCTCCATTGGCATAATCCACTAATTCAACAATGTCTTTCACTTCAATAACTAAATTAAGCACATTGGCAAGGCCCACAATTGTTTGAATTACATCAAACTGACTAAAAAGTGTATAGTAAGCCTATAGTATGCTCGGTTCGCATGTCACCAATTGCCACTGATCAACGCCCATGCTGAGAAAGAGGATTCCTCAAATTGCAAGTCGAAACCTAATTGGTCATAAGTGCAAGTGGTTGTTAAGCAGATAGGTCGTAAAGTGAGGAGTATCTGTACTCATACTCATTTGATCTCCCATATTGTCTTTTTTTGATCCTTGATCCTGTCATATACTGTGAGCTGCCTAGTTATAATTATTTTAATATTCTTTCCTTCAATATATGGCCTAAATACCTTTGCAGTGGCTACTCTCATTACTTTGACAAACCTTGCATTTTGTGTCTCTTTATTTTTCTTTGTCATGCTATATTTTTTTTTTTTTTTTTTGCACACTTCACAATGTTCCAGAAAAGTCAATTGAAAAACTGTATGCCTATGTAACTTCTCCAATATGTTCAATCTCTTTATTTAACTTAATTTGCTTAATGAATAAGCTAAGGTATTCTATATGAGTGGCCTAAAACCTGCAGTTTGATATTTTAATGTATCTCTTGAAATGGAAATGGATGTACAATGGTGTTGCAGTTGGTTTTCTGTAAACAGAAGGAATAAACTGATGCCATTCATCTCTGTACACATCTAACAAGATTACTTTATTAAATCTGATAACTTACTGTTACTTGGCCTAATAATTTTGTAGATTGCATATTGAAAAATGCCAATATTATTATTAGACTATGTTTTCTTAGTAAAACTCTACTATTAAAATAGCAGGAATACAGTCAACATGAAAATTTCAGTATACTCTTATTATCCATGCATACCCTTATCTCAATAAAACTTTATGCCAGGAATACAAATATTAGCATTAAAATTTTTAAAAATTTGCCTTGTTAACTCTTTCTATTTAATTAAAATGGTATGTTGAGTATTAGAACTACTGCCAGAATGTCAAGGCATAAATTTAAATGGTATAACAAGTACAGTAAGTGCAGTTGATTCTTGATTCCTTTTTCATTAAATAAGTTGCAAAATTGTTTGGAGAAATTATTTTGAATTGTTTCCTTATCAATAAATCATTAATATTGAAAAATTAATGATGTTTTACAACAATATCTAGCTGGAAACCTGTCATTTTCAGTTAATAATACAAGAAATATATTGTGCACTAGTTCAATAAATTTTTCTGAAGTTTTTGTTTACATTGAAAGTTTATTCAACTTTAATCATAGGTAAAGCTTATTAATTAATTAATTATCATTTTCAAAATGTATTTTATTCATAATATATAAACTGTTATGTTAAATTTAATATGAAATTCAAAACTAAAAAAGGAAGAATCAATTACCTCCCATTAAAACAAACTTGTGGATTATTCATGTTTTCCTTGTTATCTGTGCCTCCATTACTGGTGATTAACCTGGATAATCATGAGTGTACTGTATTTAAAAGATTCCAACATGGAGAAAGGTTAACTTATCTTTTCCCTATTTCTCTTATTGTTTTAGCTCATTGTATCAAACTAAGATGATATAACTTATCAAATCAAGAAAGGATATTCAACAGAGCTCTTTTTCTTGATTTTTTTTTTAAATTAAAACTAAGTTTTTTCATAAAATAACATCTATATTTCAGGAGTATATTATGTTTTACTCATGAGTAACTCATGTTTTACTATAATCCAATTCTTAGTTTATGTTTTATTACTGAATATGAAAACAAAATATAAGATTATATTACATAATATATTATAATAATTTTGATTTTATTTTTTTATTATATTATTATTTCATGTAAGATTTTTAATAAGAAGATTATCAAATATATTAATTTTTTTGGAAATTACTACTAGAATAATAACAAAGAAATCATTGGTTTGTTTTCTGACATTGATACCACTTTTCATGTATAACAGTTTTTATCAATCTAACTTATGTTTCTAAAATTAGAGCTTTTAAAAGGCATTATTAAAAGTTTTAAATAGACTATTTTTCTGTATTGAAAATTCATAATTCACATATATGCTGTTTGTATTTAAAGATAGTGTTAAAGTTAATTTTAATGCGTATTTCTTTTTTTAATTTATGATGACGATGAAGTTTTTTTTGTTTTTAATCTTATTTTTATTTAGTTTTACCTCATAAAGTTGTAATTTGACTTAAATATTTTTAATATAAAATTTTAATAAAAAGCTAAATAGAATAATGCTGTTATGTAATAGTAATGGTTATTAGTTGCTGCTATTTTTACATTCCACATAGGCTGAGAGTTTTTTACATTCTCAGCCATAGAGCTCAACCAACCCAATAATCAATTAATCAATTCAAATAGTAATTATTGTTTTAACACTTTTTATTTGCTAGCATAATTTATGCTATTATTTGCATTTATATATATGCTTCAAACTTTATGTTAAGCTAATTATTTAAGTTAGTGATTATCTGGAAAAAATGCTATTCAATGCCATATATTAAAATTTTAAAATTATTTAAATAGAATCAAAGTTATTACTTTTTACTTTATCATTATTACAGTTAAACACCATTAATACTAAGTCAAAGGGACTTAAAAATTGGTAGTTTGTATTATTGAAATTTGTATAAACTAAACTTGTTAACATTGAAATGCTTGGCCTTCCTTGTCCATGGGACTTCAAATCTACTTTGCAGAAACCAATAATATAATAATGGTGTTTGACTGTATTTGACTGAAATTAATAAATAGATGTCAGGTATATATGAAAATTATAAAACAAGAATATTAGGTGACTAAGAGTGCAGTAGAATCTTTTCCAGACAATCTATTTTTCAATTTATATTACTAATTTTGCTTTTATGCTTTATATATTTTGCTTAAAATTTATTCTAATTTCTTGCTACTCTTGTAACATCTTGGATTAAGCGTTACCTGGACATTACCCGTTGTTCTCACTCTTCTGGCATTTTGTATCACTTAAACACAGCATTTTTCAAATATATATAATGAGAGGAAAATTAAATATTGTGAGTAAATGAACTATTTATTTAAATGCACAGCAGAATTTCATTTAATATTATTTTTAGACATAATTACAAAAGTCCAGCTAATTTGCACCTATAAATATTTTCACTGACAAATTGTTTAAAATTAAATAGAATTATGTGAAATATATATATTTTATACAAATTATAATATTTTTAAGAATAATTAAAAAACTTTCATAAATTTTAGGGACAAATTAAATTCAGAGCCTAAGGTGAACAACATTTTGAGATGAACCTCTTGGCATACAGTTGAAATGCCTTTTACAATTACAAAAACATTTTGTATGCTATTACTGAAAAATGCATTTTTGTGGGTTTTAATATTAATAATAGTAATAATAGATGAAACAGTCATCATAACAGAACAAACATCACACTTATTGACAAATAAAATAAAATCACATACATCCATAGACATAGCTTACCAAATACCCACAACATACCAGGTTGTTCAATAAGTTTTGTCGTTCAATAAGAGATGGCGCTATTAGGTTTGTCGTTTTATTACTCTAAAAATAGTACTACTTTTTTATAAACACGTGTGAAGTTTCATGTAGATCTGTCAACTCATTTCTATATTTGCAGCTGTTCAAAGTTGACGTGTCAGTGTATTTTTTTACAATGGAAAAAATTGAATATCGTGCAGTGATAAAGTTCTTATTTTTGGAAGGTGTAGCACCAAAACAAATTCATGAACGATTGGTAAAAGTGTATAAGGACTCTTCACCTTCAATTAGAACAGTAGAAAGATGGGTTGCTGAATTTAAACGTGGCCGTACAAGTCTTGAAGACGATCCACGTGAAGGACGTCCAAAAAGTGCATCAACACCAGAAATCGTAGCAAAAATACAGCATATGGTTTTGGAAGATCGTCGATTAACTGAGAGAGATTTAGTAGAAGCCCTAGGGATCTCATTAGGCAGTGTGAGCAATATTTTGGCTGATGTTTTGGGTTACAGAAAGCTGTGTGCACAATGGGTGCCGCATTCGCTAACTATGGAGCAAAAACACATTCGAATGCAACTTTCTCAGCAACATTTGGAGCGTTTTAGAAAAAATAAAAAGGATTTTGTGCGTCGTTTCATTACTATGGATGAGACTTGGGTCTACCATCATGATCCTGAATCAAAACAAGAGGCTAAGGAGTGGTGTGAACCTGGTACTTTGGCTCCGAAGCAAGTTAGGGTCCAGAAATCGGCCAAGAAGGTGTTAGCATCAGTTTTTTGGGATGCAAAAGGAATTTTGTTTGTGGATTATCTCCAAACTGGTAAAACAATAAACTCAGACTATTATTGTAACCTTTTGGACCAGCTGGATGTAAAAATTCGTGAGAAAAGACCTGGTTTACAGAAGAAAAAAATCATTTTTCATCAAGATAATGCACCCTCTCATACAGCTCAAAAAACCATCGCGAAAATCAGCGAATTAAAATACGAATTGTTGCAACATCCTCCCTATTCGCCAGATTTAGCTCCCTCTGACTTCTGGCTGTTCTCACATCTTAAAAAATTCATGCGTGGGAAACGATTTTCATCGAACGAAGAGGTAATAGCAGCCGTGGAAGCGTATTTCGACAGTCTTCCGGACTCTCACTTCAGGGATGGAATCCATAAATTAGAAGATCACTGGAACAAGTGTATTGAAGTTCAGGGAAATTATATTGAATAATAAAATGTATTTCAAACCATAAAATTGTGTTTTTTTTATCGAACGACAAAACTTATTGAACAACCTGGTACAAAACACATACACTGAAAAAATTAGTAAATACTCAAAACTTGTCCATGAAATAAAGCATCTATAGAGAATGGATGAGGTATTTATGCCTAATAAGTCCTTTCTTGCACAGGTGTTGTATCACAAGAGTCTGAAAACATTAGGGCTTCACAATAACATATAACATCACACTAGAGAAGGCTGCTGTATTAAACATATGTCACATAGTCATGAAATTTCTAAAGACAGATACATAAACAAACAGCATATAAACAAAATATTTGCTTTCTGTATTTGTTCAGCATAGCATTAGGTACTGGTAAATATGCCCTGTAGGAAATACCCAAAAACAGAATAATAATAATACAAAAAACAAGAAACATCATGAATATATGTCTCCTCGATTTATGATGGGTTACATTCCAAAAAACACATCATAAGTCAAAAATAAAAATAAATACTGTAAGTAAAAAAAAGGCTATATACAAGGTTATACAATATGTGATGTTGCATATATATTGTAGTGTACAGAAAAAAAAGGAAAGAATGAATGAATGAAACAGAAGAAAATGTATAGAAGTATATTATGCTAAAGTTATGCATGCAGTAATCTTTCAAATATTGTAACATCCACCAGAAAAGTATGCAATAAAATGTTATTATATAACTTTAAAAAAAGTTGAAGGAGATGGTGGAATATTAGTTGCTGAATGAAGTAGATGTTATGGCAACAGTGCCATTAATGTCTTCTTCTGAAGCATGCTTCCAGACTGAGGATGCTACAAGACACTAGCTGCTTTGATTTCAAATTCTAACAGTTTTTATGCTTTCGGTTAACTTGCATCTGCCATCATATGTGCAGAATACAGTATGTTGAAACATTGTAAGTCGAGGAGCATCTGTCTAAATTCTAGTAGACAGAGCGGTACATTACTAAACCTTTATATAATTTAGGTGGATGTAACACAACATAAAAAGTGATAGACATTGTTATATGGTTGTGTATTCAAAAGAATCTATTTAGCATCGCTATGATCTTAAGAGTTTGTTGACAAACTGTGAAACTGATAGTTGGCTTAAAAAGTCTTTTTTTTTTGGGATGATTGAAAGATTCATGTTTGATAATTAAATGATTAATTTATAAATTAAACATAAAAATTATAGAAAATACATATCAGAACCCAATATTTTCAGATGAAACTTGTAGTGTGTCATCATAGATCATAGATATCATAATCATATCATCTAATCATAGATATTTTCAATAGTTACATATGTCATATTGCTGTTAACAAGTTTTCCAATACCAAGATGATTGAAAATAAACTATAGTTCCACAAATTATAAACATAGTACAGTGGTGCCTCGTATAACGTACGCCTCGAATAACGGACTGACTGCGAACAACGGACTTTCGGCATAATTGGTGACTGCTCCATGGGTGCGTTCTTTAATAGCGGTCGCTCTGCGTCTCCGCTACTACGGGAGTGCGCTGCTGTTTGTAGGCATTTAGGAACGACGGTGAAAGAAAGAAAGATGGCGGCGCCCGCACTATCGATAGTATCGTGATGGAGGAATCTATAATTCTAAAATATGAGCTTTTAAAGGCAAAAGAAGGGTCCCAATTGTAAAATTTAACCATAAAATAAATTATTTGTTGAAAGAGCATTCAAAATAGCCACGAAAAAAATTCGTAAAGACACTTACATCACCGCGTGCGCTAACTCGCGCTTCCACAATTTCTAAATTTTCATTCATAAAACCACATAATGGACCCGGAAACGAAACTATCTGAGCCATGGAGGACGCCATGTTGCTTTCCACCGTAAACTACTGCTACGAGCGGCCGTTTTTGCCGTTCGACGGCGCGCACTCCCACCGGAATTTAGGAACGCGTTCCGCAGGAAGTTTTAAACGGATGTCGCTCGTGCAGAGTTACGCGGACGAATAAAAGAACGCACCCCATGTTCATTTTTTATGATACAGTACGGTTATTTTATGCTGCGGAACAAATTAGATGTTTTAACATGTATTTCTATGGGAAAATGCGTTTCGTATAACGGACGTTTCACTTAACGGACGTGCACCTGGAACGGATTAAGTACGTTATATGAGGCACCACTGTATTGATTATCCTAACAAAATAGATATATCAAGTTTCATTTAATTAAATAGAAATATGGAATCTTCAGTTTATGCATATTATAATTATAGTTTGAACTTTATTTTGAATGGTTTTTAAATATTTTATGGTATTTAAAACGTTTATTATTAAACAGCCTAAGTTATAAAATATTACAATAAAAATTTCTCTTAATTAAAGTTTGTAATAATTATATAAATATATTAATTTTTTTTTAATTCTAGCTTTCTTTTCAAGTAAAATTTATTGTTGGTGTTATAAATATGTATTGTCAGGATATAGTTGTTTTCGTAATGAAGATTTTATGGACCATGGAATTTTTTGGTATTTAAATATTCTATGTATAGTGAGAGTTTAGATAAAAATGACTGTATTTACATAATTTTATAAATTATGTATTTGTTAATAAAGATTTATAAATTGAGTTTCTGTATTATCTATTTTAGGTCTTTTGAGATGACCATATTTTATTGTATATATCCCACAGGTTAACTGTAAAACAGTCAGTCAAGTTGAAAGCGGATGCGAGTTATGCGATGGAAAGCAGTGTTGTCAGATTTAGGGAGAAATCCCTAATTCTGGATACTTATCAAGTAAAGCAAAGAGCAAGAAAATGAGATTAGGGAGTTATTAAATCTAGATACTTTCCCTAAATTTCAATTGACATAATTTCTTTTCTTAAATGGCACAGAATAGATTCCTTGTGATAAATTAATGCTGATCTAGATGGCAGGGTGACTAAATTTTGCATATCCCGCAATGTGGGGCTCCCTGGGGTCTAGGTGTCCAGCACTGCTTGAATGTTTTTAAAAATGTATATTAATAAAAGAATTGCTATAAGCTGTTAAGATAGTAGCCTACATTCTGGAGATCCGAAATCGAATTCGGGCATGAAAAAAACCACAGGAATTTTTCGGTTTCATCCCCACCACCCAGCTGCCCTATTATGGGCTTGGCCGAACTCATAATGGGCTTGCTAAAAAAAGCCTTACATCATTGAACTATTAGACTTCATTTAAGTGATTTAAATTCCTTAGATTATGTTATAATGATTTTGAGAACAAAACTGTATATTGAAATGGAATATATCTGAAAATTTTTCTGTAAAACCATCAAAAGCCAAACATCTTGAAGAACGACATATGGGTATTGAATCATACCGGTGTTTTCTTGATTCTAATGCGCACTTTTTGGACTTCTGGTCTCCGAAATTGATGTACAGTACACCTTAATATTAATTTTATGTAATTTTCAAAGTCGGACATATTTGTATGTCGGAAATAATTACAAGATAATTATGATTAGTTTCTAGTTAATTGTCGTATTATCGGAATCTTGAAAGCAATTTATATAAAAATTATTTTCACTAATGTGATGTTTTAATGCTTTTTAAATAGTTATCAGACACATTAAAGCTTTTATTGGGTTATTGAGATGTGTGTGTGTTTTTTTTTTTTTTTATCTGCCTACCGGTGGGCATTTTTTCATGCTCATCATGGGATCGGTTAAATTCACAATAAGTGCGATAGGGATGAGGGACGGGGCACATGAAAAAATCTTGGTGTTACTTGTCTGGACTGAATCTCGCGTCCCGAAAGCGGATGGATTGGAAAACTCCGGGAATTTTTCGGGATTGATCTATCTCGGAAATGGGGCTGCTTATGCCCCGTTGTGGACCTGATCGAATACACGATGGGCATGATTAAAAAAATGCCCTCTTAGTGTTTACAGGGCAGAAAGAAATAAACAAAATACTACTACAATATTTTTGTAGTAATAAATAAAGTTTTTAATTAATTTAATTAAATGATAAAAGTTTATGCGAATATATTTATGATTAAGTCAAACAAATTATTTAAATGTTTCACATAAATACGTCGTGATTAAAACATCTTTACACTTCTCGATTTTGGACCACCTGTAGCGGAATTTATAAACCCACTGTCGTGGGTTCGCACCCCGCCAACGGGCTGGCACGTGGAAGTTTTTCGGATTTTCTTCCCATCAGTAACGTTTAAATATAGGCCAGTTTTTTTCTAAAAGACCTCTCGGGAGGCATTTCCCTCCTCGGCAGATCGCCCATGTGTCGCATTGTCTTTAACCGAATAAAACTAAACTAAACTCCAGTAAATTTTATCGAATTAAACATCTTTAACCATTCTTCTCGTATTAGCGAATTAATTTTATATTTTATAACTATTAATTCTAAAAACTCGTGAATGATTCCTTACGCTTGACCTTTGGAAGTGTTCACAGGATGGTTGTGTACCTTAAATTTTAGCATTATAGAATTTAGGGATGTCTGAGCGATAAAGTTTCAGCCAATAGCTGAGAGATGTGCCTTGAAAATGAACATGGATTCACGTTATAACGGACACAGATCAATAACCATACTGGGAAAATGTGATAATTCCCCATGATGAACGAAATTATGAAGATGTCAAAAAACAGCACCAACGTCGTTACTGCAGCTTAGGATTGACAGTTTTCCAAGCAACGTGACATCAAACAGTAGAAGGAAGCGAATATCATTGCGAACTAGAATTGGAACCAGTTTCCTGAGGCTACATGGTAGAGAAGAGTGGGTAAAAGTGCGCACTGGGGATATAATTAGTTGTGTAAATGTCAGGTTGGCATTTTGAGTTAGTTTATAAGTTCTCTTGCTGAAATGAAGACTTAATAATAACTGACTTGGCGTGAATAGTTTTGAAATATTGAGGTAAGATTTATTTTTTATCTTTCTGATATATTTTGATCGTTTACATAGTATATTTCATAATATATGCATTAGGCACACGAGAAACGAGTCTATGGTGTATAAAACATTTTAAAATGTTCTCGATGTAGATGGCAGTATCTGTTTTTGAAAAAGATGATGTTGCCGGGTAAATGTTCGTATGCGAACTTATTTACAGATGAGGATTTTGCACCCTGTGTAGTAACAGATGTGCACGCTGATAAAGAAACATAAATATTTGGAGTATCTGATAGAGAGATCAATAAAGAAGCCTCATCATCTGGAAGAACAGATGCAGATGTGAGGATTGGAGAATGTGCAAAGTTGTTTAATTGAAAAAATTTAATTTAATGAAAAGTTGTTCTTTTTTATTAAATTATGTTCATTAATACACACTTTGTATAGCTTTTTATAAAAACCTTGTCCTCAAACTTTTACTCTACCATGTATGAACTTTTGTAACCTTTTGAAAAATGTTTATTATGTATATTTTGAACATGTCATTACATAAAATTCTACTGAATCTTAAAGACAGTTTGAGAATTATTATGTATTTTTCAAGATTCACTCTTCTAACAAAGAATTTGTATAAAAATCTAAGTGCGTACTCTTGTCCCACTCTTTTCTACTGGATAAGAAGAAAAAGAACACAATTGTTTTAAACAATAATGAAAGCTGGCATAAAGGACATGTGTGCGGGAAATAGTATGAAACAACAAAGACTGACAACTGAGTGTCTTTGTATGTTAATTATTGAACGTGCAAGAGCTCAAAAAATAAGATCTAAATAAAATAATGCCTGATTCATAAAGTTGGGGAAAACGGGAATTTACTTTATTTAATTATAATTAAATTTTAAAATAAAAATGCTGGACGATTGTAATTAAATTACTCCTATTCAACGCTGTCTAGAAAAATATCAGGTGGTTGCATAAATTTCTTGCAAATATGGTTTGGTGACATTTCGGGACATGCAAAAGACATTTCCGTGAAAAAATTTGTACAAAAACGCGCTACTATGGCAAATTATGGCGCTTTAAGAACGAAAAGCAGTTTTATTCGCGGGGACGCATAAGGGGCCGTCCATAAATTACGTAAGGGTGATTTCGGCCATTCTAGACCCCACCCACCCCTGTGTAAGAAACCGTAATATTTTCTTTGATCCCCCCTCCCCTTCCATATCTTACGTAATATTTAGGCATGATTAAAAAAAAATTTTTTTTATGAAACCCTAAAAATCTTAGGTTCAAGATATATAATTATTAATTAGTTAATTAGTATGTACTATTATTTATAAAGACTTTATGTGAACAAATTTTAAAATATAAAAATTAAATTGTTCATTCGAATTCATTAATTTTAAGAACTTTATTTTTTAATTATTAACAATCTTTTCATTGTTATTATCATTAATCAACGTCATAATATTCATTTTTATATTAATTTTAATTTTCACAAAAGGACGCAAAAAACTTTGACAGATCGACTAGCTACTACACGTGTGAACAGAAACGTCATACAAAACAAGAGAGAGAAACCACCAGACTGCCTTTCTCCCTTGATATTCAATAAAAAATGTGTAGAGCTTGAATCTGCTAGCGTTATTATGCTATCACGTCACACGAGATGGCATTGGTACAACGAGCGTTCTTAATAGAAACCGCCAAATTCAAACCTCCACCACTCAACGAGATCAAAAAATAAAAATAAGAATATTACGTACGACGAAGATCTATTACCCCCTATCCCTGAGTAAGAAATCGTAAGAAATCCTTAACCCCCACCCACCCCAAAATACCTTACGTAATTTATGGACGGCCCCTAAACAGTGTTGTTTATCGAGAACACGTTGCAAATTTGGCAGTCTCAAATCCCACCTCGTGCGAGAAGCTCTACAGAGGATCAATTACGTCATAAATACCGGTTGCCAATCTTACGGGAGAAAATTATTCCTATCTGCCTCCTTGAAATTATCCCGTCCATTACACTCGCGCCCTCTATCCGTAGAAATATTAGTGAGGTTGAGGCCGAAGTTTTAAACGCGAAAACGTGTACGTCGGACGTTCAGCGCCGCTTTCCCGTAAGCCTAGAAGTTTGAAAATGGCGTTTGGAAAGTCAGTGGAATCATGCTCGACATTCCAAACGCCATTGTCAAACTTCTAGGCTTACGGGAAAGCGGCGCTGAACGTCCGACGTACACGTTTTCGCGTTTAAAACTTCGGCCTCAACCTCGCTATTAACTCGCTTTCCCTACGTCAGAATCTCAAACTTTTTATCTCGACCCCTTCTTATCTCAATAAAATCTATAGACTCATTTTCAATGCCTCATTGAAATGAGTTTAATCTAAAATTTATGGTTTTACACACAATTTCAATCTATCAAACATTAACAAATAATTAAAAAATATGTAAAATATTCATTTCTTTATACACTTATTTCTTATGCATAAACCTTAGTTTTTTCCAAATTTTTGCACCGTCTAAAACTTTTAGTCCAGCCCTCGAGTGGTTGCGATTTCCTAGTTAAAGAAACTTTGCCCTATGTCAAAAAAAGCCTGTTCTAGACAGCTCACTCCATAAAAACTATTCAGCGCTCCTACAAGTGACACTGGTTGCATTTGGAGCTAACTTGGCCATGAAAACAAGGAATGTGATTTTGGTCAACATACGACGAAGTTGCATGGGGCAATGGAAAAATATAGTTTATAATGTTTTTTATTCGCAGATTAGGCTAGATATCATGAATTTTCTGTTGTTTGTTAATGATGAAATTTGGGGCATCCTTAGGGTTGGGAAAAGGACCACCCAGACGAAAAAGGTCAATCCTGGTAGTTGTCAATCTAAATTAAAAAATTCAGCAAGGAGTTACTTTCCCAGGCAATTTTTAAAACTTTGGTAGCGCCATCTGTTGCAATATTTTATTTTAATTTTTTTGTGTTTTTAACTATTATAAAGTGGCAAAAAGTCGAATTTTGAGGGTAGAATGGGTTTTATAAAAAATTGTAAATGTTCATAACGAGTAAAATCGCCATTAAGGTCCGTCTCTAGTGGAGATACACACGACCCTCTTTATCTTCCCACTCCCTCGACCTTTAACCACCAAAATTTAATAGCACCGATCCCCCTAATACACAAACCACCGTGTAAAATTTCATAAATTTTCGACAAAAATTACAGGAGTTATTAAGCTTCAAACAGGGTAAACAAAAACGTGCACCCCGTACACACATTAACATCCATACATACAGAAAAAACCCCATTTTATTTTTCATTTCTTGACGTTTCAAGGTGTCCCGAGTCCAAAAATGTAAAAATGTTCGGGTGGGAGCCATTTTTTTGACCGATCGCCATACTTCCCCTCTTAACCAAAAAAAGAAATGATGAAAATTAACCAAACAAATCTTTATTCACAAACTGTATAGTCAGATTTTATTACATCAGCAAAATGATCACATGGCACAATTACAGCATTATTGAAAAAACACTTGAGGTAGGTCTTTTACTGAAATCAGATCTTGAATATTTTTGTGTCAATGATTTATACGAATCATATTTTTTATCACTGTAACAAAAATTATTAAACGTAATTAGAAGGTAAGTTAAGATAAATTTTCCAACTGACATGAGAATATATACAGAGAGGGACGACATTTTAAAACGTTATAAATAGAAGTAATGTTTAACATTGGTTTTATTTAATATAATAAATTATTCCGGATTGTTGAAAAATATAAACTTTTCACGCATATCAATGAAATTATTTTTAATTTGATTTGTCCTTAATATTTTTATTTATTTTGTGGATCGATAAACTTTTTGAACTGTTTGAATACTGTAAATTCATCTTAGAATATAATTGAAATATCGATATATTGCACGATATTTATTCGGTTATTTAAAAAAAATATTTGAAAAATTTTATATATCAAAACTTCTACAAGTATTAAGTACATTATAAATTAAAAACATTCTATATCAAGAGCGTCAACATGAAAGCGATCTCGAATCATTTTCATAATTAAACCAAATCCTCAGTTCGTGCTAATGGTCATTTATCATTTCCTTACGTTAATATGCATTATTCCTAATTGATATTTAATAAATCAATAAAGAAATGATCATTGGCTTCATATTTTCGTATGGAAAGTTATCTAGATGCCCTTCTAACAAGGAAAGATTTAAAGAAAAATGTAATAAATCGCCAATCATGTTCGACACCTCTGATTTAGAAATATTTCAATGAAACTTTATACATAATCAGCGGCAGTCGTGTCTTCGGATATTCCGGAATGATGGAGTTGACCAATATCTTTGCACACGCCTATTAAATTTTGGTAATTGGGACTCCAATTAAGTAAATTCTCCCATCTCATATCAGAACTGTTTGTGATTTTAGTAAATTGTTCTTTACTAAACGATTTATTAACATCGTTCTTAACTTCTTCATTATCATTCGGAGCTACGTCATTTTTGTCAAATTCAAACTCCGAGCATGTGAACGAGTCATTACCACTTTCGTCTGTTGTAGAATCTTGTTGATAAGAAGAAGTTAGATAACATCCAAATTTGTCCACCAACGGGTTATCATCGCTAGATGATGAAATTGTATCTAAAGTATTCACTAAATCAATGTTTTTAGTACACTGTTGCGTTTCTCTCGCATCCGCAGCTACTTTCAAAGCATCAGAACTTCCACAACACGAGACCACTCTGGATGCTTGAAAATCTTGATTGTTCGATGACAATTCTCCAGGTACAACACGTCTAGTTTTTTGTGTTATTTGAAGGCTGCTAGTGAATCTCGGAGCACCTTCTCTATTTCCTTTGTAATGGTATCCTAGAGAAGTTGCTGATTTCTCAGAATTATGCTCTGAGTTATATGGTTCTGATTTCATATTCTCTTCAGACACTTTTTCAAGAACATCTCTGCTAATGATATCCGGACGTTGGGAACATTCCGTTTTTGGAACCAAATCCTGTGTGATTCTAACGTTTCTATTTAAAGAATCTTGAGTATTTGAAGATTCTGTTTGAGAAGGCGCTTCTGTTCTTGATGGGTTTATTTGTTGTTTGATTTGATTTGAGATTTTTTCTTTTGCCTGTTTTCTGCTATGATACTGATACATGAGGAAGCTAATTAAAATGGAGACAATAAGTATAGCGAAGAAAATTATCACTAGAATTATTCCAATATTAAGAGGATCAGTAGCCAAAAGAGGACGATCATAAATAAGAGAACTACAGAATCCTTTTCTGGCAGATCCTCGAATTTTAACTTCAAAGTAATTAAAATTCGAATCCAATACATCTGTTTGTACTTCATTGTTAAGAATGATCATTTTGACACAACCTGAAAAAGAAATTTGATTTTTTAAAAATTAGGATTTCTTGAAAGAAACATTTTTATTTATTTATTAAATATTTAAATGCACAATTAATCTTTCTTTTTAAATCATTTACTATAATAAATACAGTTTGGCCAAAAAATCGCTTGCTAAATGGGGCAATCACTCTTCTTATTGTTCCAGGTGCAATAACGATCGGAAATAATCATGCCGACCCCTAAATAACGAATGAAGCTTGTTTTCATCTAGGACAGTCAACGTCGTCTTAAATTTCACTAGAATATTGCCAACAGCTTGATGTGAAGATACGCAAGATCTGAGTGTCTACAATAGAATTTATCTGCAGTTTTCCGTGTTGTTCTGTGATTGTCCTAGCCAATAAAATAAGTTCAACTCGTTGTTCAGGGGCCAGCGTGACTACTTCCGGTCGTTATACACCTGAGAACAGTGATTACCCCATTTAGCAAGCGATTCGAAATTTAAAGCTCAAATACAGAAGACTCTCGATAATTTGAAGTGGAAGAACAGAGAAAAATTTCGAGTTACGGAAAGTACTATTATTTTAATAAGATCGTAAATATTACAATACAATACAAAAAATATAGTTAGACTTAAATACATTATAATTTATTATTTGTTACATACGTATATCCACAAAATAAAAAAAAAACAAAGAAACTATTGGTAAAAATAACTCTGTTACATGAGTTTGTTGTTATCAACGATTCATTGCTTCCGAAACTATAATGCTTTCAATAAGATCGACCGCTTCGAAAATATCTTGTTATATGAATGGTGTAGTTTCTAGAAAGACTCTTAAAGGCTCAAGAGGAAGAGCACTTGCTTTCCTACATATAGGGAAAGCAGGATATTTGTCCTCGATAAGATTTATTTCTTCTTCATCTTCATCGTTTGTTTCTTGCACTTAGTTCGCAGGGTGGAGACATATGACTCTTTCTATGTCTCCACCCTGTCGACCTTTAATTAAGAACCAAAATTTAATAGCATTAATGCCCCTTTATACAAAACCTAACGTGCCAAATTTCGTTTCTTAAACTTTATACCCATTCTCAGATATTGTTTAATATCTCAGAACAGAGAATAAAGAAATTAAACAAATTAGACGCCAACACACGCACTCACACAAATTTTTCCTCTACATTTGACATATTTTGGGTTCGGGAAGTCGCCAAACGTGTAATTTGCACAAAAAAAAAAAAAAAAAAAAAAAACTCGGAGAGTCAAATTTGACACGATTCCAATACTTTTCCGTTTTATACGCGTAACAAGTTGGGAAAGTAAAAAGGACGAAGGAGGACCCCTGAAATCGGGTATCAAAAAATGATCGGTATCATATTTCCATTTTCAAATTTTAAATTTTACTGTTGTGGGAAAGTCAATTCCGTAAAGTTTTTTGTTAAAGTTAAAAATTAACAGAAAACAATTTGTTTTATTTATTTATTTTTTCCAATGAAGGGGACAAAAAATAAAATCTTGCACAAGGCACGCGAAAAGCTAGTTAGGGACTGACTATAATATAAAATCTTTAATAGAAATTTGCTCTTAGACTCATCGGCTTGCGTGCATTCTCAATACTTCAATCAGCTAGTTCGGATATAAATATTCATGCTAATTCGAGTTTTAATTGTTAAAAAAAGGTCATATTTTCTGTAATAAAATTTGTTTTGATACAACATAAGCTTACAACTCTTAAAATAATAAGCTTTCCCATCTAGGCTTACATGAAATAGGTCCAATTTCTTTCTAAAAATCTATTTATCAGCAAAATTAAACATTTTGCAATGACCGTTGGAAATATGATCTACTTATTATTATATTTTCTAAATATAATTGGTTATGCATCGAACAATCGATTTAACCATACAATACCTTTAAATTTAAATAATATTCGTAAATACGGTATTATAATTTCTTTTAATCATTATAAAAAGCAAAAATTATAGAATTATTTCAGACAGAATTACCATATTTTGCACAGTTTTAATAGTTATTGAATTTTAACAAATACTATTGAACATTACTTGTTTTATATATTTAAATAATTAATTAATTAAAAATAACATTTAATTTACTTAAATTATTATTTTAAATTTCATTTTTATAAAGATTATTTAAGCAAAGTTATAATATTAAACAAGAAAATTAAATACCTATAATTAGAAGTTAACTGTACTCATATCTTTTTTAATTAATTGAAATAGAATTAAAATTATACAATATATACAGTATATAAATTACATATATACAATATAAATAAATAAATTACCTATGAAAGATGATTCTTCGTTACCAATAGTCAGTTTATTTAATTTCGTGGTAAGAAAATTGTGACTAGATTCTACTGTTTTCCACAAACCATCAACACTTACGTTGATAGACGAAAGATGTTCGTTTCCGTCATATTGGATACTTATCGAATGCCACTGGCCATCAACTAAATTTATGCTACTGATAACTTGTTTTACATTACTCACATAATTTGACACGTACAGCAGTTTTCCTTTTTCAATCTAATAAAAATGATAAATATATAATATTAAATGCAAATATATGTTTAAGTAATTTAAATAATAAAGACTTGTATATAATTATAGCTAGACAGTTAAGATTATATAAATTTTAAAAAATAATAATAATTTTGTAAGCATTTATAATTTAAATAAAAATAAAGGTTTAACAGTAGTAATATTGTTTATAGAAAAAGTATGTATAATTACAATCTATAAACGATAATAATGAAATATTTTCATTATATTAATCCAGTGGTTTTCCCCCATAGACTACTGTGCTACAATACTTCAGCGGATTGATTATTTTATTGGATATAAAAATAATGTGTACCTGTTCTATATGGTACTTCTAAATTTTGTAAAATGGTATTTACAAAATACGTTCGAGGAGGAACAATTTACCGGTACAAAAATATTGTAAAGGATATGTCCCCTTTGTTACAGTGTACACAGTGTGAATAAAACAAAGAAAATGGCAACTACGATCCATATATATCATACGTGCCTAAGTTATCTTACTCGTTAGTCTCATTGTGTCCGTGATTGCGTTCTCGTAAATATCACTTGGCGCTCGTTGCATCGAATATTTCGTCACGTAAATCGATTATTTACAGGTCCATTAATGACTATTCCATTAATAGTCTCCCTCCAATAACAGTCACATTCAACTCCCAAAGAATAGAAATAGCCGCCCTCTAATAATTAGCACAGTTGCAAGCTGAAAGAAGTTATACCGTATTTGTTCCAATAAACTATGCGCGGTTTATTAGAATAAATAGGGTATTTAGTATGATTAATTTAAAAAGGAAATACACTGTAATTATATTTTATTTTTAAATTAATCATTAGATAACTAAATATATCTAATAATATTTAAACATAAACATTTAATGTTTAATTACTTTCATAATGACTTTGAAATTTAAATGAATAAATTTTTTTCTTTTGAGGGAAAAACCTGTCTATTTACAACTGTAACAATAATGGAATTCATAGCTTACATACGGCGAGAGATTAAGTAGAAAGTCTTATATAATAACTAATTCTCAACCTTATTACTCGTTATAAATGTCCGATTTTCCATCAAACTAATATAAAAATTTAAATAATAAAATGTTAAATGTATACGAATAGAATATGAAATGTATAGAACGGCAATATGAATAGTAATAGTAAATTAGGAAGATTTATTAAAGTAATTTGCTACATTATCGACTGGCCTGCAGACATGGGCGTCCACAGAAAAATTTCCAGTGGAGAACAAAGCTCGAAGACAAATAATTACGTCAATAACTTTTTATTTAATTTTTTGGGTTTTTTTCACAACTAGATTATAGAATACAGTACTTCATCAAAGCGTCCGATGGTCGGGGGTGAAAGGTTACGTATCTCAATCACTTTTACGATTATAATTTGTGGAATATTTTGCTGGATCCCAGGGGAGGTCAAGTACCCGTTTGCTCCCCTCTGCGGACGCCCATGCCTGCAGATATATAAAGTATTGAACTGTACAGTGACGATAAAGCAAGAAGAAATGAAATTTTTAAACTTTTGTCAACATCAAATTTTCAAATAACGTGTTTAACTAAAACTTATAAAATGTGGTAATGACAGATGTTCGAAACGAAAACTCTTAAGGAACATAATATATAATTGGGCGCATTGAACAGCAATATTTCTCCGTTTCGTGTAGTTTTACGTGACAGAATTTATATCTTTACGCTTAATATTTCAGCGATCGGCTTTGAATGTAGCAAACTAAATTTTGCCTAACTTTTCTTTTACTTTCCCGACGAGGAAAAGTATTGGAATCTTGTCACATTTGACCCTCCGGGTTTTTCAAATCTCAACGTTTTGAGGCTTCTAGAACCCAAAAAAGTAAAAAAAAAAAAAAAAAAAAAAAAAACAGAAAGAAAGAAAGAAAAGAAAGAAAAAAATTCCGCGTGTGTGTGTTTTGGCGTCTATTTCGTTTAATGTCTCAGGGTGGGGAAACTTGGAACGGTAACTTGTATATGAAGAACTGTTAATTTTTGGTGGTTAAAGGGCAAGGGAGAGGAAAAATAGAGGGAGGTCATATGTCATATCTCGAGTGGGATAGGACTTAAAATTTTACTCGTTATTAGTATTTACAATTTTTTTTTCTTTTAAAAAAAACTCATCTCTACCCTCAATATTAAGCTTTTTGCCATTTTATAATAATAATAATAATAATAATAAGTGATTTTTAACAAAATCTCATAACAGATGGCACCACAAACAATTTTAATTTTGTGCTGTTTTAGAGTTTTTCGCTGGGAAAGCTACGCAACTTGTTCCCGGGTTTTTTCCAACAAGAAGAATTCTAACTGTAGTAACCGAAAAGAATGTTAACTTAATGATTGATTATGTGAATAATGAATATATGGCATAGATCTTTGAACTTATTATCTTGCAAGTTATGCCTGAACATGTTTACATCTACATTTAACTACAGTACTTAATTCCATCAAGTACGATATATAATATATTTGCAATATATCAATAATTCAGTTGAATATATCTTTATTATTTCTATAATTTTATGGGTAAATAAATTACTGTACTTTATTTTTTATTTTATAAGCGAAGAATATCGGTAGTTTATTTTATATTAAATCTACAGGCCTATTTTCTAACACTTTTAATCGTTCTTACCAATAAAGAACTGTATCCGTCTTTAGTCTGTGCATAAAAAAGATACCCATGTATCGACATTGTTCTAAAATGAAAACTGAAATAATGCTTGTGATCGTCGTCAAGTTGAAATCTTCGATATTTCTCTTGAGGAATAAGTTCTATATAAGATCCCGGATCTTCTAAAGTTATCGGTTGAAAAGCTAACAGAATCGAAAAACGTTAGTTTGGTATAAATGTTATTAAAATAAAAAATTTAAAATTTCATAAACCTTCATCACAGTTAGGAGCAATTGCATTTTCAAGACAGTGACACGATTTGGTGAACCATTTATTCTGACAAATGATACCTGCTCCACACGAAGAAGAATCATCACAGCTGTCGATCCGGCCGCAATTAGATTTTACATATTGGGACGATAAAGGTACAGCCAAATCCATTGTTTTACCACTTACAGTAAATTCTCTTAAACATCCTACATAGTCGTTTGAAGATAAAAAATGACGCTGATTGGCAGAAATAGTATCTAAAGTTGGTATACCTCCCAAATAAAGCGCACTAGATGCCGAATTAATCGTCCTGTAAAAAATTATTTTAAAGTTGCCGAATATTAACTACTTTATAGAAATAAATAATTAAAAATTTAACAAGTAGAAATAATTCTAAATTACAGTAAACTCACGCTAATGCGGACTAATACAGAGTGAAGATTGTCCGAGTTAGCGGAGTGTTTTCTCCAACGACAGTAGGCCTTCATATAGAAGTTCTACCGCTAAATTTAATATTACAGGAAATGAGCTCAAAAAGTTTCATGACAGTATAGTATGCAACAATGTACAGTCTTCAATAACTTACCGAATACAGTAATATAAAGTACTGTACGTACTAAAGATTTCCGGATATCGAAACACTCGTTAGTTATCAAGAAATTATAAAGAAAAAAAACTTGTCTGTTACGCAGATTTAGCAAGGATTTACTGTAGTCTGCAAATAAAAGCATTTACCAAATACACTTTTACAAAACGAATCACTCCTTCGTTATCAATTTAGAATTGTTTGCAACCCTATTAAACACAATTGATGATTTAATCTACTCGACATCACGTATAAATGTAATTATATTGTTTCCGTTTTCATCAAGTGTATTGTAACAACAGAAAATTTATAAGCCATTGTCAACGAGAAACGTTGGCAGAATTTGACATGAGATAACTTATCAAATGCCTCCATTAATTTCAATGATAGAGAATAAACTCTAAGCTATAATCGATCATTTTAATCAACAATATAATTTGACATAAACTAGAAACATTGTATATTCGATACAAGTTAACGAAACTGTAATACATTTGGCCTCCATCGCAGTGGATAAAACATACGCACAACAGATTAATCAAATAATGAAATTCAACTTTTAGACGGGTGTTTCGTACAGACAACATTATAAAAAACATTAAAATTCGTTAGATATTAAAAATATTATCGAAACTTAGTTAAAATAAATGGTCATAAATTATGTTTTCATGTAGCTAACTAAATACTGGTTGTTCGTCTACAATTTACCTCATCATTTAGGTTTATATTGTTTATCCATTAGCAAACGACATTATAAACAACCTATTAGTTTCTTTGACCCAGATGCTAAAGGACTCGAGGAGTTGTTTCTGCTAAAGATAACAAGGGCTGGAGACGAGAGGACACGAAACCCTATAACAAAAATCGTTTCGGTTAAATAACAACTGGTTTACACACAAAAACACGCTTATAATTGAGAAAAATGGATTGGTATGTATTTTTTGGAACAGTTGATATATCCGTCGAAAAGAAATGTAAAAAAAAAATATATATATATATGTCTATTCTTTGTAACATACACCTATAAAGCTGTGTGATGAAACCATCACGCATAATTCAAGTCATGCGATGAAGCGATAAGCCTAAATTATTGGATCAACTTACAAAAATGCGACCAATCTTATCGCAAGATTAATCTTAAGATCTTCAATAAAAGTCATTTTCAACTTCTTTTTGATTTTGTCATGTCCTTTTAAAGTTTTAGCGACATTTCTGAGAATACGAAAATATTTTCAACTGAAATAATCGAGAATTTAATCAATTCAAAAGTTTTAAAAGCTATTTAACAAAGTCATTTAACATTAATATTTCGTTCACTCGAGAGTTAAAGCGAAAATTGACGTAATTCGCTTTTAAAATTGTTTTCATAAGGAGAAATAACTTTAAGATAATCGTTTTATTTATTTTTGAAAATGTAAAATTTATATTCAAATAAAAATCTATATTTTTTAAAAAATACGTGTGTTAGGTTTCGTATCAATACAGACATTTTTTTTCCGCCGTAACTACACAACTGCGAGAGCGTCTATGCAAAGTGCTGCCATCTATCGATAACGGATGCAATTATTCATTAAAAATTCTCGATAAAAGTAATAGGATTAAGTATTTAATTTCAAAAAAAATGGCTTATTAAAATTTTATAAAATAAAATAACGTTAATGAATAATAAAAAAATATTTTATATAACTGTTAAAAATGAACTTACTCGAAAAAAATTGAAGCGAACCAAGAACAGCTACTGTTTCCGAATTTGCATTCTTCGCAAGAAGAACCGTGATCCGCGCAATCGACGACTCCCAACCAAAGCTCCTATAAAAGATTTTAGTTGTTTTCACAATCAGAAAACTTCAATAATGATTAATTATAAATCTATTAAATTAAAAATACGTATTAAATCTACCTTTCCGAACTTATTTGCTACCACTCGGTGCCATTTTTTGTCATTGACTATTCTTTGCGATATTACAACCACGTGACTTCGAACTGAACCGTATGTTAATTTTAGTTTATTCTGAACGATTTCTAAAGCAACGAAGAACGATTCGTCTTCCGTTCTACTGTATATCAAAAGAGAATTAGTCTGATTGGTAGCGAATGTGATAGATAAATCAATAGAAGAAATGTCGATGGGAGGAAATTCCATATAAGAAAAAGGATAGAATCCCCATGTTGACTTTTCGCAATGTCTTCCGAAGAAGCGTGGAATGCATTGGCAAGTATAACCTAAAAAGTACGAGTTAATAAATTTAATAATATAAATTATATAATACTAGTAAACTATTAGAGATTTACCTATTTTATTAACGATACAAGTTCCTCCATTTACACATCTATTTGGCCTGCAGATATCCGTAATAGATTCGCAATGCGTTCCTCGATAACCAGATCGACAAAGACAGAAATAATTTTCCGATCCGACTTCTTCGCACGTTCCTCCGTGCAAACAGGGGTTACTCGAGCATAATCGAGAATCGGGGAACTCGCATATTTTTCCTTTATAGTTATTGGGACACGAACAATTATATTGGGAACCGTTTGCTTTACATTTTCCGCCGTGGAGACAAGGACTTTTGGCGCAAGGATCCACCATATCGTCGCAAAAGAAACCCGAATAACTCGAAAGACAATAACATTGAAGTTTTCGTTGGAAAAAGGGTGTTGCTAATGCCAAATGAGGAGAGGAAGATATACTGTATCTTTTCTCGGAAAATAAAATGTTTTGACATTTTCCATCATTCTTGCAAGGATTTTCTTTGCATGGATCGTATCCGATTTCAACATCAAAAGATGAATTTAAGTCTTGTGTTTTATCTCTTACTATTTTCGGTAATAAATATTTACCTTTAGCAGTCCTAACGGATAATTGAATTTCAGTATCATTTTCTTTCTGTGTTATAGAAAATATAATCGGTTTACCGCTGTCCTAAAGATAGAAAAATAAAATTTGTTATAAATCACTTGCTTGAGACGATAATTTTTACAACACACTTACTATAATAATTGATGTGTTACTTCACAAATTTATAAACTTACCAGAGTTTTAATCAAGAAATAACTCACCTTAAAAATATTTTCCAATTTCTTCGTAAATATTTCCAAATTCTTTTCTAAAAATTGGTCAGTTGTGCTATTTTTCCAAATTATGCTTATGCTGTTTGATAAGGTATCGTTATCGAAAGATATAAACTGAACTTTAATCAATGATGTGACTTCAGAATGGACTCCATCATCTGCCGAAACATTTAGAACTGCGTTCCTTACTTTAAATGTGTTGAGATTGCATTCGGAAACTATTTCAAAACCTAAGCTCTCGCCTACTAATCTGCATCGATATTCACCTGTAGTATCCGGATCAAAAGGTCGTACATTTGCAATGACTCCGTGATGAAAATTATTTTCTTGCCACCAGACGATTATATTCATATTTCTAGGAATTGGAGGATTATTATTACGATCTAACACCAAAATACGTAATGTGTAAGAGGATTTCATCGGTGGTTGACCACTATCTTCAATCTCTAGTAACAGATCTACAAAAGAAATTATTGCTCTGTCTAAAATAACTAAAGTCTTCAAACGGCCCGTAGTCCTCTCAATCTGAAAATATTTTACGTCTTTTCCAACTAGACTATACTTATAAGGAAAAGTATTTGGTGGTAAGTCGTGATCTCTAGCGTTTAATGTCATGACTACAGTACCAATCGGTTCTCCCTCGTAAACTTGACCAATAAGTTCTTCTTCATCTAAGTAAGGACCGTTATCGTTCACATCTTCTAAATGTATATAGACGTTTGTAGTACCTGTTTGAGGCGGAGTTCCAATATCTGTCGCTGTCACTATCAATAAATACTTATCAGTTACTTCTCTATCTAATGATAATTTAACTGTCACTATTCCTGTCATTTCGTCGATTTGAAAAGCTCCTCCTACATTTCCGGATACGATTGAAAAAACGAATTGATTATGTTGAGGATGTTCATCGGAATCTGTTGCCGAAACTCGAACCACTACCGTATTGATTGAGACATCTTCACTAATCCGAACTTCGTACACCGAACTAGAAAATACCGGAGGATCGTTGAAATCTTGAATAAAGATACGAACTTCACAAGTATCTGTATTGTTAGCTCTAACGCTCCCTAAATTCTTTGCAAGAACATTAAAAGTAACATTAGACTGAGACTCTCTATCGAGTTTTCGGGTCAAAAAAACTACGCCCGTT
This sequence comes from Centruroides vittatus, assembly GCF_030686945.1. Lineage (NCBI taxonomy): Eukaryota > Metazoa > Arthropoda > Arachnida > Scorpiones > Buthidae > Centruroides > Centruroides vittatus. Next base: position 786,814 of record NW_027122438.1, on the reverse strand, counting down.
TTGATGTCTAAACCAAAACTCATTTGTCCGTTTTTATTTCCTCCGAGGAGAATGTAATAAACCATTCCGTCATCTGCTCCATCATCATCAATTGCCAAAACCGTTCCAACTGAGGTTCCAACAGGAGACGATTCGCTGACTGCAAAGCGAAAAACTGGTTGGATAAATTTTGGATAAAATTCGTTAATACCACAAATATTAATTGTAATTAATATTTCACTTTCAAGATACGAATCGGGATTTTTTGCTTTCGCTAATAATTCGTATTTATTTCTTTGCTCGTAATCCAGTTCGAAAAGTGAAGTTAAAACACCTGTATCACGATCTAAATGAAAATATTTAGCGTATTCTTTTTCTTCTAGGTAATAGTGAATAATAGAATGCCTTCCGGTATCTTTATCTGTGGCTGAAAGAACCGTAATTATTGTATTAGGTGGTAAATTTTCGTCGATAGTAACTTCCAACTCACTATTATTAAAAATAGGAGGGTTGTCATTAATGTCTGTTATGACAACTTTCAGCAAAGCAGAACTATTGAGACTGTAAAACGCTTGATCTCTAGCTATAACTGATAATTGATATTCTCTAACAGATTCATAATCCAACGAACCGGCAATTGTGACTACTCCACTTAGAGAATCTATTTGGAATTTCTCTTCGTCATTTCCAGCTTCCATGGCATATAATATCTTCCCATTAATTCCTAATTAAATATAAATACTTATTATCTACAATTATTTTTATATCATTTCTGTAAATGGCAATTATGTTATCTAAATTAACAATAAATGAATTTATTTTATAAACTAAATATTATTATTCATTTTTCAAACGTTTCTAAATAAGTATAAAAATCTGATACACATTTTAAATAAATTAAGCATATAATTTATTGGTATATTAATTGATTTGCACTGTTATAACTTATTCCGTATATTAAATTAGAGTATATTAATTATACGATTTAAGACGTGAATTTTTAAATATGGAAATTATCATAATGGTGAGATTTAATTTAAACTTTCGGGCGAAATATCTCTTAATTTTGTAAATTTAGATATATTTTATTATAGAGCACTCTTTTTTTTAGTTTCTTTTCGTCTTGCACGTAGTAAGAGGACCTTTTTTCCATACTAGTCGTGGGTTCAGGCACAAAATGCGAACGTCCGGGTGGAAGGACGGGACCAACAAATGCGGGATAGACAGCCCATTAAAAATTTCTGGGGTTGTTCTCCCGGTTTCGATTTAGGGGGGCCTCCAAAGCGGTGAACTGAGGCGTTTACACTTACGGGAAACTCGTATAATAACGCTGTATTTGTATGAGAGATATGTGTAAACGATACGAATAGAGCGTTCTTATACGTGTTACTCGTAAGTGTAAACGCCGCTTCATAGGTAATGTCACATTTTGCTTATTTTACTTGATAAAATTAAATAAATTATGCTTCAAACTTGTAAAGAATAAGCATTTTATTATCTATATATTTTTCATAAGATATACGCCAGCAGCATAAAATAAATTAGCATAAATGCTGTATTTAATCAAGTATTAAAAATTTTATATTTTTCGCAATACATTTTTTTGTATAAAGAATTGATAGGATTATTGTACTTATTATAAGCGTGAAGCGGATATCTACTAAACAGTAAACGGTTTCATTTATTTATTGATAGATTAATTTTAATTCTTGTGAAATTGTGTTACATTAGCTAGAAGGAATAATAATCGTTGAATTTTGTAAAAAATCGTTTGTAAATTATGATAATCTTGCTTAAAATCTCAAAAATATTTGCATAGTTATTAGTATTCACCTGAAGGAAATGCAAATTTATAATTAAAATATTTAATAACTGCATTTATTAAGCATTTTAAATAGAGATTGGCATTTCCTATGTTAATTTTACTATTGTACGTAATTATTTTAAAACGATTTTATTTTTTATTTTTAAATAAATTTTGCTATAAATTAAATTTACTTCTCTACATTATATAGTTACAGTAAACTTATTTTTGTACGCTTGCTATAAATTATTATGTGTATAGCAATCATCGATAAATTAAAAAGTACTATACATAAGTAATACTTACAATTAAAACTTATATTTATTAAAAATGACATGGAATTGAAGAAAGAAATATTAATTAAGGGAAAATAAACGCATAATTTTACTACAGAGAGTATTATATACAGTACATCTAGCGTGTATTACGTTAAAACTTATTATGAACATTGAAAAATTAAAAGCTATTCTTTATAATTTAATCAAAGATAATACTTTTATGTAGAATATAAAACATTACAATAGGTCTTATATATTTATTAAAGCTTAGTTTAAACGTTAATTTAACAAAATATCAAAGCAAATAGCTCTAGTGTAGTATATACTAATATAATGGGCTGATAATAGACCATTCGTAATTGGAACATCGGAGATATAATGTATTTAAGTTTCTAAAAATATTTAAAATTTACGATGCATAATTGTAAATTATATAATTAAACATTTTTATTTTATACAAATGAACGAATAAATTAAATTGCAAAACAATTTATCATAAGAAAATAAATAAGAATGTACAGTTCTTTAAACGGTATAATTTGATTTCTATTATTTTACAGGATCTCAAGCTTTAAAATCCTACATTTTTTCTCACCTTTAGATCTTTATCGGAAGTTAGAAAATGATCGTCTAATTCCATACCACAATAGTAATTTTCCTCTTTGAATCTTTACTTTTTAAATGACTTCTAAAGACTTTAACGTAGCGATTTTGATGTATTTTCTATTCAAATCTTGTTATAAATGATAGTCACAATCATTATGATTTTGTATATATGAATTGTTGCGGATGTCCTAAGGATATATTCTTGTTCTAAATGTTGAACTATTAGATAACTGGTAGATCAACAAGCAATAAGGTGTTGGGAAATACTTAGAGATGCATTTGTCATTCAAACTAATAGGATCAGTTTAGTAAGACATATTATTATCTTTATTTTAAAATAAGATAAAATTTCAAAACTATTCAATATAAAGACTAATAAAGTAGGCTATATATATTAAAATTAAATTGAAATTTAAGCCACAATATATATGATTAAAACAAAATAAATTTGTTTTCGTATAAATTATAGTACTGAATAAAATTAATACCAATAAAATATAAAAAATGTGACTAAGAAATAATAAGGTCTACGCTTATGGCATACTTAAAATTACCTAATTAATTTTGTATATTTAGTTTAATTTAAACTTAACGCATTCACGTGAGAAGACGTAATTAAGTAACTCATAAATGAACATTTTATCATTTTATTCCTAAGGCCATTAATTCTAATTTTGAAAAATATGAAGTCGTAGGGCATTCACATTAATTTCGACTATACATTGCTATCAATTAACTTACTGTTGATATGCTTCGTATCTAAATGTGATGGGAGAAAAATGAATGACATTTATTTAAATAATTGACGCATTTCTAGTAGAAATTTTGTATTAAAAAAACATGTAAATTAAATACTTAACATCTGTTTAAAAAAATCTTCGCTAAAATACTAAATAATGAGAAAAATATAACGATTTCAAGTTTTTGCGTAAGAATTTAATGACTTCAGTCATGTAACAAAGTTTTTTTAATATTACTTTAAGAGCAGTAAATATGAAAATAGACAAGATATAGACCTACATCATGACTTTAATGATCTTTCCAGGCTTTACTAATTAACTGATATTGAAACAATTTACAATTCAATTTTTAACTATTATAAAACTTGTCAAATGAATTCGTTGTTTAATATATTTGTCATTGCGGCTTTTTAAAACTGTTAAATTTATATTACGGGCAATATATTATATCATTTTTGTAATTGTAGAAACTAATTTTAGTTTTAACCAAAGCAATATTCATTACATTAGATTTTTAATATCATTAGGACTATATTGGATTGTATCTTAGTTCAAGCTGTGAAAATAAAATTTTCTATATTCTTCTATTCCCCCAAGTTAAAAATGTTTTCGTATTGAATAGCAATAAAATATTTAAATTATTGGAAAGTTTTCTATATATGACTTACTAAGACGTTCAATAAAACGTTAAATTAAAGCAATTAACTTGTATTTTAATATTTTCTCTTAAAAATTATAGAAAAAATTACTTATAAATTATAAATGAATTTTAATTAATTATTAACAATTAAAAAAATATATCTATGTCTATCCCTTGATTCATTCTTATTATATTATAATGTAGATTCTTCAGAAACTATAATACATTTTCTAATACAATATACTATAGAATAGATGACGAGTGTGGATGAATGAGAATATTTTATTTAAATGTGTATCTTTAAAAAGTATTTCCTATTTCTAAAACACAAATTTAAATAAAATTAATTATAATATAAAGCATTTTGGGCTATGTAATAGATTCGAATAAATTTTTTTAGCATAATTTTAAAGAAATGCCATCACTGATCATTCTAACACTCGCGATTACATGAAATTATTATTATTATTTTCAAATTTTATTCACATTTCTTGCTTAATCAACTTTTTACACATTCATATTTAGGAAAATCTATCTGTATTTAAGCGAAGGATTGCAGAAAATAAGAACAACTTATCGAGAAATAGAGTAAATTTTTTAAATTCAGAGAACGAGTTTAGTAAAATGAAACAAAAATTTTATAACTAAAAGACAGGTTTGTAAAAAGGGAAAAAGATTTTAAAAAAAAATTAAGCCCAGTATTGCAAAAACGAAGAGATGGTTATTTATAATAAGAGAAGTATTTGCCGTATGTGGGAAATACGTTTGCGTTTTAAAAGAGACAATTTTCACATATATTTTATACTTCAAAATATTATTACAGATGTATGAAAATTGTATGAAGGCAAGATACGATTTTATACTTGATTGATTGCTGTTCTCTCTAATATTCATTTCAGTCCTTATTGTGTATAATGGTAAAACTATATAAGAAATTACAGAGAACAGTACATTTAGTAGTTTTTAATGCATATCCTTTATTTCCTATTTTAGAAATTAAAAATCCACTTTTTCCATCAAAAGGAGTGTTGCTGTGTGATAAGTTTTCAATAGCAATTTTATGCTTGGTTCCAAGAAACATACAACGATTCTATACGTTTGCTATTAGTTTATACAACGTATACGATTCGATAAGTAACAACCGAGCTAAAGAAAATACTTGTATGGAGCTTGCGATACTCATATATATTGATAACGGTGTATAATTTATTTCCACTGTAATACCGATTCACATAAGTAGTAAAAATTGTTTAATGCTGTGACATTGCGTAGTACAATATATTTTGACTTTAATTTCAAAACAAAAACTAATCTGGTGTAATTTGCCAGATTTGTAAACTTTGTTAGATATTCTCATAATATTTTGATGAGTTGATTCCAATATCTTCCATAATAACTCCTTATCTCGAAATCACTAGCTGCATTAATAGAAAAATTTTGCATTGATAACATTTTTTCTTTTTTTTTTAGTTTACACCGGCCTTAGTTTTTGCAATGCTTTATCTTAATAGCTGCACGCTGTCTTAGTTTTGAAATTTTTGTTTCATTTTACTAAACTTGTTCTCTGAATTTAAAAAGTTTATTCTATTTTTTGATAAGTTGTTCTTATTTTCTGTAATTTTTTGCTTAAATAGTGTAATATTTTGTTGAATTTAAGTAATATTCGATGAGAACAATAGGCTGAAATAGGCTGAGAACATTAGTTTAGCTTTTAATAAATTATCTCAGCAACATAAAATGTATTTTGGTGATGTATTAATTATTTGCTGAGTGAGTTTTGGTTTTTGTTAATTGAGTAACAATACATTTAATCATTAAATATTGCTTATTTTCTCACTTAAAATAAATCTGCTTTATTTGCACATTCTTTCAGAAAGAAAAACAACAAATTAACTAAACTAAATAACTTCGAAATGTGTTAAATGATATTCATGTAATTATAATTATATTCTTTCTTTTTATTTTTCCGTAATTCCTGGAAACTATTGGTTAAAATTTTTGGCTGAAGGCAATTTTCAAGCAACGACGACGAACTGTCCTTTTTATCTTTTTTCCCCTCCTATCCTTTTCTTTTGAATACAAATAAAATCTTTTTTAAATGGATCTTCTTTAAACTAACAATCTAGTTTAACATCTTTTCTTTCTAAGAAATTCCTGCGTAAATCTAATCCTTCCACCTAATCCGAAACATTTCTGATAAAAAAAAAATAATAATAATAATTTCACTTCCAATTAACATAACAGTGATTATCTGTCGAGACCTTTGCACTGTTCTGCTGTCGGTGTAAATTTCACTTTCAAGTTTTCATTTTTAATTTATGAACTGTTACACGACAAAATCTTACCATCTTGCTAAATATAACAGACTTCGCATATTGTAATCAGTTATCATTCTGTTATTTTTATCAATATCCGGTTATCGACAATACAGTATTATGTTCCAAATTATATAAGTTAAAATACATTATAAAATTTCGATTATTGTAATCAGAATCCAGTTATTATCATTATCATTATCTTCGGGATAAATAAGTCTTTTTACGCTCTCTTTTCGTTTTTCTATTATCTACAACTTTCAATAAATTATTTTGATTATTATTATTATACTGATTGAAGTTACATTAAACATTAATTGTCTTTAATCGCTATCTGTTCGCAAGAAAATAATTTAAAAAGCTAATATTATGCTAGATGTCGTCGAAGTTGGTAGCAATTTATTATGTATATAGGCCTAATACTGGATGAATTATATACATAATAATAATTATAATTAAAAAATGTTTAAGATATAAATTTTTCAAATTGTTTTAATGTGCCTTTTTAATGTTAGAGTGAATGAAACTAGAATTTTCTCTAATTTAAACTTGCTTACGTATCCTGCTTAATTTTATTAGTCGATTATTATTAAATTCCTAGTGATTATAATAAGCGAAGTAGACTATACGCAAAATGAGATTTTTTTTCTTGCTATCAAATGCTTACAATTTTTTTTTTTTTTTTTGTTTTCTTTTTCTTTAATGTGTGTAACACTTTTACCAATGCTACTTTTGCTTTGATTAGCTTTCCAGTTGTACTGTACATTTTGATCTCTGTAAGATTCCCTTGTAGTTTCTAAATGATCTAATTTCATTAAATCTTTATGAAATGTATTTTCTTTATTTAATTATTTCGATTAATCCATGTATTTATTTTATTATGACGTTTTTAATTTACTTTTTTTCTTATTGCTTTAAAATATTTAGTATTGTTTTTTATACACCTTTAAAATATATCCTTGCATGTTTAACAACTGATTTTATCTGAATAATTTTTTATCTTATTAAAATTACATAAAATAAATATGTATAGTGAATTTTTGGGTATTTTAATTTCACATTACGTAAATATATATAAATCTATTATATTTCATAAACGTGTGTTATAGGGATGATTCCAGATTAAATAAATTCGTTCGAAATGTTGCAAATTTTAATATTTTCTGTACTGTAAGAATGTGAAAAAATAGATGAGCTGTTATATTAGTTCACTTTGTAATTCATATCAGGTAATAATAGCATTACATCCAGTGTGGAATGCAAGAAAATAACTTTATCTGAATTACAAATAATTTATATTAAGAAGTATTATGAAATAAATAAAAAATAAAAATTGAATACAGTATTAAAATTTACAATAATTATTATTACATTGGGGAGAGCAGAATAAAGTGGCCAGTGCGGGTAAAGTAGCCATCCACTGTTATTTTCTGAGATAATGCTGCTGTCTAGTTGCAAGCATTTGAACTCCTTCGGTGGTAAAGCCGGAAGTGTTATAAGGCATCTAAGCTGGTTGACATAATTCTTTTTATGTTAGTAAAGTTTTTGTGGTTTTCATTTTGTCTGGTGTGAAATAAGTGATGATATTCTTCATTTTATCTAAAATAGTAATAAGTTTATAATTATTTACTTTAAACTCTTTGAAAGAGTATGCTTTTGATTTTAAAACCTTGTGGAATAGAATGAAGTAGCTTAGTCAGTTTTTAGTCTAGACACGATTTTGTGTAATGGCATCCAAGAGGGCAAAGTGGCCACCTTCCTGTCTACTTGGCCCGAAAAACTATATTACATTATTTTATCAATAAAACTGTAATAAATCCATATAGTAATTTTAAAATAGAATAAAGATTAAATCTAATTTAATCTAAAGCCTATGAATTTAAGATTACTAAAGGTTACCTACTGAAAATTACTTTTTACAGGTAGATGACGCAATGCCATCCAATTACAGACGAAAAACAAACCAGCAGGGCTGGGATTCTCATGCCATGCAACAGGCCATTAATGCTGTACAAAATGATAGAATTCCATATGCTACAGCGGCAAAGAATTTCAATGTACAGTACCTCTCAATACTTTCCTGGCCACTTTACTCAACCAGGTTGGGTAAAGTGGCCATTTTCGTATAAAATTTGTAAAAATTAAAAAAATCCATGTTGTGTTAATACAAAAATAAAATTTTTTCTTGCTTTTACACTACATGTAGTTTATATAGAATTATTTTAATCGTTTTTCCGAATTAGAAAATATGAGTAAAAATTATTTTAGCTTAGAGCCACTTTATCACTTTTATTTTAGCCACTTTATCATGCTCTCCCTTATATATATATATATATATATATATATATATCCGTTTAAATGTATAAAATATGTAATAATATATTAAATTACTATTTAATTTCCAAAAAAATTAAAATTTCCAGTCGTTTTCTGGGGAAATTAAGATAAAAATAATTGAATTATATCAAAATTTTAATTATTTCAATTTATTTTATGAATCTCCAATTTCCCTTTACCTCGTGATATTAATATGCTATAACAGTGGTGTCCAAACTATGGCCCTGGCCAAATCCGGCCCGCGAACGTGTTTGACACATAAGTGATTTTTAAAATATTTGTATCCCGTATACTCACGCCTCGTGCTCAACTTGGCCTGCCAATCAAAAAATTTGGGGCCACCATACAATAGCATTAAATAATTGAAACGATGATTATTTTGTTTGTGCATTTTATAAAATTCAACAAAAGTATTTAGTTCGTTTACACATCGAATGTTTTCATAATTACCGTAATTTAGTTTAATTATAAACACAGACTTTCATAATGAATTATATTAAATAATAAAGAATGAAATAAAATAAAGTGAAAAAAAATTTGAAATACGATACATTCGATATAACACGCTTCGATAGAATGCGAATCCGTACACAACTCAGATAATTTATCAAAGTCGGGCGGAACAAAACAGACGGTAGAAAGTGGGTAAGTTGATAGCAATTGCCATACAATATGAGTTGTTTTCCCTTTCCAGGACCGTCGAGAGGGGAGGAAACAGGGGACTTTCGACTGGGCCAAAAGAAAGCTTACTCGTTAGGAGCCAGTATAAATTAATGTTCATTTTTACTAACAAAAAATCGTTAGGACTGCTTTTCTATTAATAAAAATTTTTAAAAAGTTCCAAAATAAGTGGCAAAACAGACCTGCAAAGGGAGAAAACGGTCCGCTGTACCCTGGGCCTCACGTAAGCTCTCGACGGTCCTGCTCCTTACAATGCAATCTCAGTAAAAAGCGGTCGAAATTTTTAGGTTCTAAGCACCACGTTATATCAATGTCACCAGTGTAACGATTTTTAGCGATTTAGTAAAAACAGCTTTTATATTTCGTTATCTGTCGAATATTTTAAATAAATTTTAGCTCTGCGATGTAGTTTAATTCAGAATCGCAATCTACAGCAAAGTTTATCAGTTAAATATTGCAAGAAAGATAAGAGATCGCTTCAGAAATGGTTTAAAATGTATTTACGATTTTTTTAAAAAAGGTTTATTTAAAAATTTTCATTTTATATTAATCAGCTTATTACAAAATTATAAATTTTCCTCCTTTATATTAAAATATTTAGTAATCAAAAGCCGTTACCAGAGAGCGAGATTAAGTTTGTTAATAATGTTCAGTAAAGGTAATCATTTGAAAGCATTAATAACATCGTTAATCACTCGTGTTAATAACAAACTAACACAACTAATTAATAATTTAATAACCTTTATGACAATTTTTATTACTTAATAGTCTATATGGTTAAAAGTAAATTTAAATCGGTATTACTAGTTTTATTTCGGATTATTTTAATATTATATATCATCTCGAACAATCTAAAGTAAATAGGTAGAGCCTTATAGAGATTAACGATTGGAAAAGACAAAATTTACCTTTATCCTTGTCAATTGCAGTAAGTCCAATTAATTTAGATCCTACAGCTTCGTTCTCAGCAACAACTACTTGATATGATGGAGAAAGAAATGAAGGTGGAGAGTTATTCTGTTCGCTTATGATTAATTTTAAAGAAGTATTCGTAGACATTGGAGGCAATCCTCTATCAAAAGCCGAAACTTCCAATATAAAAATGGTGCCGGCACCTTTTTTGAAATATTCGCATACGCTAACAATTCCTGGAAATAGACGAAAAATGAAATTTATTATTATTCACTGCACATCTTTGATTACTTTTTTAAAAATATTAAATATATAAAGGCGTATTTCACATAAACTTAATGGCAAAAGAGGGCGTAATGCATACGAGAAACAATAAAGGCAACGTGTAATGATGGGTTATTCTATTTTGATTAGAGTCGAAGACTAATAGCTAATTCTAAAATAATTTCAGGTTTAATGCATATAATAAATTTGAGTCGATTATCTTAGCATATTATAATAGAAATTAGTTTTTGAACTAATAATTTATAGTGAAAAATTATTGAAGATTTTATGCTTTCACGCTTTGAAATAAACTAATATGAAAATTAATAGGTACTTTTATACAAATTTTATTCAATAGCAATTTTCTAGAAAATTATTTTCTTTGTTAATAAATTTTATTCCTTGGATAAAATAAAAAGTAATTAATAAAAAAAATTATTTTAAGAAGAAAAAAAAACTAGAAAAAATGATTCGTGTGAATTTGGTTTAATAAGAATTTAAAGAAAATAATAATTTCCTATAGATTATGTAATTAAGTCATAGTTCTTAATCGAAAAGAAATAAAATTCTGTACTGAAATTACATAACAATTAATGATATAAATGCAGAAGAAACAAGAGACTAATTCTTTAAAAGAAGGAACTGTTTAATTTCTAAAGGTAAATATTCTCAATCCATCATTTTCACTTTTTTGATGACAAGTTTATTAAATTTTTACTCGTCGCCATCGAATTAAAATTAACCATATCTTTTATTAATATCTTATATCGAATTTATAAACTTTTGAAATATTATTAGATTAACTTAATGCAAACGTTTTTAAATTATAATTTAATCAAAATTTGAAATTCTAAATCAATTGTAGATTAACACAGACTTTCCGATACGCATTCTAAAAGTTATCGGCTTTTTTATTTCAATTATTTTTAGCAGCTGCATTTAATGAACGAGTAAATTCTTCGCCAGTACGTTTGTCTGTCACGTACAGTACATCCTATCTTTTTCGCTTACTCCCATAGGTGAAAGTCAATTGGATAAAGATCAAAGAAACGAGCGACCGTATAACAGGTCTTAGAACAAGTCCAACGTTTTCCAAAAGCATCGATTTAAACTAAATGTCTTCCACTGCTTACAATATCCAATAGCATTAATTACATTAAAACACCGTTAAATGAAGCTATCAATATAAAATGACCTCAAAGTTCTTTTATGGTATGGTAATTACAAGAAAAATAAAAGATTAATAATGGAAAAGTCTAAACAATAAATTCATGACGTCGAACTGGTAACGACTACGCTAAATATCCTGATTTTAAACTATTTTAAGATATGAGGTAAATCTAAATTATACAATTGTAAAGATAAATCAATTAAGCATAAAAATTTGCGTTTCCATTGCCGAAAAATAAGTATCAACTCTTACTTTCTATGTAAACATAAATCAGTATGATGCTTCCAATCGTTGTATAAGTTATTGTCATTAATCTCAATTATATATATTTAGTTTTAGTTCCCAATCATCGTTCGGTATTATATCAGTTGTTTTAATGCATTTGAATTGCTAATACTTCCTTTCATATATCATTGGGCAGAGATAGAAAGTGCGATATACAGTGGTCCTGGAAAGAGAGAGCGTCCAGGCATATTAGGCGCTCAACAGAGAAAATAAAAATGGCTTTTACTTCTAAGAAAATTCCCTTCGTAAACTCGTAAATCTGTTTAAATTTTCTTCCTACTTTCTACAGTTAAAAGCGATTGCTTAATTCACAAAAATTAGATCAAAACCTTTGGGATAATCATTATTATAGTTAGCGCCACTATTTTCTATATACAGTATATGTATATATAAGTGTGTTTCTCATGTCTGAACTTCCATTTATAAGCATCCTGAACGGATTTTATTCAGTCTCGTATGTATTAAATACCTTTTATTGGATTTAAATAGCTTGAAATAAACTTTCCAGTTGTTAAATTTATAGTCAGTTTCCTTTTGAATATTTATGTTTACGTTTTAAAAAGTTTTAATAGAAATACATCTTTATATATAAAGCAAATGAATAATGAAACTTTTCAGTTCTAATTTCCGACTAATTTTCTACAGTCTATCGTTTAATGTATGAAAATATTTTATTTTTATTATTATTATATAAGGAGTCCCATTAAAATCGGCTCGACCGAGATGATAAAAGTTAGTAATGTAAATTTTATAGAGAATACTTATAATGAGACAAATTTTACTGGTATATTTAAAAGGAAAATGCGTAAGACCAATCCTAGAGCTATAAGCGAACTGAAGGAAAGCATTCTAAGAAACATTGAAGATGTCAACATAAATATTTTACGTAAACATGATTACGCTTACACAAAGGTGCATATATGCACAAGGAACCACTTTCATCATCTTTTAAGTTTCTATACGTTTAAATAATGTTAAAATAGTTTCTAACGAGTGTCGTTTGCCCGAATTCATTTGTATCACTTCTAGTAAATGGGGCCTGTATAACTTACTGTAAGTATGGTTGCATCGAATAAATTTAAGAACGGGCGAATTTAGAATATACGATTGAATCAATAAAATTTTGAAAACGTGTAAAAACTGCGTAAAACATAAACTACATAAAAAACTAAAGGAAGAAACAGTTTTCTTATTCTGTTTAGATATTTTTATTACCTACGGATATAAGTCCTAAGAATAATATACGTTTAGGTCACAAAATGTCTATTTGATACTATTAGACTATATTATTTGATGAAATACTTCTTGAAACAGATTTTTTTATGTATATACAACAGAATTTAAAGTGAGTTTATATAATATAATATATTTGGGATTTTTTTTTATTCTTCAGAATAATCAAATCTGAATACAGTAAAGCAACTAGAAATATATAAGAATATATCTATTGCAAATTATGTCCTATTGCAAATTATGTCCATTAATACAGAGAGCTAAAGAGATGAATTTATATAGAGATAGAGAGACAGATGAATTTTAAAAATAAAAAAGATATATTAATATATATAGCCTATGTATGATAGCAACTGTAAAAATATTTGCGTGCCGTCTTCCATATTCACTCAAATTAATCAATATATTTTTGAATGAAAGTTGAAAACGTTTCGGTTCGCTCAATTGAAGATTCCAATGTAACCTGAACCAACTATTTATATACAATTCATTATATATTTAACAATAGTAAATAATAATAAATGATATTCTACACGAACTCGGCATACAAACTATTTAAACATTGACATGAAAGTACTTAAACATGTACGGGTAACGAATACGACCAAGCTTATTTTTTATCGTAATTAAAAATTTATTTTAGAATTATAGACTATATAGAATATAGAACTAAATAGAATTATAGAATTACTTATAGAATTAAAACATATCTATTTAAATAAACAGTTTGTTTTACTCTATATTTCTATAAAATAAGCAAAGATTAATAAAATTGATAATTAAGCAAATTTTTACTATTAACTGTTTACTATTGTTATAACAATATTATTAAATGTTGATCTTATATATATATATATTTCTAAATATTAATATATTAGCTAGATTATTTATAAGAAAGGCAAAAGTTATTTACCTCGATATTTGTCGATGCAAAAGTAAAGAGAACCATTTCCTCCAACAATGTAGTAATTGATCTCGGAATTAACACATTTATCATTAGAATCTTTGGCTGTCAACTGTAATATTGTTTGATTCATATGGACGTTCTCCGGAACTGGGTAAACTGAATTATTTCCGACGAAAATAGGCGGTCCAAAATTCCTATCGACCATTTTAATCGCTACAACAGCTTGAGAAGAAAGAGGCGGTCTACCGTGATCAGTTGCTATTACTTGAAAAATATACTGATCATCAAATTCTTTGACGTGGATCTGTGGTCGAATGTAAATTTCTCCCGTATCCGGTTCAATAGCGAAAATATTATGAGTTGGTTTTAAATTGTAGGTAATTGTTGAATGTGGACCTTGTTTATCACGATCGAATGCTTTGACTTTTCCAACTTTAGAGCCTGTAGTTAAAGTTGAAGATATGTTAAATTGGTAAATCGCACTGGAAAACACAGGAGGATTATCGTTAACGTCTTGCACTGTGATAGTTAAATGAGTTTCCGCTCTCCACGAGCCATCAACAGCAGCAACTTTCAAAATATATTCTTCCCTAGTTTCACGATCTAATTTTTTCAATACAGTAACATTTCCATTATTTGGATCTAGATGAAATATACCGTCCCAATTTTCCACAAAACTATAAGTGGCGTTTGCATTAATGCTAATATCTCGATCGGATGAAGTCAAGTGAATTACAACTGTCCCAGGAGGTGCATTCTCAGTCACATTTGAGGTAAACAACCTAGTAAAACGAGGTGGATTATCATTTTTATCTGACACAATAACAGTAACCGTAGTAGAACTACTTTTAGGAGGATTTCCTCCATCTGTTGCCTGAACAATCAAATTATAACTGTCTTTTTCTTCTCTGTCAAGTTTAACTGCGGTGTAAATAATTCCTTTGTGAGGGTCAATACGAAAGGATGAGTTAGCTGATTCAATTAATTTATAAGAAATTTGTCCATTAGCTTTTTCGTCTAAATCTTCTGCCAAAACCTGTATCACTCTTTGAGATTCTTCCAAATTTTCACTGATAGTCGATTGATAAGGATTTTCTTTAAATATGGGTGAGTTATCGTTGACATCTTCTATTTCGATATCTAACCGAACAGCGCTTGCTAAATCTCCATCGAATGCTTGGATCCATAATTCATATTTAGCCACTTCCTCTCGATCTAACATACCTGAAACACGAACTTCTCCAGTTCGATGATTCACCGCGAAAACTTCGTTTATATTGCCTCCTCCGATAACATATCTTAATCTACTATGAGGACCTTGAGGTGATACAGCAGATAAAGTACTGATATGGTAATCCGTAACTGATTCCAAAACTCTAAACTGTCTTCGATCCGATCTAAAATGAGGAAATCGGTTCGCTGGACTGAGTCGAATGAATAGGTTATAAGTATCCGAGAGAGAAATTTTCCCGTTATCTTTCACTTTAATTGTGATGTTATGATTGTCGTCGTTAGGATTTAGATCACGCTTCAGTTTCAAAACTCCCGTGTTCTGATCAATAAGAATTATCTCCGAATCACTAACATCATATGTTAATTTACTGTTATTGCCAATGTCTAGATCTTTAGCTCGGCTTTCAAATACGAACTGATCTGCAGAAAAAAAAGAAAAATAATAATAAATCTCAGGTCATGTATGAATAAATAGCTTTAAATTAGAAAATTAAAAAAAAAACCTTTTAATGCATTATTCGGTAAAATAACTGTAGAGCTATTAATCATGAACTGAGGAGCATTATCATTTTGATCAGTCACTTTTATCATCAACTGAACTATGCTAGAATGTCTGACGTTAAATCCGCAATCCTGAGCAATAACAGACATTTTATAAACGTCCATGGCTTCACGATCTAACGTCTTAAGAGTCGAAATAAGTCCCGTTTCCGAATCCATGGAGAACAAATGGGAATAATTTCTATCAAAAAAATCGTAACTGAAAAAGTACAGAAATATAATTTTTAGAAAATTAATAGAATAAATACATTGTCAACAAAATTAAATTAAATTATAAATACTTACACAATTCTTCCGTTTTCGCCGCTATCAGGATCATTAGCTGATAACTGAATAATTTCTTTTCCTGGAGGCAAGTTCTCTTCAACATATCCTATGTATTGTGATTGATCAAAGTCAGGAGAATTATCATTGACATCTTCGACAATGATAGTGACAGTGGCTGTTCCAGTCTGTAAAGGACTCCCTAAAAAAAAATAAAAAACTACTCATTCAAGTGACACGAAATATAATCTCATAAATACTAGAACAACTTTACCTCCATCAATAGCAATAACTGTCAAAATATATTCGTTTTGTTTCTCTCTGTCAACACTATTATGCATGGTTAATTCCCCAGTCGTCGCATTAATACTAAAGATTTTCTTGTCACCATCTTGAATGGAATAACGAATTGCGCTATCTTCATCATCATCTTCCGCCTCAAGAGTTATAATCGTAATTGGAAAATAATCCATATTTTCTAATACGCGAACTTGATAAGGACTGTCAACGAATATGGGATAATTGTCATTAATATCAGTTATAGTTATTGCCAGAGCGACAGTATCGTGAAGTATATTGTCACCACAATCTATCGCTCTCAATGTTAATAGATATTGTGATATTTTTTCTCTATCTAGTTCTTTGTTTACTCTTATAATTCCAGAATAAAGATCTATAGTAAAGTGATTATTAATGTTGCCAGATTCAATAGAATACTTGATTTGTCCATTTTTATCTTCGTCAGGATCACTAGCAGATACCTGAAAAACAAAATGACCAACACGAATATCTTCAGGTAAGCTGACTTCATAGCGATCTTTCTGGAATTTTGGACTATTATCGTTGATGTCGTTTACATTAACGGTGATTGCAATAGATGAGGAACGAGGACGTTTTCCTTTATCTTTAGCCCAAATAATAATATTATAAGTAGAAATATTTTCTCTGTCTAAAACTGATTTTAACTTCAAATGCCCTTCTACAGGACTTAAACTAAATGTGTTATCAGTTCCTTCGATTGAATATTCTATATAACTATTCGGACCGTCGTCGTTATCAATTGCTTTTACAGTCATAATCAAAGTGTTTATTGGAGCATTTTCATTTACCCAAGCCGATGTCGGAGTCAAAAACTGAGGTGATTCATCGTTAACATCTTTTAAAACAATAGTGACAAGTACTTTACTAGAAAGAGGTACATTAGGATATTGAGCTTCATCTGTAGCACTTATTACTAGATTATAAAATGATGTTTTCTCCCTATCTAAGTCCTTCGACGTTATAATTGTACCATTTGATGTAATGGAAAATTCATTTTTTGGATCTCCTTCTAAAAGTTCATAACGTATTTTTCCATTAAAACCTAAGCGAATATACCTTAAATTAATTAAATTATTTTTAAACATTTATTAATTAAGTTTATCAAACTTTAATTAACCTGAATCCATATCCCGTGCAGTAACTTGTAAAATATATGATCCTATTGTTATATTTTCGAATATTTCTTGACGATATGTAGTCGATTCGAACAAAGGAACGTTATCATTTACATCTACGACATTAATATATATTGTCACTGTAGATGATAAACTGGGATGACCGGAATCTTCTGCTTTAATTGTTGCTATATAAAGTTGCTCCTAAAATAATAACTAAATTTTATCTAAAGAAACACTTTGAAAATTACGTTAGCCTAAAAAGAAAATAATGAAACTACCTCTTCATAATCTAACGTAGAAATTAGGGTAAAAGCCCCTGTTAGAGGATTTAAATTAAAGACATCCTTCCCCCATTCAGTTAAGATGCTGTAGGTAATTAGTGAATTATCTCCAACGTCTTTATCGGAAGCTAACACGCTTCCTATCACACTACCTTTTTGAGCATTCTCGAGAATATCGAAAGAGTACACTTGATTGTCAAACTCGGGATAATTATCGTTGATATCCATCACCTGCATTATCAAAAAAATCTTTACATTTAAATGCCAATTAAATGCAATATAAATACTGCTTAAACACTTACCTGAATAATCAAAGTTGAGTATCCTTCTCGAACTCCATCCGATGCTATCAATTGCAAAAAATATTCTGAACTATTTTCACGATCTAATTTCTTTAATAAAGTAACAACTCCATCAGATAATTGCACGCTGAAATAATCGGAACCTTTAAGAAAGTAACTAATACTTCCTACTGAATCTTCGTCAACAGCAGCAACTTTTATAATAGTAGATCCTGGAGACGTGTCTTCTGTTATGTTTACTTGATAGACATCTTGAATGAAAGTAGGAGGAGTATCGTTCTCGTCTAGAACCGTTATAGTAACCTAAAATGAAGGTAAAAAATCGCATATCTGCTTAATATCAAGTATATACTATATGAAAGTATATAATTGTAATGAATTTATTGCATAAAATAATAAGTAAATAAATATAATAAAGAGTAAGTGAATCTAGCGCCATCTAATGAGAAAAAATAGCATTAACAATTAAATATGTGTTAATTATAATGGAAAAAAACAGTATAGAGATTAATAAATAAAAACATTTATTTATTTATCGCGTGGAGATTAAAGCATTTCGTTATACCGAGTACGATACTATTAAATCTGTTCGATACTTTAAGTCTTAGCTTAATAAAACTTTAAATAATTAGATATAAGCGAAAAGTTTAGAATGTAAATTAACGAAAGAAATTTCCTTTACGATCCAAAGACAATCATCGCATTCAATTTAATCTCAATGTTTTAGACATAAACGTCCGAATGATGCTGCTGCAATTCATAAAGGTTCTTTACGACCAGACAGGAATGTTGTCAAACAAAAGAGAAGCATGAAAGCCGTCAAACTACTCATTTAGCATATTTTAATATAAAGAGCAGCGTTAATTAGTATTCCATTGCTAACCCGTTAATCATATCAAACGTAAGAATGCCAGTCGATAAATCTAAATAGCGTTATTTTAGCCATAAACTTGAAAAAATATTTATGATTATATTTAATATAGTCTACTTATAGGTGACTCTAGGCCTGAAGTTGCTCAATGCTTTCAAACGAGTTCTCCCATCTTCAAGCTTATCCACGCAGTCAACAAGTTTCGACCAGACACTTTCAGACTATGAAAAATAGAAGTTGTGTTATCGGTAAAACACAACAGCCGTTGACAGAACAGTTTATTGATGATAGCAGCATTTTGCAATAAAACGGACCTAATTCTGCCAAGTTAGTTGCTTAGATAAAGAGTACAAGAAAGCTTTTCAAGGTCAAATTATACACCATCCGTGTGACAGTATGTAGCCTTAAGCAAAAAATCGTTGCGTCATTTATCAATGAGGAGGTTCCGATCTTTGTATGAACTTTCAAAAGCTCATGCAGTTGAAAAGAAAACTAAAAACGAATTCCAAATTGCCACTTGGTTTTTATTCTGAATATTGCGCTTCGGGAATAAAATCTTGGTGTTTGAAAAAGCGAGTGATGTGATGATTGAGATATAGCTCCGATGTAAAACTTATTGGGCACGTGATTATGTCCAACCAATGATAGCCTGGATGCCCGAGGTTGAAGAACGTAGTCGAGATGGCACTTGGCCTTCTAATTGAGAGATGTCCTCGGGCTGGCGACAAATGAAGCGACAGTTTCTCCGGAAATAATTTTATCTTTACACATCTTCGTATTAAAAGCTTTATTCGTGTGAGAAGATATCCACAATTTGATAATATTATGCTATTTAATAATAATAATAATAATAATAAAAGACAAACTGTTTTATTAAATAAGACTAAAATCCGCAAAATTTCTGCCACTTTGATACAGATTTAAATGCTAAATATAAATTTATTTAAAACGTTTTTAAATAATAAATTCAATTCAAGCGTTATTCTTCTCTCAAATTTCAATTCAACAATTGAATATATTTTGAAGTAAATTGAGTTTTCAAAAGAATTTATCGTTCTTTAAAAATGTATATGGGGTAGTATGAATGTGTTAAAGGAAAATGCGACCTTTCTTGCCACAACATAAGAATGCAGTTTATGTATGCAAAGATTTCATCTTTATACATGACCCATACGTGTCTCTCTCTATTTAATAGCCCGAGGAGAACCATTAAAAATATTCTAGCACCACCACTTCTGCTGCTATTGGATGATTGTTGAATCAAGGCGGAGTTCTACCTTATCTGGTAGTCAACATAGTTCTTTCTTCTTTCAATGTCCCCTAAATTGGAGTCATATCAATCAAAGCGTGCAGGAGGGAAAAGAATTCGACACACCCTTTAAGGTTAATTTATATCTGCACACGTCTGGTGCAGGCGTGGTTTAATTATATACGACTACTTGCATTCTAAGTTAAACTAACGTGCGCAGTTTACATACGTCTTATCTATCGTAGTCTAAGGATGCTTGCACGATAAGTTGGAAATCTCGGATCGCTAGTGTCAAACTTACTAAACGTTCAATAGACGTCGTGTTTTTAGTATCCTGCCATACAAATTGCAAAGACATATAAAAGTCAAGAACAATTGTCTGTGATTTATGCCTGCAATTCAGTTTGCCTTTCTTATTTTTAACTTCGTTTCAACTATATTATACAAAACTACTCAATCTAAAAACACCAAATACTTATTTAAATAAATAAATAAGTATTTTTTTTACATTACAAAATATTGACTCAAGACATACTTATGAAAATTTATTTTGCTACAGGAAAATTCAAATATCATGTTCTATCTTTAATATAATTCAAATATTCAATAGTAAATTGCATCGCTTAAAGGAAAACTAATTTGGTTTAATTTACAAATTTATCGTTTACAGAAGAGTAGCAAAGAACTTCGGGAGTAATTTCATTACCGAGAAAAGCAAATAAAAATATTCCTTTCTCTAAATATATATACGAAAATGATAAGTATTCGATTTATTTTCAAAATTATTATAATATTAAACCATTTTTTACCATTCAAACGGTTGAGTTTTTCAAAAATTATTTTAATTCTGTGAAGAAATTATCATAGAATTAAAATAATTTATCACAAGAATCATATTTTTATGGAAGAAACCTTATCTTTTATGTTTATTATTAGGTTTATATAAGATATTGATTGTATAAAATTTTTCAGAATTGATGAATTAAAATCTTATTTCTCTTAGAATGATTGTAGATTTATTTTGTAATTTACTTCAATAAATTTTCAATTTTTTTTAAATTTATATTTCTCGATATAATTTATACATTATATCGAAATTGAAGATTTGTACTTCGAATTATTAACGACTATCCAGGAACACCAATCTTACGGTGGAGATTATTTTTAGTTTGTGTAATAAAGCGAAAGTTTTATCGCTATAATAATTACTTACAAGAAAACGAGATAAAAATGTAACAAAATTAAAAAATATTGATAAAAACATTAAAATACAAACATTACTTTAAAGAAATAAAGTTCCTGTTGACGACCAAAAAAAAAAAAAAAAAACAAATTACAGGGAGCGATTACCCCTTTTGGTCCGTCCATGTCGTAGAATTTAACTTAAATTCATTTTATAGCCAAGCAAAGCAATTTATTTTAAAAATATATCTTAAAGTTGTATTGAAAAATATGTAAATTGTCTTTTGATTTATTCAATTTTTATGTTTAAAATTTTAAATTAATCTATACTTTGGGTAATTTTTATAGTAATATATAGCACTAGATTTTATATTTTTAATTTATAAAACAAAAAATTAAGTGGCTTGACGACCTTATAAATCGAAAATAAAAAGTTTTACATAAAAGCCACAGGAACCTTACTTGAAATATTCAAAAACTTAATACTCTTAATTATACCTTAACAATTATCTTTAATATAACATTATAATTAATAAGAATATTAATATTAATAATAATAATAATAAATAAAAATAAATACTGTATTAAGTATAAAGCTTGTAATAAGACCTGAATTTTAATAAAAATGTAATTGAATTTAAATATCAATTTTGACCTGATATTTAAATTAAATTGAACTTTTTATTTAAATAATTGTGGTTTAGAAATAAATTCCTAGACTTTTAGTAGGGATTTATTAAATTGCTTATAAAAATTAATTAAAAATTGCTTATTAATTATCAAAAATTCATTACATTATAATAATTTGATGAGTTTTTGATTATTATTGAAATACAATAAATAGTAATTAATTTGAAAAATAATAAATTTATAAATTAATAATAAATTTGAAAAAATAAGTTATAATATTATAAAAATTTTCGAATTTCAACTTTGTATTTATTTATAGGATTTATTATTATTATTTTAAATAAAAGCAGATTTTTTTTTTGTTGATAAAAGATTTACATAGTTAATTTTATTTTCAAAGCTTTATTTACTGTAGCATTTATTATAACATTTTAATTATTAAAATGTTAATAGGATTATATAAAATTCAGCCTGGATAAAAACATTTTATTATATCAACGTGAGAGATACAATAAAAATTGCATTAAAGAAAACAAAGAAAATTAAAATATTCATGTTTTCTTTATGTTCAAAGCAAAAGATAAAGTAGTAAGTAGTTGTAAGCCTTTTAATTCCACATCTTATCACATTCTGATTCATTTTTTAAAAGAATAGATCTTACAAATAGCTTTAGCATTTTATTAATTTGTCGTTTCTCCCGAAAGAATCTAACAGCATTTTATCGTAAATTCAATCAAATTATTTCTTAGGTTAGAGCTGAAGTATTTTGCACAGATAAACCGCTTTTATGGCTGACAGAAATGATTCTGATCGTCTCCACTTGATAATTTCCTCCAGTTTTATAGATCATAAACACGAAAAGACGAATTAACTTGTTCGTTTGGCAACAGAGGCCATTTTCTTCAATCCGGTAGAAATTGGGAGGGGTTAGTTACTATGGGCCTCGAATTTTAAGTTTAATTTTCTTTTCTTTATATTTTTTACCAAATAATATAAATTTTAATTAACTTCTAGCTGAATTCTTTTTCAATTTTTATTATTATTATTTTAATCTATTTGTTCGACATAAGCATACTAAAGTTCAAACATTTTAAGATACGCTTAGACGAAATTCTGCTATATGTATAGTTGAAAAATTTAAATTTATCTTCGTTTGTTGTAAGGTATGTATTTTATATTATATGTGGATACGGTTATTCTTAGAAAGAGAAAAACCACCTGTCACCATCACGAGTAGAGATTCGCAAAACCTCCCACAAGCATGCCAATAGAAACGTGCCAATACAAAACATCTGGTTAGATGTTATATAGCGAATGAGGACCTTTGACCTCAATCGGGTCAAATTCGTGAACTGAAATAGATCATGTATAAAGGTATATTTGACGATAGTAGAAATGACAAATGATAAGTCATAAACCATCTTGGTTTTGATCATTGGTTCGGGTCAAATTCGAAATACTTTGTAATACATGTCGAGTGAGCTTAGAGAGAACCATTTGCACGCCTTCATAATATTTTGCTGCAAATGAATAATATACATTGAAGACAGGTAACTCGATTTCATTTCATGCATTTTCATAAATCTTATGTACGGTTCACAGATTTGTCTGCGTACAAGATAGGTGTTATCTTTCTTATAAAAGGTTAACCATTGCGTGTACAGGGGTCAGAGATAAGTAATGTCAGAAACAGAGACCTTCCCATGGCTCGAGGTGTTGCCCGAAATGACAACGGTCTTTGAAATGACTAGGATGATCAAATGAATCTGAAAATCGGGTGGAATAGTTTCGAAATACTTTATTTTGCTTCCAAGGAGAAAGAGAATAGACGACAATAATTATAATAATTTTTATTTTACGATAAATCCATATTAAAATGGAATAAAACTGTTAACTTTTCAGTTTGGTTTTACGACAGTTTTGCCCGGGGAATGTCGTCTTTGAGGTCACAGACGCTATTTAGCCTAAAGCAACGAAACCGTTTAGTCATTAGTTGACATCCAATCTCCTAGATGTGATCTATGTACACCTTAGGCTACCTCTGCCCATTGCCTCTCTATCTCTGTGTATGTGATCTATGGCATACCCGAGGCGAAAAAACAACTACTCCCTTTCATAAAGGTGCGTCAACTCTAAAGACATCATAGTCAAGAATGTTACGGTCACACCATTTAGTCTATTATTTATTTGAAGTCAATTGATATAAAATTCATCATATCAATTTTGGCATTTGATCGATGATAAAATTTAAGTTTCCACGTAAGCCATACGACATCATTTTATACCAATATCGTTTATTCTTATAAAAGATGGAAGTTAAGAAATAATATTCCTAATGAAAATATGACAGATTTAATTGAAGTGAAAAAAGAAAAATTAGCCAGCAAGCAGTTGCTATCTTCTATTCGGTGTCTTAATACCAGACATTTTGTGCTGTATCGAGGTAAGCGACTACGCCCAACGATAAAAGACATCGCTTCAATGCTGCGGGGCTTACTACAACAGTCATTAACAAGAATTCAGTTGATCGCATATCTGCCATCGGTATTGACTAAGTGGATTCTTTGGGATTCTGAGGGCAGGCGTGCCGGAGTTTGTAGATGGGTACCATACTATTATAGCTTTTTTTGAACCAGGTGTGAGGAATATGCCGTGCTTCCTCCAACAGCATTTTGTTTTGAATACGCCACACTCCTTGCTACGTGACAAGATTGGACGCAGAGAGATACCGACTACCCACATTAATCTCATATTTTTAGACGGTAAAATAATATCTGGTTTATGTATTATGTTCACATTAATATTCTGTCGTTCGTCGCTAATGGATTATGCAAATAACTTTTAAATTATTCTTTAGATTTTTCACAAATGAACTTAATTGCACGTTCGTTGGTAAGCGCTCGTACCTAGCTAATAATTTCAAAAAATAAAGTTTGGCCCAAAATGTAGTAATGATGTTTCTTAAGTATTTATCCTAATCGATGATTACACTGCTTATTATTACTGGCATCCGATTGATGCAAATTCGAATAATTTCGAGTTTCAGGATTTTAGATAACCAATGAAGATTATAACATTCTCCAGATACTGATACTGATAATTTTTGTATGGGAAAGTGAGAAGAAGACGAGATTGCGATCGCGATCCGTTTTGCATAAATAATTCCCTGATAATAATAGGCTCAATGACAAGATTCACTTGAGAAAAGTCCCTCGACTTAAAAAGCGACTACAGATCTTATCTATCTTTTTCAAGGCAGTTGTTCCATTATAAAGATTTTTATTATGACCTAATTCGAATTTTAAACTTATTTGTAATTTTTATATCATTTTACTCTTCGAAATTACAAAAATACTTCAAATATAATCCTATAAATTGGAAAATTGTTACATTGTTACAGACAACACAACATTTGTCAAACAGTGGGTCACGACCTCCCGGGGTTGCGGAGTGTTAGGTAAAATAATTAAAGACGTTTGTAAGGGAGAGGAAGGTGGCAATAATAGAGATAGGCCTAATTCTCAAGGAGGGCTGCGGGATGAAAAGTTTCAGAAACACTACAATAATGGTTGTAACGGCTACAATTTGTAATCCATCTAATCCATCAGATAATGCTACTTTTCAATGATACGGCTGAAAGTGATGAAAACAAACTGATAAGCTTGTATTAAATCGGAATTATTTTACCTTCTTACAAAGAAGATATTTTTAACTTAAAACATTTTCTATAGTGGCCCGTCTGTAACTCGCGAGGATCAAATAACTTGGATATTGCCCTAACGTCCATTACTTATCATATTACTGAAAGAAATCGCCCATTTGGCCATAGATTCCATCCAACTGCACGAAAAAGGATCTTTTCTCTGTAAAACTGAAGGCAGAAATAGATAACATTTGCTTTAATGGTAAAGTTACAGCAATTGAAAAGTTAAATTAGCTGTCCCGCATTATATAGAGCATAAATTTAAATATATGAGTTTTAAAATATATTATTATTTAGTTTTATTAAAAGTTGTTCAACACGGAATTTAAATGCAAAAAGTAAATTATAAAATTCCGTTTTTAGTTAATTAATACTTTTTAAAATAAGTTTTTATTTTGCTTTTATTTGCAGGTTTATCTATCGACTTTGAAAAGGACAACGCATTACCAATTCAAAAGCATTACAAATCGGTCGTGCATTGTTATAAGATACTAGTCGATCCTGTCTGACTCACTCTCTTTTATTATATTGTATATTGCCTCTCGTAAATAAACACAAGATAATAACAAAATTATATAACAATTTCACAAAAAATTAATATAGAATAATATCTGGTATAGCGGAGTTATAAAATGCAGTAATAAAAAGGCTAAATCTTATTTTTAATTTATAAAAAGTTTAATGAAAATAAGCACTTTTAAACTATAACAATAAAAATAAATTAAAACAGATTATAGAAAACTTAATAAATATTCAAAATTGGAATTTATTTTAATATGAAAAGTTATCCAATAAATATATAGGAAATATCATTTAAGAATTATCGAATTTTAAAATAACATTTAGTTTATATTATATAGTTCTTATAATTTAAGCTCTGTATTGTTTACTGGTATATACAGTAACCTAATTTATTACCTCATACGCTTTAATGAAGTCTTTGAATATTATTATATTTATATCTAAATAATTAATGCTTTTATTCTTTTCTATTTCAAATATAAAATTAAATATGTTATTAGTTATTTCCATAGCAGTAATATTATTAATTTTTATTGAAAAATTGTTATAACGACAACATACTTATCACAAAAAATTATGTTAAATATTTATATTATTCCTGGTTTAAAGTTTTATAGAATTTATAGACGTCTTATAGCTAAAAACATAGCTTATTTATAAACTTAGCTGCGACTTTATGTATATTTTAAAACTACGAAAAAGTTTTCCATATATTTCTATTTTTAAATAGGGCCTACTCTTCTTTTGTTAAAAAAAAAAAAAAAAAATACTGATCTAGGAGAACTTAAGATTAAGCCACGTTTAACTTATTGCGGATTTCATAAATAGATATTTTATTTTTTAAATTACAGTAAATTACATAAAACATATGAAACACTTGAATAAAACCATATTTATTCGAATTTTAGCAATATAACCAAATAACAAACAAATTTTCTTAAGAAATCGGGCAAAATGAATAATAAATAAATATGTTTTACTCGACTTAATTACAAAAATTATTAAAATCAGAAATTAAAGGGTATTATTTCAACAAAGCTAAAACAACGCGACATTTACTCGAGAACTATCTTTGTCTAATAATCTAAATTCTAATTTAAAACGAAATCGTTGGATTAGAGTGGAAGATAATCTTACAAAATAAGGCCTATAATAGCGAACAGTAATATTTAATAAAGTAAAGAAATATAAAACACGAATAAGAAAATAAGCACTAAAAATCCAATCGTTAGAATAACTCAAAAACACAAATAAGTTATAAATATTCTCGAATAAAACTATTTAAATTTTTTATACAAATATTTTTATACTTTTTTGAATCGAGAGAATGAAAATAACAGTTTTAAAATAATTCATTTTTATTGTTTATCATCAATCACATGTTCAATAACATCATTGAATATGCTATAATCTGTAAGACATCGGAGATGACTCTAAAAACTGAACGTAGTAATTTTATATAACAAAACATTTTAAACGAGTACCTTATTATAATTTTGATGGCGTAATGATCAAAAAGTATGTATTAACTGAAAATGTTTATGTTCGAACGTTTTATTTCAAACGTTGAAGTCAAGTTTGATGACTTTTGTCTGTGAACCTATCGAATTTTATAATATATAATGTATAGAATAATATATAATAATAATATACATATGTATAGATAATATACAATAATATTCGTAGTTGAAAGGCATTGTTAACTTGTACATTGTTACAAAAATTCATATAATTATCAGTCTTTGTTATATATTCATATATCCGTTTCATAATGTCGCAACATTTTTATATACGAATATATATAATTTTGAATGCTTTTTAATAATAAGGCTTATTAGACAATAAATGCATTGTCTTGACCTTCAGTTATTTTGAATTCGTAATTATCTTCCTTAACACATTTTAAAATGTAATTAAATTAGATCAATTGCAGATTACATATTATAATAGAATAAGTGAAAGCCTTTTATAAGAAACAATTTTAAAATTTTATTTTATTATTAAATTTGCTTGGAACAATTAGTATAAATTAATTCGAAAGCTGAAATAACAAGTAAAACTGTTTTTGTTAAACTATTTCGAATGTATAAGCTTTATGTTATTCTACAGGGAAGGTTTAATTCGTTATTTCTTTAGAATATATTTAGTATATAACTACTTTTATGTGATCTACACGACCTAAAATATGTTTAATCAAATATTCTATTTGAATGTTTACAGATTATTTGAATTCTTGATTCGTTACAGAAAATGTTAAAGCTTTTATATAATTGTTTTATTAAGTTTCCTAATTATTTGCTATAAACATAAGAAAAAATATAATTTAGATTTTGGCTGCTGGCGAACAGTCTGAATATAAAAATACTGTAACAAAAATTCGATCAGGTGCGATAACTGACTTATAGACTGAAGAAGTTTTAAATGGAAACTCTGTAAAATTAAATTTTATTTAATCTATACATTCCTTCAATACTAAATCAATATAGCCTTTTATAAAAGAACTCAATTAACATAGTAATTTAGATGAAAATCGTAATAAGTATGACTCATGAAAGCACTTCGTAAATAATCATGTAAAAGTAAATTCAAGAAGTAATAAAAAGATAAAAACATATGAATAAAACACTCCAATACTATTTTAATAAGCCAATAATTTAACAAGCATCATAACAAAAAATTATAGGAGATAAAGATTTACATTTTTAAAACAATAGATGTACAGTTTACTAGTTTAAACTGCTGTATTTTAAAGAGGGAAGAGTATTGTTTTCCTTTTTAAAAAAATAATATGTAATATGTTTATATTATTTAGTTTATATTTTAATTTAAATTAATTATATTAAAAACAACGAGAGATTCCGGATCTAACAGCATTTACTGTACCTTTACGATTTCAGACCAATTAAAGGTTATTTGCAAATCTTTAATGCATGCGTATAATCTATAGCGATTCTTTTTATTCTAGGATATCAAATTTTAATTAGAGCAGTTCAAAAGAAAAATAACTTCTTACATATTTATGATTTTATTAAGAAGTTCACAAGTTTATCTAGTCACTTCTATTTATATACAGGTATAAAAATATACCAAATATACCGATTAATATATAGCCTACTTTTTGTTACTTTAAACATTTTATCAAATATTTTATAGACTTAACATAAATCATTATAGATACGTTTAGAAATTCATATAGATTTACGTTAACTCTATAAAGGATTTGATTAGTAATTAATACGTTATCGATAGGCTAATTATGCTGAATTATCCAATAAACTTTACAGATAAATATAAATTAATAAATCTTATTAAAAGATTTTATAGATTAATTAATATTCCAGGACGATAATTATAATTAAGTTCAGAAAAACATCAAATTAGTGTAAAAGTATCTTTACGATTCATCCCCAAGGTACAAAAGCAGTGAGATGTGAAAGAAGCGACGAATATTAATAACTTAAACTAGGTTATATTGAATTTATACTTATTTATCGGCTGTATTTTGTATAGAATATAATTATATAATCATAATTTCGAACAAAATGTAGGAAATATGACAGTCTCTATTTAATTTATCTAACAGTTTATATTTCACTTTACGAGTAGATTCTTCGAACAAATGAAGGAGGAAGAATAGAATTTTAAATAGAATACAATCGATTATACGACAGAATAACTTGTATTTTATTATAATAAATAAGAATTAAAAATTGAATATTTATGAAAACTTGATTAAAATTTTTATGTTAATAAGTTGTTTGAAAATTTCTTAACCGCTAAAATAATTGTACTTCTGAAAAGTTTGAGTTTAACTAACAAATTAATTAAAAATTATTTTTTCAGTAAATTCATTTAAATAACAAAACAAAAACATATTACCATAATTAAACATACCAATGCATACTATATTAAATGAACTTTTTATCGTCTTAAAACTATATTCAAATGTTAAAAACATCTTTATTTGTTTACAAAATGTGAATAAATAAACAAAACACTAATACTTTTTTTCATAATTAGAAAAATAGCAAAAATTCTAAATATTGATAAAATATAATTTTCAGAATAGTAAAAGTTTGCACTTATCTAACATCGTAATATTTACTAAATTTGCATTTATCAAATTCAAAGTTATACGACCGTGAATATTTTGTATAAGCCTTAAGCTTCATTTTTGAATACAATAGATCTCTAGATTATAACAATTATAATAACTCTGTTCTAATGTATATGTATTGATGGTTTGATTTCATAACAGAAATTTTATTGGAAACTCGAAATGTAACGTTTATATTTAAAATAAGCGGTTCCTTGACCTTAATCGCTTCTTTGAATCGCCTTTATTAATTTATTCATTTTAATGGATTAGATAATATTTAAATATATTAATATTTAATTTTGTTTAAATTATTTACTGTAATCTTATAAGTAAATTAATTCAGCTAAATTCCTTTGCGAGACATTGCAACTTATGAAGTATATTGTTAACCTTATTCGCTCCCTGACCGAATGAACAGAGTTCCGACGATCCGGGATTAAAAACAAGCGAATTAATATAAATTATATTAATTTATAATAATAAATTAAAAGGCTTTATAACTATCGGAATATAAAAAAACTATAAAAAAAAGAACTTTATATTATAGTTTATTAGCACTTTCTAATGCAAAGTTAATGATTTGAAATTTAAAAGTTTCAATCCGTTAAGAATTATGAACTCGTACGTATACATATAACTAAATTATTCTTTTTCAAATCCTCCTCCTCCTTCTAATGCTTTGAAGTTAATTATTTACATGTTTTCTCCCCTATTTAACTTTTAAAAATGTTGCATAAACCTTACGGCTTGCATTTAATCAAAATATTAAAATACTACACGCGTTACTAAATTATTTATTTCTAAACTTAAAAAAATAAGTTCTACGCTTTAATGATCTTTTTTCTCATAAAATGCTTGAAGTTTTGCTCCTTTTTATAAAGTTAGAAAGGGTCTTAGTGAAATAGAGTAATTGTATAATTCAAAAGCGATGAAGTTAATCAGATTTATTGATACTAGATAACATTTTTTATAAAATGCAAAAATGTTTTGGCACTAAATATAAAGTGTCTACTTGTTTCAAGTGAAGTTAATAAACATTCAAAAGAAAATGAAAAGAAGTTTAGTTAATTTAAACGTATATAGGGTTATAAAACTTGTTGAATACTCTTTATTCATTATGTCACTTTGAAATACTTTCGACTTCATTATCGGAGAATTTATTCCGTTTACCATACTATTTTCCTATGCATAAAACTGGATAAGTTAATTAATTCGCATAGAAAGAGAGAAAATAAAAATGTTTGAATTTATATTTACATTTAAAGTTTTCGATAACAATAGATTTACATGATTTACTGTAAAACCTATATTTGTAATTTAAAATTTATAAGGTATATTGTAATATAAAAATAGTATTAGATATACATATAATTATTTGCAATTTCACTCATACCGTATATAATTAAAATCTTACTTACTATTATTATTTTATAAGATATTTTTGTTGTATAAATGCGCGTAAAGTTAATACATTTGCCATATAATGGTGATAGTTCCGTTTTACACAAGATGAGACACTATAAAGCTCAGGTAAACGTGTTTAAAATGAAATTGACAAATCTCAAATATTTGTAATAGGCCATATGATTACTATAATTCTTAAATATATAAATATCAGTAAGAATAATTATGTAAAATCTAGGCCTGCAATTTAACGTTAATTAGGCCTATAAATTTTAATCTTTAATCACTTTAATCACTTGAAATCTTAATAATATTTAAGACGTTCCTACAAAAACTGTCAAATACGTAAGGTTTTATTGGTTTATATTAAGTAATAATAAATACTATTTAATAAATTATTAATTTTTTAGATTAACTTATGATTATGGATTTTTAATTTATAAGTACTTTTTCTATAAATTATCCAATTATATAAAAAGAACAAGAAACTTTTATAAAAATAATAATAATAATTCATTTACTAATTATAATGATTGACTTAATACAGCAATATTAGTATGGACTTAGCTTGTAATCTATTGTTAATTTTTATAGGCTTTATCGTGTCTTTAAGAGCTTTAATACCTTATCATTAAGAATATGAAAGCGAAGTTATATTTTCTGATTGAAACTTTATAAAATATTATGCTGTAATGATATAAATCTTATGTTAAAAGCATTAGATCCATCTAAAATGATTTGTTAGTAAACATTTAAAGCTCATTTTAAGAGTCTTCGTCTATAAATAACCTGAAAAATATAGTAAATATACCGTACAGGGTGATCCAATATTTATTAAGTCTGATGCGTTATTACAACTGAACAATGAAACATAAAACTCTTATTTAAACGTTATTCAATCTCGTATCGACCGCAATTTCAATCTCGTCTTCTTCAACCTTACCCAAAGTTTGACATTACCCTTTGAAGAATGTCTCTCGGAATATTCATTGAGTATGAAATCTCTCGAAGGTTTCATATTCAATAGATTACTGGAGTTCCTCGATGTTTTTGAATTAGTTTAGTAAGCTCTAGCTTCGAAATATCTTTAAGAAAATAACTCTCAGAAGTTCAGATTTAGAAAACTTTCAGGCCTGTCAATTTCCTTCCATGATGAAGTTAAAGGAAAACACATCATAATATAAATAGCTTCATTTTTATGATTTAAATGATATTTGAGTAAATAATGTACTGAAAAAATGCATAGAATATAATATAACTACATATTAATATGTTATATTGTTTCAATTTCAAATGATACATTCTATAAATGTTAAACATTGACTAGATATAAATTTATTTTCGATATAATAAATTTACTTATATAATTTTATAAATAAAAATTTCAATAATAAAAGTTGTTATTCGTCAAATTATATCTCCTGTTACAAATTTAGTTATAAATGACAAAAATTAAAGTAAAATTAAAAAAAAAATTTCATTCGAGAATGCTATAAATCAAAAAAGATATATATTAATCGTATTATTCGAAATCTTTTACAGGAAAAGTTTTATTTATTTGTAAATTATTCATATGATTAAAATGTAAAATTCTATTTTATTTATTAAGCAATTACTTCAAATTAAAAATATATATTTGTATTAAATCTATCACGCTGACAATTTATCAAAATAATATTTTAAATATGAAAATAATAATCTATGTTTTTATTTTCATATTTACTTGATTTTATTTATTTTTGTTTCATCAAAATCATCTGTAATTATGTATTAACCTACATGTTAATCAAATAATCTTATACTGTATATAAAATTATTCTATGGATATCAAAAAATTAAATTGTATGATAAATAATTTTATTAATAACTCAAAAGACAAAGTGAGACTATTTTTAAAGTTATTATCTATTTTATTTTTATATACAATTTTTAAATTATAAGAATCAAATTCACCTCAATTCCAAAAACTAATCACATATAAAGTGATTATTATAATATCAAAAACGCTTTGTAACAATTTAATTTTTAATTTTTCTACATATTATTTTACATAAAAAATCTCTATGGTTAATTCCTATTTGCATAATGCTTTATCTCCTTTATACAGTTTAAATGGATATTTTAATATGTAAAAAAATAATAATAATAATTTATGGATACTGTTAGCGTGCTTTAAAGTAATATTTTAAACTCACGAAAATTCTTAATTATTTCAGTTATTATTTATTATTCGCTATTAAACATTTTACACATTTTTAAAACTTTAATATACCGATTTCTTTAAGGGATAAAATTTATTATATTTAAATTTTATTGGATTATTTTAATAGGGATTGAAAAACATTAACAAATTTAACATCATCATTTCATTAAATTTAAATACTACATTGTTAGGAGTTAATTTTTATTATAAGCATAAAATAGACTTAATTAAATATTAATTTATGTATATATTTTATGATGAGCATTATCAATTTATACTTAAAAACCAAATCTTTAAGAGTCAACAGTATGAAGTAGGAAATCATTTCTCATTATTTCTATAACAGCATTATGAATTTATAAATGTTAAATGTAAGATTTCTATAAAAATATTTTAATATTCTTATAAAATTGTCTAATTATAGACATTATGTCATCATCTTAGTGACATTTCTAACTTGAACTTAACTATTTTAAATTAGTTATCTGATCATTGTTCTTGTAAAGTTCACTTTTAAACGGTACGATTTAATGTAGTAATTGATATTTCTTATTATAATTTCTAATTTAAATATCAGGCGTTAAATTACCATTTTTTGTTTTTATTTTGCAAATTTATAAAGCGTTTAACGGCGATAAACAAAATATTACTAGAAACTTTTGAACACAGATTTTTATTATTAACTCCCGTTTCCTCAATTGTTCCTCCTTAAGAAATTAGTTAAGATAAAGCGTGTTTTTCACAGATTAATTTGATAAAATGTATTTTGTTAGAATGTATAATACAGAAATTTTTATTTACATTATAACGACTATTAAAATGTAAGTTATATTCTAGTTAGAGATAAAATTAAGATAAGTATTGGTCGGAAATCCTGTTAGAATACCATCATACCTTTAATGAAAGATTTAAAAAAAAATATGTAAATATAATGCACAAATACTTGAATTTTGGAATTTCTAACATTATCTCTAACAATCAAAATGCTTATTGCTAGCATTGATAAAAGTCTAATTTAAGCAGTTTCGCTGCACTGGAACCACGTCCGAAAATTTTGCATTCCCTGTAGTGATGATCATACCGCAGGCCGACTGTACTCATTAACATACTAGATATCTGGTTTCAGCTGGTACTATGTCATTCTGTAGACAGCTGAACTAAATTATCACTGCTCAGCATGTATGATTGCAGAATTAGAATTAGATTTCTGTGGTGTTGTCTGATTGTATAACGATTATCTCCCAGCTCGATCTTTCAACCACAGACAAACCAACCACTTCGTCTTCGTCAGACTATCTTTTAACTTTTCTTCGATTCGATTGTCATTGTGCAACTTCACGCCAAACTATTTTGGTAATTTAGAGCTTAAGAAAGGTCAGCTGTCTTATTCTCTTGGGATTGTTAGACATAAATTAAGCTAATGTGCAAAAGTTGATACTCTTCATAAATATTATTACACTTAAACCATCATTGGCGATTATTTATGTGACTAAAGTGTAACATCTGAACTTTAAATTTAACACATATCAGCGGCTTGAACTTGTTTATTTATTTAATAATTCTCATGTGACGTTTCTCATTTAAATCATTAATATTTCTTATTATCCCTGTCTGAATGGAGCACAATTCATTAACCACGTTTAAGATAAAGCTGTAGATGTGCAGATATCACTTTCAATTTTGAAATTTAATTTTATTTGTTTTTGCTTGGTCAAATGATAAAAAGATAAATAAAAGTTGCTTGTTTATCTGTTTATCAGATGATTATTATTGGAATAAATAGACAAATCCTCTTCTTTTTTCAAATATAAAAAATGATGGATACAGGATAACTCTAAGCCTAACTCTTGGAGGTAAATTAGTGTATTACCATTTCAAAGATGAACCGGTCTGTGGTACCACGACTGCTTCTGCCATCCATCGATCATAGACTGCTCCTTCGGCCTCAAGAGGGACAACAGAGAAGGTAGTTGAACCCCAACCGCTGTCTAACTGTGGGAGGGGTGAGCCATTTTGTTAACCCCCACTCAATTTGTTTTCTCTTCATTTAGAAATATAATATTGTTTCCATATCTCTAAAATCACCAACAAGTCAAATCTATATTTTCTTAAAATCTGAAACTAACTAATCGACGACAGCAGCACGACACACACAATTGATTTATTGTTCTGATAACAGTTAATTGTCTAACTGTGTGACAAGTATGCTGACTAATTGTTCGGATGATTGACAAATCTTATTGCAAATCAGATAGAATATTGGTAATTATTTTAATTTATTTTAATAATTAATTTGTGAATTCTATTAGTTATTCACAATGTAATATAAACTGCCTATTAATAAATATATAGAGAACTCATAAGATAAAAAGAGACTTAGACTATTGTTGAGACTGAATAACATTAATTTCCATTAGAAAAAGTTTTTTATATTTTATTTTCTCTTTAAAAACGAATAAAAACATTTTATATGCTGTAAATATGTTATAAAAATTAATTCGAATTTTAAAAATATACGTGAAAATGATATGTTTTTAGAAGAAACTCGTCTAGAATTTAAATGCTAGATTTAATCTGTAATTATAAACAGACAGATATTTTATTTTTATAATTTTGTAACGGATCTAAACTCGATCCAGTCGAATGTAAAAACTTTTCTATTGAAAAACTATCAATGTATTTATATAAATTACGAGAGAAGAAAAAAGTCTGATACTTTTTATAATTTTAGAAATGAATTTACAAAATAAAATTAATGAATTTTTAATGCGGCATTAATTTATATTTTAGAAGAGTTAAAAAATCATAAAAAATAAAACCTTTTTTACAGATCTAATCTTAAAATTTTAATGAATAATTTTAGATCTTGGAGATTTTTTGCACTTTATCTTACAGCATGAAAAAATAAAATCGTATTATCAAATGTAATTTATTTACAAAACTTTAAATCTACATGTAATGTTATAAATAAATTAATGATATTTTTAAAGATTATTATTAAATATATTCTAAATCTGTTAAATTCTGTATATACATCTATACAGAAATTGGTTTTGTCCAAATTTCATTAATTGTAAAAAAATGTATTCATGATATGATTTGAAAGTAATTAAAATAGCCTTTAAAGTGAACTTACCTTAGTTTTAGAAGTTTTTGAACGAGAACCAATGATTTCGACTGCATAAATTTCTAGTTCAAATACGTCAAATTGTCCTTCACTTTCCAATACTTGAGTGGTAGAGACGATCCCTGTTCGGCGATCAACATCAAAGATTTTTCTATAACTTAACCCTTTGGCATTTATTGAAGTCAAATAATAATTAACAGAAATATGATTGCCTTGAGCCTTTACCGCTAAAACGCTAGTACCAATTGGTTGGTTTTCGTATACAGAACCTGAAAATTCAGATGCACTAAATACGGGTCCACTTTGTCTTTTAAGAACTCCCAAAATCGTAACTTTTAATCTAGAGGATTTCATAAACGGTCTTGGCCCATTATCGGTCGCTCTAACTGTTAAATTGTAGATCGGAAGTGGCTTGGAAACCCTACGAGAGAGAGTTAATATTCCAGTAGATGGCTCTAAAGAAAAAAGGTCCGATTGTGATTCTTCCAAATGATAAGTTACCGTTCCGTTCATTTCGTTGTCTGGATCTTGTGCAGATAAAGTCATAATAACATCTCCCTGACTGGACCCTTCCAATAAGATGCCCGTGTCGATTGACACAAAAGTGGGTGCGTTGTCATTTATGTCATCAACAATTATGGTAATTGTTTTTTCAGTTGTTAATCTACTGATAGCTGGTTCAGCCAAATCAGTACATACCACGGTTAAAGTGTACGAATCGGTCTCTTCTCTGTCTAGCGATCGAGTAGTATAGATCATACCCGTTTCTGGATTAATCCCGAAATGATTTTTGTAAGGCCAACATTTACTTATGTTATACTTCACCTGTCCATTGATATCAGCATCCGCATCCTCCGCGCTTATTAAAGCAATCTTAGTGTTAGGTTCCGTATTTTCTGTAACTCTATATATTACATCCGTATTTGAAAATACGGGAGGATTATCATTCACATCAGTCACAATTACAAAAATTGTTATACTTGTACTTAAGGTAGGAATTCCGTTATCACTAGCAGTTATAGATAGATGATATTTTTCGTTTTCTTCTCGATCTAAATTATGAGATAAATACAGAGTTCCTGTCATTGGATTGAGTTTAAAGACATCTCTATAATTAAACGAAGATAAAGAATAAGTAATATCATGATTTAAATCCTTATCTACTGCTAGAAAGGTGGCAATAATGCTACCGACGGACATGTCTTCACGAACGGTTACTTCCTTTGTGTTATTTATAAATTCTGGATAATTATCATTTTCGTCTAATACCGAGATGCTAACAGTCCCAGTTGAAGTGTACCTGTGATCAGTTCCATTATCAATGGCTAAAATTGTTAGCGAATAAAAGTTTTCCATTTCTCTGTCCAATTCTTCATTAAGAATAATCTGTCCACTGTGCTGATCAATACTGAATTTAGTCTGTGGAATAGTGTTTAAAATTGAATAGGTTACTTCCCCATTATTGTATTCGTCAGCATCTAAAGCATTTATTTTGATTATTTGTGTACCCTGTGGCGTAGTTTCTGACAGTTGAATTCTGTAGGGATTTCTTGCAAATATTGGAGCGTTATCGTTTACGTCAGTGATATAAACACAGACTTTAGCTACATCTTTCAAATTTCCTTTATCTTGAACTACTACTTCCATTAAAATAAAATCGTGACCGGTCGATTCTATCATTTCTTCCCTGTCAAACGATTTTGATGTCCTTAAGAGTCCCGTTTTGGGATCTATAACAAAATCATTTTGATTTGTAGAAATTGAGTAAATTAAATCGCCATGTTCTTCAATATCCAAATCATAAGCAATTAATCTTCCTATTACAGTATCGGGAGGTAAATTTTCTTTTACGTAATATATTAAACTACTGTTTTTAAATTTAGGAGGATTATCATTATCATCTTCGATACTCAAAACGACAGAAACTTGAGAGCTCCTGGGTGGTATCCCATGATCTTTGACTATTACTACAAATTCATAATAGTCTCTCATCTCCCGGTCCAAATTTTCTTTCAGATATATATTTCCATCGGGAAAGACGCCAAATTTTTCTTGTTCAGTCGTAAAATAAGTGATACGTCCGTTGTCGTACAGATCGTCATCGATAGCAGACAAACGAAAAATTTTTGTATTAACTTTTGTCGTTTCAGATAAGCTTAATTCGTAAGATCTTTGAGCGAAATGAGGTACGTGATTGTTAACGTCTTTTATCTTAACAGTTAAATGATGGCTTGCACCCAAAGATAACGTTCCCGAATCTCTAGCAATAATTGCTACATCGTAAACAGTATCAACTTCATTCATTAAAGTTATGTTTACCACAACAACTCCGGTAACATTATTAATAGCAAAAACATTTCGAGGATTCGAAGTTAAAGAATAAGTGATCGTCCCGTTTTCTCCATTGTCTGGATCTTTGGCTTCGGCGATATACACAATGTGACCAATCGGAGAATCTTCTCCAATCTGTATGTTTCTCACTAACGACACAAAAGTAGGATGATTATCATTTATATCAGTAATTGTTATATTGACATTAGTTGTGACGTATTCATCTCCAACACAAGCAATAATAATTAAAGTAAAGAAAGAAAAAATTTCTCGATCAATTGATTTCGCCGTTTCTAAAATTCCGGTTTCTTTATCCAGTTGAAACCAATTTTCTTTATTGCCAGATGTAATATAATATGAAACTGATGAATGACTTCCAACTAAACTAACTTTTCCTACTTCTCTCTTGACTAGAAAATTTTCTTGTTTCTGATCTTCTTCTAATTGAAAATGATATCCTAACTTTTGAGTAAATTCCAAACTTGTGTTTTGTTTTTCAGTTTTAATATATAATAACAATGTTGCAATGTCTGGTTTTTCTGGATTCTGCACATCTTTGGCTAAAATTTTAAATATCTGACTTTTACGCTTAAAGTTAGCTAAATTTTTGGTGGTTCTGATTATTCCTGTCGTTTTTTCAACTTTGATGATACTATCATTTTCATCGTCGTTAAGCGAATATATTATAGTCGATTCCAAATCTCTGTCTATTGCGGATACTTTGCCTATTTCCGTACCAACAGGAACGTTAGAATTTGCAGAAAAAACATAAAATCGCTGAAGAAAATAAGGATAATTGTCATTTACATCTAAAATTTGAAGGTGAATAGTTACTGTAGATGATAAAGAAGGTTTTCCTCCATCTTTTGCAACAATTCTGATATCGTAATTAGATAAATGTTCTCTATCGAAACTTATAATAGTGGATAAATTGCCTCTTTTACGATCTAAAGAAAATGTTTGCGGATACATTAGATCTACTGTAAGATCCAAATGATATGACACCGTTCCATTTGCTCCTAGGTCATTATCACTTGCACTAACAACCATTATCTGATCAGGAGGAGTGTTTTCTCTCAGAGATATTTCTATATTTTCACGAGCAAACGTTGGAACATTATCATTCTCATCCAATAAATAAACACGCAGATAACTGTACGTCCATCGTGGATTTGATCCACTGTCTCTTGCAGCAATTTTTAATTGAACCATATCGGTTATTTCCCTGTCTAATTGTTTCCTTGTTGTGATTAATCCTGTATTACTATTAATGACAAACCATTTTTGGTCATCGCCAGAAATAATAGAATAATGCAATCTGGAATTTATTCCGGTATCCATATCTGTAGCTCGAACACTTGATACGTAAGATCCAATGGGTGCAGTCTCATCCATTTCAGCTATATAAATATCGGTTTCAAAAACTGGCTCATGATCGTTGACATCGTTTATCTGTATCACTAAGTAAGCAGTTGATGTCCGAGAAGGAACACCTTTATCACTGGCTGTAATAGTAAGGTTATAATAACTAAATTTTTCTCTATCTAAAACATCATTTACACGAACAATTACAAAATTAGAAGTTGTTTCCAATCGATAGTGTCCTAGACTGTTTCCATCACTGATATTAACCGTTGTCTCTCCATTTTTTCCTTCGTCTAAGTCAATAACACTGATTGCTGCTACTAAAGAACCATTTTGGGCATTTTCGTCCACTGAAGCATAACTAGCCGAAGAAGGGAAGTAACGAAGAGTAATAATTGGATCGTGATCGTTGGCATCGACAAGATTCACTGAAACATACGCTCTTCCATCTTGACTGGGTGTTCCGTGATCTCTGGCAATAACGGCAAATACACAACTCCTAGAGCATCTCTCATTTTCCGGACAATTCTGCTTACAATGAAGATAATCATTAGTGGTAATAACGCCTGTTTGTTCATCGATGGCAAATTCAGTTTCGTCATTAGCGAGAAAATACGATATTTTAGAGTTATCTAATATGTCGATATCCGTTGCCCTGACCTGAAGGATACTCGTTCCAGGAGGAGTACTTTCATTAACATTAACCGAATAATCACTATGATCAAATATCGGAGGATTATCATTCACATCCAATATATTTATATTTACTTGAAGATATCCATACCTGGCTGGAACACCTCCATCTTTGGCAGAAA
Source organism: Centruroides vittatus (assembly GCF_030686945.1). Taxonomy (NCBI): domain Eukaryota; kingdom Metazoa; phylum Arthropoda; class Arachnida; order Scorpiones; family Buthidae; genus Centruroides; species Centruroides vittatus. Next base: position 745,081 of record NW_027122438.1, on the reverse strand, counting down.
CATTTAAAACATAAAAAGATTTAACTTCCCTATCGAGTCTTCCCGTCGTTTCCAAATGAAGATAAGGAGTTTCTCCACTAGGATTGGTTGTCACCAAGAGACGAAACATTTCTTCTTCATTGCCGGACACTATTCTGTAGTCGGTAGTAACATCGTTGACACCAATGTCCTTATCGGTGGCAGTGTCTAGAATTAATCTAGTGCCGATATTAGAATTTTCAGCAAATGCAATATCGATACTGAGTTCTGGAAAAACCGGCGAGTTATCGTTTATATCCAAAACGATAATTCTTACTTCGATCGGATAAGTTGGCTGACTGCTTAAAACTACCAAGTCGAACCTGTCGCTGGATAGACCCTCCCTGTCTAGAACGACGGCCGTTGTCACTTGGCCGGTGCTACCATTCAGCTTGAATTCTGCAGGATTCTCGTTGAAGCGATAAGTGAAATTGCGCTTGACTGGAATTGTTCCAATTAATATTCCCGCTTTCTCTTCTTCTCGTACTTCGAACTGGACTCTCATTTCTGCGTCGTACGCTATACCATTGGCCATACTCCAAATTACAATCGAAATAAGTAAAATAGTCGGTTGCCATCTTTTCTGACGTTTCTTCCAAGCCACGAAACGCGTCATGATGACCTCTGACCTGTTCGACACAGCATGACACCAAAAACGTCTATCTCTAGTCTGTCCGACTGGGCCATTTAGAGCGTTTGAAGTGACGACAGAAAAAGGGTTGGATAGACAGTCGCTTAAGACAACGTGTAGCCCTGCCCAGTCGTCTCTTCCCCTTTGCTTCACTCCATCCTCTCTCTTCATCCAACCAATTAGAAGCAACCTGGCTAGCGTTCCTGTCATATCGCGCCTCTTTCTCGTGAAACAGGTGTTCCTAGTTCTAAATGCCGATGCATAAACTCCGATTTTTTTGCCACATGCGAATTTTGCCGTTTGTATCCATCATTCGAAATGACACCGCCATACTTTAGGACAGAATAATAATCGTAAACATTCTATCAAACAAGATTAATGGCAAATTATTGCCTTTAACACTCTTAATATATCTTTGCTCTCACTGCTATAATTACACCACTAACCTTATATAATTTATGTTACTTTTACAGTGTATAATATACTATACAATATATAATGCCCTCTTTTTTAATACACCCCCAATTCTTTTTCAATATAGATAATTTGTCTACATTCTCTATGCGAAATAAAGTGGACATTCGTGAAACAATCACAAAATCCCGTTATCGTCAGCAGTCACGTGATTTGTCATATATTAACTAAATATTTATATCTGTAAATGCTTACTTTTTTAAACGATTCCTATTACACTTCAAATTTTATGAATTAAAATAATATTTTAAAATATTAATATCGATGTAAAGAATAATTTTGTATTTATAGACTGCCATCTGTCGACAAATAAAAATATTTTTGTAAAATTTAATTTATTATAAATTTAACTAATACAAAGTAGTTTAAAATTAGTTTAAAATTTTTAAAAATTCAACTATTTAAATATTATAATAAATCATAAAGTTGAATTAAATGCTGTATATGTATATACAGGATTTTTCATTTTTACCTCTATTTAGTTTAGTTAATAATAATGATTGCTATGTTTAGTAAGTAAAATAAATAAAAGTCAATCTTTTAATTATTTAGCCATATTTTTCCTTAAAATAACTAATTGATTATGCTCTTAAATTGTTTTCCCTACTTATTAAATTAGTTTACTTTAAAAAATCTGATTAAAATTTTAAAGTTAAAATAATTATTTTAAAAATATATATTTTTAAAAATATTTACAGTAATTCATATCAAAATTTTAATAATAAATTAAAATGTCATTAATAAATAGTGTATTATAATTCATTAAATATAAAAACGTTGTTATTGCCATCTGGTGACCAAAATTTTAAACATTTTAATATTTAATTTCTGCAGCCAGTATACTATTAGTTTTCAGAAATAAATTATTTAAAAATTAGCTAAAATTGTTTTCAATATATTTTTTGTGAAATTAAATTATAGAATGCATTAAAAACTTTAAAAATCAAAAATTAACAGCGACTAAGAATTCATTTGAAAGCCATCTACGAGGGAAACTTCGAATATATTTACTTATTGTTACGGTTTGTATTTTCTGGAAAATGAATGCGATCGCTTATTTACGTGTGAAACGGGCCCACCAGTAGCCAAGCGGTCTTCGTACCCTGAACACTGGGAGTTCGGTCGTGGGTTCGCGCCTCGCTCGGACCGGCTGGCCACGAGGAGTTTTCTGGGTTTTCTCCACGTCTGTAACGCCTAAATAGGGGCCAGTTTTCCTTAAAAGACCTTCCGGAAGGCATCCCCCAGGCAGATCGCCCAAGTGTTGCGTTGCCATAACTTAACAAACAAACGTGTCGAGCATGGGCACAGAATATGTTCTATCGTACAAAGAGGTTCAGGGGAAATTTGCGATTAAAAAAAAAAATATATGATAATAGCCGATAAATGTTTTTCATTTCATAAACGGTATTTTCCATAATAAGTAAATAAAATGCCAGGACCATAATGAAATATATATTCACTAAATTAGAAGGAACAACAAGCAGTCAGCTGGAATTCGCCAGAGTTTAACAGGTTGCATCAACATCACTGTGTGTATCTGGTGGGAAGTTCAATAAATCAATAAAAAATTTATTAAAAAAATAAATAAATTTCAATAATTTAAATATGCAGATTAACCCAATTTATTGTGATGTGAATGAATGTCTCTTTAATCCGAATAAACAAATCCGGTAGACTTCCTCACAGCTATCAGGTTAGGTACTCCTTTATTGGAAATAACAATTGCGTTTCGGGCCTATTTAGCGTTTAAGCCCCTCTTCAGTGTAATGCTACAGAAGTATTAAAAATAACAAAAAATTTAGTTAATTTACAAAAAACGCGCGTGTAGATGATCTTTACAGACACACAAAAAACTTCTTTACATATCTTTGAAGGCTGAGGAGCGCCTTTCAGACTTTTAAGATACAAACATGGGTGTGTGTCGGGTGACAATAGTGCAAAGTGAAATTGCCACGTAATTGACGAAAGTACAGCTTCTAGTAAAAATCTGGCAAACACATGGGTAATTGTCGGGTGACAACAGTTTAAAGTTTACAGATCAAATTGACGTTACAACCCGTAGGGATACATTTATTATTATTATTCACAATAACAGTGTTATATCAACAGTAATATTGTTGTAGATTATTAGATAACAATATGCATAATTAATCATTTTGTACAACGTATGGGATACATACCAATATGATATTTACCGATATATAATTATACAATAAAAGGTCTTTTTTATTTAAACATGGTGTATTCTTTTAAACCAAAAATATTCGGAATAACATTTATTAAAGCAACAGTTTTTACATGATATAAGTAATTTATTTGACAATTATAAAAAGCAATACATACATAAAGTTTTATTTTTATTATCCCCAGTATTACATTTGTAAGCTGCATACGACACTACCTTGTTATGAAATATTACAAAATACTTGTTATAAAATGCTTCGTCTCCTTAGGACAGTTTTAATCTGGTCACATGTTGACTGTGGTATTATAAGTTCTCATTAAGGGTTAAGCCAAATTGGTATCTACAGTACATTGATAGAAAAGAAAATATTATTGTTTTTATAGTAGTTGAGTTTTCAAAAATATGAAGTGTTTCATAGCGTAGATTCCCCAACAGAAAAACTAATAAATCTAAAATAGTATTATTGCATTAAAGTTCTCTGTTACTTAAAAAGTTTCATATTACAGAGTTATATACTGTCTCATATATAGTCTCATATTATAGAGCTGTAAACTCTATAATATCAGACTAGTCTATAACTCCTAAATATTTTCCGGCGATCCTTCCTTTTAAACAAATAATATTTCTATTTTAATATTTTGTAATTCTAATTTCTCTGTCTTTTACCTTTCTTGCTCCTCATCATTCCTTTCAACAATGTTTTAGAATATGACGTAAATAATTAATCTTTCAGTTGCTTTTTATCAGCATTGATTTTTTTTAGTATTTCCTCTTTAGTTATTATATATTAAACTAACGAGCAATTATTTCATCAATTTTTAATTTTTTTAACTTAAAATATATGCTCTCCACCTCAAATTAGTAGTAGCTTGCCCCTGTACATCATACTTTTTCTTTAACATAGAGTCGTGCTGGTCATCTAACACAATAGTCTTTACGGCGGAGTCGACCTTTTATTTCAGGATACTCATCCGCCTCGATATGTGGTAAAATATGTTTAAAAATTCCAGTGGGATTGCACAACCATAAACTATATTAATAAATAAATAAATAAAATGGGCAATTTGTGAATATATTTTATATTTCATTATGATACTGGCCATTATTTATTTATTTATTAATATATTTTTTAATTAATTAATGGTCGTCCTTCGCATGGAATTTTTAAACGTATTTTGCATACCCAGGCGGATGAGTAGCCTGAAATCTGGCGTAAAGACTGTTGAGTTCCCAAGGTGTTAAAGAGAACAAAATGTGAAGACATTAATTGTTTCTTCCAATCCTGTCAATATATTTTATATTATTTTCATAGTTTTTTTCGTATATTTATTATAAAGTAAAAATTATTAACGTCGAAATATATTTTAAAACACCGTAAAAATATGATTGCGTTTCAATAAATAAATAAATACTCGTAGTAATAGTAGTAGTGATGATAATGATGACGATGATGAAAAACTGGCGCATTTTTTAATTAGTTTTTTTTTTTGCAGAAAAAAATGCAAACCCGTATTTTGAACATTAAAAAGTCCGTGCTGAAATAGGTCATTCGTGGTGTCAGCGATGACTCTCAATTTTATTTCTATTAATAATCAACGTATTATAATTGTATGTACTATCCTATGATGATTATACGTGCTTAAAATTAAAGCGTTCTTTTAATTTAAATAGTTTGTTAATTTATCGGTTAAGTAATTTAGTGTTGCGTAGTCCTATTTAATTATTTGTATGATTTTTTTTATATGAATTTTCCAAATAACTCCAAATAATAATTATTAAATTGTTCGTAAATTGTTTTATTTTGTGTGTTAGTGTGCAATAATTTCCAGGAAAAATTTTTGGTCCCAAAAATATTCTGCATTTTTGGATAATAGAATGTCTTCAATTGTGTCAAATATTGTTTGTGATTTTTAAATGCCAGATTTGAATTCAAGTTAATTTATTTGAAAAAAAGCTCTATATGCTCCAAAATTTATAGGTTCTTTCTATTAAGAGAAAATCAAAAGATCTGCAAAAACTAATTAGAAATATATTAAATTTACGTTCGGTTTTCCACATATATTTAATGAAACTACGTTGATTTTATTTATTCACTGACTGATTATGAAATGTTTGAATAAAAGCAGGCTTTATAGAGAAAAACAGTGGGACGTTGCCAGAAATATATAGTCTCAAAAAAGTAAAATATTTATGTGCTATGAGAATCAAAATTCCATTCTGAATGCCTCATAGAAAACAACCGAGTTTTTGTTATGTCCTTTGAGGAGTGCTATTCGCTTTTACTCCGAAGAGAAGAGAGACATCGCTAGGCGATGGAAGAGCTGGCCTTATAGAAGACGGAAAAGACACAGAATGTTTTCCGGAAGGACTTTTATGGGGTGTTGGTCCCTATTTAAGTGTCGTCTGTAAGGAGAAAACCCGGAAAATTCCAAGCTACCAGCCTGTCCAATCGAGACGCAAACCCACAACAGAACTTCCCAATATTTAAGGTAAGAGCTGAGACGGAGTCCACTCGGCCAGTTCTTGTTATATAGTATTTAAATTAATTTATATCTATTTATACGCTTTTTATTAACTTTGTCTGCCCTTCCAGATAAAGTGACTCAATTTTCACCCACTTCCGAATTTCCGATCTAGTTGAAATTTTGCATGCATATCTATTCCCTATAACAATACATTTTTAAAGAGTTTACAAACAATTTTAGCAATTAGCAAAAATAGGCCTATTCATCAACGAGTTACTTAGCTTTCCCGGCAACATTTAGTGGCGCTATCTCTTACGATATTTTATTTTAAAAAACTTTTTATATCATACATTTAGAAAATTTTTTTTTCGGTTTTCGATGTTCGTCACGAGACCAAATCCGAACGAGCAACTCAATTTTTTTATGGGCGGTCTATCACGGATATGTCGGGCCCCATCCCTCACCACCCATTGTGGGCCTAGCCGAACCCATAATGGGCTTGCTATAAGAGGCCCTCTTAGTGCCCACAGGGCGGAAAGAGTTAATTAAAAAAAACCTCTAAGAGATCAAGATGATTACTATAATAAGATATCAATCTATCAACGTAATAGACTTTTTTGACAGCTAGATGTAGACCGTTTTAACCTTAAGCATACTCATACTAGGAATGTGTCTATGGCCCGGAAAATGGGGTCCGCGGTCGGGAAGATGTAAAAATTATATATTTTAATGTTACTAATACTGTTTTTACAGAAATATATAATATACTGCAAGCTTCAGTCTAGTATCTACCATACCAGGGTTAGGCTGTCAGCTGTAGTGGGATAGAAGAAGTGCCGGAGGGTGTCCGAAAGCCTGATCATGGGTTAATACAGTCCTGGGCTGGATGGCCGAAAATTATAATTCTGTTTTTATGAGGATCTCTAATCTGGATTTGAGTATGGGACGGACACAGAAATTTTAATGAGTGGTTTAATCCGGGTATGTCGTATCCCGTTTGTCAATATCCGGCTATTCCGTTGTAAGGTTTGCTGAACTTGCAATGAAAAGAACAAAGAACTTCTTAGGGCCAGCAGGGCGGAAAGAGTTTTAAAAAACCTCTTCTTATCTGTTGGGAATTGGAATTACCATTTCACTCTTGTCCATATCGTCTGCATTACTTTTATTATTCTGTATTGATGTATTTTTTTCGAAATAACTTTATAACATTCTTAAATTATTTTATTTCTTAAACATAATCATAAATTTTAACCTTATGCTTAATGCTACAAACTCGCAAGAATTTTCTCTCGTCTTCCCGAATAAACATTTTATTTTATGAAAACGTTAGATGGCGCTTTTAGTATCGAAATTAATCAAAAGGCAGACGACAGTAGTGATGGAGTACAGTTGATAACTGTATATTATATAAATGCTGTGTATTCGATCATTCCATACATTTTTACTATAAAACTTATTAAATGTAGAATATCAGATTTATATCAGAATATCAAATGTAGAATATCAGATTTTAATGCGATGATTATTATTTAAACAGCAACTGTTAAAAATGTTGAAGTTAGCAAATATGTTAGGAAGGAACTGGTTCATTTTTTGTATTTGCCTTGCCATTACTTTTGCTTGGATCAATCCTAAAATTGGATCCAAAGGAGGTGAGTAGCGAATCAAATAATTCTGATTTAATTTTCTATTAAATTGTGATGATGCATTCAATATTGAGTATAAACTATTGATAAATTATAATCAATACATCGATTATGCCTAGATTTCCCACACAGTTACGTAAAGCAAAATACACTCGGGTGTTGTCATCTTAAGAACATGTCGAGAATACACATATGTTATCGAGGATGTTAATTCAAAGTGGACATCTGAAATAAAAATAAAACTTTTACAAATTAAATTACAAAAGCAAAATAATGTTGCCATTATTCGTATAAAGTGTAAAATTCAATAAAATTCACTTGTGGCGTATAGAGTATTGTTACGGAAATCCTGTCTCGCATAACTTAAAGATGTAATGACATTTCCGAAAACAATCCTTGTTAGTCTTTATTGCAATTTTGTTATTTTGTTAGCCTGGTGATACCTCGGTTTTCGTTGATAATCTGTCTGAAAACCATCGGTGAAATCCGAAACCAATGAAAACGAGACAAATTTTTCCTGAAAAAAAATCAATGAAAACCAAGGTATTACTGTATTATTAAATTTGTCTCATTTTTAATTAACAGAAATCTGAATTCAGTAAGTTGTTTGAATGCAGATTTAATACAGTACATATTCATGTTAGAATTTTCTCTTGTTAGTGATTTAGATTATAAAGCAAATGATTTATTTAGAGATGATAACTCATAATAAAAAGTTTGACTAATTTGTGAAGTAGTGAAGAATTTCATAATTGAACTAATGCTACTTTTACATTGTGATTATTATTATATAACTATTATTGATTATTGATATGGAAAAATTATGCAATATCACTGAATAAATTCTGACAACTCACTTTATTATATCAAGTAAATAATTTCAGTCAAGTAAATAATTTTTTCCAACAAAATCTTCAACACAAATTTTAATTAACATATACTTTTAATAAAAACAACATCTTACTTAGAGAAACTTAACTGAGAAAAGTCAAAAGCAGTATGCAAAAAGCTGGTAAATTGCACTGCAAAAGAACTCTCAAAATTCTTCCAGCATGGAGTCTTATGACAGATACAGGTACTGTCAAACTAGGATTCATTGAGAGATGAAAGTTAGGAATTTTTCCCAAGCTCAGAGAAAAATCAGAGGTCTTTAATGCTTCCTACCCCTATAAATTTTATTTTTACTAACAAAAAATAAATTGTTCAGACTACTTTTTATTAATAAAGAAGCATTCTACATATTTCATTTCTTTAATGAAATTGCAAAAGAGGCCTGCTCCTACCCATGGCCTACATCAAGCTCTCAACACCCTTGGTCACATCAGTGTTGTGAATAGTGTAGCTGGATTGTTGGTTGTAAATATCTCTCTTATTTTAAGAATGCCACAATGACAAAGGACTCCACACCTTTCTTATGATAAACTGGGTTTAGATGAAATTGGCCAAAAATGAAATATATTATAGTTCAGAGGTGGGCAAGCAAGAGTTCAGTGGGAGCCGAAATGTAGGTTTTGCAAAATGCATGGGAGTCATAGTTCTGTACTGTCATGGTATATAGTAAAGTAAGGCAGGGAAGGATAGGGTGTCCCCCATCCAGGTTGAGAACTTTTCAAAGAATAGATTTGAAATGTCAATTTAATTTATTGGACCAACTTGGAAATAAATTACTAAATATTACATATATATATATATATATATAATTACATATTTTCACAAAATTGGGGAAATAAAATTGTGAAAAATAATAATAAAAAGCAGAAATTAACACTTTCAGCAAGAGCCGCATGTAACTCAAAAAGAGCTGCATTTGCCCATATCTGTTATAGTTTGAGATTTGATCAAAAATCCCAATGGGCAGACAGCTCATAAATGCACATCTAGGCTCTCAAAGTGTGTTATGCAGAAGATTCACCACTTGGGGAAAGCTGATAAAATGAGAAGATAATGAACCATAGAATATGTACTATTATATTTACTTTAATACATACACAAAAATATAAACACACTTAAAGATGAGAGGCAAGATGATGTGTCATGTTAAGCATTCTCTCCAAAGGGGTACTTGCTTAACATGACTAAACCTCCATCATGTCTACATCATTAATCCTGCTGAGAACAAATTCTAAATACAAATAATTCATGACACATTCTGATAATTTATGAAAACAGTTAGTTGTCAATTTTGGTTTAAAGTAATTACTTTAATCTGTTGTTTTCATGGTAACAGTCAAAAGCATGTACATTTTGAGTTTATAGCAGAAAAAGAATCATAAATTTTATTTAATTAAGGTTTTTAAGTTAGTTTTAAGGGAATACATTTATTTTAAAAACAAGGAGTTATTACATAATAGAAAAAAATACAGGTCTATTCATTAACTAATAAACAAATGATATGGTAAAGCTTTATTTAGTTTTAATTTCACTTGATATTCTTGGTAAAAATATAGGCTAATTAAGTATTTGTTAATCACTAAAACTTAAATTTACTAAGATTAAAAATTTTTTATTATTGCTCATATAATATATTATATTATTTTAGGATATTTAAAGCCAGAAATCACAGTGAAATATGTTTTAGTTGTGACAATATTTTTAATCAGTGGCCTTTCATTAAAGACTGAGGTAATATATTTTTAATAAACAGAACTTTAAAAGTTTTATTATATTTTTTTTACATTGGTATTTCTATTATCTGTATAGAACATTAATTTTTAAAATAGTTATGTTTTTTTTTCTAAATAATAATTAATACATAAGTATTGTTTGCAGTTTTATATGTAGAAGCCATAATTGCATCATGTATACAAAACAAAATATAATTTTTAAATCAAAATCTAAAAATGTAAATAGAATGATTAAATAAAAACTCATTCAATTTTACTTTTTGGGGGTGAGACTGGTGAAGGAAAGTGAAGTGGTAGCATTAATCATTTTTAAATGTTCATTAATCCAATTGTAGAAAGTCATATGTATAGCAAGAGGAGTGTTGCCAGGTAAAGCAACTGTCACACAGTTGGATAAGCAAACCAATCCATTGTCACTCTACAGCAGCGTTTCTCAACCTGGAGGTCGCGATCCCCAAGGGGGTTGTGGTGATATTAAAGGGAGGTCGCGAAACAATAATGAAATCATTTTATGAGAAAAAATCATTTATTATAAACTTATAAACATTTTACTTACAATAAGTACACATGTAAAGAAAAGAAATTAATGTGATGGTTGCATTTGTTTTTCATTAAAAATTTTCTCCATGCGTGGATCTATGGTTAGAAAGCGGACCACATAAAGCAAATTGTTTCGAGTGATAAAAGACTATTCCTGTATTTAATTTTTAGTGCTGTATTTAAAAAAATTTACATTTATAATTACAGTCAAAATTCAATTAGTAATAGTAAGGCTTACTGTTGTTATTCCTTTGGATGGGGGGTCGCAGAGCTAAGAAGGTTGAGAATTGCTGCTATATGCTATAGCATATAGCATATTTGGATATTTTGTACAATATTCTGTATTCTGATGTAAAATTTATAACATATCATGTTAAAAAAAGCAAACTGTCTTCATGCATTACAACAAAATCAAATTTGATTATTCAATCAAGCTCTCAAAAAACAAAAAATCCAGCAATGAAATTTACCTTTAAAAAATCCAGCAATGAAATTTACTAAATAATACTGTTTTCAACCAGTTTATACTGATCTTCTTCAGTCATGATAAAATAGAATGCGAATACAAAAATTGAAAAATAAATGATAATAAGAATTCTAAAACAAATAAATAAATAAATAAATAACCAAAATTGTAGTTGAGATTAATAAATAAATAAATATAGAAATAAAATAAACATTATTATTTAGTAAATTTCATTGCTGGATTTTTTAAAGATGTGTTTTTTTATTGTAATCTATTCAATCAAGCTCTTTTGTTAATGATGTTAAATTATAAACATCATTAAGTAATGAAGCTAAAAAAAGAGCTTGGTTGAATAATCAATTTTATTTTATTTCAGTATGAAATGACTTGCATATTAAAACAAAGCATACATTTTTTCAGGTATGTTTTCAAGCATAATAGCTACATAAAATATAGACAAAAACAATTAAAGGAAAAATATTAAATTAAAATATTTATTTAATAATAATGTATAACTATTGGGTTTGGATAAAATATTTATTCATTGAAGTACATTGCAATCCATTCTAACAATATTGAAAATGTTTAACAACTTACTAAACTTACTGAACAGTTTGCCTCAGTGTTTCTTGTTAGTAAGCAAATTTTTTAATTTACAGAGATACTATTTCTGTTACAAATAAAAGGAAAATAGAGATGCAAAATAATTAAAATAATTTTCAAAGTATTTTGGTACATTAAATTGAATGAATTTGTTAATTATGGAAGTGTTTGACAGAATTGAACAAACTAATAATTTTGATACTTTCCTTTTGCAACAAGTTCTGAAACTTTTCTGTCCTTTTTTACAGACAGAATTGATCACATTCTTTACACTTTAGCTTGTTTACAATGGAGTATTTGTGCAAAAATGAGCTTTAACCAATAAATTTGGCTTTAGTAATTACTATTATTATTAGTAATTATTGAAATGGCTTGTTGAAATGAGTAATGACTAGTGAATACAACAAATAAAAAATCCTGAACATAGCCAAAAATCCTTCTACACAATCCCCAACAATGTAAAAAAAAAGGATATATCCAGGAAATTTCAGAAATATATTTTATAATATATTAGAATTGCTATTTTAGTACACAAAAAATACAGGGTGTCAGGCTTACAGATTTATTAAAAGAAAAATTTATAACTTGCATTGTATTTAATAAAACAACTTTTGAATACAGCAGTAAGAACCAAACTACCATCTGGGAACTATATTCAGAAATTGTTTTATGTAAATTGCAAAGTGGGGAGGAGTCACATCTTATTGAGAAATGGTGCCAGGCGGAAGTTGAGGAGTAGCATTAATTGCAAAATAAGTTGTTCAAATAACTTGATCCTGTCATTGTGGCCTATCACCTGGTCCTATATTGCTATTCTGCACATGTGCTACTATCCACAAAGCTGAGGTATGGTATTTCTAAGAAATGGCCACAAGTGACAACATAGAATACACACTGACTTCAAGTCTTATACAATGCAAGTTATAAATTTTTCTTTTATTAAACCTATGAATCAGACACCCTGTATAAAACACATGAAAAACACTATTGAAATTATATAAGATCAAATAATAATATGTTACTTAGTTGCTTAGTTATAATAAATTACATTAATTAATTAATTACTTAAATTATAATTACATTGTAAATATAAATATTTAAATCATTTTATGTTAAGATAATATTTCAGAGATTGATTATTCAATAATTACAACAATGTTATTTTATTTTTTTAGGATTGGAAAAGAACAATTATGCAATATAACATTCATATATTTATTCAAAGTTTCACTCTGGTTTTGGTACCACTTCTTATTCAAATTCTTGTTATAATTTTAAAAGAAGTTGGGCTTAATAAAGGAATTGCTAGTGGGTTTTCAGTTGTTGGTTGTATGCCACCTCCGGTATCATCAGCAGTTATTCTCACAAAAGCTGCAGGAGGAAATGAGGTTATTATTTTGTTTAACAGTGAATAAGAAATATATATATTTTTAAATATTTACTATTTCTTTAAAATCATTCTCAAGGTATCATTCTTAAGTTGTACATACAAATTTAAAAATATAATAAACATATTTTTTCCAGGCTGTAGCAGTTTTCAACTCTGTTCTTGGTAGCTTCTTGGTAAGCAATAATTAATTAATTTGTATTTTATTTAAGTTAATATGTTTACTAATATAATAATATTTCTACATTTTATAGGGTATAATAGTAACCCCACTTTTGATATTGATAACAGTAAGTTTATTTGATTTCATAATTTTATATCTGTTATCTTTGCATTAAACTTAAGCCAACATAATCATCTATAACATCCCATAAAAATTATATCTGTTTCATAACTATTATAGAAAAAATTACTATATCATTTATGAGATATTTTCAATTAATTTTTCTACACTCAAACCTGTCTATAATGGAACCTGTATATAGTGAAAACCTGTCATTAACAGAAAATTTTTTCAGTCCCTTGAATTTTTTGCAAATATTAATATAAATTAACCTGTATATAGTGGAACATGTCTAATGCAAAAATGGAAAGGAAAATTGGACTGTATATAAAAATAAGATAACTTTTAGATATTATTAAATTAATGAATGAAAATTTAGCTATGAAGTCTATAATTTTCTTTGTTTTTCAATGAAATTTTGATAGTTTTCTAGTGATTCTTCTTGAAAATTTTGAGATTTTTATTGGCATTTTTGCTGCAAAGATTACTAAATAATAATTTCTTTTGATAGATTCTACAAAATATTAATTTTCATTTAGTGTATCAGAAAAGCCACTTTATAAACTTCATTTCCCTTCAGTTTCCAAGTTAGAAATTGTTTGATTTATTTTCTTATCTTAAACTAATTATTAATTTATTATTAATAATAATACAGTAGCGAGTCGTTAATCCGAATCGCCGGTTATCTGAACGATTTTCAGTCGGACTGTGTCGTACTGAATCGAACATTTTCGATACTAGATTTACTTCTAAAGTATAATTTTCATGTTTTTATATTCTTCAATATATTTATTTTGTTTGTACAAAATAAAGAAATAATTTTTAACGATACAATAGCCTCGATTATTATTATAAAAATTTTCGTTAGGTTTAAAATCGACGAAAATTCAACACGAAGCGACATGCAACGGAGAAAAATTTGAACATCGGATAGGTTAACATATTTTTTTGTACATAATCGGTTATCCGAATAAATCACTAATCCGAACAACCCCAGTCCCCAATTGATTCGGATTAACGACTCTCTACTGTAATTAAAATTTTTATAGATTTAGCAATAATTATTAACATAGAGGTATAGATATTCAAGAAAAATTATGTAATAATCCATTTGATTTTTTCGTGTAATTGCATAAGACTTTTAAACACAACTTTTTCATCTGTTTTTGCTTTTAAGTTCTTCACTTTATTTTATGAAAATTTAGATCAAAACAATGAAAAAACTAATTGGTTAAAACTAAATTTAACCAATTAGTTTTGCATTGTTTTTGTTTTGTTTTTTTCTTAGTGATCTTAATAGTCATTGCATTTTTTGCAATAGTTCTTCACTAGTCTCTGATTGTGCCAATTTTAACCATAGTGTTGAAACTATTGAAGAATTTTTGTCCTATTCTCAAACACATGACACAATCAGCAATTGCCAATTGTTTAATTGTTGATTAGTAAGTGCCATGTGTTTGAGAAAACAGCAAGTAAAAACATTCTATGGGTACTAGGTTCTACAGATTTTTTTTCTTCTGTGCATGATAGACATATTTTGGTGTTTTCAACATGCCCTTGAAGTTTAAAACATTTGCATTGCAGGAAAAACAGTTCTAAGTATGAATTGTAATATTTTTTTCTTCAACTTTTCTCTGTTTTCTCCATTAATAAAAACATGATCTTCTATAAAACAGAATCTACCAAAATGGAAAATTGTAACCAATATTACCACATTTTATCTTAGTTTTACTATATTCTGTCTTGACTACATTTTTTCTAATTGGTATTTTGATTTTTTATTTTTTTCTATTGTGCAAAGTCTGTACTATTGGAAAATTTTATCAGGCTATCATTATGTTAAAGATTGTATTTTGAAATTTTAAGCCATATCTACAGGTCATATTTTGCTTAAATTATAATATTGGGTTGTTTGGAAAGTAATGTCATTTTTTTACCAGCAGAGGAATTAGTCGTATTTTTACCCACCAATTTCATTTTAAACCATATTGTCATTATATATTTTGACAGCTGATATTTCAAGGCTTACCTGTAAAAAATTTTGTTTGATTCTGTGCAATTGTTTTTTTTTATGTCCCATCAAATATGGAAAATCGAAAGCAGCATTTTTGGCATAGTTTGCTTTTTTATTACCAAAAAAATAAAAATGCTGTTCAAGTAAGAAAAAAATTGTGTGACATGTAAGGAGATGTGTTTATAGAATGATAGAGCCAAAACTGGTTCACAAAATTTTGTTCTGGCAATTTTGATATTGAAGATGCACCATTTTCTGGAAGGCAGTTGAAGCTGATGAAAACGAAATAAAGGTATTGATTAAAGCAAACCACCAACTAACAACACGAGAAATCACTGAGATTAAATTTGTCGAATTGAACTGTTTATGATCATTTGAAATGACTTGGTTTTATTCCAAAGCTCAATATATGGGTTCACATGTTCTTAAAGAAAGAGATGCTCTCTTTGGTAGGATTTTAAAGGAATTTTTTTTTTTTTTTTTGAGCTTTTACCAGACAATTGCACAATTGATTTGAAAGTGTATTGCCATCAAATGGACAAACTGAGTGATATTATCAAACAGAAAAGGCCAGAATTGATCAACAGAAAAGGTGTAGTGTATCCATGATAATGCCAGATCTCACAAGTTTGGTAACTTGTCAGAAACTGTTACAGCTAGGATAGGATGCGCTACCACACCCACCATATTTGCCAGATCTGGCATTCTCGGATTATTATTTGTTCTGGTCTTTACAAAATTTTTTAAACTCTAAACCATTTACTTCAAATGAGGATGTCAAAAATCACTTGGATCAGTTTTTTGTAAGCAAAGATCAAAACTTTTATGAATGTGGAATCATGCTAGTACCAGAAAGATGGCAACAGGTATTGGACCAAAATGGTCCAATACATAATTCAATAAAATATTTATATATTACAAGAAAATTGTTTTTTTCCATGAGAAAAAATGAAATTACTTTTTGAACAACCCAACAGTAAAAGAAGAAATGTTACTTATATTTTTGATTTTTTTTCTTCAGAATCATTTTTTATAAATTTTGATACAAAAAATTAAATAGTATTTTACAAAAATTGTATTATACAACAATATTATTTTTTACAAAGTAATGCTGAATTTTTAAACTGAAATTTTATTTATTTTGTAGAAAAATAATGTTATTAAAAATAGCAGTTGTGTTTATTATAAGTTAATATTACATTTTAAATTTTTAGGTTGGTTCCTCCGCTTTGATACCTGTGAGATCAACAATTTCACAATTATTTTGGACCATAATATTTCCTTTGATTATTGGGCAAAGTTTACGTTATTGTTTTGTTGCTTGGATCAATAGAAACCAAGTCAAATTGAATACAGTTGGAAGGTTTGCTTACTTATAATAAATTGTAGTATAAATAAATTAATTCTATAATAATAATTGAAAATTTTAACTTGTTGATTATGAATTTATAAAATATATATACTTAAAGTATATTTTATAAGTGCATATATTTTAGTTTTATGAATATATACCATAATTTTGTGTGGATAATCTGCAGTAGCATATCCATATGCCTCTGAGTAGCCATTGGAAATAAGACATCAGTGTGGAGTTTAGAAGATATTGTCTCAGATATTTACATTTTTCCACATTTTATCATTATCATCAGTTTACTCTAGATGTAATTATAAAATAAATAAAATGGAACAAACAGAAGTAAAGTATTTGAAATGGATCTCCTAAACTATATCTGTTGAAAATATAAAATGTTGTTAAACATCCAAAATTTTATCATTTTGCTTCATTTTTATTTTATTTATTAAATAATAATAAATGTAGGAAATTCTTAAACACAGCAGATACATATGTGAATAGCACACACATGAAACAATTTTTTCTGTAGCTATGCCTTAAGTTTTGTTCAGCATAACATTAGACATCAGTATTATAATCCAAGTAGGATACACTCCATGAACTCATAATTAAAATTGGCATGTAATCAATCAGTTTGCATCATTGTATAAACCTAATCTACTTTCAAATTGACTTTTAGCCACACATAATCCAAGGATTAATTACTAAAATCATCAACAAACATCTTTGGCTGTTGAGACACATCTTGATATACACTGTTTTCAGCTTAATGCATAGGCCATTTTTAGGTGCCATGTTTTTGAACATTAGTTATAAACTGTTCCAAAATACAGGGTCTTTATAATTAAAATTTCACTTTGAAATTGCTAAAAAAGGAAAACTACTGGACAAAATGTTATCAAACTTGATAATAGCTTACTGGAAGTTATGGGATTTTATTTCCCCCCAAAAATAGTTCAAAAACTCATAGATCTTGGTACATAACGATTTTATGTATGGATTAAATGTGATAAGGACCCATTCTTCATCAATCACATTTAATCCATACAATAAAATCGTTATGCATCGAGATCACCAAGAAACGCTGTGTTCAGATCAAGTTCAGGAGGTGTCTGACCATCTTTGACATCCTCTGCAATGGGAAGGACCCTCTAACCAAAACAGACTCCCCGGAGTATACAGTATTCCCTTTAGGGACAACAGATTTGATAGGGACCTCGTTTACATTGGCTTGACTAAACACTCCATGGGAGTCAGAGTACAGGAGCACCTCATGGACATACAACATGCAAGAAATACCACTGCCCTTGCCATATATGCCAGGGATCCAGACATTGTGGTGGCCTTTAACCAGGCAAAGCTCATCCTCACTTTGCTCTGCACAGAACACCCAAGATGGTTGGAGGCAGTTCACATATATAAATCTAGCCTTATTGCCACTTGCATCAATTATAAAGAGAGGAGGTGGTTTTGTCGGTAGCCTGGTAGGCCATGATTGACATCAATCTTTAAATGTCAAGATCTGCTAGCCATATGAATGCGCAACGTGACAAATATTTCTCAATTGTCGGATTTGAACAATTCTTCAAATTTTCGTAATCCAAAGGTTTTATGTTCCATCAGAAATTCCATTTAACACCTGAAGAAGAACTCGGGAGTTCAAAAAACGTTAATGGTGAACTTTCTCTTTTGTTTTTCATTGCACACTGGTCATTGGTTTATAGTGTTTTTTTTAATACCTTTTTAATACATAGATTTTATATTTTCATTTTAGGGTAATTTTTTTAGAACATATCATACATGTATGATATTATTCATTATTAACTAAGCATATTTTTGAATTTGTGTTGATAGTTTCCACTTTTTTTTAATTTTTTTAGGTTTAGATAGTGATTCAGCCTCATTTATAATTTGAGACTTGAATCATATTTTGAAATATCTAATGTTTTCTAACAATTTCCTTTAATTTACTGTTTTGCACCTTCAGAACATGGTGCAAAACCTAGCAAAGTAGGAAAATTGTTGGATGACATTAATCTTCATTCCTTTAATCATTCAGCCTTCATTTTAATTATCCATTTGTCCATTTTTAAAAATTTATTAAGAATCAATGCATTAATAAAAATCTAATACTTCTGAATTAATCTAACCTATTTCTTTGATATAAATATGTCATCATTTATAAAAAAAATAATTAGTACAACTTTTACAAAACTGTAGCATATTTTGCAAAACATCATTTCATTTGATTGAGTTTGCTTTATATACAACTTTTTCATTTTTGCATCTCAGTGCTACCATTTGTATCTGATGACATCTGATCTTTCAAAGTTTCATTAACTGATTCAAAGACTGATTAGAATAGTGGAGAATTCTGTAGATTGTCTGAGATACATTGGGTAGCAGATCAAATGAAATGACAATTCAGTAATGCAATTGAAAAGATAAAATAGAGAAATAATTATTTAACGGTGAGATAATTTTATCAAATGCTTGCCATGGAAAACAGTTTTCTATATTGTATTACTGAAACTTCTTACAGACAAAAGACATGATATTTATAAGAAATGTTGTGAGTTTGGTGAATTTTACCATTTGTATCATGAAATAAAAGATAATTCAACCTTTCTTCTTCTTTGGAAGCATGAGCAGTAGAAATGGCAATCAAACTTGTTTGGCAGCTGCTTCCTGCACACACGTGGAGAAGCGTCAACTGGTGGTTGCTACAAGCTAAATGTGGTTACTCCAGATATGCACATTCTCTTGTATCAATTTGTCTGCTTTATATTGCAGCACATTCATACCCACAGTTGCTGGATGCTGCCACATAGGAATATCCTAAGAGTGATAATGGTGAATAGACTACACACTTACTATTAGAGTGCATTGTCTATAGCTTTTTTCATCTTACAGCTGTGAGTTTATTAGAGGCTGCTTACTATTAGAATAAATATGGTATTATTGAATATCTAGTATAACATTTTCAACATATTTCTGTTATTAATTTATTATAAATTTATAACTTATTTATTAATTGTAAAGTTTACATCTATGACTAATTCATATATTTATAATATAAACCTTTGAAAACTTTGTATTTTAGTTGCATGCTCCTTTTGATAATTTATACCACATTTTGTGATATGTTTATTCAAGAAGAAACTGAAATAAAATTCTCTACATTTGTAATTACTGGTGTAATTGGTAAGTAGGAATTAAATATTTGAAATGTATCACTCATTTATTTAAAAAAGTTAAAATGAGAACTATATTTACTTTTATTTTAATATTTTCTTGAATTCAGTTATAATTTATTTAGTGCTTAATTTTTAATAGTTTTAATATAATTTTTTTTATTTATTAGATATGTTCATTTTTAGAACTGATAAAAAAAATTTAAATTATAAGAAATCACTATAAACTCTTAACAACATAAGATTTGAAATTACTATGAGATATCAAAATAATAATTAAAATTATAAATTACAATGTACACAAAATATTATCTAAAATTTACAGTAATTCTTCTTCAAGCAAGTCTCATGTATCTTGTATTAAACATATCTTCTATGGTGAATGACTGCAGTCCTTCAGAAACAATTGCTATTTTGTTTTGTGCAACTCATAAGTCTTTAACTTTAGGTATGAACTTTTAAATGTGTCTATATATAATATATATATATATATATATATATACACACTGCTATCCTATTTTGAGTTTAACATAAAGTAAGAATTAATTAGAATATAAAATCCAATAATGAATAATAAAATTATTGCAGGAATTCCTATATTAAAAGTTCTCTATAATGAAGATCCACAATTGGCAGAAATAAGTTTCCCTCTGCTGATATATCATCCTACACAGATACTTTTTGGAAGCTTGTTGATTCCAAGACTTAGAAAATGGATTAAACTTGAATGGTATTCCAAAAGACCTATTAAAGTTTAAAAATGATTGTTCTCAAAATATATTTTATATCATTTTTTTCTATAGGTATAAAATGCAAGATGTTTAAAAATTGAAAAAATTTACAGATATAATTGACATCTTCATCTCAAATAACATTCATCAGAAAAATTAATTGTGATAAAATACTTTAAAAAAATTTGTTTATATAAGAAGAGAAAAAAAATATTTTTAAAAATATATATAATATTTCAGAATTAATGACTTAAAAATAACACATATTTCATAAAATATAAGATATATTTGAAGGGAACATTTTTTGATAATCTTATCAAATTCCAAATGATTTTTATATGAAATTAGATGGAGAAAATGCAATTTTGGTATGTGCCAAAATGATAAAGATGTATCATTTTAACTTAAATTACTGTTGAAAAGCCAATTCAATCTAAAAATTTTTTGGATTCTGGTTTTTTAAGTCTAAGAAAGATTTGGATTGATAGACTTAAAAAAATCAGAATCCAATAAATTTGTCAAAATTATTTACAGATTTAATTTTTTCATTTATTGATCCGGTACTACTATTATTCTGAGTAGCTGGATGATGCCTGTTCTGAAGACAGGAATAAGATTTGCAGATATTATTAATAAATTAATAATTTAGATCAAAGTTAGAATATACCATATTTATTAAAAAATAGATAATAGTTTATAATAATGAATTAGTATACATATTTTTGTTATTTATATCATAGTTTTGATAGATATGTTTCATTTCAACAGTGAAGCAAACTGCTTTGTTTTTGTTATTTCATCTATAATTATCCACAAAAGTTTGCTAATGATATATGTTAGTGATAGTTTTACATTTACATTTAGTTAATTAAATTATTTCTTATCTAAGTAACTTTTCATCTTTTTTTTATGTTGAAGTTTTTGACCAAATGATATTTGTTTCTTGAAAAAAAATTGATAATCTAGTCTGTGATATCACCCCATCAAAAATTATTATTATTATTATTTACTTATATTTACAGTTTTTAAATAAAACTATTTTGGGTCCATATATATTTATCTGTCAAAAAAATTTTATTGAAAAACTAGAATAACTTGGACAAAGCACAAGTTAACAATACAACCTAAATTATTTATAAAACATTCCAATATCATCTATTCCAAGATTTTAATGAATAAAAGTTGAATTTTGGTTGACGATACGTGTTTAATCTGATTTAATTTTTGTTGAACTTTAATTTAGATTTGCTTTCATCTGTCTTTACTTCAGTTATCACATTATTAAAAATATCTTAATATCTTATTAAAAACATCACATTATTAAAAATATTGCTTTCTATAGGCACACTGTGTCTCTGTTTGGATTAAAATATACTATGTAGTTTTTTTCAATGATTGACAGCAATGAGATGACCAAATGATATCATTAGATTAACTTTTGAGGTAATTTGAAAACTTGTTGCTTGAAAATATCATTTGATTATTACAGTAGAGTCCCACAAACTCGACTTAAAGTGGACTGAGAAGGTGACAAGTTACTGAAAATGACAAGTTTTATGGCATAGTGATTATTCTAGTCTAAATAGTGGAAGTTTCATAAAGGTATTATATGTGCAAAATCACATATGTATTAACTATGTACGAATAGAGACTATTTCTGTTTGTAGTTAAATTTTAATGAAAAAAAAACTATTGGCTATTCAGTGGAATTGATGCTATTATCAAGTGTTGCTGATGAAGAACAATAACTTACTTGATTCTAGTATTAAGTTATAGAAGTAAAAATTAGATTGCATTTTTTTTTTCTGAATGATGCATTGAGTTTTATGAAATGTCGAGTTATAGAAAGTCAAGTTTCCAGGACTCTACTGTATAATAATTCAGGATTAGTTGTCTATATTTAAATATTGAGAGTATTATGAAACATAAATGAAATTTTGCTTTAATATTCGAGATTAGATTATTTCATCTTGTATGTGTTTTAATGTAAATTTACATATTCCAATATTGTGAAGATTTATTTATCTTTTATAATTATTTTTTTTCTGACAGTTTCTATAATTTCTTCTATAAAATCTCATTTATTTGTGGTGATATTTTCATATTTTTTTTTAATTCTAAAACAAAGATTGTCTAATTAATTAACACTGGTTTTTAATTTGAATAAGAAAACTATTGTGCTTTGGCATATACAATATTAATATAATTGTAATTATTATGTATCAATATTGGACCTATTTAAAAAATATTATTTACATACTAGCTTTAAAACATTTGTACAGACAGGTATTTAATATTGAATATTACTTTAATGGTGTCTTATTATAAATATGATATTGAAAACATTATATAAAACACTTTAAAAATTGAAATCATTAGCCTTAAAATAATGCACCATACATATAGATATAATTATTTCTCAATTTTGAACTATTGAGAATTTTTTGTATATATATATAAATTTTATTCTTATAAAAAGAATATCCAGACATATTTTATAAGTATCGCAATTAAAAAAAATGATTTTATTTTAATTACTATTTTAAAATTTCATATAAAAATACTATTTATATAGTACTTTGTACAATGATTTCTGGAAGTGTAGTAATTTTATAATAATAGATACTAAGAAATGATTTAAAACATTTCATTGTATTTCATCTCATGCAGGGATTTACATGACAAAGTTTTCCTCTGCAAAATTTTATTTTTCTATAATCATTTATATTTTCAACTGTTGTATAAAATTTAAACTATATTTCATAGACCATCAGTAGACATTGATGGAAAATTTCTTTAAAAATAAAATTTTTATATAAAATAAAAATACTGTATGTAGAAACATATATTTATAAGATATTTCATACAGTCATTAGCAAGGTTGAAGCCGAAGTTTTAAATGCGAAAATGTGTACGTCGGACGTTCAGCGCCGCTTTCCCCATAAGCCTAGAAGTTTGACAATGGCATTTGGAATGTTGAGCACGATTCCACTGACTTTCCAAACACCATTGTCAAACTTCTAGGCTTACAGGAAAGCGGTGCTGAACATCCAATGTACATGTTTTCGCGTTTAAAACTTCAGCCTCAACCTTGCTATTATGATGGCAACAAACATCATACAATATGAATAATTTTATATGTATGTTGTACAGTATATACATTTGTGATAATTATATAAAATAACTAAAAATATTTGTTATAAAAAATTTATTTCTTAAAAAAACAACAGTTTGTGGCTTTTAAAAGAAACTGTTTACCAAATAGTTCAAAAATAATGGAAACCAAAGCACAATGATTCAGCATTGAAAAGTATTAGATGTCGTAAGGACATTTTCATATTTGATCCTGTTAGTTATGAAATAACTATTGAATGTTTGAGGGAGTCACATGTTGCAAATAGCTATGTGATGATATATGTTTACATGATTATCTGATAATTAATGATTCTCTAATTGAAAAAAAAAAATATATTAAATATTGATTCAAGGATTTGTTTTCAATACTAACTAAATCTTCTTTTATTTTGACTAGTCATTTTTTATGTATGATGCCATTAAATTTTCAGTGCCTTTTGAAGTGCATTCATAAAACAAAGAAGTTATAGAAAAACAGTGCTTATTATTCATCATATCAGTCCAAAATTATTATTTTTTTAAAATATAATTGCCTTCTTTATCAGTTGACGACTGCCATTAAAAATTATCATCAAATATTTTGATGGAATTTATATTCAGTGAGACAGATAAGTTTCCCCAACAAGTATGGGATTTTTTTTTTTATAGACAATAAAAATATTTTATTGTATGAATTTTCTTTTAACAAATAAAATACTCTTTGAAAGGCTTTATTTAAGAATTGCCACACTTAAAAAAATGATTTTAAGAAAGTGACACATTTTAGCACTCACGTCAATTTCTGCTTTATTTGACCCCAACAAAGAAGAAATTGATGTGATCTTTGTTTATCAAGAATTTTAGATTAATATTGGATGTTCTAGAACTTTCAAGTCTATGCTCGTCAGGAACAAATGGAATATAAATGAATACTGAACTAGGGTAATGCAATAATATATCATCATAGAATAACAAAGAAACTTTGCTTAAATGAATAGAAATCCATTGCAACAAAAGTGATTTTTAAAAATTTCCAAATAAAACAAAACCAAGTAGTCTAATTTTAAGAGATTTATAGGACATTCTAATTGAATTAATAGGATTATTTTAGTCTTTTCAATTTTTGAAGTAAACCATACCTAAGGGTTTTTGAATATATGACATTTATAATGTTTTGTTTCAGTCTTTGAAAGAATTTGTCTGGATTTATGAATCTAAAACAGTTTCCTTTGTACTTTTTTACAACTTTTCTGAAGTTTTCTTAGATACTAAGATTTTTTGGTAGTACAGTGGTGCCTCATATAACGTACTTAATCCGTTTCAGGTGCACTTCTGTTAAGTGAAAAGTCCTTTATACAAAACGCATTTTCCCATAGAAATACAGGTTAAAACATCTAATTCGTTCTGCAGCATGAAATAACTGTACTGTACCATTAAAAAAATGAAAATGGAGCAGTCACCAATTATGCTGGGTAGTCAGATGTTGTGAGGAGGTGGTGAAGGAACACTTTCTTCACACATTCATACAGACACACACTTTTTACACATTGCAGCAGGTCTCTTTTTATTGCTTTTTAATCGGAGTCAGATTCAGGAGAGGCTACCGGGGCTTGCTGGGTCAACTCCTCTTGTTCCATCCTTCGTTTTTTGGCAGCTGGCTTTTTGAAAAACATGTCCAAGGTGGTCTGTTTCCCTCTCTTCTTTAACACCTGTTTTCCAAAATAGAATTCTTGGCTTCCAGGAAGCCAAGAAGGGGAAAACATCTAAAAATAGTAGATTGTCAATGGCAACAGCAAAAGAGTGGAAAAATCATTCACACTTGATCACCTCACATAACGGCCAAACAGAAAGTCCGTTGTTCACAGCCAGTCTGTTGCTTGAGTCACGTAACGGCCAAACAGAAAGTCCGTTATTCGAGGCACCACTGTATTAATAATAGTTCCAGTTAGTTCTTGTGTACAGAATTATTATTCAAATACATTATTCAATTTTATTTTCAGTACAATTTAAAATAGCCATCAAATTTATTCTAATTTTGTAATGGCTCAAATAACGGTGTTTAAAAATAGAAAATTCACAATTACTGTTTAAATTACTTTGTTTCTTTAATTAATGAAAATATCTTTCTTAAATTTTCCTTGCTTTTCTAATCCTATGTAATTTGATTTTATGTATGAAGATATTGATTTAAAGACAGGAGTGGATGAAGGTGTTATGTTACAATTATTGTATTTTATCCAGATTTTGATAATTGAGTCTTTACTAACAAAATATACATCCTGTAATACACTATTTCATGGAGATGTTTACACAGAAACATAAAACCTTCAACCATAATTTACTGAAAACTTTTTTGTAGCATAACATTTTTATTCACTTGTCTTATATATTTTCCTGTTAAAGAAAATCAAAGTACCAACTTCCATGATATTAAAAAGACAACTTTAAATAAAATTATAACTTTTAAACTTAGTGGAAACTAATTTGTTAAAACAGTTTTTGTAACTAGAATTTTCATGAACTATATATAACATTATAATTTGTTTTTCATGTCTACGTACAATTTTTGTTTGATATTCTAAATCCTATTTATATAAAACTTTATTGCATATAAAATAGCAATAAAATTAAACTGCTTTTGTATGCTATTTCGTCTTAAAAATATAATATTAGGAACTAATACTTCTGTTCAAATACAAGATCTTACAGGAAACTTTTCATAGTATAAGCAATAAATAGTATATTTTAACAACTTTATGCACTAATTTTAAAGATATTAAGATATCAATGGTAAATTGCAAATAATATGCATTTGTAGTTGCATCTACAATCTTCAAGTGCAGTAGTTTTGTGTGAAAGTTCTCTCTAACCAGCACTATTTACTTGAATGAAAAGCATCAAAGTGTGTTTCATTTGAAAATTGTATTAATTTAAAATTGATTTATGTTTAATAAAATATTTCTAAGATTCAAATTGTGTTTAGTATTTGTAAGTTATAAATTATGCTAAAGTAAATAATATTTCTTCTTACCTTATCACATTGAAATTGTGTCGATTTTTGAATTACCGACGAAGCTATTATATGGAAAAATAATTGAAAATCTTCGCTTTTCCTGATGATGGAAAATATAGTTTTATTTTAACCGAAATTTTCAAGTAAAACTAACAGTTTCATTTGTTTTATATTTTTAAAAATTTAGAAAATAAAATTCCTATTTAAGCACAGCCGAATTTCTCTTCTTGGTGCAATTAATTATCAATGATTAATATCTTTTGTTTTCAACAAATATTTCAATCAATTATGAAGAGGACCTGAAGAATTTCCTTTTATCCGACAATTTTGAAAAAGCTAATAAAAATGTTTAAATTTATTTTTAAAAAGGCCTTCATACAAAATGTGCGTAAACATCAACAGGAATTTAATTCCCATGACGATAACTCACAGAATATTGGAACTTACGATGGCGTTGATCATTTGTATAATACAACAGAATAAGATGCATGGGTAAACTGGAATAAGATGGTAAAAAAATACATTAAGTGTGGTATTTACAATTAAAATTGATTTTCTAGTGAACAAAGACACTTGCTGCTAATTGACAAGAAATGTTGATTGATAAATTATTAGGCTTGAAAGAGTTTGAAAAAATTAGACCTATAAATTCCCACTGTCGTTCGTCCGTTGTCTGTCCTTCCTTAATTTTGAGAACATTATTAGATCGACGAAAGTCGAGACCAGGATTGTGTTCAGTAACGCAGAATGCTAAGTAAGAAAGTAGCTCCGTTTTCCTTGTTCATTATGAAGTGTTCCGAGTATCTTTTGAATGGTGTGCCGAATTAGTAAGTTAGACTGATCATGGGTAAAAATGGCGAATGAGATAATTATAATGATCATAAAATCATTATAAAAAATATGAGTATATTTAGTCCAGCAACAGCACTCATCTTGCAAATTGCACAAAATAAAAACAGTGACGTAAAGAGGAAAAGTATGACGTACAGGGTCAAGAAACTACTAATTTGAGATCAAGAGCATATATTTTAATTAAAAATATGATTAAAAAATTGCAGCCCGCATTGTGACAATGTCACGATTGTTTTTACTCATTGGTGCTTAAAATTTAAATGGAGTAGAATAAAAAAGTTTCATCTTGAAAGATTATTTTTCACTAAAGCTTTTGAGTGTTGAGATATATATATACACACCATATACTATGGTGATGAAAATGCATGAATTTAGTAAATAGAAACTGATTAAAATATAAACTATCCTGAATTTTACAAATTCGGTATCTGTATCAGATGGACATATTCAAATCATATTTGTTTTGATCTGAACGAAAGCTTAAATTTGTTAGTGCAAAACAAATAAGACATTTCAATTTAAAATCTTTAATGGTAAAAATTCTAAATATGTTTCTAAATAAATACTCAGCAATAAATAAATGTAGGTAAAATATGCATAATTTTTCATCTTTCAACTATTCTCTAATCATCATCATAGCAAAAATTATTTTTAAATAATACATTGCATGAATACTAAAAGACAACTTTTCTTAAAAGAAAGAAAAAGAAAATTTTTAAAATATATAAATGTGCTTAAAACATTCCAAAACAACATTATTTATATTATTTATTTTAATTTCCTCCCATCTTTACATTTAAGAAAATTCAGTATTTCCACTTAAAATTTTAACACTATTTTGAAACAACAATCTTATATAACAAACATATTATTAAATCTTTATTAAATAACAATTTTCACATCTCCTAATTGCAGTGAAAATAGTTTACATTTAGAACATAATCAGATCTTCAAGCATTGGATAAATAAGCAACTCCAGGTAATGTTTTACCTAAAATTTTAAAAAATCTTTTTAAATACTGGAATAAATTATTGTTATATATGTTAACCAAATATATCTTAGTCTAAGTTTAGATTCATTTGCATTCCTTAAGATCTTTGAAATTTATAGGAAATTAGTAAAAATATTATTTAATAAAAATATACTATTTTAAACACATCTTCACAGTAATTATTCCAAAAATTTCTAAAGCAATACAGAAATTTGTTTGAATTTTGTTTTTTAAACACAGAAATATATTAGATTTTTACAACTTAGATGAAAATGATGTTATTCAACAATTTATTAACAATATACAGTCAAACCTGTTTTTATGCGCTCTTTTTATGTGCGATTTTTTTAATGCGAATTTTTAATTTGTGCGGTATAGTTGGCGACTAGTCTCGTGCGATTCGTCATGTCTTACGTTGACTTATTATAGCTAAATAAACTTATTATAGCATAAATGCACTTATTATAGTAATATTGTTGCATGAATATGCGAAAAATGAAATAATTTACTTTTTAAGTCAACAAAACACCACCTGGACAAAAATATGTAAAACAGACGATAGACCAGACGATGCAGTCAAGTGCTGACATCTGTTGTCAATAAATTCTATTTCGTACGGTTTTGAGTTATTTTCTATGTGAGACTTTTTTTATGCGGTCCCTGTTGACCGCATAAAAAAAATATTTTTTAATTGTGTCGCGAAAACTATTATTTACAGCCATTCGTGAAGTTTCGTGAGATTTTTTTTAATGCATTTTTTTTTAATGCGGTCTCTATCCCCCCCATAAAAACAGGTTTGACTGTAATTTGATTCAATAGTTACACTTTGAAATATTTTATGTACAATGTACATTGAGGTGAACAGAATTAAAATGATTTAAAATATATTTTTAGCTGCTGATAAAAATTATAGCAAATAATTTTTCTAACAAAAATTGCATAAGCAAGATGTGACAATTTAATGAAGTTTATTAACCAATTGTTTAGGCATCCATTTTATATTAAGTAACATTCCTATAAAATTTAATTATTAAATAACTTTTGAGCCAGAACACAAAGTGAAATAAATCTTTGCATAATGTTTTCTAAACAGTAATTGTATGAACAAAACAATTTCAGCAATCTCTTAGATGGCCTGATTATTACAATACTTGCGCTTCCTTATAGGGTAGAGAGTTGAAGTTGTAGAATCAATTGCTTGTTCAATGAAAAATGTCAGAGAAAATTATTTTGATTTCAAAAATATCCAAATTGTTTGAGTTGATTATAGCATTTATTGTGTTACTGGTGGATGGTATCTATGTTGACACCGGATATCTTGTGCTCTGATATTTAAGAATTTCCTGTTTATATGACATAAATTTAGTATAGCTGCTTTCTATAATGTGATATATGTGCTGTTATTAAGATCTAGAATTTCTAAACTTGTGTAATGTATGTGGTATGATGGCTGTGCAAGAAAGGACTGCAGATAAGATAATTATTATGCTTTCTTTTATGGATGAATTCTAAATATTTACAAATTTTTGTTTTTAAAAATAAATTTGAAGATAAAATCTGTTTAAAAAGGACCACCATTTATTGACTTTCAGATTTTATATTCAAATTTATTTTTAAAAATAATTGTCGTCCCAACAGAATTCTACAATTTTTATTTTGTTTGTCAATGATGATCAATGAATGTGATTCCTGGTCTATTGTAATGGATTGTTTTGTCAGTGATTTACAATTTGGTCAAAGTATATTTTGCCTATAATGTTTTATAAAACTATCTACAGTAGCATCTGAATGTTAAGTACCCATTTTTGTACTCTGGTATACCCAGATATTGGGTACATACTATTAACCAGGTAATCAGGTATCCTTTTAGAAGATTACATTGTACAGTATGAAAAATAAATAGAGAAATTTTAAAAAATGATTAAATTTTAGAGAATGTTTACTAATCTATTTGAATTGAATATTCTTTAACAAAAATAAATAGTTAAAATGGTTTAGCCTTTTCTAATTAAAAAAGTTGTTTGTAAAATTGATCTTTTAAAACTTGAAAACAATAATTTGTTAGAAAGAATATTCAATTAAAAACAATTAGTAAATATTTGTATTAACAAATGTTTATTAATGTTTCAAATATATATTTATATTTTCTATTATATTACAAACATTAATAAACTTTAACTATTAAAAACATAATTTGTCAAATTAAAATAAGATACTTCATTAAAAATAAATTATCCTGTTATTAAATTACAACTGTAAAACCATTCAACTTTGAAAAAAAGGAAAAAAGTTATTTATCAATCCTTAATAAATCCTATAATCTACTACAAAAATATAAATGTATTAAAGTTATCTTAAAACTTAAATTTATGAAATTTATTAAGTTATTCCTTCCATTTTATCATAACAAAATTAATTTCTGATTATCAAAAATATCACTAAAATTAAAAATGAAGATATGAATATCAAGATATGAATGTATTGAGTTGAGTCATAAATATCTTTGATTTATAAGTTCAGTTTACAGCTAGTAAATAACTGTCAAATACTTGCAAGATGATGTGGCCCTTCAACTGAGTTTTATTAGTGACTATTAGCAAATAGTCTATAAATGTAAATTTTAACACTAAAGTGTCAATAATGTAATAAAATATTGTTTTTGAATTCATTTGGACATTAAAATAAAACATTTGAAAGTGCACATATGCCATATCATATTGTGGGAGTTTAATAACAGAAAAGATTTGCAATGTCTATGGCAGTGGAGTAATTTCAGACAGCACAGTTTGAAAGTGGTTTACAAAATTTCATTCTAGTGATTTGTCCTTAAAAGATTTTAAAGGTCCTGATTGAGCAGAATCCATGGCAAACAAGGGAGAAGCTGCAAACATCCCAATCACCATCAATTGTCACTTCCAAAAACTAGGAAAAGTTGGGAGTTTGATGGGAGTTTGGGTTCTGCATAACCTCAGTGCACAGAATAAGGCTGACAGAAGGTGAATAGCTGCTACTTTGTTTTCTTGGCATAAAGAGGAACCTTTTTTGACTAAAATTGTTACAGATAATGTGGAATCACATATAAAAATGTCATTCGAAAAAGACAATGGTTTGACAAAGATGATTGGGATCATCAAGGACTTATCTATTTCGAGTTGTTGCAATGCAATGAAACTGTTAATGTAAATGTATACATTCAACAATTAGAGCAGCTTTGGCTAAAACTTCAAGAAAAGTATCCTGCACTTGTTAACAAAAAAAAAAAATCACCTTATTGCATGACAATGCCAGGCCCCACACAAAAAAAATTTTTGGATTTTTAACTACAGATTTTCATCTTTTCCAGGCACTACAGAATGCTTTACAGGGGCAACACTTCCAAAATGATGACCAGGTTCAGAAATTCATCCAGGAATTTTTTGATTCAAAACTACCAGAATTTTATGCAAAAGGAATTGATAGGCTCAAAAAATGGCAAGAAGTCATCTGACCAATAATGACTGTGAATATTAAAAGTCTATTATTGTACATTTTATTGGTAAACAAATTTCAGTTTAGAAAACCAAACTTATTTATGACTCAACCCAATATATTTTATTTTCTGTTTCTTTGTCCTTTTATTTTGAGTAAATTTCAAAAAATGAAGCAAATACTAAGTCTATACTTTTCATATTTTGAAGTTCTGACCAATTTTTTTGTTGCAGTCTGCCTAATGGAAAAAAACCCCAATTAGCTGTCATTTTCTAGCTTAAAGTAGTTGATATCCAGGATAAAATACAGGAAACTCCTCCATGAATTTTCATGGGTGATCTGTCCAATCCCTTACCACCTGGCCACCCTCATTGTGAGTCTGATCAGATCCACAATGGATATGGAAAAAACACCCTTTTGGTGAATAGGATTTTTAACACTTACAATAAAAAAAAAATTAGCTTTATTTTATTAACATTTATCTCAAATCATATGTAAAATATAGATTTTAAACTAATACGTTCTCTTTTCAATAATTTATGATTTTCATTTACAAATTATATTTGTGATACTAATACATTCCATTGTTATTTGCAGTAATCTGTCTATAACTGTTTCATTTGATTAACATATGATAATTAGTTAGTATTAGTCTATTGTGACTACAATCTATTAATAGGACTTGCAATCGGATTTAACTTGCAGATCTATTGGTTCAAAAGAATTATTTTAAGTATTCTTTTGAACCAATAGATTGAATCAATCTCTCTGATTTCATCTGCAAGTTAAATCAGTTTATAATCTAATAATAAGACTTTTTATTAATATCAGTGTGACTAATAACATTTGATAAAATGAAGCAACACAATAACTTTGCATCTGGTTCATGTAAGTCAAATGTATGATTACTTGTAACAATTCACTTGGTTTTAATACAACATTAAATTATTTGAAAATTGACAAAAATTTTAATTTGCTAAAAATCTGTTTGAAAGTATCAGTTCAGAGTACAATCATCTGTATCTACTTCACTGTAATGACTATACCTTCAAATTGAATAATTATCAGCAGCAGGCCAGAAGTAACACTTCTGCATGTTTTTGTAATTATTATTAACTTGGTTTGTAAATATTTAAAAAAAACTTTACATCATTTAAAAATATTTACATAGTGTCTAATTTGATATTTTCAAGTAAAATATCTTTTAATAAAAAGATCAGCAACAAGTGTAGATAATTATGTTATAAATAGAAATTAACATGATATGATGATTTTATGTTTTTTTACTTTGATCATTGAAATTAATATCTTAAAATTACTCAAATATAAAATTTTATAAATTATCTATTACTTACCTTCTAGTAGTTCTAAACTAGCACCACCACCAGTGCTAACATGACTAACTTTATCCTCTGTCTTCCATTTTGCACAACATGTTGCAGTGTCACCTCCACCTAAAAGTTTTAATCATAGTATATGTTTTAAACAACTTGATATTAATCATATAATCAAAACATAATGTATTAAAAAATGCAACTATTAAATGAAAACTCAAAATGATCTTTAGGAAACATCCAATATTCTGCCAGCTCACTTAATGTTTCTCTAAAGCTTTGAACAAATTTGTATTATTTACTTGATGACATTAAAAATATATAACTTCCTATGGATATATCTTGAAGAATGTCTGATAATAATTTAATATAAATAGCCATATACATTTCCCTTAGAGAATCTGCCTTGGATTGGTCAAATTGAACAACTGATAATTCAAAATACTTATATTCACATATGAAGTACAGTCAAACCTGTTTTTATGCGGTGGATAGGGACCGCATAAAAAAAATCGCATTAAAAAAACGCACGAAACTTTACGAGTGGCTATAAAAAATAGTTTTCGCAACACAATTTAAAAAATATTTTTTTTTTATGCGGTCAATAGGGACCGCATAAAAAAAAGTCTCACATAGAAAATAACTCAAAACCGTACGAAATAGAATTTATTGACAACAGATGTCAGCACTTGACTGCATCGTCTCCTCTATTGTCTGTTTTACATATTTTTGACCAGGTGGTGTTTTGTTGACTTAAAAAATAAATTATTTCATTTTTCGCATATTCATGCAATAATATTGCTATAATAAGTCAACGTGAGACATGACAAATCGCACGAGACTAGTCGCCAACTATACCGCACAAAAAAACCGCACAAATAAAAAATCGCATAAAAAAATCACACAAAAAAAGACCGCATAAAAGCAGGTTTGACTGTATTTTATTTAGCTTTCTATTTCTTTCTTGCCAAATATTTTGGCAAGAAAATTTCAGAATTTAAAAAACTAATAATTAAATACATCATCTAGCAGTCCTAGATTCAAATGGAAAGAGAAAATTCAGAATTCCTGATTGATTCAGTCCAAAAACATAACTAAAAATTTAGAGGTACAAAATAATGAGAATTTTTAAAATCAATACTAAAGAAACCAAAACTAAAATATTTTAAATACAAACAAACTATTGAATTTTGACTAAAAAGAAATCTCTATCGTGTAACTGATTATATTAATCAGTTACACGATAGAGATTTGGATTATATGGATTATATTAATCTCTATCATGTAACTGATTAATATAGATATTAATATAATCCATAGCAATTTTCCCAACACCCATTAATATTTGGGGGAAAAAAAATCATTCATTTTTATTTTTCAATATCATCATCAATTACTACTGTATTTTTTCTAAAGATGAGTTAAGAAAATGGGCTAATGTGATATCTGTTAAAATTTTGACAATCTTCTGCAACAACAATTGATTATAGATGAGTTTAATTCAAAACTGGCAATCAAAATCACTACAGTGCATGTCAAGGCAGTTTTTGAAATCCTCAAACAAAATTCAAGTATTTAGATGCTAAGTTGAAATACTTAAAGAAACAATGATTAAATAACTAGAACTAGGTTCTATGTCCTTTGGAATTAGCACAATGTTGCTGTTGAGAACAAATTTCACAGGAAAAAGTTTTTCTATAATTTAGTAAGGATATGCATTTCAGGCTTAATGCTCCTTTTCAATGCTCTAAAAATTATAGTGACAGCTAGAATAACTAATTATTAAAACCATGGCGTTAAGTAAGTAAAACTGTAGTAATAAAATTATTTTGGTTAAACTGTATAAAACTATGAGCTAATACTAGTAAAACTGTAAAAATAAATATAACTAAAACTATGATTAACCTTTGACTTTCAACACCATCCTTGCATTTATAAATAACAACAAATGTATATTTCATAAGCCTGCATCAGGTTTCACACACCTAGCTTCAATTTGATAAAGTTGGAAATTGGAATTTTACTTGGTAAGTGATGAAAATGTTTGTTTTTATTAATTAATTATAAATTCTGGGAAGTGCAAGGATGGTGTTGAAAGTCAAAGGTACTTAAAGATTGGTACACACTTTTCAGGACTGCATCATTATCAATAATACATTGGACACACATCTGAGTCAAGATTATGACAAAAAATGTTTCTAAGAAAATGTAAAACTTCCATAAACAGTAACATATCTAGCTAATCATTGTAGGAAAGACATCAGCAATAAGTATCGGTATACAATTTTTTATAGATTTTATTATACTACATACATATTTTTACAAATACATATACTTATGTGAAACCTATTGGTATATCAATGTAAATAGAGTTATAAGAATTTTTTGAAAGATTCATATTATAACATCAACAATTATTTTGAAAAATAAAACAGGATTTTATTCTGCAAATACAGTAGTACCTTGTACTTCAAACATTCCAGAGTTCAAACACTAATTTTGAGAGAAATTTGACCTCAAGTTTGAATGAAGCTTCTATATTCAAACTGCACATACAGTGAAAAAATATGCTCACTATGTAAATGCCATCTGTTGTGTGCCCAAGTTGTCTCTTGCTCTCACTGAAAATACTTCCTTCATTACTCTTGTGTTTTCATTTTTTTTTTTTTGCTTTATTTTTGGTGTTTGGTTTTACATATATAAAATCCCTACCTATTAATCATGACATCCAAGACAGATCATGTTTAAGATGCCAAAGTTAAATGGGTGCACCATTCTTAAAAACAAGGAAGCAATAAAAGCAGTAAAGGTGTGACAACATTCACCTCCAAGATATCACACGTTATTGAGATGGAAAATCTCCTAGTGCTTGCTTCTAATTTATCCTCTTAGTGTATCCACTCTAGGAGGATACGTAAGAAGCAATTGGTTGCTGATATCAGCTTCAATAAGATTATTTGTAAGTGTAGTGACCTTAAGAAATGGGACATCACCACTCCACACTAAGGTGCAGTAAATGCAATTTTCATTTTATTATATAGTATTTACATATTTTTTGTTTTCATGGTTTAATTTGTTATTTGGAGCATCTAATTGTATTATTTTTATCTTAAATTATGTGTATTTGCTGTTTAAGTTTATTGAAATGGGTATTGTTTAGGGTCAGGAAATAGATTGATTCACTTTCCCCATTAGAAACAATGGAAAATTGATTCAGAGTTTAAATGGCCTCCTGAAACAAATTAAATTTGAAGTATCAGGCATCACTGTACTGATGTACAAGAAAAAAAAGGCTTAATTAAATTACATATCAGCAATGTGAATGATTAAATAATGTAAGAAAACTATAGTACCAAATTAACAGACAGACAGACAAAACTCAATTATCCAAGCTTGATAAGACCACGAAACTTTCTGGATAAATGAAATTTTGGATAATCCAAAAACTTGTTTTAGTAGTTTGGATACCTCATCTAATCAACTCTAAGTAATAGCCTCTGCTCCGCCGAATGGCACTACAGAGTACTAAGAGATGATGTTTTAATCATAGGCCAGTCCATCGCCCGGTGGGCACCGAGCTCTTAGCCAAATGAAAGCCGGACCTGGGGTAAGTGCTCTGGCTCGGGCTTGGGTTCTGGTGGGTCCGAGGACCACCAACCCTGGTGCCTTCCTTGCCTTCATTGCTCTCAGATACAAACCTCTAACTTTGACATCCTTTTTGATGCGGTCAAGGCCGCACTCCAGAGTACTCTACCATAGAAAAAAACTACTCTCTGAACGGGCAGTGAGGTCCCCCTGCAAGGGGGACACTGCCCAGTGTGAACACTAGGCTAGAGGTCAGAGAGACTCAAGACTACTTCCATCAATTCCTTTAAAGTTTCATAGTTTCCTTTACTTGCTGCAAGCGTTCTAAGTACTTGGTCTGCAGGCTTTGTCCAGTCAATATGACTAGCTTTCACACGGACCTCCTCCATGTGGGGGCACTCAAGTACATAGTGCCTCGTGTTGCTGTGCAGGCACCCACAGGAGCAGCAACCATCTACACGTCCGAACTTAGACATGTAGTGGGGGAACTTCCTGTGTCCCGTAAGGACCTGGGTCAGCTTCCAATTACAACTGATTGGAGTTAGGCTAACATCAGGCACGAAGGCGTAGGTTGACCTACCTACTGTACTGAGGTTCCAGCGCTCTTGCCAGTGAGTCATTGATCGCTGCAGTAGAGTACCTTTTATGTAACTTGCTGGAGGTGCAACCTTCTCTGTTACAAATGGGCCCCTGGCTCCTGCCTTGGCCAGTTGGTCGGCACGCTAGTTACCCGGGATCCCGGTGTGGCCTCAGACCCAACACAGAGCAACGTGTTGTTCGTGCCTTGTCCTCAGTACCCTACCTCTGATCTCTAGTACCAACTTGTCTCTGTGGTACCCGTCACTTAAAGCCTGAAGCGACGACTGGCTGTCAGAGTAAACCGTGACCGGCTCAGGACCTGGATGTTGTAGGATCCACTGAGACGCCCGAGAGAGCCACCAGTTCAGCCTGGAACACGGATGCCTCCTCGTTCAGTCTGACTGACGAACTGTACACTAAGACTCCGTCATTATAGATGCAGTACGCAGCGCCTACTTGGCTACCTTCCTTCGAACCGTCAATATATATTTCAATACCATTCAATGTTGGTTCACCGACATCCCAGTCAATTCTAACCCTTAGGCTTGGGTGGATTCTCCATATGTCTGACCGACATGAGAGTTTAATGGCTGGGAACATCTGAGTACAGTGCTTTGCCTCAATTCCCTCTACTGTGGTCAGTAGAAGGCTGCCTCCTGGCTGACCACCAGGGGCAGAGGTAGCAGCCCAGCTAGAGCCAGGGCCGTGTCAGTAGACACAGTTCTGTAGGCATGAGTGACCCATAGGGCGGCAGGTCTCTGGATGCTAAGTAGGGTCCTACTTAGCTAATATGAAGCAAAGTTCCTCCACCAGACACCACAGCGTAGCAGATCCTGTGCTCCAGAGCCATTTTGTAAATGGTCCGGATTGCCTCACCGTGCAGCCCGTAGTCCTCTCTGGCCAGCCACGACAGTCCCACTATCGCAAAGTTCGTCTTGTCTCGGATGTACCTTAAATGGGGTGTCCAGCAAATGGTCTGGTCAATGATGACACCGAGGTACTTAAGCTCAGTTTGGATACATCAAGTATTGTGCCTTTAAAGTATCATGAACTATAAATATTATAATGCAGTTACTATATTTCAAAGTAATGATCTAGATTTGCAGCACTACAATTGACAGATTACATAATAATTTCCAGTTATATGGAGAGTTTAATCTCTGTGTATTATATTCTATAGTATGTACAATGCTACATACTCTAGTTTTTTTTAAATAAATTCAGATAATTGCATTTTACATAATCAAGTTTCTACTGTATGTTTATAAACTTCTTTATCTAAATTAATATATGTAACCAGTGAAATTGGCACTAGTAAGTAATATTTATATTATTTGAATAACTAAATATTTTTTGTTAATTTTTTTTATTTTTGATATTTAAATTATTACATTTTTAGATTATTTTTATAAAATAAAAAATTTTACTATCATTAAATCAAAAAAAATTCCATTTACTTACCAATAATAGTAGTAGCACCTTTACTTGTCACGTTAACAACTTCATCCATCACTCCTTTTGTTCCTTGAGCAAAATTCTCCCATTCAAATACACCCATAGGACTATGAAAAAATTTAAAAGTTAAATATGAAAAGTTCTTAGTGTTTAGTAATATCCACCAATTAAAATGAATAAAATACAAATTTCAAAGGTAAAGTTTGCATAACTATTTGAAAAATAAGATGTATTAACCACTCAGAGTTATGTTTTTATAATTTAGATTTTTTTTTTTGTCATTTTTAATTAGTTTGTAAATATTAAGGTTAGCAAAATTCCAGCATAGAATGAGATTCTTAACATTGATACAGCATATACTAATAGAATTCTAAAAATAAGTTAGCAAGCATAGAAAAATACACAAGCTTTAGTTGCATCTGTTTAATTTCAAAGTTCTTATGGTTCTGTATGGTCTGGTACAAAAAGTTTCATGGGGGTGACACCATAAGTTATTGCACTGTTAACACCAACCCTAGTGATGCTGCTGATATAAGCATTCTGCTGTTTCTGAATATTCTGAGGTTCCAATTAAATTTTGCATTTTTCAAAATTTAGATATCATGTCATATTCATTCTATGAAAAAACTGCAATGTTTATACTGCTAGTCAAATTCAATAGACAGGGAAAAAATTTCTTTTTAAGATGGATATTTCTGATATATATATGTTCTTACCCATTCCAAACAATTGTTTTTGCTCGTCCAACTGAAGCTTTAAATGTTGCCACACTTTTTGGACCACAATCTAAACCCTAAAATTTTTGACACAGTTAAAAATAAATGTTATAATTCAAATTATAAATATGATTTAAACTTACCATCCAACCATCAGGAATACCAGTTTCTACTGTGGCTGTACCTGTGTTAGCTTTTTCATCAAATTTATCAGCAGTAACAAAATCTTCTGGCAAATGAATTTGCACATTATTTTTGGCTGCTTTTTCCATTAATTTAGAAACTATTTTTGCTCCTTCATCATCATACAAAGAACCACCAATCTAAAATATAATATTTTAAACAGTTTTGAAATTATTAAAAAAAATACTGTCGGTAAATAAGAGACCTGACCTGCAATATAAAAATTTTTACAATAATGATAATCTTCCAGATAGTCAAGTTTATTAATTAATAGATATTTTAATGAACTTTATTTAACTGTATCTTTAAAATCTAAAAGTACCTTTAAAAACTCTTAATTAAATTAATAGAATAATCATAAGAAGCCATTAAAAAATAACATTAATTGCAAAAATTTATTGAATGCAATAAATTTTTTTTCTTCACAGTATTTACATTTAAAAATTTTTCAATGATTCTTTTGGCATTTTTATTTTGAATAAATTTCTTTTTGTTTGTCATATTTTGCATTAGCTATATGAACTATTATCTTTTTTATTTAATAAAGTTTTATGAAAGTTTAATAAAAAACTAGTTCTTAGGCTTTTGAGTTTTGGACAAACATAAATTAAATGTCATCTCTAGAATATATAAAGTTGATGCCAGATATCATCTAACTCTTTGGACACTCATATCAAGCATTCTACAAACTTCTACAGTCTTCTAATAATGCATTATTAAGAAGCTATGTATAACCATATAGTTAAAACAGACCTAAGCAGTTGCAAAAAAGGTCATCTCTGTAAAGAAAGACTGTTTGTTACTGGTGATTGGACATGACAGATGTGAAGACTTATTTAACTTTTTCCACATTTTTAATGTGTAAGATACCATATATATGTTTAATGAAGTCTGATCAAATAATGGAGTTAGTGTGTGCATCCATGTGTGGTTAGGGAATGTTGTTATAAACATAAATACAATGTACGTAAATTATTATATATTAGATAATTAGTAATAAGTTGGCTAAGTTAATAAGTTCCTCAATTATGATGAATGATCAAATAAGTTTACTTACTATCTAAGTAAACAATTATATGGAAAAAAAAATAGTAACAATTACTCCTCTATTGACTATGGAACTTAAAGACATCATATAATCATAATACAACATACTTCTAGTGATATATAAAGTTGAAAAAAATATTTAGAATATTGTAAAGTGATTTTTTGGTAAATATAAATATTCATTATTATTCTAGAATTCTGAATAATAACAATTTCCATAGAAAAAATTAGCATCTTCTTTAACTGATGATAACTTTTATTCTATAATAGTAACAAATTATGAATTATTAAACCCCAAATGGAAACAATTAAAACATTTTTTTTAACTTTTAACTGACACATAGATTACTTTTTTGTAATGAGTTTTTTCAGGCCTGCAAGAATTATTTAATAGTAAGACAGGTGCAATCAGACCCAATAGCCTCTCTCCACTATCCAGAAACAGACAGAGACATGGTGAGAACTGGGTATCATCTGACATGGTTGCAAAGCAATTTGCAGAGGCAGGACAGCATTCACAGTTCTCTTATGTTGATTACAACTAACTCCCAAAACTGGCAGCTTTGTTTACAGTTGTATTATGATTATCAAGCACAAATGGCCTTGGAATGCAACACCATCATTACTGACAAATCTTGCTTTAGTCAAATACAATCATGAGGATTAGGGATTATATGTAGAAGTGAATAATTTCATTGTTTTAAATGCTCTCCTAGCTTTCATTCTCAAAACTAAAATACCAATATTAATACATACAGTATTTTAATTTTTGGCACTTGTCAAAGAAATTAGAAGTTAAGCAATCTGTGGAAGTTGTACACACATTCTGTAACAACAATAGAGAAAGACAGACATCACAAACAAAATATCCTGCTTAGCAAATTAAAAGGTTTATTTATAATATATTGATAGATATTATACAAAATAAACAAAAACTATTAGGAAAAAAAAAACTTCTTGTAAAATAAGCAATTTTAGAAATTAAAATAACCAATACATTCTTTTGATAAAAGCTAGATACTTTTATCAAGAGAGGGAAAATGTCTCTAGATAAATCTATGTAACATTTAGATATTGATTATTCTTTTTTGGGAAATAAATCTTATGCAGTGTTATGAAAGAAAATATTACAATGAAAATAAATTACAATATTTTATTATAATATGAATTGTGAAATATCTACATAAAATCAATTTAACTACTAACTATTTTGTAACACAAAAAATATATATTTAACAATATTCTTTATAATAAACTATTTAGAAATTCCTTGTTACAATTATTGTTATGTGATAGAAATAATTATTTAAAATAATATGTTGGTGTGTATAAGTAATTTCCCAAAAATAATTAGCCTATTGGTAGGCTAATTATTTTTGATTCTAACATAAATATAAAAATATATGAATGACTTAAAGTCTGCTGCCAGTAAATGAGTCAGTTAATTTTATAATGTTTAAAATGTTAATGTACCTGTAAGGTAAATGACAAATTTTGAATTGTATTTTTAAAATGAAAAATTAATTTAAGAATTTAGATTTTCAATAAAATTTAAATTTAATAATTGGAGATAAATATTAAAAATTAATACCTTCATTCCTTTTAATTCTTTTAAAAAGGTGAAAGCCATTCCTCCACCAATTATCATTTCATTAACTTTATCCAACATATTTTCAATCAATTGTATTTTGTCTTTTACTTTTGCACTAAAAACAAAAGAAATTTTAGAAATTTGGTGACCAATACTTGACTTTTTAATCAAAAATTTTAATACAAATAAAAATTTTAATAATTGTAGAATAATACTAATAAATAATTGAAAATCAAATGAATTAATATTTTAATTTGTTAATATAATTTTTTAAGAATCACAATTTCAATCTTCAGTTTTTATGCATTTTTCTATGTACACTTTTTTTACATTGCTTCTCTTTATTCCAAAGACTTGTTCTTTCATTTAACCAGAAATGTTTTTTTCAAAGAATCTACAAGATTGAAATTTGTTCATTTTTCTTTTAGTAATTGATAAAACATTCTTACTCTAATTCATTTCATTTTGCAATATAAAAAGCAAGAGTTTTTAACATTTATTACAATTTATGAAATATTAACTAGTTTTATTTACTTAATATTGTTATCAATGAATAGTTAGCCTGAAAAGTTTTGTATTTAAATTAACCAACTTTAGCTAATTTATAATTTATTATGTCCCAAGTTTATCACCAATTTAAAATATTTAAGCAGGCAATTTGAGACAATATACAATAATACTTCATAGATAAAATATTAGATAGCAAGATATATTTGTGCACAGGATTTAACTTACAATCCATTACATAAAAACAGTTTATTTGCAAATAATGATATAACACAATTGAGTTTCTATTTAAATTCATTCATTTTTTAGCTGCTGTTTATATCATTTTCCATAAATTTATTTTGAATAATATGCCAATAAAGTAATTTTTTTAAATATTTTAAAAATTTTCTTCTTCTAAAATAGTGAAAGCTTGAAGATAAATGTCAGTTAAAAAATGATAAACTTTGTATAAATGATAAAATGAGAAAAATCAAAATACAGAAAATGTAAAGAAATTTGTTTCCTCTTTTTCAATTTAGTTCAATTGTCAATTTAATTATATGTTTTTATTTATTCCTCAACTATAATCATTTTGAAAATTACAATAGAAAAGAAATAAATTTCCATAGAAAACTTACCCTCCAAGAATTGCTAAAAATGGACGTTCTGGATTTTCTAATGCCTTTGCAAAATATTGAAGTTCTTTTTTCAACAAAAATCCAGAAGCTTTTTGTGGCAACTCTACGCCTACCATTGAACTAATACAAAAGAAAAATGTTACAAAATGAAAAATATTTTGAAATTAATATTGAAAATAAATACCTATGTGCTCTATGTGCAGTTCCAAAAGCATCATTCACAAACACATCACCTAATTTTGTCAATGATTGCCTGAATTTTGCAACATCATCTGCATTGGCTTTAATCTAATTATGAAATTTTAAATTCAGCAAGTAATAAATATAAAAATATTTTTGTTAAAATAATTATAATTATAATTGCTAAAAATATCTGTTTTTCAAGTAGAAATACAAGGTTATTCAAAAAGAGTGTCAGTATTTTAGAGTATATCAGTGCATATAACTTTGGTTATTGAACACTTAAAAATATATAGTTACACCAGAAGAATGAAACTGTTCAAATTTAACCTTTTACATTACAATTCCTCAATGTGTGATCCTTCTGTTACAAAGCACACATCTAAACTTTAGTCCAATTTCTCTCTACACTCACTCCAACTGATTTTTTGTTATCTTTTCACAGCAGCCATAATCAATTCTTTAGTGTTCAGAGATGTTAGGGTAAAGGTGCCATGTAGGTAATGCCTTTTATACAGCCACACAAAAAAGATCAAATAATAAAAAATGTGGAAACATGGGTGGCCAATCATATTGAACAAGATCATAGGGTGATTCAGTGCACCTTATCCATTTACATGGGAGAGTCTCATTCAAAACTTCTAGACTTCCTTATATAATAAAAACATACTGGTGTCTCATCTTATTAGAAAGTGTAATAATTTTCAGATTTAACTGACTGACAGTTTTCTAGCAGGTCCAGATATGATTTTTCAATTATTGCTCTCTCAGCAAAAAGGAATGGCCCATTCTCATTTGTATTTATATCATACACATTTGTATAAGAAATAGCACAGAAAACATTACTTTT
The DNA here is from genome assembly GCF_030686945.1 of Centruroides vittatus. NCBI lineage: Eukaryota > Metazoa > Arthropoda > Arachnida > Scorpiones > Buthidae > Centruroides > Centruroides vittatus. The sequence goes on along the minus strand of NW_027122438.1, from coordinate 700,380 downwards.
GGTGAATTCCACTGATGCTTAATGGTTGTGTCTAAGTTTTTATGCCCCATATTCATACATTGTGACTATTCATTTTACTACTTAAGCAAAACTTCACTTTATCAGAAAAAAAATCAAACAGGATAAAACTGCTTTATCACCTTAAAAAAAGATAAGATGCAGAAATGTTACAAGATTTTTTTGAAAGCAATTTATGATGAAGGACAAATTTTTGAAAAGTTGGAATGCCTTTTTGTAAGAAATTCCTTGAGGACATGCAATACCCCAGTGTTTCTCAAACTTCACCATCCAGACTTCTTTAATAAAGAAAACCTTTAGTTCCCATAGAGTAGAATTAGTTATTAAACTATTATTAATTTGATTAATTATTATTAAATAAGTTTGTGTGTGTTTGTGACAAACACACACAAACTTATTTCTGTTAGCTTGTTGTAAACTATAGTAGAGCGTCGTTTATCCGAATCAATTGGGGTTGTTCGGATAACTTATTTTTCGGATAACCGATTATGTACGAAAAAATATATTAACCTAGCCCATGTTGAAATTTTTCTCCATTGCGTGTCACTACACATTGAATTTTTGTCGATGTTAAGCCTAACGTAAATTTTTTAAAATAATAATCGTGGCTATTGTATCGTTAAAAATTATTTCTTTATTTCGTACAAACAAAATAAATATATTGAAAAATATAAAAACAAAAAAATTATATTTTGGAAGTCAATCTAGTATCAAAAATGTTCGATTCAGCACGACACAGTCCAACTGGAACGCTTTCGGTTAACCAATGTTTCGGTTGATCGACTTTCAGATAAACGACGCTCTACTGTAATACACATAATTGTAAAATAATATAAATAATAATTTGTAATAACTTTAATTTTATTTTTCTTCTTATAACAGACAAAATGTCCAAACAATATTTAATAACTTAAACCTATTTATTCTTTATTTCTAAACTAACTGGTCAATTGAATTCAGAGTTTTATTCATAATTTAAAATTTCCTATAAGGAAGATCTTTCTATACATTTGTATACTTTATGAAAACTGTTGACTGAACAGAAGTATATTTTTTTTATATGTTGTAAATGTATTTCATAAAGTACACAAATGTATAAACAGCAGCTCTGAACTGTGAGAAAGATTAGAACTGAAATTTTTTATCTAAAATTTATAGACTTAAATCAAAAGTAAATTTTTCAAATCTTAAAAGTTTTTAGACATCTTAAGTTCTTGTGCAGCTTTTCAATCTATTTTATTATAGAACAGTACATTCTCTATCAACTAATTTTAATACATTAAAACTCATTTATTGTAACCACTTTAAGACTCATCTACTATATTATTGATAAAACTAATTGATAATATTGATAGTCTTTCACCACCATGGCCATTGACAAAACAGATGATAGCAGTATTAATTAAACAAAAATTTGAACAACAAATGCACTTGTGATGTAATTTTATTTTGGAATTCTCTTGCACAAAACTGTTCAAGCCAGAATTAGCTCTCATCATTCTTGTTTTAGTTAATTTTAGTTACTTTAGTTTATTCTTTTCTATATAACATCCATGTCCTATATATAAAACGTTTACATCTGAACTTTGTCCTGTCATTTTCTGTGAAAATTATGGTTTTCTGATCCTGACATAAAAACAGCAAATTAAATAAATTTTTAAAAATGTATTACTTAAAGATTTATTAATTTATAATAATTACAAGTCATTCAGTATTGTTTGACTGAAATTTTTATTATATTTTTTTTTTTGTAGTGCTGTCTTTAATCAACAGTTAGCATATAATTGAAATAAGAAATTCCAGCAATTTAAGCTACTGTACTGTTAGCAAGTAACTAAATTAATTAATGTTTAATATTTAAAGCATTTACTAAGATTGCTAATAGTAACTGATAATGACTGCATACTATCAGTTGCATGTCTTTGTGCTACAGCCTCAATAACTTAAAAATGAAGATAACTATAAACTCTAACTATTTTTAAACTCACATATAATCAGAATTTATTTTTAACTTATATTAATAAATTGTATAATTTTATTTAAAAAATTAGCACTTCCTGAAACATTATAACATAAAACAGCAAAATAAAGTTATAAAATTTGTCATTTTGATTTAATAACTTAAAATATATAAAGTGAATATAAAAATTAAATTCATTAACATTAATGCTATAAATTTACTAAATTTTAACTTTAAAATTAAAATATGTGTAATTAATAATCTGGAAATAAATATTCATTAAGTAGCATACATTGTCTTAATAATTTAGTATTTAGTAAATAATTTTTCAATTAATTCAATAAATTAGTTGAAAAGTTACATAAATAACTTTTATTAAATTTTGCTTTGATAAAGCTTATTTTAACTCTATAAAAAAAAAATAATAATTTATTTATGATTCTTATTAATTATACAACCATAATTAACATAATCTTGGGTATTTATTAATGTTTTCAAATAGTGAAGGAATATAAATATTGAAATAGTACTTAGATAAGTCATCCAGTTTTTAATCTAAATGTTTCATAATTCTTACAAGTCATTATATTTTAATCACAATATATCCAAAGATTTATATAGTAAGTAATTATTCTCAATAACTATTTCTGAATCTTAATTTTCAAGAAAATTAAGATCAGACTTTAGTGTCAAAACTTAATTTTTTATCAGTTTATTTAATAAAAATGAATTTTTATTTATAGTCACTTTAGTTATATTAAATTAAAAACTTTGAACAATTTAATGTAACAATAATTTAGTAATTATTTAAGTAAATGCTTGTATCAAGATATTTAAAGTTGTATTATCATAATTAAAAATTTGATATTTACTAAAATTATTTTATAAATTATAAATGTTGAAATCAGAAAAAATTTTTAATAATAAAACTAACCTTTTCTCCTTTGTCATTAACACCTTTTCCTTCTTCTTCAATATGATAACGTAAATTTTCTAATAAGATAATGGAACCTGGTGATGGATCAGTACAAGCTGATTCAACTTCTGGTCCAATACAATCATTAAGGAATATTATTTCCCTAAATAACAAGAAACTATTAAAATTTCTAATAAACATTAATAATACATTAGAAAAAATGTTTTAAAAAGTTTATTATTGTTAATTTAGTTAACAGATGGTGCCTAATGCCTCCCTCTAGTGACAAATTACTTTGTATTAATTATTTAAATTGGCCAAATTGTAGCCTGATCCTTTAGACAATCATTGGGTATTTCTATATATACTCATTGGACTTTGTGATTTTTGTTATATTGATAAATATACCATTTCATGACTCTCATTTTGTAGAGCAGACTAAGGGCATGAAATTTTATGTAGCTGCTCAAGAAAAATAAATAAAATAAATTATTTTCACTCATTTTTCTGTCCAATCTTTTAAAAAACAGAAAAATGAGGAAATAGGTGCTGAGGCATTAAAGAAGAGGGAAAAGTCAGAAATATACTAATCTCATAAAAAGATACAAAAAGGTGCAACAGTGTGTTCATTTCACTTTATTTAATGCCTCAAAATATATATCTTGAACTATCTGTATGAAAACAGCTATATTTTTGGAAAAGTGCACCTTAAAATCCTTCCTCTAGTTATAACATATATTGATGCTATCAAACTGTGATTCAATTAAACATCAATCTAACAATCTAATACTATTTTTTATTACTGGCAAAATATTACATTTTACATAAAATTTTAAGACTAGCAATGTGTAATTTTCCTTTAAGAATACCTTCACTCTTTTTTTTCTATAGTGACATTACAAATTTATGTAGATTCAATAAATGATCTTAGAATTAACTTCAGTCCTAATCTTTCTTTTGGTTTATACATAATAAAGGCTTTTACAGTTCAAATGGAATATTGTGTGAAGAGAGACTCTCTTCACCTCATCTATCTTATAATCACTTTTCTTCATAAATTATCAGTCCCTAATAGATTATTTCCTTCTAATTTGGGCATATGCTACTTAGTTATGTATTTGTATGTTAGTTAAATCATCTCTCATTTATATTTATTTTGAATCACAATTGAAAATAATTATGTTATCTTTAATTTATATTTAACAAATGTTAAAGATATGGAACCTTACTGCTTTCAGGGGGCCTACCACAATATACTGTCACTTCATGACACTCTACACACGTTTAATTTATAACAATTCTTTGTAAGCAATATTAGCTTTATATGTCATTTGTAACTATTCAAACTATATATTGAAAAAAGTTTAAAAACAATAAAAAGTAAGTCATGAGAAAATGTTGTATTTTATAACTATTAATTTGTTTTCATTATTTTAAACTTTTTCCAAAATAGACAGATGGTACTTAAAACATTTCATTCATGATACCATATTGTTTTATTCATTTCAAGTACAAAACTTCAATATATTGTGTATATATAATACACTGGGCTTTACAATTACACTTTTTTCAGATTTGTGTAAAATAGTAAGTTTTTGTTTCATGTAAAAACAAAATTTTTTTGACATAAAAAAGATAAATTACTTTAAAAATGTTTATGTAATACTTCAAGTATAAAAGGTTATTTGATAAAATTCTAATATGAATTTTACATAATTTTTGATTATATCTTACAAATATATGAATTTATAAAACAAATTAAAAATAATTTTTAACATTGTTAATTTCTAAATTTAAGAATTATTCAAAATTAGGATAGAGTTAAATTTTTGATTTTGGAATCATTTTTTTAATTGTTATATTCATTTGCTTACACAGACACAATGTAGCGACAATTTTCAAACACTAGGCAAATTATTCATCTTTTTATTCAGTTCAGATCATATTATATTCATTTTAATTGAATGATTTAAGTTATATTTAACTAAATTAGTCTCTTTAAAACTAATCAAATCAGGTAAAAAGAATTTTAAACATGCATAACAACAATATTTCTTCATTTTATAGTACTAGTATATGTGTGTGTGTGTGTGTACAAGTACACAATACACAAACACACATTTTAGATTTAATATTTATACTGTATATTTTATTACAATTTCTATAATTAGGAAACTGATAATTATGGAAATTGTAATAAAAGAATTTTTCTGGACTATTACTTTCTAATATCAAACTACAAATATATTAAAATCCAGTATGGAACCATAGCTTTAAAAATATAAAATATTAATATTTGATTACTTGCTATTCTCTCAATTGGTTGTATGTTCCTTGGAACCAAGCAAGTTTTATTTAATTTTCCATTAAGAGGAATATTCCTGTGTGATAAGTTCTCAATAGCAATTTTATGCTTGGTTCCATATAAAATATTGATTATTGGCTAAGATATATCAGTAAATGCTATTATTGATGTATCTTTAATTTAGAACAATATACTTTTAGTTCTTACTTCTTTTAAAATTTAATAAAATCCTTTATTTTACATATTTGTTTCAGTGTATCAAATGTTTGAATTTATCAAAAATACTATATTTATTGTCTAAAACATTTAACAGCTAAGTATCATATTTTTATTTAAAAAATTAAGTGTTTCAAGAATTAAATTCTTATAAAAGTTTATTTGAGATTAAGTTAGAAATCCTTACTGATTTAACAGAGATTTCAACTCTTCTGCCACAGGTTTCAAAGAACAATTAGGTTTCCTTTGGCCATCTGGTCTTCCTAAATGGCTCATAAGAACAATACTTTTTGCTCCATTTTGCAAAGCATATTTTATTGTATCTAATGCAGCAACAATTCTGAGGGAAAAAATTTATAAATAAAATTCTATATCATTTTGATATTTTTATTTTAAATTATTTTAAAATTTAATGAATATAATTTTTAATTCAATATAATACTAACCTTTGGTTATTTGTAATTTTTCCATCTTTCAAAGGAACATTAAAATCAACCCTGCACAAAAAAGTATAAAAGTATAAATATATATATATATATATAGATATACACACATACACATACACACACACATATATATACAGAATTAAAATATCTAGATATTTGAATTATGGCTAATGGCTAGTAATTAAATTCTTGATTTTTTATCTAAAGATTTCAAATAATAATTTTATTACTGTTTATACTTCATAATCCAAATGTGTAATCCATATCTATTTATCTAAAATTAAATTTTCATGAGAAGATAAATTTTCATATACTGTATTTCTAGATAGCTTGGCACTTCAAAAATGTAGAAAACAATACAGGTAAAAACCTTGTGGATACTACTTCAAAGCACCAAGCTTATCATTAACAAAGAAAAACTCCTAAGAAAAAAATTTGACTGTCATCTAAGTTGTCATAATTTTTTACTCACAAAAATTTTTTTACATCTCAGATGTTTTCGTTTGGATATCAATTGTTTTTTGGTTAATGATTGTATTATTGCATCAAGACCTAAGACAATGATATACAGTTCCATCAGCACTCAGCAACAGCTGCTGACCCAAATGTTTTCAATACACAATTTAGTAAATTCATAAAAAGTTTTAACTCATATAAATCTGGTTTTGTTATTCTTGATAACATTTTGAATAAAAATACTTTGTTTTAATGCAATTTTATCCTTATAAACATAAAATTAAGCAATAAAAGTAAGATAGCTCTATGGGAATCCTATAAACTTTGACCTAGCCAGATTTTCTAATTTTGCAACTGTCAGTTCATCCAAATCATCATCAGTATCATAAGCATAGATAAACAAGAGATTTTTAGATTCAGAGCTTTTCAATTGTAAGTTTAAATTACTTACAATTATTTTATTAATTTCTGATAAAAAAGAAATTACTAAATTATATATTAAACAATCTTAACGTCTCAATTTGCCCTTTAGTAATATAGAAAATTAAAATAAGCTTTTCCTATACTGCTAATCAGCATTATTATAAAACTTTTTATGACAAAATGTCATCCAGGAAAATTTTTATAATATCTAATGAATAAGTATTATTGTCAGCAGAAAATTTTTTAAATTTAATTATCATTTGTAAAATATTTGCTAAAGGTTAGAAAAATGTTTTTATATGTAAAAAGATATACATATAAAATATTAGAAGTAGAAAATATTAGAATTACAGTTGTTTAAATTAAAATTAATTAATTAAAAAGGTTTTACCAATAACTTATTAAATTCTTAGAAATTATAAATATTAAAATTGTCTGAGTTTAATCTTAAAACTTCTGGGATATTCTATGATTTTAGAACAACTCAACTCTACCTAGAAACCTCCAAAAATGGAAGACTGCATTTCTTAAGATTAGGTGCTACCAATTCCATTAATCAAATAACTTCAATTCTGAAAACATACTGCTTGGAACAGCAGTTAATGCAACAATTTGTACATATATACTTCTCTATACTCTTAGCATCTATATAATATTCACAACTAGAGTTGCCATCTTTTCAAAATTGCTGACCTGGATGCATCAGGGACTTCGGTTCAAACAATGTTATTTTACCATGCAAAGAATAACGTGCATGCCAGTTCTAAACCAGTTAGGGACTTGTTAAGGAGCAGCAACTTAGATTAAGAAATAACTTCAGGTTGCGACGTATGTCAGTGTAAGATGGCGAATTAACTTTTGGTGAGTGTGTGCAGTCTTCCACTGTTAAAATAAAGTAAATTTATAAAAATATTTACTAGTACTTTGTTTTATCATTTGAAAGATACGTCGCCGGTGCTAGACCGTGCGATCAGCTGAAAGTTATCCAGAGTCACCACCATTTGCGGGCCTAAGCCCGATTGGTCTTGGTCTAATAAATGCGCTCGTCCCCGAAGGTCGGAGCTCTGATGCATGTATTAGCTCTAGAATTACCACAGTTATCCAAGTAGGAAAGTACAGTCTAAGGTAAACCGCGAATGGCTCATTAAATCAGTTATGGTTCCTTAGACTGTACTTTCCTACTTGGATAACTGTGGTAATTCTAGAGCTAATACATGCATCAGAGCTCCGACCTTCGGGGACAAGCACATTTATTAGACCAAGACCAATCGGGCTTAGGCCCGCAAATGGTGGTGACTCTGGATAACTTTCAGCTGATCGCACGGTCTAGCACCGGCGACGTATCTTTCAAGTGTCTGCCTGGTTGATCCTGCCAGTATTCATATGCTTGTCTCAAAGATTAAGCCATGCATGTCTAAGTACATACCGAAATAAGGTGAAACTGCGAATTTGTTTTATCATAATTTCACAATTTCTACAAATCCAGGACAAAATTAATTGTTAACCCAGACAATAAATTAACAACCAGACGGGTGGCAACACTATTCACAACCACACACTAAAAGTAAACTGAAAGAGAAGTTAAGCAATTACCAAACTCTTAATTCTTGGCTGTGAATATAGTTATTTGAGATCAAGCAAATAGAGAATCCCAACTCTAAACCATAGTATTTTCAAGCCTTACAGCCCATCTTCAGGGGACCAAAAGTGTTGTGACAGAAATGCACTACAAATTCTAACACATTACATATCCTAAATACCCTTATCACTCCATCAAACTCAGTAGATTAACTCTCTCCAGACAATTATGTAATTGTTTCTAATAACACAAAAACTGGATAGTATTGTAGAATACAAAATAACCAAAACTCCAGCATAAAACGATAAATTTGCTGAAAAAAACAAATGTTTTTGATAGCATTAAGCTACCATCATCAAGTTAAGTAAGAGTTTGAAAAAAAGAATGTTAGATACACCATCAGATTGGATATCAACGTTATGTTGTCAGAGTATAGAAATTACTAAACCTCCCTTAGAGATCTCCAGGCTTGTGGGAGTGTGTTGCTATCCTTGTAGTTTATGGCCCTATTTTTCTTACAAGCCTTATATAACCCCTAACTTATAATTTGGTTAATGTTACCCGTGGTATCGAAGATGGTGACGGGGAAATTTTTTCCTAGATACTAGATGGCGACGGGGAAATTTATTAATTTGCATAATGCGACAGATAGTACGGGTAAGCCTCCTAACGTTAGACCACTCAGTATTCTACTTTGAGATTATTTATTGTTTATCTGCTTTGAGATTATTTATTGTTTATCTGCTTCAAGATTATCACTCGATAATCTGATTCGAGATTATCACTCGAGATTACCGGAAACGCGGCCATCTCGAACGTAGGGAAAAAATTTCCCCATTGTCGTCTAGTATCTAGGGAAAAAATTCCCTGTCGCCATCTTCGATACCACAGGTAATATTAACCTATAATTTTATTAAAAATGTAGATCAAATATTTGTAAGAATAAAATAACAGTGTCATTTTTTTATTGTCTGTTTATCATCATTTTTGCAAATAATATAAAATTTTTATTACATAACTAATAAAATATGCAGTCTCTTAAGAAATTATGAGAAATAACTTAGATGCTGATTTTAAGTTAATTATACAAAAGGGGTAATAAAGCTTCAAGAATAATAATTCAAAATATTTATTTTATAATTAAAAGGAAGAAACAATACTAAAAAATTCTGTTAATACTTTTCATTTTTTAGAAGTAAAGGATTAATAGTTATTATTTTTACTTTGGCAAATGTACAAATCACCAAAGAAAAAAGTCAAATAATCTATTCTTTTTCACCAAAATAATAGTTACCGACATTAATTGAGTTCAATTACAAGAAAATATTTGTTGATATCATTTAAAAGACGAAGCACTTCTTTTAAAAACTTCTACCAAATTAAAAGTTGTGCACTTATGTATTTTAAAGCAAATGCTAATTCTGATTCAATAAATCCTTTTTAATCTTTTAAATATAAAATTTCAATCGATTTTGTTGAAAAATTCATATTACCATGGCAAATTTTGGTAAACGAAAAAGCAAAACTTTCATCGTGCCATTTTTTTCCTAATTAATACAAAGAAATATCAATTAGACATTTCACTTTCCTAGAATTTCAAATCTTCAAGATCCAGATTATTATTATTATTTTTTTGAATAATGAAAAGTTAGTTTAGATGAATGTAACAGCTAATAGTATTTACTAAACCGAACAAAAAAAAATACATTTTAATATATTTTTAATCAAATTACCGGTACTTTCAGATGCTTGTGCTTTTTACTTGATCTGTTTTTAATTAATAAAAGACTCACCTCATAAGCACTCTCTTTCCTTTAATATCAACTTTATCAATTGAAAGTTTGTTGAGAGCCATTATATTTTCGGCAGGATAATTTGCTATTCAACTTTACCCGGTATATCCCTCTCGATTACTGTCGTCTGTCAAGAAGGTGACCTTACGAAGGTCAAACAACGCCCTCTAACAAGATTCGTGTTTATTATAAAATTATTGTTAATTAGTAATTTATTAATAACTTTTAAGCCTTTATAAATTATGCGTTTTTGATTTATTTGAATTGTTAATTAGTAAAAATTTTTATTATTATTTTATCTGTAACGAAAATAAATACAATCCATATCGAAAAATACGAGGAATTTAATACAGACTATACTACTGTATTATATATATATATATATGTTACCAGCAAAATCCGATTTTACGTCAAACTAGTTTAGAATTATTATTCAAGTATATTAATGGTTAAAATAAAATTAAAAGGCAATAAATTAGATGAACAATATTTATTCAAACATAGTCTAATTAATAATTATGGTAATTTATTAGAATAAATTAGTGTGAATGTATGTCTCTTTAATTCGAATAAATTTATCCGGTAAACTTCTTCACAGCAATAGCTGTGAGAAAGTTTACCGGATAAATTTATTCGGAATAAAGAGACAGACATTCACATTATGTATATAGCTACCACATCTGACATTGAGAAAAATAGTTTAGGTTAGGTTACAACGCGCGTCCCCACTGTTCCCTGTCTTCCGATTGCTGGACTCGAAGACGAGCAGCCACCTTCGATAGGTAGGGTAACATTAACCCCGTTTTTTATAATTAAGTAGACCAGGGATGGGCAACCTGCGTCCCTCGGGCCGCATGCGGCCCGCATTTATATATTTTGCGGCCCGCGACGCATAAAATATGAATAAATATATCAATTTCCCAGCTTAATTAAGGAAGTATGCAGCAAAGATTCAAACGTTATTTTCACAACTTATGTATGTGAATAGTTTTTTCCGCAATGAATTTAGAAAAAATTAAAACAAGAAACCGGCTAACAGATACATCAAAACTAATTTAAAACTAGCAGTGACGAATATTTAACCAAATATTTCCAATATATTACGTTTACATCAGTTCCAGAAGCTAAATTAAGTATACCTATGCTAATTTATAATTATATACGAATAAATAATTCTGATTTACCAAACATTTTTTTTTTCTCTTTCTCTTGTATGCGGCCCGCATCAGTTCAAAAGTCTTAAAATGAGGCCCTTACATAGAAAAAGGTTGCCCATCCGTGAAGTAGACTATGTTTAAATAAATATTGTTCATCTAATTGATTGCCTTTTAATTTTATTCTAACCACTAATATACTTGAATAATAATTCTGAACTAGTTCGGCCTGATATGCTAACGCCAAATTAGTTTGGCCTAGGCAAAACTAGTTTGGCGTAAAATTGGGTTTTGCCGGTAACATATATATTAGCGGCGTGATTGTGACGCGCGAATGAATAGTTAAAACAAATTTGAAAACTTCTTTAAAAAAAAATAAAAAAAAAAAACATTACGAACGGGCAAATAGCCGAGACAGTAAAATCATCAATGTACCAGATCCGCGTTATAGTCATGGTGCGTGATCTCGAGTTATGAGTAGCGACGCGAATGTGTTGAGAGTTTTTTTTAAACTCTGCGCCCTGTGGGCACTAAGAGGGCTTCTTTTTGCAAGCCCATTATGGGTTCGGCCTGGCCCACAATGGGGAGGCCGGGTGGTGAGGAACAGGGCCGACATATCCGGTCGGACCATCCCCCGAAAACTTCCTGGGGATTTTTCGACCCGTCGGAATTCGATTCCGGGTCCTCCAGAGCGGCAAGCTGCCACCTTGACCACTCGGCCATCCGGCCACTACCCTATGAGTCTAGCGGTCGGATGGCCGAGCGGTCAAGGTGGCAGCCTGCCGCTCTGGAGGACCCGGAATCGAATTCCGGACGGGTCGAAAAATCCCCAGGAAGTTTTCGGGGGGTGGTCCGTTCGGATATGTCGGGCCCCGTCCCTCACCACCCGGTTGCCCCACTGTGGGCCTGACCGAACCCATAATGGGCCTACTAAAAGAGGCCCTCTTAGTGCCCGCAGGGCGGAAAGAGTTAAAAAAAAACCCCTATGAGTCTGATTAACGATAAAAGAAAGCTCTCTTTGTATCTACAGTGTTGAAAGAGTCAGAAACACAGAATTTTTTTAAAATGTAATTTTCAATATATTGTTATACGTAAATAATAATATTTAGTCTACGTTGACTTTTTTTTATATATGAAATGAATTTAAAATTTTTATTTAAATAACTCCATCCAGATGGCAACATTACAAGTCGCCATTTTGTTCACGTGTTGCTCTCAGCAAGTATAATATTGTAAGTATCTCGCCGAATCTTGTTAATCTTTGTTAACATAAGAGTAGTAGTAATATGTTTATTATTTTAGTAAAAACTAACTTTTTTACTTTTATTTAATCAATACGAATATGCCGAAATGAAATATTCATTGAAATTCTTATTTCTTTGCGACATCTGGAATGAAAGGAAAAAATTTTAACTGGAAATTCTTTAGGAATTCTTTAAGATTATAAAAAGAAAGATAATATTAATATGGCAAATATACGTAGTATGCAATTGATTAATATATTTGGTACTATAATAAGGTATAGGTATACAAAAAAGGAGTTAATGATATCCGGTTTTCACTCTTGTGTCTTTGTCGACACGAAAAACTGGATATTGAATATCAGTTATTTTAAAGCATATTGTTTAGACGTATGAGGGTAATCGAAATTATTCGAAAATGTAATATAAAAATACTGTGTAATTTCACACATGCCGTACACTGGGCGTTTTTCTTAAATCTTTTTTGCTGTTTTAGAAGAGACAAAAAACAATTTTTGTGGACGATCTATATAAAAAGTATATTTCTTATATTTCCAATTAAATACCGAAATGTTTTTGTTTTATTATATTTATAAATTAAGTGTTGATTTTTTTATTGAATTTATAAAATTAAGTGCTTTCCTTAATAATTTAAAAAAAAAAATTATTTTTAATAGGTCTGTACAAAAGAATTTAAGTCTAAATTTCATTTAATAAAAGTTTTTGTATCTGGGATGACTGATAATTACTTGTATATCGCTACAAGTTACTATTAATATTCGGTTAGAAAATGATATGGTAGTCATTGTAGAAAATAACATATGGTACTATTTGAAGCCATTCTGTGATACAGTGAAGTCTGCTTATTATGATCCCTTTGAGACTTGCAACTTTTGATAACAATAACCAGATGATAACATTAAAGAGGATGACTCTTTGGGTGTGACTATGCAGATGCAAGCGAGCCAGAATATGTGGCAAGAAGAGATGATGACGTTTCTTGTTCTCATTTATTACGACCACACAGACCAGAGCGTGAAACGTCGTCATCTCTTTTCACCTCATGTTCTTGCTCTCTTGTGTTTGCATAGTTGCACTCTTTGACCTTGTTAAATAAAATTTTTATTTTTTCTTATTTATTTTTGGATATGGTGATATTGTGATATTTGAACTGTAACAAACATGAGTGCATGGGAAATTGTCATTAATATTAATAATTAAAAATAAATTGCTGTGACTATTCTACCCTTTTTTCATATCATTTGTCTTTTTGTCCGTGTGCAGTAACGTCTGAAGCTTATTCACTTGTAAGGACATAGTATGTAATTATGAATGAAAATAAAATGTGGAGAAATAGTTTTAGTTAACAATGTAAAAGAGTTAAATCTACAGACTTGTTTTTGCTACACAGAAAATGGCGTCACAGTTTTTAATCTCTTGTTTTATAAGCTTTAAATGTGAAGAATGATGATAGTAATAATAATGCTAATAGTGTGGTAAAAAATAAAATAATGTTACACATTAAAAAAACTAAACTAAAATTCCAAATCTACACTGTCTAGCTTCAGTGCCTAGCATCTTATCTACATGGCTGTTGTTGCTCAGAGACTTGAAACTTCCAAAGACTTATAAGGTAAACACTCAATTTTCAGTGGCTTATTTTTGGAAATTCTTGAGAAATGGGTACTATTATTTGGATAAGGAGCTGTTTGTTTTTAAGGATACACACTCACCATGTTTTATTTGAATCGGAGACTAACATTTTGCCCTCTCCTTGTTAGCAGTAGGAATCATTTTTGAATAATTTTTTATGAATAATTCCAAATAACACATTTGATCACAATGTTTAAACAGTATTTTATATGTTCTGTCATATCAAAATTTTTGTTTTAGTCTACTGAAAAAAGTCACCCCAAAATATTCTGTTAGTCGATAAAAAAATTCCCACTCTGGAAACGTTTGTGGCATTGCATGAAAACTGTCTTTAGTTCTCAACATCACTTCCTACTTTTCTGTTCAAACTGTTGTTTGACGTCATGAAATTGCTAGGTATGTGATGCACAGGAGCTAGACATTCTGCTTTTTTTTTTACTGAAATATGCTTTGTGATTCAATTTTATGCTGAATGCTGAAATAAGCAAACTAGGGTTTTTATTGTCACTTTAATAAAAATATTGCCAAGTGCAATTTTGGTGCTATGCAGTGCAATCCCTGAATAAAACTTTAGCTAAATGCACAATGCAAGATTAAATTGTTAGCAGGTCTTAAGGAGGACACACACATGCCACAGCAAGGAAAAGCAGCAGAATGATGCCAGTTTTTCTCTCCTCAGAAGTCAATTTTGTGCTGCTTTTCTTGTGCCACAAAAGTTGGTTGAATTCTATCTTTTGTGGCGACTGCTGCCAATACGCATTTCTATCAGTCAATAACAGTTTGTCTGGTAGTCATGTGAGAAAATACAATCACATGGTGTTTTAATGGCAGAAAGTTTGACGTGCTTAACCGAGATAACTAACATCAGAATAAAGAGGAAAGGATAATAAATTTAACACAAATTCTACACAAATAATATATAATTTAATTCAAAGGAAAAAACAACCAAACTTACTCAAAATAGTATTTTTAATCGAGGAATAAGCTTATTTTGTACACCAGTTCTTTCTCGATCCAAGAAAATATCTTTAATCCAAAATCTTCATTTGAATCTTTGACAAAATCTTCTAACTAAATAAGCAAGCTGTACAAAACAAAATTTGTAAACACGTGGATAGTGGCAGTGTCGGTATGTCGGTATTGTTCACCATCTCGAATATTGAATGCATGTGTTGAAATGTAAGCAAATTGCCGTGTGGTTGTGCTGTCGCATGGCCAAGATGCATTTGCGACACCACTTTTCCTTGTCATGCCACATGTGTGCATCCTCCTTTAGAAATAGACTGAAAACATTTGTTTTTCTGGATTTTCATCAGTATGCTGGGATAATTTCAAGGTTAGAGAGTTTTTTATCTGCATTAAATTGTTAGAGAATGTAAATCATTATAAATTATAACTAGCTAAACTTACAAAACTAAGACATGGTGTACTCTAGTGTACAAATATGAAACTGTAGGTAATAAAAGATATTCAGAGGGTGATAAGAAGGAAAGTGAACATTGTTAACATCTAAGCTGTTTCATTTCTTCCACGAAGAGTGAAATTGATGGGTCCAGCAGATAGAATGGCTATGGGGTTTTTGGTTGTGATATGGAGGGTCTTCCAAATGAACAAAATGTTACATTCCACACACAGAGAAAAAGGCATCCAAACACAAAGGTTCACTGCCAGGTTCCAGAACTCTACACAATTCCATGTTTATTGTCTGGAGTTCATTTGTCTGTCATGTTTCTTATCATCCTGATGCCCTATTAGCTTAGTTGAAAGCATCCTAGAAGTTGCCCCAAAGTACAAAATTGTGGTAACCTCTGAACTCTGTCTTAACAGAATTTGGTAAATCTCCAATCTCTAGAATAGTGTGTGGGTCACTATCATGGCATACCAACCTCTATATGGAGGGTTTGATGGATAGATGGTATCCATGTTTTTAACTTAACTTTAAACCAAAAATTGGCCGTATTCATTCAAAATGAAATTGACCGATGGAAAAGTTATTTGACAGATTTTTCTATACTAGTTCCTATAGCCTGAAGGGTAAAAACAATTGTCTTTAGGTACATAAATAGAAAATGTTTTCAGAGCTTAGAGTTAAATAGGTGAGTTGAGGTGTAAAGTAACATGTCCTAGATGCAGGATGGAAACATTTTTACACATTTTAACGAAGATGATCATTGAGAAAATGGTTTTAAAGTTCCTAGCCTGATGATGATGTATACACAAGTCTTCAGAGAAGGTTCATGTATTTTCCCATACTGTAGCATCACCGTTGTGCCGCCATTAAGATACCAAAGAACTATGAAACTGCAGAACTATAGAATTGAAAATATAAATGATTTTGAAATTACTAATAGAAATTTGTTCATAATGTCCACTTTGTTAGGAATTGTAAGTATTTTTATATCTTAAATTATAAAAAGTATTTTCAATTGTTTTTACACAAATTTAAATTTTATTTAATGTTAAAAAAAAGTGTGCTACATGCATTGTAGGGAAATATCTTTTAATTAAAACTGATAAAAATTTAAAGTAAAATTAAGAAAACATCAATCCTATTTTGTTATTTCTAGAAAATAATTGGCAAAATTTGCTTTGTAATTTTACTAATATTCCACTGTTATCATCTGTCAGGAAATATTTATATCATCATTTAATTCAGGGATGGGCAACCTTTTTCTATGTAAGGGCTGCATTTTAAGACTTTTGAACTGATGCGGGCCTCATACAAGAGAAAGAGAAAAAAAAATGTTGGTAAATCAGAATTATTTATTCATATATAATTATAAATTATCATAGGTATACTTAATTTAGCTTCTGGAACTGATGTAAACATAATATATTGGAAATATTTGGTTAAATATTCGTCGCTGCTAGTTTTGAATTAGTTTCGATGTGTCTGTTAGCCGGTTTTTGTTTTAATTTTTACTAAATTCATTGCGGGAAAAACTATTCACATACATAAGTTGTAAAAATAATGTTTGAATTTTATTGCATATTTCCTTAAGCTGGGAAATTGATATATTTATTCACATTTTATGCGTCGCGGGCCGCAAAAATATATGAATGCGGGCCACAGGTTGCCCATCCCTGATTTAATTCATAAAATAGTCCAAAATATTTACAGAATATTATAGAATTAAGTCTAATGCAGAACTTTTGGATTTTTGCATAGTTTCTTTTACAAAATTGTATTTTTAAATTTATTTTCATCAATTAGTACTATAAAATTTTGGAATAATGACATGAGAGAATGCCACCTTTGGAGTATTCAGCTATATTTGAATATTAAAAATAAAGCCTGTGATTACCAAGAAATGCTTAATTATAGAAGTTTTTACTCTCATAATTATTTTTCAAGTGGTAAAGCAGGTGAAATTTTAATTAATTAATAAATAGTCACAAAACACTTGTGTCCTTGAGATAAATGTAGAGCCATCACAAACCTTATCTTCAAGTAATCATTTTGTATGGACTTGGGTGTCTTATGATGACAAAGTTATTTATCTAGCTGGATGTACTGTACATGCATGGTTGGTTACCCATTTTCCTCTTAATTTTTATCACATGGAAATGAATGGATTGAGTGGTTGGTTGAATACATGGTCAATCTTGATGCAACATGTTTGTGTGTACTGTACTGTACTGTACATTGCATACAGCTTTCAAACCACTTATAAAGAATACATTGGCCATCATCGCAACCAACCACTGCACAATATCGATCTGAACTGGTTTTATAAGGCATGACACCAATGAAAAACTAAAAACTGCAGACCTACACTAACAACTAGTAGTATATTAATGGTTGCTAAGACATACGCCCTCTTGTGGTAGAATTCAAAAACAATCTGAAAACTTGTGCATACTATTACCAATTTTTGTAATTACAATCTTAATAAATTTCATTTTATTTATAATAAATTGAGAGGAAGGAAATAAATACACTATATAGATTAGAAAATTTAAAATTTAGATTAAATTAAATAGATTAAATAAATTTTCTCCAATTTTAGAAAATTTATATTTTTAATTGGAAAATTTTGTGTTTTTTAAAAAGACTTTTCAGCGTTTTTGGCGGCTAGTAGCTTCGAAAGGAAGGTCTGTTGCCGGAATTGTATTGTCTTAAACACAGAATTAAAAATGGTGGTCTCTGTTTGAGCAAACTCTGTCTTCAAATCATAAAATATGAAAAGAACCATCAGACGAAACGAAATTACGAATTAAATTGTAAAACATCGTCATCAGAGGGAGGCTTTCCAACATCTACATTTTTCAGTGCTTACTTCTTACAAGTTAGTGGATATACACACTATTTGCATTTTTCACCGGATGCTCGCCCTCTGGTGTTTAAAAACAAAACTATTCTATCTGGGTCGTTTGATTAATTCTTGTGTATTATCAGCAGTAAATATGAATAACAATAGAAAAAGCAAAGCTTTCTGTTGCGTTCCAAATTGCAATTTCAAAGATTTACGGGAGCCTAATATAAGTTTTCGTCTATTCTCACACGAAAAACAGATGATTATTCGGAAATCGGTCGGTTATATTTATGAGCTTCTCCGAATTGTGAAAGAGTGAATTAGACTTAAGAATTGGCAGTTTCCCGATTGTCCAACTTTACACGAACAAGTTATGCTGTCAATTTTAAAAGATATTTTCTTAAAGTTAAAATGCCAGTTATTTTGTGTGGGACACAGGGTCGGATTTAAGCATTTCGAAGCCTTAAGCTGAATGTAAGTCCCCTTACCAACCCTTCACAATTTTAGAAGTCAATCATAAAAAGAAAAAAATTAAATCAGACTATCTCTCTGATTCAATACGGTTATTGGAAGAAAAAGATGTGAGGTTTCACTAGTCTTCTGTTTTATAACTGAATTTAATTAAATTTTTATACCCATTCCTTTAAAAATCTTTTTTAAAATTGGTTTTATCATTTTTTTAAAAAAAAAGACCTTACGTTAATTCTTAGAAAAAAATTAACGAAATACTACACAAAATAAAAAGTAAAGTATGTTTTGTTGGTTTGTAAAAAAATGTTTATTACAAAATTCGACTTTAATTTTTTTTTTGTTTGTACAAATGTTTGAGGCTCCTTGAAAGTCGAAGCCTAAGCAACAATTTACATAGCTTTTTACTTGTAAATCTAACCCTGATAGGACAATGTCAAAGCTGATGTTTTTAACACAAAGGGCACAAATATGCATAGAACGATCTCGCTCACTTGCTTCGATACCACATAATGACGTATCCCGCTAGCAATAATTGTTCTGCTACTATAAAATTTCTCGATAAACAGCTACAAGCAGCATATATCATTATATCGGGCAGTAATATATGATTAATTTTACATTACTAGTTACAAGCGACCCAGATAAAGTAGCCATTTTGTAAAAATTCAGCGCCCTCTATAGTTCATGAAAAATGCGAATATGATAAAGAACTAGTGGCTGTATTTACATACTGAGATTGCTGGAAAGATATGATAGGAATAATTAAGGGGCAAATCAAATTTGTGATAAGTTCTGAAGGCAAGCTCCATGGGCATTTTAGGTATGTGGAGTTCCAAAAATGGGATGATTCAATTATTTTCTTATTGACGAGACTGTCTTTGTTTATAAAATCGTACTGCCAGCTTGTGTTACCAGCTTAGAGGTATGAAGGAGTACTGTACATGTCAGGAGTTGCAATTTGGCAGAGTATTAGGTGCCCAAATCATTTGCTCATAAAAAAATCCAGATTTGTAGGTAGTCGGGACCGAGAACCAAGTCAAAATAAAATACAAAATGGCGACCCTCTTCTACAAACAGGCAAAACAGGCACCTCACCCTATTGAAGTCATGTTGGGAGAGTACCACTCACAGTCATTCTAGGAAGTGAACTCTGACCTTAGGACTGAATACATAGTATTTTCTTTGTTAAATAAAATTTGTAATCTTATTTTGTAAATTTGGAAGTGTTTTAAATATGATGTTAAAACCGGGTTTTATGTCATTACAAGTGGGTTTTTTAACATTATCTAGTATACTAAAATCATGGGACCAATAAAAAATTTGACATGTAGGGCAGAGGGTGCTATCGTGTGACCTTCGCCCTCTGACCTCACTTTGCTTCCGAACTCCAATGAGGAGAGAGAGCTTTTCACTTCACATTAGTTAATCTTTCAAGTGGACAGCCATGCCAATCTTGGATTTGTATTATATCTCGACGCTATTGTAAATATCGCGCAGCCAATCCAAATAAAGTAAATTATTAGCCTGGATCATTTCTCAGTTAATTTTTACTGGAAGAACAAAAGATGTGGACATCACGGACAAAGTAGGACGTGCCACATACAGATTTTAGCTATGCCACTAAAGACATTATATTAAGGTTGTCATTATAATCGGGTTAAACTGTATATTGTTTGTACAAAAAAAAAAAAAAATTTCGGACGATACAATAGCCATAATTTTTTTTTCAAAAATGGGAAATTTTTGTTAGGCATCGACAAAAATTCATCCCTGGCCGACATGCAACAGCAAGAAATTTCGACATGAATAGGTTAATTTCACTGAAAATGCATTGTGGATGAACTCGTGGACATGGTCGGCGAAGTTTGAACGATTATGCTCAAAACCAGCGATATCAAAGAAGATTGAAGAATGAGAACGAGACCCGCCTTGAGCGTCAGAGTGATTCCGCTTAGTAGTGAGTCTCCGAGACATAGTCTTGTCCCAAATACGGCTTTGCCGTTTTACTTGTTTGAAAAATATGAGCACTATCTATCGATCAAACCACAGCTTTCTACAGAGAGTGGTATGTAAGGATAGAAATCCACACACTATTCTTGAGAGATTGGGGATTTACCAAATTCTGTTAAGACAAGGTTCTGATGCTACCACAATTCTGTACATTGGAGCAATGTCTAGGATGCTTTCAACTAGGTTAATGGAGCATCAGGATGATATCAAACATGACAGACAAACCATGAACTCCAGGCAATAAACATGGAATTGCATGGAGTTCTGGAGCCTGGCAGTGAATCCTTGTGGTTGGATGCCTTTTTCTCTGTTTGTGTATGAAACATAACATTTTGTTTATTCGGAAGACTGCATATCACAACCATCAACCTCTGTAGCCATTTCATTTGCTTGACTCATCAATCTCACTTTTGGAGACAATAGTGAAACATAGGGGTTAATGACCTGAATATCTTTTATTAGCTCCAGTTTTATACTTATACGCTGGGGTATATCATGTCTTACTTTTAAGTGTAGCTAGTTATAATTTATAAAGATTCGAGCACTGTAACAATTTAATCTTGTATTGTGCATTTGATTAAAGTTTCATTAGTATTTGTATGTTACAATTTAAAACCTAGCTCAAAAAAATATTCAAATTTTATATGTTAAAGTTGGCTGTTTGAATTTTTGTATTCCATTCTAGAATTGTTTCAAAAATCAAGTAAATTTGTAATGGTATGTCTTCAGCATTTGATTGAATTAGCCTGAAGATTGTATCAATACAATGTTGAAAGCAATAGCAATGTTAAACTTCACCAAATATTTCACACTGTCAGACAGTATTAAAATTTTTTTTATAATGCAAGTACTTTCAATGATACAAAATCATTGTCATCAGGCTAATGAAAATCTCGAATTTGGAACAGAATGTTACTATGTGCAGTTTTAAATTTTTGATTTTTCTTGTATTTGCAAGTCTCAAATTCTGTTGTGAATTTGAAATGTTTGAATGTTGAGAATGTGTTGTACTGTTCATAGTATGTTCTGTTCCAAATTCAAGATGTTCACTAACCTGTTGACAATTTTTTGCATTATAAAAAATATTTTAATGCTGTCTGATAGTGTGTGTATAAAGCACTAGCAAGTTGATTTTTTGTTAATTCATTAGTAAATTTTTGACATAAAGTGCATAAATACTTTAAATTCCTAACCTTTTATGTATCAGTTTGAAAGTTAAATTATCAAGAAGCTTTCTAATATAGCAGTATATTTTCATTTCCTTGTAAGCAGTGAATATTTTTCGTTGTTGTATCTGCCTTGTTGGTCTGTAAACATCAGAACAGTCTTTATTTTTTATTGGCTAGCAACTCCTGTTCCTGCCTGTTTGTTAAGTTACAGCAATACAACACTTGGACGATCTGCCTTTTGGGAGGTCTTTTTAAGGGTAACTGGTCCCTATTCAGGCATTACAGACATGGAAAAAACCTGGAAAACTCCATGTGGCCAGCCCATCCTAGCAAGGTGCAAACCCATGACTGAATTCCCAGTGTTCAGAGAATGGAGCTGCTTGGCCACTGGTGGACCATTTTTGCTTGCAACAGTATAAAATTAAAATATTTTTTCATATGTTTTTCTGGACTATACTACAGAGATAAGAAAATATTTCTAATCTTTATTTCTGCATTACTCTTTTACTAATGGGAATAGAGCTTTATAATTTAAATATTTTGACATGTCAATTCACCAGATGAACTAGCCAGGTGACAAAGTAACCATTTCTGTTTATCAGTTTTCATTGACTTTTTAAATCTGTTTTCATATATATATGGATGATCTTCATATACCATGCTCTTTGTTCACAAAATATTGAAATTCTTGTGGCAAAAATTTGTCTTGCAAACAATAACATACCTGAGAATATGTTGCACTGCACTGTGAGAATATGACACTTTGAAGAGCTGAAAGGAGTTTGCACATGAATGAAGGTCACTTGCAATGATGTCGTCTTCAAAACATGAAAGACAAACTATGTTGTTTGAAATCTTGTACATGAAAATTTGTTAATAAATATTCCAAAGTTAAACATCTATTATGATCATTTATTTTCCTGCTGGACCCTGTATCACTTAAGTTTTTTTTATTAGAATTGATTTAAACTTACCTGTAAGAAACTTTGAAGAAGAATCAAATTATGGTTAATTATAATGTATAACAAATTAAATTACATGTATATATTTTAATTTTATATAATTCAATAATGCAGTTTTTATTGTTTCTTATAGTTTTGACATTCTTTGATAAAGAGAAATATTAGAAAAATGGCAACACAGGATAAATTAACTCGAATTGCAATAGTTAATAGTGACAAGTGTAAGCCAAAACGATGTAAACAGGAATGTAAGAAATCTTGTCCAGTTGTTAGAATGGGTAAGATATTTTTGACTATTACTAAATTGTTTCAGATGTGATTTGATTAAGGTAGCAAATCAAGCAGTTAATTTGTTTATTGTAGGAATTAATTTATTATAAGTTACATAAGTCCTGAATACAATTTGGCACAAGCCATAGCAAAATAAATACAGTAGTAATCTTTAGCAAAACTAGACAAGCCAATTATACTATCCAATACTTAAATTTTAGCAACAATTTTGTTTTTCTTATTTTTAATAATTTAATTTTACAAAATAATAGTTAACTAGAACTAATGAATCAGGCTTATAAGCCTGATTCATTAGTTCTATTATTTTGTAAAATTAGTAATAAAGACAAGAAGCTTTTTAATAGATAATAATTTAAGTTTATTAGAAAATAATCTGTGTGAAGAAACATAATATTTTAGAATAATTGGCAGTGCCTATTCATCAGGAACAAAACCAGTTCTCGTGCATACCTTTCTCAGGATTATTTCAAAATTAAAAGTATATCATTTTAGTTAAATTACCATAATTTTTTTTGTAGATAACATATCAGTGTGTATACCATGAAATATTGTTAGAACAGAAATAAAACATTCATATAAACTGCATGTCTGTAGTGGCTGTTAAAAACACAGCACTAGTATATGTTAGAGGATATTGTCTTAAACATTCCATTTGTTTCTTGTTTATTTTAGCAGTTCATAATAGATGTAATTATAAAATAAGCAAAATGAAATTTATATATTAATTTAAAGAGGGTTTGAGTGAATGGTTGGGACTAAATATGGTTCAGGTATCAAATTAAAGCTCTTACCTTGTAGATAATGCCATTGAAGAGAGAGATTTGAGAAAGGTGCCATAGTTTAGGTATGGTGGAGTGGCAAAGGGTACAATGTTAAGTGTACAGGACAAACATGTCTGGTATTTGTATGTCATTTAACGATTAATTTTTTTTTAAGATTATTAGAACAATCCGTTGCTCACCCCTACTCTGAATTCCTGCTTTTTTACTAATTACATGTTAATTAAAAGACTTTTTGCATTATTTTTTAACATGAATAAATTTAAACACTTACATTATCTATTTAAATAATAAAATAAAATTAAGAATGAATTTTATTTTTGAGCTAAACTATTTTAATTTTTTAGAATCTGTAATAAAAAAGTTAATATTAACTTAATAAAATAAATGCATGTTTTTTTCAATGTAAAGTTCTTTACAACGAATATGAGCTGAACAAATTAACTCTTGAACACACATCATTAGATATTATCAACATTAAAATTTTTTCAAGATTATTTTAAGCATTTACTTTTATCATTATTCTTATTTATTTGATATATAAAGTAGAAATAACACAAATGATAAAAAAAATTTAGACATACAGCAGTTATTTTTATTTTTGACCACATGATAAATGTAATGCATAACATGAAGTATATAAAAAGCTTAGTTCAAGTGCAATAAAACTTGTTAGTTCAAGAAGTAATATCAATTTAAATTGCATTATTATTTGCATGTTATCAGTGTTTTTTGAACTGTATTTTACAGATAACTTTCTTTTCAAATTTTTCAGAAAATAATTTTTTACATAAAATATTCATAGGTAAATTTCATTACAAATTTCACTTCATTTTATCATATGTAATTAATTATGAAAAACTTAATGGAGGAGTTTTATGGAATAAGGTATCTTATTCCATAATATTTACACTTTTTAATTACCATATTTTACGGACTATAATACCCACTTTTTTCTTTGAAAAATTGCTTCCAAAATTCAGGTGCATCTTATAGTCCATAGCGTCTTATAGGTATTTTTTTTTAAAAATTGTTTAAAAATTAAGGTGCGTCTTATAGTCCATAGTGTCTTATAGTCCGTAAAATACGGTAAGTGTTTTATTATGCTTATCAATTATGGATTTGGATATTGTCTTTTCTATAATATGCAGTTTACTCAAGCATATTAATATTTACACTTTACTCATTTCTTAACAAACTTCATGCAAAAAAAAAAAAACAGTTTTTTTCTGATTTACAGAATAATTTTCTTAATTTGTGAATTTTTATATAATGCACTTTCATAAATCATAATTCTTTATATCTTCTCTTGTGAAATCTTAAATTTCATTTTAACATTGTTTTAATTGTAGATTCATAAATATAAGATTAAAATTAAAAAATTTATTTCAGGTAAATTATGTATCGAAGTAACTCCAAATGACAAGATTGCAGCTATTTCTGAAGAACTTTGTATAGGATGTGGTATATGTGTAAAGGTATAGTGTAATTTATGATCAATAATAATTGGATGTTAAATACAGCATAGAAAAAATTGAAGCTGAATTAAAATAAAGGAAATGTGTAATATAAATATTGCTTTGTGGGAATATACTAGGGAAGTACTGAGGTGTTATCAGTGCAGTCTCATCAGTTTAACTTTTAAACATGAGGTTGGCCAAATTCACATTAATTCATTCAGGACAAAATAAGCCAAAGAGTAAGTTGTTTGACTGGTTTTTCAATATATAAATTCCTCTCATAATCTGAAGGGTAAAAACGATTTTCTCTCTAGTTACATAGAAGGAAGAAATTTTTTGAGCTTAAAGAATTAAGCCAGTAACTCTCTTCTCCAAACTGCACTTCTTAAAAGCAACTACACCTTGATAAAACCTTTTAAAATGCAGCTGTTTTATTATTTTTTCAAATGTTTTTGGTTAATTTTTTGTTGTTCTTGAGGAAGGTAATTGCAAATGACCGAAAATGTTCAAAAAGATAATAAAACGGCTGCATTTTAAAAGATTTTTTTTTAGGTTTAGCCAGTAACTCTACTATTAGAAAACAATACTAAGAGTAACTTGAAATGTATTGAGAGTATAAAAATTATCCATGATTAAATCAGAAAATATATGAATAAAATTAGTGAATAATAATAATAATAATAATAATATATTTGATAGTATTAACTTAAAACTTTAATTGTAATTTGTGTGAAATATATATGTAATACATAAATAAAATTTATAATTGATTTGATAGCCAAGAATTATATTTTGAATTTAAATCACGTTTTAGTAAAAGTAGGAAAATGCATTTTTTAATAAAATGATAATTAATAATTCAAATAAATATAATTATACTATATAGTTAAGTGATTGTCATGAAAGGAAATAGAATTCTGTACTCAGCAAAATATTTGCTGTAAAAAATTGTTAAATTACAAATAGATAAGGAAAATAAAGAAGCAAATAAATTTATTTACATAAAAGTATATTATTATAAAACTTATGAAATCTCTTGGTATACAACATTTTTTGTGTAAATATCTTCATAATGAGGTATTCATTTCTGTATGTAAGTTAAGTTAATTTTTCATTTCTTTTTTCCTATCTGTAAGAGATGATTTTGCTTATTTTGTTATTTTATTTAAAAGAAAATGACATCAGTTCTCCTGACCAAAATTTAATTTACAATAATATTTCCATTAATAACATGAAAAAAAAGAACCAAAAATTAATGAAAGAATTCAGCTTGAAAGTTATTTTCAGAAGTGTTTTTATACTGGATGGGGATAAATTCCACTATGACAAGCAAAATTGTGTATATTTTTGCTCATGGTTGGAGTTAGTATCCTCATCCTCTCAAACAGCTATTTTAGTAAAATTAATAATTAAAATATTTTTTATTTTTTTCAGAAATGTCCTTTTGAAGCTATATCAATTATTAATCTTCCTAGTAATTTGGAAAAGGATACAACCCACAGATATAGTCAAAATTCTTTTAAATTACACAGGTTTGTTTGTTTATTAATAAATAAAATTTGAAAAGATATTTAATATATTTTAAAAGTATAAAAATTTTCACATTGGAGTGATTTAATATTTTATCTGACATCTATGCAAAATTATGCTAAAAATCATTAACGTGAATTATTTAAGACATGTTCTAAATGAGATATTTGTAATAAATTTTGTGTTTTAAATTTTTTGAATTAGCAGATTTGTAAATTCTTATTTCATTTATCTGAATTCTTACAGAAGTATGTCTTGATTAATTATTAAAATGGATTTAGTAATTTTATTAACTTAAAATTATTTTTAGAATTTAATGTTATCTCCTCGTTTCAAGGAGCATTTGTTAGAGGAAGAGGGGCCATGTACGCCTTTATACTTAATGGTTTAATACAGTATGTCCTGTCAAGAAAAAGACATAAAATCTATTTGATATTTGTGGATTTGGAAAAGGCTTTCGATAGAATCAATTTTAATATTTTATGGGAAAAGTTAAATTCGTTAGAAGTTCCAACTTTGTTCATTAAGCTACTTAAAAATTTATTTTGCAACACAAGATATCACATGAGAGGCAATCTGGCAAACACTAAGGGTGTCATTTCTGGTGGTGGGTTGCCTCAGGGGGACCTTTAAGCCCCCTGTTGTTTATATTAGCATATATTTCCGCAGATAAGATGATAGTTGAATCATAAAAAAGGCCTCCAAAATCTGGGGTCGTCTTATAGGACAGATACAAAAAAATTAGATTGAAATTTATATAATTATTTACTAGTAGAGAGTAGGGTAATGTCCACAAAATAGAATGCCCATACAACGTTTTTGTGAATAGTCAAGGTGATTACCCAAGTGCCGAATCAGCGCAAACGTTTGCAACAATAGCAAGACAGAAAATAAAATTTGTTTATTTGAAAAATTACAAATAGGACATAATTACATATACGATATACAGTATTATTATCCAGATGATGATCGCTGATCTAAACTAAATTCATTTGCCATTGATTGTTTGGGGGTCGTCTTATAGGACAGATATATGCTAAAACTAAAAACCTTGATGAAAATTTATACCTCATCTTATCTGCGGAAATATATGGTATTTATTAACGATTTACCACAATTGTTTTCTACCTCTGAAACTTTGGGATTTACTCATGGAGAATCTGTTGACCTGCATTGCTTAATGTACACTGATGATGATGATCTGCTGGCAGATTCAACAAAGGGTTTGCAATGAAAACTTTCTCTGCTAGTTAATTATGCTAAAAGAAATGATCTTACAGTTAACTTACAAAAAACAAACGGAATGGTTTTTTGCAACGGAGGCAGACTACTTAAATCTGATAAGATATTTGTGAATAATACTGAAATTAGTTTTGTGTTATATTTTAAGTACCTAGGAATACATTTTTTTTCTTCTTCGGGTGCGTATAATCATTATTTTCACTTAATAGCCAAAGACATACAGAATAAGGCAGGCTATATGCTTATTCTACAAAAACGAATGAGGCTAAGTTCTATGAGTAGTATCTTTAAACTTTTTGACACTTTTATTGGTTCTAAGATGACTTATTTATTTCCAGTTATTATGTTAAAACAAAGATGAATTGTATATATGTTAGTTAGATTAGCGATAACACTTTCTAAATAACAGGCTCTTTAGATCATTACTTCTGATTGGATAATAGAATGTCATGTGGTCAGAAACGTTAAAAAAAATTCGTTATAGAAGTGATATGATGCGGCTATCATTTTTAAAGTTTAAATTTTAAATTTAACGAAGTACAGTAGAGAGTCGTAAATCGGCACCCTGGTAATTGGAATGGCCGGTAATCGGCACGATTTTCAGTCGGACTGTGTCGTGCTGAATCGAACGTTTTTGATACTAAATTTACTTCTAAAGTATAGTTTTCATGTTTTTATATTCTTCAATATATTTACTTTGTTTGTACAAAATGCAGAAATAATTTTTAACGATACGATAGCCTCGATTATTATTATAAAAATTTTCGTTAGGCTTAAAATCGACGAAAATTTAACACGAAGCGACACGCAACGGAGAAAAATTTGAACATCAGACAGGTTAATATGTTTTTTCGTACATAGACCGTAATCGGAACAAATCCCTAATCTGAACAACCCCAGTCCCCAATTGATTCTGATTTTCGGTTCTCTACTGTAAGTTTAAAATACACCATTTGCGAAAATATTTAAAAATGCAACTTAAGGGAACTTTCTTCTTCATCAAGCATGAATGTCATGTGGTCACTGATGTCACTGCAATGCAAGTGCAATCACCAATCTGAAATCTATAAAATGTTTATTCTATAGTTTTAATACTTTTGTACAATAAATAGCCTATACTTTTTGCCAGAACATGAAACAAATATAACCAAAATTTCATCTGGATTGGACAAAAATTGAAGGAGTTATAAGGAACACACACACACACACACACACACACAGCCTCATTACTTTTTACACACACCTTGTATAAGTCAAGTGTTAAAAAAATAATAATAATATATATTATCAGAATGAATTCTCTAATTTTATTATCATTACTAAATATTTTTAGGTTACCAACACCTAGACCTGGAGAAGTATTGGGTTTAGTTGGAACCAATGGTATAGGAAAATCAACAGCTCTGAAAATTTTAGCAGGAAAATTGAAACCAAATCTTGGACGTTATAATGTAAGATTACTTGGAACTTTAGTTTTCTGTGTTTATTTTCAATGCAAATTAATGATAATTGAGAGTTCTTTTGTTCTACTGAAACCAAAAATTTTTGGAAATTTTGAAAAATTTATTTCAAATTTTTTAAAATTCATTGCATAATTATTGTTTAAAATCATTAAAATTCTTAGAATTTATCCAAGTTATTGATAAAACAATATCAGATGTTTACATAATATAAGAATTCCTGTAATATACCTGTTTTTTTGTTAAAGAATGTATACAGTTTTAATCAATAATAGTATAAGTAGTAAAAACAAAACTTTCATCTTTAAGCTGAAAAATTAAAACTGTTTCATAACAGTTACCAATATAAATAATTTTCCAATGTAAAGGCAAAAGTTTTGTTACTATAGTTGAGCTGAACAAGAATGAATAAAGTGTAATTAATAGTGAGATCAATTGAAAAACAAGTGTTATGAATTTATTTGTTTAATAATAATTATTGTAAATCCTCTAATAGACACTGGTTGTCTATTGGACAGAATATACTTAGCCCCTAGCACCTGTTCCATTCTTGCAGAATTTCATATCCAAAAAATATAAAAATATAAAAAAACACAGTTCAATCTCCTTTCCACTACCACCACTGTGGTTTCCCCCACCATTCTCTCTCTCAAATAATGAAAACTGCAGGTAATTCACAAGAAATTTTCATTTTTTATTTAATAGAAAAGTATACCACTACACTACATTACTCCATTACACAACAACATTACTACCATAAACGTAGTTATTATGGTATTATTGTATCCATGTTTCATGAATTTTTCTAGTCACCCTCTGTTATTTGTGAACACCATGTTTCATTTATCACTTTCATCTAACTGAATAAAGATTTCTCTTGCTTTGTGCAACACTATCCATCTGGAAGTATAGTTATTTTTCTCTTGCTACTCACAGATCCACTGCATAATCTTTTCTTCTAATTATTCTATGATTTACACCTTTCTCCTTCTGGCCTCGTTACTTCATACTTATTCTTGTTAGCATTAAGAGGGTCATGCTTGTTTCTCCATTTATAGAATTAGCTTTGGATGAGCCTCAAATTTCCATGATGCATGGAAATTCGAAGCTCATGCAAACACAAAAGAATACTCTGTAGAAGAACCAGAGTATTCTTTTGTGTTTGCAACTGTGTTCAGTTTGAATGTAACACTGTAACCTCTTGGCTGCTATTCTAATTGACGTCGAGTTCACTAATCTGTCTGAAATGAAGAGTTTAAAACAAAATATAGGAAGATGAGCCTACTCATGTAGTATTTACCATATACTTCAGCTGCACCCCATGTTGTTGTAAAAACATTTTTCAAGGGTCTCCATGGAAAATTACTACAGTATGTACAAAACACTCAGCTTTGTGAGCTGCATGTAAGAATTTAATGAAACTTGACATCTAGCAATTGAAACTAAATAGCCAACATTTAAAAAGACCCAGAATCTATTGAAGGATTTATGGTATTAATATTATTATTTGTGATTAATAGTACACAATGTCATGGGGTTAAATGATAGAAATTTTGACTTGTTCTGCATAAAATTGTTATAAATATTTAATGTATTGAAATTATTAGAAATATAACTTATTTATTATATACTTCAGCAAACACAAATGAATCATTGTAAAAAATAAAATATTAAAAATTCAAGACAAAATATATATTTGAAAATGTAAAAATATACATTATTAAAGACTTTATACAAAAAAACTGTTTGAAGTCTTCTAAACATCTATTTACAATCACTAGAACACAATCAACAGTGGTGGTTTTGACCGTTTATAGGCTCTTCCCTTCCTATACTTATGCAAATTGTTTAAAAACTTCCTGTGACATCAGATATTTTCAAAATTTTCACTGTAAAAAAATTAAAAAGTCACATTTGAGAAAGGTCACATTTTTTGGGCTAAGAGAAGCAGTCTGGATGTTTTACCAAATTGCCATTTTTCTGGCTGTTCTGAACTGATTGAGGTGAAGTTGAGAGCAATGGCTATATGAAGTATACATACAGAGCAGCCAGGCTATAGATATTCCACTAGACCACCAGGAGATGTAATCATGTGATTGTGAGACAAGCATGAACATCTGCAACAAAATCTTTGTCAACCATCCAGAGACAGAAGGAAGTCTTGCTATGAAACCCTGTCTCTTCCCATACCATTGGCAGGTAAATAGCAGAGGTAAATTTGTATGAATGGAAACCACTACATGTCCTGCCATTAGCATCTTAACATTATTGACTTTTGTTTGCAATGCTGTGATCAATGCTGTGATCAAGGAATGACAACTACAGGCTGGCAATATTTTTAGTTACAGATCCTGGTTCTATTTGGGAATAGTGACCACCATATTAGTGTGAGGGACAACTTGTAAGCACTTCAATTTTACTGCTGAGTGGCACACTGTTCCCACTGCTGACAAGTTGGGCTAGGAGCTGTATAAGACTTCCCTAGTAGTCATGTGAAGAGATTGATGGCACAATGTTATATTCAGAAAATTCTATTCTCTTATGTGTTGCCTTTTATAGCAGGGCTACCAACAGCTATTTTCTAGCGAAATGCTTAACCACATGCAGCTTGTGTTTCCTGGAAATGTCTGTCACATTGAGCAGGTCAAGGAAAGCTCTGGCATTCTCCATGTTTGTCATCCTTCAAGAATTTATGGGACCAGATGGTGCACCAATTTAGGCCATCTGTAAGAATGAGGAATCTGGAACAGCATTTGCAACATCAGTAGAAAAATCATCAGAAGATAGTATAAAATAATACCTGTATGTTTCCATGCATGATTGTATTGCCACATGTAAGCAGATAAGAGGAAGATATACAAAATACCAAATATTGCTGTAAATTGTACTGTTGTGTCACAAGAAATTAGTCTGTTTGTTATGATATTGTAAACATGTTATCATTGGGTTTGCATTAATAAAGTTTTGTTCAATTTCAATGCATTTTTTAGTGTTTAATTTTTTATGAGTGTGTATTTAAACTTTATTCTTGTTTCAAATGTGAAAGTTTTTCATATTTGAAACAAGGATGAAGGTAGAAATTTTCAACATTTTTTGTTTATGAAATATATTAGTATCATTTACAAATAAGTCATATATAGTTTTAATACTTGAATTATGTTGATATTTACAATTTAAAATTTTATATAATTAAACAATTTAAGTTATAATTTAAAACTTTTTTTATTAATTTTAGGAAATAAAGTTCTAGTTACATTGTTAATGTACAATTGTTTCCATTCATATTTTATTTTATTTAATTAGGAGCCTCCCGATTGGACAGAGATTCTTACATATTTTAGGGGATCTGAATTACAAAATTATTTTACTAAGATATTAGAAGATGATTTAAAGGCAATTATAAAACCTCAGTATGTGGACCAAATTCCTAAGGCAGTCAAGGTAAGTCTCAGATACAAAATATTCATATTTATAATGAAAACTGTAAAATATGTAATGCATTTACATATTTATTAATATTTATTATATAGAATTATAAAATTAGCATTATAATTACAAATATTATGTACTATAAATAATGTAAGTTGTTATAACAATGAAGTTGAATTCATAAATAAATTAAAGACTTTTCATTTATAGCATGTTTTAAGCCATTAAAGATATTCAATAGAGAAAAATAATTCAATGAATTATAGAAATGGAAATTATTTCAATAAAAATAGCATAAAATCTTTGCAAAGGGAAATGCAATAAAATGGTATTGCTAATCATTATATAAATTCAGTTTACTTTTTACAATTTTTCTTTTATATATGATATAAATTACTTAGATTTTTAAAAAACAAAAAGCTTAAATTTACTGTATGAAAAAATGGATGCAATTTAATTTTGACTTTTATTATGTTAAATTCTACTATACTCAATACTTAGATTGCTTTTCTTGTGACCTGACAATTTAGATGTGAGAATTTATTTTTAGGCAAAAAAAAATAAGACACTATTTTTGTATAATTCCAAAAGTAGGGCATATATTAATCCATCTTCTTCTAGCCATCTCCTTTCTGATGAGTTTACCATTTGCTAATTTGCTGTCTTGAACCAAATTTAAGTCTAAATTGTCAAGTTATTCTTGAGATTATATTTAATAAATTAAAGCTACTTTCTTGTGTAAAGATTAATAATTATAAATTAATTTTGGCTTCAATTAAATAATTTAGAAAGAAAGATTGATCCAGAATGAGATTTGAATCCTTGCTCAGGATTAATTCAAACAATATAGTTTAAAATCACTGAATATATCTTTGTTTAATTACATGCCACTTTTTAACCATGACAAAATTTTATTCAGTTATTCCATCTTTATGATTCTTCGAGCAATTCAGGTATACTTACGCTATTTATTGAATATTTTAAAGTTGATAATTAGTATGAGTTGTTGAAGAATTGGCAGGTATTGCAGATATGTTTTGAAATAAAGAGGAAGCTCCGAATTTATTTTTTAATTTTGAATACAAATGTATTATACAGGTACAGTACAGTACATCCATTGCTTTTGAACAGGATATTGTGGAGATCTGCTGGCTGTACTGTTGTCTTGAATTCTTGCTTGTAACATGTCATATCCATATGATATCAGTGCTTTGTTGCATTATGAAAATTAATTTGCAAACATGCAAGAGAAATATTAAAATTTTTTAAAGTTATTTTTATGACCTTATTTATATTAAAAAATACAGGATAATTATGTTAGTATAGGAATTAATGGATTTGCTATTACATGAATTTCCATTGAATTTCTGTTCAATTTTATAAAAGCATTTAATTATTGGTCAAGGATCCACAATAAAAAGTTCTAAAAAAATATTAAACAATTTCTTAACATTAGATATAAATTAGAACTATAAATAAAGAAGAAATTTTGGTTTTTAAATTAACATTTGTTTAATACATAATTTTAACACTTTTTATTTAAAAATATAATTAATTGATAATTTGTCTTTATTACTATATTTAATATAAAATTATTCACCTTAGTTTTAGATATTTATGTAATATTCAGTTACTTAAGTTGTCAATGATTAAATATAATTTCTGCTGTTCACATCCTGAAATGATGTGATGACTACTATTGTATGAGACAAACTTTTAATTAAAAAAATTTTTTTTGAAGCTATTGTAATACTTTTACAAAATAAAAGATTTGAATATATTTTTAGGGTTCAGTGCAACAACTACTTGACAAGAAAGATGAAATGAAAAATCAAGATATTGTATGTGAAAAATTAGGTATTGTCATTTAGTTTGTTCATTTTTTACATTTAATTGTTTTTCTGACTTTTATCTTTTCTAACAAGTCTATGCAGATATGAGAAAAATTAAGTTCTTTATTATTCTGTTACAATATTGTTGTAAATGGTGGATGGTATCATGGATTTATGTATATGTAAATTTTAATGTGACAGAAACTCATAAATAATAATTAAATAATTTTAAAAATAAATTGACTGTAATTTATTGATAATAATAGTAACACTATTTATATAAAATAATTAAATTAGAAATATGCAATTGTCACTTTTGAAGTGGATTGATATTTAAACAATGGTGTTCTGACCAGGGCAATCTCTGCAACTGCTGACAATGTACAGGTGATTTTTTGGGGCTCTAAATACTGTATTTGTTTCTTGTACTTATCTATCAAGATAATCCTATATTAATTCAATATTATTATGTAATGACATTCTTTAATTTAAAAATAAACAAATTCATTTAAATAAATATTTAAACATGAATGTAAGAAATAGAAATGTAATAAATGTTTTTGTGTTGGAATTACAGGAAAAGCATTATTTCATATAAAAGTATATTTAATTTATAAAATAAACATATTTATTTGAATTTTAAAAAATTATAGATCGTTTAAAACAATTTTTATATAAATATTGTTTTTTCATTCAAAAAACATTTTATTATTAATATTAGATATTAATTAAATACAAAATTATTTACTGTTTAAATTATTTTAGCAGTAAAAATTAATTCTGTTTGAGTTACAGTAAAATTAAGATGTATCTTTTGTTTAACATTTGTTAATTGTGAATTTCTCTCTGTAGATTTAAAAAATGTAAGAGGGCGTAATGTTGAAGATCTTTCTGGTGGAGAATTACAGCGATTTGCTTGCGCTATGGTTTGCATTCAAAGAGCTGATATGTAAGTGTTTTTAAAATTACATTAATGTGTGTTGAATTTAAAAATGTTTATCTATTTATTTCAATTGACTAGATTTATGTTTGACGAGCCATCTAGTTATTTGGATGTAAAACAAAGATTAAAAGCTGCCCAAGCTATTCGTTCACTTATTCATCCTGATAAGTAAGTAATTCATTATACTAAATATTTATTTATTACACACATTTTTGTTATTAATTATTCATTTTAATTATATTATTTAATGTTAATAATTGATGTTAAGAGTAAATCTAAAGAAAGATAGATTATATATTTTACTTAAAATGGGAACTAATTTTGTTTTGAGATATAAAAAAACAGAGTGAGATCTTTTTAAGACATTATAGTTGCACATAACACTAAAAAGTAATTGTGGTAATACATAAGATTTAAATTTAAATCCTTAGGATTAGATATTAATTAAATATAATGTTTTGTTTAGTTTTAAAATATCATTTAAAAATTTATCTTTGTGTACTTATTTGTGCTTAGCTTTTATTGTTATATATTTATTTTTCGTTAGGAAATTGTCTATTTATTTATTTATTTATTATTTTTTTTAATCAAAAAAGTCTCTTTAAAATAATTTAAAACAGTTACATTTTATTTTATGCAGTATCTGTATAAGCTTGATATGGCATTTTTAAGTAGATTCAGTGCCCCAAAAATCATATTTTAATATATAGTATAACTTTATCTGATATTGGATAATATGAAGTTCCATTTATTATGTAGTCATTTTCCACTCCCCTGAGTAAAGACAGATTTTTAATGTAAAGATGTTCAGTTAATATGCAATCTTGTAAGGAACTGAGTCCGAGCGTTATTTTTATTTTATTATTATTTTTTGTTTTATTATATTTTGTTTGGGGCTTATGTTTATTTAGGACGAAGATTCCCCACCACTCTCTTATTAGTAACAAAAAAAGAAGATAAACCAACTCACGAAAAAAAACAAGCGCCGTAGGAAAAATCTCGCGCACTTGCACTGCCCAGCGGAAGTAAACAGTCCGCAGAAAAAAAAATGGAGGGGGAAATTCCCACACTCACTAGTAAAGAAATACTTACTAAACCGTAATAACATCCCAGAAAATTGTGCTAAATACTTTGTAAACGGTTTATAAGCTTTTGTCGGAAAATTAAAGCTGCCGGAAAGAAACTTAATGTTAGAAAAGTAAGTATGTAAATAAGGGGAGTAACCCAGCTGAATTGTGATGTCACCTCACAGCATAAAACCAGTACGCTAACCAAAGAATGACGAGGTGATTTCCAGAGCGAGGTGATTTTTGGTCGAAATCCAGATTGAGAACTAGGCGATCCAAGGTGTTAAAGAGGAATTCAATCGACGATTTGACAATAGCGAAAAGATTGAGGAAATAGGTTCCTAGTATAGTGAGGTGACGGATAGACGTTTAGTTTGTAAGAGATTCTGTTCATAGTTCCTAAGTATTTGGTTTGTCGAATTTTCAAAGGGGAGTTAATATTAAGTTAAGCTAAATAGCTGAGTTTATTGTTGGGTTGACTTGTTGATTTTCGTTAATAAATTTTGTTTTGGATTATAGACAATTGTACATAGTAAATTCTATTTACTAATTAAATATATTTGAAAGTTTTTTTTGCTTTGACTTGATATTTGTCGTTATTCTTACTAATATTTTCGGTGCACACGTAAAAGCCCAGGCCTGGCAAACTAATCTCGAATCTGCGTAAAGTACCCGTTAGGTTAACGGAAGTTTTACTGGCCGCAGTTAGTGTTGGTTTCCTAAGATACTAAAAATAGTACTTTACAATCTGAAGCACATTTGGTCCTCAGAATATGGTAGGCATGCTGTTCAGGTTGGTTAATACAAAGATAACTTGTACCATAATTTTTAGGACATCTTGAGCCTGAACTGGACAAAGACTTTGACATAATTGTAGTGCTTTTTGTTGTCTGCAGACCATGAAAGTCTCAATTGCTTTTTTTCACTTTGGGAGATTAAGCAAGAGTGCTGTTGGAGGTTTCATTAGAGTATTGATCTTTGTATTAATAAATTGACAACCAGCAGGATTCCCATAGAGGAAGAATTAGCCAGAAAAGCCATTAACATTGAAGAAGAAAATGAAATGGAGACAATAGATGATGATGATGTAGAAGAAGCAGGTTATAGCTTATTGCCAAAAGTGCTGAGGATGCACTAGCATTGCTGGAAAATGTGTTAATGAGTATTCCCCAACTTTTCTCAAGAACTTTTAAGTCACTCTGACAAGTTAAATGATCTTGTTAAGAACACATACAAGACAAAAACAGTATGAATGCATATTGATTTGTTTTTCAAATGACTTTAAAACATAGCTTGCATTAATAAAATACTATACCTTTGTTAGTGAAACTGTGTACTCTAATTGTTTTTACTAACATTTTCAGCACATTGTAATGCCATCTTGAAGAAAACATAGCTGTGATTTAAGTTATTGCTTATTTGAGTTTGGTTAGTATAAATCTTGTTGTTATCAAGTCTGCATCTTTTAGTCCTCTTAACTTCATAATAAAGAGGTTATACTGTATAGCCCAACAAAATTTTTTCCTATCAAAAAATTTATATACATCCAAATTTTATATTTGTTGCATTAAAATACAGTCAAACCTGTTTTTGTGCGGGGGATAGGGACCACATAAAAAAAGTCTCACGTAGAAAATAACTCGAAACCGTACAGAATAACTAGGAATTGCTTTTTTAACTCCTTGGGTCTTTTTCTGCAACACCTAATGGGGAAAAAAATCCTCTAAGAATTTTAATTTTTATATTAATTAATTATTTCCACTTAAATACCAATCTAACATTAAAAAGTTAAAAATAATCGTTAAATAATGATTTTATTTGATAAATATAGCTGCAGGAAGTGTTATTTCATTTAACAAGGCTGAAATTTTACGCCTGCAGTCTAAAGCTGGAGGGGAGCTAACTTACCACATCTGTTCAAATATAACATAATATTTATGGTTTTTATGCTATTAAAATAAGAGGGGACCGAAATAAACGTATGAGAAAAAAATTTTTCTGAATAAAAAATGAAAAAACCTGCTGATGTCATAGAAAACAACCAATAGAGTTTTTAAAAATTTTACAGGAGTCAATTATGTTCCAATTTGATTGAAATTTTCATATATGGCACAAAAAAAATCGCACAAAACAAATCACACAAATAAAAACCACACAGAAACAGGTTTGACTGTAAATATAATTTGGATGGTTGTACTGTGTAATTCTGACTTACAAG
Source organism: Centruroides vittatus (assembly GCF_030686945.1). Taxonomy (NCBI): domain Eukaryota; kingdom Metazoa; phylum Arthropoda; class Arachnida; order Scorpiones; family Buthidae; genus Centruroides; species Centruroides vittatus. The sequence goes on along the minus strand of NW_027122438.1, from coordinate 661,101 downwards.
ACTCTCCCATTCTTGGATACAAATGTAATTCATTTTTCTTGTAAACAAGTAGTATTTTTCCATTATTTCTTATGACAAAAATTTGAACTTTGTTCCAGCATAACCCAGTCAGCCAAAAACACTAAATAAAATAAATAAAAGGAAAGTGTTTATAGGTTACTCATCAATATGAAAGGAACTAATACAAAATGAGAGAAACAAGTACAACATAAGCATATATATAAATTGAGACATTTTTATTTATTAGTAAGAAAATCCAGCAAAAAGTTGCTTAACTTTCCTGGCAACAGTTGGCAGCACCATCTGTTATGATATTTTATTTTAAAAATTTTTAAAATATTTTTAACTATTATAAAATGGCAAAAAGCATAATTCTGAAATTGGGATGGATTTTATAAAAAATTGTAAATGCTGATAATGGGTAAAATTGTCATTAAGTCTGACCCTACTGGAGATACACATGACCTCTTTATCCATTCCCTTGACCTTTAATCACCGAAATTGAATAGCATCAATCTCCCTAATAAACAAACTGTCCTACAAAATTTCAGAAATTTTTGACAAAAAGCACAGGAGTTATTAAGCTTTAAGGAGAGTGAACAAAACTGTGAAAGCACAGACACACTAACATCCATACGTACAGAAAAAACAAATTTTTTGAATTTCTCAATGTTTCAAGGTCCCAAGTCCAATTAAAAATCTGGGAGTAATTTTTTTTGACTGATTGCTGTACTTTCCCTCTATTATATATAACAGCTGGGAAACTAAAAATGAGAATTAGGTAAGAAAAGATAAGCAAAAAATGAGTGAAAATAGAGTAAAATAAATTGATTTTAATTAATTAAATTGTATTCATTCATTGAAGGATCTGTATTGTAGAAAAAATAATTAAACTGCACAACTCTGCTAGAATGAATAGCACTACCCTTAATAATGAAGACATAATCATGAATGGAACAAAGAAAACAGAGATTGGAGCCTATGAACTATCTGCTTGAAGTGCATCAGAATTTTAGTTTTGTTGCACTTATGCACTCATGATTTGTTCTTGAAAATATCAATGCTCATATACAGTAAATAGAAAAAGAAAACAGCTCATTGCATCAAATTCTTGTATATCAGGCATTTGTAAATTGGGTCACATTTTATGGAAATGTTTTATAATTTATATTCTTGACTAATACAAATATTTAAGACTGAAAAATGAATATTTTGATTAAAATTTACTTATATTATTTGAATTGAGATATCAAAACTTAATATCTCATTTTCGCTTTGTTTTTGGAATTATTCCAATTTGATTCATTTGCTTTGAAATGATTAGAATTTTGTAACTATTATATATTTTTTTCTCTGATACATATATAATGTCATGACTTTTTAGTGTATTTTATGTGTTACTGAAAAATTCCCAGTAAAAAAGTCTTGAACTTTCCGAATGACTTTTAATTATTAAGTGAAAGAATAACAAAATTGTAACTTGAAAGTTAACATTTAAATTTTAAAAATGATATATTTCTTGATTCTACTACATAATGTATTGCTTTTGTTTAAAATTTTTAAAACAAAATTTATATCAAATGTGTGAGAATTCTCTAAATTTAATTTCAGGAAGTTTATTTTGAATTTTGTAGTTTTGAATATGAGAAAAGTCCATTTAAATAATTAACTATAATTTTTAAAAATAAATTGAAAATTTTTCAGAAATGCTGAACTGCTTTAAAAATTTTCATTAATTGTTCATATGGATGATTGAATGAATAGTTTGATATTGAATAAGATTTGAAGCATTAATTCTAAAATATAGCTAAAATTAAATCCTCAAACTAGAATTATAGATTTACTAGTAGCCTGGGATGCCCCCTAGTGGGCTTTCTAGCAGCAGCAGTGCCATTTCGTGGTATAAATAATAAATTTCTATTACAAATAAAAATACAGTAGACCCCCCTATAACACTGTAGATACGTTCCGTGTTATTCCACTAATTTTTGTGGCAATGAGAGTAATATATGATCTTGTAACGTGTGTTTCTATCATACACACATACAGAAATTGTATATACTATAAGCACAAAGAGAGGCAAATTACATATGCTCATTAGCACTTCACTTGACTTCATGATTTCTTAAACTCTCATCCATCTTTGTTTTTGATGCCACTTTTCAACCTTGAATACAATAACTGCTTGATATTAGCAATGTCATGTACTGTACAGCCTGATCGTTTATGCTGAAACACATCAGAAAGGTCTTCATGACTTGGAAAGATTTGATGGCCTAGCTAAATTTCAGCACTACACTTGGGCCAGCAATGTTAACTAGGTGGCTCTTCCTTAATTGTATCAGTCTGCTGACTTTCTTCTTGTTATTCTTCAGTTGTACATATTCCAGATGCAACAAGTGCATCATCAAACTCTACAAATTCCTGGAAACACCCGAATATTAGCCAAACTTTAAAGAAATGCAAATTTTACATTAGATGGAGGCTAGAAAAGTTGTTATTCTGAGTTACAGATCCATTAAAATGAGATTCTACTGCATTTAGTGCAGTGCTTATTAATTAATATATTTTCAGTTTAAATTAGGGATATCTTATTCATTTTATATTTTAAGTTGACTGCGAGAATAGTTTGTTCTGACAGTCAACAAAATCGGTTCAAAGAATACATTTGCTGAACATAAAACAAACTACGGTGCATCTTATATCTTATATTTTATTCTCTTTCGTTGTTTTGGCTTTATTTATATCATTTATTTTATTTTACTTATTTATATTTAGTCTGCATGCGCATTTTTCCGTTGACTTTTTTTTTATATTTATTCCATAATTTATTTATGTTCTATTTTTAATGTTCTATTTTTGTGTAACTGAGGAAGATTATTTAAAACGATTGAAAACGTTTTTATGGTATTAAAAATTATTGCTGGATTGATAAAGGTGTAGTTTTTAACTCATTTACTGAACAAAATTCTGTATGATTCTATACTTTATAGCTCAATAGTATTTTTATATTTGCATTATTTGAGTATTTATTATTATTGATTTTTTGTTTAAGAAATTATATATATTTTTAAAATTATAAATTAGTAATAATTAAATAAAATATGCATATATAAAAATTTACAAATAAGATCTATTTACATTTACTTCACACAATTGTAATATAATGTTTTGAAAGCAAAATATTGCTAAATAAGTAAATTGTTTGCTATATTCCTAATTATTTTTACAATCTCCCATCATTATAAAAAATTGCTGTTAATTTTTGGTATAACTGCCATTTTATTGTTAATTCTTAAGCTTTATTAATTTTAGTTGTAGTGAAGAGAGACGGATTGTATAAATTGGTACAGTAGATTAGTATTTTTTGTTGTAAAGCAGTCATCAAGTAATCACAAGCAATAGTTTGCATGATAACAGTTATTAATAACAATAAATACTAATGGAATATGAGAGATTTTCTTTTACAGTTTTTTATTTTAATATATTTATAATTTTATTACTTAAATATTTGTAGTAATAACATAATAATAATTTTATTTTATTTTATAATTTTAGGTATATTATTGTTGTGGAACACGATTTATCAGTATTGGATTATTTATCTGATTTTATTTGTTGTTTATATGGAGTTCCAGGTGCCTATGGTGTTGTTACAATGCCTTTCTCTGTTAGGGAAGGTGTGTAATCATTTTCATTTTATGTCTTTGAAGTGACTATTTTCAAATATTAGTATTAGAATTTTAATAAACAATAATATAATAATAATGAACATTTACAAAAATTTTATCTTTGCTTTGATCATTAACAAGTAAGTAATAAATAAGTAATGAAAATCATTTAAGTGAAAATAACTCAAAGGTAAAAATTGATGATGATGATAAATTGTGAATACTGATTTTTTGATGACTGAAAAAATTATCAATAAACAATTAATATTACTGGAAATTTATTACAGGATATGTGTAAAATTCGGATAAAATAATGCTTAAATTGCAAACATAAATAAACATTAGTAAATATTCCTTTAGGATTTTTCGAAATTCAACTCTAAATTAATTTAGATTAGTCATCTCGATCAAGACTCTTTAACCTATCCCATGCTGAAATTTTTCTCCATTCCGGGTGGCTGCCATGTTGAATTTTTGTCGATGTTAAGCCTAACAAAAATTTAAAAAAAAATAATAATCGTGGCTACTGTATCATTAAAAATTTTTTTATTTTGCACAAACAAAATAAATATATTGAAAAATATAAAAACAAAAAAAATTATATTTTGAAAGTTTGTTTTAATATAAAAATTATGATGCATAGCGACATCCAGTACCAAAAACGTTCCAATGCAGAAATGAGTATATTTGGGGTCAACGGGTCAGGTCAAATGAGGTCAACACGAAAATACTTGGGAACAACATGGGACAGGTTAAGGAATTGAATGAAGTATGAATTGGTTTCAGCTACATGTTAATGCAGTCAATGAGAAAATCAATTCTTTGATATTTGAATAATAAATAAAGTATCACAAAATTTTAAATACTTTTTTGGATATGACAGTAAGAGGTTTATATTTTTACTAATTCTTCTAATTTATGTACTGGTTTAAAACTAACAGAGAAAAATTAATAGAAATTTTTCTATTAATTTTTACAGCTCTTAACCAGAGCTGTGTTTGGCCAGATGCTGAGGTAGTAGAGGCATTAGCCTGCCACTCTGGGATCAAATCTGAGTGATTGAAAAACCACAGGACTTTTTTTGAGGATGGTCCATCCTGGATATGTTGGGCCCCATCCCTCACCACCTGGTCATCCCATTGTATATCTGGCCAAACTTATAATGTGGATTTGGATGGGCCTACAATAGTCCTCTTAGTATCCACAGAGCAAAAAGAGTTTAAAAAAAACCAAAGCTGTATGTAATAAGTTTTTAAATAAGAAATGATTATTATGCTGTTTAATTGATGGTAAACAATAAAATGTGTTTATATACTCATTTATTAAATCAGAGATTAGTTATACAATTATCATTGTATGTTTTAAGTTTATTGATAAAATTTTATTTATTATTTCATATAATTTCACATCACAAAAGATTTTTGAAAATGTTTCCTTACAGGAATCAATATTTTTCTTGATGGTTTTGTACCAACGGAAAATTTACGTTTTCGAGATACTTCCCTTGTTTTCAAGGTTGCTGAAACAGCTAATGAAGAAGAGATTAAGAGAATGTGTCGTTATGAATATCCCAAGATGCGAAAAAGATTAGGTACTTTCTTAATTCCCAATATTAGTTAATTTTTATGATGAATTTTTGTATGTATGAATCTTTTATAACATTTGATATGATTTATAACTATATTGAATGGCAAAGCAGTTTTTAAATTTGTATTTGAGAATATGTTATATTTATTATTATATACAGAAGTTTAAATATTAAACAGATAATATATGTAATTCAAAGGTTATTCTAAAAGTAAAGAACGTTTGTTTCTCTAGATATTTTTATTTAAGATAATGAAACAACTTATTTTACAACACACATGATACCTTAGCTATTTTTCTATGTAGTTGTCATACAAATTTAAACATTTGTCATAGCAAATCACCAGCTTTTCTATGCCCTCTGCACACTCAGTTGCGTCCAAGTTCTTGAACCAGTCATTAACGGCCTCTTTCAGTTCATCGTCACTTCCATAGTGATTCCCAGCCAAAAAATCCTTTAATTTTGGGAAAAGATGGTAATCACTTGCCTCCGGGTATAAGGAGGATGTTTAAAAACTTCTCACTTAAACTGCTGAAGCAAGTTCTTTGTCAATGCAGCAGCATTTGGACATGCGTTATCCCGAAGAAGCACAATGCCTCTGGACAACAATCCTTGCCGTTTGTTTTGAACGGTGCGGTGTAGCCAGCGAAGGAGTGATAATAGGCTGCTGCATTTATGGTCTCCCCTCTAGGTATGTAGTCAACAAGTAGGACACCATTTTGATCCCAAAATACTGTAGCCATAACCTTTCTGGTGCTCAGAATTTGTTTGGCCTTTTTGGTCTTGGGGATCTGGAATGATGCCATTCCATTGACTGGTGCTTTGTTTCTGGAGTTTTATGCAAAATCCAGGTCTCATCACCAGTAACAGTGTGGTTCAAAAACTCCTAGCCATTTTTGTTGTATCGACTGAGAAAAGTCAGTGCAGCTTCCATTCAATTTTGTTTGTGTTCATCTGTCAAAAGTTGAGGAATCCACCTGGTGCACATTTTTCTGTAGTCCAAATCACCACTAACAATGCCATAAAGAACTGTTCTTGAAATTTCAGGAAAGAATGAACTGAGTCCATCTATAGTGAAACATCTATCCTGTTGAATTTTTTCCTCAATCCTTGATTTTAGTTTGTCAGTCACAACTGAAGGTCGGTTTGAGCTTTGTTCATCATGAATATTCATTCACCCATCATTAAACATGATGCACTATTTTCGAACTGAAGATTCATTCATCACATTACCATAAATCTTGTTATCGGTCTGTAAATTTCGATAAGGCGGACTTTTTTGCATTCAGGAAGCATATTACACTATGAACCTCACACTTGGTGGGATCTGTAATTTTGTCACACATTTCAAAGTCGCACTATAAATGATTGTTGCGGCTTGTTGTTAGCGTCAGACTGGTGCCAAAAAATGGGAATGTCCATGACGTAGCTGTGAGGAGTGGGGGAAAACTGCACAGCTCATCAGATCAAATGTTCTTTTCTTTTAGAATGACCCTCATGACCACTTTCATCTGATTGTGTGTGTGTACACATACACACACCTATATACATATATATATTATCAGCAATGTTCCCTCTAAGCTGCGCAGCTGTGCACTGCTCAAATTGTTGCTGCGCACGAGAATTTGTGTGCCACACAGGTGAGAATGCACACTAATTTGAATTGTTTACTTGTTTCTCACTCTGTCTTCAACATGGTTATTGCTATGTATATTTTGATTAAATATATTAAATCATTAACAAAAGATAATATTTTGTATGGAAGTATGTTTTAAAATAATTTTTACTTTATAATTAATTATTTTAATTTTTATTGGAAAGGATACGAATATATATATATAAATTTTTCTGAGCATATATATATATATATATACATGCTCAGAAAAAATTTTTTTGCTCAGAGAAGTATATGTTTGCTCATCTACAAAAAAAATTAGAGGGAACATTGATTATCAGATATGATGCACAAATTATAATTTTTTTCATCCAACCTGACTTATTGTTTTTAATATTATGAGTCCAAAATCTTATAAGACAAATTTCATTGCATTCTATCAAATGATAAGTCCTGCATGCCTTATTATCTGAAAATAAAAAATATAACAACAGAAAAAACAAATTAAGTAATTTTGTTTTAGCTGTACTCTGCACCAGGTATGGGAAACTTTTTATTCTGGATATAACCATGAAAGATGTTAACTGTGAGGACTGTATTAAAAAAACCATTGTAAAAATATATATACAGTAGAGCGTCGATAAGTGGAACCAATTGGGGACTGGGGTCCTTCCAGTTAATGATTTGTTCCAGTTTCCGACTTTGTACGAAAAAATACATTAACCTGTCTGATGTTCAAATTTTTCTCCGTTGCGTATCGCTTCCTGTTGAATTTTTCTCCGTTGCGTGTCGCTTCGTGTTGAATTTTCGTCGATTTTAAGCCTAACGAAAATTTTTATAATAATCATCGAGGCTATCGTATCGTTAAAAATTATTTCTGCATTTTGTACAAACAAAATAAATATATTAGAGAATATAAAAAACATGAAAATTATACTTTAGAAGTAAATTTAGTATCAAAAACATTCGATTCAGCACGACACAGTCCGACTGAAAATCGTTCCACTTTCCGGCCATTCCACTTATCGACGCTCTACTGTATATATATTTTTTACAATTGTTTACAGTTAACGTGTTTTATATATATGTATACACAATGGCATATATGATGTCTATATTTAAATTTATAACTGAAAATATCAAAGAAATGTTTAATGTTGATCTTAAACTTTTATTGATAAAGAAAAGTATAATTATTATTGAGCATTAAAAGAAAACTGTACATTTGTTATCTTTAAGGAAAATACATTATTATTTTCTCTTCATGTTGTCAACATTAATTTAATAAAATTGCCCACATTCAAAATTAATAAAAAAAAATCTATTCCTATGATTTAATTTAGGGTTATTATTATTTATTACTAATTTTTTGAATTGATGATTTGAAAATAATTTATAATAATTAAAATATCAGTTAAAAAAATCTCTTCATTTTTATATTCTTTGCATATCTTTGATTTTTACAATAATAATTTTCTAATTACCATAGGAATATATTTTTATAAATTTAATGAAACTACACTTACATAATAATAAATATGTAAATATTAATATTTTAATTAAAATTTAAATTTTAGGTGATTTTGAGTTGGCTGTAGATCCAGGCACATTTACAGATTCTGAAATAATTGTTATGTTGGGTGAAAATGGAACAGGAAAAACCACTTTTATTCGAATGATGGCTGGACGATTAAAACCAGATGAAGGAGGTAAAATTTTATTAATTAGAGCAACATAGACAAAGTTTGATAACAACTTATAGTACTTATTACTTTAAATTGAATTCTATGTATTTTGAATTTGTTATTCTAATAATTAATTGTGTAACAAAAAATAGAATATTTAGAGTATTAGAGAAAATTAGATGTTTTTGTACTGAAACCTGACTAAAAATTTAAGTCAGATTTTAGTAAAAGAAAAAAAAAATTAATTTTCTTTAATAATTTTCATATTTTGTCGATTGATACTTAACACTTTCACTGCCACCATTGAAAAAAGTTGCTCCAAATATGCCTATTTGTTTTTTATAAAGTATGTCACTGTTATACACAAATTTAGAATTAAAAATTTTTATTTATTTTAAGAAATCTTTACAGAATTACATGAAATTGAGTCTACCAATACCTACTTGAGGACATAAATGATGAAAAACCATTATATTTAAATATAAGAATGGAAAAATAAGAACCAAGCAATAAAATATAATTTCTAAAATATTTCTTAACATTTTTAGATAGTAATAAATAACATCAAAAAACAACATGCATGCAATTTACCAAAACTTGCAGTGTCTAAATGACACAAAAACACATCATTGACATATTTATAATGAAGATAACATGACACAAAATTGTGTCAGTTGGTAGTGAAATTAACATAAGTAATCAGAAATGTGTATTTTTAAATTAAATTTTTGTATTTAGAACTAAAATCTTAGATCTGTTAAGAGAAAATTTTTGTCCATCTCTCTCTCTCTCTCTCTCTCTAACATTATATATAATGTGTCAAAAAAGCTTGGTGAATGTTAGGATATCAAGAACGTTGGCATGTGACAAGTTTGAACATGTACAGGGATATGTCTAGAAGTGCCTAGTAGCATGCAATGTGTGTGGCTGCAAGTAGGTTTCCATTGCAGTAATTCAAGCACACTATGTGAAAGATGGCATCAAAGAGCAATGAAACAATGGACAGCATGAAGTTTTGCTTCAAATTAGAGAAAACACTTGGAGAGAATTCAAATACAGATCTGACATTGTGCAACAAACAGTACAGATGTTGAGATTTACTGAGGAAAAATAAAATTTTTCAATTTGCTTTATTACCTGCTGCTGTTCCGGTTTTTTTCTTTTCTATCTTTACTGATGTAATTTTTATGAACATATATAATGGAATGAATAATTTTTGGACACCTTGTGTAGTTAAATTTCAATATCTAAAATTTTTTTCTATAATGTAAGATTTAAATAGCTTAGTTAAGATAGAGTCAATGAAATTCTTAAAATATTTATGAGCAATTATTTATTGTGACATTGTCACAGTGCCAGGCTGTAATTTATAATTATCATTTAATTTAAAAATTAAACATGTGACTTTCGGTCTAACTGGAAGTTGATATATAGTTAACTGGAGTCTCTGGCCTCTAGTTTTCCATATCTTGTATTGATTTTTATTTGTAAGGCCGCGACTCCACTAGCCGTAAAACAGCCGTAAAACCCCTCACCGTAAAAGCTTTTAATCACGTGACCTATTTGCATTTGCGCTTGGATTGCGGTGGAGTTCCGGCTAGCGAAGCTTTTTACGGCGACAGTACTATTACGGTGTATACGTGATATATCGATATAAAGACAATAATTATATTCTACGAGTTTTCTCTATACTATAATTACAAATATAGTAAAAGTAATATCTTTACTTTCATATATTGACTTTTATTATTATATTATTAAGATAATATACAGCATTTATAAGCTTAGCTTTTTTATTATATACTCCTCTAAATTGAAGGATTTTCCTTTGGCCGTTCATATCGCGTGTTTTAGGCATCCATTATTATAATCGGGATACCTCTTGTCGTAGATACACGAATACTTTCAGATGTTTTCGATAAATCTTTCTAGATCTTCTAGAGTAGCCACGAGAGAACGTACACAAAAGCTCGTTTTCCGCCATTTTCGCATCGTGTCACGATGACCTAGATTTCACTGACTTCTGATTGGTGGATGGTACCGGTTTACGGTCGTATTCACTTCGAAAGTTGAACACTGCTCAACTCGCTTTTACATTGGTTTTACGACCTGCTCAGGCGTAAAATATCATGGTCACGTGATTAAAAGCTTTTACGGCGAGGAGTTTTACGGCCCTTTTACGGCTAGTGGAGTTGCGGCCTAACTCTATTCTTGAGATTAACAAAGGACAGACTGACATACAGACAATGGACAACAATGGGAATTTATAGGTCTGCAATTGAAAATTGCAGCACAATAATAAATGTATGAGATTACTGTTCAATATAATTAAAAAAACAAATAAAAAATTAATCAAATAAGATAATAAGCATTAATTTAAAATAGATTAAAATGCTATTTCTGAAATATCTGTTAAGTCTTTCGGAAGAAATATTTTCAAAATTCATGAATATGAATAATTTCTGCATTATATTTTTTATATTTTATTTTATATTATTTTTAGGAGAGGTACCCTCATTAAACATTAGCTATAAACCACAGAAAATATCTCCAAAATCTCAAGGTACTGTAAGACAGCTACTTCATGAAAAGATACGTGATGCATATATTCATCCACAGTTTGTAGCAGATGTAATGAAACCACTTCAGATTGACAATATAATGGATCAAGAGGTTTGTAATAATTGATATTTAAATTAAGTATTTTTATTTTACAATTACTTAAATTATTACATTAATATTTATTAGGTGCAAAATTTGTCTGGAGGTGAACTTCAACGTGTTGCTTTGGTACTTTGTCTTGGAAAACCTGCAGATGTTTATTTGGTAGATGAACCTTCAGCTTATTTAGATTCTGAGCAACGTTTGGTTGCTGCAAAAGTTATAAAAAGATTTATCCTTCATGCCAAAAAGACTGGATTTGTTGTAGAGCACGATTTTATCATGGCCACTTATCTAGCAGATCGTGTGATTGTATTTGAAGGTATCCCGTCTGTCAACACGAAAGCTAACACGTAAGTATACATCAAATTAAGTTTAATTGTAGAAAACATATTTTACAACAAACTGTATATCTTTTTAGTCCTCAGACTTTATTAGCAGGAATGAATAAATTTTTGGAATTGCTCAATATTACATTCAGAAGAGATCCCAACAACTTCCGACCAAGAATTAATAAACTTAATTCTGTTAAGGTAACTGTTCACTTTCTAAAAATAAGAACAACTACTATTTCTTGTATTAATGATAATTAGATAAATTTTATCTAATTATCATTAATACTTAAATAATTATTACTTATTACTTAAATGATATATAAGTACAGTAGAGACTCGGTAATCGGAACGATTTTCAGTCGGACTGTGTCGTGCTGAATCGAATGTTTTTGATACTAAATTTACTTCTAAAGTATAATTTTCATGTTTTTATATTCTTCAATATATTTATTTTGTTTGTACAAAATGCAGAAATAATTTTTAACGATACGATAGCCTCGATTATTATTATAAAAATTTTCGTTAGGCTTAAAATCGACGAAAATTCAACACGAAGCGACACGCAACGGAGAAAAATTTGAACATTGGACAGGTTAATATATTTATTCGTACATAATCGGCAATCGGAACAAATCACTAATCTGAACAACCCCAGTCCCCAATTGATTCCGATTTTCGGTTCTCTACTGTAATTATATTGTTTGTTTGAAATTTAAAGATTTTTTTAAGCTTACAATGTAATATTTTACATTTAAATATTGTATTAAGAAATCCATTATTAAAAGTGGAGCTTTCTGTTTTGGGACACTGTCATAAAAACACAATGGTGATAATAAGGTTCAGTTACTGTGCATATATATCATATATGCAATGCAGTGACATTATTCAGGTGTATTAAGCTTCATTCAAACCAAAAATTAATATTTTAATTAATTGTGGTGTTTCATTAACAAAGATTTACAGATACATGTGGAGAGACATGTTTAAAAAAATGAAAAATCATACCATACCAAAAACCACAGAAAGTATTGCAATTTTATTTAATTCTATTATTCAATTTTATTTATTTTATTTATTTTGAATTTATGTTAACTGTATTATAAAATTTAAATTAAAACAAGCAATTATTTATTGTGGCATCATCATAATGTTGGGCTGCAATTTTTAATTTATTTAATTTAAAATATATGCTCTGCACCTCAAATTAGTACTTAGTGTCTTGACCTGTACCTCATACTTTTCCATTAGCAATGGAGTAGTGCCGGTCGTCTGTTAACTGCTTTCAGGGGAAAAGTTTTGAATTGAGATAACTTGACTTCTGGTTTGCATTGAAAGTTCACATATAGTTAATCATGACCTACTGCCCATAAGGTTTCCATGTCTGGTCTTGTCTTTCACCTATCTAACTCCATTCTTGGGATTAAGGAAAGACAGGCAGACGACAGTGGGAATTTATAGGTCTACAGTTTTTTAAAATTGCAGCCCAAAGATAATCCCAGATTGAGTATCTCTGCAGAAAGTTACTTTATACATATAAATCATAACAAAATCGTACACAAATAGTTACTGTTAAACATGAATAAAAATTACAAGTTATTGTTATATAGTGTGTGCTTATTGCTCATGAAATTATTATACCATGCCATTAACCAGTGCTACTGATTGTTTAAACTTGAAACTTTTTTCATATGTTAATTTTGGCTGTTGTAAGTACATATAACAAGTACATTTAAGTGATTTATTCTTTTGAATGGATATATAAGTACAACTGTACTTATACTTAAATGATATATAAGTACAACTTATTATATACTTATACTTAAATGATATATAAGTACAACTTATTACTTAAATGATATATAAGTACAACTGTACTTATATATCATTTAAGTAATAAGTTGTGGTCCAATAAGTTGGGGACTAACTGTAAATTGTTTTGTCAATCCAGTTTGCCTAAAATTTGTTTCTTGTTTCCATTGAATGAAGGAATGAGAATGCTTTATATCATAGAGAGAAGACATTTTAATGTATATTAGCAGGTTAAGATGATAATTTAAACATTTAAAATTAATAGTAAACTTACATTATTAAAATTTTAAATATATTTCAATTTTTTTAAACAAATCAATATAAAGAATGTTTTAAACACATGAAAATTATTCTGCGTGTTATGAAAACATTTTTGAATATTTATGAGGAAAATCTTTGATAATATTTAAAATGAATGTTTTATTAAATAGAAATAAATCTTTTAGATAATGGTTAAATTCTTAATATACTAATATGATGATTTAATTATATTATATATTTTAAAAAAGATTCTCTAAAATTTCATTTTTAAATTTACCAAAATGTTTCTAATCTGAATTAGACTTTCTTTTATTTATTAATATTTTAGAATGGTTAATAGGGAGTTTTTAAAATTAACATTGAAACTTTGTTTTGAATTTTACAGGACATAGAACAAAAGAAAGGTGGAAATTTCTTTTTCTTGGAAGACTACTGAATACATTCCTCAATTATGATTGAACTAACAGGCCATGAGAAATGCAAATCCCAAGGAGACCACTATAAAGGATATGAACAAAGCATAATTAAAAAGGGAGTTATTCTTCCCATATTTTATGATATGGGCCAAAATGTTTTCTTACAGAACTGCTTTTACATGTCTGAATCTTTTATACTAGAAAATCAAACTGTTTGTTTTTTGTTTCTCCAGGTTGAAATTTAACCTAAAGAAAATTGGAGATTACACACAAAAAAGTTATAAAATAATTAAAAATGTAAAAATATTTATATTGACCTTATTTAATATAACATTGCAAAATTATTGAAAATAAAATTTTAAAAGAGATATTTAAAATGAAAGAGGATTAAAACAAAAATAAAATAAAAATATAATGAAGTTCTGTCATCTTGGTCACAGCAATGAAAGTTATTTTATTCATAAAATGGTATTCAAAAAAGTTATGAAATTAAAATTGGAATAACGAAAATAATAAAGTTCTTTCTTTGAAAAAAAAATCGATTAATTATCCTTGATAACCTTATTTATTTGACTCTCGATTATCCATTGACAGATACACCTGACATCTATTTTGTTGATCCTGTTTGAAGGATACAATATATTAATTTCCATAAAATCATTTTGTGTAGAGTGCCAATTTGATTTTTGTAAATATTTATTTTTGTAAAAATATATATGCATATATTTATAAATTGTATATCTTCATTTCTGTGCCCTGGAAAATCGAGGATCAATATTAACTTGAAATATTTGAACTCTTGATGGTATTTTGTAAACAGTTTAAAACAAATTTCAATTTAACCAATTAAATTAATGTCATTTTTTTTACAGTTATTTTGGTAAATCATATAATTAGCTTACTTAGTTAAAATATGCAGATTATGAAATGGAAATGATTTATTTGCATTTGTATGTAAAGGAAATGATTCTACAGCAAATTGAAAATGACTAAATAAACACTGAACCATGTAGTATTTACTTATTTAATAATAATTTATTACTGGTTCAAAAAAACAAGTATTGTTCTTTCATAATGTTAATTTTCTGTTATAGACTAATTTGAATATTTTTGTTCAGACTGGATTGATTTTTCACAGATTTCTTCTTATCAAATTATGAATAATTGAAAGTATTATTTGAATTTTTGAGTAAGAAAAATGGATGATATAAAATATTGTATGATGGAATGTAAATAACAATGTGAGAATTTATATAAATTCTAACCAATGCATTTAGAAAAACTGATTGGATTTAAATCATACTTTTATATGAATTTATGAAGTAAGATAATTAAAGTGTTAAATTGTTTAAAAATTCGTTAAAGGTACCTGTTACATTTAACTTTAGAAAATGAATGAGTAAACTCAATTTTTCTTATTAAAATCTGAATTTTTGTGAAAGGAATTTAGATTTCAAAATTGTATAATATATTATTTAAATACGAAGATCATTTTTTTATTTTAAAAAGAATAATGAAAATTGATGTTTTGTAAAATAAAAATTTTGTTATAAGCTTTTTCTATAAGCTTAACTAAAATATATTTCAAACTGCTTCTTGAGTCCGACAACTAAGAAAATCGCTTAACAAAAGAAAGGAAAAAAAATTAATTGGAATAAAACAAGTAAAACGTTGAAAACCAATGAATTATAGGAAATATTAACAGCCTATTGCAATATAGAAATATTTTGCTTTAGAAGAATGCGAAATCCTTAAAAATTTCTTTGACGGTGTTTTTCATTTAAGTGATTTATTCTTTTGAATGGAACACTAGGTTAATTTTACGAAAAAAAAAAATGCTTAACTTTGCAAGATTCTTTACATTTTTATACAGATTAAATTGTTTATTTTTACAGGATAACATTAAGATATCGATATGTTGTAAATCGAATTAGTAAATGATGTTTTCTTACGCTTGTAGAATGAACTTAAGGAAGTTTACAGATTTATCTGCGCAACGAGGTAATGGAGATTTAAAAAAAAATACTTATAATTCCCACGAAATTCTTGCTTAACTATTAAAAATATAAAAATGAACTAAAAACCTCGTTTCTGACACTACTAAAAGAAAGGTTTGTTCCAAATCAAATCGCACCTGGGCTTTTTCCATAAAATGTAATTCCTCTCAGACAACATCAAGTAATTACACTAATTGTATATTATTTGAAATCTTTATATAGATAAATGAAGAAAGAATTGATATTTTCATTACAGAAAGTATGAGTAATATTCCTTCACCATGCAAATTAATATAGTTCAGTTTAATGTTCGTGCGTTTCTATATGTCAACTTCCAGATTCTTATAATCAAAGAAAAAGTCGACTTTTATTTCTTTTTGCTTGGAATAGAATGAATTTTTTCGGAGCTAACCTGTTAATATTTTGTAGATTGTCAGTTGTGAATCTCTGTGCTCACGCAGTGTGCAAATCTCGCAATCTAGGTGGAAAAAAATTCAATTTTTCTACTTAATCCAAAGTGTTAATTTATTTTGTATTTCGATAGTAGACTGTCCATAGCATCTGGGAACGGAGGTAAGTTTCTTCGAAATGTGAATGGGTAGCAGAGGTACAGTACAATACGTGTCTAAATTTGACTGAACTTGCGATAGGCATGCATTGCTCTGCATATCGCCCATCTAGTTTGCTCGATCTGTGCGCACCATCTAACAACGTTCAGAGTTTATTGTATGTTTTGAATCGTAATTTACACAGATTTTCTTTATTACCGGTGGTTGAATGTTTTCTAAATTAGGTATTGTCGACTCAAATTCTTTTGAAAAGGTGAATAATTTTCATTCGACCTAAAAGTTCTTTTTGAAGTTTACCTAAGTTTTAGTTTAATATTCCACTTAATTCCGCTTTGTGACTATGGTTACTAAAGCTAGTACCTTTGGGTGTATAAATCATAAAAGAAGTTTTGTGCAAATATGCACATTAATTTAAAAAAAAATTTTTTAACGATGACCCTCAATTTCCCGGAGGGCCCTTTTCGAGATATGGAACAAAAATCCAAAGAATTCGAAGTTTGAGGCCATGATTACATATGCTCTTCGAGAAAGGGTGGAGAGAGCGAATTTTGAAATTGCTTTAAAATTAGGAATGTTCTCCAATAAATTCATAGCAAATGGGAAAAAGTAGCGAGGCATGGACAACGCTTCTTCGATACTTATTCGTCTTGGCTTGTTGAAAATAATATATTTTATTCATTCCGAGTGCGTCGAGAATAAATACTCCCGCGAATGGACCTTACCGTCCAACAAAGTTTTTCGATGATTGTCCTATGTCCAAGCAACAAAAAGTGCAATACCACCTGCAGTCAACTTTCCAAGAACTGAGTACGCCACAGAAATTAAAGGAGGAGGAAGAAATCAAATTAAGGGAGCCCTACACAAAGGAGGCACAAACCTTTACCTCCAACACTGCACGATAGCCAATGTCCGTGAGTCTTCATAAAATTTTATTTCACGGAAAGGACATATTGAAGCTTGCATTCTCGAAATTGGTAATACTGGGAAGAAGCCCAAGAGACAAGGTACAAACGCAATAGACAGTTCAGGGTACTATTTACGAGGAAATACATTGAGAATAGACACAGTTTCGGACTTGCCAAACAGACTTCTCATCACCTCAGATTAATTTATAGCCAGTTTGCGAGCATCCCAAATAAATAAACATAAAAGAAGTGAATCTCGAGATATTAGATTTATTAGAGAATGAGAAAAATTTAATCAGAACAATAGAGAATTCTGTTGACTCATTAGATTTTTCGTATTCTGTTTTACACTTATGATTGTTCTTTCTTCGTTTTTGCTTGCATATTAATGTCTGTTTTGTTATTTATTATTATTCAGAGTTGAAATTTTAGGATTAAACGCAATTAATAATATAATAGTTGTGTGCGTGTGTTTGTGCGTTAAAAATTCCTTATAACTCCTGCAATTTTTGTTAATCCAGATGAAATTTTGATTATATTTGTTTATGTTCTAACGAAAAGTATAGGCTTTTTATTTTGCGGAAATATTAGCTATAGAATATAGCTAATATTTTATCGATTTCTGATCGGTGAACGCACTATTATTGCAGTGACGTCATTGACCACGTGACGTTCACGCTCGACGAGAGAATTTCCCTTAAGTTACGCCAATTGCCAAAATATGTAAAAATGTATTTCAAATTTCATTTAAACTTTAAAAATGATAGTTGCATCGGGTCCCTTTAAAAAAATATTTCCATAGTGACCATGTGACATTCTATTATCCAATCGGAAGTAACGACCTAACGAGTCCGTTATTTAGAAAGTGTTATCGCCCATCTAACTAACGTAGCGGTACAGTACATACAATTCATCTTTGTTTTATCAACGAAGAATTAAAAAGACTCACTATTTTGTAAAAAAAAAAAAAAAAAATGCCTAAGGGAACTCAATTTTGCTTTATCCCGTTCAAGAAACCGAAACAATATTAAGGAAGACAGGAAGGAATCCATTTAAAATAATAGAGCGTTTACTTAGAATGTAGAGTATAAAAAATTTTATAAAGAAAGATTTTAATATTTCTTTTAATTTAAAGGCCATAATCTGTTTATACGTGCGTAAGTGAATTCTCTATTACTTCTATTTTTGTCCACGCAAGTGAAATTTTGTTTTGTTGCTCTTTATGTTCCAGGCCCACCAGTAGCCAAGAGGTTTCGTTCCCCGAACACTAGTAGTACGGTCGTGGGTCGCGCCTGACCAGGCAGGCTGGCAAGGTGAAGTTTTCCGGGTTTTTTCAAAATCATTAATGCCTAAATAGGGGCCAGAAAGACCTCTCGGAAGGCATCCTCCACTAGGCAGATCGCCCAAGTTTTGCATTGTCGTACAAAACAAAACAAAAACTATCTTATGTTACAACAGTTGGTGTAAACTACTTAATTTGTAGAAATATTAGCAAATCTTGAAATAGCTACTCTTCTCAATTCTTCAATCTCGATAAAAAGTATTCTGTCATGCTTGACTGGAATTTATAGTACTAAATATGAATATATGTTGGTCTACCTATTTTTAGTGATATAAAAATTACAAGTTTTGCAGATTCCTATTTTTATTCCGTAAATAATTTTCATTTTCTTTAAATATATTAAATAACTTGTACAATTATTTACATTTTATTTTATTAGCAAAAACTATTTATTTTTTATTAGCAAAAATTTAGAATTCCCCTCCTAGATTGCCAGATTTACACACTACCACGGCGAAAAGAGTTAGCTACAAAAAAAAAAAAAAAAAACAACCATTGTCTAATGTAATTTGTATAAGTGCCTCTTTAAATATGCAATCACTATTACACTATATAATATAGGAAATTTTTGAACAAAAATCTAGAGAACATTTAAAATTTTGCCTGACAACTCTGGGAAGAATCTTTTCATCTCAAAATATTTGTTTAGAATATTCTATGTGTATTAATCGTTTATTTTTTTTTCAGGATGATCGGTCAGTATCGATTTAAATCAGTAATTATGAATACGGTATTTCAATTAAATAAAAAGGCAATATAATGCACAGTTTTTTTTAATTCGTTTTCAATTTATCTTCTCTCAGATCATAATATTCTCTTTCGTCAATACAATAATTCTTATCCTGCCATTACTATATCGCTACATTGTTTCACTAACTCATCTACTTCGGATTTCGATAACTAAAAATAAAACAAATGAGATTACATTTTTATTTACAAATAACCATGTTATATGCTTTAATTTAATAATAATAAAACTCTAATTACGCCATACTTACAGCATCTTTAACATTTATATTTCTATTCAGACATTCCAAATACTGAAAATTAAAAAAAAAAAAATTATTTTCTATATTTTCTGTTTAAAATTTATGTTTATAATCTACCTTTATGTCTTCTTCTTTACTGGGTTTTATTCTCCCACAGCTCAAATCAACAAACTGTTGCATGTCTCTGACGCCAAGAATTTGAGAACATGAGAGAGCCATGTCGAATGCCTGAAACACAAAAGAAAAATTCAAATATTTATTTTCAGCCGCATGATTCAATAATAATGAAAGCTGCTTACTTTGTATGTTTCTCTCATGCATCCAATAAATTTATCTTTTTGACTTCTATTGGCATTAGCATCTATTAGATTTTTAATATTAAAATATATAATTAACTTTACAGTCATAAACGAATACTTAAAAGTAATTAAATTTATTTATGTTTCTAATAGTAATAATAATATTTCACAAGTGTCAATATGTTAAATTAACTTATCCAAAATAATGATAATCACTTAGCAATAGCGTAACAAGTGTCTTTTTTTCGTGTAAGGGATTAAACATTTTTTGCATAGGAGTTAGCTGGGTACAGAGGTTAACTGTCCCGTTGCTTTCCATTACTTCTCATATTTAAATGTTCTCTGTTCAGTGTCATTGATTCTCTCTAAGAGGACCAAATCACACATGTAATATGGCCGCCTTCAGACATGCTGAGGAGATGCTATTTAGGAATAACGGAAATCTGCAGGCAAAATTGTAGCGCTTCTTGGCATGCTATTTTCGAACGTTACCTCTTGAGAAAACGTCGACGCCGTCAGTGTTAAATTTACTTCTGCTGTTTGTGTTTAAGCTCAGATAATTGAATATGTTAAACGCACCAGTGTTTGCGGGATATATTTTTCTTTGAGGTGGTTGTAATGTAACAGGGCCAGGAGTAGTTTGGTATAACTTAAGTGGATCGGTTCAGTTAATTCTACCTTTGTGCCTCTGCCGCAGCACAAACGGAAAGTCCTTCAACAAGAGATTGGTCTAGCACATCGGGAACCATTGTAACTTCCGAAGAGATTTGGCCCTTGGCAAAAGCTGGACCCAGAAAAGGTTAAAGAAACAGGAAGAAGGTTTTGTGGATGTAGCATACTATAATTTGCTGTAATACAACTCTACATAACATTTGCAAAGATCTTTAACTGATCTAGAGGCCCTATTCTTTTGTTTTTAGGGCTCGTCCAGAGTTTTCACGGACACCGGTAAAGAAACCAACTGTAAGAAGCTCAAGCTCGTGCTATGAAAAAAACTAAGTCTAATATGCAAGTGAAAACAAAGGATAGGAACACTCAACATTAGGCTTGTTCTAGAATGCCAGTCAAGTAAGCCAGTGAGTGAAACAGATATCTCCTGTAAAGATTACTTCTTTTTGAATCATGATTGTCTTCATCATGATGAAGATGCCTCTCCGATAACGAATGTAATGTGGATGACTTTATTCTGACAAAGGTTTCTGGAAAAACTAAGAACAACATGCAACATTTTGTTGCTAGTATAGTGACGGCATATTTGGACGATGATTTCATTGCCAAATGATTGAAGAGGAACAAACAAATTTCAATTTTCAGATGAAAAAGATGTAAATGTAAGCAAGCTTGACATTGTTTTAAAGCTGCCTTGTCCACTTTACCAGGGTTAGCGTGGTCGCTTTGTTAAAAGTTATGCATTACTTTTGATTTTTCTGCTTATGGAGTCATTTAACGTAGCATTTCATATGCATCCAGTTAATTCCACCGGATATTCCAATTGACCCTTATCTTGGGGTTTAACTGGACCACTTCACACATTAACAATAATATTTTTTACATACTTTATTTTATGTATATGCAGACAAAACTGTTTTTTCTCAGTTACTATATATATGCCTGTAACATAGCATAAAGAAAATAAGTTTCCACATTGTGAAACTTATTTAAAAAACTGAGAAATTGTATTCAATTAATTCCGCTCTCCTCTATTTCTATTGCTAATTAAATAAATATTTTATAAACATCTCTAACTCACTTCAGAAAAGGTATCTCGCACTTTTGGAGGCTCGTGCACCCAAGGTAGTTTTATCCACTGGTCCACAAATGGTCCAGTGGATAAAACCACCGAACACTAGTAGTTAGTTGATCGTGATTCGCGCCTCGCCAAAGGTTGGCCACGTGGAGTTTTCCAGTATTTTTCATGTTTATAACACCTAGAGAGCAGTTTCCTATACAAAGCCCTTCCGGGAGGCATCGCGGCAGATACGCCCAGAGTCGAGTTGCCGTATACCTAGCGTGGCGAACTTTATGGCACGCGTGCCCAAATTGGCACGTAAGGAGATCTCATCTGGCATGTAACGTATCATACGATTTTGATTTATCATCTTTTTTCAATCATTCTTTCGATTTATCACCTGATCATCCTTTTTTAATCAGCTTTTTTTTTACATTTATTCGAATTAAAACATATTCGTTTAATTTATTCAAATATCGTTATTCGAATTCTAAAACTTTTGCACGCATAAACATCTCTAAAGTTGAGTATGCTTACTATATGGAACACGGGCTCAAAAAGGTTCGCCAGCCCTGCCGTGTACAGACAACAAACAAGCATCCAAAGTTAACATCACTTCTATATTTACTAGAAAAATAGGAAACTACCGAAATAAATTTAATTTCTCCACTTCCATAGAAATATTTTCTCTTTATACTCAGAAATTGTCGTTGTTCTTTTCCCTTAACTTGGAGAGCATGGCGTAGTGATAACCAGATTTTCAAATGGTTCATAAGACAAGATTTATCTCATAAATTTTCTGTTTTTCAGGGAGAGGACTCAAACCCGATATATCAGCGTTCTTACTGTTTTCTACGATTTTTCTATTCTTAGACAATAAGAGGATCTTTCTCCTATGTTCATTATTAGTTCGATAAAGCCCACAATTAGAGCGTCCAGATAATGAAGGACAGGACTCGACATAACCGGGATAGACTACTGATGGATGAGAAACTGGAATTGCTTGCTGGGATTCGATCCCGAGTGTGTGAGATTCGGGATGGAATCCGATCAAATCTGATGCTTGGCCATCTGGTCTTTTTGATTTGCAATTATCGATCGACAGTTCGTTCCTGTTCCTCAACTATTATAAGACACTATTACAGAAAACGTTTCCTTTTCTTTAAGTAAAACAAACGTTGTTTCAAATATAATTATGCAAATAAAAATAGAAAATAAAATTCCAATTAGGAAAACAGAAAAAAAGTAATAATAAGAATGACATTAATTAATTTATTTTTAAATTGAATTTTCTGGAAATCAAACTATTTTATAAAGAATATTTTGAGTTAATTATAAATATATAAAATTGAAGAGATTTTTTTCAGCAATAATAAATATATTAATACATACCACAAATAGAATATTGTCCTGAGACAAAAGTAGCAATTGAGATAACTAGCAAAAAAATGATCATCATGTTTACAGGATGATATCACTCTTCCTGAAAATACCGCTTTATATATGTTTTAAACTAAAGCAATAATTATAATAAAATGACATTTTAATAACGTTTTAATTCCATCTTTTTAAATAAAAAGCGTGAAAAATGCATGATTATAACTGTCCAGCCCAATCATCTTAATTCATTATTATAATTAAAATAATTATATTATTCATCTGAATTATATTTATAATTATAGTAGTGCAAGCAGCATCTAAAACACTATTTTTATTGCAATAATTTTGAAAATTTCGAAATAAATGTGGTTAATTTTTATTAATTTTATGGCAAAAAAATGGGAAATGCGTATAAGAGACATCTGGAACATACTCGCTTTAAATTAAACCATGATTAATTTTGAAAATAAAGTTATAATATCTATAATTAATGAGAAACGTTAAACATTTATAATTTATTACTTAAAATCTTGAGGTTGGACATGACTGGATATGATTCGAATCTTGGACAGAATATATTTTTATATATGTAAACGAATTGCCAGACAGTCGATGGCTTTCTGTTCTGGAGGACGGGGAGCAACCAGGTGAATCCAGGTGAGCAACTGCAAGAATTTTTCATAGCTATATTGGGCCTATCCTACGCTTGGCTGTCTTCATTTCGGGTTTAGTCAAACCCACGACACAATGAATATGAATTAAGCGCTCTTATTGCCCGTAGGGCAGAAAGAGACAAAAATATATATACAATACCTTGCCAAATTATTAGATCCATGGAAAATATTCCAGCAACGAATTACTTAATTTTCCCGGCAATATTAGGTGGCGTCATCTGTTATATTTTATTTAAAAACTTTTTATATTTGTATCTATTATAAAATGGCAAAAAGCTTAATTTTGAGGGTAGGGATGATTTTGTAAAAAATTGTAAATGCTAATGAGTAAAATCGCCATTAAGTCTGACCCTACTGGAGAATGACACGACCCTATTATCTCCCCACACCCTCGATCTTTAATCACCAAAATTTAATAGCATCAATCCCCTTAATAAACAAATCGTCTTGCAAAATTTCAGAAATTTTCGACAAAAAAACATAGGTGTTATTAAGCTTCAAACTGGGTGAACAAAATCGTGCCCTCCCTACACATTCTAACATCCATACATATAGAAAAAAAAACCGATCTTATGCATATCTGGACAATTCAAGGTGTCCTGGGTCCAAAAATGTAAAAATTTGGGGAGGGGGTCATTTTTTGACCCCCTACCCCATTTTTTGACCGAACGAAAAACTTTCTCTCTGTTATATATAACAGTCAGAAAAGTAAAAATTATCGAATACATATTTATATATTGACTATGCCATTATTTAGAGGAGGGGCCCACCAGTGACCAAGCGATTCAACACTGGGAGTTCGGTCGTGGGTTCGTGCTTTGCCAAAAGGGACTGGTCACGTGGAGATTTCCGGGTTTTCTGCACGTCTGTAACGCGCAGAAAGTGTTCTAAAGTGACATAAACATTGAGAGAATCGTGCTGCCAACGACAACGACATCACCGATAATAAATGTTAATAATTCCTAACTAGTATCTTATGCATTTGAAATAAGTTATTTATATTTTAAATTACTAAATATAAATTAATTTATGATGATTTATGAAAAATAAGCAAAAGTTTGATTTTATTTAAAATATAATATTGTGTACACCCACTTCAGGGCTAAGCGAATAATTCGCTTTAATTACCTAGTGTGAACGAGTAGTTAATCTTGTTTTCGACAATGCGATTTAACTTAATTCTGCTTAAGTCTTAATCCCGCTTAAAATGTACAGTGTAAATAGGGTATTAAAAAGACCTCTCGGAAGGCATTCCCCCCTACGCAGATTGCTTAGGTGTTGCGTTGTCATAAACAAACAAACTCAGAGGAGTCTTTTAACTTTGAAATAAAAAAGTTTCTACGTTCTATCTTTATTATAAATCTATTTTTGAAGCTTCCCGAACCTATTTTGGTAACAATTTCGCCTTTGGTTAGAGTCGGAGTCGGTAAATTTTTAAACGACTTCACAACCTTGCTTTCCATAGCAGAAAGTTATTATTTTTTTTACATTACATATTGCCATATAAAAATCTTACCAGTATTAAAAGTGTTTCGGATTTAATAGAGAATAAGAATAACATGAAAAAATATTACAAAAAAAGTAAATATAGTTAGAAGAAATTAGTACAAAAAGTATGATTTTAGTCTATCGGTCTAATAATTTGGCAAGGTACTGTATATACTGTAAATAAGCAGGGATTATATAGTGAAGCTATTGGATGGGATTATTTCTTGCAAGCAAAATAGTAATCATAAACGTTTTAGATAACGCTGGCTATCATCTTTACACGTTTCGGTACTAAAACTTTTAATGTTAAACTGATTTAAAGCGATCTCTAAACATTTTTGTTTTTAGGAACTTCGTATCACTGAAATATCTCTTAAAATAAGCAATGAAATTTTTAAAGTTTTAATATGTGCGGAGAACTAAACGAAAATATTTCTTATTTCGCTTTATTATCTGCAATACAGTGTTTGCCATCACCTTATTGACCCCGCTATCTTACCGATGCCTTGCCTTGTCATGATAATATCACGTGATCTATAAAATTTTTTTATTTATTCCAAATTATCGGTAGTTGACGTACTGTACCACAGCTTTATCGCTATTAGAGTTTCTTAAACAGAATCCCGGGATTCCGGTTGTTTTTTTAACCCGGAAAATTTTTCTTATCCCGGGAAATCCCGCAAATTTCTTAAAAATTCACTTTTTTTCTTATTTTGTGTTAATGTTGAGGAAATTTTATAAATAGAAAGTATAATTAACTCATAAACTGTCAGAATACGTTTGTATTTATTAATTTTAAACCTACTTATTGGTTTTTTAAATTTTTCCTCGTTAAGGCACGTTACAAATGGTCAATAATCAATACGTAGATTATTTGTGGCAGGACTCTCAAAATTCTTTACCAGTAATATCTGGAATAATTGCGCTTACGCTGTCTTAATTTTTAACCATGCTTAGTAGCTTCAATAACTGCGTAACTCCAAGTTGTGCAAATTGGGCAAGGATACAAACGAGTACGAAGTCTGCAAGTATGAAGTTTTTCTTCATAACCTGATTATTAAAGACAAACGAAGTGATCTTTCAGGATACAAGTGAAAAAACACTTAATATTTGTTTTCTCTTAAATGCATTAAACACGATTCCAATCACATCAATTGAATCGGATAAGGCATTCTCGGTAGCAGGACTTTTCATTACTAAAATAAGAATTAGATTCACTGATCGGAGTATTGACAATCTTCGCTTTATAATCTTATAAAAATTTACAATATTTTGTACTATATTTTATTCAAAAAAACAAAAATTACCTTTTAAGTTTTTTTTTTAAATTTTTAACTCAATTCAAAGGCATTTTTGTTAATGTTGTATGCAGTTTCCAGCAAACTTTAATAAATTTTTTTCTATTTGTGAAAATTTCTACATAATTCAAATGTAATTTTTAATACATAACTTATACAGCATTATTAATATGATTTTGGAGGTGATGTTTTTTTTTTTTTTTTTTTTTTTTTTGTAATTCTTTTCGCCGTGTGGGCACAAAGAGGGCCTCTTATAGCAGGCCCATTATGGGTTCGGCCAGGCTCACAATGGGGCGGCCGGGTGGTGAGGGACAGGGACCGACATATCCGGACGGACCACCCCCCGAAAAATTCCTGGAGATTTTCCGACTCGGTCCGGATTCGATCCCGGGTCCGATCCCGGGTCCGATCCCGGGTCCCCCAGGGTGGTAGGCTGCTAACCTTGACCGCTAGGCCATCCGGCCGCTTGATTTTGGAGGTTGCAGAACGTATTAAATTACTTTAAAAAACGAAAAATAATTATATCATTTGATTCCATTATATTTTGTATATCTTAAAAATAATTAATTTTGTCCCGGGATCCCGGGAAACAGTTCATTTTTATCCCGGAATCCCGGGACAAGCAAAAGACCGGGAAATGAGAAACCCTAATCGCTGTATTATTATTAGATTGTTATTACAATTTTTATTGTAGAACGTTTCAATTATTAAACTTATCATATAAATTTTAAAATAATTTATTCCTACAACATAAAAGATTAAAAGAATTAAAAATAAAAATTATCCACAATTGAAAAAAATCCTTTATTAACGAAGCCATGTTGCAGAGTTGGCAACATATATGTGATATAGGGATGACGTCACACGTCTGATAAATTTTAAATGTATTAACTGAACTTGTGAATCTAATTATTATCTTATGTATTCTGTATTACGTAATATTTAGAGTAAACCGATTTTAATATGTATATGAATAGACGAAAATATTAATCATTCAAAAACTTGTATAGGTATAATTTGTTCAAACACGTGGATGAAAACATGCGATTCTTGTGTTCAATATCATAGAGCGAAGAGATGAATTTTATGTATTTTAATCCAATATCATTGTTTTTTATTTTATTGGAATATCAAGTTTGGATAGCGTGGATTTTGGCAACTAGTACAATATGTTTTTTTGGAATAGGTTCTCTACGACCAAATCCTTCAAAAATATTTAAATTTGCCATGTCTTACGGGAAAACATTAAATAAAAATGATCAATATCCGGAATTAATGCTTCAAATACCTAAAAGGTATTTTCAAGTTATTTAAGTTTTATATGTAATTAATTAAACTACGAAATTTGAATATAATGATTGGAATGAAAAATTAACTGGCGATTATATTTCTAATAGCATATGTACACTTATAACTATGTTTTGTACCTGAGGAAATACTTAGTTTTAATTTCTTAATACAAATATTTACCCTTCATACGAAATCTTTCACAAAAAATTTTATAAAATTCTAATATGGTTTACTTAAAATTGTATAATATTAATGATATATTTTCAGAGGTCCAATAGCAGCAGGAGGCTTATGTGATATATTTGAAGTTATACTGTGAGTAAATATATTGTATGTTTAATCTCAGACTGTAATGTGTGATTCGATGTTCAAATGTTCAATGTAAGCCTTCGTTGCTGTTGGATACGGAAACTTCAGTATTATCAAAAGTATTTAAGACTATGCCTCCAGATTTTTATTTAAGAATATAAATAACAAAGATGGATATATATTGATCAATATTTAAAGTAATTAATATAGTCTTTCGGTGTTATCAATAGACTGAATTAGAACGGTAGAAAATTTGTAAAGATTTTGAAATTTTCGGAGCACGTAAAAATCCATTTTGTAAAGTCAGATAAAATAATTGTGTAATTTATTTTGCAGGTGGTTTCGGCATTTTTATGTATTTGCGAGTATCTATCACACGCTTTTAGCTTGGATACTATATAAAGTTTATTTTCAGAGACAGCCTCCTCCTCTAATTTCGAATATTCTGGTTAGATTTTTTCTGAATACAGGAATGGTTCCTTCAGGTAATACCATAAAGAGAGTATTCAACATTATAAAATATGTTTAGAAATGATTATACTAAAAATACACATGTGAAATATATAAAAATCTTTTATTAAAAATATGAAGAAATACAAAATTATAATTTAAAAAATGGACACACAAAGTTTATTTTTTTTAAAATAAAAAACAAATGTTTATGGAAATGACACTGATTATTCTACATATATGAAAAAATTTTGTTTTAACAAAGAAATTTTTATAAAATCTATAAGAATTCATTCAGTCTAGTAAACAATATTTATATTTTTTCATATTTCAGTTTTTTAAAAATGTTATGTAAGTCCAAATTATAAGACTTTAATTTGAAAATTTAAAATCTAGATTTCTAAATATGATGATTTCAAAATTTAAATATGAAAGTTAAGAATTTTAATTTGTATCATTAAATCAGAATTTTTGCTTTTATCATATTTCTGAATTTAGAATTGAATGTATTTAAAATTAAGCATTTTATTCTTGGTTTTTATAAATTTTTTGAGTTATTATTTTTATTACTACTATATTTTAAAGTTTAATGGATTTGTTGTCTATAATTTAAATTTATAGAATGATCTAAAATTTGTTAATTTCTGTTAGGATGTAAGTACATGATAGAATAAATAGAATGTTTTAATATTTTTTACTCAATAATATTACGTTTTGTATGTGTTTTAAAAATAAATTTTAAAAGAAACTTAAAAAAAAACTTAGAGGAATTAATCTTTGTTTTAATCTGTTTAAAGTGTGTGTGATTGAACAAAATTGCTGATAATTTTGTGATGATTATTTAGTCTGATTATTGCAAGAAAATCAATTGTGTACTTAAGAAGTCAAAAATCTTTTATATTGAAAACATTCTATTTAAGTTTGATCTTCGTATTCTGAATAACTAGTTTATAATTAGCTTTCTAGAACAAATTGTTATTTTTGAACATAATCTTCAAAAATAATATGATTTGTTCTAGAAACTACAGTAGAGTCCCGTACAATGCGCAATAAAGCAAGCAACAACCCTCAAATTTTGTTGATCAAAGGTATACGTTTTTTTTTCAACTTATAGGCCAAGGTGTAATCTTTCATAAATCATGTGATAATGCAGGTTTCGATAACACGATTTCCTATAATGTGTAACGAATCCCCCACGTTGTACGGGACTCTACTGTACTATTCTAAATAAGCTGTTCAGAAACTAAAGTTGATATATAAAATATGAAAACAAAAAATTTTTGTCAGGTTTAAAGCTTTTTCAGTTTAGAAATTTGTATTAAATATAATAGGATTTTTTTTTCTCTTATGTTTAATCTGATTCATTGTTACATTTTGAGTTTTTCCAATTAATTTGAATTAATTGGATATTTTATAATTTGTGTTAAAAAAGAAGAATAAAAAAACAAATATAGTCATTAATAAGGATTTGAAATAAGGGGAAAAGAGTAAAATAAACAAATTTATCTGAAATTTGCTATAATTGAAAAAAGATGGGGAATTTCTAAATTAATTTTTTTAATTATCATATTTTGATAGCATAAATAGACATGTAATAGAGTCTTAATTAATATTTATTATTATAAATTAAATATGATTTCATTTATATATATTGTGATTAACACAAATTTTTCAGCTATACCAGAGGCTGTTGTTATTTCTATGGTGCTGATATTATTACATGTTTATCGACGGTTTTATGAATGCTATTTTGTTTCTGTCTTTTCAAATGCAAAAATGAATTTACCACATTATATTTTTGGTTACTGTTTTTATTTTGGGGTTGGTCTTTCTCTTCTCTCAGAAGCTCCAGGTTTCACAAAGCCAGGTGAGTTCTTAAATCTTTATTAACCTATATTATTATTTTTTATTAAATAGTAGGTTTAATATAAAATTTAAACATTTTTTATAAAAACAACTTTTTTAAAAATAAATTATAAAACAAGAGTACTTGAAATTGATAGTATTATTATTTCAAGTATCTATCTTTATGTGTAAACTATACTCTTTAATTCTTTAAAAATTTACAAGACTTTTTAAAGCATATAGATAATCTATAAAGGTGTCTTCACTCATTCTTTCCACACAAATAGGAAAAGTAATTCAACATGCATCAAACTCCTTGAATTTGTTCTTTGCTAGATTTGCTACATAAATAATGCTAGTTAGATACAATTACCAATTAGATACAAGACTACCAATTTACCATTCATAAAAAACAAAATTTCTTTTGGTTTTGTTTTTTTACAATTAAATATAGTCTTAAAAATATTTCTAACTTAAAGAATGTTTATTTAAAAATATTTTGAAATTTAGATTTTTAAATAAAATCATTATTTTTTTTAATAATTGTCATCATTAACAACAACATTTGGAATAACATGGAATAGAAATTAATCAACCATCAGAAAATGGAAGTGATAACAGTTGCAATACCAGCAAGATCTGTTACTTTAATAGCTAATGAGAAAACATATACAAGTAGATTATATCGGAAAATAATAATACACAGAACATACTGTATAATACATAGAAAAAATTTTGGATGGCATGACAGAGATGTGAATGTGGAGCGTGAATGTCAAGGATTGCACTGCAAGTACAGATAACCATCAATATATGTAATTTCAATTAATGCAGGCCTATTCTGAGGGAATTCAACATTGCCACCTCAACACAGCTGGTAATGTTGAATCTAGAAGAGGAACTGTAGTTTTCTTAGTGCTGTTCTTTTATTTGGATACTTTTTTGGATACTGCTTTTATTTACTTATTTTTATTTGGATAGTTTCTGTTTTCATGTTTCATGTAATTCTGCTTTAATTCTTCAGCATTTACAGAAAACTCTAAAAGAGAAAAAACAAAAAGAAAGATAGCAACTATGCATCTGATGATTGATAAATATTTTGCTTGATTTAAAAAGTCTTTCTTTTTGGGCTATTTTAGTGGCTAGTCTAAATTCTCTATAATCAATCTTTATTTTTATTTTCTATGATTTGTGTTCATTTTTGAGTGCAGCTACACTATATTTTGTCTAAAATCTTTAATTAGTAAGTAATTCTTTAAGAAACTTTTTAAATTTGATTTCTTCATTTTCATCTGTCCAAGTGAATATAATTGTAAAAATTATGATCCCAGATGACTTCTTAATGATGTCATTCACAAATTAATTTATTTTCTGTTATTGTTAACTTTGATATGTGTGGTTTTGATATATGTGGTGTATTTTCAGAACCAATTAACTATACATACCAAGGGTTACTTGTACTTCTATATTAATCAAAAATTTGTCTCCTAATAAAGATACCACTGTCCAAAATAGCAGTCACTGAACTAGTATACCATAAAACCAACATGCACTCACTATCTTATTGCTCTATCAGATTGAGTAAAGCTACATTTCCTGATTCAGAGGTTGTGAATAGAATGTCCTGTGGAAGAACAAAGGGAGAATTTTGAAAATGTGTTGGTTCCATTACAGTACAGAGTTGATTCTATTAGGTCTCACAAATGATTAGACTTTTTACAATATATATTGTGATTCAATAAATTGCATAACATATTGTAAAAAGTATAATATAAGTAACAAAAAAAATATATATATATATTTTCCCTATCCTTAGATATTTTGATTTGAAAAAAAGCATTTCAAATTGTTTTCCTAATTTTTATGACGATTATAATGAAACTACAGAAAACAAACCAAGAGATTGTTGATATCTTGTCCAAATATAAAGTAGACTTTGATTGTCTGCATATTTAGTAGACAGTGAAATGTAAATTTTGGCAAATTCTACTCAGTATGTAAACTTCTTACTAAAGAAAATGAAAAGATCTTAGGTGCCTTGCACACTTTGCACACATTACTGCTAAAAAGGATATGATTAACTTACAGTGATACCTTGATAATCCATCCGAAAACAATCAGCGAAATCTGCAACTGACGAAAACCAAGGCAATTATTTCCATGCGAATCAATGTAAATCCAATTAATTTGTTCTAGACGCTCCAAAATACATACCAAAAACACATTTTATAGAGAATTAATACAGTGTTAAATACTAAAAGCAATAAGAAATTAACATAAAAGTCTAATTAGCATTAAGATGAAAGCAATGGAATTGTTTGGCTAGACACGCAGAGTAATGTCTTGTCTTGTAGAAGCTAGTTGGACATGAGTTTCAAGCCTATATCACCCAGTGTGATGTAATTGTTATGTAATAGTAGTTGTATGCATTTATGATGGTCATATTGAGGGGAATAATGCCTTCCGGGAAATCCGTTTAAGGGTAATTGGCCCGTATTCAGGCATTACAGACGTGGAGAAAACCCGGAAAACTTCATGTGGCCAGCCTGCCCTGGCAAAGCACGAACCCAGGACCGAACTCCCAGTGTTCAGGGAACGGAACCATTGGCCAATGGTGAGCTATCATGGGGTAAAGTTCACACAACAAGAAATAACGCCACACTGTGCCGGAAAATGCGTGGGTCGCCTTTTGTTTTCACAAAATTAGCAGCGAGGTCATTTGAGCACACCGATGAAATCCGAGGCAATCAACGAAAACCGAGACAAATTTTTCGCGGAAAAAAATCAACAAAAACTGAAACCAACGATAACCGAAGTCAATGAAAACCGAGGTATTACTGTATACTTATTATATTGAGGTTTTCATAATAAAAGGCTCATTTTTCAATTTCTTTAAAATATGAAGTATCTAATGAGATTTTATTTTATAGAAGTGGAAAGAGAGAGCTTTCTTAGACGTGCCAAAAAGATCTCTATCATTACTACTGGTCATAGAAAAAATATTAGTGTTGGCCCATTATAAAATCTTATTTTCAAAGTCTAGGACAAGAGAAATGTCTTTTTCTAATATGGAAATGCATTGAGGAATGAGACAAGAGAAAAGGATTATAGTAAAACAGAAATTTATATGCTATTTCTCCAAAACATTTTGAGGATGTTTGAAGAGACCAAGTCTGGAAAAGGATAAACTAGTTGTTTGATTTCATGCTTAGGTTGCAGAAAAAGCTCATACAATGAAAAAATGGTTCTTTTGGAAACACAACTATTTTAGTTCCATAAAATGTTTTCAGAAAAGACAAACCCATTTAAACAGGACTTTCTCAATGTTTTAATTAAAACTATTGGTTATCTGAAATTCAAATAGGCAGTTATTTGTCAATCAGAACAAATCTGTGAATAAAAACTGGATGGACATTTTTAGAGAGCTGAAAACTAATTCATAAAAGTTCAAAGATCTGATGTTGCTTATAAATAAAATCTTAAATATTCCATGTTCAAATGCTTTTATGGAGATGATATTTAGCTTCATGTCATCATACAGGAACTGGTGTAATGTAGGCTTAATGAGAACAGAGTTGTAAGTTAATTAAGTCACTCACAACCTTTTAGAGCAGCAAAAATTTTTAATAACTAATGTTTTAGGTTACATTTAATAGCTATTCTCAGGTTTACATGTTTTTAATCGAATGGTTTAGAACACTAGAAAATGGAACATAAATTTTGAGAATGCTGAATGAATTTTTAAATTGAAACAAAAATAAATACCATAAATACTAGAAATATAAAATAAATGTATTTTTTATTATTATTATTTAAAGACATAAATAAATGTTACACTTAAGGGGAGGAAAACGAAAGATAAAAATAAAGTTGACAACTGTAAAGTTGGATATATACATGATAAAAAAAATGTGCCATTGTGCACTGATCTATAAAATTTCCAGGGCTTCAGTGTGTTGAAAAAGATGTTTATTTCTGATAGTCTTGATGATCTTGGTCCATTCCCACTGTACTTGACTGAATTGTCTAATGTGTGAGCTATCAGTTCCTACTCATCTCCAACTTTAAGGTTGTCTACTTTGTATATTTATTTTTATCTTTTGTTTCTGCTGTTGAGGGTGACATTTATTTATATGCTTTCTATTTTTTATTATTTTTATTTATTTATTTTATATTTTTATCATTTGTATTTATAGTGTTTATTTCTGTTAGTTTTATTTTTGTTTCAATTTAAACAAGTAAAACGGCAAAGCCATTTTTGGGATGAGACTGTCTTGGAGAGCATGAGCAATGCATGTGCAAATCTTGCACTCATGCTTGTTTGTAGAAACAGTCTCAGCATTTTGTATTTTCTTTTGACCTGGTTCTCGGTCCTCTCGGTTCTCTGGTTTATTTTATGTGCGCATGATTTGGGCACCAAATACTCTGTGCCAAATTGCAACTCCTGACATGTACTCCTTCATACCTCTAAGGTGTACAGCCGTTGACAGCAGCACAATTTTAGAGATGAAACGTAGTCTTGTCAAAAATTGTTCAGTGTTTTCAAAATTTGTTCCCTTTTCTTGTGTTCTAAATCATTCGATTGAAAATTTGTAAACCTGAGAATAGCCATTAAAATGTGACTCAGGAAATGTTGAAATTTTGAGATGTGAAAAAAAATTTGAAGGCTTTTTTCTGATATGTGTGGGGGAGGAGGCACAATTTTGTTCACTTATAATAACTCCTGTATGTTTTGTCGAAAATTTCTGAAATTTTGCATGGAGGTTTCTCTATTAGGGGGATTGATGCCATTAAATTTTGGTGATTAAAGGTTGAGTTGGTAGGGAGTCTTAAAACAAGTCTTACAGTTTTTGTGTTCTTTTATTCGTATTTTTAACTGTCTTCCTGTTATTCCAATTTATGCTTTTGTATTTCTATTACAATAACATTTTAATTCATATATTATGCCCGTTTTGTTTAATTTTTTTTTATTCCTGTAATATTAGTTTAAGTGAAAAATAAAAATTAAACAGCTGTAAATATGAATTAAAATGTGATTGTAATAGAAATACAGGAGATTGCATTGGAGTAACAGGAAGACAGTTAAAAATATGAATAAAAGAACACATAACAGCTTTAAGACTTAAACATCAATAGTCACCATGGATAATACATCAAAAATAAAATAATTGTAAAATATTATTATACAAAAGAAATACCAAAAAAGAAAAGAAAAATTAAAGAACATTTTGTAATAAGCCTTTTAGATACCCTAATCTTACTTACCTACTTCAGATTAGTAAATTTTATAAATATACACAGATATTAGTAACTTTTTGTTGGTTTCTATTGTTAATTTCTTATAAAATTCTTTAATTGTATTCAATTATTTTATTAAATTGAATAACTATTATAGGAAAACATCATGTCACTATTCATAAATTATATAACAGAAATTTTTGTGTGTATCTTTCAGGTGGCTTAAAGGATATTAATTTTTCTCAAAGTTGGTTAAAAATAAATCATTTGATTGGAATAACACTTTTTTTGTGGGCTTGGTATAATCAACACAAATGCTTTAAAATTCTTGCAGAATTAAGAAAAAATAATAAAGGTAAGAATATTATTGCATTCTTTTAATCAGTATATAATGATTACATTTTGATGATTTTGATATAGTAAGTTGTCATTTGTATTTTTTTTATTATTAATGTTTCATACCAAATTATCTCTCTCTTGTTCTTTTATATCCAGGTGCAATTGTATCAGCTAAATATTTGATTCCAAAGGGACATTTATTTGAAAATGTGACAAATCCACATTATCTCTATGAGATAATTTTATATTTTGCAATATTAATAATTTTAGGTTTCAAAAATATAACATGGTGGTTACTTATGCTCTGGATCATTACTTCACACATTTTGATGGCCATTTCCTCACATAACTGGTATAAAGAAAATTTTCCAAAATTTGCATTAACTCGAAAAGCAATAATTCCATATATACTGTAAGATATCTAATTTTATTTAATAAGAATAAAATTAAAATCACTGTTTTTTTATTTATCAACTTTTATACAGAATTATAATGTTAATTTTCCTATTCAAGATGTAATTATTGTAATTAATATCAGTTTATATTAAAATGTTGTTATATTTAATTAAACTTTTTTTTTAAAAATACATTATATAAATTCATAAATAAAGTTG
Source organism: Centruroides vittatus (assembly GCF_030686945.1). Lineage (NCBI taxonomy): Eukaryota > Metazoa > Arthropoda > Arachnida > Scorpiones > Buthidae > Centruroides > Centruroides vittatus. The sequence goes on along the minus strand of NW_027122438.1, from coordinate 624,305 downwards.
AATATTTTGACTTTACTAATAATTAACATTTAAAAAAACACAATGACATTATATTAATAAAAACCTTTTAAAGATTCAAATTAATAAAAATCAAATACTGTATTTAAAACTGTGCTTATATAATTTTGATAGCTACAGTTTTATGAAATTAATTAATAATTTAATATAGAGTTTTATACTGATCTTTATAAAAAAATAAAAGTTTATGGAATTGTAACTTATTAATAAATTATTAATAGTGATTTATTGTAATTTTAAATTAAGAATAAACATGTAAAATAAATGATAAAATTAATATAATTTTGTAAAAGTAGAGAAAAAAACATTGATATTATTCTTGATTAAAATTATGCTCATTTTTGATACGATATTACTATAAAATAGACATGGTTATAAATTTCAGCAATGTTTTCTGTACAGGTACTGTACATTTTTTATAAATTAAGTAAAACAGTATTGCTATTCCTTGAAATAGCAGCAGATTACAACATTAGTTATTTAAATTAATAATTTTTATTTACATAAGAGAAGCAATTAACATTGTCTTTCATTTGCATTTAAAAGTGGCATGATAATTGCTTTTAGAAACTTGTCCAATGTCCTGCTATTTCTAAGTTAAAATAATTTGAACTAAATATTGACAATTACAGATACATTTTGGATTTAAAGAGAATTTCATTTTAAATGAAATTATTTGGTGTTATGCACATATAATTTCACTTACGAATATATTTTTTATTATATTATGTATACGTTTATTTATTATAACAATGAAAAACTTGTATAGTCAATTTAAAGAGGTTTTAATTTTGATATGTACACTTATTATTCTTTGGGCTTCTTTCTAAAATAATTTATTTAATAATCTTCAAAAATTTTCATGGCACACCAACCTGATTCTCTTTCAGCACATTTGTTGAAAATCACTGATGTAAAAGAATAACAATTTTTACATCAGTTATTATACAGCTAATAGATCTATATACAAAAGTTTTAAGTAGTACTCTTTTTCTTCAAAAAATACTGCTGGTAGACATGTATAATGACAACATATAGAATTATTTTTACTGAGAAACTGCTGGTATAACATGCTGCCATGTTCTGGCTTAAAAATAGCCATAGTATTAAGAATTAAAATATGTATTTTTTTTCTTGCATTTTGATAGGAATGCTCACAAGTTAAATGACAAACGTTAACAGAAACAAATAATTTCTTAATATATTCATATACAAGTTTGCTTTGGATGATGTGGATGGAACCTTGGTTAATTAGAATTCTACTGACTGTATTTCAAAATAGCTTATTTGTTTTCCTTTATCTAAAATTTCATATATATTAAGTATTGTTACCCTTTCTACTTTAAATTGAAACTATAAAACATAATATTGACATAGACAGCTCTTATTTTAAAACTTACAATTTAATCTTTTACTATCAATTTCTTTATTTTATTGAAATGTTTTACTCAATTTCATGAAATACTGTACTTCATTTTCTCTTTGATCTATATTTATGAGAAGTATGATTAAGTGAATATAAAAGTTTTGTGGAACAAAGTTTCACAGCAATGAAATTTTATTATCTCACAGGGACAGACAGTTTAAAAATACACTTCCCATTTAAAAAGTTTTTCTTACTAATGAAATACAAATACTTGATTACTTCAAAAAAAATTTGCTTAGGCTGGTGACTAATTTGGTTAGTAAATTTGATTTTCTATAATTTATTGATTATTAAAAATTTTTTCACATGCACAAAAAAATATAATGAACTTAATCCATGTTTCAACAGCATAAGTGGAAACCTATTTTTAAATTTATGTTGTCTTTTTTTTAAAAGAAATTCTGTTGTTATATAATTTACCCTGTTTTTTCTAAAATAATTTTCTAAATAATAATTGTATTTATTGGTAAACATTTTCAGTATGTATAAGTGAATGATTTGTTAAAAATGATTTTCCTGTTAATTATAACAGATACCATTCAAATTTCTTTTACATGTAGTTTTTAACTATTCGAAAATGATTGTTATAAGTAAAACTTTACAGGTAAATACTTCAATAGAGTTGTTGCAGATTAAAACAGTACTTTTTGAATCAATGAGTATCATTTTTGGAATAGAATTAAATGTGTATCACATCATCGGTAGTTCATTTATAGCAAAATAAACAATATCCGAAGCACTTTTTTATGTAAAATTTCTATTTGAAATGTTAGACCTTATCTGCAGATTTAAATGCATCTGAATGTAGTGATGGATTACATAGTTAAATGTTTTATTGAAAATCACGCTTTTGGAACCGAATTTGAGAAATAAAACAAATTTTAACTGTATTCATTAATTAATATGACTTTGTGTCCTTACTTAATTTGAACTTATTTCGTCTACTAGTACTTTATCAATTAACAGGACTTATTATACTGGATTTATGGATGCAGCAATTAGGTCTTACAGATCAGAAATAATATTGTTTATTTAAATCACCTGAACAATACACTTTAACATTGTGTTTTGGACCTGTTTGTCCCTCATCAGAGGCATTTAAAAGACTGTAACAAAATGTCTTTTAATTATAGAAAATGTCTTTTAAACTAGTAGACCAGATAAGTTTAAATTTAACTGTATTCGTTGATTATTTATATTAAATTATTTTATTTATTAATACAGTATTTAAATTTTCGTGATGGAATTTTCACTGCATAGCACAGGTCAATTACCAACTTTACCTATAATATAAAGTCTATATCTAAATAAATTCTTCCCTTTCAGTTTCATTAATAATTAGCTGATAGGATATCATTCAATAATAATGGGACAATTAGAGAAAATTGCTTTAATAATAATAAACTAATACAGGTTAACGAAATTTTGAGGACTTAAAAACTATTGATAGTAATCAAAGGTTGATTCTACACATTTTTCATAAAAATTGCGACGCTCAACTTCAGAATTGACGTAAAAGGAAGCAGGAGGGTAGTAATTGTTACAAGGGTAGGTTGTTGACACGTGGACTGGTAGGTTACTGACCTTTTCTTTCAATTAGAATATTATTCATCGGAGAATTTTATATAAATTATATTTGGCAAAGAATTAATTTGATTAGCCATCATACGACGCAAATTCACAAACGTATTGGCACACGCACGATTATTATTATTCTCTGCGAGTATTCGATATTGACGCCATACTCATGACCTTGACAATGAAGTTTGTTTATTTTAATCCTATATCGTTAAGTTTACTTTTATTACAATATCCGGTGAGGACATTGTGGATAATAGAATGCTTTGTGATGATTACATTTGGATTAGGATCTTTATGGAAAAATTCACCAAAAATGCTCAATACACTAATCTATGGAAAAGCCTTTAAGGAAAAAAATGAATACAGAGAAATACCGAAGGTTCCTAAAAGGTAAATTTTACTACTATTGAATATTTGTGAAACAGAATTTTATATAAAAATGGATCATTAACTAATATTAAGCGTAATAACAAATAGTTAAAAGCAAAATATTTTTATTTGACGGAAGTATTTCGAAGTATTGTAAAAAAAAACTTTATCTATCAGTCAATTTACGCGTATTTCTTCTACCTCAGTCTAATTTCGTCGTCTTTTGGTTAATTAATTAAATCCTAATTCCTCATGCTTAAAACTGTATAAATGTGAACGTTTCATCATGATCTAGTTTATATAAATTGTTTTTAGTTTTAGATGTTTTCCAAAAAATCTTAAGCTGGATTTCGTCGAGCGATTTTAACGCTATTGGGACTGCACATGCATGACCTAAAAAAATAAGCGTCCAAATCACGCGGTTAGGCCACGGAGGCAAGGAGTGCACTAAACCAGTTTTTTTATTGTCTAGGTCGAAGACCGCTAAACTAGCAGTTTACCATGCCCGGCCCTTTCAAAACTTTTGGTCTTTAACTCTGTTCTGTGGCCACCAAGAGTGTCTTTTTATCGCACCCACTATGAGTTCGTCCAGTTCCACAATGGGAATGCTGGATGATGATGAACGGAGTTTTCTCTGTATGTGTGGGGGGAACACCCATCCATTCATTCATCTTATATGAAGCTTAATAACTACCGTGCTTTTAGTCAAAAATTTTGCAAGGAGATTTGTTTGTTAGGTGGATTGATGCTATTAAATTTTGGTGAGAAAGGTCGAGGGGGTAGGGAGATAAAGGGAGACGTGTGTATCTTCAGTAGGGTCAGATTTAATGACTATTTTACTTGTTATTAGCGTTTATAATTTTTTATAAAACCCATCCCTACCCTCAAAATTAAGCCTTTTGCCATTTTTTAATAGTTAAAAATATAAAAAGTTTTTAATAAAATGTAACAGATGGCGCCACCAAATTTTACCGGGAAAGTTCAGCAACTCGTTGCTGGATTTTTTAAATGAGGGAATTAATATCTATATATTAATTCGGTACTGTCCGGCTTCATTTGAGAGAACGGCTGAGAATACAAATGTGGTTCAGGTATCAAATGAAACTCTTGTCCTGTAAATCAGCGATTCTTAGGGCTGTTTCACACTGTCACCGACTGGTCCGACCGGTCCGATCCTATAATCGGACCGACAAGTAGTAAAAGAATTCACACTGAATACGATTATGTCGGTGGCCGACTCGTAAGGACCAATCGGAACGCGTCTTACAGGTCAGAACACTAGCCAATCGTGGTAAGTTTTTCAATTTTAAACAGAAAACATGGCCGTCATTGAAAGGTTGTCGTGTGTACTCGTGTTCGCGGGCTAACGACACCATTTTAGCATTTTTAATGTTGCTTTCTCTTGTAAATGAAATGTATTATGGTGAATTAAAGTAATTCGTTTTGTTAATATCGATGAGCGCCTGCGTATTTCTTAATAAAGTTGTTCTTAAACGAAGCAAATAGACGGAAATAAAAAATCGTTCGTAACTTTTAAACGGTTGATCGTAAGTAATTTTTTTTAATACCAATCGATTCAGCGTATCAAATTACATTTAGATATGTCTACGTCTATTCGTTAATATGAAGTTTAAGACTATTTTTTAGCTGGATACCTTTCGCTTTACTCTAACCAATTATTTTTTTCAATGTCGCCTTTATAATCGGCTCGCCGAATATCGTAAAGCCATGGATATTTTCTGACTTCGTTTATTAAAGCTTCCAAGAAAACTTTACCACACGTGGTTCTTGCGTGAGTCGACTATTATTACGTATATACGTACTCAAAACGTTAAACAATGGGTTTACGGAGTTTACAGCTTTCTGTGTGTTTACAGAGAAAGGAGTTATGTCACAGATAAGCTCTTAAAAATATCATTAAATTGTGTTTAATATTATTATTTTTTGTTAAACTTTATATAATTAGGAAAATAACACGTTTAAGCCTTTGTAAAACCAAAAATGCTCATTAATTAAACGTTAGTCTAGTATTTATTTTTTTAATGCATTAATATTGTGTTGGTAAATGCTTTAAAATAAAATTTTGGATAACTTCATTGTATATTCTTTATTATAATTTAAATCTTCTTTGATGTTATTGCATCACTTTACGAAGTGACTATATACGTAATTGCATCAGTTTTAGCACCTATTTAATTAGTTTCAATCACGACAGCAAATGATATGGATGATTGTTTCTTTTAAACTATTTGATCGAAAAGTTACATAAAATCGGGGTTGCATAATCATCCGAAATTATATTTTTGACTGGAAATAACTGGATTTATGCAATTTTAGTTTAATTAATGTCGTATAAAACTGACTGCTCGTACAAGTTTGCTTAAAACATGCGACTCAAAAAACCCCAAAATGGCGCCTCAAGAAGTAGGTCACGCGTGTCCTGACTTTCTTATATAGACCTTGGACGTCGCGACTGAATATGATTCCTCTCTCGTCGTGTGTTTCTCGAATTCATTCCTTTCCATTGTTTTAAATATATCAAAAAAAAAACTTCCATTGTGTAATTTAGATCTTTAATTTCGTCCCTTTGCGTTGTAAAGGGAGATTTTTAAGATCTTGTTAACACCTCCATTCGGACCTCCCAGTCGACCCCCGTTCGGGTCCTCACAAAACTATTAATGCTTGAAATTTTAAAAATACAGTAATTAGGAAAAATAGTAAGTTTAGTAGTAGGCTTTGAAAATTTAAATATTTTTGCAAAAGATATGCAAAATCTTTACCACAAGTTTAGTGTTAGCATCGACTTTGGATCGATTGATCGACATGTTTCTTATTTTATTTTCTGTTAAAAACTAATGAGTTTTCATGTTTAATTGTGAAGTTTGAATGTTATTTAAATAGATAATGAAATAATAAAGTTATGATTTACATTTATTATATAAAAAATAAAGCAATAATAAAAAATCAATTTATTATAGATAATTTAACGAACATAAATTATTATTTAAAAAATGGAGGTCACAAAAAATTATGAAATATTTGGTGGGCCGCGAGTATAAAAAGGTTAAGAACCACTGCTGTAGATGATGCCGCTGAAGAAAGGTACTGGTTCAGGCATAGCGTAGTGGCAAACACAATATTAAGTCTATGGGGACAAACATGCTGGGCGCTTGCGCTTCATCTAGCGATTAATTTTTTTTAATCGTTACAACCCATTGCCCTATCTTCTACTTTGAATTCCTGGTTTTTTGCTAATTATGCATTAATTAAAAGACTTTTTGCATTACTTTTTACATTTATAAATTTAAATACTTCCGCTATCTAAATAATAAAATAAAATTAATTACAGTAGAGCGTCGTTTATCCGAATCAATTGGGGACTGGGGTTGTTCGGATAACCGATTGTGTACGAAAAAATATATTAACCTAGCCCATGTTGAAATTTTTCTCCGTTGCGTGTCGCTTCGTGTTGAATTTTCGTCGATTTTAAGCCTAACGAAAATTTTTATTATTATAATCGAGGCTATTGTATTGTTAAAAATTATTTCTTTATTTTCTACAAACAAAATAAATATATTGAAAAATATAAAAACAAAAAATATATACTTTAGAAGTTAATCTAGTATCAAAAACGTTCGATTCAACACGACACAGTCCGATTGGAAAGCTTTCGGTTAACCGACTTTCGGATAAACGACGTTCTACTGTACTTTTATTTTTGAACTTAACTATTTAAATTTTTTAGAAACTAATAAAAAGTATGCATTAGTAAAATAAATGTATGAACTCATTGATTGTATTTTAATTGAATAAAATCGTCGATTTCGATGGGTTCCTGCTAGTTTACATTTAAAATAACTGTTAAATTGTTGTGATAATCTAACATAACGTATTTTTAGCCTCAGATAAGTCGTTGTAGATATATCAGTAAATCTAAAAATTATATAAATCATTAAAATAAAAAAATAAGCTTATGCAATATCCTATATAAATTAAGTTATTTTTCTTTAAAATGAATGGTATTAGCAAAACGTTGCCGAATTGATGGTGACTTGTTTACAAGAGATTTGTTGAAATAATTAAATATTATATATAGATACTGATGAATGATAGAGCGGATTAAATGAATGTAGTGATTAGGGGCTGTCTATTAATTACGTGTACAGTTTGACTATCTTCCTCGTGTATGGTGCAACGATGTGCATTTGGCCAAAAAATGACGATAAATGGATTGTGTTTTTGTTGTTTTCCTATAAAGAATAAATATGTCGCTAAGATGATCGTGTCATCGTCATCTATTTTTGATTTATTCTTATTTCTTCCTGTTTGATAGCGTACGAATGAAGCGCGAATCGCGCAGTAGATATATCGTGGGTACTAACCTAACCTAACCATAAGCGGTTAACTGTGAAACCATAATTTTCAGGAAATGGGCTTCCGCTTATGGTGGAGGGCGCTTGAAGCGATTTCTATTTTGAAAAAGTTCTATTGTTGCAGCGCTGATTGTAAACATTTTTTTTTTTTTAAATGAAAATCAAAATGTTTTATTCAGAAATGATGCACAATTATAGCTGATTTTATAAAAGTTATGATATCGTAGATAATCCATGACATAATTCCTAGCTTAAAAATTTATAAATAAATTTGCTGTTCATGAAGTCATCTTAAATTTGGTCTTTACGCTCTAATTTCGCTGCATAAACGGTGCAGCAGCAAAAGTAAGTGGAGTTTTTCATAAAGCAACGCACCCATTGTTTTATGTTCATTAGTTATAGTGAAAGACATTGTACCCTATAAGATTACATTACAAAAATTGTTGCAATATCTTTAATGAAATTTTTCATTATTTTCTAATCACAAAATCTATCTATCTACATGTAACCAATACGCTAAGCAAAATCTATTTCCAGTTCGTTAAGGTACTTGCGTAGTCATTATATTTACATTTTATACATTTTGAAACTTATTTGTTTTAGATGAGCCTTATTGCGTCTATTTTTCCGTTCAAATTCATTTAAAATAATTATAAGCAAAAATGTGCCGAATTTCGCTTTTCCGTAGTAACACTCTTCCCAGCCATTCCGGCTATTGAACGTATCCACATCAATATAAAACCGCTTCTGAGAATAACTTTTCTAATTGACATTCTTTTATTCCTTCATAATTAAAGTTTTTATTTTTATTAATTTCCAATTTTTTAAAAATTTGATGATGTTATCGGAAAATCAAATTTTGATAGGGAGGACTGATGTCATTTGTTTTGAATAAAAATGCCGTTTTTGCAAAGAACTCTTACGTAAGTAAGGTAAAATCTATTTTCAATTCGTCAGAGTAAACACATGACATGAATGGGTGTAACACATCTGAAAGGATATTAACACAATGTTCATCAGTCAAAGACTTTTGTAGTCGTATAAGGGTTTCTAATTCGTGCCAACTGAATACCCGATACCATTACTGAGCTATCGCCAGCCTGTACAGCTCCTTGACATGCTGAATTCATTTATTCATGGAGTTTTCTCTACGGACTCTTCCATCTGCGTTATTCGTCAGACCACGTTACTCGTTTCCAATTTTTCAATGTCCAGTGACGATAGTCTTTAGCCCAGAACTCTGCCAAAATGAAGTAATGGCACTCGAGTTGGGCGTCAGCTATTAACGCCCATAGCACGGAAGGGTACGTTGTACAGTCTTCATGCTGATGTTACTAGAGGATCCAGCTATCCTACCACGTGTACATTCGCTTAAATTATGATAATTTGCCATTCTCAATATGCAATCATTCTTTACACTTCCACAGGTGCATCTTGCTATGCACAGTACACGTTGTATTAATATTTAAACAAAAATAGTTATGAGAAAGGAGGTAGTGCAACATTTTCTGAATCGGATCGACTATCCCAGTTTTTTTGGCATTTCAGCGTATTAAGTAATTACAGTAGTTCAAAATTTTCGAAATTTATTTACATGAACGTATAATCTAATTTAAAGAAATAGCATTAGCCATGATTTAGTATGATTTTGTTTCTCATTCCGATCCGTGAGCAGTAAGAGAGCCTTTTAACCTCTTTTTTTAAGACCATCATGAGTTCGGTGAAAACCACAATGTGTCTACCGGTTGATGAGAAACAGGGCCTGACTCACATATCTAGGGATCATCCCCCAAAAATTTTGATGTGAATACGTCTTTAAATTTGCTTCCGTAGTCGGAGGCAATTCAGAAAACTGATGATAACAAAATCGAGGGATACAGTTTGGCATGGCAGTTACATATCTATCATCTACATCCAAAATTTAATTACACCACTCGATAGTTAAAGGATAAAAGAATTCATTACGTTGAGTGGAGACTGTGATGCATCGCGCGCGGCGGAGGGGAAAACGCCGCCATTTTGAGGTCGTTTCGCCGCATCACATACTTTCCGTTTAGTACACATTTTGACTCGGAGAAGCTACGACTCTCGTTTGAGTTTCAATTTACAGCTCTCGTCAATATTTATCGATTGCGTACACAAGACATTAGTGTGGAATAGTTATGGTGAATATATATGGTGTTAAAGTTAAAAATTAAGAAAACTTAATACAATGTCGTTCTATACTCGTCGAAAAGCCAAATCAAAATATAGAAATCGCATACGGTTGGAAAGGGTTTCTCAAGAGCAATCCAGTGATATCCATAAAACACCATATGATAGAGTGAAGCGGTGCCGGGAACGTAAAATACTCTATTGTGTACATCCATCCGGGCACAGCGTTAGTAGAAATTAAGCTCTGTATGTACGATCGTTGCTAAAGTATTCTAAAAACATTATTAAGATTATACCCGAATACGAACCAGATCTCACTGCACCAATCATGATCGTCCGAGACTTTAATGTTAATGTCTCGCAAGACCGCTCGTTGCCCGACTTCGTGCTCAGCGAGTTTAATTTGTCTTATATCGAAACTCCTCCAACAACGCTAGGCAATACCTGTATTGATTTAACGTTCACCAGAAATCTCGATGTATCCTGTATGCCATTTGTATCGTACTTTTCGTATCACAGACCTATCATTAATAAAATTATAACACACTAATTATTTGTTTACTTGATTTCTTTCCTGAACCCGACGAAAGGAAAATGTTGCCATCATAAATAAAACATGGAGATCCGGAGGACTTCTTACTGTTAAGGAATGGTTATGACATACATATAATACGCTCAAAGAAAATATTACCCGTTAACGTACGCGTATTCACGTAAAACACATGGCCGTGTCCCGACACAGCCACATCCCATTTTTTTGGAGTTTTTGAAAAGCCATTCCGAATGATTCTATTTTAATCTAGTAATTGATGCTAATACGAAAATACGTTGCTAATATAATTGCTCGGTATTTCTGCATAGCTATTTCTATAGTAGGTTATTAGTTCATTTTGTTCCAAAGAGTTGGATAGTGAATTGTATTCTTTCTGTCACTGCTTTGTACGTAATTAATTAAATAACGTAACGTTTAGTACCTGTGTTGTGTATTCCTCGGTGTAATTAAGGGTATGATCGAGGAAGTGCGTTACGTAATTTTGAGGGTGTATATGTGCGATGCACTACGGAGCGTTACAGGGGTGGAATGTTAATTGAAAATTATGAAAGTATCGTTACGTAATTTATGGACGATCTCATCCATATATTTATGCCTGTAGATCCGTAAAGATCTTTATAATTATGTATGTGTAAGGAAAGAAATACAATCCACATTTAAACATAAAAGGAATTTAACTCAGACTCATAAGCTAGCGGCGTGATTGCACTTACTAGTATAAACATAAGGCGCTGTCCATAAATTACGTAATCCAGATATGGATGTGTTGGTATGCAGATAGTGGTTAATAAAACAATTTATTTTTATTTCAGGTGGTTTCAACATTTGTATGTATTTGCAAGTATATATCATATAGTGATAGCTTGGATTTTATATAAAGTATATTTCAAGAAACAACCTCTTCCTTTATTTATAAATATGATAATCAAATTGTTTTTGAACGCTGAAATAACTCCTTCAGGTAAGCTAAAAATAATTATTTTTGTTAAATGTAATTACCGGTATTTAAATATTAATACAAGTCTCTTTCCTAATTTCACCTGCTTTTTTAACATGGAAAATGATAAATAATGTCTAAAAGAAAAAACAATCGATCAATAACTTTTGCATTTAAATAAGAGTACATCTGTAAACAGTAGTTATTTAATAGTGCATTTTTTATTTTAAAAAGTTCTAGAAAATTTCTAGAAATTTTTAAATAACAAAAATTAAGATATATGAGCCCTAAGAGTCGGATTTTTTTTTTTATCAAGCCCATCGTGTGTTTTGTCAGGCCCAGAATGAGGTGGCGAGTGATGAGGGACAGAATAAACTGAATGAAAAAACCTTGAAACTCATGAAGTTGCTGCTTATGGTTTTATCTTCTATATCTTCTAAATCAAATTCATAAACCAAGCTCTCTCGTCTCATTAATTAACTTATGTTCATGATCGAGTACATAATTTTTGCTGCAAAAATTATGTACTCAATTTGAAACTTATTACTATAATTACAATAATTAAATTAATAACTTATTTTTCAATATACGGTAAGTTAAACTTAGATTACAATTTAATTATCATGAACGTAGTAATCTGTAAAGTTTAAAAATTCCTTGTGCACAAAATAAGATTTTTCTAATTGCAAAAGTGTTTAATTGTTCAAAGGCCATCTTCATTGTTTAATAAAGAATTGGTCATTCAAGAGCGCTTTACCTGTAAACTTAGCCCAAGTACAAATTTAGGCATAAACTTATGGATTTATGGCATTGTAAATAGTATGAACCCAAAAACACTGACAATGTAAGAGAAGACGACTAGAAGACATCAGTGATTGTAATAAAAAAATTTTATGCTTGAAATGAGACATGGGTAATAATAACTATTCCTCTTATGTATTATTTTAATCAAATGCAATTTAATTTACAAAAATAAATAATTAAATTGTGCTAATATGTGTACGGAAAGAAATGATACTCTCAATTCAATATTTGTCGGTGCAGACGTTGCTCTAGCCAAGAGATTAAGCAATGCGTAAATTGTTTTCAAATAATTTGTCATTGCATTTTTCTATGGTAACGAGTAGTTTGGTTTAAATACTCGTATTTCTTTGTTATATCATCTTCACTTTCAAATTTTATTTTAATATCTCACAGCACAACAATGTTTTTTCAGTCAGACAAGCGAAATGAGAAGTATTTCGAATCACCTGTTTTCTCATTGCTTAATCTCTTCACAAGCGTAGTGTTTGTACTGATAAATATTGAATTGCGAGTGTTGTTTCTATACAGTACACACGGATATTACGAGTACACACGAGTAATTTCTCATTAAAACAGAAAAATTGATTCAGATAATACAGGAAATTCCCTAATTGCAAATTCTTCCTGTAACGAACTTTTATCAGTATGGAACAATTGATAATTCCCGGCAAAAGCAGTATAAAACTGTTTGGATTTATTACATCATATAACGAACAAATTTCAAAATCTGGTTAAAATTTCCTTTATTTCGAACTCCGGTCATTTGTGTTGCCGCAGACTGTATTGAAAATATCTGTTTGAAAGGTCGAGGACACTAGCTCCAAAAATCATCATCATCTTTCTTCAATTATGGATGGTTTACACATCGAACTAGAATATACTACATAGAGTGACTGTGACCATGGTTATAGCGCTCTTGGTGGCAACGACGGGTACTATCGACTACCATTTTACTTTAAGTCAAAACATGGATGTATGTACCACGTGTTGGCCATGATTGTCACTTTAGAATCTATTTTTCTCGTCTAAATCTAGATTGTTTTGTTTGCCCCTAGATTTGAGATTTAGGCAATTAGATAAGTGATATAAATCTAGATTGTTTTATCTCGATATTTGCTATCTTTTAGATTTTATTTAATTAATTTATTATTATTAAGAAGGTAAGATCAGAGTTTAAAGTGATAAGTGTAGTACTTAACCCTCAATATAACAATATTTTTATATTCTAAGTACGAGCCAGGTCTTGAAGGGTTTTACTCTAAGCCATATGATTGTTTATTTATAGTATACTCAGGTCAGTCTGATCCGTACCATACTCAGTACGTTGTTAAATTTTTTTGGACAGTGTTTTTTTCTTTTGTGGAATATAAGTAGTGTTCTTGTATTTTTATTATCGTTATAGTTTGTGAAAATTTTTGTTTGAACTTGTGAAAATATTTATTATGAAAAACTGCACTTTTGATTTTTGTCATGTTATGAACCACAAACACACAAGTTAAAATCCTTTTAAGAGGTAATAAGGAGCTAATAATTGTGAGAAATGGAAGAAGTGTTGCATTTACCCATCAACAATAGACAAAGAAAACATACCAGTAAGTTAAAGAGACTGATATGTAGAAACTGTACCATTAGGATGTGTATGTACAAATTGTGCACTATATGCATCATTCTGGATAACAAAAGTATATATTAACATGAAATAACATTTTGTTCGTTATGTTGTAGACAACAACCTGAACAACGCTGAAGCCGTGTGAGCCTGAAGAGGAATCGGAAAATTACCAATCCGAAATGCATTGTTAAATAGGCGAAATAAAGTGAACTGTTTTAATTTTGCTCTCTGTTAATTGCGGATAATTAAGAAAGACGTGATAAATACCACTAATCTCATTATTAGAAGAAGAAACCTTTACTTATAACTTTTCATATTTTTAATTATTATTGAATGGCAAAAAAGCTGAATTTTGAGGGTAGCGATGTGTTTAAAAAAATTGTAAATGTTAATAATGAATAACATCTTCATTAAGTGATAACTCTCTCGAGATATAACACATGACAACCCTCCATATCCCCACTCCTTTAATATTAAGGAGCTATGAAGCTATTAAATAATAATGAGCATCAATGCTTTTATGCTGTCAATTATACACAAGTTATCATGTTAAATTTCGTTACTTATAGACGCCAACACACACATACACGGAACATTTTTTCCTTTTTTTTTTTTTTTTTTACTTTTTCAGGTTCAGGAGATCTCAAAATATGGAGATTTACAAAAAACTCTGAAGATCAAATTTGCTTTCCCTATGTTTTCCCTTATTATGTATAACAGCCGAAAATAAATGTTTAGAAATGGATTTAATAGAAATTATAAATTGTGGTTTAAATTTTTAACAATTTAATTAAAAAGATTTTTTTTACTTGTCTTCGGGCTTTTGTACAGTAAACTCATTTCATAATTTAATAATATTTGAATTATTATGAATGCAAATGCTTTTGTTTATTGTTTCGTAATGAATATATTTTTAAATGAGTTGTTTATAAGCGTAAATAAATATTTTTATTAAGTACACATAATATATTGGCATCCGCAGTATATTTAGCTGTAAGCATTGAATTTAAATTATTAAATCTTATATAAATTAAATAATTTAAATAGTGTAGCGCAATATTTCTTTGCGTAAAAATGATTATATAGTAATCGATTTTTTATGGAAATTAAAACTAGAAAAATTGTTAAGTAAAAAATTAGTAGGAAAAATATCTGAAATGAAGAAAAAAAAAATTAGGGAGGAAGGAAAACCAATATTTAATTCCGCTTATTATTCTGTGTTTATCCTTTTTCGAAATAGAAACCTTCGTATCGTTGCATTATTTAATTATGATAAGATTCATTATTGTATGCTTTATTAAATTATGCTAATTATTTAAAAAAACCTTCAGTTCTGTATATATTTGTATTTGCAAGTAAATATTATTTAATAAGCTATAATTAAAAAAAGTTAACAAAGGATGAAATTTTATATTGTGATATTTTTATGTATTAGTAATTAATGTGACTTGCATTTATTATGGTCGTTATTTTTGCAGTAACGATATTCTCTTTCAGTCTGATATGCTACGTACAATATATATTGTTTTTAATCTAAAAACTTAATAATTTATAATTCCAAATATTTCAAATTGAACAACTCACATCTTGATTTGAAATAAATATTTCTATTAAAGTCACTCTTTAAAGTCTACAAAATATATAATAAAGATTTGATTTTGATTAAAGTGCAGTTGGTTTTCTCATCACTAGCTTAGAATAAATATTTTGTTCTTGATTAAAGATAAATCTAGAACAAATTGATATCTCTAATCTAAAATAAATATTTCTACAGGTTTATTACTAAATAACAAATATATTTTTATTTGCTGAGCATTTGTAATCTTTTTGACTTTTCTTTTTATTTGAAAAGATCATTTTTAAAAAAATGCAATTATTTACTTGATATCTCTCATCAGGAAGAATGGTATCGAACATTCTTCTAAAATCTAAATATTAAAATATATATTTATAGTATTATAAGTGTTTACCGTAAAACGAAAGCAATCCATTCCTTACAAAGTATTCCTTTGATTGGGCTGCTTTTACTTACAACTTTACTACTTTCTCTTTAGATTTATTCTTTAAAAAGTACGGTTGTGGATGAAATTTTTTGCCTCTTTGACATCTCGTATATTATGTCATTATTATCACGTGGAATAAATTATGGTTAATTAAAAGAAAATTATGTTGTTCTATTAATTAGCTGTCCAAATGCCTTCTTTAGTCAAGCTTCACATGCTGTTTTTAGCTTCTATCAGCAGTAAGCTTACGAATCCCATGAGTAATAATTTTCATCAAATAGCTCTTGGAGATAAAGATAATTCAGCAATATATATATATATATTTTTTTCAATTCACTTCTGAATTCTGTTGTTTTGGACCAATGATTTCTAAGGTAGAATTTATCCAAATAAAAATTCTGAAGTGAATTTTTTTTCTCTATTAGTATTAAATTTTTTAGTATTTTTATTAAATTTTTTAGTATTTTTATTAAATATGTTATTATCTAATGATATTTTTTAATGAAATTATACTTGAGAAAGCTTTAATAATTGCACTCCTTTTAAAAAATGGAATTGCTTTTTTATGAAGAATTAATAGAGAAAGTTTATCAAGACTAGGCAAAGTAAATGGACATTGAATAAAGTATCAATAGATGATCTATTCAAATTTAAGTGTGAAGTCATATGTTATAGTATAGTTATTTAGCGTAGTAAATTAATTATGTAATAATGCTTTTACACCCATACAGCGTAATAAATATATAGTTCAAACATTTATTTATTTATAAATATGTTCATATTTATACATTTAAAATTCTTTAAGTTGTTACAATATTTTGTGTCCATATAAATAAAAAAGATGTATTCTATATATTGTAGCAATACCGGAAGCTGTGGTAATCTCATTAGTGTTGATGCTACTTCAAATTTTTCGCCGATTTTATGAAAGTTACTTCATTTCTGTATTTTCGAATGCTAAAATGAATCTAATACATTACATTTTTTCTTATTGTTATTATTTTGGAGTGGGCCTATCTCTTCTTTCTGAAGCACCTGGATTTACGAAGCCAGGTAGGATTTCTATTATTTTTAATATTTCTGATAACTTAAAAATTAATATTTAAGATTAAATTTTTTTTTGATGTAGAATAAATAAATTTTAATTTTAGATGGAATAAAAGATATTAATTTCTCTGAAAATTGGCTAAAGATAAATCATTTGTTGGGTGTCGCGCTTTTCTTTTGGGCTTGGAATAATCAACATAAATGTCTTGAGACACTAGCAGGACTACGTAAGGATAAGAAAGGTAATAACATTCTTTAGATGGATCCTTTAATGTTTTAATTAATAATACAAATGGTGTTTAATGAAATTAATCAATAAATATTTTAAAATTATAATTTTTACTTTATCTAGGTGCAGTTACGACAACAAAATATTCAGTGCCAGAAGGGCATTCGTTTGAATTTGTGACTAATCCACACTATCTATATGAAATAATTATATATTTTTCAATATTAATAGTTTTAGGTTTTCACAATGTAACATGGTGGCTACTCTTTCTTTCGGTTTTTAGTTCTCATATTTTTCTAGCGGCTGCTTCACACAAATGGTATCAAGAAAATTTTCCAAAATATGCTAAGTCTCGAAAAGCGATAATTCCATATGTATTTTGAAGATTTTAATTGTGTTTACTGTATTTCCACGATTAAGCCCCGGGAGGTTATCATCATTGAAAGTACGTATTCTCCGTGCTTATTTGAAGACACCGGGCTTTTTTTTCAGTTCGGAGTTTATTACCTTGCAACAAAAGACGAGTGGATAACAATTGAAAAAAATGCCTTAATTAATCGTACATTTTCAGAACTATCAAAACCATTTATTGACTGTATTTACGAGTTATATCTACAACAATTGTAATAGTTATTATTTTCATAATTAACCCGATTCAGTCTTTGGTTAATATGTTGTCATTGGTGTCTGTTTCGATGTCGTTGAAGAAATCAAAATCTTGACTATTACCTTCTGGTTTCAAATTCACCATCTCTTTTGGAAAGAAAGATGATGGGTTTGAACCAGAGTTTTCCTAATTACCCTTTTGTTTCAACTGATCTTATCAGTCGAAACAAAAGGGTAATTAGCGACTTTCCCACGTACAATAGCCTATTCAATAAGTATTTATAATTTTATTTCAAAAGCTGTTTTCCATGAATCTTGGAATATAAAGTTTTGTTCGACTCTAGACTATTCGAAGAGGTCGAATTTTAAACTCCTTATCGGCCGCTCAAAAGTACATTATCCTAAACAGTGCATCTTCAACGTATTTCCCCTGCTTTTCAACCCGGGGTATAATCGAGGAAATACTGTATTGATATATGTATATTGGTATATGGTATTTATATAAATTGTTTTTAATTAAATACATAATAATAATTTTATTTTCAATAAAAACTTGATTGTAAAATTAAAAATAATACCTATATTTATTAAATAAAATCGATTTAAATATCGTAACAAAAGTTTTTATTATTTACATTTAATAGAAATGGCACCGGAATTTATAATTGACCATGGTAATTTGATATAGTTTAAAAAATTTTAAATTACTGTTACATTCATTTTCAACAGACAATTTAAAATGTTTATCGATAGTGCTATAAGAAACAGTAGCGTAATTACAATGCTGCAAGTGGTGCGACCGTATCCGGATTAAAGCTCGATAACAGCCTTAAAATCTTTTGTGCGTTTGGCCATTCCCACAACCACGGCGGCTGGGTTGAGAGAGAGACCATGAAAAGTTTCTGAGTTGCTCCCCCAAATTCGATTACAGGTAGGATTAAGGAATGCCAAAGTTTCCTTAGTTTCTGCTTAGACTGTTTAGTTTCCTTGGCATTCTATAACACATCAATGATATGATACTTCATAATTCGTAAAATCTTCGACAATTTCCTTTAAACAGAATATTGCTTCTCTTCAGGAAGAGCCTAGGACAGCTTCCTGGAGAGTCTATCTCTTGATCTTTCTATTTTCTAAAAAGTATAATAATCGACATTAAAATGCAATATGTTTAATTGTATCAGATCATATATTTATTCAAAAGAAAGTCATGGAAATATACTTTTCAATTCAAATTGGAGTATGTCACTGGCAAAGAGTCTAAGAAGCTTTTAAGGCTAAGTTTACCCTTCCTAAATGTTAAACTATCATAAAATTGAAGATTTTACCCGAGCATGTCAAACAGACCGAGAAAACACGCAAATCGTGGTTTTATTATTTTTTCCCACCGCAAGATGGCGGGCGCATAAAACTTTAGGCTAATCTTCGATATCCTAAAGTCTTGCATGCAGATTTTACACTCATGCTCAGTGGGAAAATTGGCACAGTTATTAGCATTTAGTAGCCTCGTCTGTGTATGAAATTCTGTATATTCGTATAGCTGGGATATGTAGCAATGTTTGAACGACTGTAATTTTTTCAATAAAATGATACATTTGTGCAATTAATTATAGTATTGTTCTATTTATTACAAGGGAAAATCGAAAAGTCATTGTCTTGAAAAATAATTAGTTCTAAAATGTTAAAGTACAGTATACCCGTGAGGACGTGTTCCAAAATATACCCGTGTCCCTTCTGCATCGCCTAAGGAATTTCCAACGCTGTTTGGTAAGATGCAGTGGAAGTACTGGCATTCGAAAACGGCGGCTGTTTTCACACTGGAGGAACACCGAAGTGTGATTCGATTTTTGTGGGCATCTGGCAAAAATACACACAAAATTTATCGAGAAACGGGTGCCTTGTAATGAAAAAATTGTCTATGGCGGCAAAGTGTGAATTGATGATACGAAAAATTCAGAAATGGAACAACGAGAATCTACAATCAGATCGTTTTTCGTCATCTACATTACAGATTGAATCTGGAATCATTTGTGATTATTATCATTTTGATCTAAAGGAGTTAGGAGGTCATAACTTTGAAAATGACAAAGATGTGAAGATAGCAATTCGACCGTGGCTGTCACGACGGGTGAAATGTTTGGCTCGTCTTGGAAACTACGTAGAGAAATAGGATCTGAACTAGACTTATAAATGTATATTTTAAAATAACAGTCAAAGAGAAAAACGCAGTTGGCAAAAACTTTTCGATTTCCTCGCGTATTTTTATGAGATTCATACATCGGTGTTTCGGTTGCGCTATTTCGTAATAGGTTTCGGCTCGAGTTAAGTTTAACTAAAATAGTCTAATAACTAATTTTAGTTTTCCGCTTTATTTATTTTAGTCATTAACTTAGTTATTATTTGCTTAATCGAGTGCTCGGCTCAGAACTGAACACTATAAAAATTTATATCCAAATTTTTAATAGTTTTTATTTACTGTAAATTTTCATGCAAAATCGAATCTATCACATTAACTTTTTTTTTTTTTTTTTTTTTTTTTTTTTTTTTTTTTTTTTCTGAGCAACGAAATCTAAGTGAAGTCAAAATAAACTGTAAATCTTCGAATTTCACGGCTTTACTGGAAAAGATTAAAAGATTAAACGTTCACAAAATCCTGAATATTAGCGAGGTTGAGGCCGAAGTTTTAAACGCGAAAACGTGTACGTCGGACGTTCGGCGTCGCTTTCCTGTATGCTTAGAAGTTTGACAATGGTGTTCGGAAAGTCAGTGGAATAATGCTCGACATTCCAAACGCCGTTGTCAAACTTCTAAGCTTACAGGAAAACGGCGCCGAACGTCCGACGTACACGTTTTCGCGTTTAAAACTTCGGCCTCAACCTCGCTAATGTGAGATCTGGAATTCCATCAGACTCAAAATTGTAATGTTTCCCTAATATAAACAACATCGATAGAAAAATTGCCTAGCCGAGAAAATATGCGTCTCTGGCCGTATAACTGTCAACTATCCATTGTTCTTAAGCTGTATACAGATCATATTGCAACTTAAGTTTATAGTTAACGTCCGAATTCGTCATATATTTTTGGTCCCGGGAACACCTATGACCCAAATCGCCATCATCCATCGAGCACGTAACCTATTTTCCCAGCCTAAAACTATAAAAGCCGCTTCTTTCCCCCCCCTCCGGGGAGTCTCTTATACTCTGTCGGACCAACGCTATCGCAGGTCGTCACCGCTCTGGACCTTACGTTCCAACGTCACCGCTCTCAGTCATGACTTTATAAAAATGTGCCATTCCCGGATACCTATATACACTTTTTGGATATCTAAGTGCTAACTCGATAAGGAAACTAATAATGAGGTATGAACTGAACCTG
Organism: Centruroides vittatus; assembly: GCF_030686945.1. NCBI lineage: Eukaryota > Metazoa > Arthropoda > Arachnida > Scorpiones > Buthidae > Centruroides > Centruroides vittatus. The sequence goes on along the minus strand of NW_027122438.1, from coordinate 603,221 downwards.
TAAGCTCTCTCTCGAACCCTACGCGAATTAGGGAAATTAGTCAACTTTTGTAATTGTGTCCTTGTTTAATTCCAATAAATCTTGTTTTAATGGTTAAATGGTGTCCTCTTTGACTCGAATATCGCTTTCGCCTTATCGTCGACCCCATCTCACTTCCCATCCCCTCGCCCGACAAGAAGAGTCCCGATTCTCGGGACCGAAATCGTAAACTTAGCCATCTTGACAAGTGAAAGATCGACGACCTGTCGCCTGAAAAGGGGAGATACGATTTCCTCCTACCTCCCTCGATCTCACACTACTTTCAAACGTTTTGATTCATCAAGAGAATCTTACTCGTTAGAAGAAACGTTAACAAGGCAATATTCGAACAAGTTTTCATGAAATTAACATTCTAAAATCTTTGATGATAAACCGAAAGGTTTGCAAGTATCGGATCTTCTGAACGTGTATATTTTATTGTATTCCAATAAAACAGTGAAATATATTATTTTAAAACATTAGGTGAAAAACAAAACAAAAAAGACGCCTGGAACTTATTTATAGAAAACAATTTAACTTTACCTTGTGATTTAATTCTGAATACAAAAAACAATGTATTTTGAAATATAGCATTTGAAAATATGCAAATATTCATAGCTACCATACTGTTCAGCAAATTATGAGAATTCCATTCCCGTTTCCATTCATGCGGAATCAGCAATTGAATTCACTGTATTTTTTGCGGTTGAAAAGATTAACCTAACGCATTATTTGATATGGCTGAAAAAGTGCTGTATACAACACTATTAAGCGCATATAAATATTTTCAATAAAAACAATTTAAAGCCTAATAGGCATATGAAGTACTGTACATAGATAAAAGGTTTTCAAAATTATATTTAAGTTACAATTAACAAGAATGTTTTAATCGGCAACCCACATTGTTTAACATTTTAGCTTACTCATTTCATAATAATTGGCTTCGTTACTAGTAAAACATTGCATATTTAAATTGATTTCAGGATCAAATGATCGTCTGCGAAGTTCATCAATAATTGTACAGTTAACCGTCTTTACTCAACCGTTACAGCAGTATTTCAATTACTCAACAGTGTATTTTAACCATTAATTGTGATAAAATGGCAAAACACAGGGCAAAAGAAACAAAAATGAAAATGTTCTACCTATTTAATTTTTTTAAGCTTTCTCCACCAAACTGTAGTGGTGTATTAGCAATAGTAGTGTTTTCCAATTTAATTTGGAAGCAAAGCCCTTTTGACTCAATAAAAAAATGCAGAACATTATTATTAATAGAGTTTTTACATATGAAGTTAAAATAAAAGTCTAGAAAAATAAGGATAATAACATAATTTAACATATTTTAAAAATTGCATTAAAAAACTGAAACAATTTGGCCGATTTAGTTTTTGTTGCCTTCGAAAATCTAGTCTTTCAAGGGATTTTTTCACTCTTTCATCCTGTGAGTACAGAAGAGGGCCTTGTTAAGCAAGCCCATTATTGATTCGCCTGGCTCACAATTGGACATCCGGGTGGTGAGAGACGGGCCCTGATATATCCGGACTCACGAAAAATTCTGGGGTTTTTCGACCGCCTGGATTCGATCCCGGACTCCTCCAGAGCGGTACACCTTAACCGCTCGGTCATCCGGGTGTCGATCATTCTTAGTTTAAGTCGCGGGATTACCAGATTTTTAAAGTAGCTCAAGAAATGTAATTGGAGTCTTTCCAAATGTTCTCATGATTTCTCCATCTGATGTGATAATCGTTTAGGTTTCCTACACTAAAATAATAATTTACTAAGAAAGAAAAATAAATCGTAGTTTGTAATCTAGAAGCTTTCGGGTATGAATTTCAACGATCTGTAATGTTGTTGCGAATATATATATTTTTTCAAATAAATCACTGAGAGTTGGAGGACAGAAGACTTTCTTTTCATTTTAGGGAGCGTATAAAAGTTGAGTTGCAAGTTGTAACCGGCAATAAAGGTAGTAGCGCAGTGCTAAAAGTTCTTAATGGCCAAGAGGTTCCGTTCCCTGAACGCTGGGAGTTCGGTCCTCGCCAGGACGGCTGGCCACGTGGAGTTCTTCGGGTTTTCTCCACGTCTGTAACACCTGAATAGGGGCCAGTTACCCTTAAAAGATCTCTCGGAAGGCATTATTTCCACGCTCTCTTGTAAGGCATGCAGTTAAAAGCTTCGGCCGGATCATCGGATCATGCTCACACCTCGTTCGCTCGGAGTAATATAGCCGGAAAGACTGGCATTCCATATAAAACAATGCGGAATCGATAAGAGCTTTCATCTATCTAAAACAGAAAAAAGCAGACCTAGAAAGGTCTGCTTTGACAAATAGCAAGTAAACTGGCCGATACTATACAGTTGAAGAAGTTTATTTTGAACCTGCATGGTGTAAGAGTTTGTGTCAAAATTTGGCTCTATTCCGTGTACATACATGTACGGTATACATGCTAGTAAACCTACGCCGTTCTTGATCGCCTTCCGTGGCCCAACACGATATTTCGTGACACTTAATTCATATTGCAATTTATATATATATATATATATATGTATTGTAGAAAGTTATGTATTGCCTAAATAATTGAAAATAATATTTGAAAAATTTAATACAAAAACTGTTGAATTTTATGATAATGAGGAGCAAATTAATAGTGAAAATTAAAAAAAAAAGAATGCTCATGAATGAAGAAAAAGAAACCGAAACTCAAAATTTGAAGAACCATGGTATACAATTAAATAATTTGAATTATTTAGAGAGATTTCTAAAGATCAGAAGTCTGAATTATTTTCATGAAAAGGAATAGGTTAGTAAAAGTCTTATTCGATCAATTCAAACTTTCTAATATAATCTGGTTATAAAATTTAACGATAAAGACTTTCATAGTCTTCTGATTTCATTGATTATAAAATTTAATAATACTGGAAGCATTATAATAGTGCTAATCTAAGAATACATCGTGTTAAATTATTTAAATACAGCTCAGATGTATAAAATCAATTATTTTATATCCGAGTTGTAAACATACAGTTTTAAAATAATGAAATACGGTATTTTAAGACAGATAAGGAAATCTATAAACACGTTTCCTAGTAAAGGAAACAACCATTTTGCTATTCACAATAATAAAATTATCGATATTTCAGATAATTACAGTATAATTAATGTGCCTAATTATATTTATGTAAAGGGAAAAAGATTAAAAGTAATTTTAGTTTTCAGTCTTTGTTTATAATTTCAATTAATATATTTATTAATCATATTTATACGATTTGTTTAATTAAAAAATTAATTTATATATAATACTTACTTTTATTTAAAATTAAATTTAAAAAACTGGCCATGTAATTTCATAACAGTGAATGTGTGGCTCCGTATATTTACGTATAAAATTATATATAAAATAAAATTTTTGTGGTTTTATATTATTAAAAACACAAAAGATCAAAATTTTTATTAGCTTTTTCATTTTATTATTATTACAAAATTATTTCTATTATGTAAAATATATATTCAAAACATAAAATTTCCGGAATTTTTAATTATAATATATTCAAATATGTAATCGTTTATATAGTACTATACTAATAACTTTGTTCGAGATAAGATATTAAGTACAGTACTGAATGAAAGTACCTAATACGTGAATTTATTAGCAAATTTATTATTTTTAAATACAGTTACAAGGCTGATAGGTATCAAGTTTTTCTTTTCCATTTTATTTTTATCATTATGTAAAAGGAGCAAAATAAATTGATAACTCTGAACATAATTTCATAATTTCAAATTATATCATTAGCGGAAAGAGGTTTCTTTTAAAGTTAGCATTTAATTCCAATTTATTCAAATTTAATGTTAATAAATCACATTGCAGTGAAAGAGAAAGCGTGAGAAAGAGAAAGAGAGAGATAGTTAAATTGAAATTTATTATTATTTTATTCTAAAACTCAGAAAATCCTTGTAAGATGAACTATGTGATATGGTTTATAAAATAATTTGCCAAATATATTATGTCAAATTCTATATTTTAATCTTTTTAAATATATATAGGCTATATATATATATATAGGATGCTGATAAAATGTTTACCATTCCGAATATAAATGAAATTACACAGAATTATCCTTAAGTTAATCAATATTAAAAGATAAAAAGCAGATGGAACCTCATATTATTTTCGGAGAAAATGATAATTATTAAAGTAAACGTAAGAAAATAAATAAATCAAATTATTACAAACTTTAATATATTTAAATTTTATATAATGTAAAATTCATTCAGATATGAGATAAACACTTCAAGATCCAACATCATTTTAATTAAGATTGATCTATGAGCGTTGCTAGTGATTTCTATGCTTGTAATTTGTCCGAATGCATGCTAAACAGAAATGAATTTATTATGAATTGTGACTAAGAATTCCACCATCACAGAGTATTCTCCTCGAATAAGTTTGCCAATAGGCTAAGAGACATTTCTAGCATTGGCTAGAAATAGGCTAATTTTCATTTGTATTCTGAGCGGAAAACAATTTTTCAGCATTTTATATAATTTTGAAAATTTTTTCCCCTACTTTATATTGGTTAAATATAAAAAAGTAGTTATCATTTTTATGATGAATCTATTTTGCTGTAAACACAATAATTGTGAATGAAACTGTAAATTATAGAACAAGGGAAATTTATACAAATAGTAATAACTAGCCAAAATTATACAATCTGTTTATATCTCTACCAATAAAATTAAAAATAGTTGAATATATTATTTAATTTTTAGGACCGCTTAATATCTTAAAATTCTTTTTTTATGTATCTGAATCTAGTATAGAAAGAGAATAATTTATAATAATATAATAAGTATAACATTTGAGATCATAATGTTGATCTCTTTCTTAAATTACATTTCTACTTGTAAAAATATGCATGGAATTTTAGAAAAACGTTTTGGGTATGTATATAGTATGCCTCTGTTCATGCAAGAACTTAATTAAATTCTTATTGAACCTATATTTTTCCTAAGACTTTCAACAAATGTTTCTATTCTTTTATATTGTTGCTAATTATAGGCTGTACCATTACAATTCGCATTAGTATAAATCAGTTGAGAAAAATCATTCGAACATTCTGATAATCGTAATTCAAATTTTGCAAAACATATATAAAAATAAATCATGTTTTAAATAATACTTCGTTTAATTTTAGAAAATATCAATTAACAGGTATTATTACAGATACAATATGATGCTAGTAATAATAAGCAAATAAATAAAATGAATTTAATTTAAATCCCTGAGTATCCTGTAATACTTCATTTTCACTAGCAACAATTAAATAGAAACATCGATTGATTGTTTTATTCTGTTAATTGGTCAATTTGATCATCGTCGTCGTCACTGATTTGATAATCACCAATAGCATCAGCACCAATTGCATTTTCTAATCTAGTGATTCTCCTTTTTAATTTCTTTTGCGAAGCAGTATATTCTGCTAAAAGATGGGCAAATCTTCCCTGAAGAGTTTCCAAAGCGTCCTGTATTCTATCACATCTAATATGGAGTTGATTGCGTTCTTCTTCTTCTTTTTTAACCACATTTTCATCTAAGAGACCGTCTTTTATTAAAATCTCTCTTCCCCGTTCTATAAGCATCTTTTGCGCCTCTGGGTATTCTGCTAATACATTCCATAAATCCTCTTTAGAAAGACAGAACAAATCAGAGAATCCAACACTTCTTACGTTTGCTGTCCTTCTATTGCCCGTTTTTACCCCGGATATGTTCAGAATACTTAACTCGCCGAATACACTACCCTCGCAAAGAGTGGCATAAATAGATTTTCCATCATCTCCCACAACGTTAAGTCTTCCACGTTTTACTATATACATTTCTTTGCCCACGTCTCCTTTACGACATATATAATCACCGGGACTAAACACTTGTAATTTTAACTTTAGGACAAGTTGAACCAATAAACCGGGTTCACAATCGTGAAACAAATGCACTCTTTTCAAAGTATCCAGATGCACGTGAATTGCGATCTCCGCTTTTAACTTATCGGGAAGAACCGAAGTTACAGAATCTTCATCTAAGGATTGCCTGTTTATCCACAGATAATCGAACCACTTGATAACTCTATTTTCTAATTCTTTCCCCACTTTACGAAATTCCATGTATTGTTTAACGTTATCCATTCTTCTCTGGAAATCCGATCTAACCGCATTCATGTTTGTTATCATGCTACCAACGTTTCCAACGATGGTGGCGAAAATAAGAACTCCGATAAGAAAGTCGATGACTACAAAAACGTATTCCACATCTTTTTCTGGAATTGGAACTTCTCCAATTGTTGTTAAAGTTAATGTAGACCAATAAAAACAATAGATGTATTGATGGGTGAAGGAAGCGAATTTCGGTTCGCTGATGTTCTTATAAACCCAACCGTCACTGCCAAATCCTATGGCGTAACTAACAGCAAAGTACAAGCAAGCGTCCCAATGGATAATCACTAATATGTAAAATATGAGTTTGGCTATCCTTAAGGCATAAGGGTGGTTTGTTCTGGTTTCAGTTCGATCGAAGAATTCGAGCATCCTGTAGAATCTCAAAAGTCGATTTAATCTAACTATAACCGTGCACGGAACAGTTTTTGTACAACTCGTTCCCAAAATCAAATATAGAAGATCCGTTGGTGCTAAACTGAGTAAATCCAGTTTGAATTGATAAGATTTAAAATATTTTGCCGATAGTTTTCGAGTATCCTTCACCAGAAGACCATGTTCTAAGTAACCTAAAGAAAAATATTTAGAAAATTATTTTCTTTTTCCATTTCAAAACACTTTATAAAGCACTTACACCTATTTTTACATCAAATTAAATTGTCATTATTTTGTTGTTCTTAATCATCAGCAGATGGCGTTATAATCGGGATTTAGTCTACAAATTATTTTTTCCTGTTTACAAAATATGCCATTTAGCGCATTAGAAATAAATTTAAAACAACAAAAACTTTTAATATTTAATTTAAAATTATTAAATAAACAACTACATATACCGGTATTTAATTTAATTAAATTTAAGACACGCAATACAGTATACATTCGATTTAATTAAAAATGTATTATTAAGAACATTTTAATTATCAATAATTAAACGTTAATTTTAACGAAATAAATTTATAAATATGACTAGTCGAAGGAAAAAAAGAGGAAAAAACTTCTTACCTGTTCTGGCATGTAGGCCCATATCAAATATATAAATAGAATCACATAGATAATCGAGACAGTACCAAGTAACCGGACTAATGTTTTGTAATTCCCAGAAGACACTTCTCCCAATGATCATGATGACGTTATACAAAACGGCCACGCTAATGATAGACAACCATTGATAATGGAAACTTTCGGACGGATCCACAATAAATGGAGAAGAAAATCTACAAAAGAAAAACGTAGATTGTATTTACAAAGACTTAATAAATGATATTTTCTGTTTACCTATTCCACCAGTGCACTTCTTCGTGGATGTCCACAACTTCTGTCATAGGCGTCGTCGCAAATCTTTCCAAAAATGAATCCGTTCTAATAATGTCTCTGCCTCTTCTACGTTCCGATCGCCATCGTCCAATTGCTTGCTGCTAGGTAAAGTAAACTATATTACCAACTATATATTATGAATATTCACGTATCAATAAAAAAGAGAATCACTCTAATCTATGAGAACATTTATGATATAATCTACTAATGCCAGTTAAAAAACTAATATAATTAACTTAATATATTTTATCTAGAAATTATTTTAGAAAACTTCACTAAATAAACTTAAAAATCGATAGATAAGAATTTCAAATTTAATCCTCTTCTTGTTTTTACTGATATTTTATGTAAATTGCTACTAACAGAAAATATTAAAACTGGTTAAATGAATAAATTATTTCAGTAAATCAAATATATGTGCCCGCGTATTACTCCTAGTATTTTTAATTACATTAGTTTTCAGATGTGAAAGATCTTTAGTGAATTAAAATGTTCAACTTCTTTCGTATTAAAGAAAGTATTTATGTAGGAACTTTAATTTTTGGCAATTATCAGATGTCCAATATAAAAATTATCTCTGCGATTAAAATCAGAAATCTCTGGAATAAAATTATAAAATTTTATAAAGGAACTTTTCAGTAAAATCTTCATTTTATAATCTAAAACTTTGAAATCTTCTATTTATTTTAATATGAATTTTGCTGCAAAATATTATTAGTTTTTACGAGAAAACCATTCTCATAAACAATATATACAATAATATTTTATTATACGAGTACGTTGGTGTAAATACACAGTACACATAATAACATATTATATATTAATAAACACAAGTTACATATAATTAACATATTCTGTCATATTGAAACATCATTACTGTACAATTTATTAACTCTATAACTTGCATTATATAATTATATCTTACATTTCCAATATATTATTAATGTCTATCATTGCTAGAAATTTAGAATTGCGTGAATTTTTTATTCTAAAATATTTACGAAAAATTTTCTATCCTATTTCATAATGTTAATTGATGTTTAATTTATATCACAGTTTATTTTGCTACAGTGGGCATCTTTAGTGGTAGATTAAGACCTTCCTTGACCCTAGGCACAGAAGATTAGGATTCCTTCATATAATTTTAGGACATCATAAACTAATAACATCTAACCGTAGCTATAGAATTATTTATAAATTATGATATACGATTACAATGATGAAATTGATTTATTTTTCCAATTTCTGGGCTCCTAGGCAGGGCCTCAAGTGCCTAGTGGGCAATCCGAAACTGGACATTTTCTATCTTATTCAGTGTCTGGAAGGAAGAGAAAGGAGGAAAGAAGAGCGTGATCATCTTACCTGAACCCTCCATAAGTAACCTCGCCACCTAGACGAGCGATTTCTAACTCTTCTTTCTTCCACCATTTGTTCCACGTGTACGATTTCGGCACACATGGTGGTTTCCAATGACGTAATTTGAGGAATTCCGTTCTCAATGACATCAAGGCACCTGGAAGCGCTTTCTAAATTTTTCTTATAACTAGGTAGAAAGAATGACCGTTTGAAAAACGACGGACGATGTCTTGCGCTTAAATGACTGAGAGCTTGTCCTTTATCTGCTGGGATGACGGATTCCATCTGTTCTAAGAATAAGTAGCAGTACCCAAACTTAGGACTGCTAGAAATTCTTGGAAACTTATCAGCAAGATATTCATGATTCTCTGTTAAAAAGAAATTATTCAATTATATATAATTATACTAATTAATAAAAGAGAAAAGCCATTTTTCAATTCGAATCTTATGAATTTCATAATTTCGAAAATAAAGTATAGAAATTCTTTAAAATATCGTCAGATTATTTTCATTGTAATAGAAAAGATTACGATTAATATTCAATATTACCAAACGTTCAAATGCAAGATTTTAACTCATAATTCAAAATATCATCGCTATCGATATATAGGAAAAACTGTAGGACTACATATGACAGGCAGATTGATATCTGACGGGATTATATGGTAAGATCAGGATTTGTCACGTAAGTAATAGTGATTTGTATCATGATGGACAGAAAAATGCCAGATGATATATAGTTGCGTTAAGTGCTTTCTCTAGGCTATGAAGGAATCAACTCAAAAGATTAATAGCGTAAACTTAACACAGGTTTATTAAAAGAGAAATGTTTTGAAATTATACCATACTTCAATTCCTTACTTTTATAATTAAATTAATTTATATCCTCGAAGGCTTAAAAAGAAGTGTCGTATAAATATGAATTTGTGATTTAATAGTTGTATCGATTTATTAGGAAACAAGAAAGAAGTATATCTTATCATATTATTTTTAAACTGGACTTTTACTTCTTGTTATATTATACGATAACTCTGAAAATATGTCTGAGTTATAGTGTAACGAGTAGCAAATATTTCTGAAAGATTTTCTTGTTTAAACTTTCTAAAAGTTGTTACGATTGAATCCCGAGCTATGCTGATAATAAATTTTAACTAGATATTTTTTAAATTAAACTTTCGTTCATGCACTAATGGTTTACAGAGAAACGTAGAGCCATATTCGATAAAAAGGAACAAAATAAAGATGAAAAATTATTGAATGAAATTGTAGAAAAGAGCCGAAAAAATCTAGTTAATATAATGATCCCTGTTAAAAGTTAAGTTAGAAAAGATATCATAAAAATTTCATTTTTTATTCAACTGTAGTTTAGAGAGTGTTAAAATAACCCAGTAACTATTTTTTAAATAAAAAAGAAAACAAATAAATCACGAATATCGACCTTTATTGAACAATCGCAAAGGGAAATGCTATTTTGAATATTTCGAAGTAAATTTATACGAATAGAATATTTCGAGCTTTTCTATAAAAATTGAATTCCATTCTATTGTTGTAGTTTAGGATTAATATTGTGCAGCTGATATAAATCCAACATTGAAAAATCTTCTTTTTTTAAAAATATAAAAAAAGATTGCATTGTTGCTAAAGAGGAAGATATATAGAACCCCTAAGAATAGAAAATAAGTTGTATGCATTGTTTTCTTATTTATGAGATACAGTTTGACTGTTATAGGATGTCGGTGATATATGGCTAGCGAATTTAATCTCAAAATATTTATTCGAATTTTCAATATCTGGTTGGATACGTGTAGTTCCAATGAAACTTGCATGAATGTTTCAGATTAGTCACGTGTCAAGTTTCCTCCCACGCTGTACTAAAATCTATAGAGAGCTTGGTTGAAAACTGATATACAGAAGGACAAATTCAAAACTTGGGTTTCATTCTGAAATTCCAAAGAATTGAAAGTGAAAATGGTTCCCTCTCGGGTAACAAGAAGCCACTAATCAGAAGTGTAACAATGGAAGGAAATACCTAGATCTAAAATAGAGAAAATGGAAGGAAGTCGAACATCTTAAGAGAAACAGCGGGACGTGCCTAGAAAGAGGATGTTCTGAGAAGATGGTCTCGTTTACCGTCATCTGTCACCAAAGTCGGACAGAACGAGGACACAGAGATAGCTAGTTGTTTTGAAATTACACACAACTAACCTATCTTCTCTAATCTAACCAATATGGCAAAGACGGCCCTCTAAATTTTATTGAATTAAGCAAAGGATTATGTGTCCATATTTCAAAGAACATTATAAATAAAATACTTTAAAAAGTTTCTTAATTTTCGAAACAAAATGATTTTTACTGTCTAAAATTAAGATTGCTCTTTTCGTAAATACGAATTTCTATACAGGGTGGGCCAGCGAAAACGAAACGGCAGAGTGTTCGTGTTCGTCAAGCAAAGCGCTCGGACAGGTCGATTTTACTCTCAAGGAGACATCTTTTGCAATAAAGTTTTTGCGATTCTGAATATTAACTAAACAAACATTTTTTTCGAAATAAATGCTTGTTTAGTTAATACGAAATAAATGAGTTTTTAAAATTTTTTGTTGTCTGTTGTATTAAGAATCGCAAAAACTTTATTGCAAAAGATGTCCCCTCGAGAGTAAAATCGACCTGTCCGAGCGCTTTGCTTGGACGAACACGAACACACTGCCGTTTCGTTTTCGCTGGCCCACCCTGTATATAACTTTTCAATAGAAAGAGATCGGTGAGATCTAATAATTTCTTGAATGAATTTAGATTTTTAGAAAGCATTAAAGTAGAAAATAGTTAAGAGAATGATTTAATTTTATAAATTTAAATTGATTTATAATTAATTTGAAAATAGAAAATTTGGATGAACTGAGAATGGATTGTAATGTGTAATGAAGCGAGTTAAAGCACTCGCTATATCTTCTACACCTTGTTAAATAGTAGTATAAGGTAATGATTTGAATATACTATGCAAAGTTTATTAAATCAGAAATACTGAATTATCTAACAGAGCATTAGATGTAGAGAGCCCTTCCCAGTAAATCTAATCTCATTATGATATCAGTCGAAGGCAAATGATACGTAAAAGAGATTTGGAATTGTTGAAGCAAAACTTCGTTCATTTTCATTGTATCGATAAGAATTATTCTTCATTTAATTTATTAATTATTTATCATCAAGTGCAATATTCTTTTAAGAATAAACAATTCTAACCGAGAATTGCCTAACTTTTTAAATAAATAAAAATAAAGTAAGACTTGGAAAGTTTGCCAATAAATAAATGATTTATTATTTAATAAATTACAATGTATCGATTTTTATTGGAAAAATGATTGCGTGACTTAAAAATAATAAGAATCTTTTCTTAGATTGATTTTCGAAAGATGTTGAACCTTTAAACATTTCGTCAGAACAGAGACAAGTCGGAATTTAATAACAGCATTTGCGCATTTCTGCCAATCCATTCTGCAAACATTACAATATTTGTTTTCAATAAATTTGCACTCCTGCCAATTTTATTGATCGATTCCATCTCCCAAAACAAGCACGCTTCATTATCGAGTGAAGGATTATCTTGTTTCCTAGAATAATCGCTCTCTGCAAATTAGATAAATAAATGCTGATCTATTTTATCTTTCTTAAAGAAAAATTCATGCTCTGTAAATTTTCAAAGGAAATTTTAAATGTTTCATTACAATAAATTTTGGAAAATATCCAATTAAAATAGAAAATTGCAGCACCAAAGACTTTTTGGCTATTCGAACGTTTTTAAGATTAGCAACAAAATGCCATCGATTTACTATCAATAACATACGTCTCCGTTAAAAATACCAATTTTCATTCTTTACGGAAACAAGATATTTAAATAGCTTAATGACGGATATCGTTTTTAAGATTGCTAACCGTTTTCTAAGGCGTTATTCGTCAAATAGGAAGAAATTTCACACGCCGTAATTGTCATATTTTGTCGTTTTCGCTATATTTTTACTCAATTTAACGTTAAAACAAAGTTCTTCACATTATTTTATACTTTTTAATACACTTTGATTTTTTAAAATTAAAAAAAAAACTTCCTTTTGGTAAATTCATAACCAATATGTAGGTTTGTGTGTCGTTGAAAACATCTGTGATGTTTAATCTGTATATTTTCATGCATTATTTTTTTATAACTGCGATATTAGATAGCGCTTTTCTCTCTCCCAATTAGTTGAAAATGATGTCAAATTAACTATTAACAGTTCAAAAAGAAGGGAGAAAAACTGATTAAACGAATTATCTCCTAATGACTTCCAACTAATCAAAACGCAAGAAAAGTTCTTGAAAAGTTCTAGTAATTATCAGAATTTAATCTCATTTAATTACTGTTATAACGCATTTTTTTAATTTATATTTAAGTCTTAAAAATGTGGTTATTGAATAGACTAAGTATCGAATTTGAGTAATGCACCAAGAATAAACGAAGATAACAGAAGCGAGATAATAAGATACAAAATATTAGCATCTTAAAGAAAAATAAATCCGTACAGGCTAACATAAATGGCAATAAGTAAAATAAGTATTACGCATTATAAACCTAAATATTATTGCTAAATAGAGCAAAAAGGAATGGGGAATTCCATATGTCTTTGGCAATTTTATTGGCGAAATAACTAGCCAACTAACAAATTTAACAATATAAGAAACATTCATATACTGAAAATATATAAGAAAAACTGTGCAAATATTAATGAATGTATTATAACGTTAACTTTTATATATAACTAGAAATATAACTTCTTTTTAAAAGTGTTTAATATGCTCTCATTGAAATTCAAATAACGTATTTTCAAAAAATAGGAACCCTTTAGAAAGTTGATTTTTTTGGCTTTGATAATGGAAATTTGCATATATATAGCCGTAAATATTTTCTTTCTATTCTATTGAGGATACTTCGAAAAATATTGTGAAATCTGTATTGAAATAGAAACACGCCAGCCTTCATTTATATCGAATTTCATCGATATTGAAAAATAATACAAGAAAAAACAAACAATTGATTTGAATAATACAGTATTAATTGTATTAAATCTTTACCAATCTGACGTTGGCAAGTACTCGTTAAAGTTATAGAACGATAACTCGATCTGTGGAAACTTAATTCATTAAATTAATGTCGATTCGTGTTTAAATGGGAAGTTATACGTTGGAATTTATAGCATTTGACATTAAATCAGTAACTTGTAAGAAAACTACCATTCAAATAGAATGATTGATGCTGAACTGAAATTAGTTAAACGAAATTTAATATATTCATATAGTAATCCATCAACATCTACTCACCTCTCGAATTTATGGATCGTTACAAGAACTTCGGGATGTTTTGCTTTGTTAATATATTTTATTAAAGTAAAAGAAAAAGCGATTCCATTTGTCATCATGCACTTAAACTATTTAATTTCGACTAAGGCGTTTGTGACAGACGACCATGAATGGTGAAATTAACGCTGTGGATATTGAGAAAGTAACAAATTATCGAGAAAAAGAAAAGTACAGTATATTGAATATAAACACGTGAAATTCTTAATTAAATTATAAATCTCCTAAATGGTTTTTCATTTTAATTATACATTAAAGAAAATACAAATAGGATACGTGTAATTTAATAGAGTTTAATGATGTGTTTCTAATGCATTAATATTATTAAAATGTATCTTATAATATACGCAACAATCAACTGACGTGTCATATAATAATTTTTAAACTTTATTTAATAATAATAAAGTGGAATTTTTAAATACACAATAAGTTACTTCAAACCGACATTACTGGAATTTTGATCAATATTTGAGTCGGTACACTACCTCATTATTAAAATCGATTTTCTTTCTGTTTTATTCCATCGTAATTTATACATTTTTTGTTAATTTAAATATACTTAACTTATTATGCCGAGCAAAAACATAGAAAATTGAATAAATGTAACATAATTCATATCAAAAGAATAACGAAACGCTTAATATATTAAGCGTGAAACTTATTTAAAAATTTAAATTATAAAATAACTTTTCACAAAGAAATTTTAAAATATGATCTAAACACAGTTTATAATTTGAATATGTTTATTTTACTTATATATTTTTTAATTTAAAATAAGGATTCTTGACTATCAATCAAGCTGACATGACAATTAATGCTAGTCGCTTATGTTATTCAACTACGCTATTTCAACTTCAAATTGATATATTAAATGGTTTGGGTGACATAAATAAAAAGTTCTTAAGATCTATTCTTAGATAAACTATAGAAATATTCATTTATGAAAAAATTCATTCTTTACTATTACAGAAAAAAAATTCTCCCTCGTTTACAAGCTTCCAAGCGCTATAAACACCCACGTCGACGGTGCCTACTATCAAATTCTATTTAATAAATTTAGCACCGTTATAACTTTTCCGGGCATGCTCCTGTTAAAAAAAATCAATGAAATCTTTTTATCTTCCTATGATATATTATTTTTGGGGAAGAACGAAATCTTATTTGGCATACAGGAACGTGTAAAAATGTCGGTCAATATTACAGAAAGGAATATCTTCACAAACTATACATCCATTACTAGTGTATAAGAGAGTCATTGAAGCAGAAAAGAAATGGCACGGGCATCAAATAAAAAAGAGCAAGCCATCGATTTTTTGTCAAGAGCTTCCTGTAGACCCATATTACACACCATACTTCATCTATATGTGTTAAACCAATATGCAACATGCTGATTCAACATAATATATATAAAAAAACACAAGAATGAAAATTATTTTTGAATATAAATTAAATGTTTAAATCGTTAAAAAAAATATCCACCGGTGCATAGTTTTAATTCATTTTAATAAACTTGCAGTTTAAAGTTATTACTTATACTATTTTATCATGTTGCGATATCTAATGAATTTTTTAATATTAAATCAGTTTGGTTAACATTCAACAGCAGAAATCTTTTTTTTTTTAATATATATTTGAATATCCCATAAATATTTAAAATAGAGAATGATAAGCAATAGCGGTTTTTCTTTTGTTTTCTTCCATACTTATTATTATTTGTACGCTATCTTATTTTGTGTACATCATATCAATATCTCTGGAGTCACTAGCAAAATGTTTACACGAACTTTTAATTGGAGACAAGCTAAAGCGCTAAATATATCGGAGCAGCGTGCGTTAAACAAATCCTACTTTTATTCGAGGTTTAAACTAAACCCAGAAATTCCAATTTCCTACGAAAGTAGGAACTAAATAAGGATTAAACGGGAAGGAAATTAGTTACAATTTATCCAAACTAGTTTTTATATCAAATAGTCCGGTTTCTATGGTTACAAACAGATATTCGAATGAACTATCAATCTACCAAGTGGTAAAATGCATTCGGTTTAGCCATTCTTTTATTCTAATTCCTTCTATTACACGAATGTTTCTATTAGAAAAGACGAGCATTTCGGCGAAAGGATGGACGACAAATCCTGCTGAAAGCTTATTTTCTAGATCCGAATGGATATAAGTACATCGACTCCTACGTTCTTCGTCCATTAGAAACATATAGTGGATGGGAAGAGGAAACCATTTAACACAACTGAAAGTAAACATTCGACACGCTTCAAGCTTGACTGAAGTGTCCAGATATCTTCAAAAATATTTCTATTCAGTATACAAACTTACGATTAAACAATTCTTTACGGTGTCATTTATTTGTATGACAAATAAGTCGATTTTTACAATTTATACGTTTAATATTTGAGTAAATGTTTAAAACATCAAAACGAAAATATCTTAAGGTATAAAAGATTATATTTCTTCAACATATTTTATTACAAAAAACTTTTAAAAGAATTTACAAAATGTTTACTTTCCTAGTTATAATTATAGTCTCGGTAGTTGCCATCCTGATAGGGATCGAATGATTTATGTTTCATATTATTACACGTATTTTATATAGATATAACAATACGTATAATATACATATATAAAAGGCGCATAAACAGTGGTTAAAATTCATCATAAAGAAAGGAATTCTGCTGTTTTTAATAAGAATAAAATTATAGTCATGTAGGATAAATCAGGCTATAAGAATATAAAACAGAATTCAACTTAAATTAAATTGAAGCGAATGCATGACAATATTGCAGAGAATTTCGAAAGGGATAAAAATGTTATATATTTTAATTTTGCTATTCTGAAATTTCGATATGAATATAAATTCTTTGTAGTTCGTCTTTGTGTCATACGCATATTAATTTTCATGTCTATTGCAATGTGAAATCTCCATTTAAACAAGTCAAAGTTTTTTTAAAAAATATTACTTATAATATAAGATGAAACTAGTGTAGAAACACTCATCTATTATTATGAAAAAGTAGTTTTGTTTTCTTTTAGATGATACAACAAAGGATTGAAAACTACAAGATCACGATAAAAAAATCGTCCTTCTTGTGTGTGAACAAATAATGAATTGTTAATTTAAAAACAAAGCAGAATTTTTACTTAAGAATAAAACTTAATTTATTTATGTTAAGTTTAATTTAAACAAGATTCTTTTTTAAAATAACTTCATAAACATTAGTTAAAACTTTAGTAAATAGTGAAAAATAGCATTATATACACGTAAAACTTCTTAATTTTTAAAAATATAGAATACAAAGAAGTTAAAAATCTAAAACAGAAACGATTTTTACGTTTCCCGCAGTAATTATATATTCATTTTACTTTAAAAATAATTTTTTTCTTGAATGTGTACGAATTACAAACAAATGTTTTTTCAGTATTTATCTGACATTGGTGATGCATGATGTTCAAAAAGATCGATTATGTTCACTTACATCTCGAAAGAAGTTTTAGAACGTCTTCTAACATCTGAAGCTTTAGGCGACAACCCGAGATTTCTCAGCTTAGTGTTAGTCATACGAGATATTTCTTCTCTATTGCTTCTCTGTGTAATGTTTCTGTAGCAGAAGCATAAATTTAAGAAATGGAGTAACAGTAGTATTATATGACTCGTTATTTTAAATTCTGGGCAAAATTTTATTTTCCTGCGTTAAAGATATACGGTATTATTTTGTTGAAGCTTCCAGTATCAAAGGTAATGCACATAGATTTTATGTGAATATTACACATGCTGAAGTTTTACTTAATTTATAATTAAAGTGAAAGATACATTGATGAATAAATAAAATTAATTTTCAAATTCGTTTTTTCTGAAGATATTTAAACAATATTTGTATCCGAAACTTATAGTGACGGGTTATTAAATATATTCTAAAATCTATATTCTTTTATAATTTAATCAGTTGTGAAATTTACCATAGAATAAGAAATCTAGGGTTAAAAAATTCTATAAGATATTCCTTGTTTCTGTTTCTTTTTACAAATGAGTTCTATGCGGTATAAATGAAACATTAGTACGAAAGGAAAGTAAATTACACATAAAATGATGTACTGTGATTCTGACATTCCGTAATATTTTATGAGTCGATGTTTTCTTTGCATTACGAGTTAATGTTTATGAGCTGATATTCACAAATCATAAACATCAGCTTATAATTCAAACAAATTGTAGCTAACAAAAATTTACTAATGGAAACTAAGGAGAATCACAGCTAAATTTTAAAAGTTATCATCTTTGATTTATATTTCAATAAGTGAATTTTTTAAATAAAATCAGAAACGAAAAGATTTTGATAAACAAGTTTTATGTAGTAACATTTTGTTGATTTTTGCTTTATTTTTCTAGAATCTATTTAATAAAAAAAAATTGAAAATAATATATATGTCAGTAAGTAAAAATACCAATAAAAATCGAATAAATATATATTCATAACAACTTAAAATTCTATATTACGATAATGTACAATAATATAGTAAACAAAATTTTCTAGTACAGTTTATAGACTAAAAAACAATAGTCGTTGGACTGCAATTTGAAAAAAAAATTGTAGACATAAATTCCCTTGTCGTACATCTGTCTGTCTGTCCTTTTTTAATATCGAGAACGGAGTTAGATAGATGAAAGACGAGACCAGATAAGAAAGAATAGGGGGACAGGAGGCCCCGATTAACTATATTTCAATTCAAACATTTTCTTCCAAAAGGTGTTAGATTCTATTGTTAAAGGAAAAGTATGATGTACAGGGGCAAGCCACTACTAATTTGAGGTGGAGAGCATATATTTTAAATTAAAAAAATAAAAAAATGTGATTAAAAATTGCAGCCTGGCATTGAGACGATGTCACAATAAGTAATTGCTCGTTTATTAATGTCAAATGTCAAAATAAATATATTATTTTATATAATTTATAAATTCTTAATATTTCATATTCTGTACAATTTAATTTGCTGATACTTTTCGAAGTGGAAGTGGTGTGTTCATTATTATTATTATGTAAATACGTTACACGTTTCTACTATTCAATATTCCATTAAAATTTAAAAATCTACTTGAAAAATTATTAAAAGAATATATACAGTAATTTATAAATTATTTAAATGAAAATGGAATCTGCTAAATATAGCACTTAATGACATTAATTTTAAACTTTAATTCGTCATTCGCTAATGATGGTAAAAGACAGAATTTAAATTGATAAATAATCATAAATTAACAGTAATCAAGTAATATCATTTATTATATGCTTTAAAATATGTGGAGATGCTCAAACAATAACAGACATTCCGTATTAATGTCCTGTTTCTCTGTTAACCTACTGAAGTTTACGGTTATTAACTATAAAGTAAAACTGAAATCTAGATCGATATAAATGCCTCTCGGCTTAATATTCTGTTTGAATTTCATACCGATACTTTGGCATTATTATTATTTTCGTTTCTATTCGAACAAACATTGAACAGTCAAAAATAAATCGTAATCAAATATTCCTTAAATGAAAGAAAATATTTAGTAAGAGGATTTTCCTAAATTTATATAACTGATTTTTTTTCTAACGAAATTAGACATAAATTAATGTATAAAGTACCCATAAAGTTGTGTTTTATAGAGGAAAAAAATTGTTTTTTTTTAATGATTTCGTGGCACTTGAACTTATAAAAACCCACTAAAATCATCTGTATAGACGTATGGCTGCTTTGGGAATATTTAAAATCGAAATTTTGTTACACAAAACAAACAACTCAAGCAATCGTTGGATCCATTTATTGTCCGAGATCGGTTCTATTGGCACAAATACAATTTTTCAAAGAAATTTGCTTTTCCTTTTTATAAACACTTTTTTGGATTAGTGGATCCATTTCAAACATCGTTATAAGTGCTTTTCATACGTGAAACAGTATAATGTCCTTAATATCTCGTAGAACCTCTATTATATATTAATATCTATATTATATTAATGCAGTTTCCTTCCGTCTACAAATCAATGTAAGCGCGTAGTTTAATTATTAATGACGTCTACGTATAGTCAAAATAACAGAATTTAGAAAATAATAACAATTTCTATTAAATTTATTAACGATTTCCATCAAAATGCTTCAAATTTCATGTTCAGTAATGATTTTATTTTCCTATATTCTGTATTTTGACACGGTTGATTATGATAAGTTTTAGCTAACATTATTATTTCACTGAAAATTTACTAAATATTTAAGAGAATTAACATGTAATAAGTTAAACTGTTTCTAGTTTAGATAATAAATAGGGTACATTCGAAAAGAATGTCTGGTAGCAAGTGATTTGGGAGATACATAGGTATACAAGTGAGTAAGTATGGAAGAGGCCAGATCTATAATAAGTTATTCCGGTTCGGACATCATTCCGGTGTTTCTATCGAATAAATAAGTTAGACCAAACAGGAGTGGTCGTAGTAATGGTGATTATTCAATCCGTCTTCCAGTCAATTTTCGATAGGTTGAGAATTTCCGTGTCTTCTTGTAGAAGCAACGGAACCGGTGCATGTTGTCAATTCCTTTTTGTTGTCGTTGAAAGATTACTTGCTCAAACTTTTTATCATTCTAGAAAATGTTTTTCTTCCATTATTATTATTTTTTTCTAAGCTTTTATATATATTTCCTCTTACTATTTTTAATTTCTTGACCTGTCACAAGGCTTTTTCTTTCTTTTATTCGGAAGTTAAGTTATAGAAAAATCCGATGACTTACAGTTCATTGCTTTTTTCATAAACTTTCTTCTTTTTTTCCTGTTTATGCATTAAATTAAAATTAGCATCATTTCTTTCCATTTCAAGGAATTTTTTTTTTATTTCTCTACTTTCTCTTTTTAATTATCGCTGTTTCTTTTATTGGTTGATAACGTTTTTCTTTTCCCCCCTCCACTTTCACTTTCTTAAAATTAAGTTTTATTCATTACAATTATATATATATTTGGTTTCTTATTCCCTAAACGTTATTTTTTTAAATTTATATAACAGTATTGTACTAATAATTTTAATATATTTTTTTCTGTTTTTAAATTATAAAACTTATCTCAATAACAAAGTAAAATATTAAAGAAAAAATAACGCATTTATATTAAATTACTTTGATATTTATTTTCAAGGAAACTTTACTCAAAATTTCATAATGTTACCTGAAAACATAAAAAGAATTACTTCAATTACATTATGTTTTTCATGTTTTATTTACTCCACTTTAAGAAATCTAAACATAAAACTATATTATTTAATGATAGATTTGACTTTTTCCACCGCTTAAATTAGGAATGAATATTTTTTATTTACTTTGTGACTATTGAATTCCATGTTTTTTTTTCATAACATTACTCAGATAAAAAAAAAAATTATATAAAAATATAATTCGCGAATTTTTTTAAAGCGGTTTTAAGCTTTAACAGAGCGAGTGTGACGTGTTTCATTATTATTTTTAAAAAAAGATTTTCACTTTATTAATGACTACCATATTCATTGATGGAGATTTAATTTAATGAAGAAATTCATAAATATTAGAGGAACTTCGGAAATTCATATTCTATATCGTTTATCCTTATAAACAGAAAGATATTTATCATTCATGTCGATGATAAACATGCAATAGATTAATCATAAATCAATTATGAAGCTTAATATTATTAAATAATTATCAGATATGCTGAAACATTTATACGGAACACTAAATTAACTGATTCTTTAAAAGAAATCAACTGAATTTCACAAGTTAGCAGTATCGTTAGCTTAGCTTTCACGTCTCTCGTACAGAAGGTCATGACAGTAAAGACAGTAAAAAATTCAGCGTACGATGAGAAATTCGATATTTTTTATTCGATTGGAAACTAAAATTAAACGTTACGCAATCGTAACGGAATATACAATAGCACTACTCCTTTAAAATATGCATTACGGCAGACTCTTGCTAATCCGGCAACACCTTACACAGATTAGCGATAGTGCGAGGCCTAAAGGCAATGAATGATAAAACCTCACGCCCTTCGGTACAGATTATTTTTTGGTACTGCATTGTTTTTGTTACACAATAATAAAAGCTTAATTATTTTATTAAGTTTAATTTTATAAATTTACTGTACGTACTTTCAAAAACATGATTAAGGAACAAATATTGTATGCCGGATTAACAACATTGTATTGTATTTTAATACGCGTACGAAAAGAATTTTAATTATTATTATTAATTTATTTTATATAATAAGTACATATTAAGTTATATTATTATATACATTTTTTATACAGTAATAGGATTTTGAAGTAACGTTTTATTATTTCCAATCTTTTGTTATAAAATATAATAATAAAATTATGTTGTATATAGCTTTTAACGGGTTGGAAATTTTTAAGTATTTTGCAAGTTTAATTGATTGGTTGAAAATATTCGAATCTTCTAACAATAGGTATTGTTATGATTTAAACATCAACAACGTTTTATGAACTTGTTCAAACAGTAAAAGAGTCTTCTTTAACGCATTATTAAGCAGAATACCGAAAACATTTTTAATACAGTATTAACAATTGTTAAAAAATTCGATTTTAAAAAATAATTAAATGAAGTAAGCATGAATAAATCGAGTACAGAAATATTAAAGTTCTTTATTCAATTCTTAATAACTCGTTGATGCGAATACAAACAATTATTTAGATATTTTAATTAATTTTTCGAAAATATTTAAAGTATAGATTATCATTATTATTATTATTATTATTTAATATGTTGTTGTCGCTTTACGACTTTTAATAACTTTTTAATTAAAAGTTTACTTAGCAGATACAGATCTTACTTATCACTAATTCTTTAAAAGAGAATTTATTATTAATCCCGTACTTAATATAAAAAAAAAATTAAAGCTCGATTTGGAATAATGTTTATTTTTAGTTATATGGATTATTTATTGATTTACTCCGGTTCGCAGTACAGTAAATCAATATATCTTATTCTATCTCGGAGACAATTTATTGAAAATTAAAGAAAATTACAGAGAAAATGTTTATATCAATTTTAAAATTTGTAACAAGCAAAATAATGCTTTGTTTCCTGAGTTAGAAGCAAGGCCGTCGAAAGCTTGGTATTGGATAAGGGAAGATTAGACCCCTCCTGCCCCTTTAGTGGACACTTCTTTTTGAAAAAATTAAATACGTATAGATTGTTTCTTTATTAATAAATTGAAACGTTAAAGATTTTATTTTTTATTAGTAAAAATAACATTAATCTAACCACTAGGAGGGCACAGGAAAATATTTCCAGCCCCTCTTCTTTACGGTCCTGAATAAAACAAATCTAAATAATTTGTGTTTGCTTCTGAAAATAATTAGAATCAACATCTCAATAACACAGAATTTACATCATAAATGACAAGTTTATGCGATTTGACTTATGTAAATTCATTACAATCGTACACAATATTTTTTACGCATCATAACTAATTTCGGATTAAGAATGAAAGATTTAATGGTAAAAATATTAAATTCGGATAATTTATATTGTATTCTAAGTCAATTAGATTTAGTATCACAGATATCGATTTTCTATTATTTTAATGTAATTTTAAGCTCTAAACATTTCCAAGTTTTTAATTTTAAATCGAAATTTAAGAAATAATAATAATAGAAAGTTTTTAAAGACATTTTTGGAGTCAGAACTCAAAATTTATAATTAATATTTTATTAATCGTTCTAAATTAGTTATAGAATAAATTAAAAGTGTTTAGTATTGTAGAATTCATTAGCATGTGTAAAAGTCTTTAAATTAGTAATCCTTCTGAGAAAGATAATCAATGCAAAATCGATAAAATAAAACTTAAAATTTTAATATAATTTAGCATATTTCAATCTTACAGCTATACGTAAACAGCTTAAAAAAAGCGAACAGAGTAAACACTCTTGCAAAATAATTAAAATCGGAAATTAAAATGTATAAACTGAAATTTCTTTTCCAATTTTTCGCAATTTATTCTTTCTCGTTTTTATTTTTAAAAGTAAATAAACAGAATAACAAATGTTCAGGATCAGTTTAGATAAAAGCTGAAGAAAATTTAAATAATTTTTTTCCTGCATCTTACTTTATGGAAATGAATAATGGGATTTTACTGGATTTATGCAGGAGAGAATCTTTTCAAATCTTACCGCATATAAAAGTAATTCTAATTCGACAATTTTTAGCAATTTAAAAAAAAATTACGTAGAATCAATAACTACAATAACGAATTATCGGCAACAAACAATTCTCAATTGTTCCGAAAGAAATTTTAAAGCCTGAAGGAATCAAAAACTTGAGCGAGAAAGGAGCATGGATCGATGAAAATTCATCATCACATGCAAAAAAAAGAATTATGTAAACAAGAATTTAATTTCTGCATTCGATTGAGGGAAAACATTTTCCATTTTAAAGTCTTTCAAAATTAAAATAACCAAAATATTTTCTAAAATAAAATTTTTATGTTTCGTAATTTTCCATATAAAAAAATTATTATTCAGTTAGCCTCTGTTGTTATATAATATATTAGAGATTTTCACATCTATTTCCGCAATTTTATGGCAGAATGTTATGCGGTATTCTTGAAAATGTAAACGAAAATATAATAACACGTGATATATATTTATATATATATTTTAATAAAATGTACGGATCGCGAATCGATAACAACATTTAGTTAATAGAATCATATTTAATGATAATGTTATTAAAGATAAACATCGAGGATAATTACTTCGTATTCAAGAACAGTTTCTGTAATGCTAAAGATATTCCTCCCACAGTTTTCTATAAATTGTCAATGTTAAAAAAAAAAAAAAAATTCTTTTTACAATCTTCAGCGCCTTCATTTTCAATACTTTACATTAAAATCTTTACGAAATTTCGATAAAGCTTTAACAGTCTCTGAAGTACTTAATTTAAATCTAAGCATATTAATAATAAGATTTTGATAAAATATACATTAATATTGTTGTTATTTTATTAAAATAATAATGATTAAGTTAAAAATATTGTTTAATTGGCGGTAATTAAGTAATAATTTCATTTAAAACGTTTACTTTTCTTAAATTCCTTTTGATCTTCGCGCCCGAAATTAATTACAAATTGCGTTTAAATGAAACCATCTTATTGATTTCTAAGAACAATTAACGAATTGCAACTTGATAATTCGCAAAGGTGTCTTTAGCGCCTTTTTTTCCCGTGAATTTTGCTTAATTCTAATTAAAACTAATTACTTTAACATTGGGATCGTTACGTTCAAGTGTCTAGAGACGAGACACGCCCATATGGATATAAGCGTTTACTAGGTCTAGTTTATTATTGTCTTTGAGTAAACATTGCATCTCATCTAGTAAACAATACATCATTAAATGACCTAATTGGGCGTTGTTTGATAGAAAAGTTGTGGAAAATTTGTAAAACCCATTATTGAATAAAAGTGTTTTTAGCTATTATTCTAAATACTTGATTAAAGTAATATTACACTAGAGAATTTTCATGAATTATTTATCTCTATAAATAATAATAACAAAGTTGATTGAGTTAAAACTCAGGATAAGCAAAAATTGAATATGGTTATTTTCCATTTATTTCCTTGTGTATTTTTATTATTTTTGTGAAAAATAATTTGTAAAATTCCTATTTTTAGAAGCTAAAAGACATTCTATTTCTTCTTTGTTAATCAATCAAAAAATAATGTAAATTAAGATGATATAAAATTCTACAATTTTATATAATTTTTTAATTTAATAGTAAACCAAAAAATAGAAATTGTTGTAAATCTTTGTAAGAAAAGATCTTAGGTCTCGTTAATTAGGAGTTATGCAGAGTTCTGTCATGTCTGATTGCTTTTTAAACACGATCACTTCAACGTAACAACCATTTTATCTTCTAAATAGGATTACGATTGTCTGTAGTAATTAGTATCAAATTAAAATTATTGAGAAGATTTTGTAAGCGATTAAATTTAATACAGTTAAGAAACATAAATGCGCGAGGTTTATCGGAAAATTATTAATATTATGAAGACTTAATTTAAACGAGCGATTGTTTATATTCTGTATGCATTTGTAAACTGGCCAGGTTTTTAAAGAAAATATTGGAAATAGCAGGCATAGTTTATGGTACGAGCTTATTCTTGGGGGAAATCATCGCTCTTATTTTGCCAAAGTAAGATAGTTTGCCAGAATTTTCGACTTTTATGATATTCAACCGTGTTTCATAATATTCCTACTAGTCCCGTAACTAAACTCTCTCTGGAAGCTTATTGAATTTATAGTCTATCTTGTAGAAATGCGGTGAAATTATCGGGTTTTAAACCATAAATATAAAAATCGGCTAAATGATTAAATTATTTTTATAATTATTTCTGACAATAAAAAAATTTTGTTTGAACACTTTATGAGAAAAACTTACGCTATTAATTTTCTTATGTTAGATGTTAGGTTTCTGGTTAGATCGTTATCAGCTGACACTTTCAATTAAGGTAGAAACTCGATCCAGTCGCGGGTTAACCTTTTCAGATTCCAATACTTTTACAAATAAAATTTCTGTTATCTAATCTGTTAATTAAACGATTTAGCAACCTAATACCTTACTTTGTAATTTACAAATAAGATTCACACCACATCTTAACATCTCACTTTGTTATTCAACATGAATTAAACATTTAAATACATTACCCCAATTAATTCCTTCCTCACTTTATAGACGAAGAGTATTTCCTAACGTAGGATATATGATTCTTTAACTATTATTACTATCAATAGAATTTATATTATTATAAACAGATCAATTAGATTTAGCCTATACAATTTATTGAATTTATATTTATGCTTATGCTTGCTGTTAAATTTGAATAATTAGCATACTATTAAACAATTATATTAGCTTACATTAAATTATATTACAGCACTGATATATATAATATAATATTATATTGCTCATTGTATAACATATTTCAATATAGCCGAATGTAGTTTAAATGTCAAGAAGTTTGTAACGAAAAGAATTATTTAAATTTCCATTCTTTTAGATATCATTTAAGTCAACTCGTAGTTATTTTTAGAAGTCTTATCCAGATACCTTATAGTTATAATTAATGAAATAGACTTTGTACAAACATCCTACGCAAGAAACTATGATGTTTCTATTACTGATAACCTAATCGGATTTAACAAGTCGTTGTTTGTCCGTAATTTGTTTCAATAGACGAAAACAATGGGAAAACGTCTGGAAAATAAATGGTGAGCCTCCGAATAAGACTATTTTTTTCAAGTAGTAGAATCATCCCGACATCGGAACCATTATTTGTGATTGATACATGCAAAAGTTTGAGTAGAATAAATCGATATAGTTTAAGAAGATTATGCCAACATACCGAATTGAATTATCTCCGATTTTCATTTCATTTATAAATTAAAATAAATATACAGTCGAGAAAAAATTCGATTTAAGATATAAGTCAATAAGGAAATTACACTATTTTCTATTATTCTTTGTTCGAAAGTATGGTTTACTCTTCCAAGTTCAAATGATCAGTTACTTTAGTAATTTTTAAATAGGAATTTCACTTAAAATATACGAAAGAACGGCAATAGATAAAGAGTGAGAGACAAAACACAACTAATATTTTACTATTAATATTATTGGCCTTTATCATTTTGTAAGAATTCGATCTTAATTTCAATGAATTTTCAAACTGTCAATAGAAACCAAATTAATAAGTAAAAATCTCTCTTTTACCTTTAATTAATTTTTACTTTGAAAGAATAAAGTGATGCCACTTTATTTTTTCAAATATTAATAATTATATTTGATGTTCTATTTAATTAAAATTCCATGTTTTATTGAGTTTCGAATTGTAGTATCGCATTCTATACTCGTAAAAATAGATATTTAAGCAATCATTAAGGGCAATTAATGAACACAGAGAGACGGCAATAATATTAAATTGTCGGAGGAAAGTTGAGTGAATTCGGAAATTAATAAACCTTAATAATTGTGTGTAAACAAAACGTTTATCTAACATTATAATAATGATGTTAAAGTAAACATCACGTCGCTTTGTCTATTACATGAAAAGAAGATGATAAAACATTTAAATAAAGGATAAAGATTAAATAAGGGAAGGAAGAAAAGACATCTTTTCATATCTAAGTTATTTTATTACTAAAGTACAGTAAATTTATAGTTTCAAAATTTTGAAAATAAAATAAAAATTGAGTGAAAAAACATTTATTTAAAAAATTTTTCTTGTTATATTTTAAAATTTGAATAAAGTTGTAAGTATTTTATTCATTGGTGCTTTAATAAATAATCGAGAAAGTTTCTAATCACGAAAAACTCGCTTTGTTAAACAGAACAATGAATTGACGACTACCGAATTGATTAAATCTACAACGAATGAAGAATTCAAAAATTTGAATAGCTTTTCATATCGATTTCAAAATTTTCACTCATTTCGAACACTTTTTCAGACTTAAAATTTAATTAATTTTTAAAACGCTACAAATTTATATATTATTTATGATGAGAAAAGTAACAGGTAATCCGCATTGTAAGATAGGAAACTGTGTTTAATCGTTACGCTTTGTATGTCCGTAAATAAGGTAAATTGTCAAATTTGACAACTCTCTGACTCAATCTTCTAAACTTATTTATATTTAAAAATTATTCCTAAATATCGTTCGATTTTTCTGTCATTTTTGTAATGGTTAAAAAAGAAAACGAGGTAAAAGACGGGCGACATGGAACCCGTAACTTAACCGTTCTCTTCTTCCACAGCCTATCATTATGATGTTGTCGTTGTCATGGTAACATCCACCCATCTTCCATTGCTCCCGCAGGAACCACTCGTGGCTGTTTGTCACTCCTTACATAAAAACGATGAGCTCACACTCTCCTCATCACTTTTCATAAATAAGTAATAAATTCGTGATAAATTTAACATTAAAATTATTTTATAAGTAAAATTTAATAAAACAGATTTGTTAAAATAACTCCAAATAAAATTTAAATATCGTACATAATATGTGATAAGTTGCGCCACGTACCGTAACGTTTCTTCGGATAATTTCGTGGAGTTTTAGTCGTTCAGAGGTAATCGATTGTCCTAATTCAGTAGGTGTTATAAGAATTTAGTGTTAGAAAACAAGCAATTGTTTAAACGTCTATTTACATTCAATTAATTCTTGAGAAATTTAATCAAATAATCTTTTAATTAATCAACTCTCGATAATTATTAATATTTAATATACGTTCTCGTCTAGAGTATGTTTACGTTGTGTAATGTCACTTTATCTACGTTAGAGTGTGGAAAAGTAATAGAAATAATCATTTTAAATCCTTCAATCAGCAATTTAGGTCATAAAAATAAAGGAATTGCCAAAGTAACTTATTCTAGATGACTGTGTTACATAACCATTTCCAACAGAGGAGCAGAAAAAGCTAGACTTTGCTTCTCAATCTCCAAAGTGGATCAAACATATACTGCATATTACACACGATCAGTATTTTCTTACCATCGACTACCGAAATTCTTTTAAGAAGAGATTCTCATTAAAATTTAAGCATCGTAAACCGAAAAAAATCAAATAAAAATGTCTCCGTAACTTATAAAATATAAGAGTATAATTCAAACTGTGACACAATATTGAAACTTTAGATTAACATTTTATTTTTTTATATGTCCTATATTTAATGCGGATATCGAAGATTAAGGTCTAAGCGAGATGACACGGTTTCTCTTTTAGTGTAAACAAACTTGATTAAAAAAATAAATATTTTATTATATATGTTGAAACTTTGGTAAATAAACTTATCAGTTCATAATCACTTGTTGCATAAATAATAGAAATATTATCCATAATTTATAAGAAAGGTGTTTTTCCGACCTCGACCGAAGTGCTTTTTAATGGCGCCATTGAAAACTAAAGAGTCAACCATAACATTTTAATGGAGATAATGGTGGGACCCAGCTGATCCTACGTTACAAGACCAAACAAAATAACACTTAATAACCTTATATATATATAAATGATAAGATATACACCCACAACTTAAAGCAGTGTTTTAACACTAGTAATTAATCAATCGAATGTAGAATTGTTGGTACACTTTAACGTACTCTACTTATTATTGCAAAAATATTATTTATTAAAACAGTAATTTTTTGAAATAAAGCTTTCTAGTAAATTATTAAAACGAATATATCGTTTATCTATCTTGGGATTTCCATTATTACACCTTATATTTTGATATCCATCTGTCAAATGCATTGATGTTTTCAATTATGCACACGCAAATAAACATAGGGAAATAATGGAATCAACTCTGTTACTTTTATTTAATATTTATTTCGAGTTCTCTTGATTCAATAAACTGACGACTCTGACAATATAATTTTCTACATTAAATATTTCCAGTTTCTTCGAAAACTTTAGGATCATTTAATTTTTATACAGTATTATATTATATAACTTGATATATGTAAGAAAATTATTTTAGAATTTTTTTCTGGAAATTCTGTTTCAAAAACTATAAGCTAAATCAAATAATAAATCTGATTTTTTTTTTCTTTTTCACAGTAAACGGTAGAGAAAAATGGAAAGGTTCACTCATACGCCTTTGCTACTCTCCATTAAACGGGATTTTTCTTTAAAACGGATTCCGTTTTTGTTTGCTTTTGTATTATAAGAATTTGAATAGAAACTACTTACTATAACTTAAAGTACTCTAACAAATGTTCCAGTATTTTTATCCATTTCAGATCGTTAAAACTGATTTTTGAGAGTGCTGACTCAGACATAAGAATCTATAGAGATATAAATAGTGATTCAGAAGTCCTTCGACCTAGCAGCCATAGCAGCCGTTTGCAAATAAACGTGTATTAACAATAAATATACGTATACAAAAAAAATACTGAATTAATGCAAAAAAAGCAGTTCTCCATTGCATAAGACAGAAAATTTTATATTCTTGCACCACAACTTATCAGAATAAGTTTATATAATTACTGTTATATTTTGAAAATATATACTTAAATATAAGCATTAATTTTCGTACGACAAAGTTAAGGTTTATAAATCATGCAAAAGAATTAATTCATTTGTAAATAAATAAAAAATAAGTTACAAAAACGTAAGAGAATCAATCCAATTTGTGTTCTTAACGAGCAGATGGTTTCTGTAATATATTTTTATTCAGTATCCGAACAATGTATTCATTTAACTTTTAAATTATTCAATAATTTGCATTAGAAAATCCAGATGAATCTGCTATACTTAAAACTAGCTTCTTTTCTTTTTTAATTTCAGATAATTTTAATTTTTTCACAAATAAATTATTTTTTTGCAATATTAAAATCGCTTCTCATCAACTGCGAAGATATTCGATTAAAAAAGGAACGTATGGTGTTAAAACACAGCATTTTAATTTATTATTACATTCAAATAGCTAAATACCCCCGAAACCGTAAGAAAAGTATATTACATAATATTATTAAAAACTAGAAAAATTGAGAAATAAGTCGATGGTAGTAGTATAAACTATTATGTAGCGTGTTAAATACAAATGATTGCTTCCAGTTTTAATTAATATTTTTGTTATTATTTCGTATTTTTACGGTGTAAAGTTCAAGTATTTTTGCTTTATATTTCCAAGAAAATTCAATATTTTATTAAGTTTACAGTAAATATATCAAATAAATTTTTAAATAAGAAATTTATTGCTTATATAAATTTCATTTCATTTCGTATATCGAACATTTTTATTTCTATTTATTAATCTAATTTAAATACGCCGAAAAATGAAAATGGAATGGCAATAGTGAACGGTGTTGATTAATAACCGTTAATGAATTATTCACGATTTATCGTCGATGACATTGTTCATTGTCTTTTTCGTTCCCATTGGCCATTTCTGTGGTTACGATCGCATCTGGGTCACCCTTCGCTCTCCTTCCAGAAAATATTCTTTTATTTCTATGCCATATATTCTTATGTAATTATTATTACATACTTATACACATTCGCCAATAAGATACAGTATTATAAATTTATAAGTAAGGCCCGGGCCCCCCTTATAAATTTATAACACTGTATCTATTGCCCCCAGAGGTGTGTTACACGTCGGAATTTGGCTTCGAAGAAGATATTTTTTTATCATTGTTAATAGGGTATGTAATTAAAGAAAAATCTTGATAGGATTTATTACGTACTTATCCCTATTTTCAAGGGTAAACTAAAATAAGCTAGTGGGTTCGTACCTCAGAAATGTTCATCTCATTGAGTCGTTATCTTTCGGCCATTAACACTGCTTATGAGCTCTAAATAATACATTTAAACATGTTTACAAAAATTAAATACTCCCAACTTTCATCTTAGAATGGCAAATTTACGACTAAACAACGTTTACGATTTCATATAAAGAGATTATTTGTTTGTAGGTGGTGACTTCGATTTTTATGTTTTTTTGGAAAATCCCATTTGCATGGGGAATAATAAAAAAAAGTAAAAGGGAGAAAAGGGATTTATTAGTCGATATAATGAATGCTGTAATAATAAGAATAATACTAAATTCAATATTTGAGTTAATAACGAATACTGAAAGAATTTTAATGGGTTTCTGAATTGTTCTGCATTAAAATCGATATTATCCATCACAATTTTATTTTAGATTCTGATTTTTAAAGATTTAAATCATTTCGTAATCTCAATCTTAATTTTTTCAATTGATATATTGATAATATGATTTAATACGAATATTAAATAAATTCTAGATTTTTATCATTAGACCTTTTTGACTCTAAATCAGTTTGTTTTTTATTCTAAACTAACTGAAATTCCAGATAAGTGATAGATCATGATTCTTATAACCTCATTCTATCTCATAAAAATTCCGAATTATTTAAGTTTATTCCCAAAATAGAAGAGATATTGTTTATTTTTTTTAAGCGCTAAAAACGAATTGTGTTATTGTTTATTAACATAAAATATTAATAAATGTATCGAGTGAGAAGTTACGTAATTGTGGATTTCGAACAAATCCAAGAAGCCCCAAGCAAATTGACTTATTCGATGATGTAAGATCAACATTTTTGAAGAGAATTAAAAGTGCTTTCGAACAACATTAATAATGAACTCGAGATTTCAAGTTTAAAATGAACATTGCTAAACTCATTTTTCTTCACTAGACCAGGTTCAATGCACCAGTTAGCTCGAGGCGTTATTCATCTTCAAGTTTGCTAATAACAAACTCATTCTGCTTGTTATGAAAACCTTATTATTGTATTTGGTTGGCAATCAAGCAAAAGCAACTGAAGCCACCGACGGTTTCATATGGCGTTACCAAAACATCGACAGATTCACTATTATTTTTTATTCTCCTGTCATGAACATCGGTCGATTGCCTCAAGAAACGTTTTTTTAAAAAATCATTAAATTTATCCTTTAGTATTTATACCTCGAACAAAGAATCTCGGGAAAAAATCTCCTTTTTTTTCCGTATCTCTTGAAAGTTTTCCGTGGTTCGGATGTATATCAGACCTCCTTGATCAATATCATTGTGAAGTTGTAACAAAAATTAAAATTTTGTATAGATTTATATAATAATAATAATAATAAATGTTTGTTTGCTTTATAGGAATAACCTATAGACCTAATCTGCAGATTAACTTGGAAATGTTAAGTAGGGCTTGCAGACAGTTTTTATTCTTAAAATAACAATTTATTTCCATAATTTTTCAAATAATGAAATCCATAAACTATCTTTTCATTTGTATAAAATTTCGATAACAACTGCAGAGTAATTTTACCGATACGCTAAGTACTTTCTTCCAATTTATGATGGAATCGTATGTAATTTGACAAAAATTCAATAAGTTATGCCATTTTTCAATGCTGTTATTTCAAACTATCTCATTACTAGCATCTGTGGTTGCTATCCACTTGAATTATCGTCTGAATTACCTATTCTACTTATTTCCATGGATAATCTTCATTATTTTTTCCCGCATTACATTTAAATCTTATTATTATATTCCGATACACTTTAACGTATTAAAATTAAACGTTTCATTCAATTGAAACCTTTGATCAATTACGCAATTGTTAAACGCAGTGAAGCTATTCTCTGCACTTCACAATTGAATTTCCAGCTATTTGATCAGGCACGTAAGCGATATATAAACATATTAACGTTTCTTTTTTCCTTTAAAAATTTTCACTTTGCAAAAATATCCTCTGCCAACGTTGCTAATACAGAAGAAAAATTGCTATTTCATCCGAAAAATGAATGGTAAAAAAATTGTATTTTATGGAATTTTCTCACAAAATTAAATTTGTCGCCCGTTACAACTAGATTAATTTAATCAGCACTTAGGCGTTAATTGCAAATGTAATACATGGATGCTCTCGTGCTCACTATTTTACAGAAACAAATATTAATTAGAAAAGATCACAACTCGGCTCTGATCTAACGACAAGAATGCAATCGATTATTGGCCAGTTGCCAGTCGAGCAAAAAAAATCTCCACTACGATTTTATACTGGATCTACCTCCAGGAGTGCTTTCCTACACCTCTTTTTACTCTCCTCATAAACTAAATAATTATATCTCACGTCTGTTACGTAAAAAATAACAGTGTTATCATTTCAAAATCCTCAAAAAAAAAAATCAAATGAAAAGACGTTTCATCATATATTTAAATATAAACAAACTTTCATTTTGATAAATGTCCAAAATTTCATGCGAAAGTAATAAAAATTTCAAACGAAACTAATTCAATTTATTAGTTAATTATAAATATATATATATATATGTTATTTTATAAACAGTATAAACAGAATGTTTTTTTTCCTTTGCCGAATGCATCTAGTTAATGACTGACTGGACGTATACGTCAAGGGAACCAATTCACTAATTTTAATAACATTGGGATAATAGAAGTGGAGTAAATTCGATAAAATATTTAAAAGTTTATACAAATTTTTGAAAAAAGAATTAATTCGTTGTATATTTTATATATTAATATCATTATTTTTGGAGTGTTTCCTATTTTAATCCTCTGATAGATGTAAGTTTTCAACGGTTGACAGCACTTTAAAATATGCGTAAGTAGTTCAAATTTAAAAAAAAAAAAAAACAGCAAAACTCTGCAAAGTAATACAATTCTCATTATGTAAAGCCGAATGATTAAGAACTGCTACCATTTATAATATCTCCCCAAGCAAGAATACCTCGGGTCATGCAATAATTAGGATACACTTGTTAGTTTTTATTTTTTAAATTAAGCAATATGAGGAGAATTTTCATATTTAAATACCCGGCTCTATTTTAATCCGTAATTTTTTTATACGGTTCTTAATGGAAAAAGATCGTTTTTGTACAACGTTATTTTAATATTTTACACAACTAGACTCAAGTTTATCAGAAAGCGCGATTAAAATTAGTTTCGCGTAAGGAGTGTTCATCATTTCTAAGCTGGCAATTGTAAATGCATTAGATTAATTCGTAACAAGTATTTCTTATGATTTACGATGCGATTATCTGCAAAACTTTTATAGAAGTTGGGACATTATTTTTGTGAGCAGCGGAGTTTTTTAATGAAGGAGCAGTAAAAGTAATGAAAGTGACAGATTTGGTGGCATTAAAGGAAACTATTCTAGCATTTAATGTAAAGATGACTTCTTAGTCTTTCCTTCCGATAAAAATGAAACATTGCCAAAAACACTAATAGACTATCGATAGGATCTTTATTTATTGCTACTTCCTTTTCTTAACATTTCTACTTTTGCTGTCGTACAATTAATCACTTTCCAATCCTTTTCTTAAATAAACTTTCCTCATCAATCACCGTTGGTTAAACATGTGGCCAACCATTCAGTGGAAATATTTAAACGAATGGATATCTTAGCAACAAAACCTTACATTTTCTATAGACCAAGAGACTAATTCTCTTTAAGTCTACTTCACTCTTAATTAGCTGAATGATTGGTTGAATGGAAGCAATTCGGTCTTTGATCGATCCGTAAATTACGTTAACTCCATTAACCCGTTTATTAATATTTGGTAATTTGTTGCCTCGTATACTCTACTGTAATGGGTTCTTTGTAAATAGCATCCATCATTCGATTTTCTCATTTAACTTCCTTCTTTTTGCGCCATTCGTGAAAATTAATGCTATTATACGGCTCTAATTTCTCACCTCTTGTAATTTTCTATAATATGTAAATGCTATTGTTAAAAATAACTACACATTTTCTGTATACGAATTAAAACTGTAGATATATATATATTTTTCCTCTTTACTTTTTATTCTTATTTAAATTTTTCTTTATAAGCTTTTTCCGTTTCGTAAATATGTAGAAGTCATTCAGAAAATAATAATAAAAAGGAAATTAACTTGCTGTAGGCTTATGCTTTATAAATACACTTTAAAATTTTTAAATACAGTTTATTATTATGTTAACTCACGATTTTTACGTGATTTTCAAATGTTTATTTAATTCGTAAACAGTTATATAATTTACGGTTCTTTATATGCTTACTACCTTTTCGGTCACACGCATTATCATTATTTTTCAAGATTTTATGAATTTTTCTACTTAGTTTTTGATTTATATCAGATATAAATAAAAAAATACTTTATATAGAATGTAATATATTTATAATATTCTGAAAACTCGTGCAGTATTAACAATGTTGTATATATCCGCCCGTCATCTCATCGTTATACGTTTTACCATTTACGGTAATTTTTATACGATTTACAATAATAATTTATAGTATGTTATATAGAGATCTTTACATGTTTATTAAAATTCCATACCGTTTATTTAATGGTATCTTTCTTCTTACTTTATTTAGAGAATTAAACGTTTAATAAATAAAATGTAAATTAATACTCATTTTAATTATCTAATACACATAAAAGTCACTTCAATAAATAAATTTTTCTTCATTTTTTAAACGTTAAACCTATTGTAAAAGCTAGTAAATTTTCTTTTAATTAATATGTTCATAAAATATTTCAGGAAAGGAACAGCTTTATAAAAATAACAGAGAAAAAGGAAACCGCTTTAGAAACGTACACAAACAACAGCAATTTAATTTTAATTTACAAACCTAATTAATCTTCAAAAAGTACAAAATACGGGTATTTTCATTTATACATGGACTGAATTCATTAAAATACAAGTATATATTTGCCTGTAATCAATTAGAAGGAACTTGAAATATTTGTAAAGTTTTCGAATTAAATTTTTTTTGACAATTCGCACTTCATTATGTTTTCTATATAAATGTAAAGCAAATTAATAACAACATCGCGTAGATAAATTCAAAAAAACTTATTTAAAACAGAAAAGAAAAAAACGTTAATTTGATTTTAGTGTTTTTTAAGGATATTTTTTTTTAGTTAAATGTAGCCAAAATAATTTGTGAATGTAAAGTAATTGCCGTACATTACTTTTGATTTTAAAAAAAGCGGAGGAAAATTACTTAAAAAAGAGTATGTTTATTCGAAATTTGTATATTTGGTATCCTATAAATATCTTATTCGTCGAGATTAAGATATGCTATTTAATGTTAATTTGGAAGTAACGAGGTAAAGAACTTTGCATCACGTCTATGTTTTTTAGAATGGAGAAAACTCTTTCCCCTTTTCGAGTGTCTAGAAAGTGATGATTTCTCTATTAAATTAGATACTGACAGGACGTTAGCTTTAACTAGACTAAAGAAAAAAGCAATCAATATCTCTTAAGAAATATCTTTCGAAAGGAACTTTAAAATTGTATTTATAATGAAAGGAATTGATCAAAATTATTTTTGATCAATAACGACCGATCTTGCATTATTTCCGCTCATTTTTTTTTATATATTTTTTTTTTATAAGAGTTGTAGACTCTTTAGATCAATTTTGCCTTCATATTCAGAAAATTGCAATCTTCAGAAAGAACAGGAAATATTAAAGGTTAACGGAAGGTATTGTTGAAAGAGTGCTCGCTTCTTTATTTTATTTTCAATACTCCACCCTGAGAGTAATCTTTGTTGACTGAATTATCAATACAAATTTTCAATACTTTCTATAGGTAAAACTTTTACAAGAAAGCTTTTTTTAATGTTAATTTTTTTTGAGAAAATATTAACCCTATTCATTTGAGCATTAAAAAAAATCTTGTTAACAAACAACCTTCTATTTAAAAAAATACTAATATAGCTTATAGAATCTCGAATAAAAGGTTAAAGTTTACAATTTTAGTCCTTTTTTTAAAGCTGTTTATTCCTGTAATAATTTATTGTAGTACGAGCCAATTAAAGTTAAGAATGGAGATAAAGTGTTGCGAATGCAATTGACAGGTGCTATTTTGTAAATAATATAAGTTGTAGCTGACAAACAAGAATCCAGATGTCATTAATTCTTCGTAAAATAGATTCTCTCTGAAAGTATATTACATCCCAACATTAAAATCGGGTTTATATATATATATATCAAATTCAGTTCGAAAGACTAATTGATGTACTAATTCCCTCAAGAAAGTAAAAGAGAACGATAACATCGACTTAATCAATATACTAGATTATTGTGGCCTCTTTTCTACCTTATTTCTTATCACACAACACGCACTATATACAATATTTTTTCGGAAAAAATGGCACGATATCCGGAATATTTATAATGTTTACTAACAACACATTTCCTGCTTTTATTAGTTTATTATATCAAAGGTTATCCGGAAAGAAATGTACGAAGAAAATGCTAATTAACTAATTATTAAGCTCGAAACAATGAAATTGAGTTGATACGGGAAGAATTTTGATATCTGATATCAACTATTGAACTTATTATTCATTACTTAATATCAAATTGAGTAGTAATTGATTAAAGTATATCTTAAAATATAAAATTTATTTCTTATCAAATATTTAATTACATTAGAGTTTAAAATTTGTTATTGTTGTTATGAATATTTGCACAAAATGGTACACAATTAAAGACTTGAGTATAATAACTTGTGATTTTACTAAAGAATTCAAATTTCAATCAGCTACAAATGAATATTTAATTAGTCTATATTTTATTTTTAGTCAATAAACTTGTTTTATCAACAGTCATGTACAGGTTTAAATATTAAAATATTTATTTTAGTAGATAAATTATTTAATTAATTCAGAATTTTTAAATATATTGCCCTAAAAATGTTAAATTTTATAAGAGATTGCCATTTACAGTAGATGTCATACAGTATTTAATGTAATTATATGATTATCTAACCGATTATTTTACTTGTAAATGATCAATTTACTTGAATAAACGAATATTTTTCATATTGTTTTACAAGGTTTTACTTATATTTACATCCTCGTTTGGAAGAAAATGACAGATAAGAGTACGATTGATCAAGTTCATTTTCTTCGCTAGACTGCATTTGGTTCGCGTTAACAACCAATCTGTTTCAGATTAATCCTTTTATTCTAGCTGCAAGGTTATCAAACTCGACTAAAAAACATTTTGTTTTTTAAATACTGTACACAAAATTGAAAGGAGTATCCTTCAAACTTTTAACACATTGTTATTTAATAATTTCTTCCCTTTTATTTTTATAGTAACTTAATGCAAATTCGAAGAAACAAATTCTATTAAAGTAAATATTTTTACTAAGTTGAAAATAAGATAAAACAAATATTTTGCCAAGAACAAATATTTATATCAATCAATTTAAGAAAATTGAATAGAAAATTTGTCTCTAGTGAGCTATTCTTTGTTTTTAACTATTGAAAAGTCACGCAGGTTAATATTAATATGAAAGCTCTATATAAATTCTATATAAGTGTTAGCCTACAGTTTATATGTGAAAATCGAATATTTTTACTATAGAATTTTTTGATTTTAAAAATCTCAAGAGAGAAATTTAGTTATTATAATAGATAAAACAATTGCAGAAAAACAAAGTTTGGATGAAAGTAGGAAGATAAATATTTTTCAAGTAGCATCAGATTTATGTTTTCTTACGGTTTTCAGAGGATCAATTCGACACTATCTTAATATTTTTATATATATTTTATTCGTTTTATTATTTATAAATTTGGTTTCTATACATTTTTTCCGTAGAAAGATGTAAGAACTCTATCCGAAAAGAAAAAAAAACCGTAAAATAAATTAAATTATTTTTATATTTTATTTTTATTTTAGTATTTCGAAAACATAAAACAATAAATAAAACATTTTTCCCCCTTTTTTCGGTCTTAATTGTAGTTTTATCGCAGTAAAATTTCTTGGCAGAAAGATTTAAGTTACTGTTTGTGTATAGGAAAGTGCAAAAAGATGTATAAAATTAAATTTCCGATAAATTTTTGATTTATGGACGAGTTGTCATTTATCGAACTACTTAATACGAAAAAAAGGAAGAAAAATGTTATCCCTTGCGTTGTTCTTTCTCTGAAAGAACAGGAAGTGGGAGAGACAACGATGCAACTTATGATTGGACGGAAACGAATTCTATAAAACATGATAAACATTATAGATCTAATAATGTAAGCATTGGAAGAACTTACTCCCAGCTGATAAATCAGAAGAAACTAGACAAAATTTGTAGATTTTTTTTTCCAAGAGATTTCGAAAGAAACGTGACGCAATTGATACAATTATAGCAACGAAACAAAAAGTCTTTTGAGTAGGCGATAGATATTTGATTTTGGAGAGGAAAATACGTCAATCTAAAGTAAAAAAAAGGAGGATATACTTAAGTAGCCTGCAGTATTTTCGTTTCCAGTTGTCTACTAAGCAAAAGATTTTCTTTCGGTTTAAATTTTTCAACGTAATGATCGTTTATATAAAAATTGTCTCGACAATATTTGCGTTAATGACACACTTATTCTGATCGCAATAAATCTTTTTAGTTGTCTTAAGCAGACATTTTGGCAATGACAGAAGATAGAAGGGAAATTGCCTGCATTCCGCCAGAAGTGATGTCAAGCAGATGAATGAAACATGGATTCTATCCGTAGCAATCAGATTCCTGGCGAAATTTATTCCCATCCGAGAAGAAATTTCCAAATATTCTCGAATAAAAAATCATATTTTCGCAGAAATATCTTTTATATAATATCAATAATCCAGTTCCGAAGATTAAC
This sequence comes from Centruroides vittatus, assembly GCF_030686945.1. Lineage (NCBI taxonomy): Eukaryota > Metazoa > Arthropoda > Arachnida > Scorpiones > Buthidae > Centruroides > Centruroides vittatus. The sequence goes on along the minus strand of NW_027122438.1, from coordinate 561,766 downwards.
ACAGCGCAAGAAACTCGACGATTTCTTCGAGTGGAATTAAAGGCTACTTTTATTTTTAAAAAAAGATTTTTAATTTATTAAGCGAAATTCTACTTTAAAAAAGAAGAAGAAAAATGAATAAACCGTAGCTAGCAGTAAACGTATATAAAATTATATTTTATAGAGAATTTAATGGACAGAATACCGTGTTATATTGTATGTTGAGGTGACGTTTAATAAAAAAACAAGACAACAATGACCCCGCGATATCGACTATGATAGAAGTGCTTTGTCACCAAATAAGAACCACAACATAATGTTTCTTCGGGGAACATTTCACATCCAATTGACTAAAATCTTCCAATTTACAAGAATTGAAATTTTCAATGCGCGAATTTCTTCTCAACAGAATTTATTCGATTGTCATTTGGCTTTACTCCAAAAGGATAAGAGAGCCGATAACTCATTATTACAAATATCTCACGCCGTTTACACTAACTGGCGATAAAATTCTTGCATATCTCTTTCTATTTATAACTATTTTAATGCTGTACTTACGAGAAATTAATCAAAGTTTCGATAAAATCTCTATTGAAGTCAGTTAAATTGGGCAGTTTTCAATTTCTTTTTTAGCTAGTTTGAACACGTTCGATGGTTTTTCTAGAGATTTTATACAAGTTTTAGTCTCATCAATTCGTAAACAGAATGCTGCGTGAAGCTAACAGATAATAAAAAAAGAGTTTACAGGGATTTTGGCACGGTATTCATAGTTTTTAATCGGAGTGATGCGGATAAGTATATCACTATGTATATTATACCTTTATTTACACAAGCAATCTGACGATATGTTAATTTTAAATTAAAAAAAAATTATATTGCAGTGGAAATGTAATTATTTATACAGTTACTCACATTTTTCACAATCAGCCGTGGGATCCGAAGAGAAATCCTGACAGAGTTGGGAATACACAAACACAACTCGTGCACTCTTTCGGCTCGAGCTTCTGCAGAGAATGCACGACGTTAGTATACGTTTGGGTGCTCCCTCTGGCGGTCTAATGACGCACTAACAGCCGGTTGCTACGGGTGATATCCCGACATCCTGAGAGAGCATCAGCATACATATTAGGCCCGGATGTTTTCCTTGATGAGTTGCCGTCATTCGACACCCTTTGACGTCTAATTGTGACCCGAGCCATCGTGACAATTCATGGTCTGCATGTCTACTCTCGTGATCATTTTTACGACGTGTTTCGCTATCAAAGTCAAAAACAAAGTCCCTTTAAAACTATTTACACAGAATTTAGGAGAGTGTTACAGTTAAGCCCACCTTTATCGTCTAAGAAAGCATATATTGGTCCGTATTTAAACTTTATTAAATTGTCCTTATTACGCGGAACAATATGATATGTATGTAAATTAGTACGAACAATAGGAGTGGTAATTGTAAGATTTTAAAATGAAAATGCTCCTGTCGTAATTTACATTAAGTGTATAACAGTAGAAAGAAATCATTTCTATTGGAAAGATCTCACGCGATAGCGATTTCTGCAAATGAGAAAAGTCTCGAATTCGATTAGAAATTGCATTTAAAATATTAAAAATATACTTTTATGAATATTAGAAAAATAGTTAGAAATGTCATAGATAAAGATATTTGAAAAGTATTTTCGGATCACACAACAAACTTTTTATCTGCAGTCATCCTTCTGTGGCAAATGGAAATGACATGCCAAAGATGGCATCGACTTTCGAAGATAGTTGAAAAATTCAAGTTAAATATCGTTTTAAAGAGAAAGATAAACACGAACAGAAGGGAAAATATCTTTTAAATTTAAAATTCCCTTAAAAATACGCTGTTGAAGTTTTGAAAACTTTTTATGAAATCCTTAAGAGATTTTAAGAAAAATACTAATTGCCATTCATGCCACGTGTCGAATATTAATGGCCGCGTTTTTTCACGTTCTGAAGCATCTTTTCATTAAAAATTAAAAAAAAAATAATTTTAGATTTAAATTTAAACGACGTATAGCAACGTCGAATGCTATTTAAAACCTTAGAATATTTATATAAATAAAAGAAAATGGGAAGAGTTGCATAGTTTGGACTCAATCAAACATAATGACGCCACCTGGCATATTTCCGACTTCTTCCATTAAAGTTTGGAAAATAAAATCGAAATTTTCTTCGTTTATCGCATTTAATTCGTCAAAATATTTTAAAAGGAGAGAAATCATGGATATCCATCATCGCCTGAATTGCATCTTGACAGCGACGACGAAAGTACGTCTTCCGACAAAACATAATTATATGGTGACGTCAAAACTTATTCGCATGATGTATTAAAAAGACAAAACGGATTATTTGGGAAATATTAAAATATATTTTATTAGAAATTCTGTCGTACGCGTTAAAACGAGCGGCAGTGTAGTTCTTATTAAAATCGCCTTTTCCTTTCTGTTCTCTTGCACTTCCTTTAACCACACGAGCCGTGTTTAATAACAAAAGAGCAGTTTTCTCTTCCACGTTTAAAAGTTTTATCGGGAAACATTATCTGCCAGACATTTCTTCAAACATAAACCTCAAACTAGTCTTCTCCGGTTGTCCAGACGAATGACAAATATCGCTTTTTTTTTTTTGTAGTTTAAATTTTTTTTAATACGATTTTCCAGGATAATTAGCAATTAGCTGCATTATTTCCCGAAAAAGTAAGTAAAATCGCCTTACAACGTTAACAATATCGTTTTCCTTTACCTCATTTGTCTCAGTTTCTGATTAATAACTAGATAGGATTACATATACCGAATAAATGGATGATGGATATTGGCACGATATATTACACGTTAATGATTGAAGCTCCTGACTTGTTGTTTTGTTGCACTTATTTTATGACTGTTTGACATCTTATCTTATACATACGTGCAATGTTCTATATTTTCGAAATATATTTAAATATATATCATTAATAGAAAGTAATTAAAAATTTAATACAACTATCCAGAAAATTTAATTAATATCTAGAAACAGTTTTCTAAACTAAACGAACAATATCGCTGTAAGAATTTATCTTGGTTATTATTATTATTATTAATTAGAGAAAATTATTATTGTTTGTTTAAACATAAAAAAAATGTTGAAAAAAAAGAATGCAGTAAAATGTTTAAAGCAATGAATACAACGTAATTTAAAAATCTTAAGAAAAATAATATACGCGTTTACAGAGCATAATTGACGTAAAATGTCATAGAAAATAATAAACTACGAGACTTTTGCAGTTTTGCCGAGACGTTTTATTTTATCGGTCAATTTAATTCACAATCGAAATTTCGATGGCCTTTTACGAAAATCTTAGTTCTAGTTTCTCTCGGGCGGTAATGGATAATCGGATAGGCTAGTCGAATAATCGCTATCGAATTTTAACAGAAGTGAAAAGCCTCACTGGGCCGAATATAATCTACCTAAAGGTTACGTGTGAAGTACGAGTCCATATACTACAGGCCTAAATTATGTATAAACACAGAATTTGAACTTGATCGGTAATCTTAAAAAAAAAAAAAATTCCTAATGATGATTATTGATCGATAGAAATAAAATGATCAAATCCAGCAATCGTCATCGACCTTCTCTTTGAAATTCCAATCGATCCATCCATTTTGTGGAAAGTTATCGCCCTTTCGAGCCGATTAAATCTCAACTGAGACATCAAGTTTAAAATTCTATTGATATTTTAAATAATTAAACCAGATATTGAAAATATACACTTTACAGTTTTGTTAATATTATATAAAAATTTAAATATTTAATTTCTTAAAATCTAACTTAAATTAATTCGGTAAATTTATATATATATACTGTATATATATTTTTTTCTTCGTTTTACTGATAAAAATAATAAAATGGCAGCGTTAACATTGGCGTCCTCTATCGGAGATGAAATGTATTAAAACTTGAAAACAACCATTATTACTCATTTCTGAAGTTAAATCACCAATATAATTTTAATAAAATTTTAAAAAATTACTCCTTTTATCACGTAAACAGTGCATTAATTTACTAGGATAAAAACTAAGTTTTATATTTCGCATAATAATAAATAATGTATTAAAAAACACAAATAGAGATTAAAATAATCTGATTCCGATAAGAAAAGTTATGAAAAACGACCAAAGAAGAAAAAAAAAGTGCTTAAACTCCATTATCCATTTTTATCTACGTAATAAATATATTTTTACTATCGAAGAATGTAAAAAGGTAATTCAAAATCGAAGTGTGTTTTGTATATTTTACAGTTTAAAAATACGATAGAGTTTGATAAATTAAAAAGGAAGAGAAGTGATAGAAATTGAATGAGGGAAATAAATCTATCGGAATGAAAATCACGTATGATGTGTATATACGTATAAAATGATGGATACGCGTGCCTGTCAAACTTGCTATCATTCGTTATAAATCGATTCAATTTTGATAAAGTATCTGGCAAAAAAACGTATTCAATTCCCCCCAAATTGTAGATATGAAATTAAACGGTAACGAACAACTTAAAAAAATACTTTTTATTGGCGTAAAGTTTAATTATCTCAGTTTATATAACTCAATTCGTCGAAATAAATCGTAGTAGACAGAAAAATTACTTGTGTGTTCATTCCATATTACTAATTCTTTAAAACTTTTATATTAAATCTAAATTCGGTATCATTTATATTTCCCTTCGAAAAATTTCGATTTTTTTGTACAAAAATTCTTCTTTAAAACGTTCAAGTTTTTATAACTTGAAAAATAAATTGTTTAAAACGTCAATTTCTAGACCAAAAATAGGGTTTAGCGTTATAATTCTTTCCAAAATGGGAGGGTATAGGATATTTTAAAACAATATATAGCTATTTTATAGGACGTAGTCTACCGTACAGTGTTATTTTATATTATAAAAATTACTCAATTACGCTGTGAAAAAATGCATATTATTTTTTAAAAAAATCATATTTTAGAAACCCTATCAAAAGTTTGATAATACTTTACGTAAACAAATGAAGTTTTGATAACTTCACTAACCATCTCTTAGAAGATGGTCAACATTTTTCTAAAGACTTTTATTGTTTAAAATTTTAAAAATTAAAAAACATTTTTACAATTTAAACATTTAGAAAAAAAAAAATTAGAAAAAGAAGCCTTATAGCAATATTGCTTTCCTTAATATACGATAAAAACAAGTAATTGCAAATCTTAAAAAAGAAAAGGGAGAAATCAGATTAAATTGTCGATCATTGGTAGCCATCCTCATCGAATTCCAATTTAAGTTGTGTTGCTAGATTACTGTAAGATCCCAACCAATCTGCAATTTCATCAAGCTTTACGTGCAGTTCTCTATTTATTAAGTCACGATCCATTATTCCTAAAAATATAAAAGTATACATTTTAACTTTCAAAAATATGATGGTTAGAACTATTATTTAAGAAAAATAATTTGCCTGAAAAATATATCAAGGATTCTTTTAGACGGTCAGGAATGGTAAATTCCGCAACCTCCCGATTTAATAGACGTACGAACTCCAACAACGTAATAGTGAGATATTGAATTTGATCTATATCACATTTGTAAGGATCGAAATATCGATTTTCAATCTTCAGTACATCATGAAGATGCAAAGAGTCTTCTGCGAAGAAAACTGCAATTGCTCTGTTTTTACATTTCTGTTAAAATATGCAGACTATTACTTTACCGTGTGAAATATTTAATAGATTAAGAATAACCGAATTACCAGTTGGCCTCTTGTTAGTCTTCTTTGAAGAGGAAAAAAATCTCTCCACATTTTAAAAACATCAAACTTCTTTTTGAACGCCTCTTTAAACAATAACACTTCTTGAACTGCTTCCGAATTTAGTGGTTCCTTACAAAGACAATTTAAAAATAACCAAAGATAAAAAAACTCAAGTAAAAAAAAGTTTTAATTTGACATACCTTCGGCTGTATTTTTCTCAAGTTCTTCACGTTTTCTTTCAAGAACCAGGTGTTTCCATTTATACCAAATTTCATTGGATCTAATCTTCTTCTTGCTAACATTTCGTCTAATAAACAAAACTTACACTTCCTTACAACTTCATTTAAACGAGAACGACACATTGCAAATGCAGAACATTCGTAAGCTCCCCTATTCTTGATTGATTGCACAAAAAATAGCAAACAATTTTTGCAAAGGAAGTTCCCATAATAATCGTTCCAAGCTTGTCTCTTGCATACCTGACATCGCGCATTAATTACGCTAACTCCTACCGTAGAATAACATAAATATTTTAATATTCGTACTAAATTTTACGCAAATAAGCAAAAAAATTATTTTACCCCTTCCTCCTCTGTGTTGCTCGATTTGTTCTACTGTGGCCATGTTGCAAAGTTAAAGTCATCCAAATACTAAAAATCTTTAAATGACTATATAAAGACATATCATTGGGTTATATTAGAAATTACTTTGCATAAAGCAGTGCTAAATTGCTAGATACGAATATTTTAACAATTTTAATGGGAATTTTGCAATTTGAAAGGTATCGCGCGACTTTTAAAATAATTCTTAAATAATTAAGAATGGTATTAATTTATTTAATTAAGAAAAAAATTTTAGGCATGAAAATATTTATTCCCGTGTATTTAAAAAATACATATACAATTCTACATTCTGATTTATTTATTTTCTATATAAGGGCAGTATTTTATTTAAAAAATGATGAAAAAAGAATTATCTTTTTCATTGCCTCATCAATAAAAATATGAAATATGGGCGCATTGCATGGGTTGCGTGTAAGTGGCAAACAGCTAAATAAGTAAACCAATGATGTAGTTCGTTTCATACGAAACATACCGCATCATTGGCTTTTTTATTTAGCAGCTTGCTACGGAAAGGACCCTTAACAAAGCGGATACCTACAGCTGGGTAAGCAACCAATAACGTAGCATGTTTTAAACGAATGGATTCCACCAAATGGCACCACATACTACACCTCTGTTTCGATAGGTATCAGTTGTTTCCGAGTTGCATGGCATTATTACAAGCATTTGAAGTCAGGTTGATGTAATAACTGAATACTGTAGCTTTGTTAGTCTATTTTAATCAACATACAAATATAGTGTTTTAATTGCATTTCGTATTTTAGTAGTCTGTCTGTCCAAATGATAACAGTTACAGATGCACAATATGGCCAGGAGTGGGATATATTGAGGAAGAGGTGGGCGATATCGGGAAAACATATCCATATTATTAGTATCTATAGATAATTTCAAATACCAAAGTTAATATCAATTATCGAATCTTTTATTTCAGATGGTTCCCGTCATTCTAAAGAAGGATAACGAAGCAATTGAGAGAGTCCAAACCAGGAGATGGTCTTGAAGGTTCGGTTTTAAACTCGTAATATTTGCCTTTGATGGAAAAAAGAACTTTTTGGTCACTTCAACGCATTTGGATTAGGGTGTTCCCGATACGGCTTGATTGTCACTTTTCACATTTGAATTTTTTACTTTTTATGTGACGGTCACGAGGACCAAGAATTTTTTTTAGTTGCCCGAGCAGCCCTTCTAGATGTAGCTTAGTTACTTCTTGGAAAAAAAATTGGAGTTGGTCAAAAAATAGTTTAAAGTTAAGCCATAAAGTTAGGTAGGCCTTTATATTAATATTAGAAAGTAATATATTCAGTAAAATATTTATCAAATTAGACAATTTTGTTTATCATTTTAGACTTTTGTTTAAATTAAAATAAATATAACAAATTCCCAGAAAAAATTTTATTGAGAAATTTAATTTTTTGTCATAACTTTATTTAAAATTGAATATTTAATATCTTGTCATTTTTATTGTAATAGAGAAATATCCAATAATACTATTTTAAATATTTAATTTACTGTATATATTTATTGTATATATTTTCATATATTTTAATATTTATGTAATACATTGTTCATATATACAATGGAACCCCTATTATTAAATATTTATGATATTTGAACTATTATCATGTATATTATGTGTATTTTATATAATCGATGATAATAATAATAATAATAATAATAAGCGCAGAACCCAAACAGTTAGGAATTGAAAGTTGAAATTTGATACACACGGTACGTCATGAGAATGTACACTAAGAAGGGATTTTTGGAAATTCAGCCCGCGAGGGAGAGGGAGAGGGGTTACAGATTGCAGTGAAGAACTGGGCTTCTACTGTACTATTTTAGATGCGGGTTTTTGCGAGAAATAGAACATATTTTTAAACCCATCTAAAAATTCTCTAATTAGCAAATCAATCGGTGACGCCACTAAGAACAGTTTTCTAAATAATGACATGCTATTGGCTAAAATCGGAGGTGTCCGTACTATTTAATCGGTGTCTCTTCATCCGAATACCCAGTAATTTAGTTTATTGTTTCCGACATGATGTCCCGTGAATATTTTGAAAGTATTTACCTAAAAATTAATTATAGTTTTAATTTCTAAACATGACGAAGAATTACTTTCTTCGTCATGTTTGGAAATACAGAATTTCAATCTTCGTGAATATTTCTGTAAAATACAATGGAACAAGATACGCAAATAAAACAAAATTTTGTTTTATTAAGAGAGGATCGAAAGGAAAATGACGAAATTCGTGATACTTCAATTATTCGATGTACTTAGTCGCCAACTACCACACGTACTGTGTACTAACGTTTATCAAAGCCGAGTGTTACCAAATCGAACAGCATGAGGAGGACAAACGGGGCATTTGCTCCTCCCTTGAGATCGAATAAAAAATTCCATAAATTATAATCGTAAAAGTAATTGAAATATGTAACCTTACACCGTCGACCATTGGACGCTTGCTTGTTTTTTTGTATTGATGCAATAGACTTAAGCCGGCAAAAAATTCTGCCGGGAAAGCGCAAAAGGGGTGTATTCTTGTGGAAACCCCCCAAAAAATAATTAAATAAAAATTTATTAATGTAATTATTTGTCTACAAGCTTTCCCCTGAAAAATTTTCTGCAGACGCCCATGTCGAATAGGTTCGAAAACTATACGTGGTTTTATTAAACGAGTTTACGTGGTAGTTGGCGACTATATACATCGAATAATTGCTTTCGTCATTTTTCTTTCAATTTGGATTGATGAACACATGGCAGAAGCGGCCCTACGTACAGGCGAAAAAGCGACGCTTAGCGTCTCGAGCTTCCAGGGGCATCACAAAGCCTGAAATCGATATTGACAAAAATATCTCTCGCCTATGAATACGGACGATCTGCCACAAGAGGATATCTTCCGGGAGGACTTTCTATGGGGAGAATGGCTCCTATTTAGATGTTAGACACGTAAAGAAAACCCGGAAAACTCCACGCAGACAGCCTATTGGCTAGGCACAAAACCGTGACAATATTCAATGGTTTTATCCACCCCGGGCACACTACGGGAAGTATAATATTTGATTGTTATGATCCTTGGGAGAGATGTTTGTTAAAGCTCCTGTCATAATTGTAGTTTCATATTATCTTATATTCTGAAACTATTGACTATGAAAAACTTTGATATGATTTAAGGTGTTTTTAAACTTTCCACCTTGAAAGCACTAAGACCTTTTTATCAAGCCATAAGTGGTGAGCGATGAACCAACATATCCTGAACAGACCATCGAAAATTTCCTGAGGCTTTTCGACTACCTGTCTTCGATTTTGGATCAAACAGAGTGGTGGTAAACCATTACCTTGGCCATCCAGTCAGCAACATGATTTATGTTAACAATCACTGGATAACACACACATCAGTAAGTATTTGTGTACTTGTATTTTGTAATTTAAATATTTCCATTTTCTTGGCTTAGAAAATTACAAACAGTTCAATATAAAGCAAGTTTGCTCAAATTCATAAACCAGACCATCAGCATTGAATGTAATAAATGAAGTAATAACACCAAACTTAAAAAAACTATGAAATTTCTTATTATTTTGAAGTTTCGGTAGTTGATTCAGACAAATATTAAAATTTAAATTTATCTTAGTAATTTCATTATATAGATTAATTAAAAATTATGTTTGTAGTTGTTTCAATGTATCCATACCCCATAATGGTATAACAGACAGTTTAATTAAAGAAAATTGTGATAATGGGACAATAGGATTAATAACTTCTATCAAAAAATAACTTGTTTGAAAATAATAATATTATGTACAGTACAATCAAACAATGGAGTTTTCACTTGCATTGTATGTCATGGATTCTGTTGTTGGTCCTAAACTGGCTAAAGTGTTCATAACATTGATTAATTAAAAAAAAACTGTACAAAATAAATGGAATAATATTTGTGCCATTATATCGATTATTTCCTATTTTATTATAACAGTATAACTAATCGTAAAAATATTGTACAGTCAGCAAATTTGATATACTATGATATTACATTTGAATATAAAATACAGCTTAATAATAGTATTATTTATTTAGATGTTACAATAATAGAAAAAATAATAAAATTGAATTTCAAAGATATTACAACCTTGTAATGTGTTTAAAACAATAAACTTTTATTCATATGAACCTAAGTATATAAAATATAATGCATTTAAAGTGAATGTTTTAAAAACTTTACATAGTAAATAGACTGGTCGATAGCAAAAATAAAACAAAGTATTGCAGCTATAATTAATACTGAATTTAGATAATGATTTAATAAAAAAGTTAAAATTTAATAAAAAAAAATATAGAAATTAATAACCTATATTTTTCATGAGTTATTTATAAATTTAATTATATGGTGTAAGTCCTTAAAATTAATCGCAAATTAAAATAGCTATTAAGAAGTTTAATTAATTATATGGATTCTAACAAATTTTATTAATAATATATAGGTGAAATGATTACAGGCCAATCATTATAATTAGATCAAAAGAGTATTTAGCTTCGGTTCACTTAAAAAATAGTAATTCAGCTGTATATTTACAAATTAACAATCACAGTTATACTATAGATAAAAATTCTGTTAAAATCATCACAAAAGGAAAAAATATGTTTAAAAATATTTAGAAAATAATCAATCTAATGGAATAAATGTAAACTGTATAAATGTGAATGAATTATGAAAAAATATTCTTAAAAATTAATGTAATTTGAGTTTGCTTTTGGCAGCCAATGTGATGCAGTAAGATATCCCAATATAAAGAAATGTTAAAGCAGATAATATATATAGCTAAATATTGAAAATTGATTGTATGATTTTGGTTTAAAAATTTTTAAATTATAATTATTTTAATTCTTTTTGAAAATACATTTTATTGTGATATTACTGTATATTTATATTTTGTCTTGCTTACTATAGTCCAAAGGAGTTTGTTACTAGTGGCTGAAACATGTTACATTGTGAATGAAATAATAAAAAAAAAAACATTTTTCAATTTTAAGTTTTTTGAGTGAGGAATATAAAAAACAAACATTGATAATTTTTTTTGAGAAGTTAAATTATGTATGAAATTATTTAAAAATATTATTAATCTCTGATATTTCAAATTATTAAAGTGTAAAAAGTTAATTCTTAACAAATAATGGCATTTAATACAGTTCAAGAATATCATTAAACATTCATAAGAAGGAAAACATATCTGTATAATCTTACTTTGTGCAACATTCTTTGGAGAATTATACAAATTTGAATAATAAATTTTACTTTTCCTCTTCAATAAATATTCAAATAAGATAACAATAAAACTAAATTGAATGCATTTATGAAATAATTCTTAAACATCTTTTATTCAATATTTACTTTAATAAATAAAAAATACATTACTTTTTAAATTGAATTATTTATTTTGTAAAATGGAAAAATAAATAATACTTATGTATAAAGATATATATGCAGTGACTAGAAGCTTTGATATCCAAATTGAGTATAACTATTAGAATGTTTATCACAATACGTTACAATTTATGGCAACAAAATGTCTTTATATCTCTATTTAAATTAGTGGTCAAACTGTTGCAACAGCAAATCCATATCTGCACTGTTTCTCATTCTGTATTGAAAAAACAGAATAAAATTATTTTCATTAAACTCTCTTATTATTTTTTAAATAAAACTTATTTTATTGGTTATATATTTATTTTGTGAAAGAACATATCCTAAAATAAAATTAAATAAGTGATATTAAATAGACAAATTTATTCGTTACAAATATTGTATGTTTATATTTATCTAACTGTATTTTTTAATTACTATATTCATACTTGGAGCAATATACTACTACTTGAAATTCAAATTGATGTAATTTTACATATAAAAAATATTTTTTTATGTTTTGGTAATGGATTACAAAAAAAATAAACATCATCAGTTTTTAAAATTATATTCTATTGAAATTTTGCCTGAAGTTATGTGGAAAATATTATTTCATAATTGTATAAATAACTTGACATTATTCCACATAATCAATTCATTATTACATTTAACAAGTATTAACATATATATAATTTTACAAATTTCAATTTACTTACTTTCTAGATGATTTAGGTCTGGCTGAAGATCTTGACCTTCCAGATTTTCCTCGCCCAGATTTCTGTCTTAAAGCTAACTGTGCTCCTTCGGGAGTATATGCCAAATAAACATTTGAAAGATCCAGTTCATTGCTCTAGAAAAACATCAGTTATGATTTATAATTACAGAAAAATCATATTTAAAAAATTCTATATATGACGACGTAAATTGAAGGTTAGTTTCAACCAATTATGTTTAAAATTTAATATATTTGTTTAAATGTACTAAAAAATAAAAATAAATATTAAATAAAATATATAATTGAAGAACACAATTATAAAAATTATATATAAAATAAATAAGATGAAACATTTTATCAGAGAAAAATAATACAACTAGACAAAACTAAGCAATTTTTCTTTTAAGAAAAAAAATAAAATTTATTTAATTATTTCAATTTTATTAAATTTAAATTAAATACATTTTTTTCAGAATAGAACTGAATAAAAATTTGAAGAATTGGCAAAAAGTTAACAAACATAATTCAAGAAATTTTAAAAAATTCTAAAAATATAATTAAGGATAACATAATATCTAAACAATAACAAAACATTTATATAAAATATTGAAATTAAAAATAAGATTAAAATGAATAAATCGGAAAAAAATATAGGTCAATAAAAATTTAATATTTATTTCATATAATTTTGGAATTTTATTTCAAAAACAGTCAGCTTTTACAAAAAGATCAAAATTTAATATAAAAAGAAATGTAGATCAGTTAATATTAAAATTATGTAAGCCTCAATATTCTATCTATGTATCATTCAATAAAGCAGATATTAATAAAAAGTAATTTAAGAAAATTCAAATAGAATTTTGAATAATTGAGTTAATGAAATTTACAATTTATTTAAAATTGCAAACAGATTTTTTTAAGTTAAAAACTGAAACAACTATAAAATAAACATATGTACAGAATAATTTAATTTAAATGAGCTGAAATAAATATAAAATAAATAAAACAGAATATCAACAAATCCTGATAACAAATATGTAGATTATAATTTTTTAATACATGATAGCAAAAATATAGCAGATAAATAAATATTGAATTACTGAAGAGACTATACTAATATAAAAATTTAATTAATTATTTAGGTTAACTTAAATTAGATCGGGGAGTGTGTTGGTCGTTGGTGGTGTTGGTGAACTTTTGAGTAGAGCCTGGTGTTGTGTATTGGTGAGTTGGAAGGCTGTAAATACTGTAGTTGGAATATGATTTACACAGAAGTATATTTGTGAGTAGACTATTCTTAGACTTAATTTTATTGTTATTATTAATTTCCGGGATAGAATCGAATTCTGGTCCCTTATCCCATTCTCCTCAACAAATGAGTGAAGCTACCATGCAAAGAAGGGGGCATGGTAGACCACGTAAAGACAATTCCCAAAAAAAGGAAAATGGAAAACAATTGAAAGATCTACGTAGCGAAGATTATTATCAAATAGAAGACATCTGTCAAAACAGCCCCGAGACTACAAGAATTACAAAAATAAACGATTATTTCGCAATAGTTAGTGATAAAGAACCACAGGCACAGGAAGAACCCTAATACACATTGAAATCAATTTATCAATTAATACAAGACAAATTTTCCCAACTCCATATTGAACTACAAAAAATTAAAACAGAGGTTGATTTACTGAAAGAAGAAAATAACTATTTTTATGAAAAGTTGACAAAGCTATCTCAAAAAGTAGAAGAAATCAAAATAATATCCAAGAACAATCACCAAATTTAAGGTATGATAGGATTTGAAATAGATAAATTGATTAATGACAGAAATAATAGGAATATTATAATGATTAATTTCCCATTCAATTCACATGATTACACAAATGAAATTAACCAGTACATTAAAAAAGATTTAACAACACTTTCTGTACAGCTATTATCTAATAGCTGTACAGAAAGTGTTGTTAGGCTAACTAATGGCGAGAGTAAGCCTATAGTGAAAATCTCAGTGGACTCCTTATTTCATAGAAACTTGATTCTTAGAGAGTTTTGGAAAAAGGAAAAAAAAATCAGTAAAAAGGAGAAAAATAAAATAATATTCACCACAGATCTATGTAAAAGATCAAGAATGAGGAAGAAAAAATTATTACCAATAATCAAAAAGGAAAAACTCAATGGAAACAGAATAATCATAAGAGACGATTACTACATTAAGGATAACCAAAAATATTCATATGATATCAACCTGGATAAAGTGTTTCAATTGAGTGTTGGTTAATAGGATCTGATTATTTTCGAAATAGTGAATAACCTAAATGATAGAAGCAATAGATATATGATTGTTATAATTATGAAAATAGTAATATTAAGAATAGATTTAAATTATGCTCATATTTTATGTTAACTTCTCTTGTATGTATCGTTCGACAGGAAATTTCCAATAAGCATAACTATATTATAGAGTAATCTTGTGCAAAATAATATAATAACAATATAGTCTTATATTAATGATGTTGTGTTTGTGTCATTGTTATTATATAGATCTATGGCATAAGACTATATAAAGAGAAAACAATATCTCATAATGTTATTTAAAAATTTTCCAATTTCCTGTCATAGACAAATTGTAAGATTAATACAACCTCCGTACAACAATCAAGAACAATGATGACAATTTTAAGTAATTTTTTCCATATGGTTATAAATTGTAATTATTAATAATTTCTATAATATGTGTAAAGGATTGTTATAGCCAAGAACTATGATATGTGAAGTTATATATTTAAGTCTTTTTGTGAATATCTTTTTGTAACCCCTTTGTAACAGGCTTACACCTAGTACAATAAACCTTACTTACTTAAAAAAAAAAATTAGATCAATTTAGTTAGATATAATAATATTTTAAAAATAAAAAAAATCATCTTTCCCAACTTTATTACAGTAAAAATTAATTTAAAAAAAATTCAAATGCAGTCTTGTTATCATTCCTTAAAAATTTTTTAAAAAAGAAATTTATAAAGTTTAATAAAAAAATATGTGCTGAAATTATTAATGAACAGAGAAAATCAATAAGTCAACCTATAAATTAATTATTATTCAGTATAATTTATAAAATGATACAAATTTTTATCACACTAGTTTTTTTGTTTATATATATTATTTTATTTATATTATATACTATAAATATATTATATATTATTTTATTTATAATGGTTATTTTTCAGAGATTGTTGACATATCTTATTTTGCTATTTCTGCTCTACATATATATTTGTAAGAAAAATAATATAGAGCAGCAATAGCAAAATAAGATAAAAATGTCAACAGTCTCTGAAGAATAACCATTATTATAATTGCAGTTGAAATATTAATGATAAAATACAAACATGTTATTTAATGATAGAGTATATCATACCAAAGTTAGGGAACCATAATAGTATTAAATCAATTAATTCATACAAAATTAATACTGATGAAAACCTACATTAGATATTAATGCAATTAAAAAGTATTAATATAAACAAAACACTATAAGAAAAAAAAGTCCATTATAAGTACTACAAAGCTTAATTAATTATAGTATTTAAATATAATATGAAAGATCATTCAAATGCCAGAAAACATCTAAATTTTTTCAGATTTACGTTTTCAGTTAGTTCGAGTTTATTTTCATATATTCTACATTATTATAAAACTTTTAGTATGTACTTTTGTTTTAATATTAATAACTGAATTAAAAGTTGATGAAGTCCATGATATCATTATTTATATGAAAACAAATCTTTTTCCACTAGTTAAAAGCAATTAAAGAAAAATTGCACCTGGTTTAAAAAAATTATAATATGAACATTAAAAATACAAATGCAAACAATCCAAACAGCATCATCTATTGTCCTTTTTTACACTAGGAACTCATCTAAAACACACTGAGGTTAAACCTCAATGTATTTTATTATATATTTTTAAAAAATGTAATATACTTTTTTTAATACCATTGTTCAATCACCTGTGGACATGCTTTGCCTTTCACATAATTTATTGAGGCTTTAATAATAAGTCAAGTCTCAGTGTCAGTGTAAAAAAGGACAATACAATATGCCATTTGGACTGTCTATGTTTGTATTTTTAATAAACTTTAGTTTAATTAATGCATCTTTCATAGTAATAAAATTTAAATAGCACTAATATTTTTGACCCAGTTGATGAGCCACTCTCAGGTGTAAATATTTGAAAGTGGAATACTAGTGTAAAAAGAACGGAAGATGGAATAGATGCCAATAGAGTAATCAAGTAGAGAAGATGGACTACAACGGCAATGGTTGATGTGAAAAGCTAAGGAGATACTGCCTGGCAGGTCTTTTGCCCCTCCCATACCACCATCATGGAGATTGTAAAGTCATTCTGTTACCATACAGCAGGGATAAAGACTCCCCTGCCTTGGCAACTGTTACATTTCACATTAACTGCTGCCGTTGTAGTCAAATTACCCTGCTTGTTTACTCTATTGGTGTCTATCCTACCTTCCTTTCTTCTGACACTGACATTCTTTTAATTTTTATACCTGAGAATGGTTCATTAACTCAGCTGAAAACATTAGTGTTACTTAAATTTCACCACTGTTAAAGGTGTATTAATTAAGCTGAGTAACTACATTATCTAGATCACCCTTATCAACTTTAAATGCAATATTGTTATGTGAAATTATTTATTTATCACATTAAAATCACTTCATTTAACATACGAAAAAACTTTTATATAATATTTAATAAATATACATATTGAATTAGGTTTTATCTATTTATTTCCTTCAATTTTATTTAATTTAACTGTAATTTATAATACATGTAAAGTGGCCTAATGTCCGAAATCAATTGAGACAATCCTGTTTTTAATGTGCCATTTCTTTTTAAAAAATGTTCCAAAAAATTTCCCACCTTTCAATCATTTCATAATTATATTAAAGAACAGACAGTAGTCATTCCATGAATTGTAAGTCAAAGATGAATCAATAACACATCAACAACTGCCATATATCATCGAGCTATAATCTGGCAATAATAATTATAAATTACTAATGAATTTGACCCTATGTGCCATGTGCCATGTGCCATGTGCCAGGAAGGTGTTAGGTGCCATCTCATATTACATTTAATAATTATAATTTTAATTAAATCATTTTAGATTAAACTGGAAGAAAAGATGGATTACAAATAAGTTATAACATAGCATATAGTAAAGTTTTTTAAGTTATAACATAAAAACTTTACTATCTAATTTATAGAAACAGTAGTCCAATTGGCACTTTATTGCCCAGTCTGGCAATCTGTGTCTGAGAACAGTGACTGTATACCTGTACACCATGTGTAAAGTTACTAGATTTCTATGTCTTCATTAAAGAACACTTAAAATGATTAATACTACATTGCTGCATCTCCCCATTTCACTCAAAGAAGTAAAATTGAATAACTTTTAGTCAATAACTAAACATTCTTTGTATTTTTAGATTTTGATTTAAAAATTAGTTTTTACATTGACCATAAATACACGGTGTCCCAAAAAAATGTATACACACTTGTTTATTAAAATATATTTCATTTTCAAAATGTAATAGAATCTACAGATATTAATTATTTTGTCAATGCCTGTTTTCAAATTGACATCCATTCTGGTCTATGCACTGCTGACAATGCGAAACAATGGAATTGCAAACATCATGAAACATTTCATTTGGCATTTGTGCACATTTTCTTGTTTAATGGCTGCTCTCAATTCAACAACTGTTGCAGGTTTCATAGCATAAACTTTGTCTTTTAAGTATCCCTATAAAAAAAGTCTTAAGTGGTGTGTGGTCTGGTGAACGAGGAGGGTATTATAGTATTATACAAAACCCCTTTGTCTAATTCACCTGTTTGGCAAGGTCTTATCAAGATAGGATATAACATTGTGATGGTAGTGTGGGAGTGCCCCATCTTCTAACTTATCTCTAACTCAAGTGATGGTAAGTCACATTGGTGGATCTGTTTGAAACTCCCTCCTAAACTGTCTTTGCAATTCAACTGCGTTTTCACACTTCTAGTAGCATTTCAGAATGAATTTCCTTTGTTCAAAGCTTAGTTTGACTTCCATTATTAATTAGAATGGATTTAAGCTGAAAATAAATAAACATCAATTGAGCTATCAGCTGTTAAAGTGTGTATATATTTTTTGAGACACCCTATATTTGCATATTTTCTTTTAGTTTAGAATTTAAAGTATTTAATGGTAAGCTATAGCTTTTTACAAAAAAGGATATGGATCAATATATAAGGATAGGGATATGTCCATGTAAAAATCCATTACGCATTTACAAAATGCATGCATTAAATATGAAAATGATAGAAAATTATATTCTTTTCATTTCAATAAAGGACAAGGACAGTTTGGCTAAAATAAAACATTGTCCTTTGTAACAAAGAATGGCTGATAACCCTAACCACTTAAAAGTACCATAGTCATACAGATCAGTTATAAAAGGGAAGTGATGATTTCTGATAATTATCTGAGTTAAAAAAAAGTAATCAAAGCAAACAGAGCTATACTCAGTCCTATATGGATAAGTAAAATGTCATATGTATAAGTCATATATTCTTTGTAGCATCCATCGAAGACGTCAGAAAGCTAGAAAACTGATGATTGTCGACCAGAATCAATCACATGACATCTAACATTATGTCAAAGTGCCTGCCCTAATGTACTGCTTTTTACATTACACGTAACTTTTAACATTACAAAAATGAATGTTAAAAATAATGTAAAATAATGTTTATATTAAAAAGTTCAAAATTGCTCAAAAAGACCAATATAAAAGAGTCACATTTATAAAAACTTTTATGATCTAATGAGAATTTGTTTTAGAATAACTCACCATATTACTTAATACTATTACATTATAAGTAATATATACACTAATTAAAATATTACCTCACGATTCCTATCTTTCTCAGAAGACACTGTCTGTTTTCTCATATTATTGCCGGTATATGCTACACACTTTAGCTGCCACTCACCAATATCTTCATTCCAATGAACTGATTGCTCTAGCATGTCCTTTAAATGAAAAATTAAATCATATATGCTAAATAATGAACAAGTTTATTACAACAGAAAATATTTACTTGATATTCTGTTGGAATGAAAGAATCAATTATAAGAGAAGTGAGTCTTAATTCTCGATTTAATTGACGAATATTTTCTAATAAGCCTTCAACTTCTCTTTGGTGTTCCTGCTGCATATCAGCCATTTCTGCTTTAGCACTCATTAACATTGTCCAAACTTTCTTAAGCTTTTTTGTTTTTCCTGCAGCTTCCTCTTGTAAATTTGAATATTTTTCTTCAATATCTAAGCGTTCAGCCTATTATAAAGACCACAGTAATTATTATAGATTATAAGTAACTGCTTTAAAAAATATTACAAATTTATAAAATTTTCACATTATAATATTTACAGAAGACACATGAGACTTTTAATAAATGAATTTTTTGAAAAACTTTTCAATATAACATTAAGAACAGATAAACAAAATGTATATAGTTTATTTGTATGTTCTTAAGTTATTTTCAAAATTTTTTATATTGATTTATTTACATATAACAAAGTATCACTAGTGCATCAAATGTGATAAAGATAAAAATTAAAGTAGAACTATGCTATTAAAAATATTTAAATTGATTAATTTAAGAACAGATTCAATATCATTGTTTAAACATACTGTGATTGTAACATAGTTAACATCTAATATTATATATATTATATTATATTTATGAATATGTCATTTAACAATAAAATGCATCACTTTTGTTCTAAGATAAAATATTATTTCTTTATTATTATAAAGATTTGATGTGAAAATAATATAAAACTTTATGTAATTTAAAGTTTTCAAAATATAAGAAAAGTTTTCAATGATTATGATTTTGGAGGTTGCAGAACATATTAAATTACTTTTAAAAATGAAAAATAATTATATCATTCGATTTCAAGATATTTCTTTTTATTTTAAAAATAATTAATTATATCCTGGGATTTCCCAGGATCCCAGGAAACAGGTCACTTTTTCCCAGAATCCCGTGACAAGCAAAAGACCAGGAAATGAGAAACCCTACTGTTTATCCATTCTTAAATTTTCATCACGTGGAAATGAATGTAGCTGGAATGATTGAATACATGGACAATCTCAATGCATCATGTTTTTGTGAGTATCACATACAGCTTTAAACCCTTATAAAGAACTCTCTAGCTAATATGGAAGCCAACTACTACACATCTACCAGAACTGGTTTTATGTCACCAATGAAAAACTAAAAATTGCAGACGTATGCTAACAACTAGTAGTATCTTAATGGCTGCCAAGACATATGCCCTCATGTAGCAGAATTCAAAAGCATGTTCTGAAAACTTCTGGATATAGCTTATCAGTAAACCACAAATTAGGACACAAATGGAGAAAGGATGACTGCAGGACAGACAAAAATCCCAAGAAAACAGATATTCTGCAGTGGTAAAACTCTAGTAATTTTCAAAATATAAGGCTACTCCCACTTTGAATTATCCAAAATTAGAAAAACGTTCAAATCAAACAGATAACTTTAACATTACATGTAATAAGATAGTAAAGGGAAATTTATAAAATTCAAATTATCCAAAAATTTGTATTAACCAAGTTCAAATTAGCAAAGTTTGATTGTAGAATTTTTCATACTAAATTATTATATTATATTAATGCTTTTAAATTTTCAGTTAAAAAAGGTTTGAAGAAAAACATATTACTTACTTCTTTCTGCTGTAAAGCTTGTCTTAATTCAGCCTCCTTTTGTTTTCTTTCTTCTAATTCTCTTGCACTCTCTTCTAATAGCCTTTCTTGTTCTTCTGCTTTTTCTAACAAATTCTCTCCACCAACTATAATTTTCTTTTCTAATTGTTGAAGTTTTTGAACAAGATTATCATGTTCAAATCTGAAAATTATTTAACCTTTATATCATTCAAAATTCAATATTTTATCTTCTATTTTTTAAAAAATTGTTTCATTCAATTAAAATTATTTAATTGGTAATTTATTAATCTGATTGACTATCATATAAAGTTTGTTAACTTTATTAGAAAGTAATTTTCAATTGATGGAATTTAATAAATTATTACAAAATTTATAATAAAAAATAATAGTAATAGTAAATGTTGCATTTCAATATAAAAAATATATAAATAATCAGCATTTATCCAATATACAAAGTGCTTTTTAGGAAATGTTTTTATCTAAAGTTATTTTTATTATTCATATACGGAAAGTAAGTGTATGTGCATAATGATGTTCTGGATAGAATTTGAATAAAACCTTGAACTAATTAAATTCATGTTACATGTAAGATAAAATACTTTAAATTGTGCATTATTATAAAACATTGGCAAAATGTATTGAAAATATTCTGTGCAAAATTATTGAATATATTGCTTAGGAAATTATTATATGCTGTTTATATAAAAACAAAGTATTTGACATTAAGAAAATATGATTTAAAAAAACTAGTTATTTAAATTATTTCATGTAATTTTTCAAAACACTTTTTATCTGGAAAGAGTAATCTTAATATTTGGAATGGTATAATCTTAAATGAGGTTAGGAAAATGATTAAAGTTAAGTTTTAATCTATGAAAAAACTTTACAGTTTTTTTATCAACTATTCTTATTAGTACATTTAAGAATCTACCATTGAAAAAATTATTGTAGTATTTTTTATCTGAACTGTATAATGTACTAGAATAGCATTTATAGAATATCTATATGTACTAACCAAGTAACTAAGTCTAATTAACTGGTATTTCTTTAGTGCTAGTGCTATAATAAGAATGATTAAACTAACAAATTTGCTCTAAAACTAAGTAATTAGGCCATTTATGTTGTAATAATATAAATAATTAGAAATTAAATTACATTAATTAAAGAATTTAGAAAATTTTGGAAGATATTCATTCTTATTATAGTTTAAAAATAATCCAATTAATTAAGTTTGGTTGATTAAGAAACTTGAACTTAGTTTACATTATTATTATATTGTAAATACAATTATTTATCTATTATAAATGATAAATCTTCAAATAATCTGTATTAGACAGATACCTTGTATTTGGTCACAAATAACATTTAAACCTATATTAAATATATATTAAAGTTCAACTCCTTAATTAACTGATAAAAAACAAGATATAAAATCATATTCAAGCATAATTGGCAATTTTTTATTAATTGTAATGAGCAATTATTTATTGTGACTGTGTCACAATACTGGGCTGCAATTTTTAATTTATTTAATTTAAAAATATGCTCTCTCCACCTCAAATTAGTAGTGGCTTGCCCCCATATATCTTGCTTTTTTTCTTTAACAATAGAGTCATGCCAGTCATCTATCTAACACCTTTCAGGGAAAAATTTTTGAACTGAAATAACGTGACTTCTGGTTTGCATCAGAAGTTCTAATATAAGTTAATCCTGCTCTTAAGGTTTCCATATCTGGACTCATCTTTCAATATACTCTAACTAACTCTATACTTGAGATTAAGGAAAGACAGATGGACTGATGACAGTGGGAATTTATAGGTCTACAATTTTTTCAAATTGCAGCCCAATAATTTTATCTCTTTTTTCTAATTATTAAATTATACACAAAAATTTATCTTTACTATTATTAGCTTTGTTGAACATATGAAAGACAATTGATTTATTACAAGTTAGTTAACCCAGTACATTAAAAGTTAGCTAATCTAAAAGTACATTAAATTTAATTTAATCTACAAGACCAGAAAGGTTCCAGATTACCAAAAATCCCTAAAGGTACTAGAGGTTTTTCTATTTTTGCAAAATTCAATAAGTTATATGTAATCCAAAAGTTGTAGGCATTGTTGCACATTCTGTAAACAAATCAGAGGCACACAGCACTTGCTGCTACATGCTTTGTTTATACATATTCTTTAATCTGTCTGGAGATAATATAATGTATTTCATGACTTCACTGTGTTAAGATTTATTAAAAATGCTTGCAAAAATGCTAATGAACCTGTTATTGCTTGGGGTCTTTTGTGCATCACATGTCAAAACAAATTCCACTGTCTAGCATGCTGGATTATTTATTAGCTACTATTCAGCAGGTACCTGATACAGTGGAAGTTGATAATTATATTACAACTTCTACTGTAATATAATTATCATTGATTTACAATTTGAGATTTAATTTTTGAAATATTATACAAATACAATAACAATTAAATACGAATGTAATTAATAATAAAGATATCACAATTTTTATTTTAGACAAATTATATGTACTTTTCAGCAAAGACTAAGATATTTATTGATATTTAAATTTTACTAGTAGTATTGTGATAGTACCTGTGATATTTAAATTTTAGATAATTATATAGGAGAGTTTTATATATGCAAAATTATTATTTAATAATATTGCTATTTTCCAGTTTCTTGCTATAAGATAGTGGTTCCCAAACATTTTTGATTTTCAGCCCTTGCTAAATCCAGATTTTCCCAAGGCACCGTATGTCAAAATCTAACAAGTACAATTTGCAAAATAGCAAAATAGCCAATATTTTTTACAATTAAAGGATTAAGACATTAAGTAAAAAATAAAAAATAAAACATGTATTTAAGATAACAAAAAAATGTGATTGAACAAATTCAATTAATTATAATTAGTGGGATGGATGAGCCTGTTGATTATTGCACACTTTCTCAAATCTTGGGATCAAACTGGACACAGTCACCCTCATTTCCTTCTCCACATTGATTTTTCTGCAATGCTTAAGTTTTTATCACAGCTACAAGCTTGGCTTTGCACAAAAAAGAAACTGCAAATAGAAAAGGGATGTTCATCTTTTATTGATATCAAAAATTCAGTTAATTCCATGCTGTTAAATTTTGTTTTCAACGTATTGTCACAAGACAACTCAATAAGATTCTCTTTGTCTGCAGCAGTAAATTCAGATGGAGCACTGGCATTAAACAGATCTTGAATCCATGCAAATTTATCAATATGATCATTTTGAAAATATTTCTCAAACCAGGTGATAAGCTGTGTAGATTTCATACCTCAAGAGAAATCAACTCCATTGGAGGTCAAAAATTGTTACAACAAGGGGAATCATTCTTTTCTTCCATCTTCATTTATTTTACTTTTCCATAGTTTAAATTTTTTTTTATAAAAGCTGATATTTTCTCAATCCACTTTAAAAGTTGCATGTTGTTTCCCTGAAGGCATTCAGAGCATTCAGTTTTTCAAAAATATCATATAAGTATGCTAGTATTACAAAAAAATCTTCATTCACAAAATTTTCACTATACTTGTGGTTTTCCTCTTCAAGAAAAATATAAATTTCTTGTTGCAGTTCAAATGTACGAGACAAAACATTACCTCGAGAGGGCCATTGCTCTCTTGTGGTAATGCTTTGTACTTTCTCGAAGTGCTGTAGTATAACAAAGATGTGTGCTCAAAACCCATATCCTCACAATTTTTTGAATTCTTGCCTTTAATGGTTGAGTTTTTATAAAGTTTACTGTATTTACTACATATTCTAAGGCCTGTTCAATGTAGTGCTCAGATATTTTGATGCAAGTGCTTCCCTGTGAAAGACCCTAATGCACTGTGGACACAATGGGTCCACAGTGCATTAGGGTCTTTGCTTTGAAAAAGTGCATAGTATGAGCACCATTAGTACAGATACCAATGCATTTGGTCCACTCCAAATTATTTTTGAATATAAAAATATCAAGGATCTCGAACAAGTTGTGAGCCTTAGCACCAACAGTGATACTTTTACAAAAGAGAGTCTTCTACAATATTATTACTATCTATAAACTATACATAGCAAATGAAGTGAGCATCATTATTATTATACGTGTCCCCATCAAGCTGCAACCCAAATTCCTTCCTTTTTATTTTTTCAATTAATTGAACATTGGAGGTCCTTCGTTATGTGCTGTTGGTGACTGACAGTGTTGTTGGGCAAAGGACTTTTGAAAGATGCATCCCAGCCGACTCACCGATCATAATGCTCACCATATCTACAGCAAAGGTAGAATGATATTTTCTGCTATTGTATGAGGCTTTTTACATTTTGCAATTCTGTGTGCCACCTTTATTACTGAGTTAATGATTTGCACCAGGTTGCTAGATGTCGCATCTTATCACATTGAATTGAAAGTGGAAGTAAAATTATGAAAATTTTATAATATTTCACGGTGCCCCTGTGAGGGAGCTGCGGCACACAATTTGGGAACTGTTGCTATAAGATGATGATGTTAATTTATTCAATTTAAATAAACAATTAATTGAGTGATTAATTCAGGGCTTTGGCACATTGTAGGCTATACATTTAGTAGCTAGTTAGCCACAATTATACCTATTATGGATGGGTGTGAACTGTAATGGAATCAATCAGGGGTATGATGGAGGTATAATGCCAATTCAAATAAATAGTTTTTATTTTCAAATTGTCAAAGCTTATTCTTTTTATTGCATGCTGTAACTACAAACTTAATTAAGTGAATTATTTTTGGGCTATAGAAAGAATGACTTATAATAAGAGATTTTTAAAAATTATACAAGTATAAGTTATATTTTAACTTACTGAGCACTTTTTAATTCATCTTCTCTTTTTTGTAATTCTGATGCAATTCGATTTCTTTCTTCTTCTGCTATGTCTTTTTTCTCTGCCAGTATTTTACGATCTGATTCAATTTTAGCTTGAATCTCTCTCATTTTCTCCTCTGATAAACCTGTAAAAAATTTCTTGTGAGTTTTAATTTGTCATTTATTTATTAATAAAATATAAATAAGAAATATAAATTTTATTTAAATCTTTCTATGCTTTTAGCTCTTATACATCATAAAATGCTCAACCATAAAACACACATGTAATAATGACTATGGATTTATAAATATATAAATAATAAAAGTTTAACAATCATAAATTCTTTTTACATTTAAAACTTTATGTAATTTCATAATAAATAAAATTTCATGTTTTTTTAGAAAATAAAGAAAAAATAAGTAAAGATAAAACAATTAAGATGTATTCAGGGATGCAATCATCAATAATTTAAGATTCAAAATTGTATGTTTAAACTTCAAATGTGTATACAGTGGAACCTCACTTAACGAGCACCCTCGCACAACGAGTATTTGATGAGCAAAACAATTTGGAACATAATGAGCAAAACAAATTGTAAAAATTTACCTCGCTTAATGAGCGATATTTCGCATAACGAGTGATGAGGAGAGGGGAAGTCCCGAATTGTGCGCATGTGGCATGCTCCATCAGTCTATGTTTAGTACTCGTTCCGCTAGCATCTTAGTGTTGCTTGTGATCACATATTTTTCCAAACTTGTGTTCACACATATTACTTATAAACATCAACAACCAAAGCCTGTTATATAATAAACATGCCAAACGATATGCAAAATTCTTGGGTCATTAAATTTAACGACCGATTCCAAATTAAATTTTAGAAATGTCTGAATTAAAAATTAACTATTTATAATTATTAAATTTAATACGAGATGGAAACATAACTGCCTACCTCTAGTAAAATTAATTAATTTCTAATATTTAATTATAGCCTTTATATAACCCAAGAATTGGGCATATCATTTGGAGTGTTTATCAAACATATTAGCTGCGATTTTTTTTGTTTCTGCAGCTCGAATTCTCATTCCAGGATGGTTCATTCTAGACTAGAAGAAAAGGTGATGATGATTCATGCTCCTTAACAGTGTATATTGTACAATTTTTTTAAAAAAATAAACGTTATACATAAAACATTTGAGCATTTTTTCGGCGTGGAACACATTATTGTATTTTACATTAATTTCTATGGGAAAAATTGTTTCGCTTAATGAGTGTTTCGCATTATGAGTAAGACTCTGGAACAAATTATGCTCGTTAAGCAAGGTTCCACTGTACTATAAAATACATTTCCTATAAGAACTGATTAGTCCAAAGCAATACTCACCTTGTCAAACACTTTTATTTTATAAACTGCTGTTAAATAGCAATAGACAAGTTTCAGGATCATTTATTTCCTTTTTAGTATGGCTGCAAGTATATACAGTGGAACCTGGTTAACTCAAATTAGTCAGGGAAAAAATTCAGACTTTGAGTTAAAAAGTTTTGAATTATGGAGGTTTGGCTAAAAATTAAGAACTTGTGCATTGGTTTATTGGTGATCCATAACAAACTATCCATACAATATTTCTGTGGGTCTTATTGGGTAGAATGATTATGTCAATGTTAATTTCATGGTGTTGTTCAGAAACTCAAAAATACTTAACTGAATGATTAAATACATTACTGAGAAATGGTTGATCCATTGACTTCTAAGTATTTAATAAGGATTTTTTTAATTGTGATATTTTGCTCCTGGAATTGATCTGGTTTTTATTTTTTTTTAATCACAAACATACCACTCTTCATGACTGTTATATTTTTAAAATTAATTTATCAAAAGTTCATTTATTTATTACATCAGCTAGTTGGAGAAATCCATCAGTAATCAAATAAAACAAAAAACATGTTTGAAAAAAAAAAACAGGTTCAAATGGAAGTTATAGTATCTAGGTTATCATCCCACCTGCTGTCACATAACACTATGTTTATTTTTAGTTGTACATGGTTCCTGCACCTTATAGAAAGTTATTAGTTTTATTTAATAAAATTAATTTTAATTATTTTATTTAAAATTCCAGGGAATTTATGAAAATACTGTATCAAAACCCATTCAAGTTAAACAGTTCAACAAATTTGAGTTAACCAGTTTGACTAACATGTAGATCTCTATGCTAGACAATCAGGGAAAGAAAATGACTTTGGGTAAATATGATTTCAATTTATCCCAGTTCAAGTTAACCAGGTTCCACCATATATATTTTTTATTAATACACTTCTTAATCTTTGTTATACACTTAAAATAAAGATCAATTTTCTACTTACAATCTTACATTGTCCTTATCATTTTGACAAGACAAATACTGTTTTAGACTAAACAGTTCTTATAGAAATTAAATTAATTATTGCTATATTTCCATGAATATAAGAGTATTCTTATAGACAAGACTGAATCAACAATATATTTTGCAAAGTATTGAAAAAAACTCGAAATTTTAAAAAGTTTTTATTGTATTGGAAGCATTTTTTCATTTTGGCTTTTTATTTTTAATAATGGTTGCCACAGAAATGCCACTGAATAGATACTGTATACATTTTAATTTACACTGAGCAATGTTCCTATAAGCCATTTGGCTTATAGAAGCATTGCTGCAGTGGCACAAATCAAAGTGCAGTGGCAGTGGCTTTTATATATGAGGTATGTTTCAAAAATGCAATTTTCATAAATAAGAGCATATTCTTATTTGCATAGAAATATATTTGAAATAAGAGTTCAACAAGTTTATTATTATTGCATTATATTATATATAATTATATAATTTTTTACTGTTTTAATCATTTTAAGGAAATTTATTATATAAAATGTTATTGAAATAATAAAAATACCTTTCTTTCTTCTAGTCTTTTGCTTCTTATCCTTTTTCATGCCTTCTTCATCTTCAGGAGTACTATCTTCAGCACTACTACCTTCCAACGATTCACTTCCATCACTTCCTTTAACAAAATAAATTTAAGGATAGAATCAAAAGATTTTAGAAATATTTACAGAATTTAAACAATTTCAAATACCTTCTGCTAACTGCTTTTTCAATTCTTCTATTTCACTTTGAAGTTGTCGTAACAAAGCATCCTTTGGATCTTCATTAATTCGAGCCTTATTTTTTATATTCTTTGCACGGTTTGCATATCTCAAAGTACTAATGCTTTCATCATAATTATATTCAGCAGGACCAATATTTGCACACTAACAAAATAAATTAGTTTTGCTCATTCATTCTACAAAGTCCTCAGTTTTATATGTTTAAAACAATCATACAGAACATATAAATATTTTAAATTTTGATAAATTTTTGAAATACCATTAATGTTTTGGAATTTCCACCAAGAGAATCCTGTAGTAGTCTAGTGAGTTTAGAATTACGATATGGTACGTGAGTACTCTTTCCATCAACTAAAGCAGAGATGACATTACCTAAAGTAGATAGGGAAAGATTAATTTTTGTTGCTTCTTTAAGGCGCAATCCTGATGCTCCAGTTTTACTTTGACGTTCTGAGCCCTATTAAAATAAAATTTTGAAATATTGTAAATATTTTAATAATTGAGTATGTGACAATTTTCAAATTAAGCATTATGAATATATACTAACTGCTAAATCTACTAAATGTAGTTTTCCCATTCTAACATGTTGTTGGCCATCCAATCCTTTTTCACTACATTCAACTGTTATAGTAAAAATCGCATGAGATCTTGAACTATGTGCATTCATATTTGTTTCTCCAACAGCACCTAAAAAATTAATTTCTAAATTATAAATGAAAGTAGACTAAAAAAATTTATGATCTATTCTTGTTATAGTTCTAGATCTTTGGTAAATACTGAATATATATACATGATTTGTTATTTTACATGTTTATAAATAAAATATTATTATAAATAAAAAATCTTACGGTTTTTATTGCCCAAAGTCATAATTCGATCCAATTCATCTGCAGTATTTACAACATAAGCAGAAAGATCTTTCACATATACACCAACATCTGGTCTTTCTTTTACCTTTTCATGACAAGAAAAAGATATTAATAAACCTTTTCACTTCATACAGTTTGTTATCTAATAAAATTTAAATTAAAATAGCTCTAAAGCTCTAAATTTTGATAATTCATTGTTCTAAATCTTTTAATATACAATTTATTAGCTATATATGCTTTAAAATATGCTATCTATAAGAATTCCATAATAACATTGCTGCAAATTAATGTTTACAGCAAAAATGTTTACAGCTTTTCCTTTAGTTTTTATGTTGAATGTTAAAGTCTATAATAACATCCAACCTAGAACAATACAGATTAAATTCAATAAAGATAATTTTGCACTTTCAATGTTTAAAAACCTACAAAAAAAACTTAAATTTAAACAATTCATGTCTTTTAAATACTTAAATTGATAAAATAAATTTATCCATTATTTACATAATAGATAATATATATTTCTAATAATTATTTGTATTTTTTCCCAAGAAAAGTAAATGATGAATGTATGAAATGTCAGTATTATAGAATCACAACAAAAATCATCTAATTTATCACAATTTATCAATATTAATCATGATTTTTAAATGATCAATAAAATGTTCAGCTCCTTTAACAATTAATTTCAATTCAGAATATATGTATACAAAATGCTAAATTTCTGTTTTTCTTCTCAGGATAATATTTAACATGCATGTCACCATTGGGGGGGTCTAATGGGTCTGTGACCCGTTTTCCCACCCTGTAGGATTATAATACATCATAAAGTTGGGCTGTGGGTTTGTTCATTGAAAGAACAAACCCAGAGCCCAACTTTTGTTCTTTCAATTAATTAATTGAAAGAACAAATATTAATTAATCATTTTAAATAATAACTATCATCCTCTCAATTTTAAAATTAGGTTTTTAAAAATAATTTTTGTGACTAAATAAATAACTAATCTAAATGATTCAAAAATAAAACATATATTTATAAAAATAATCATTCATACATATCTTTAAATACAATTTATATTAAAAATATTTTTATTATTAATACTTACTTCTAATCTCACATTTTGATCTTTTCCTAATAAGTCCCTAACTTCTTCATTATAAATTTCTAGATAAGAGACCCTTACCAAAAATCTAAATTGTAAAATTTAAGCAATTCTTAATCATTTAAAATATAAAATTATATCATATGCTTTAGCATTTATAATCAATTTGTTATCAATAATAAAATACAACTTTTATAAATTAAAAAAAAATATAGGGTACTTCATACTATGAAAGGCTCTAACTCAGCGGTTCCCAACCTGTGGTCTGCAAGAGCTAAAATATGGTCTGCGAAAGATTTAAAACTTTTATTAGTTTTAAATTATTATTCCCACATTGATACAAACTGAATTTAATTTTTACTAAAAATGTTATGTTTTCTATTATAATAGTACTGTTAAAGCATGTTACTTTTGAGTTTAACAATTACTTATGTTAAAAGTTTTGATTAAAGTTTATTTTTAGATTGACACAGTTTATTTTTCTTAAACCTTGTGGTCCCTGCTAACAACAATGAAATCAAAGTGGTCCCTGGTCAAAAAAAGGTTGGGAACCGCTGCTCTAACTTCAAATGCTAAATTTGAGAGAAATTTGACCAGTAGATCTTCTATAGATCTCTACAATTTTGTATTCTTTTAAACTACAGCAAACCAAATAAATAATAAACAACAGATTTGTTGAAGAACTTGTATACAAATATTTGTGTGATACTGTGTATCTAGGAAATGTCAAGCAAATGCATACTTATGTGAAATCTCTTAAAATGTTGATTATATGTAATTTTGATTGTGCCATAAATTATGTCTTAGTCAAACTAAAAAAATTGCAACTACTTCTGTTCTATTTCAACAAAATCAAAAATACAATTGTTAAATGAAAAATAACCATTTTAATAGTAAATTGGACTCTTTAAATGAAAAGGATATACCTCATTTGGTAGTGTAAAGTCTTCCAAAATAGTAAGAAAAAAAAAAAAATTATAAATATGCATAACTTTGAAACAGTTTAAAAAATTGAACTGAAATCAAAACAGAATAATGATAGTCACATAAGTTATCAATAACTGAAATATTAAAACAATCCAAGTAGCCCCAATCAAAATTTTAAAAAAAATTTTTGAGTGGGGCTAATTGGCTCTGATGTTTTCATGGAGAGAGCATGGACTGCTTTATTGCAACTAGAATGATATCTGTTGTTGGGAATTGTTAAACCTTGTCAAGGTTTCTTTAGTTTCTAGAGTAAGTCAAAATCACAGGAGAGATGTTGGGTGAATAGGGTAGACACTAAATGTTCCCCCAACTTCATTCCTGCAGCAGTGTTGTTACCATACCAGCAATATGGCCACAACCATTGTTGTGTAAGTAGTTCTTGTGCAAATGCAGGTTGTAAGTGATGTTCAAGGAGTTTCTTATATGAGATTAATTCTCATTAATTACTTTAGCTGAAATAGAATGGTCCATGCACTCTGTCAATGGAGTATAGAGCCTGCCAGAAATTTGGTAATAGGTATTAGACGTGGTTTAGACTATTTGAAGTGCCTGCAAAAACTTTGATAACTTTCAACTTAATCCTCATATTTCAGAATTTGTAATAAATGTAATTGAATATAATAGATTTAACATATAAAAGATAAAACTACTACTTTAACATAAAATTATTAATAACCTACATTCATAAAAAATTAATGCAATGCATAATACACATAAATGTATGAACAATTTTATAGATTAACTAGCTGACCTGGCCACGCGTTGTTGTGGCTCAAAATGTATCTATTATAAATGTATAACACTTCCCCTGTGGGGGAAATTTCAAAAAATCCCTTCTTAGTGTACATTCTCGTGACGTACCCTATTAAAACGCAATCAAAAACGCATCTAAAATAGTATAATAAAAGCCGAGTTCTTCACAGTAAGCCTTAATCCCGTCACTTTTCCCGCTGGGGAATATCGAAAAATCCCTTTTTAGTGTATATTCTGTTGACGTAACCTATTAAAACGCAATTAAAAACGCAAAAAACCACATGTAAAATAGTATAATAGAAGCCGAGTTCTTCACAGTAAGCCTTAATCCCGTCCATCTCCCCCCACTGGGGGGAATTTTGACAATGTATATTATATAAAAACACGTGCGTATTCGAATGCAACGTTGTGTCAAAATTTCAAAGGAATCAGTAGGAACAAACGAATGTTATATTTTATTTATATAGATAGATAGAAAATGATCTGCTTCAGTCCATTCTCACAGAAAAGCATAATGCCTCACAGAAAAGCAAACTTAGGTCGTCGGAAGTTAGCGCCATCTGTTGGACATAAAAGCCTTAATCCATATATAAATATATTTTTGGAAGGGGGAAATGGTGTAGGGGTATGAAAAATAGATAGTAGCCGATTCTCAGACCTACTGAATATGCATATAAAATTTGGTAAAAATCGGTAAAGCCGTTTCGGAGGAGTAAGGTAACTAACATTGTGACATGAGAATTTTATATATAAGATTATTTGATAAAGAAACATATGGTATAACAATGATTAATATTTCTAATTAAAAATTTACGTTTTATCATCTTCTGCTTTTGCAATATGACCAAAGATATGTGCAAAAGAATTTGGAATAATTCCTTTCAATTCTGGTACTGAACGAACTCCTTCCATTGTAAATGTTTTTCCAGTTCCTGTTTGTCCATAAGCAAATATTGTTCCTAAATAAAGATTGAATGGTATATGTTAATTTTGAAATAAAGTATAAATTCAATAATTTTAATTACAGTCTTCATTCAATAAACAGAAGTTTAAGAAACCCATTTATAATTAAACTGAAAAAGTATAAGTAGATGTTTTCTTTCTATTTTATCATATGTCAGAATGTCAGAACTTTTGTCTTTTTTTATTATCATCATTTGAAATATTTTCAAGCAAACTACAGATATTTAGAATACAATATTATAATTAATTTATAACAAATTAAATATAAATCAAACAAAGTCATTTTTTTATTTTTTTAAGTACAATTACATGAGTTTTTCAAACCATTTAGAAACTTAGATATTTGTATTGGAATATAATATCTATCTAAATTTTTATATAAATGATATTATGAATAAAGTAATTAAAAAAAAAAGTATTTCTTAAAAAATCATAACATTAATATTCCACATCATGTATGGAGAAAAAACATAATACTAAAAATAAAAATAAAAATTCAGTATTTATAAAATTAATATTTTACAGTTGATCTGTTATACAGACAAAAAGAAGGTTTGTAATAAAAGTAGTTATAAAAATTTTTATAACTGCTTTTATTATAAACATTCCAAAAATTTTAAGAATTTTCAAAATTTTAAATTATTTTCTCTTGCAATCTGAATATATTAAAACAATATATCAAATAAATTTAAATAATGTTAATTAATACAAAATTAGAAAAAAATTATTACTCTATTTTTAATAGCTACATTTTTTAAAATTAAATAATTGCTTTAAAATATTTATAATGCTAATAAAATAACAAAATTGCATAATTGGTTTTTATTTTTATTTCATAATTTAGTTATTAATGTAAAAGTATAATATACTTAAATTTTAGAGAAAACTTTTCAAAATAAAAACAGTCTGAAAGAAAATCTGAATAAAATGGAAACCTGCCTATACAAAACACTTTGGAATAAAGCAATTTCCTATATTAGATTTTACTATAGGCCAGAAAACTAACACAGAAAAAAAGATATTTGGGTACAAAGAACTTAATTTAACCTGAAAAAAGTAAAAAATCAAGATTTCACTAGTTAATGAATAAGTAAAATTGCCTACAAATATAAAAATCACTGCAGAGCACAACAAATTGTATTTTGAGAATAATTCTGAAACTTTACAAAGAAATGAAGTTCATATGATGAGGAGACGTACAGACACAGAATCTTTGTTAATATTAATCTTTGTTAGTTATTATTATTTAAATTAGTTAACCAGAGGAAGAATCAAATACTTTCAAAAATCAAGTGAGTTTCTGAGAACAGAGTTATCAATGACAAGCACTAAATGTAATTTTTTGGAAACAACAAGAACAAGGTAACACAATGCTGCAAATTTGTATTGTTTGGGATAGTTAGTAACTAATAGTATCAAGTATTCTATTTGCTAACAAGTTGATTAATGCTGTTGGTAATGACAGAAATTGAAGTTAATGATTAATTAGAATATTAAAATTCCTCAAGATGTCAGATCACATATGAATTCAGTCTCTATATTACTGTAATGTGATTAGAATTTATGGCAGAATGAGACGCTAGTTCTTATTACTTCAATTAGATTGTTCACTGTTGTGTGAGTACATAAGGATCATATCCAAGAACTATTCAAATGCCTAGCATAGATTTTTGGAAACAATGAGAACTTTTCAGGATCAAATGGCTTTCAATTCTTGCAGTGCAATACTCCCATCTTTAGTAATAAAATTCGGTAAACTTTTGGATTAAACCTAATAATAAATTATTTTTATGTTATATAAAAGAGATTTTGTTATAAAAATGAATGTAATTGTATGACATTGATGTGATGTAGTTTAAATTAAATTTTAAAAAAATACTAAAATCTGTTCAAAGCAAAAAACCTGTAAAAATAGAAAAATAAACTTGGTATAGTGTGATTTTGATTTACACAGGTTTTACTGTATATTTTAAATGATTATACTAAATTCTTATAAAATGAAAGAAAACCATTCCAAATATATATATAATTTGATTTAGCAAGTTAAAAATTACATACCATTATATCCTTCTAATACATTATCAATAATTGGTCTGGCAGCTTGATTATATACATCTAGTTGTTTTGCATCTGGTCCAAATACAGTATCAAATGTGAATCTTTTAGGAGGCTCTCCTTGAGTTCCATTTGGATTCCATACAGTAACCATTCCTTGAACACTATCAACCTATATGTAATCAGAATTTAAAATAAAAAATTACAAAATACAAATGATATTTTTACTTTGTTTCTATACATGATAGACAAATTAAAACTTTAAATCCAAATCTACTACTTTAAATCCAAATCTACGACATTTGATAACTTAATTTGACATTTTCAAATCAAACAATAGAATATTTAATTTCAAGCTATAAACAAGCAAAATAAATTATACATATAATTTATTTTGCTTGTTTTATATACATTTGATTCATTTGATTTTATATTATATCATTGTTTGCATATGCTTATGAAAGCAATATTTTATAAGTTTTAATGAATAAAAATTTATTATTGGCTTAATATCATAAATATATAGTTAACTATGTAACAGATGCAAAATTTTACATATATAAAGAATAGCTTTATTTTAAAATATCTTTGCAAATCTTTTTAATGTACCCATTATATAAAGTGACTTTCTTAGAAATTAAATATAAATATATATTCTTATATATATTCAAAAAAATTAAATATAAAAGTATAAATTTCAAAAAAATCTTGAATATAATTAATAATTAAAGTCTATCAATTACACGAAATATAAATATATATTTTTGCCTTAATCATAAACAATCAACTGTTAAATGCCATTAGGTTTATAATAAATGTATCAACATTTGGACACAACCTTGAGATTCAAGTACAAAAAATGCTATTTATTATGCAAAAATATCATGATTATTTCTTTTTACAGTGTGATCCTTATTTATGAACACTATAATATACAAGAATAAAAGCTAATTTTTTTTCCTCTCTGCTTCTCATTTATGAGACAAAATACTTAATACACTAAGCACCAACTAATATTTTTGTAAACAAACTATCCTAATCATGCTACAAGAATGAATTTCCACATGTTCCAATTAGATAATTCATAGTTTTCTATCTCCATTTTCTTTATTTCATCCAAGTTGTGTCTTTGTTTGCTAGGGGTAGTGCTATTTATTCCAATATGACTATGCAGTTTAGTCAACTTTATCTGCATTATAGATCCTTCTATTAATGTTTACAATTTTAATTAAAAAACTATTTTATTTTATTCTATTTTACTTGTTTTCTGCTTATTGCCTTAACTAATAACTTTTATTTTCTTACCATTAAATAAATTTCTGATAACTTAAATATTTGCTCCTCTCATTTTATATCTGTTCCTTTTAGGTTGGTGAATAATTTAATGAACACCCAGTTTATTTATTTTATTTCATTTAGAATCATTGGTTGATAGGTAAATAGGTTTTGTAGCACTTCAATGTTATTCAGGAAGCAAGGATATAACTGGGTTATACAAGAACAACATAAAAATTTCAACTATAAGAAATAACAGAAAAGCTTCTCTGTTTTTATGAGATTTTGTTTTATGATAAGTTTTCAGGAATGAGTTAAACTTATAAATTGGAATCACATTGTACATACAAAAAAACTACAGCATATTGAGAGGAAATACTTGATACTGAAAATATATATTTGAGAGAAAACATTTTAAAATTCTACAGTATTTCACTATTCTATTTATAATATATATAAAATGATTCTTCAAATAAGAAATTTTTATAAGTAAAATGTCAATATAAAAATTAATTAAATCCTAAATTAAGATTCAAATAATTTTTGATTAATTATGACCATCGTTATTAAAAGTTAGAAATAGATTAATTTCTTATTAACGTCAGTGGAATCACACTTGACGTTTCAAATGCTATTGTCAAACTTCTAGGTTTACAGGACTGAACTCCAACGTACACGTTTTTGCGTTGAAAATGTCAGCTGCAACCTCTCTACTATTATCTGATCAAGTAATCATAGAATTTTTCTTATAGAATTCAATCATTACTACTAATTTAAAGAAAATATACCAAATATATAAATCAATATTTATATAATTTTATATAATAGATAATGTATAGTACTATAAACATCATAATTTCTCATATTCTTTTGCAGTCTTTATTTAAATATCCTTGCATCTTTAAAAATAATTTATGTTATTACATTCATTACGTAATGCTAGTATTATTTAAATATTCCATAAGAAATAAATATTGTGAAAGTATAATGTAAAAGTACCTCTATAATATTTTTATATCCCGCCGCTACTTCTTTTTCACTCATAGGCCGACTCCTCACTACCACCCTTACATTTTCCGAATCTCCAGTTTTTTCTGCCTATAATAAATATCAAATTATTTCTTATATTATATTTTTTTGCTAACACAGATAATGAGATATTTAAACTTCTTAACTAATGAGAAATGCATTTGTCATTCATATAAAATAAATACAATATTCGGCACTATTTTTTATCTATTTGTAAATTATCCATACGAAAGCAGATAATAAACACTACTCTACACTAATTTTATTGTATTAATCAAGATGCATTCTAAGTCTGGTCAAGGTTAATCTTATTTAATCTTTTTAGCTGCAATTTATCTGAAAAAAATTAATAATATAATAAATTTTATTTAAAACAGTATATTTTAAAAATTTCTAATGAACTGATAAATTAAACTTCACCCATTAAAGACATGCTACAGTAAAATGCTGCAATCAAAATTTGTTGAAAACTTTTAGTATTGTTTTAAATATGCTGTTATTTATATATATACATATATTAATTGACAACACAAATGTCTCGATTAGTAATATAAAAATTTAGAATAAAGAAATGCTATTTTTCAAAAGTATTTATTTATTTACTGTTTTGCATACGACCGATAAGAACATGTCTAAAATATAATTGTGAAAATTTTACTCCTTCGTGTTAGGCTTTTCAGTAAGTTGATGCCACTTCATTCAGCAGACTTTTATCAAAGTTAAAAAATTAAATTGTATTATTTTTTCCAAAGTTCAATAAAGAGAAAAATTTAAAAAATCTTCATTATTTATATTTATGTCAGAGAAAAATAAACTTTTTTAACAATATTCGTTTTTTCTCTCTGTAACTAATGAGGATAATACAGTATGATATTGATATTTGTTTATGAGAGTAAATTATTTGTAACTAAAAAACATTTGACATTTCTTTTACTTAATCATGTAATTAACATGTTTAAACAACAAACAATAAATTTATACGTTAGCCTTTTTTCAAATCTGAATGAATGATCAGATAACATGAATATTTGTTAAGTATTTCTGCGTTAATCTGATGTTATTATTAAATTTATTTTTGCTTTGATGTCAATAATTTGCTACAAATAATAAAACTAATGTGTAAAGTGACGTAATCTTGCACTCGAAAATTCCCAAAAATTAGATAACAGATCGAATTTCAATTCATTCTTCTCCTTAAAAGAATAAATAATAATTGTTATTAATATATTGATATGTTACTGGTGAAATTCAAACAAACTAGAAATAAATCATTTATTAAATTAAATTGAAAAAAAGAAAAAAAGGAAAGAAATCCGAGCTTTTCCTAAAATTTATTTAGGTGAACGTAGATAATATTTCTTACCGGCATTTTGTTTTATTTATTTAATTAAGACCGATCACATTGAAAAATCTTTAAAAAACCGCAACATAAATCCTCGGCATCGCCGATCCAAACATTGATCTTTGTATTTGCGCCCTCTGCTTTTTTTCAAAGTACGAAAACGGATATTCGAATTAAAATTATAATTATATTGTTTGCATTTTCTGTCTATTTATTTTTATCAATAAATATTCGACAATTATACGCATTATATTTTTTAAATAATTGTTTATGTATGATCGAATCCGGACTGAGTCGAAAAATTCCCGGCCATAATGGGCTTGTTTAAAGAGGCCCTCTTAGTGCATACAGGGCGAAAAGAATTTAAAAAAAGAAAAAAGATAATTGTTTATATAACATATTGTGGGTTGCACTGTCCATCAGAGGCAGAGTTGAAAAAAACGCGCACGTGCGTGGAAGAAAAAGCAGCATTGGAAATAGGTTTATGTAGAGTACCTAGATATCAGAGTAAGCGGCCGGATGGCCGAGCGGTCAAGGTTAGCAGCCTGCCGCCCTGGGGAACCCGGGATCGAATCCGGACGGGTCGAAAAATCCCCAGGAATTTTTCGGGGGGTGGTCCGTCCGGATATGTCGGTCCCCGTCCCTCACCACCCGGCCGCCCTATTGTAGGCTTGGCCGAACCCATAATGGGCTCGCTATAAGAGGCCCTCTTAGTGCCCACAGGGCGGAAAGAGTTACAAAAAAAAAAAAAAAAAAAAAAAAAATATCAGAGTAGCGACACACGAGTCATCGCCATGTTCTGTCGACTGTCATCACGTGGTCTATGGGTTTACATTAAGAAATGACGATTTTTTTTTACTTTAATAAAGCATTTCATTCGTAAAAATGCTTTATTAAAGTAAAAAAAATCGTCATTTCTTAATGTAAACCCATAGACCACGTGATGACAGTCGACAGAACATGGCGATGACTCGTGTGTCGCTACTCTGATATCTAGGTACTCTAGGTTTATGTATATTTTTTATAGATGAATTAATTTATTCACACAAAATTATTCTTTGGAAGGAAAAATTATTCTTAGTTTTGTTATATTTTACTTATTTATAATTTTTGATTAAGATGCTCTTTCTGTTCCTTGTTCTATATATTCAGTTGTAGGCAACTTTTTTAAAAGTAGTCTGTAGCGGATATCTTCAGTATAAGTTTGAATCAACATGTAGTTCCGGCAGGAGCGAATCCTGACCAAAAT
Organism: Centruroides vittatus; assembly: GCF_030686945.1. Lineage (NCBI taxonomy): Eukaryota > Metazoa > Arthropoda > Arachnida > Scorpiones > Buthidae > Centruroides > Centruroides vittatus. The sequence continues at coordinate 520,869 of NW_027122438.1, read as the reverse complement.
TTTTGGGCATGCTGAAAGTTATAATAAGAATAATAGACCTATCTCTCGCACTAAACAATAGAAACGTTATTTGGTGTGAATAAAAAAGTATGGACTATTATAAAGCCCATTATATCTACACCTGAAATATATGAAATTTAATATTATAATGAAAAAGTATTAAAAATTTATGGTGATAATTCAAATTTTGTTGGCCTTTGACACTGGGGTCCAGGGCTTAAGCCCTATTAATATCTTTGTAGATCCGCCCCGTACACAATACATGTATGCTGACTGGGTACTGCAAGCTTTCAATACAATCTGGCCGTGTTAAATACTTCGAATGACGTCATGCGCATGCACTTGTTTGCCGCGGAAAACCTCGACATGAGCAAGCGATCGAGTTCCCACAAGCATCGCACTGACTTAAAATGGCTTGCCGCTAGCTGCCAGTGTAAAAGGAAACACAAATGAAAAAAAGAGTTTACGCGTTAGAATAAATTATTATTGGCATATTTGTTCTCATATAAAAAGTATATTGAAAGACAAAACTTTCTCTTAAGCATGCGGCGCACGCTAAGCAAGCCGAGAGAATTCGCCCCTATACAGTTCCTTCTCTGTGCAAATATAATAAGAATAAAAATTTTTGGCAATGTTTTCGTAAACATATCCTCTGACTTATGTGAGTTCTTAAAAATCCAAGATTAAAAAAAAATCTTTGTGTACGAAATTTTTTTTCGCAGTAGCAAATTATTAGCTTATGGTTTCATCGTTGATCTCTTGATTAATGCCTTTGCCTAGCCCTTTTCATCTACGGCCGGATGGCCGAGCGGTAAAGGTGGCAGCCTACCGCTCTGGGGGACCCGGGATCGAATCCGAACGGGTCGAATAATCCCCAGGAATTTTTCGGGGGGTGGTCCGTTCGGATATGTCGGGCCCCGTCCCTCACCACCCGGTCGCCCCATTGTGGGCCTGGCCGAACCCATAATGGGCCTACTAAAAGAGGCCCTCTTAGTGCCCACAGGGCGGAAAGAGTTAAAAAAAAAAAAGCCCTTTTCATCTGCGAATTTGTAAACGTCTGAAAGCCTATCTTTTAATTTTACTTCTAAATCATCAAAGGTGTTTCTCAGTTTCACAATGATATATTTGCACAAGTATCAAGTGTTATGTGCTTTCTTGGATCGCTTTACTCTTTTTTTTTCTTTTGTGCGTTTGTTTCTATAGCTAAAACTGTACTTGCATATTCTGCCCATCTGATATCTCATAAACATTTTATCAGGGGTGATACTAAATGCACGATTTCATTACTGTCCATCGTTTGCTTGAAGTGTGAGAAACTACTGTACATTTCTGTAGGCAGCACACTGTACATTTGTGTAGGCAGCACACTGTACATTTGTGTAGGCTGCTTAGACGCTGTCGATTGCTTTAATCGACAGCGTCTAAGCAGCAATCCACGCTAGTCTTATCAATTAGATGTAGTAAGTGTCCAGAATATGGAAGGAAGATTGTGTATTTACTTTATCTTCACGTACTGTAAATTGTTCATTAGCGAGGTTGAGGCCGAAGTTCTAAACATGAAAACGTGTACGTCGGACGTTCAGCGCCGCTTTCCCGTAAGCCTAGAAGTTTTACAATGGCGTTTGGAAAGTCAGTGGAATCATGCTAGACAATCCAAAACGCCATTGTAAAACTTCTAGGCTTACGGGAAAGCGGCGCTGAACGTCCGACGTACACGTTTTCGTGTTTAGAACTTCGGCCTCAACCTCGCTAGTGTCAGATTGTGCGACATTTTATGCAATTCAGATAGTGCAGTTTTTTTTTTTTTTTTTTTTTTTTTTGTAAGTCTCTAAGTTTTGAGACCTGATCCAAAAAAGTCAAAAAATTCTGTGGATTGTGTGTGTGTTGGCATCTTTTTCATTTAATATCTCAGGATGGTATTTTTAAAAACTTTTTCCGCCCTGTGAGCACCAAGAGGGCCTCTTATAGCAAGTCCATTATGGATTCAGCCAGGCCCACAATGGGACGGCCGGATGGTGAGGGACGGGGCCCAACATATCCAAACGGACCACCCCTTGAAAAATTCCTGGGGATTATTCGACCCATTCGGATTCGATCCCGGGTACCCCAGAGTGGTAGGATGCCACCTTGACCGCTCGGCCTTCCAGCCGTCCCATCTTTTGAGGTGTAGTAAGCGTACTTATCTTTAAAAATGTTTATGCGTGTCGAAGATTTATCCTCTCAGTGGCTGGATGAACACAACAAATAAAGAAAGAAAAAGATTTATCCTAAACTTTGAATAACGATGTTCAAAGAAAATGTTCAAAGAAATGAACATTTTAGTGGCCGGATGGCCGAGCGGTCAAGGTTAGCAGCCTGCCGCCCTGGGGAACCCGGGATCGAATCCGGACGGGTCGAAAAATCTCCAGGAATTTTTCGGGGGGTGGTCCGTCCAGATGTGTCGGTCCTCGTCCCTCACCACCCAGCCGCCTCATTGTGGGCCTGGCCGAACCCATAATGGGCTTGCTATAAGAGGCCCTCTTAGTGCCCACTGTGTGGAGTTACAAAAAAAAAAAAAAAAAAAAAAAATGAACATCGTTAGGAAAAGGAAACACAAATGAAAAAAAGAGTTTACACGTTAGAGTAAATTATTATTGGCATATTTGTAAATTAAGAAGTAAATATGCTTTAATTAGAATAAATGTAATGAAGCTGACTGAAAAAAAGATGATAAACCGAAACTGTGTGATACGTTATGTACCAAATAATGTCTCTCGTCGTGCCATAGGTTCGCCACCTAACTTACGTCATATTTATTTTATTACGTTTGTTTGTTTTGTTTTATTAAGTTATGACAACGCAACACTTGGGCTATTTGCCTAGGGGGTGCCTTCCGGGAGGTCTTTTAAGGGTAATTGATTCCTATTCAGGCATTAGACGTGGAGAAAATCCGAAAAACTCCATGTAGCCAGCTCGTTCTGGCGAGGCTCGAACCCACGATCAAACTCCCAGTGTTCAGGGAACAGAACCACTTGGACACATTACATTCGTTTTAAACTTATAATTTTGCACTCGTTATACTAATACAGTACAATGTAGAACAGATTCCCAAATACAATATAGAGTTGTGACCTCAAGAATGGTCACAAATTCTTTTGTGGTCGATATAAAAATATTCATAAGCATTCCTGTTTAAAAAAATATCGACAACACGTGATTGTAGAAGACTGACAAATTAAAAAAAAAAAAAAAAAAAAATTAGTGGCTTTATAATTCTAACCACAAATATCTGAGTAGTTCTCAGGTAAGCCAGACTTTCATGTTAATGACTTACCTGTTCTGGAATGGAACTTTTGATATCCCAGAGCTGTATTGGATAGACCCATTATGTTTTGATGGCTGTTCAAAACTGGAACAATTTTGGTCATAAATTACATTTTGAAACTTGGCTAGTGTTTAAAGAATATTTAGATGAACTGAAACGTACTGTACCTTGCTGCTCTCAACAAGATGGAAGTAAGCAAAGAAATTTTTGGCTGGGAATGTAAAAGTAGCAACATAAATTTATCTGGAAACTGTGAGATCACATAAAATTTGGAAATTGAGACCACAGAAATGGAAATAATTGACGTTGTGATTTTCCCAATTGCATCCTTCGCTTAGATTTTATTGAAACAAGAGTTTTTTTTATTATATAGCACGAATTATAAAGGTTGTAAAACAATTTGATAAAATTGCCAGAACAATAATCGTAAAATTAACATAAATTAAAGACTAATAGAGTCTTCTTTTGTCCTTTCTCACACTTCAGGAAAATAACAGACTTACTGTGTTTATTAGAGGCTGATTGTCTGCCTTACTATGCAAAACATTAAAAAAGCTTCCTTCCAGTGACTGCACAAGTAAAAAAATATAAAATACATTTGATAAAATTGCCAGGAGAGTAAATGTAAAATTAAGAATTAAATTTTACAATTATAACTAACAATTTTGTATTACTAAAAATGAAAAAAATTGAATACATCATTTTAGTGCAAAATGTTTCAAAATGGACTAACAGTCATTTCCTCATCTCAAACCAGCACCGGATTAAGCCTCTAGCGGGCCCTAGACAAAATTTAAATTGGGGCCCCATTTAAATAAGTTGCTTCTAAACAAATCTTAAATAATGTCACTTAAAATTTTTATTAATAATAGAGAATATAAACACTAATACAATAACAATTGTACAGCAAAAGAGTTTCTGATACAACGAAAAATGTATATACAGTTGGATTATCAATGATGAAATCCCTTGATAATCCGACAGGTATGGGACCAAAGGGTGTCGGTCTACCAAAAGTGTCCGGATTACCGAAAGTGATTACATATTTGGCATTGTTTTGCTAGCAGTGGCCTACAATATTCCTACATTTTATGAGTGAAATGTAGCCTAGGTTAATATGGAAATGAAACACCCATTTCGGTTAACTAAAACATGTTTATTAAAAGAAATATGGAAGCCAATAAATGTACATAGAGTATGTGTAGGCATAAATAATACAGTACGTACAGAACTGCTCATGGAAAACACAAGAAATGTGTCATCGTGTAAGAATTTGGTGAGGAGATTCATGTCACAACATGCTTCTGTGCAAGCAGCACGTAACGGGGACAGGGACTACGGTGACCTTGACTGGAGGTGCTTCGGACTACTGAGCATGTCAGATTACAGAATGTTGGACTATCAAGGGACAACTGTACTGTAATTTTATCTATTAATCAGCCTTTAAAATATTTAAATTTTTCGTTTTTGGATTTTCATTTGAGAAAATTGATCAATCAACTGTTTGAGAGTATCTCTTTCTTTAGTAAGCATTGTTTAAAAACATCCTTTCCTATCCTATTGAATTTCTTAAATAATTTTTAACTCGTTTTAAAACAGAGAAAGATTCTGCACTGAAGCCGGGCCCCTGCGAATTACGGGCCCTAGACATTTGTCTAATTTGTCTATTGGATAATCCGGCCCTGTCTCAAACCCATGGTCATCCAAAACCCATGGGCAAGAAGGATAGATTATAGATAATTAGCTGAACATCCACACTAAAAGCAATGACATTAAGAAAAAGCAATGCAAGTCCATTAGCTTCCTGTTCCTACATCAGAATAAATAAATAAATAAATAATACAGAAATAATAATAAATACAGAATCTTAATTGGGGAATGTAAGAATGCAATTATACTAATAATCAATTTTATTGTAAATACTAAAATTTATAATACTTGAATAATTTCAACAACAGTAATTAGTATAAACTGGTTATTGTTGTTGAAATTACAATTTTTTTTAGTCAAAAGTCCAGTATCATTAAAAGAGCTCAGCAATTAAACAACTATAATAGAACACCTTAATTTTGCTGAGAAACATATATTTTAATCACAAACGTTTTCAACCTGATTAACAGGTCATCCTCAGGTCTACAAAACGATAATGGAACATAAACGTTCCATGTATAGAATATAAATATTTAAATCAAAATTTAGAACAAGAATTTAAAAAATATACCATAGAAACGGAATAAAACATAAAATTAAAATATATAAGAGAATAAATAAAAATAAAGATAAAGTAAAAAAATTATAACTAATAGTTTTCCAATAACTAATTCTAGCATGAGTTTTCAGTGAACTTTTTAATCATGTATTTCCACGCCGACGACAGGCTCTCAGCATCCCTCGCATTCAAACATCCTTCCCGTAGTCTACTCTTATATATTTCAATCTTCTCTGCTGTCATTGATAAAGTGGGGGAAGATACTGGTTTTATAATCGTTGCCTCGTCCCATTTTACTACCGAACCTTGGACTTGCGACATTTGTGATAAAACTGTGGTATTGGATCCTTTTTTTACGTTATACCGATGTTCCTTTAGCCTTACCCCTAAGCTCCTGTTGGTGACGCCGATGTAGTCTTTCTTAACATCCAGCTGGATGTTTTCATAAGGAACTTTATAGACACCTGGTTTTTCTTCTGCGTTTATTCTATCTTTATCATTTCTCAATATCTTATATAAACTTGGGGCCCTTTTTAAAATCATTCTTGCTTGTTTCTTACTAGCCACTTCTTTCATAATACTATTCAAATTACTGTTATACGTAAACTTCAAGCGTCTATTGTGAGCTGTATTTAATCCTTGTTTCTCATTCTTCTTTTCATACTTTTTGAGTAATCCAACTATGGTGCTTTTCCTGTAGCCTAGGGCCTGAGCTATTTGCAATATCCTTTCAATTTCTTTATTTCTGTCACCAATTCTATCACAATACAAATAGGCTCTTCTTATCAACGCTTGAAATGCAGCCATTTTATATCGATATGGATCCATGGACTGCGCTGGTATATATAGTGGGGTGTGAGTAGGCTTAATATATACGCTGGTGGACAAATGATCCCCCATGAACTTGATATTAATGTCTAAGAAGTGCACACTCATGGAACTTTTTTGCTCTAACTTTAATCTAAGCCCATCCTTGTTATTATTGATTTTATTCAAAAAATCATGTATCTTGCTATTGTTTCTCCATAATATAAAAATGTCATCCACATATCTGATGAAATGTATGATATCTTCCTTAAAAGTTTGTAGAGCTTCCCTTTCCAATCTTCTAACTACCAATTCGCAAAGAATTCCAGAGAGGGGACTTCCCATCGGAACCCCTCTTTTTTGTCTGTAGATTCGACCACAAAACGTAAAACAAGATTGATAACATACCAGGCTAGCTAGTTCTTCTAGGTCTTGGGTGTGACTACGCAACTGAGGGTTGTTGTTGCACATGAAATCCAACAATGCCTCCACACATGACTCAATTCTTATTGAAGGATACATACTCTCATAATCTAAAATGGTCGCCACTTCTTCTTCCATTAAAGAAATATTTTGTATTTCCTTTACTACGACAAGAGGATCTTTTGCTACCAGTTTATCTTCTTCCATCTGTGTGGATAAGTATTCATGTAGCCTTTTTTCTAAGGTAAAGGTGGGCCCCCTACATTTCTCTACTACTGGTCTTAATTCATTTCCAGCCTTGTGCGTCTTAGCAAACGCAAACAATCTTGGAGCTCCTGTATTTGGGTTGTGACAGTTCTTCAGAAAAGGCAAAACGGCCGCGAGACTTGAGCGTTCTAACTTCTTGACCCTTCTGCCCAGAGATCCAATTATTTTGTCGTCAACCATTTCACATTCTGTCTTCCTGATGTAAGCATGTAATTCCTTGTCATATGTGTGTCTCTTCATGACAACCAAATGTTTAGTTTTGTCCGCTTTGGTCAAAACTAGATCATTCGTTCTTAACCACTCCTTCGTGAGCCATATGTCTCTATTGCTAATGCTAGTTGCTTTTTTCTTTAGGCGGTTACTTATGACAGTCTTCCATCTAAAGAATTCTTTATCTAAAGGATCCATGCCAACAATCCCTCTCTCCATCTCCTGTATGGACGTTTCCCAACTATTCCCCACATCTGGGACAAAGTTAGGGCCTTTTTCAAGTACCTCTTTGATTTTCTTTGGTATTTCTATCTGGTCCCATACTTGGAAGGTGTTAGGGTTCCCTTTATTTAATCTTTTCACTTGTTTACCAATAATCCATTTCAATTTTTTCACATAATGTTTAGTGGAATTCTTATCCACACAAATGGAAGAAGATAAACTGGTAGCAAAAGATCCTCTTGTCGTAGTAAAGGAAATACAAAATATTTCTTTAATGGAAGAAGAAGTGGCGACCATTTTAGATTATGAGAGTATGTATCCTTCAATAAGAATTGAGTCATGTGTGGAGGCATTGTTGGATTTCATGTGCAACAACAACCCTCAGTTGCGTAGTCACACCCAAGACCTAGAAGAACTAGCTAGCCTGGTATGTTATCAATCTTGTTTTACGTTTTGTGGACGAATCTACAGACAAAAAAGAGGGGTTCCGATGGGAAGTCCCCTCTCTGGAATTCTTTGCGAATTGGTAGTTAGAAGATTGGAAAGGGAAGCTCTACAAACTTTTAAGGAAGATATCATACATTTCATCAGATATGTGGATGACATTTTTATATTATGGAGAAACAATAGCAAGATACATGATTTTTTGAATAAAATCAATAATAACAAGGATGGGCTTAGATTAAAGTTAGAGCAAAAAAGTTCCATGAGTGTGCACTTCTTAGACATTAATATCAAGTTCATGGGGGATCATTTGTCCACCAGCGTATATATTAAGCCTACTCACACCCCACTATATATACCAGCGCAGTCCATGGATCCATATCGATATAAAATGGCTGCATTTCAAGCGTTGATAAGAAGAGCCTATTTGTATTGTGATAGAATTGGTGACAGAAATAAAGAAATTGAAAGGATATTGCAAATAGCTCAGGCCCTAGGCTACAGGAAAAGCACCATAGTTGGATTACTCAAAAAGTATGAAAAGAAGAATGAGAAACAAGGATTAAATACAGCTCACAATAGACGCTTGAAGTTTACGTATAACAGTAATTTGAATAGTATTATGAAAGAAGTGGCTAGTAAGAAACAAGCAAGAATGATTTTAAAAAGGGCCCCAAGTTTATATAAGATATTGAGAAATGATAAAGATAGAATAAACGCAGAAGAAAAACCAGGTGTCTATAAAGTTCCTTATGAAAACATCCAGCTGGATGTTAAGAAAGACTACATCGGCGTCACCAACAGGAGCTTAGGGGTAAGGCTAAAGGAACATCGGTATAACGTAAAAAAAGGATCCAATACCACAGTTTTATCACAAATGTCGCAAGTCCAAGGTTCGGTAGTAAAATGGGACGAGGCAACGATTATAAAACCAGTATCTTCCCCCACTTTATCAATGACAGCAGAGAAGATTGAAATATATAAGAGTAGACTACGGGAAGGATGTTTGAATGCGAGGGATGCTGAGAGCCTGTCGTCGGCGTGGAAATACATGATTAAAAAGTTCACTGAAAACTCATGCTAGAATTAGTTATTGGAAAACTATTAGTTATAATTTTTTTACTTTATCTTTATTTTTATTTATTCTCTTATATATTTTAATTTTATGTTTTATTCCGTTTCTATGGTATATTTTTTAAATTCTTGTTCTAAATTTTGATTTAAATATTTATATTCTATACATGGAACGTTTATGTTCCATTATCGTTTTGTAGACCTGAGGATGACCTGTTAATCAGGTTGAAAACGTTTGTGATTAAAATATATGTTTCTCAGCAAAATTAAGGTGTTCTATTATAGTCAAAAGTCCAGTACTGAGCTTTGTCTATAAGTTTAATTAATAAAAAAAAAAAGTACAATTTATAGTTGAATAAAAAAACTTTTTTCCTTCTGAGCAATCCACAGATTCCAATACAAGGGTAGAAAAATTTTTAATAAAAATATAATAATAAAAAAAAATAATATATAAACAAATTAAAGATTTGAAAATAAAATGAATTGCTATACATTAATTCCATTTTAAGCACGTGTGTGATATTTTTATTTTATGCAAAATAAGGTCTGTACATCCAATTATTGAAGTAACAATATTGTTTCTATGTAAATATTAAATTCTATTCAAGTGACTATTGCCATGTTCTTTAATAATCTCAAATATTTTGAATTATCTTGAATTTTTACCTCTTCCAAAAATTTGTAAAATATGTCTAAAATTAGAATTTTACATACAGTTATGTAAATAAATACAAAAAGTAAAATTATATATAATTGAAAAATGCATCAATAGGAATCTTTCTTATAACAGAAAAATTATCAAAAAAAAATTAAACATCATACAAATAATCATAATAATTTTGAACTATAATTGAATATTTCTAAATATATTAGAAAATACAAATCTTAACTGTTTAAAAAACTTATGAGTAAGTTTTTTTTTGTAAAGAAAATAAAAAATTTTGGAAGATAATGTCAAAAAATTATAAACTTTTTGCCTGTTACAAAATCTTTTACACATACAATTTTCAATTACTTACTGAATAATGGTATTTTGATAATTCATGTTTTGCTATATTTAGAATCACACAATTTAACAGACAAAAATTTTTAAGAGGTTTGTATTTAAATTTTATTACATGACTTAAGACAAATTTAATTTTTCTGATCTAAATCAAATATTAATATCAGATAAATATTACATGGAAAATTTTACAAAATTATTTTAATATAAATATACTGTATTTCCTATCATATATTGCATTATCTTAAAATTATTTTGAACATTGGAATGGAAAAATATAGAATGCTCTTTTAAACATTTTATAAATTAGAAATTATAAATTCATTATACAATATATTAATTTTAAATAAAACTATTGAAAGCAATGATCACAGACATTTTGTTTTTCTTAGATATCATTAAGTTTTACATAACATTTCTGAAAATATATATTAAAATAAAAATTAAGTAATATAAATAATATTTACACAGTTTAGAAATATTACAGTAATACTGATTATAAATAATCACATATTTGGAAAGAATCTCAAATTTGCATTATATAGGTAACGAACTTTCATTTAATTATTTTGACTCAACATTTACTATTAAAAAATTTCTAATAAATTATAATAAATTTTTTCAATATTGTCTCTTTTATAATAAAATAAAATTTTGCAAGTAATCAAATTTTTTCAGAAGAAATTTTAAAAATTTATACTTGTACTAATTATTTCTGTTTTGATGAGGTACTTTATTCATTTGTGAATTACACAAATCTTTTTGACAAGTTTTTCCTTGTAATGTCTGAACTTCATCCAACAGAGCTGGTAATTCATACTGAATTGCATAATTGATTGTATCTAGAAGACAGGAACTTATAAATCCACAATGTTTTGAGAGAGGAAGAAATGAATTCATTGCATGAAGTTCAAAAAATTCTGCATAATCTTTAGGTGAATGTAAATCTTCTCTATTAATATCTGAATTTATCAATAAACTTTGAAATACTTTATACTGGTCAGAATTATTTGCAATATCTATAGCAATCTCTGCTGTGTCTTGGAAAATTGACTTGTGTTTTTGCAATGTTTTTAAGTACTGATCCACAAGTAGTGCGTGATTTCTTACTCTAATAGCATGTTGTCTCACAAATGCTATTTTGTTTTCTAATCTATTTGCAATAACTTCACGTAAATCTTTTAAAAACAATATTTCTTCATGTAAAAATAATGGTACATTTACTTGTGATAACAAATTGAAAACTTTAGACCAAAATGATCCAACATAAACCTGTGGTGGTTCAGTAACATTAATTAATGGGGCAAGACTCCAAAACAATGCTCCATATACTCTAAGAAGTTCTTGAGGAGTAATTGTATCAGCTTTATTCAGAATTATTCTTACCTGTAAAACCAATATAACTTACTTATTAAAATTAAATTTCAGTTTTATAGTAACACAATATTAAATTACAACATTTTTCATTTTTATACAATACCTTTGTTTCATGACCTTTTAAAAGACCAAAGAGTGCTTCTAATTCAACTCCAACATCTAATTTTGTTGGGTCAAAGACAAATACAATTAAGTCAGAATGCTCAATAAACCATTTACAAACATCCACAAATGGATAACCTCTTTCTCTCTGCTTTCGATTTTCAATAACACCTGGTGTATCAATAAAATTTACCTTAAAATAAAAATAATTTCAACATTATGATAAGCAGAATATAATATTACTAAATTCTTAACATAGATATTAAAACAGACATTTAAGAGCAAAAAACTTTAATTAAAATAGTAGGATAAAAATAAAATGAAACACATTTGTTTATTAGCTTTATAAAACTAATTTGTTTATGTAATTAAAATATTTTCATATCCAATATTTGTTTCCAAAATCTATAAGTTAATTTAAAAAGTTAAAAATTATCTGCCTGATGTTCTAAATAAACTATATTTAGCTGTCAAACCAAAAAGTAGTATTTTGTTGCATAATAAACTCAATGATTCAAGCAATTATAATGTATTAAATGATAATAAATTTCAAAATTAATATTTGATTAATAAATGAAATATGATTGCAATTTTTTATATGTAATTATCATACTTCCAATGACTTAAAGAAAACATATGTATAAGTCATAACAACATGCTGAAATTTGCCATTATAAGAAGTGCCTAGCCATTTCTTGAAGCCTTAGCACATCCTGAAATAGACATTTGTTTCAGAATTTATTTAGTTTTTCTGGTCACTTCTTGAAATGTTAACAAGGCTTCTGCAGATGTTGAAACAAGTTCACATTTCTGCATCTAACAAAATTAGGCATTTCATGTAACATCTAATGATTTATTAGACCATCGTGTAAAACAAAATAGATAAAATGTTTCTGCACTTCTGTAAATCATAACTTTGAACTTAACAAAGCAGAAACTGAGTTAAAAAAACAAATAACTGAATCTTTCAGCACTTTTCTGGAACTGTTTTTTCCATCTGATAAATGTTTTTGGCTTTCTTTATTAGCCTTCTTCAGGTCTGTTGAGAATTTAAAATTTTATTATTTTAAATCAGAATGCTAGCAAATGCAATATGTCCAATATATTTTAAAATTTTTAAAATGGAATGAACAGGTTTTTTGGGACCTTGTAATTTTCAAATGCCTGGGTTTATGAGATGGCTCCGATTGTGATAAAATATTTATATTACTATGTTCTTATGGGTTATAGGCTTCTTGATAAATTTTCTTTTTTGGTTTCTCATAAAATGATTTTCATGCCACCCAAATGATTCAGAATCTTTGTGATTTGTGCAAGTTCCTCTTAAAGAGGATTTATCAATCTACAGCATTTCTAAACTTCTTGGGTGTTTCTCAATGCTGACTTGTTTTATTAATTTTGCTTCATCCTTATTTACAACTATCCTGGACTCTGTGGCATAGGTGGCCAGTGTGGTGCTTGGTTTGTTATAATCCAACATCATATTTGTGTTCTCTGATTCTGCTGGGTAATGATCTGGTGATGGTCCTATATATGTTAATTTATGGTCAAATCCCCCTCTGTGACAGCAGTGGAATATATCCCTGGAGTTTCTTCAATATTGTTGCAGTCTTTTCCATTGCATAATAATTTGTATATTGGAGCATTTTGATGATTGTCTCATGTGTACACATGTGTAGGCTATCTCTTTATTATAAACTGAATTTAGCTTGGGACTGTAATCCATTATAATATCTCTGAATTCACTAACTTATGTAAAGCATTTCAGGTAGTGACCAAAAAAACTAGATAAATTCTGAAACATATGTCTATTACAGGATGTTCTAGTACAGGGGTGCTCAGACTTTTTGCTGTAAGAGCTTTCTGCTGCAAGATGAGAGGTCTGGACTGTTAAGTGGAGTAGTCTAAATAGTGGAATTGAGATAGTGTACCTTTAATCATGTCAATGGTAAGAGGGCAGATGTTGTGAAGAAGGATAATGTCTTTGAAGAGCATCCCAGGATGTTCGGGTTTATTTGCTTGTCAAAGAGAGCATAGAGTTTCCTCATAACATAAACTGTCTTTCTTTTATCCAAGAATTCAATAGTGAATGACCTGTTTCAATCAGCATTATCTTTTTATATTGTTCTGAATGGTCTTGGATTTCTTGGTAGCTGAGATCCTGGGTATTTCCACTGATGACTCTGGTACTTGCATTCAGGCTCAAAATGATGGCACAAAGTTTCATCACTAACCACAATTTTTGACAGAAATTCATCTCCTTCCAACAGTGTGGCCATCCAGTCCATCTGATCACTATTCAAATAAGGAGGAACCCATTGTGCACATAACCATGATTAATGTTCACTAATGGCTGTTTTCACCAACAAAGAGTTGAGAGTCAAAGTTAAAATCAACCAATCAAAACTCACATGTTTAATGTAAAAAAGAATGTTGATTGGCTGACTCTGACTTCAACCCTAAACTCATTGTTGATGAATACAACCATAAATGAATGAGCTTGTGTTTTGTGACATGTCTGTTATTGAAAATGAGTTTGCCTATCCTTCGGATGGTATTATTACAGGTGACCTGTCTGGGCATCATCCACTAACAAAGTGTGTACTTTTCAAAAATTCCTGTTCCAGTTGATGAAGGAGTTTGGATGATCCTGCTCCTTCTGCAGTCATAAAATGCACATCAGCTCTGTTTTTCCTTCATTGAATCTGTTGCTAAACTTTGATGGAAATGTTATTATTACACTTGATATTTGCAGTCTGTTATTCACCAGCAATGAATGTGATGTTTGAGACTGCGTAACAATATTACTTGATGAGTAGATGAGTCACCTTAGTTCATTATGCAGTGTTGTCAGATCTTGCATGATTATCAAGCTGTATTGCACTAGCATTTTTTTTCACTGATCCACATACTATATATAAACAATTGATAAAAAATAGTAACCTATGGCATTAAATTTTTATACTTGTTTATTCATTTTCAAGTGATATGATTAGTCATATTAAAAACATAATAATTGAATTCATCTCAAGTATTAATTAGAACAACATACTTTAATCATAATAAAAAAATTTATATTTGAATAGTTTTTCTTTCTGTTTTAAAGATACTCATATTAACAATCAAATAATATATAATTATTTTTTCTATTTATTAATTTTTATCTTTGTCAAATAATTCCTTTAAAGCTTTGATAAAAAAACTACAAAAGAAATTATTTGAAAATTATATATAAATTTATAATTCATACTCGTACCCAGCAGAATTAAATAAAAAACTTAAATCAACACCTTAATGTTTGCTGAGAAATTTTTTAATTTAACAAACGTTTTCGGCCTCATCTATAGGCCATCATCAGATCGAAATACAAAAATTGGAACGCTTACGTTCCATACATAGAATACAAAATTCAAACTAAACATTTTTTTTAAAAATGGAACTAATTAACGGATAAATAAATAAACATATAGTGAGAAACTAGAAAAACAAAAATAATAATAACAAACGAACATAATATCAATATTACCTATCCTAACTATAAATAATTCAATTTAAAATATAACTAAGTTCATGCGCCTCCGACACCGGCTGATCTTTATAAGGAATATAGGAAGTTGACGTTGAAACTAGTCAAGGCTAATTGTAAGTTGGAATTTTTAAGAGAATGCATGATTAGCAAAGTTTTTCCAATGTCTATATATAGAATCCGCATCCCGAAAGAATGCGGCTCGCTAAAACTCAGATTTTGTTTTGCGTGCCTTAAGAAATCCATTAAATTTGCAAAAAACAAAAGATACGGGATCCTGAGACGCCTCATTGATTTGGAAAACAAAGTGTTTAATGAACAACCTGATAAGCTTATGGACATGAACGTTGGAGTTGCACGTTTTACTGATAAGGTCTACAGGAGCTTAAAGAAACGTTATATTAAGAGAATGAAATGGATTATCTACAAGCAGGTTCCAAAAAACAATAGGAAGAGCATCACAACATACGTAGTATGGGACCAAATTGAAATACCCAATAGGGTAAAAGAGCTGCAGAGCAAAGGCCCAAACTTCGTACCAGAGAGAGCGGGGATATGGGAAACGTCTTACCAGGAGATCAAAAGAGGAATTAGGGGTTTGGATCCCGTTGAGAAGGACTATATTCGGTGGAAGACTGTATTAAAAAATCAAGATAAAGGGAAAAGAGAAGGCTACAGCAAGGATATCAGATACACTAAGGGATGGTTAAAAGAGAATAATTTGATTGCGGCGAGAGCAGATAAAAGCAAACAAATTGTCATAATGAAAAAACAAACATATGATAGGGCCTTAGAAGAATACATCAGAAAAACAGAATGTATCAAGGTCAACAGTAATATAGTTCAAACTATTGATAGAAGGGTTAAAAAGCTGGAGGAAACCAAACTAGCGAAGATATTACCGTTTCTCCGAAAATGCCGGAACCCTAGACCAGGGCTCCCTAGACTCTTTGCCTTCGCTAAAACCCATAAAGAGGGTAAGGAAATAAGGCCTATTGTGGAGAAACGAAAAGGTCCTACATTTCTCCTAGAAAAAAGATTGCAAGAATACGTCTCCGCGCTGATGGAAAGTAATAAGTTTGTGGTAAAGAATCCTGTTATGGTAGTTAAAGATCTACAAAGCATTACTTTGATGGATGAAGAAGTTGGAACTGTGTTAGATTACGAAAGTTTGTACCCGTCTATTAAGGTTGAATCCTGCGTAGAAGCGCTGTTGGAGTTCTTGTTTAAAGAAAACCCAACGTTAACACAACACAGAAAGGAGGTTATAGAAATGGCTAACCTAGTATGTTGCGAATCCTTCTTCGTTTACGAAGACCAAACATTCAAGCAAAAAAGGGGAGTACCAATGGGAAGCCCGATTTCGGGGCTCCTTTGCGAACTTGTTGTTAGAAAAGTAGAATTAAAAGTGCTGCGCGGCTTCGAAAGTGACATAGTATACTACAAGAGATATGTGGATGACATTTTCATAATATGGAAGAACAATCGGGTAATTGCTAACTTTGTGGATAGAATTAACGAAAACGAAGAAGGCCTTAACCTGAAGCTTGAGCAAAAAAGCTCTAGGATGTTGCATTTCTTAGACATTAACATCGTATTTAGCAAAGGGCATATATCCACTGGCGTATTCATTAAACCTACACATAGCCCACTTTATATTCCTGCTAGCTCTTATGACCCTTATAAATATAAGTTAGCGGCATTTAGAGCTTTGATTAGAAGGGCCTTTATATACTGTGAAAATGTGATAGACCGACTTACGGAGATAGAAAGAATTATACGGATAGCAGGAAGATTAGGGTATAAGAGGAAAGTCATAGAGGGAATTATTAGAAAATTTGAGACCAGCAGTGATAAAGACACTAGACAAGGGCCTTATAGGTACACGAAATTTACATTCAATAAATATCTAGGAGGGATTATGGAAGAAATAGCAAGCATGAAGGATGCAAGGGTGATCTTAAAAAGGGCTCCGAATTTGTATAAAATACTTAGAAACGATAAAGGATTAGTTAAAAAAGAAGATAAGGCAGGTGTGTATAAGATCCCCTACGAGAACCAGTTGTTAGGTATTAATAAAGAGTACGTGGGGGTTACTACTAGAAACTTAGGAATAAGGATGAAGGAACATAAGTATGATATTAGAAAAGGGTCCAATACAACAGTACTAGCCCAGATGGGGCAAGCTGAAGGATCCGTGGTACGGTGGAATGAGGCGAAAATCATAAAACAGGTACATTCCCCAACTTTGGCGAGAACAGCGGAAAAAATGGAAATTTACAGAAGTAAGCTAAAAGATAAATGTATTAATGCAAGGGACGCGGAGGGTCTTCCTTCGGCTTGGAAATATGCCCTTAAAAACTTATAGGAGGCGCATGAACTTAGTTATATTTTAAATTGAATTATTTATAGTTAGGATAGGTAATATTGATATTATGTTCGTTTGTTATTATTATTTTTGTTTTTCTAGTTTCTCACTATATGTTTATTTATTTATCCGTTAATTAGTTCCATTTTTAAAAAAAATGTTTAGTTTGAATTTTGTATTCTATGTATGGAACGTAAGCGTTCCAATTTTTGTATTTCGACCTGATGATGGCCTATAGATGAGGCCGAAAACGTTCGTTAAATTAAAAAATTTCTCAGCAAACATTAAGGTGTTGATTTAAGTTTTTTATAAATTTATATATGAAAATTTTTTAAACACATTATATACTATTGAATTAATTTACCTAGTATTGAATAATTTAATCCACAGTATATAATTATGCATTAAATATTGTTTTCATTAAAAAAATTATGGATGAATAAACTTAGTAAATAGTAAACTTAGTAAATAGTTGTATAAACTTAGTGAAGACTCAATTATTAATGACTAGCAGATAGGCCCGGCGTTGCTCGGGCAAAAGTAATGATAGCGAAGATTAAGATTATTACGTTATAGTCACAGAAGAAAAAGGGTAATTTCATCAACAAACTAAATATTTTTAATAAAAGATCGAATTTGATAATCGAATATTGTAATATTGTTCGATTTTCATGACGTGTTCTGATTATATCGTTCGATTTTCATCGAATGTTCTAAAGAAGAAAAGTCGAGAAAAACCGAACTAATCTGTTGAAATTTGAAAATCTAATATGTTCTAACATATTACTTTTTTTTTTCCTCCAGCGCCCGTAAATCTTGCACATCGCCTTCTCTTGTTCTCCATTGTTACTTAACACTTCTATTGTTACTTAACACTTCCATTGTTGATGGAAGTATTAAGACTTAATCCTGTCCCTCTCCCCCGTGGGGAGGAATTTCGAAAAATCCCTTCTTAGTGTACGTTCTCGTGACGTACCCTAACTGTGTACCAAATTTCAACTTTCAACTCCTAACCGTTTAGGCATGTCTCGATAATGTATATAGAAGCTTTAATCCTGTCCCTCTCCCCCATGGAGAAGAATATCAAAAAATCCCTTCTTAGTGTGCGTTTTCGTGACGTACCCTAACTGTGTACCAAATTTCAACTTTCAACTCCTAACCGTTTGGGCTCTGCGCTGATTATTATTATTATTATTATTATTATCATCATCATCATCATCATCAACTCGTCTCGATTATATATATAGATTAACAAAATTATTTACCTTTTTCAATAATACACTTGGTATCTGAATTCCCAGTAATCTTTCTAAAAAATTTTGTCCAAATCTTTCTAAAAATGAATAACTATTGTCCATTGATAAAACCATTCCTTCTGTTGTTTTGTATTCTGATCCATAAGTCAAAACTGTGAAATCTGAAGTAGTAGGCTGTGCACCTAAAAAAAAAAATAAATTTTATAAATATAGTTTAATTTAATTTTAAAATGTAAGATTATTAATTGGTAAAAATATATTTTTAGATATATTCCACAGTCCCTGAAAACTTACTTTATTACAGGGCACCTGTAAATAATTGATGCACTTTTAATTTGTTATACCAAGTTAAGTATTACAGCTGTACAGTTATTATTAGTACCATTTGAATGACAAATTCTGAAAGTTTTACAAACTGTAAAGATTCATAATATGAAAAATGCCCTGTCTGTAATAAAGCTTATTCCATACTCTTTTTAACATATTTCTGACAGTTGTAGTTAATTCTCAGTCATCCTATCAAGATGAAACTTCATATTTGAGTAATTCTGGCTAAATGCAAAAAATTTAGGGAGTAGACACAAACATTTTGACAAACAACATTTTTCATCAAAATAAGGGGCATCATAACACATTCTGCTATTTAGACTAGCATCATTGTTATGCTGCTATTTGTTAAACAAATTTGTTAATTTAGCAGAATTCTGCTATGTTTGGCAACATGTTTGGCAAATGAAAAGATGGTCCTGCATTTTAACACAATCTTATTTCTCTCACTTTACTGTTAACACAGGAGTCCATAAAATTGTAATTCTCAGTAACTCATCACCTTCTCAGTTCACATTAAATCAAGTTTGTGGTACTCTACTGTATTGATATAGCAAAAATGAGTGCATTTTAAAAAGTAGAGATTTTACATACAAGTGATAATACAGACTCCTAAATTGTTCCCTTGGACCTTCACAACAGTCTGTGGATGTCAAATGGGAAAGACTGATCTAAAATAAAAAGAATGAGTGTTTGGTCCATCAATATATTTTCCATTTATTTAGACTGTACAAAAAGCAAAAGTCTAGATATAAATCTTTCACACTTCATTTTTCTCTTACAGTAAACAATTTATAGAATATTGTAATGTCAGATTTTGAGATGTCTGACTTCTATGAGGGTGAGTCAAAAAGTAAGTTGCACTCATGCCAAAAATACAAGTATGAAACATACAGGTCAAAAATTTTTATTTGTATGAATGTACAATCCAAGTGCTACCTTTTTGACACAATTATCAAGTTTATTTAAACATTTACTGTAGCATGGCATGAGTTTTTCTATTCCTTCTTGGAAGTATTTCTGTCCAATATGTGATAACCATTCTTGTGTTAAATTTGTGACATCTTCATTGGACTTGTATTGGCAATTTGAAAGATCCTTTTTCATATGGCTGAACACATGGAAATCACAAGGCACAAAGTCTGGACTATAGAAAGGATGTTCACATACAGTCCATTTGAATTTTTCCAATAGAGTCTTTGTGATGTTCCTTGAATGAGATGTGGCATTGTCATGCAAAAGCTTTCTTGCTATACACTTTTCTCAATTGGCATTGAATTTCAGTAAGGTTATATTTTTTTGCCTGTAAGAAATGAGTTTCTGCATGAACTCCAATTTGGATGCTACATCCAAAGGACACAACCTCTTTCATGACTGAAAACAGATTAGCTTCTGCAGCCATGTCAACAAATCTGCTATGCCTTGTAGCCGAATGTATTACCAATGTTAAACAGAACATGCTCAGCAAATAATTAGCTTATCACAACACACCTTTCTTGTTGCCAAGATAGTTTTATTGAAAAACTAACATTTTCGACCTACTCTATAACTCTATACACCAGACTCCTCAGACTTAACAAGAGAATTTTGGAACATTGGCATTCCACTATTTAATGAAACGCCAATGTTCCAATTCTCACATTATGCCTGAGGATGGCCAATACTGTAGAGTAGGCTGAATATTTAAATTTAAACAGTAACGACATTAGCCGTTTTGGAACATAACTTTTAAGAATAAGAACTCCAAACCCTTCTGGGATTTGTGGATGCGCAGGTCCAAAAATGTGATTTTTCCCCCAATTTCCCCCAATTTCTTTTTCCCAAATGAAGTTTATGGAGGAGTATATACAGTATTTGTAAGGTGACCTTCTAATATCAGGAAGGAGTCCTCCGTATCCTGCCATGCCAAATGCACATCGTCCACGTACCTTAAATATATTAAAGGGTAAGCCATTGTGAGGGGGAATTTAAAGACCTGTGTTCAATATGTCTCATGACGAGTTCTGCTAACATAGCTTGTGAGCCCATCAGCACCCCCTGTTTTTGCAGGTAAATCCTTCCATTGAAGAGGAAATAATTATGCTCTGTAATGAAAAGTAATGCTTCTCAAACATCTAAAACCTGCTGCGCAGTGAAGCCCTCCTTGATAAGTAAGGCGTTGGCAAGCATCACCGCCTCGAAGTGTGGTACTGAAGGATATAATGCAACAACATCCATTTTATAGAAGGTGTACATATTAGGAGACAAGCCACCCAGCACAGCGGATAATGTTTCCTTAGCCGTGACAGAGAAGGGTGTGACTTGGGAAAAAGAAGGAAGAAGCCCACCAAGTAGCTTAGCAAGTGCTTTTTCGAGGAAGTAGGTGGGGTGGGACCTCTTATTAATTAAAGGCCTTAATGGCCAGCCTGCTTTGTGTGTTTTGGCTTCAAAGAAAATCCTTAATGGCCAGCCTTCACAAATATATACTCCTCCATAAACTTCACTTGGAAAAAAGAAATTGGGGAAAGAATTGCATTTTTGGGCCTGCACATCGACAAATCCCAGGAGAGTTTAGAGTTCTCCGTCTACCACAAGTTTGGTAATATTTCCCCCATAATACCTGCCACGGCCTATCAGCCACAACAGTATGTTATCACGGCCATAACTCCTTTAATCAGACGGGCCTTTTTACTATCTTCGACACAACATCTTATCAACACCGAACTAGAGGCCATCTGCACAGCAGTGACCGTGGCAAGATATGGTCCTGCCAAATACAACCATGTCAAAAACAGCGTTAAACAGTCCCTCTTCTCTGTTACCACCTTATGCAGACCAAGGGACCAGACAACATTCCGTCCTTCCCTCCCATTCTGCAACCGCCTCACAGTCTGGATTTGCTGGATTTTTAGGCAAAATGACTTTCGCTTACCCATAGCCCCGTGCCCAAGTCTGGGATGACTCTTATGTAATGATAGGGACGCTGTTTCCACCATAGAAAAATCTGGTGTGTACTCCATTCCCCTGCAAAACCCAATATCAGGTCTATACACCTATTATATAGGTGCGACCACCAGAATGCTGGCCATTCACATGTCTGAACACCAACATTTGGTCAAGTAGGTAATTATGATACCGAACTATCTAAATTGGTGGTACAGCATCACCACACAGCACTTTGGAATCGAGTGGCGATACTCAGACGTTGTGAGGAAGGGAACTTGGTGTACATTTGGGAGGCCCTCCTCACCACGCTGCTCTCCCCTCGCAACTCCCCGCCCTCGAATTGCCTAATGTTTGGACTAATTTATACAAACGTTTAAAAAACATCAACAATAATTCTGCACTTATCTCCCACACCTTCAATGTGAATTAAGACGCATTTGCGTTGGTCTTTTTACATGCATTTTAATATACGTTACACGTGATTTACGTGTGCTTTAAATTATGTTACATGTATTTTATATTTATGTTTTAACTTAACATGCACTTAAGGTTGCTCTTCCAATCGACTTTTACCTTTACTGCATCATATGTATGTTAAGGAAAATGTGCGTTGATTTTATGTGTTTGCAAATTAATATTTTAAATTTACTTATTCTTAAAAAATAAGCTGAAAACGTTAGTTTTCAATAAAACTATCTCGGCAATAAGAAAGGTGTGTTGTGATAAGCTACCAGTAATTACCAATGTTGCTACCAGATTTCATCTAAATATCATTTATCAATGAAAAGTTCTTGCCAATTGCAACTTAGTTTTTGACTCTCCCTGTAATTAATTTATATTATAAATATATATTTGTATATGTCTTAAATGTAATTTGATGTAAACATTTAAATCTATAAAATCAATAACTATTAATATTTAACATACTTAGAATAGAAATTATGAAAAATTATTATTACAGTATATCATAAATTCTTTCATACAAAAAATTATACAAATTACCACTTGGCAATGAACTTGTAGTATTCTCAACACCAAGAATGTAATTAATGATTGATGATTTTCCTGTACTCCATGGTCCAACAAATACAACTCTTGGCAATGCAAATATTTCACCATCTGCTCCAAAATTATAAATAAATCTTAGGAAAGAAAAGATGATAAAAAATATTTTTAAAAACTTACCACTCACAACATGTTTGTTTAAATCAACAAATTTATAAGCAAATTCTAATGGCTTCACAGCATATTTATAAATTGCTGAAAGTTTCATTAAAATATTCTGAGTAAGAGCTTCATCATTTGCTTCATCATCACTAAGAAATAATGTTTTATCGATATGATCACAATTTTTCTCTCCAAATAACCGTACATGATTTTCAAATAAATTCTGTCCATTATCTTCTATTTCTTCAGCATAGGTTTTATCATTAACTATATGTTCCTCTATAATTTATTAAAATAATTGACTATATTATTATTCATGATTAGTAATGTAATTAATATTAACTTTATTTATTTCTATTCTCTTGTATGTAAATGAGGCTAATCATTATTCTCTTTATATCTATTTAATATAAAAAATGTACCCAATATCAATTTAATAACATTCTGAACTAAATTTTACAATTTATTTTTAAATCATCTATGAATTTATGATGTAACTTTCTATGACATCCTGATTCATAAAACTTATTGTATTAATATAGCTTATCAACATATTTAATATTTGATTTAACATCATAAAACTTTTCATTATATACAAATTTTGGAATTTCATCATTTTACTCCTCTATTTTCTTCAGTTATATAAACAATTCAAACTATATACGTAAACTATATAGTAGAATCTCATTTTAACATATTGCTCAGGCTCTGAGAATCATTTGTTATTGCAAGACTTCATTACAACACAAACAACAGATTTCCTGTGCACCCAGGAAAATATTCATTATTTGAAAACATTTATGTTTTTAACCTTCTACATATAAGAAATAACTGTACCTGAAATTATTCAGTTTCTTGAAATCTATTCTTTACTCTATAGAAACACATATGTTATAAGATCATATATTATGCTATATGTGTGTATGACAAATCTGATGGAAACTTTATATACTGTAAACACAAGAAGAGACAAATTACATATGTTCATTAGCACTTCACTTGACTTCATGATTTGTTAAAACACTTTTCTTGGTTTGTTTTGATGCTGCTTTTCTACCCATTGAGTAAGTACAACAACTGCTTGATATTAGCAATGTCATGTACAGCCTCTTTGTTTATGCTGAAATTCGTCATGAAAGACCTCATGACTTGGAAAGACTCAATGGCCTTGCTAAATTTTGGCACTTGGATCAGTGTCAGAATGTTCACTAGGTGACTCCGCCTCAATTATATCAGTTTGCCGATTCTCTTCCGACAATTCTTCAGTTATACATATCCCAGATGTAACAAGTGCATCATTGAAGTCTATAAATTTCTAGAAACACCCAAATATTAACTAAACATTGAAAAAATGTAAAGTTTACAATATATAATGCTAGAAAAAAATCCATTATTCTGAGGTATGGATCCAAAGGAGGTAAAATTACATTGATTTGGTGGCATCTGGGGAAAAAATCCATTATTCCATGATTTGTCAAAATGAGATTCTACTGTATTTAGAAAGTTAGGTACACATTCAAAAGCTGTTTGTTTTGTTCCTATACTTCCAGCTAAGTTTCACTATAAATAAATTACAATTTAATAGATAACATCACTTGATATGAAATAAAGTAATAGGGATTACTCAAGATTGTTTTTATATGCTCAATAAAGCAGAAACTAGTGTGATTACTAAAAGTTTATTTTTGATAAATTTCAAATAGCAAAAAACTAAACAGAAAATATTTGATAACATTGTCAAATCTAATTATTATTTTAAACAAAACTATAATTAAAAATAAAACAAAAGAAGTGTGTTCAAGACATATAATTGTTATTAACAAATAAAATTATATTGAAAAATCAGCTATTATTTTATGGTATATTAAAAATATAGTAGTACTCAGTTGTATATTGTATTTATGGAGTTAAGTCCAACATTTTATCTGAAAGTCTTAAAGTTTAAATTCTAAAAATGTTTAAAACCAGTTAAAATCATTCAATTGCAGATTAATTGATGTTGAGTCAAACAATTCGAAAATAATTATTATATTAAAAAATTTTATTCCAAGCAACAGTATTTTAACTATTAATATAATCATATTCTTTATCTAGCTTAAAAATGATTCAAAAAGTTTTCAATGTAAATGTTTCTAAAATTTTTAAATAAAACTCTATAATTCTATTTATGTAATTAAAATCTAGTTGTTTGTTAGTTACAAACTATACTTTCAAAGTAAATAAAATTATATAAAATTGACTTGCAAGAAAAATATTAGGAAGTAATCTATAATAATCATTAAAATAAATTTATTACATATCAATGTTTTAGTTTTTTTTGGAAATGGATTTATATATGTAAAATCATTTTAAACAACAATGTAATTCAATCATATCTATACATATAAAGGTCTGATAAAATTAGAAAATCACTGAAATAAAAAAAATTAAATTTATTCTTTTAACTATTCTAAAAGTAATGTTTCATTCTCAAAGTATAGTACTCATTAGAGAACAAAAACATTAAAGAAAAGAAATTGATATGAATCTATGAGCAATAAGTTTTTGGCTATATGGAGGACTTATCACCACTATTGATATTATCAGAGTAATCAAACAGAAGTAGGTAGACAGGTTTATTATGACAACAGAATTCATTTTGAATAGGTTGTCTTCATCCTTATATGTTACAATTTAGTGTGTTACAGGAGTCTACAAAAATACAAAATGGTTTTTTGTTACTAATATTTGGATTTACGATTAAAATGATTCAAAATTTTGTTTTTTTATACAAACTTAAAAGGTAAATTCTATTTTGTTGTTAAAGCATGGATGATTTTATTTTTGGGATTTTTACAGACATTATGTTTTCCATACAAATAGCAACCAGAGATTATAATTGTTGCTCATAGATTCATATTGTAATATAAGGACAAAAAAGCAAATCACCAAAGAAATTGATGTTAGAACTAAAACTGGGCATTTATATAAAAAGAAAAAAAATCACAAATTTTTAAAATTTTGTTATTAAATACAAAATTGAATTTTTATTGTTTGAAGAGATTATGATTCATTAGTATAACAGAAACATGAGTATTATATAAAAAAACTATTGGATAATAATCTGGATACAATAAACTCAATTTAAACTTTTGAAATAATTTTTAAAATAACTAAAATCGTTTCAGAATTATGATGATATTAATAACTTCACTCATAATTCCAATCTTTTAACACACACATACACTAATATCAGACATTTTTAAAATATCCAATATCTTATTCTGTATTAATAATAATAATAATTTAATTCTCAAGCTGTTTGTTTTAATTATTTTTAAAATACAATTTCAAAAGCTTAAATCAAGTTCATCTTAAGTGAATTATCATTTAACAGTATTTATACAACACCTCTTGTTTCTGTTCTGCTAATGATTCATCATCTCTCCAAACATCAAAAATTCAACTTTGTATTTAATAACAAAATTCAAAAAAATTTACAAGAGGTTTTTATAAATGTCCTCAACTTTAGTTATTTTATAATATAAAATTTTTAAACATTTTTAAATTTTATATTTCATTATGTATATTTAACAAGTTTATTTTTCTAATGACCTTAATATGTACATTTTCCTGTTTTCTTGAACCCGAAAATTAAATTTCTTATCCCTGAATATTTTTGGGTCTCTTAGACCATCATTAGGGATACTGTGATAAGTGGAATGTACAAGACAAAAGATATGAACAAGCCACGAGGAACAAAAATATTTATTTACAGAATTATTTTATTAACAAGATACGAATGCCCGTCACAGAGACGAATTCTCGCGGATATATATATATATATAGTCTCCGCTCTTGTTCAGGATTTTACAATTTATGTTACACGCGATACAATTAGAATTAACTACTTATAACTATACTTACAACTAAACTTAACCTATCACTATAACTAATAGGAATAGATAGATGAAGAAAGTAATAGGAGGCGCTACCGGTAGTTAGACGAAAGGGGGTCCTGATCTGGGAGGTCAATCACGGTGGATGTCCAATCCGTTAGCATCAGGTCTTATACTATGCGGTGGATATTCGATATGCACCGAGGTGTTTCTTTTAGACTTCACAGGAACGAATCTCTCAATTAGTTCTCGATTCTGTCCCACCTTTTCTATCTGGGCTCTATCCGTTGGTCTTTGTTTCACCACGTACCAAGGAGTCTCTCCCGACCTTCCTTCTCAGTGTCCGGTCCAAAAGTATCCGATATTCATACCCCTCTGACTCACGGTTCATTTGGGCAGGACCCCCTCCTGTCCTTATTGTGAAAACCACCAATCAGGACCCACAAGAAAAGCCGTTCCTGTCAGGTGACGGGAAGGGTTAAGAGCGGAAGAGAGAAGGATTAAGGAAAGAAGAAAGGGTTCTAATTCTATACACAGTATTTACAAACAACAAAATGGCGGACAGCCACAATACAATGGTTTTTTTGTACTTCTGATGATAGGCTGAGATACTCAAAAATATTTAGGGTAAAGAGGGACATTTCATTTTTTACCTCCATGAAAACAAAGTGAACGTACATAAACATGTACTTTTTTTACGATAAAAAAAATATATAATGGACAATGTAATGGAAACATAGGCTGTATTTATTACACGACATATGTAGTAGTGAAGAAACCAGTAGCATAACTAAGATTTTGATCTGGGAGGATGATCTAAAAGGTACAGTCAGAATGAAGAAAAATTAAGTATCCCCTATCCTCACTGCTGACAAATGAGCATTCCTTATATACCTGCCAGACAAATGTCCTAGAATGTCCCAAGTACATCTAGAACAGTGTTTCCCAAAGTGTGGTACGCGTACCCCCAGGGGTACAGGAAGAGTTTAGTGGGGGTACACGCTGCACCGTGCTTCGGCTGTTCCTGGTGCAACAAGCAGTTTACTTTTTTCGATTACGAACATAGAAAAATAATAAAAAACTTTGTTACTTCTTAGCGGTTTCGCCGGATGCTGTGATTCTGTGTATTCCTCCACCTTATGGCCAAGACAACAGTGTCACACAAAAACCTCCAGTATCTACACATTGAATTGTTACAATGTGTGCATGTGTATTTTAAGCTTTTGTGAAATTTTTCTAACAGGAAAGGTTTGTTATGTGCTTTAGTATTAATAGAAAGCTAAAAATGCCGAATAAACCTATTTTTCTGTAGCTAGTTACTACAACTAACAATTCTTAGCAGAGACTTACTTTGACAGTGCTTCTAGAAAGACGAAAATGAGACCTAAAGTCCATATCGCTATATCTAGGAACAATATTTTCCACATAGTCTTCTATTTTGGCTTTTTCGATTTTTCAATTGCAGCAGCATATAGAAATGGAATATCCTCATTATCTTTGGTTTTTGATTTAAAGTATGTGCAGTTTTTTTGACGAGGAGTACTCAGCATTAAGAAAATTATACAAAGGGTACACAGATGTCAAAAGTTTGGGAAACACTGATCTAGAAGGAAACTTCAAAAACAAACTCAATATCTGAATTACGATCTTTCTTCTACAACAATCCACAGTCATATAGTATAAATAAGTAATTGATAACCAAGCATTCATTTTTTTTATCATCATAAGAAATGAAATAACTGACTGATATTGATTTATTCATTAATGAAATGTAATTTTACATTTGTTGTTTAAAACATTGTTTTTAGTTTAAATTTTATTCTCTAGGGGTTGAATACCTACATCACTCCCAAGTGCACCGCAGGAAGAAACTAATATAGTCTCTTCATTATTTCTCATAATTTATTCTTTTCTAAAATGACTACTGTTTAAACTCTATAGCATTATGATAAAGGTCTTACTTATATAACTCGTGTGAGCAAATTTTCTGTATAACATTGTAATATTCAATAAAATATTAAAAAAACTTTTTTGAAATGAGTAAAATTTTAGTTTTATGCTATTTTATTTTCTTATCATCACATTTCAAAAAATGAGATTTTATGTAAATTCCATATATAATGCTTTAAATGTGTTTTAATTAAAATTATTCTTGAGAATGATGATAAGTAATCTTGATTGCTCTCAATAAATCTGAAAAATGTGTGTGTTTTAATCTTAAATTATTAAATTATAAATATTTTCCTATGATGATATTTGCATGGTATTTTAATTAATAATTTTTTTAATGGTGTAAATGAGAATTTTATTTCGCCTGTGTAAAAAATTCTTTATTAAATGAAACAATAAATAAATAAATCGCTTATTATTATATTTTCAACTTTCCATTATTTATTTATTCATATTAAAATGAATGAATGAATGAATGAATAACGGCAGTTTAAAATAATTTAAGAGTGCGCCCCCTATTTTAAAATATTAAACCCATCCTAATTATTATTATTTTTAATTCTTAACAAAATCCAATTAATAATTTGTCATAGAAATCGGTTTTAAAATATTCATTTTTCATTCCGAAAAGCTAGAATCGAATTATAAATTTCGATTTTAATCCTATTCGTAATAATCCAATAATAATAATAATGTTTAATATAAATAAAATTATTATCGAAAAAGGAAATTATTCTAATTATTGGAGTTAATCGTATTGTGTAGAACGTACCTTGTTCATTATTTTGGCAATTGGTAAGTACAACAAGTGCAAAAACGACATTCAGCCAACAACTTAAATATTTTCTACACCTCGCCATTTCTTAACCGAAACTTTATGATAAAATACCAGAGGGCGCAATATGCGTTTATTCTCACATGACAACGGAGTAGTGTGGTTTTGTTTTTTGCCGAATGGGGAGAATGTTTCGTTTTCGGCATTATTTTTTACTTCAGTTTAAACATTGCCCGACTGAAGTAAATGTGCAATGGAAAAATAAGTAAATAAACATCTGAACGTAAATTTTTTAAATAATTCTTATACGTGAAAATAAATCTTGAATAATTAAATTATTAAATGATGTTCTTTCTGTTCGACTATTCAATAAGGCGTCCAATGTTCAGATTCAACATTTCTCAAACTGTGTTCCATTTATAAGGTCGATTTAATATTAAAAACTCAATATGCAACAATTTTTAACGTCTGAATAGGGGCAGTGTCCGATAGAAAGGCATCCCTGCTTGGCATTGCGTATCCCATTAAACCTAAATTTTATTATGAGTGTACTGTACATGAAGCTAGATGTAAAATGTGGATAAAATCGAAAGATTTTTAAACAAAATTTATTAAACTACACAAATAATTTAATCATTTCAAATTCATAGATTTATGAGTCGAGTAGCATCAGCGACAAGATACGTTTCGGTAATTATATTCCAACTGAGAAGCGACTTTTATTTAAACCGTGGCGTTGTAAACTTTGCGTGAGTAAAGATTATAAAGTGACACGCTTTAAATAGGCAAGTAATTATCAATTATTTAATAATAAAACATAAAATAAATGATATAAATATCGTAACCACAGATGTGATAACACTGTTTTGTATTTTATTTAAGATATTCTCTTCTCTACGCTTCAATAAAATTTCTACAGTACAATTCGGTTTGACGGCCGGATGGCCGAGCGGTCAAGGTGGCAGCCTACTGCTCTGGGGGACCCGGGATCGAATCCGAACGGGTCGAATAATCCCCAGGAATTTTTCGGGGGGTGGTCCGTTCGGATATGTCGGGCCCCGTCCCTCACCACCCGGTCGCCCCATTGTGGGCCTGGCCGAACCCATAATGGTCCTTCTAAAAGAGGCCCTCTTAGTGCCCACAGGGCGGAAAGAGTTAAAAAAAAAGTACAATTCGGTTAATTTTGATAATTAAACAAATAATAATCTGCTCAAAAAGAACAACTTATTCTGCCAAGATTTTTGTATACGATTCTTAGACGATTTTTTATTCTTATAAAATTCAAATAATTTTCTAATGACAAAGTTTTCAAAATCTATTCCAGAATTTTTATATCTACTTTAACACTGAATAAATATAATTAATAAATTCGAGTCAACTCAATTCGAAATTTTCCCGTTTTAAGTCGATCTCAGTGGTATGCAATCAAAAGAACGAATGATAATGAAATCCAATATTAATTTTTAACACATTCCTATCAAGATGAAAAAGAGTACAGGAGGGAACTTTTATAGAAAAACAGATGTTGGATTTAAATAATTTTATTTTGTCATTTTAAAATTATTTTAAATAATAATGTCGCTTAAAAATTCTGAAAATAAGTTTCGATTCTATAAATAATTAAAAAGATTATTATTGTTATAATTAAAAAATATATATAAACAGATAATACATAATGATTAAGATTAAATAAGAATTAGATTTTAAAATATTTTATTTTTAAATGAATTAATTTAAAAGCAGTACATTTAATTCATCAAATACAGTATTCTGTTTCTAAAACCAAGCAATTAAACGTGAAGTAATGATAAGTATTATATAAATATAAAAATATATCACTAAAACAAAGAATTTCTTAATAATAATATTCTAAAAAGCATTAAATGCTTAATTTTTATCCAATCTAAATTATAAAGTTAAGATAACTTAAAGTACGAATAGGCTTTTATACAAACTCCTCGCCCATGTAGAAAAAGCCCATTTACAGGGGACGTCAACATTTGTAAATGTAGAATCAAGAAAGTTGTTACGAATCTAATTCATAACGCCCATTCAATGTGAAATTGATATTATGGATGTACTTTTTTCCTTTTTGTTTCATTTATCTTTTATTTATCTTTATCGTTTCCTTTATTATTATTTTGTTACTGTAATGCATATATCAATATTGTATATTTATTTTGAAATCGAATGACGACTGATTCGAAAATCTTTCATTTTAAGTATGTTCTTTCATGTTCTATGTGATAAGGAACGGTTATCAACGTTCCAGAATTTAAAACCTGATAAGTTTTCAACCTGCTCAATAGGCCATTTAGTTAATGTAATAATATTTAAAATTTATTTTGTATACTAGTACTTTCTATATATTAACAGGACTTATTATATAATAATCTAACACCTTTATCGTTGCCGAGAAAGTTTAATTTAAAACTAACGTTTTCGACCTATTCCGTAGGCCATCATCAGGTTAAATAAACCGACAAATGGAACAGTTCCGTTCCAAAGGATCGAATACAAATATTTAAATTTCAATAAATTGTCAACGGATTAAAAGATGATAAATAATAAACTTAAAAACAAGGAATAAAAATTAAAAATAAACTCAGAAAAACTCCCAAATACAAGTATCAAGTAATACTAATGCAGAACAATAAAATAAACATGTAAATTAAGAGTTCCTTGCAGAGTTTTTAACCATATACTTCCAGGCCGATGGAAGGCCTTCAGCGTCCATTTATACACGCCCCTTCCAGTTTGCTTTTGTAAATCTCTATTTTCTCAGCGGTCCTTGCTAACGTTGGGGAGCTCACGGGTTTGATAATATCCGCTTCATCTCATTTAACTACCGAGTTTTCGGTCTGTGCCATTTGGGATAGTATAGTGGCGTTGGAACTTTTTCTGATGTTATACTTGTGCTCCTTGAGTCTTACACTCAAACTCCTTGTCGTAACGCCGATATAATCTTTCTTAATTCCCAGCTGTGCGTTCTCGTACGGTATCCTATACACACCTGCTTTTTCTTCCTTCTTAATGCTATCCTTGTCATTCCTTAAAATCTTATAAAGGTTCGGGGCTCTTTTTAGAATTATTGATGATTCATTGCGGTTCGCAATTTTTTTCATAACGCCTTTGGCATATCTGTTATAAGTGAATTTTGTGATTTTACCGGGAGCTTGTTTAGAGCCTCTTGCTATGTTCTTCTCGAATCTTCTAACCATTCCTGTTATTGCGCTTTTCTTGTACCCTAAGGTTTCGGCTACCTGTAGAATTCTGTTAATTTCCTTTGCTCTGTCCATAATGTTGTCACAATATAGAAAGGCCCTTCGGATTAGAGCCCGGAACGCCGCCATCTTATATTGATATGGATCGTTAGATTGCGAGGGGATATAAAGTGGACTGTGCGTTGGTTTAACGTAAACACCGGTAGATAAATGCCCGTTTTTGAACTGGATGTTGATGTCTAAAAAGTGTATTGTTACGGAACTTTTCTGTTCTAATTTCAGTTTTAGGCAG
This sequence comes from Centruroides vittatus, assembly GCF_030686945.1. Taxonomy (NCBI): domain Eukaryota; kingdom Metazoa; phylum Arthropoda; class Arachnida; order Scorpiones; family Buthidae; genus Centruroides; species Centruroides vittatus. Next base: position 487,739 of record NW_027122438.1, on the reverse strand, counting down.
TCGTTATTACGATTGATGCTTTCAATGAATTCATTAATCTTACGGTTGTTATTCCATAATATAAAGATGTCGTCCACATATCAAAGGATCAACTTAATGAATTAAAAATAGAATCAACTTAATACCGGAAAAAATTAATTCAACTAAAAAACAATTATGTTACAGAAAAGAAGAAAAATATGATATAACAGAGGAGAAAGGAATAGTATATTCATTTGATTGTGATCCAAAGAAAACATATATAGGAGAAACTAAAAGAAAATTAAAAATAAGATTAAGTAAACATATCAGAGCAATCAAAGGAAAATATGCAAATTCGGCAGTATCGGACCATTGCAATACAGAAGGTTGTGCAATAGATCTAAATACAGTAAAAATTAGAAAAAAGGAAAAAAATAATTATAAAAGACAACTGTACGAGCCAGCGCCGGATTAAGCCTCTAGCGGGCCCTAGACAAAATTTAAATTGAGGCCCCATTTAGATAAGTTGCTTCTAAACAAATATTATATAATGTGACATTAGCGTAGCTAGCATGGGTGACACCGGGTGCGGATATCGTGGTGTCACCCCAAGTCACACAGTAGTGTCACCCTTTTTAACTCTTTTATAAAATACTATTGAATTGTAATATCTTCGCACTCGAGCAACTTGAACGCTATATCGAATATGCGATGTCGCGACGTATAAGTGTAGATTTAGAAAATAAATCATAACCATCCATACACCAGTACTACCACGAGACGCTACGTACTACGCGGCCCTAGGAATATTTCTAGGTGGAGTGAGAGATCCCGTGGCGTACTGTACATTAATGCTGACGCACGGGTGGCTGTTGACCTTAGTCGAGCCAGTGAGATAAGAATTGTTAAATACAGTCTCTTCTGTCCTATCGAATTTCTGAAATAATCTTTAACTCGTTTTTAAACAGAGAAATCTTCTGCACTGAAGCCGGGCCCCTCCGAGATACGGGCCCTAGACATTTGTCTACTTTGCCTATTCGATAATCCGGCCCTGGTACGAGCATTTAAATATAATTAGGCAAACTAATAAAATGAATAACAACAATGGTAGAGAGATCCACCAATCATGGTTAAGCATTATAAAAAGGGGGAGGAAGAGGTATAAAAGAGGAGATGGGAATGTATTAGAAACAAAATTAAGTAGAAACAAACAAACCAAAAGAAGTAAGTGAATTGAAATAATATTTTAGATGATAATAAAATTTATTGTTTTAAACTGATTTTAATGTAAAAAATTAGGAATGTGTAAAATTGCATGCTTGCTGTGGATCGTAAGTTTAAGTGGAAATGTAGAGAAGATCGGAAATACAGAAGTTGTAAGAATTTTTAAATATTTATTGTCGGGAAATGTTTGTGTTCTTAACTAATTTTAGTGATAATTGTACCGAAACATGTTTTTATTGTTGATTATTGTTAATTATAGAAAGTGTCGTTTAAAGGCCTGCTGAGGAGGGACGGACAAGTCCGAAACACATGTTTAAAGTGTATGTGTTCAGGTGAACTAAGTAAAGAACATCATTTTTGATCTGTAAGACTAAATATCTGCATCCATAATTTTCCAGTATAATAAGTCCTGTTAATGTATAGAAAGTACTAGTATACAAAATAAATTTTAAATAGAGTTAGAAAGGACAAAAAGGCATAACAATTAGTTAATGTAATAAATTGTTTCTCAGTGATTTAAGATGTTATTGTGATGATTACAATTTTCTGCATGTTTACTGAATTCAATTAATTGTGTTAATCTATAATAGATTTCATACCTTTTACGCTCATTTTGTATGGCAAAATATAAAAATTCTAATTAATATTATCCTTAAATTTCATTTTCTCAAAATATCGTTTATAATTCTGGTTGTACTCTTTGGTTAAAGGGACACCAGTCAATCGACAAAATCCGATTCGCGTTTACATCTTAATGTTTACAAATTTAATCTAAATTAAAGCATATAAAAAAGGTAATCTGAATGCAAACCTACCCTTTTATTTAAATATGTATAAAAGTCGATTATGAATTTAAACAATGATTGTTAATATACATTTGTGAAGCTTCGGAAGTGGGCTTAGAATTTGTGCAAAAAGAAATTTTTTTTTTACTTTTGTATAAAAGAAAATAATAATAGTTATTACTATAATGTTGTAAAAAGAAACCGTCGAACGGGAGAAAAGAAAGGGAAACGAAAAACGAATATTTTAATGCCCGTATAAGGACATGTCTGTAGAAATTTCTAAGAAAGTCGAACTACTCAAATTAAAACAATAGATGAATTTGAGTACAGTAGAGCGTCGATAAGTGGAACGTCGGTAAGTGGAATGGTCGGAAAGTGGAACGATTTTCAGTCGGACTGTGTCGTGCTGAATCGAATGTTTTTGATACTAAATTTACTTTTAAAGTATAATTCTCATGTTTTTTATATCCTTTAATATATTTATTTTGTTTGTACAAAATGCAGAAATAATTTTTAACGATACGATAGCCTCGATGATTATTATAAAAATTTTCGTTAGGCTTAAAATCGACGAAAATTCAACACGAAGCGACACGCAACGGAGAAAAATTTGAACATCGGACAGGTTAATGTATTTTTTCGTACAAAGTCGGAAACTGGAACAAATCATTAACTGGAAGGACCCCAGTCCCCAATTGGTTCCACTTATCGACGCTCTACTGTACTTAGATTGAACATCTTAGATAGGAATCGAACAGTCAGTCGGTGTTGACTCATCCCACGATTTGGGTTCCGATCTTGTTACAATTCGTAACGAGGAGGGGAACCAATTGGAGAGCGGGGCAAATCGGCATCGACCTATCGGAATGTTCGATCTGGGGCCCAAAATAAACATAAAAACTGTCTGAAAAAAAGGAGGCGACGTTCTTGATTCTTGGTCCGTAGAGCTTCTCTCCCGAAAATTTGTGATCCTGCAGTTCTCACACGAAGGATTTTTTCGACGTCCAAGGATTGATCTTCACTCTCCAGAGTCATCCAGATTCGCCAGGTCCACCTATTCGTAGGAACACATCTCTCGAAACAGTGCTGTGCGCCCGGGAGCCGTCGCCTTTCACGAAGCCATTACCGGAAGAAAAACGACAGACGGAACATTCGGACTTTTGTGCGGACTTGTTTCTCTCCCTTTGAAAGGTGTTACGTCTTATCATGAAAATTGTTGTAAGAGAAATGTATTAAACGGTTTGACGACGGGGAACCACTCTCTAAGAGTTTTTCCTACTCCCACACGTCGGTCGTGACCGCGCCACAATCCCAACTAACGTAGTCGGTCGGCTAACCTCATACATTTGATATCGAAAACGATTAGCATATTTTCACGTTGGTATAATTTAAAAAGTTAATTTTCAACTTCTAGTTGTATATTATACGTATAACTTGTTATTTTATGTTATTTGGTAATAAAGTCGAAATTAGGATAATATTAAAAGTTAAAATAACATTTTTTAAAATTTGTTTTTAACCTACTTTGCATAGTACCTCGTTTCAGTTGCGTCATTCAACATCACGTGGTTACGTAAATTACGTTTCTTGGTAGGAGTGATGTACTGTACTGTACCTCAAAGTTACTGTAATGTTTTTTTCGAAGTTGGCAGTAATTGTTCATTTTGGTCAGTTTGTTATTATTTGATTTAAACTAAATTTTAGAATATGGCAATTGTCAAATGACGAAGAAATTGCTTTTTTTTTTTTTTCCTAGAAACTGGAATCTTGCATGGTGAGTTAGGAAATAATCTCAGTACGATTGTTGATCGGAATGATTATGCGCATTATGTTTGTACCGATTTTTTAATATCTTCAATCATTGTAAAATTTACAATTATTGAAGATATTTTAAAAAATCGGTACAGACATAAAGGTGGTTGAGTATTGAACACAAAACTGAATAAAGGTAAAGGTGGTACAATTAGATGATGCAACCCAGTGGCGTGCCGTCCATGGAAGCTGTGGAAGCACCGCTTCCCTTGTATTTTCTAAATTATAAATACATATTGTGCGATTATTTTCATATTTTAACGGCACGATTCAAGCTCCGAATAAGGGCTTTTTCGACCTCCCAAATTGTAGTCTGTCCTTGGGCGAGCATCAAGTCAAAGGAACTATACCTGTATGGGTGACCCTCGCGAGATATTGCCCTGCAAAGAATAGCCTGTAATTTCCGGTCACGTGACTCCGCGCCCAAAAGGGACCCCGGAATATCGCGCACATAGCCCGCGGGCCGTGTGGAAGCGGCAGGCGGTGACGGCGGCAGCGGCGGCGAGGACAGAGCGGGGAGGCGCGCGTGAGGAGAGCTAAGAAAGGGGAACGCGCTTTGTTTTGAACGATAGGCGTTCCCTGACACCCCGAGAGCGCGTCCGCGAAACTCCGCCGCTCCCTTTTGGGCACAGTGTCACGTAACCGGAAATAACGTAGGCGATTCTTTACAGAGCTATACCTTGTGAAGGGTCGCGCGTAGTGTGGTATGGTTCCTTTGACTTTTTTGTTCGCACAACAGGGGTCTACAAGTTTGGGGATCGCCGACCCCCTCATGGAGCTTGAATTGTGCCGATTTTGGATTAGAGATATTTTTTTGGATCGAGAAAGAACTGGTGTACAAAATACGTTTATTCCTCGATTAAGATTTCTCGATAAAAAATACTATTTCGAGTAAGATTCGTTTGTTTTTTCCTTTGAATTAAATTATATGTGATTTGTGTAGCCTTTGTGGGTGTACTATAGATTACTCCCTATGGAATTTCAGGACTTCGATTATATATTTGAACTCGGGACCGAGCCGAGTTCAACGATACCCTATTTTTGGACCGGAGACGAAAAATAAAAAAAGTTATCACACTTTTTAAGTTACCATACTTTTTTAATGCTCTCATGCAGACGGCACCGTAGTTGCTAGTATTGTCATCTTGCGGTAAAGTCTGCAAACCGTGACGTCAGACTACGGTCATCTCCCGGAGCGTTAAACACGCGATACGAGAACGGAGAGAGAGCGACGCGACTTCCGATCATCGCGCGATCGCCGGAAAAAAGTATGATAACTTTTTTATTTTTCGTCTCTGGTCCAAAAGTAGGGTATCGTTGAACTCGTCTCGGTCCCGAGTTCAGATATATACCCAAACACACGAAATTCCATAGGAAGTAATCATATAGTATACCCGAATTTGTGTTAAATTTATTATCCTTTCCTCTTTATTCTGATGTTACTTATCTTAGTTAACCGCGTCGAACTTTCCACCATTAAAACACCACGTGATTGTATTTTCTCACTTGACTCCCAGAGGAACTGTTATTGGCTGATAGAAATTCGTCTTGGCGGCGGTGGCCGCAAAAAATTAATGATCGGGAACGGTTTAATTCATTCTATATTATTTCTTATGGAAAAATTTTTTTACATATAATAATTACCAAATTAATGAAATCGTTTTGCTATTTTTTCTATAACTTATTGTTTAAATGTATTCAGTTATATTACCTTAATTATATTTTTTAAATAAAAGAAATTAAGATTAATACACTTGTGCTGGCATTTAGTGACTTTCATCTGTATTATTCAACTGTAGAAATTTATCCAAAGCCTCGTCAATTTTTGTATCTTAAGAAAACCTATGCATTTTTGTTTTTTAAATGAAGCTTGAATCTTCACAAAGATCAAACTTCTGGAAATACTAATATCAAATTTAACCGTTTAATTATAGTAAAAAGTTAGTAGGTTCGTGATAATTCCAAAATATAACCTGATAAATAGATCGAATTAAATTGAATTTTTTTCACGTGACCTGCATTACTAGTTGTTTTCATTCATTTTCATAGTGGTATTCCATTGCTATATCTCTAAAGGACTGCTAACTAACAGTAATTATGAAATAATAAGATGTAACTTCGGTTCTTGTTTAAAAAAAAAAAAAAAAAAAAAAAAATGCGAAATTGAGTAGAGAATGGAGTGAGAAATGGATTTTATCGTAGCATTTCTGAGCTGTAGAGAAAACAGCCAAATGCTTCGTGTTTAAAAAAATTCTCCAAGGAATTTTTAGTTTATATCTCAAAAATCATGTTTAGATAATCTTTTAAAAATCTTTTGGCTAACATTCAAAAAGCTATTGCCAAAATCGAACCCAATCCATAACTTTCTTACTGATAAGAAAAAAAAAAAAACATTCAACTTGATCAAATCAAAATTTATGAGGTAGTATTTTGCACGTTTATAGATGACGATTTATTATTCTGAAACAATGTTTAAAATTTGCTGAATTTTCTAAAATTTTCGAAAGAAAATTAAACTGAAAAATAAGCCAAGTATCATATTAATTCGCATTAATGAAACACTGCATTCTATCCTAAGTTTTTGGCTTTGAATGACCACAAGATGTAGGTTCCTATAAGCTGCGATCATCCAAAGTTTTTACTTACAAAAATACGATCGTATTTCCTTCTAGTATTACGAATTATTCATTAAACATTTTCAAATATGAGTGTTTTACTATTTATTTAGGGATGAAGCTACATTGAATATACTGATGTATACATTACTTAATTAACTTTATTTTAATATTTATTCATAATATCAGTTGTAACACATTTTTATTTAAATTTATGATCTTCGTATCACAGTATCAATTCGAAAGAAATTTAATTTATGGCATGAATACATTAGACGACATAGGAAACAGTTGAAACAATGAATTTGAAGCTTTTTTAATTAAGAGGTGATATAGTCTATATACTAAAGGCAATTCTTTAGTTCACAAATTTTGAATGAAATGAAGTTTGCATTACGCGATGATAAACAGTCGATGATCTTCACTCACAATTGTTCCATTCTTTGGTGAGTAGACTGCTTAGAATGATTCACAATCGACTAAAGATAATATTGATGGGGTTAGAATGTATGATATGTTGTCAGTTGATGGGAATGTGTCCATTTTTTGATCCTAGGAATGTCGTCCATAATTTTACATATCTACTTTAGCTGAAGGTATTTTCTAATTTCATTGGAAAAATGCAGTAAGTGGAATAACAAATTTTGTGAATAAAAACACTCCTTTCTCCATATTAATTTTGATTCGGCTTTCTATGAAATTTTTCATGGCAAAACTCATCAACTGACAACACTTTACCCATTCACTACTTTTTGCAGCGACTGTAGGATTTGTAAATCCTACAAGTGCGTGCGACACTTGATTTTTTGGTCCGGATTAGACCGTCCCAATTCCATTCGGTCTTTCTGTTCATCTAGTTTTATCATCTTCCTTTTGATCTGTGTTATTCACTTTGTTGAAATGCTTTTTGTATTTCCTCAACAGATCCGGAAGGTCGTAAGAAATGGCAATATCCAGTTTGTCGAGAGGGCATCCTCTGAAATAACTGCATGTTGACTGAAGAGGTTTAAAATCATATAATGGATGAAGATTGAAAAATTCACGATATATGTCGGGATCTGGAAGATCGTAACGGCTGACATTGGTCAAAGTGCTGAGACCTTGATAAATACTGTATTTATCAGGATTTTCGGTGATTTGATCGGCTATTTTCTTTCTGTTGCTGAATATGGATTTGTGTTTGTAGTAGGTTGCAAGGTAACAGTCTACCATTTTTGCATGATTACGTACTCGAACTGCGTGACGTCTGGCATAAAGGATACGATTTTCAACTCCTCTTTCAATCGTTTCTCGAAGGTCGCTTAAAAATGTCATTTCTTGATCGAGAAGAAATTTTGCCGGTGATCCTGGATGAAAAGGCTTCGTCATTAACGATACAGCATAAATAACAGGTGCCTCAGTACTGCCCATTAATGGCGACAGATTCCAGAATAATTGACCGATCACCTTCATAATATCGCTACGTCTAATAGTATCAGCTTTATTGAGTATAAATCGAATTTGGGCTTCGCGTCCTTTCAGTTGGTCCAAAAGAGCTTCTAATTCGGAACCAATTTCTAATTTGCTTGGGTCGAAGACCACGTATATGGCATCGGCTCTATCGATGAACCATTGAAATGCATCATTGAATGGATAACCTCTGTCTTGAGGCTTTCTGTTTTCCATGATTCCCGGCGTATCAACCAGGGTAAGCTGTAAAGATAAATATTTATGTAATAAACTATATTTTTATTTATTGTTTTTTAAATCTATGTCAAATTTATTCTCTGATTAAAAAAACATATATAAAAGTTTTATTTAACTAATGTCGAAAATCCTGGAAATTTTAAAATTTTATAGTATCAAAACATCAAAATAATTTATATTATCGTTATTGTTGTCGTTATTTATATTTACATTAAGAAATACTAAGAAATTTATACTAAAATTTCAGTCTCATTTATTTTATATTTAACTTCTTCAGATAAATTTTGAGATAAGGTCTTGTAGCAGAAAATCATATATGTTATTTCTTAGATGAGATAATCACATTTTTATAATGTCCTAATATAACAAAGTATTTGACGAATTCGAACATTGACTAGTTTTTAAGAGAATTAACCTGTTGTGAAATCTTAATAAATTTATAGTTGAAACAAATGATTGAAATTTTATATATAAATTCATTATTCTTGAAAATAAACCGATCGATCAAATTTTTTTACAAATATAAATTTCTAATTTACGATAAGCTTATCAATAATTAAGAAAATGTGTGGAACCACGAGCGGAGATAGAGCTCATTCCTTGAATGTCAATAATCCCTGAAGCTTTTCGATGAAAGTCACTCTAAGAATGGAACAATTAATTTATTATTCATATATCTATTAATATAAACTAGCAATGAATGCTCAGCGTTGCCCGGAAACTCAGGAAGGGACTCGAGTCGTCCTCGTTATAGAATAGCGTATATTTCCAGCAGATTGGCAGAGAGTAACTATGCAAAATTTGGCGCAAATCAGTCAAAGGGTTGGCAATTTGTGGGGGATAAAATCAGGGAGAAGGCGGGAGGATCCGAATTTTAAAGTAGCTGTATTTTTGGAGGATTGTAGAGACTAATGCAAAATTTGTACAGATAGCTCAAAAGGTTTTGAAATTTTGGGTTATGGGTGAAATCACAGGGAAGGAGCGACGGCTCCAAGTTTCACGGTAGTCCATGTATTCTTAGATAATGATACGGTAGGATTAATACTGGGCTAAAACAATGAACACACAAAAATACTACAGGCCTACGTAAAAAAGTTTAGTTTAATATAAGGAAGTAAATTCGCTTCTTTATAGTTGTATCTTATAACATAAGGGTATTTATTATTATAAGAAACGAACGACCAAAAACAATATAAACAAAATATATACACAACTATTCAAACTGCACGAATCAAAACTGAAAATATAAGATAATAAGTTTAAAAAAGCCCACCAGGTGGCAAAGGACGAAGCTGATAAATATTGTTGCTAGACAAATGCTGCGGTAAAACATCGTTCTCGTGCATTTTTGTTTTTTAGCATGTAAATAATATATAGCCTATGTTCACCAGGAAGAAATAAGCTTTCCAATAGCAAAAGAATTTTGAAATTCGGTTCAGTAGATTTGAGGTTATCTTTAGCAAACATACAAACTTTCTCGCTTTATATATTAGTATAGATAGATATAACTTAAGATATACAGTAGATATAGATAACGTCTGAATCCCGGCTTAAAATTCGATAATCTTTCTGTTTGTTAAGTTAGGCAACGCAACACTTGGGCGATCTGCCTAGAGGGGATGCCTTCCAGGAAGCCTTTTTAAGGGAGACTGGCCCCTATTTAGGTGTTACAAACGCGGAGAAAATCCGAAAAACTCCACGTGGCCAACCCGCGACCGAACTCCCAGTGTTAAGGGTAAGAAGACCGCTTGGCCACTGTGGACCATATTTTTTCTGACTGGTTTTGGGGACATACTCTTCTATATCCCCCGTAACTGCGTTTATGGGAAAATCTACCAATAATTATTATTTTTATTTTGAACGAGACGTTTTAATTCAATTGTAATGATTATTATTAATTATGATTAATTATTTTTAATATTTTTGCAGGTTTTTAAAATACGGTAAAGATATATTTAATAAACTTAAAATGTGAAATTTCACTTATACAAATTTAAATTATTATTGTGATACATATATTTAAAACAATTAAAATTTGAGTGTTTATTCATTAAATTTGTCGTGTTATTCAGCTATTACTGGCATATATCTATTAATTCATCTATAAATGTTGTGAAGGCATCAGAATTTTATTGCTCTTGCCTTCTCGAGATATGACACACAACTCTCTCTGTCTCTTCATTCCCTCGACCTTTAACCACCAAAAATTAATAGCATCAATGCCCCTAATACACAAACCTACGTGCAAAATTTCAGAAGTTTACGACAAAAGCACGGGAGTTAAGATTCAAAGACGGTGAACGAAATTGTGCTCCCACACACGCACACACACACACCCACACACCCACACCCTCAATAACATACAGAAAAATTATTTTTGCATTTTTCGACGTTTCAAGGTTCCGAATCCAAAAACGTACAAGTCTTGGGGATTATTTTTTGACCGATCGCCATACTTTTCCTCTCATATTTAATAGAGAAGGAAAAGTTATTAAGCTAATAATAATAATAATAATAATAATCCAAAATTTATTCGTAATAAGGCAGGAGCCAGTTACAAAGGATGTTTTGACAACAATTCTTGTTATTAATACTAAAAAATACTCCAATAATACAAATCAAACCAAGCATTATACAGCACATTGGTTGCCGATTGTAAGTATTTAATACCATCAATTTAAAGACCTTCCAACTCATACTGCAACTTGTAACTTTCTTCACACACTTGGTTCTTAAACATAAAATAGCATTAATTAATGCTACTTATGTCTTTAATGAATTGTTACGTTAAAAAATTTGTGAGCATATTTATATAATCTATAAATTATGTCTATCTTGGCTGAAAGGAATATTTCATACATTGCTCTTTCATCAGTGCACCTTGTTAACATATGCAAGTCAAGATTATGTGCTAGTTTCTTTGCATCTTTACAGCCACAAAACATATGAAATTTTGAAATTATTGTATGACATCTAGGGCAGATACTCTTGGAAAACTCAATGAAATTATTATTGATTAATATTAATTCCTTATTTATTCTAAGTTGTATGAAAAATCTTTTGACATTAAACGCCAGGTTAGTTAACATATAGTTATTAATAAATGGATACTCAAGAATTACGTTATACCAATTAGTTTTCTCTCTTATAAATATATCTTCTATGTCTTGTGATAAAGAGATTTCGAGCACGTTTTGTATCAACATTTGGAAATGTTGTTCACTTATTTCAGGTAAATCTAGGAATATTGTAACAGAATATCCAAAGCGCTTTAAAATTTGTGCAATTTGTGACACCCAGTTTGTGCTTTGTCCTTTAATCAAAGACTTTCGATACAATTGGTATAATAATACAGTGGAAAGATTGCGGGCATCTCTTATTTTAAATAAAAATTTCATGTATCTTCTTATTAAGGTAGCACTCAACTTAAACCTACTTAATTCCAATCTTAACGCGCTACCTGGTGTGTTGTAATCCAACAAAAAAATCTTGCGTATAAACCTGTTTTGGATCACTTCTAGTTTTTGAAAGTTCGTAAGGCTCCAAATTGGGGCCGCATAGCCAATAAAATTCATTATAATAGAGTTAAACAGCCTAAAATGAACTTGGATGTTCTTTATCTTTGCTCTGTAAAACAATCTAATCATATTATTTATTAAAGTATTTGCTTCAGCGATGACTTTTTTATACTGTTTGTTGAAGGACAAACTGGGTGACAAGATGATACCTAAAAATTTTATTTCCTGAACTACTTCCAGTTCTTCATTATTAATAAAAAACGACATATACTTTTTTGGTAGGTTAGCACCATTCCTGAATATCATGACTTTGGATTTTTTTGGGTTTATTTTTAATTTCAAGCCATCTAAATAATTTGTCACTAGTTGAATTTTCCTACGCAAGGCCGCGGCAGTTGGGGCAATGATGACTATATCGTCCGCGTAAGATAACGAATGAACAACTTGTTCTCCTATTATAAACCCATCATCTTCGTTCTCAAAACAATTATTTAAATCAAACGTAAAAAAATTAAACAAATAAGGAGACCAGGGGTCTCCTTGCAATAACCCTCTGGCTGAGTCAAACGATGGCCACTGTATATTGTTCTGTTTGACTATTGTTTTGTACCTACCGAACAACAATCCGACAATTTCTGTTAGTCGTTCACTTGCATGATAATATGTCATTTTCGATTGTAAGCCGGTGATGCTCACCGAATCGTATGCCTTTTCCAGGTCCACGAAAAGTGCAAAGACCTTTCGTCTTTTCTTCATTAGCTGTAACTGTACAATTGCTATCAGAATAAAGATGGCCAGCTGAGTACCTCCATTTTTAATATACGCATATTGAGTTTCATTCTTATAGTTGTTTTCATCTATCCACTTGTTAAACTTCAACATTAGAACGGCCGTAAAAACTTTACGCAGCCCTGACAACAGAGCAATTGGGCGGTAATTAATTGGGTCTTTTCTGTCACTATGTTTAAATATCATAGCAAATGTTACTTCGTTCCATGAGACTGGTATCACTCCTCGGGTGTAAAACCCGTTGAATTGTCGAGTTAAAAACCTAACCATCTCAATTGGAAAGTTTTTAATTATATAATTAGAAATTAAATCAGACCCAGGAACTGAATTTTCTTTTAACTTCTATTAAGCTAATAAGTTATTGCTATAAAAGATATATTAAGTAAAATTTTTGGCATATGCATATTTGTACTGTACATTATAACGTCTAATGAACAAGTATACTCATTTCATCATTATGAGAAATAGAAACAAATACAGGATCGTCGGGAGGGAGAACTGGTAATTTTTCCCCGGGTTTGTAGAAAAGTTAGGGTCCTTAAAGCTTTCTACTCTTATAAATGTTGTTTTTATTAATAAAAAATAAAATCTTGAAAATTATTTTTAGTTTCCCTGTTGTTATGTATACATAACTAGGGAAAGTATTGGAATTGTGTCAAATTTGACACTCAGATTTTTTGCAAATATCCAAATTTTGAGGCCTCTCGAACTAAAAATAAAAACCGCAAAAAAAAAATCCGTTGTGTGTTTCTTGGCGTCTATTTCGTTTAAGATCTCAGGTGAGGTAATGATGAAGTAACGAAGTTTGGCATGGGAGCTACTGTATAAGGGACGTTGGCACTATTAAATTTTGATTGTTAAAGGTGGAGGGAGTGAGGAGATAAAAGGGTGTTCTAACTCGATAGAAGTCAGATTTGATAAAGATTTTCGTTATTAACATTTATAACTTTTATAAAACTCATCACTACCCTCTAAACTAAACCTTTTGCCATTTTATAATAGTTAATTTAAAATATAAAGTTTTTATAACCAAATCTCGAGACAGATGACACCATACATAATTTTATTTATTATAATTAAAAATATTTTTAATTTAATTTTTTTTTTATTTTTTTAAATATAAAAGTTATTTTTTGTTTTGATAAAGATTTTCTTTTATCATATAAAAATAATGGAAAAGGAATTTTCTGGAAAGAACTGCTGTATTTAATATGATTCACTGCTTATTATTCATTTTGAAATGTATTCTAATTTACCTTTTGTAATAACCTGTGAGGATATTGAACTCCTTTGAAATGCTCAAGAAAACCTTGACCAAATTTTTGGACACTGGAAAACGCCCAATCAGCAAGGAGTTCGCTTCCGGCCATTGTCAACGGTTCTTCGCCATGTTTGATTAACGTAAAGTCTACATCTGTAGGCTCAGGACCTAAATTATAAATGGCCAACTTGAACGTTGCGCATTTAAATTCATTTGAATAATATCTGTTTAACGATACTGATATTACCTGTTTTCAATGCTGCGGAAGTTCTTTCTGTATTTAGAAGGTAATTGATGACACTTGTCTTTCCGGAACTCCAAGGACCAACAAATAAAACCATGGGCTTAGCATATATTTCGGCATCTGTTAATTCAGATTTAAAAAGTTTTATTTATAATAAAATAATTTAAAACTAAGCTTCGATAATTATTATATTTTAGAAATATTTACAATAAAATTAATTCAATTTGAATCCTTTATGAAATTTTCTGAAGCTGAAAATTTAACAGTTTTGTATCTATATTGAAACTAATCTCACAAGATAAATAGCATTTATCAATAGCTTTAACTTGCCTGCTTTTATAGAATTAGGAGCTTGTAATAACCATCGGCAGATAAAATACATATCGGTACATATTTCATTAAAATATACTATTACAGTAACAGTTTATAAATTATAAATATTAGTAATATATAATAATACTATCATTAAAAATATAAAACAAATAGCAAATTAAAAATTGATTAATAGACTCAAATTTCGATTATTGAATGGTCTGTATGATTAGCATCAGAGTTATGACGATGTATTTAGTTCACGAACTTTGTTACGACAAAACTGTTAATGAGTCTATTTATTTATATATTGATTTTTATTTTGACAGAAGATGGAAATTGAATTTTTTGCTGAAAAAAGACTAACAATATAAATCGTTGTTTGATTTGTTTTCGTCGTCATATTGCTCAATCTCAGATTTATAAATGGACTCGCTTGGCACTGGCGCCAAATTTTGGACCTAATACCTTATTTTTCTCTTATTAGTGTATGCATTTATAGTAAAACTGTTATTAACTGAATAATTATGCATTTAAAATACATTGAAGAAGTAATTTGAGTTATAATAAGGTGGTATATAGCAACATAAATGTCTTGTAAATTTCAATGTACGGCACTGTATGTACTGTACATAGGACCTATGACGGGGAGTGCCAAAGCCTATTGGGCCCGGTTCGCTTAGAACCCTAAATCCGGGATTGCATAAGTTTATGTTAAACATAGGATTTATCGCTTGAGAAGTTTATTTTTAATTTAGAAGCTTAAAAATACAAATAAAAAAAAAAATCCTATTAAATCCGTACAAGCCTATACTGTAAGCGTACAAACTAATGAACACTCATATATCACAGAATTCTTATCTTTTGATTATAATGATTATTCGTAAGGTATTAAAATATGTAAATAATTAACAATATACATATACCTCAATAAATTATTACTATAATATACAATTATTATAGACTATAGTAAATCTGATTACCTAGATCAATATCTAGATCATTACTTTTGTGGTGTATCTAGAGAATAACATTCTGGCATTCAAGGTGGCACGAAGACAGCGGCCTGTTAGTTGCAATATACCCATTCTATCATTGATAATTTATGTCGACCAAGTTATTTGTCTAAATAAATATGTTATGTTAGTTCGTATATTTTCAGTGTACTATCCATGACACAAGAGAAATTAGTGACGAAGATTAAAAGTTTCAGGAAAGACTTTTAAGAACTGGATGGCGTATCTTTAAACAGTTTATGAAATTGCTGTTGTTTTGAAGTAGCAGAACAAGACGTAAGGATATTGAAAAATGAATGTCATGTTTTAATGATTCAGAAATTTAATTAAACAACACTGTCCGCAAGAAAAGTGGAAAAGGAAACGAAAAGGGATCCTCTGTTGAATAAAGTGTTGAGACGTGATCAAGTAATTGGAACATACTTTTACATTAGATAAATCCGTTTTTCGTTCAAAAAAAGAATAAATAAGTTTAGAATTGGGATGTTTACTTTGTCTTACTTTGATTTGTTTGAGTGGAAGTGTACGAAATTTCAAAGTTACTTTGGCAAATGGAAAATGCATAACAAGTCAATTGAAATGGTAGCTAAACCAGCAGAGACAACTCAATATAGTTATTTTTCTCAACAAACAGTATTAAATACGGATAACACATCACGTACTGTACATTCAGTTGAGGAGTCATCGGGATGAGAGAGAGGGAGTGTCAGTGGAGAAGGATAGCTAGACAGGATCAGAAGTGAAGTAAAACAAGAACGAGACAAGTGACAATCAGAGTTCTGCGCCGGCTGATAAACCACGTTATCCAAAACGCCTGCATAAGAAACCGGCGAAATATCAAGGCTATGATTTTTGTAAGAAGAAAAGAAATTGTGGAGTATCGAGAGGATAACATCCGGCGTTCGAGGTGATGCGAAGGAAAAGTAAAAATGGCGGTCAGTTAGCTTCAATGTACTTGTATCATTAATCATGTAATCATAATTCATGTGGACCAAGTTAATCTGTCTGAATAATCTGTTATGTTAGTTCACGTGTTTTAAGTGTACTGTCTCCAACACAATAACTTTCTTGTATATATATAATTGAAACCTTATTAATTTAAATTAAAATATTTCTCTCTATACGTTTACAACTTCACAATTAACGTAGTCATTCATATGTCTACATCAGTAAATTTCTCGGTGAAATCAACTGTCACACTTTCAGACGAAGTTGTCACCAGAGTACCATTGTTCTTTCAATTAGCAATGTGGAATGGGTTTCAGCTAAAAATAATTTGGCGTCTAGACGGGAAGGTAGAGCCAAAATTTTGACAATAGGCTTGGGAGGTAAATATTTTCACAATGAGTATCACGTCTAGTCAAACAACCATCTTATATTATTTGAATATTGGTTTAATTTCAATTAAGAAATTTACTTGGAAATTAATTTCATTACACGTTTAACAGCTGTTATCAAAGTTTTTATTTTTGTTATTATTTACTTATGTTGTTTACCCCAACAATACCTTCATTGCAAGAAAGGCAGAAACGAATACAAAATTCAAAGGCGTATCACTCCATAATTTAAATATACATTTAGAATATTCATATATATAATATTTACATGAAACATATAGTTTATATGTATATAGTTATAATTTTCATATTTACATCATGTTCATTTAAAAATTTTTATCTATCATAATATGGTTAATAATTTTTTTGTTTCTATTATATTTATGTTTCTGCTTATTATGTTTTTGTTTTGATTACAACTCAGTACAATGTAACAAATGTAGGACTATGCCTATTGTTTTTGATAACAGTAGACCTACTGTCAGAAACAGTACACTGTTCTATGAGTAGCAATGAACTCATGGTTTGTGATTATTATTCTGAATCCACTCGTAAACTAAGAGTATTTATTTAAAATTTAAGTTTTTATTTTTAATATACTGTACTATAAATTTTGATATACAAGAAAAGTGACTGAGAACTTTGCATTGAGAGAAATAATTAAATAGGAAGGAAAAAATGCTCATAAATATTGATCACAAAAAGACGTTTACTACTGATATTTATAATTTTTTAAGTGTTGACTTATTTGGATTTGAAAGTGTTTTAAGAATATAAATTTTACTTTCCCAGCTCTTATGTATATGTTAAGAGAAACTATTGGAATCATGTCAAATTAGACCCTCCGGGTTTTTTGCAAATCTCTGTTTTGAGACCTCTGAACCCAACAGAGTAAAGGGGGGATTCCGTGGATATGTATATATGTGGCGTCTATTTCGTTAAATATCTGAGGATGGGGTAATAATTAAGAAACTAAATTTGGTATGATATCTTGTGTATAAGGGCTATTGATGCTATTAAATTTTGGTGGTTAAAGGTTAAGGGAGGAGAAGATAGAACGGGTCATGCATGTGTCATTTCTCGAGAGGAATCGAACTTAATGATTTTACTCGTTATTAGCATTTACATTTTTTTGTGAAACACATTCCTACACTTAAGATTAAGCTTTTTGTCATTTTATAATAATTAATAATATAAAATGTTTTTTATAATAAAATCTCATAACAGATGGCGCCACATACAATTTTATTTATTATAATTTATAATATGAAAATTATTTTTTAAATAAAATTTGTTAACAACCGGGAAAGTTACGAAGTTCGTTGTTAATATATAAAATTTTAATTAGTCAATAACTCAAAGCATCTATTAAAATCTTCCTCATTAACTTAATTCATTTATAAAGGCATAATTAAATTTGATTAGTTTATGTATTCAAACATTAAAAAACTAAAATAATTTAAATTCATATTAAAATTCTAGATAAACTTTAGTAATTAAATATAACTACTGTATTAAATGAAAAATTATTATTCATATTTTAAATTACTGAATTAAATAAAATTATATAATTTACAATAGAAAGTTCTATTGCAAAATATTAATTATTAAGAATTGTAACAAATTACTTAATTGTGAAATGTCATTAAATGTAATTGATGGTAAGAATAATATGCGTATAACTAAAATTTAACAATAATATTTTGCTTCATTAACTTATATGATTTAATAACATAGTTCTGAGAATAATCGTTGAAAATTATATATAAGCGTGATTCATACATACTGCACGAGTATTTCTAAGAAAATATTTAAAGATGAAAACTTTACTCGTGCTCAATATACGTATATTGAGTTAACTTTGATTTTGAATCATTTGTGATTAACTGTTACTAGATGGAGCTAAATATTTATCCATATAAGTAAAAGAGCATTTATAATAGACTTACAATCTACTAAATTATAAAATAATTTCATTTAATTATAGTTCGAAAAAGTCGAAAATATAAGGTATGTAGGGTAAATTGTAACAAGGGATAAAGTGTCATAACTTTTAGCGTCATATTTTTAAGAATTTTTATTTTTGTCTTTTGTCCCTAGTTGTCACTGTCGTCCGTGTAAAAACAACGACAATATGTGAAAACTTCCGGTAAGTTATCATCAGCATTAGCAATACACTGAAATAATACGCTTATGATTACAAATGAAACTACAGATCTGTTATAAGCAAATGTAGAGAAATTTTTGACGATGTTACGCTGTGGTAGGTCTAACGTGACGGTAGTAAACTAGAATATATGAAAATGTATCCATAGAAACTGTATGAACAGGATAACAGAATTATGTTATCACGTTCTTTCCATTTTAACTTTTCATTTCATACTGTAAGATTGCATTAGAGCACTTTTTCATTTACGGAGTTTGTAGAATAATATGACTTTAGTACATTATTATAATATTTATTATTATATATATATATATATTTAGTATTATATTATTTAGTACATTATATTGATATATATTATATTGGCTGCTCTCAAATTATACCCATTATGGCCAAGGCCAATCCACAATAGGAACAGGCCAGGTAGTCATTCGGGGTAATTAGTCTTTTAGGGAAACTTTTTTAGAGCCAGTCCAGATGAACTAGAACCCTAGGACAGCTTTGTTAACAATGATGGCAAAGAACAGACTCTTATTTTTATTTTTGGCTCTTTCTGCTTAGCGAGCACTAAGAGACTTTTAGCTCTTTTTGGCTTTTTTCCTTACCAGTTATGTAAATTATGTTCTTAAATTTTTCTATTTTAAACTATTTTAGTGTAGTGAGTTTGTTTTGATGTATTTGTTTAATTATCGTAGGTGAAAAGCACGAGGTCTATTTCACCCCATTTGAAAATTGAGTATATTTCGCTTCGCGTTTACTCCTAACGCTTTATCGAAAGTTTTGTCTGTTCAATCAAAACGTATCAGCTAAAATGTTGCGTATGAACAGCAAAACGAAGGATTTGACTGAACTGAACGAAGACAGATGAGAAAAGCATCGTTTTCTGACGAAACCACGGACGAGTCTATGCGTTTACATTTTCACTGCAGTTCTTGACGCATTTGCAACTCGTGTGATATAAATGATGATGCACAGTGGCCAAAATAATCCAATTTTATCTAAAATTATGTCAAAATTTTTTCTTGATTATGGTAGTAAAAAATATTGTTACCCGTTTCAAAGGAAAAAAAAAGATTTATTGAAACGTAATGATGTAATAGTAATATAATAATAAAAATAATTTTACATTAAAAACAGAGATGTCACTTTCTTTTATATGATGGCTTTATGCACCACATTTTTGAAAATTTTGGCTTTTTTCTCACGAGGCACACGTCAAAGTAGTCTTTCCTCCATACTGAATCTTGAAAAATGGAGAACATTCAGATAAAACGTAGTCATGTAGACGTGAAAAGACGCTTTGACCAAACAGGCAAAACCTTCAATAAAACGTTGCGTGTAAACTTAAACATTAGGTTGAAAGGGACACATTTGAAATGTTAAAATCATTTTTGATAAACTTGGCTGTTTGCGAATTATAGTCTTTCAATCCTTTTTTTACAGTACAGTTAATTTAATTTTCTGTTATAGTTATTTACAATAACCAATTTTGCTAAAACTGATCCATTTCACTCACATTTACACTGATATATTTATTCTGATAAATTATTAAACATAATTAATAGTATTGTAACATGAGTGTAACAAAAATTTAATAATTTATAATAATAAACATAGGAAAACATCTTTATTTAAATTCAAAATTTTTATAAATTATTATAAAAATGTTCAATATACTGTATTCTTTGTAATAGGCAATATTAAAGTGATTGATATTTCTTTACTGTAAATCATTAGATTACAGAAGTTGTATGTGCGTCTAATCTAATTGATTATTCAATTAGATTAGACGCACATACAACTTCTGTAAAAAATCATTCGACGATTATTAATTATTGTTAGATCATTACTAGTAAAAACTTCTGATAACCTATCGTGTCGGTTTATCAGTATCATTTTGCAAAAGAATAAAACAATACAGATTAACTGAAGTTTTATTTTATTTTTATTTATAAAAGGAAGTTTTTGGGAATGACAAAACAGAATTCAAATTTAGTTTATTATTATTACTTTTTTTATTATTAAACATCTTTATCATGCCTCAAATCTTGAGACTCAAATTTCAATCCATTAGTAATTAAGATAGAGAGCTGATATAGATTTTAACTGGAAGAAAAACTATATTAAAACTGAAATTATAATCAGGCTCAGTTTTACCACGGTCTATTTTTTTTTTCAAATAAAACTTTAAAAAATAAACTAGCAACGAGTTGAGCAACTTTCCCGGCAACATTTAAAATTTTGGTGGCGCCATCTGTTCTCATATTTTAGTTAAAAACTATAAAAAGTTTTTAAATATTATAAAAAGGTAAAAAGCTTAATTTCGATGGTAGGGATGAGTTTTACAAAAAATTGTAAATGCTAATAATGAGTACAATCGTAATTAAGTCCGACCATACTGGAGATACACACGACCCCGTTATCTCCCCACCCTCTGGACCTTTAATCACCAAAATTTAATAGAATCGATCTCCCTAATAAACAAACCTCCCTGCAAAATTTCATAAATTTTCAACATAAAGCACAGGCGTTATTAAGCTTCAAAGAGAGTGAACAAAATCTTGCCTCCCCATTCACTAACATCCATACCTAAAACCGAATTTTTTCATTTCTCGACATTTCAAGGCATCTTATGTCGAAAAATTTAAAAATCTTGGGGGATGGTGGTCATTCTTTGCAGTGGCGTAGCGAGAGGGTGCAAGGGGTCTATCATGCACCGGGCGCCACTCGCAGAGGGGCGCCCAAATGGTCTCCAAGACAAACTATGTGTTTCTGGAGGGGGGAGGGGGCGCCAATAAAGTGTCGTGCCCCGGGCGCCAGTTATGTTCACTACGCCATTGAATTTCTTTGACCAATCGCTATACAGGTATACCTCGTCTTACGTCGGTAATTGGTTCCAGGAGAGGCGACGTAAGTCGAATTTACTTGTGTAGTTACGACGTAAGTCGAAACTACGACTTACGTCGTAACTAAACGCCAATAATGAGCACTTAAAGACCGCTAAATAAGACGACAACACAGAAACACAGATGTTTTCATGTTTCGTTCTTTAGGATTTATGATGATTATATTAACATTTACTGTAAAGGTACATATTTTAATATGATTTTATGTGCTTTTAACGCTTTTCTAGTGATATTACGTCTTCAATGTTTATGGCGGACGGATTTAAAGTCGAATAAACTGACTTAAACTTGATTTTTATTTTTCCATATACTTTTTTTGACAAACGACGTATAATCGGGAACGACGTAACTCGAGAGCGACGTAACTCGAGGTATACCTGTATTTTCCCTCTGTTACATATAACAGCCGGGAAAGTAAAAAAAGAAAATTTGATATATACAGTATATGAAGTCGAACGTATTATTTCATCTATGTGATTAGTTATAGATAAGTTATATACTCACAATAAGAATATTATACTTGAACAACCACTTTGTACTCTCTAAAATATATATAGGCCTATTTTTATATAATTTTTAACATCTCTATAATTCATATTAAGGTAATGACTTTCAGCTTTGATGTAGTAAAATGATTCGAAGTTTGATCTAATCCGAATTTTAACATTTATTTCTTTTATACAGAATATTATATAAGCTATAATATTCTACAACATATTATAGAAACTACACTAGCATATGATGAATAGTAGTAGTCACAAAGATATTAGAATGACTGAAAAAAACAGCCATTTTTCTCTGTATAACATTTTAAAAATCAATAATTTTAAACGTTTGACCAACAATAAAATTAAAAAATATATATTTAAAAGATTAATACAAAGGCAGAATTAATATATTAATTTAAAATGCTATATAACAATAAATTTTAGAATGAAGATTTTAAATGGAATTATTTTACAGAAAAACAATGCTATTACATAATGACAAATGAGTATGACAATATGATCTACAGAGAATAAAATGGAATAAAAATCATAATTATTATTAAATTATTATTGCCTTATTGTCCTTATTTCCATTCTTAATTATTTATTATATATGTCATTTCCCACAATATAACAATAAAATATGATGAGAAAGTTTTAAAAAATAACGAAAGGGTTGATTCTAGATGCAGCAAAGCAAGCATCTGTTTGAAGTGGCACATTTTCAGTGCGGCATTTCACAAAAAAAATAATTAAATAAAAAAAATTAAGATATTACATTTGAAGTAAATGATTAACTCTAAAAACATGTTTAGTATTTATAATAAATAAATAAATTGTATTCTCTGAGCCAATTTTTAAAAATATGGGAGTGGCAAACGACTTTGTTTGCTCGGGATAGCAAAAAATATTATGGATATTATGATTTGATCATCTGAAATGGGTGGATATTACTTGAAACTAATAGAAAGAAACTCAAAGCGTCTTTTAAAAAATATTATAATCAATAAATCCAAGAAAAACACATATACAAACTTTGCCCATCCCAAATTTAATGAAGTATTGTAGATAGGTACAGGATAGGTAGGTAGATACAAATATTTATATTAATTGTTATAAAAGGCAAAAGCATGATTTTAGAGGTAGGGAAAGTTTTTAAAAAATTGTAAATGCAAATAACGACCAAAATTTTCATTAAATCTGATCCCACTCGAGATATGATCTTCTCTGTCTCTCCTTGACTTACAATAACAGAAATTAGTATCAATCGGGCGGATCTAGGTTTTTCGGGGCCTGTTGGCTTATTGAAGGCCAATGGGGCCCCATTTTTACTTAACCTTATCTAACTATTTTTTACTATACGATAAGTGCTCATTGTTAATGAAAATGTATTAAAAAATTTATGATGATAATACAATTTTTGTGGGCCCTTGACATTTGGGGCCTCAGGCTTAAGCCCTATTAGTCCCTATGTAGATCCGCCCCTGGTATCAATACCTCATATATATAGAAGTAGCCTATTCCTGCTAAATTTCGAAATTTTTATTCAATGAAGTCCTGAGATATGAAACAAAATACAGACCACGCATATGATTTTGTGTGGTCTTGTGTATGATTTTGTGTGGTCTTGTGTGTGATTTTGTGTGGGAATTTAACACTAACAGTCAAAAAATAATTAAATAATTTGTATAAGGAGGGAAATAAAAATAATATTTGTGAAACAGAAGTTAAAAAGTAACAAACATCTATTTTTGTAAACTACAGGAGAGTAAGAATTACGTAATTGTTACTGAAAAAATGATTGCGAAACCTCAACTAGAGTAAAAATATCTTCAACTTATTTTCTGAATGAAAACTATTTGAAAACATTGCATAGAGACAGCTGTTTTGATCCGATTATAATAAATTTACTTATTTATGACAAAAATATATTGGGAAATTTTCAATTATACTGTATTTTACGAGATATTATTTTTTTATTTATAGAAATTTGTTTGTTTGTGTCATCTCTGATATTCTGATATTCTATTTTAGTTCGTATTAACATAAATATTTGAAAAGAAAAGTTATATTTTAAAAATATTTTAAGAAACAAGAATAATTATTAATTATACATAAATATATTTTCATTCTTTAATTAATTTATTATAATATATCCTTTAGTATATAGTAAAAATTAAATTAAGTTATAACTATATTGATAGTAATTCTTTATCAATAAATAAAAGTGAAATAAATTTTATAAAATATTTAAAACTAGCAGGTAGGCCCGGCGTTGCTCGGGCAAAAGTAACGATAG
This sequence comes from Centruroides vittatus, assembly GCF_030686945.1. NCBI lineage: Eukaryota > Metazoa > Arthropoda > Arachnida > Scorpiones > Buthidae > Centruroides > Centruroides vittatus. The sequence continues at coordinate 463,322 of NW_027122438.1, read as the reverse complement.
CGAAGATTAAGATTATTACGTTATAGTCAACCTTACCCGTTTTCACAGAATGCAATAATTGAGTCCCCCTGTTTCCGGACTAATTAGAGAACTTTTAAATGGGTCTAAAAATATGTTCGATTTCCCGCAAAAACGAAAAAAACTGCATCTGCATTTTGCACGTCGCTTTCTCTTAACAATTCCATTGTTACGTAACACTTCCATTGTTGACACTTCCATTGTTACTTGACACTTCCATTGTTACATAACACTTCTATTATTGATGGAAGTGTTAAGCCTTAATCCTGTCCCTCTCCCCCGTGGGGAGGTATTTCGAAAAATCCCTTCTTAGTGTGCGTTCTCGTGATGTACCCTAACTGTGTACCAAATTTCAACTTTCAACTCCTAACCGTTTGTATTATTATTATTATTATTATTATCAACAACTCGTCTCGATTATATATATAGATTCAAACTATAGTAGAGAATATAAAGAGAGTATAAAAAGATATATTTAATATATTTAAGTTTTATTTATATTATTTAATTTATATTTTATTTAAGATTATTTAAGAGAGATTATTTAATATATATTTTACTAATATATATTAAATAATAATTAGTTATTTAAAATTATTTTAAATAATATTTTAAATAATTAATGATTGAATAAACAAATAAATGTGTATTTTTTCTTACTAATTAACAATAAATAGATATTTTTAATATATTTGTATTGGATACAATATATAAGAATATTCAGTATCAAAATTTATAAAAATGAGTTAATGTTACCTTAGGTAGTCAAGATGTCGGTTCGTCTCTAATTCCAGCAAGGAAACAGTGGGACGCACGTTCTAACATAACCTAATCTATTCTAATAATTTGGTTGCTAATAATTTTGGTAATTTATTAGAATAGGTTAGGTTAGGTTAGAACGTGCGTCCCACTGTTTCCTTGCTGGAATTAGAGACGAGCTTGGCTACCTAAGCTAACATTAACCTAAAAAGGATATATGAATATTTTATTTTTTAAATTATTTCTATACATATTTATTATTACAATACATTACTGTTCTATTCTATAGGCTATATGTTATAGAATGAATACAATATATATGTTACAGTCAAAACCCGTTTTTAGTTAGAACGCGTTTTAGCTAGTTGAAACTAGTTTATACTGGATGTCTTTGTTAAAACCCGTTTTGTCTAGTTAAAACTAGTTTTAACTTAAATTCATTTTTGACTAGCAGTAAATTCTAGTTTTAACTAGACAAAATGGGTTTTGTCTAGTTATTTTAGTTAATTTACTAATATGCATATTTTGATTTTAGATAAAACTAGTTTTAACTTTTAACATTACTTAAAACTAATTTTAGCTACATAAATATGTTTGGGGGGAAATAAAGTTATGTATAGTGATTCGGGGAAAGATGCCTAACATTATGCTTATAAAGGAAATCATAGCGATAATTTGGGTTTTGGAGGCCTCTAACGAAAATATCATATTCTTGAGTACGTTTTTCAAATAAAACTTTGCAGTATATGAAAAATAATTATATATTGTGTTTGCAATAACGACTTTTTTACTGTCTGGCATTTTAGGCATCTCACCCCAAGTGTCCGGGTGAGATGCCAAATGCCATTAGGATAATAATTGCATATAATTGATAAAATTAATTTTCGAATATCTTAACCAAATTTAATTTATTGCATATGTAGTACAAAGTACTTCATAGTAAGTATAACAGCACAGTATAACTATTGTTAAGTTTCCGCCCGTTCTAACGTGCTCTATAGCTAGCTGAAAGCTTTTTTCAGTCCAAAAACCTTTTTGAGAAGTCCTTATATAATTTCTATGCATATCCTGCAATAAAACGAGAAAACAAAAATTTATTAAAAATAGGCATATTGGAATTCAATTAACAAAAAATAGGCATGTTACCCCATGAAAAATGTGGCATCTTTTCCATTTATCAGGGTAAGATGCTTACGTTGTACGTGTTCTAGCATGTCTGATCGGGATCGGCGGTAGCTCACAATGGAAACTTTAGAACCTTAACTACATCACACATTAATTCCGCAATTTTTAATAAATTCTATTTTAACTTTTAGTTTTAAAATGATTCTAGAAACATTTCACAACAAAAACTTCGTTCTTTTCTTGCTTTTATTCTTCTCAGATGTAGAAAATGATGTAACGGTAGCCAACTAAGCTTTCCGCACTCAATATTGGCCCAACGATTCATCATACAAACACATGACAATATCTGACGTCACTGTTTGAAAATATCAAAAAGTAGGCAACTTCCCCGCTTACCATCTTACCCCGAATCACTCTATATGTTGCTGTCAAAACCAGTTTTTAGTTAGGATACGTTTTAACTAGTTGAAACTAGTTTATACTGGATGTCTTTGTTAAAACCCGTTTTGTCTAGTTAAAACTAGAATTTACTGCTAGTCAAAAATGAATTTGAGTTAAAACTAGTTTTAACTAGTTAAAACGCGTTCTAACTAAAAACAGGTTTTGACTGCAACATATATATAAGATTTTTACATTAGAAACGTAGATATAGATAAAATTTTATACAGATTTCTTATAAATAATAAAATATTTTATAAAAATGTAAAAATTTTCAAAAGGAATAACTTATTAATTTAATATTTTATTTTTTTATTTTGGAATAAGTGAAGAAACTTATTCCAAACATTTTGTTTTAACATTTTGTTTTAACTTCAGGAGATAGGACGAAAGAAAATTAATAAATAATCAAATTAAAAGTAAAGTTGATCAATGAAAATATCAGTTTTCAAACTTCATTACAATATTCTATAGCTATTGTGTTTCTCAGAATAAGAATAGAACCATATGCTGGATCTTGAATGTGTAACTCTTCGCCACTATAGCTGCAGCTAGCGAGGTCCTAACTTGCGACTTTTGACGTAATTTTATTTTCTTGTTTTCTACCTGGTGCCGTTAAGTAACTTTAAGTCAGCAGATATTCATGACGAAGAATGTTCAAATTGAACTTTACTAGTGAAAAGATAAGAATTAGCTATATATTATTAGTTTGAGTATCATTAGTAAGCTTATATATTATTTTAGTATTTACAGTTAGTATACTGTGGAGATCTGTGGAGTACTGTATATTGTTATTCTCAGGCTTAAAGCCGGCAACTCTGTAAGAAAAAATACATACGGCCTTCGGAAACTTACGATGCTTGCTCAATTACTATTCTATAGGAATAACAATGAACAACCGTTAAATGTTAGACACGTGAATCAAACCGGGAAAACACCATGCGACTAACCCCTTTGTCAGGCGTGAACACGAAACCAATTACCAGTGTTCAAGGGTCCTCGACCATCGGTGAGCGTTTAAACTGAATAATTTTTGTTTATTACAGATTTTCCCCTCCATTTTCTCCAAAAATGTTTATTATATATTTAAACATTTTAAATCTGCATATAACATAAATTATTATTAGGATTTTAGTTTTATGTTGTTCATTTTTTTTTCTCAAAATAATAAAGAATTAAAATTTTATCAAATCGAAAAAAATTATTAACTTTTAATAAAATGTTTTCAATTTAATAAAATTCAATATGACTGTTCTTGTTTAGGTAATTTAATTGTTATTACACATTTTCTGAAATTTTGCAGAGCATATTTTATAATAAACTTTGTCATATTATATTTGAGAAATTTTTCAACATAATCGATTATTAATTCTTTTTAAGTTAACTAAAATTGTTGAAGATTTTGTCAATAGATTTTTTTTTTAATAATAAATACAATTAATTATAGTTCTTTAAAGAAAACTACTAACATTAAATTATTATTTTACATTTCTAAAATTTCCAAAAATCTTGTGATAAGATAAATGTAATTAATTAACTAATTAAAGAATGAAATTTTACCTCCTAAAGCTCGAGTGCTTATATCTCTGTATTTGAAAATCATTTCCAACGGTTTAACGGCATTTTCGTAAATTTTCTTCAATTCGTGAAGTATACCCTGAATAAATTTCTGGTCTTCTTGATCATAGTGAGTTCCAATTTCATTTAATCCAAGTAATTCATCGATATGGTCTCTATCGCGAAGCGGCAATTTTGGTTGCTTAACTTCTTCTTCTTCCTCTTCTTCGGTTACAGGCTTTTCTTCTTCTTCCTCTTCTTCTTCTTCTTCAGTTTCCGAGGTAATTGGTTGCTCAGATGTTGATTCTTCTGAAGAAAGTTCTTGTGCCATTCCAACTCCAATAATATAGGCTTCATCTGAAGTCTTCACGTAAATTCGATAATAAAAACAAAAATATTTGAAAGAAATGAATTTAGCATTTTGTAATTTAATTACTTATAGTAAAACAGTATCACCTCTTCAGGTATTCTTTCGAAAGAGTCCTTAACAGTACTTGTTTCATTCCCCGCAGGCGGTTGTGTAGGATGACTAGTGATAACTTCACTTTCTTTATCTTTAAATTCATCTTTAGAAGAGACAGAGTCATCTTGTATCCGATCACTTTTATCATCATCTTCTTCTTTTTCCTCAGTTTCCTCTTCTTCCTCCTCCTCTTCCTTTTCCTCTTCTTCCTCCTCCTCTTCCTTTTCCTCTTCTTCCTCCTCCTCCTCTTCTTCTTGTTCTTTTGTTTCAGCCTCTTTTGCGGCTTCAGCCTTTTCTTCTTCACCTTCCTCCTCCTCCTCCTCCTCCTCCTCCTTCTCTTCTTCCTCTTCCTCTTCACCAGCTTCAATTTCTTGTTTGCGTTCTTCTTCTTCTACCTCAGATTCATCTTTTTTCTCTTCTTCTTCTTCTTCCTCTTCCTCTTCTTCTTCCTCTTCCTCCTCTTCTTCTTCCTCTTCCTTCTCTTCTTCTTCCTCTTCCTCTTCCTCCTCTTCCTCAAGTTTTTCTTCATCTCTTTTACCTTCACCGTCTTCTACTGGAGTTTCTTCTTCATCCTCCTCCTCCTCCTCTTCTTCTTCCTCTTCATCCGTTACTTCTTTTTCTTCTTCCGTTTGGTCTTTGCCAACTTCTTGTTCTTCCTCCTCTTTTTTTCCCTCTTCCTCCTCTTCTTCTTCCTCCTCTTCCTCCTCCTCTTCCTCTTCCTCTTCCTCTTCTTCGGTAGATTTTTCTTCTAATTCATCGGCTACTGTTTCTTCTGATTCTTCTTCTTCCTCCTCCTCCTCTTCCTCTTCTTCGTCTTCTTCATCTTCCTCTTTTAAATGTTCTTTTTCTTCTTCTTCTGTTGCTTCTTCATCCTCTGTCTCTTCTTCGTCTTGGTCGTATAGTGATTCTTTAGTTAGTTCTTCTGTTTCTTCACTTTCCGTTTGTACACTTTCTTCTTGTTTTTCGTATTTAATATCATGTTCGTCCCAGTATTGTTCGAGTGCTGCTTTTATGTGAATCTGACAGTCTTCTGCTGTTGGTGGTCTGGACGGAACACAACTTTCTTTAATATCTGAAACAAAATGTAAAATATTATCATTAAACAATATTGAACAATGAGTATTTTTTGAACTAGACGAACACCAAAATAAAACAGCAATTTTAAAACAGCAACAGTTTTAATTTTTGCAAAGTTATTTATTAAGACAATTTATTATCGTTTTTTAATATATCTATAACTATTATTTTAAATATAAATTAGCGTTTTAAAATATGAACGTTAGATAATTGAATCTTTAATTATTTATAATTAAAGTTAAACAATAAAAAATTATCGGGTATCTGACCTGTTTGAAAAAATTAAATAAAAGACAGCTGATATTTAAATGCTTCTTTTGTATCATTTGTATTGCCACATTCAGAATTACTGAAATTTTCAATCTGGCAATATTATTCAAATTTATGTTATGCTTTTCTAATTGAAATTTTCTATATTTTTTATGTAATCGCTGATGATGTACAATTTCATAAAATATAAAATAGTATAAGTTTAATTTTGTTATGAATTTTCAGTCACGAAAGTATATTTTCTGTTATTTTTAACATAATAATTATATTTTCTGTTGGTATATACTGAGTGTATACATTTATGAAAGCTGCAATACAGTATACGATATGAAATGGGATCTGGCACTCCGAATGAAAGGCTCCCATCTTTGATTTAAAAATACTGTACACATGAAATTTCATATTCAATAATAATTAATAATTTTGTCTTACAGTATACTAGTGGTCTAAGAAGAATAGTCAAATTATATATCGCTATATACTATAAGTTATTTATTTTTAATAGTAAATAACGTATATATCATATATCATTTATTTATTTAAAAATATTCTTCAGTTCATTTACAAATGAAAATATTATTTTAGTTTATATAAACAACGAGTTGAAAGAAAGTTGCTTTGAAGTTATTTAAATATTCACTTGTGGTTTCAACTTAAGAAGAAAAGAGTCGTGCAGCCGTACAAATGAGCGAAATGCTTATACATGAATTTTACACATAATAACATATGTATATTATATATAGTAATAATAATATTTTTCTTACGGGTAGAAGTTGAAACCATAACTGAATATTCTCTAGGAGCTATTTTTGAACAATACTTTTAACTCTGTTAAATTATTGACGTGACGAATTTAAACTTTTAATAAAATATTTCTAATTTTAACGTTTCACAAAAAGCAGATAAAGAGGTAATTGGTACTTTAATATTATTTTTTATAAAAGTACAGTTTAAATAAGTAGTTGAGAAAATAATGTATACAATGTGTTAGTTTGAGAACAGGATTAAGTAGAAGTAATCGACACCTTTACAAAAGTTGGCACAAAATTTCCGGAAAATCTAAACTTATTATAAATATTTAAAATGTCTTTAAATTTATCAGAAGTTCATAAAGTCAGCGTGCAATTGATTCCTTTTAGAAACATTTAATTCAAAGAAAGACAAGTAAAAATGCGGTAAAAATGTTCCCATCCCCATAACAAAGTTGAATTCTAATCAGATTGTGGCTCTTGCGATTTCTTTATCAGTGTGTCGAATGTAAGTTTCTGTTCCTTTGCCAAGTTAGTTGATCCTTCAAGATTCGATCTCGCTCATAATGGGTAAAAATAAGGTCAGCAATGTAATATTCTTTGAAGCCACATAAAAATTAAGAAATTAATTTTCAAAACTTTGAGATAATAAATAAATAAAAATAAATTTTTTGTGAAAGTTTGGATTTGTATTTAAGAAATTATTTGTGAACATCATCTCATTTTTATATTTATTTGGCGGACGGCCGGAAATCGAGATGATACAGGCAATACGGTAACTTTCTGTTCTAGGAACTGGATTCGAGTTCAGAAATTTTCATGGATATTTCATGGTTGACATGGAATATATACAATTCGGCCGCCTTACTCAATATTGTGAGCTGGCTGAATGATGGGCATGAAAAAAGATCTATTAATCCCTGTAGGACAGAGAGATTAAATACTTATATATATTATATATCCTTATGGGCTAAAACGTCATATATTAATTCCTAAAATATTTAAATTTATTGTGTATGGTGCAATAAAACATCAGCTAACGACCAGATGGCTGATCTACGCTCAGTTAAGGCGTTAACAGTTTGATGGAATACGGTAACAAATATATAGATGATATGCCAATGGGATGTGCCTCGCGGGAGGACTTTCTATGGGAAACTAATCGCTATTTAGGTGTTATAAACGTAAAGAAAACTCGGAAAACTCCACACGGTCAATTTGTTGGTAAGACGCGCGTACCCACGATTAGTGTTCAGGGATTTTATCCACTCGGCCAGTGGTGAGCACGGAGAAAACCCTCTAACTGCCCATGGTGCGAAAAGAGTTAAAAAGTAATAGTTATAGTTAATCCGGGTTTTCTGTTTCTAAGCTTTCCATCTCGACTTTCAACAATCTAACTGCGTTCTCAAGATTAACAAGGACAGACAACAGTGGGAATTTATAGATCTACAATTATTTCAAATTGCAGCCCAAAAAAGTCCGATTGATATCAACCTACCTCTATGGTGGATCTGGACTGGATTTGAACCAAAAAGCATCTGAATCATGTTTGTACGAATGGGACAGCGTCTCCATTCTTCACTTGTACTAAACCTATTGTAAATAAGGCCCGTCCGTCATGGGCGTATTTGAGATAAGTTTTGGTTTTATTCGTATATGGCAACGCGGCACATGAGCGATTTGTCGAGGGGAAAGAGAGGTCTTTTATGGGAAACTAGTTCCTATTTAGGTGTCACTAATGTGAAGAAAACCCAGAAAACTTTATTTTCGACTAATATACTAATTCAATTATGAATTAATGTAATAATATTTTTTGATAAAATCAGAAATTTATCAAATAATTGGCATTACAGAAATCTCAAATTAGTGGAAAATATAGTGTTATGCATATAAAACCTCCAATTTATTACTTTAAATTACTGAAAATAATTAAAAATGAACGTATTTAAGTTTAAGTAATCTCATTTTTAATAAATTTCATACGACAAAAGAATATATTAAACTTCTTATTTATTAATAAATAACGTTTTTATTTAAACACTAAAATTGAAGATCTTGGGACAAGAACATACATGTTAACTCAGTTAAACATTGTTGAATTTCTACAGACAGAGGTCAGATATAATTTCCAAACTCGTGATACATAACTTCTCATAGACTGGTCTATCAATGTAATATCGTTTACCCAGAAAAAAATTTGCAACTTTAGAGTTATTTTTTGATAAACTAGAAAAAATAAGTTAACATCTTCTTGTCCCAAGGTCTTCAATTAACAAATGGATATAAAGGAATTAAAATAATCTGAAGATTCGAATTTATAGAAAGTATATGACTTCCGTAAAGTAATTGATAAAATAGTATTATTAAATAATACTAATATTAGATAAAATTTTACATATTAATCATTAATGCTTACTTTATTAAAATGAATAATTTTTTAATAAATTCAAGAAAATTGATGCCTGTTTTATTAACATTTATTTTTATTAATAATATTCATATTAATAATTAAATAATCATTATTAATTTATTAGATAAAAGTGTCGTTATCAATTTTAAATTTCATTATTTTTTGCATAAGAGTTAAATTTTTAATTTATATAAACAAGATTTTAATTAATTTAATTTATAATTTTCCATAAAGTACTGGGATAAAAATATTTCTTCTATAACTAATTACTTGAGAATAATTTATTAATAAATAATTATTTTAAAACGTCAATAAATGCATCATATAATATTATTGGAGTTTATAAACGATTGACTTCTTAAGCTTTCGTGTGAATTCACCAATTCATAAAGACTTAAATCAATATTTTACGAAAGTAAAAAGCGATGATTAACGGACTCAAACAATATAAAAATATTTGAGACTAATCATAACCGGAAGCGTAAATGATTACGTTGCTTCCGGATTTATTTAACCCTCAGCCAACTCAGCCGGAAATCAAGTTATTTTCATACTAAAGTTTCTAAATTTATCATTGAAAAATCATCATTGGCATTTTAACCTCAATACTTTTTTAGCATATTAATTATCATCGTAATATTTTCATAATTTTATAAATAAGCGTTACATTACAACTTAACTTTAACTATAAATAAAAAACTTCATTAAGTATTTAAACTTTAATATCTTAGCTTCGTATTTCCAAAACGAAATTGCACGAAATTTGAAATTCGTTTGATGTTCATTTGACCAAATTTAATATTGAAAATGCTTGAACATAAAGTTTAAAGACGAATATTGAAATTAATTTTAGTTTGTTAATATGTAGGCCAACGCTACAAACATTAGCATTTATTATAAACTGGTAGCAATAAATGACCAATATAAAATGATTGATCAGAGCCTGTGACATCAAAATCGACAATTTAATACTGCAAAACAGACATTTTTATAAATGTATGATTTATTCCTTCCGTCAGAAAAGTGTTACGTCAATCTGACATCATCTTACGCTTCCTTGTTATAAAAAAAGGCATAAGAGTGACGTCATAATTCGACCCTACCACAAGAACAATGAGATCAAAATGACGTAAGAGTGCGCACTACTCTGACAAAATAAATGCATATTTTTATCTTCAAACTAACGAACTTCTATGAAAATATTCTTATCTTATCGTGTTTTATTACAAATATTATTTAATCAATTGAAATATAAATTATAAAAATATTATATATACTAAATTAATCATAAAAATTAATACTGACAATAATTAATAATCATTAATTACTAAAAAGTCTTCTCTTAATATCTAATTAAGTGTAAGAAAGTTTTATGATAATGATTTTTATTTTCAGAAAAATTATCTAATTTCATTGCATCACTTTGTTGACATTTTACCAGTGTTACAGGTACTGAACAGTGTCTGTTATTTTGCTAGCAAAGGATGAATATTTGCCAAAACCAACTTATTTCTGGTATATAAATTCAAGCACTTAAGTAATCTCGGTCAAAAGTAATTAAGATATAAAATAAATAAAAATTTGCATTTAAAATATATATAAATATAGTCGAACCTCCCAATAACAGACACGCAAGCATAAAAAATAACACTTCCGAACAACGGCCATTTTTTATGTTCCCGTCAGTGGCCGTTGTTTAGAGGTTTGACTACATTTAATCGATGTTAAAATTTCACACGCCATTTATATTACATTATGAACATTATTTATAAAATTAAAAATTAATATTTTTTATCAAATAAAAGCAAGGTTTTTAAATGTAGACTAATTATTCCAATGCATTTTTTTCGGCAATTAGTTTGTTTTAATTGTATTTTCAACAATATTTGAAATTTCTGGACATATCCACGTTAGTTTTTGCAAATTCTATTTAAAAGTTTAATTACTGTCTTTCTAAGAAATTATATTGATGAAAAATGCTTATTTTTATATTGTTTTTCAGCTAAAAAATAACAAGAATGTGTGAATAACGGACATAAACAAAATAACTTTAAAATAAAACGAAATAATAATAATATAAAACTAAATTTATTGAAAAAATAGCCAAATTTTAATAAATTAATTTACATCAGCTGAAAAGAAGCAAAAACGCCGTTTTCTAAGTTTGAATATTTAAAAGTTGTTGATTCGTTTGAGTGTTTGAGCAAGTTGATGTATTCAGTTTTATAATAATATGTATTAAAAATAATTATTTAATGATATGAACAATATAAAATAGTATGAAGTTTTCTAAACTTTATTTTATGATCATTTATGTATTAGAATTTAAACGGAAATATAATGCAATATGTTATAAAAACAACTATATTTTTATGTAACGATTTATAAATTTCATATTAATTTCGAATTTTAAATATTTCTATCTTTAAAAAATAAATTGAAAGCGATAATAAAGTATGGTAAAATATGTCATAAATCAGCTAATAACGTTTACATATTTTTAATTATTTTTTATTATTATTATTTATTTTACATAGCAAACAATGTTTAGTATCGGTAACAATTATAATATTCTGCAATAAATAAATAACAAAAAATTTTAAAAATTTTGAGAAGTTTAGGGAATATGTGAACGATCTGATTAGTGATTTGTGTTATTGTATTGTTATATAATGTTCCTTAATAGCGTAGGACTTTTTTTCTTTTCTTTTTTTTCTGTGTTTTGTAATTTTCGACTCTTACGTACTCGTACGACTGCCTTGTGTACATTAAGAGGGACTTTTAATGGTGGATTCGGCCAAGCCCACAATAAGAGCGGCAACCAGGGCCGGATTTACATAAGGGCATTTGGGGCCTGTGCCCAGGGCTCCCACAAAATAGGGGGCCCCACAAAACTAAAAAAAAATAATGTTTAAACATAATTTTTTTCTATTACCGCGACAGCCTAGTGTGGCCTAATCATGAGGGCAACAGGCAGAGAAAACCAAACCCGGGAAAAAACCTATGAAACATCGGAAAATTTCGGGAAAAAATTTCACACAGGTATTTTTCAGTTAAATTAAAATAATTAGTTTTACACAATAAAATATATGTATGTTTACAATAACCTTATTTTTAAATAAAATTTACAACTTCCTAGTTCAAATCTAATTGAAAGTACAGTATTTTGTGTAAATTTTTTAAATCATCAAATTTGCCTACTCTTAAAGGGACCCCCACCGAATTTGTGCCCAGGGCCCCTGGATTGGTAAATCCGGCTCTGGCGGCAACAGAGCTAGACGTATCCCTAAAAAATAATTACAGTTATTAAATGGGTTAATGTTACCTATGGTTCCAAGATGGCGGCTCGTCTCTGATTCCAGCAAATAGAAGACGGGAAACAGTGAGGACGCACGTTCAGTAACCTAACCTAACTTATTCTAATAAATTACCGTAATTATTACCAACAAAATTATTAGAATAGGTTAGGTTAAGTTAGAACGTGCGTCCCCACTGTTTCCTTGCTGGAATCACACGAGCCGCCATCTTAGAACCATAGGTAACATTAACCATTAAATGTAGTATTTAAAGTTTTTATCGATCATATTTTAAAGTTAAAAAATGACATTTCATTTGTTTTAACTTTATTAGATATAAAAGATAAAATAAATAATAGTGAAAATTTGTAATAATTTTGTCGCCAATTTAGATTATCTAATTATATAGTTGAAATCATTTACCAAAAATGTTAATGCGATATTTGGTCTTCGGTCGTTAGCGGTGTGTGATTTATCAGATGTACTACAGATGGATATGGTAGCGTGGGGAATTTACTTTATTTTGAAAATATTCCAAAAGTTCCGTCACTTGCCAAAAAGTTCGACCGAAATTAATTTAACTCTTGTACAAATTGCAACTGTTTGTATTTTTGAACTGGATTTATAAAAATCTTTAAATCTACTTAAAAAATAAAACAGAAAATCAAAGTTTATAATAGTCATTTTTCTATTTTTCAAACAGCAATTTCGTCATTCCTATGTAGGTCATTTCAGTTCATAACTCTTTTCAAGAGCAGGATTAAGAGAGAAAAAGCCCCTGTACTGTACTGTACTGTACATGGTCATTCATTTCATCTATATATATGTTACCGTTAAAGTATGAAATCCGTTATTTCATAGAATACCTAGTTATTCCATGGAATAACTGATCGTGTCCGTTAAAGTGTAAAACTGTCTTGTATTTCATGGTTTAACTAGTTATTTCATAGAATAACGATCTGCAGCCCGTTAAAGTGTAAAATAATCTATATCATATATCTCGCACGACAAATACATTTACCTTCCACCCCTTGACTGCAATGAATGTTTCTTCTCAACCTGATAATGAAAAAGTAGTTGAACAAACAGTATTAAATAATCCCATTACGAAAGTATGTGTTGTCTGTTTAAAAGAATGCAGTGAAGATATAGTTTGCTTCAAATGTATGGAGCCTGTCCATATATCATGTTCGGAAGATTATGTTTCAGAAGATGAAGTTGAGCAGAAAATCTGCAAATTGTGTTTTAATGAACTTAATGTTCAAAGAGAAAGAGAAAAGTCTAAAAAATGTTTAGAAATTCAAGCGAAAAAGATGAAATTAATGTCGGATAAATCTCATTCTGAAGCCTCTGTGGGGTTTACCGTCCGTATCCCAGTGCCTGAAGTTGACAGAGGAAAAGGTGATGCCAAATCTATTTTAGCTATCATCATAAAAATAACCGAAGAAGGATTTTTCCAATTGGGCACAAGAAACGGCCGCATAAAACAATTATATTCCCGATCCCAGTTCAGTGTCTGCGAACAAAAATTAATTAAAATCGAAGAAGTACCGGATGTAGAAATATCGCTCCGGTCGGTTGCTACAGCTCAAAGTTTAGGTACTGGTCAGGGATTTAAAAAATGTTCGTGTAAAACCCAGTGTGTCAACAAAAAATGTTTTTGTTTTAAAAATAATGTTCTTTGTAATTCCAAGTGTCATTTTAGTAATCCTTGTTGTAACAAATGATTTTATGGTACGTTTCCACAAATACCATTTATACGCTGCATAAATTAGATAAATTGCTTCTTTTTCATTTTAATTGTCTATCATTAGTTTAATTTCATTTTAGATAAATTGCTTATTTTACACTTTAACTGTCTCTCATTAGTTAATTTATAGAATACTTAGTTATTTCATAGAATAACTAGTTAAAGTCTCAAATTAATAACATATTACACACTTTAACGAACACGATCAGTTATTCCATGGAATAACTAGGTATTCTATGAAATAACTGCATTAAATACTTTAACGGTAACATATATATATATATAGTCTGCCATTTCGGAGATGCTTTCAATGTCTCTTTCACTTGCGTGTCGTATAGTTCCATGGTTAATCCAGTCCTAATCTTATCACTTTGAAGTTCGATTAGGCAAATTCTAAAGTTATGTCTAACCTATTTAAATTACAAGAAATATGATAAATAATTCTAGAAAATTATAACACAATAAAATAGTTATATTTTCTTTAACAGGAAAAAACAACCAAATTTTATTTAATGAATTTCTCCAGTCAATATTTTATAAACTATTCAACTTTATATTAATTATAAAACTAATCTAATATATAAAGAAGAAAGTTTGTTAGTTTGTTCTTTATACATTTCTACACGGTTCGAGCAAATGTAATGAAACTTTTCAGGATCGTCTTGTCATCCAGGAGGAGATCAAAGATTACTTTCGGTCGAATTAACTTCAAAAAACTTCATGCCCCGCTTCGTAAAACTTCAATCATACACAGTATTTTTCAAATAGTATTTCATAAAGTTTGAATTCTCTAATGTTATGCAGAAATTGTAGCAAATTAAAAAGAAAAATCATTTAATTTTCTGAAAAACTATAAAGAAAAAACGGAATAAACTATATTTCTTAATTTTTTTTTTTGTAGCATCATAAAATCAAATGGATAACAATCATTCAATATAAATCTGACCAACACATATTTGCGTTTTTGAAACAAGATCCGAATCCATAATTTGGCAGATAGAAAGGAATTTAATTAAATTTTGCCTTAAATTAATTAATTAAGGTTAATTAACCTTTAATTAAATTTTGCTTTTACTTAAATTAACATTTCGTTAATTTCTTTTTAAACTTATGTATGAAGAATAAATTAAAATTTATTCTTCATACATAAGTTTAAAATGAAAATGGATGTGGAAAACGCTAATAATTTTAAAATATTTTAAAGAACTTTTACTTATACAGAATTTTGTATTAAATTTAATTAGAATTTTAGTTAAAATTAAATTTAAAAAAAAAAAAAACTATTCTCTAAAACAGGGATGGGCAACCTGCGGCCCGCATTCATATATTTTGCGGCCCGCGACGCATAAAATGTGAATAAATGTATCAATTTCCCAGGTTAAGGAAGTATACAGCAAAAATTCAAACGTTATTTTTACAACTTATGTATGTGAATAGTTTTTACCGCAATGAATTTAGTAAAAATTAAAACAAGAAACTGGCTAACAGACACATCAAAACTAATTTAAAACTAGCAGTGACGAATATTTAACCAAATATTTCCAATATATTACGTTTACATCAGTTCCAGAAGCTAATTAAGTATACCTATGCTAATTTATAATTATATATGAATAAATAATTCTAATTTACCAACATTTTTTTTTCTCTTTCTGTTGTATGCGGCCCGCATCAGTTCAAAAAGTCTTAAAATGCGGCCCTTACATAGAAAAAGGTTGCCCATCCCTGCTCTAAAAGTTTTTTTCGGTTCATTGCCTGCAGCAGCATCGAATAAAGCAATTGGAAAATAAATATCAAAATTATAAGTAAATTTTTAAAATGTTTTAGCTGTATAATTCCTATATTATTTCTGAGTTAATGTATAGTCTCGAGTGTACCAAATTATATACATTGAAAGAACTGAATACAAAACCTGCTTTATCCGTACCACACCAGGAAACTTGTATGAAGTCCAAATGAGTTGGAAGAAAATAAACTAGAAAGAAATCTCTGGCAAATACAAGTTTAAATAAACTGACCAACTTTCATTAAATTAGTTTAATTTATGCAAAAACTATTTAAGTAAAATTTACTAAATATATTAAATTTTTTTAGTTATAAAATTAAACGAATCGTAATCAAATATACAAATTGGCTTACTCGTATATTTTAATTAACAAGATGTTTATTTTCAATGAAAATTTTCAAATGGCGACCTTTCGTTTTATTAAGAAATGTGACGAAGTCGAAGCGTATTTTAGTATTACGTAAATGTGCTTACGACGGCAATTCCTGTGGAAGTTTTCTTGAAAAGAAAACAAATACTCGTGGCTTCTTCACAAATTCGCTTAAAGTCTACTTGAAATTAAGTGTTTTATTTCTCTTTTGGCCGTTTTTCTACTAGAATAAACGATTTTTTACATAGTTTATCGTTCATAAAAATGATACCTTCCTTTTCAATATATTGCTTTGAATCATATTTAATATAGTTTTAATAAATCTATCCAATAAGATAAAAGTCTAAAAACTTAAATTATTATTATCGATCGTAGCTTTAACGTTTTTCTCCCCCCTTATTACTATTGTTAGAGTTGATATTATTCATTAGATCTTTCCATGCGTCATTACGACGTCAATACGATGACGCATAGATATAAAGTTTATCAACAGAAGGAAGGAGAGATGAGGAAGCTTGTTCCTTCGGCGGGACATTTTGCTTAGAAGTTTCAAGGACTGACGGTTACCGTGTCATTTAATAATGCATGGAGTGTTAAAAATAAAACGGGAGACGAATTTAGCAACGATTCAACAGTTGCCGTGTTAGCACAACCTTTGAAAATAACACGATTAAAATATTTCGGAAACTTTGTATTTTAATTGTGTATGATTTTATTAAATTATAAACAAAAATACTTGATTATATTTTAAATAATTTCTGTATATTTCTGTTGGTTAATTTAAAATTTTACTTATTTAAAAATTGCATCATGTATTTCTACTGTACAGTACATAAAGAACGTCGCTTATTATAGGCGAATAAAATTAATTTGAATATTTTTTTGAATAAATGATGATTTATTCATGAATTTTTTTAAACATTTCATAATGCAATTCGTAATTACATAATTTTTGCAATCAAAATTGTAATTGTTTTATTTGTAAATTCATAAAAGTAATATTGTAGTTAAGTAATTTAAGTACGTTTTTTTACGTTGCTAATAGACTTTAATGGGGTTGCAAAACCTTAAATAGCTTATTACGGCATTAATTTTTTTAAAAAGGATAAACGTACTCATGGTACAAATATTTAAACTTGATCTAGAAGAGAAAATTTTTGAATTTACTGCCTTTAGGGGCATTTGGCATCAAATGTTGCCATTTTAACTAGCCTTGTGTTAATAGGTTAAAAGCATCTCTCTGGATGTAAGAAACATTTGGAAATACGCCAAACAATTCAATACTGTGACGTAATTTGTGACATGTTGTGTCTGGTATTAACAATGTTCAGTGATCGGTAATGAAATCATCAATATAAAATATCGCTTAATAAATTACTTTTTATTGAGATCAGTTTTGAAATTACAACAATTAACTTAAATTCATGCAAACAGTTCTGAATTAAGAATCTAAAGTGGAAGAAGGGCAATAGAACTGCAACTATTCTTCCCTACAAAGCTAATTCATATATCTATAATATAACGTGGAAAATCTTTCAAAATATAAATTGTAAAAAAAAAAAAAAATGTTGAAAAATTGAAGTTTTTCTGTCAATTACCCATCATCAATCTTTGTCTGCGTGACTTCAGAAAAGACAAACCATTGTTAAAACTAACAATGAATTTCACCTGTGAAACAATGTTCAATTGAACAATTATCTCTCGATTATCTTTACACGAATCACTTCTACAATTGTTTACTGATTAAATCGTTCATCTAATTTAGTATGATTAATCAAATGTAAAAAGGGAAATTAATAAATTAAGAGTCTAATGTTAAAGGTTGGGACCATTCACTTTGACTCGACCTTGACCATACGACTCACCTTGTGCTGAATGGCCATGAAATCGAAGAATAAATAGAAATATAATAATAAGTCTGCGACTATCCAAAGATTTGATCCCAAAGAAGGCCATTGTGGATACCACCGTGGGGAAAGAAAGAAGTACTGAATATGTTTCCGAAATACACCTTACTCTCTACAGAAGCTATATAGGGGACAAGAGTACATCGATGGCATTAGTCGTTCCATGGTTTCCATCCCTCTTCATCACCCCTTCTCGCTCCGACAAGGATATTTGGATTTTCTATTTACCGCTACCTTCTAATTTATATTTAGTAAATGGGATGATCCTATAAGTGCCGTAAAATTGTTCCCTAACCCCTGTTGTAAAGAATGGATCCTCTTATTTCCGTTACGTCATGGTTAGCGAAGAGAAAAACCGAGCATATCTGTAAGGAGTGCATGCTCGAAATAAACCCAGAATCCAATACGATACCCGGCCATATAAGGGGAATAAGAAAGACATTGCACTGGCAGGCGATGCCAGAAATCAGATGTGTTGTCACCTTGACAGGCATTTCTACAGACAAGCCAGTTCAAAGTGTGGCAGTTCGCTGAAAGAACTAACACTTTCCGACTTAATTCAATTATCTTTACACTATGTAATATATACACTTTAAATATATACACCGCAGGTCAGTTTATTTAAAAAAAAACAATAATTATAATATTAAAATTGGGGAATATTCTTTTGTAAATTTACAAATTTAGTATGAAGTTTATGCTAATTTTTAAAACGTTATTCCTGATTTATTAATATTTAATATTAAAAACAATTAATAATATTTTAAAATTTTAAATTTTATATCTGTAATATGATTTTCATAAAGAGAAAATTTTATTTGTATTTAGTAAAATTAATGAAATGCATTATCATGAACAAAAAACATTTTTCTATTGGATTTTTTAATAATTATAACCATACTTAAGTTTTAATGTTGCTAGTAGGAAGTGAATATATTTATTTATTTATATTTATATATAAAAAAATTTTATTATATTACTTCAAAATATTTTTTAGTTGATTTGGCAGCGTTATGAGCATTCCTGTTTTTTATGTGTACTTTAAAACATTAAAAGATTTTTGAAAGAGATCTGCCAAAATCAACAAGCGATAAAGTTCATACGTAGTTTGTTTAGCGAGAATTATAAAATCATTTTTAGCACTTAAAATTTCGAAATACGATATCGGCCTGAAAACCTGTAACGTTTACAATGGAATACGTTAACATTAGTCGATGTAATAAATTTTAAAAATTATCTAAAAAAGATAATAAATAAATAAATAAATCGGTCATCGGAACTGCACTTGTTCTCATTTGTCCTTAAATCTGGTTAAAATTGGGTCCTCTTCCATTTGCAGAGGAAGTTGGTGCCATTCCAACTAACACTGTGTCATTAGCATACTAATGTGCCAAATGTATTATTTTGGCAGATAACGAATATCTTTGTTTCTCTGTTAAAATTCATATTAAAAGCATATATTCTGACTTAATTATAGTCACATTCTTACATTGATCACAAAGTAATTTCTATTTTTCTTTTTTTATTATTAAAAATTGTCAAAGAAAATTGAAATTCACGCTATAAAATTATTTTCGGTTGTTTCCGTGAAAATTTTTGAAGGTTATCCAGTGCATATGTAATAAAAGTAGTGCACGAAATTCAAATCATAATATAAATGACATAAAAAAGAAATTAATTCATTTAATTAAGTCGACAAATTTCTTCAATGAGATTTCATGTGTTTTGCGGTTTTAAGTGAGAAGAAGCAATAGTTTAGATATAGATTTGCCCTTAGAATTTAAAATTTAATCACTAAAAAATACCGAAAAGATATTAAATAATTGAAAAACAATAGGTAAATGCTACTTTGCAATAAGTACAAAGTTATACTTTGTCATTCTATTTTTAGCTTCAAGTGTTTCGGATCTAAATTTTTGTGTATTTCTCTATTTTGATTATTTAATTATACATTCGGGAATTTTATTATTTATCTTTTTTACTTGGGTCTTTGTTTTGTCGCGAGGGGGTGGATCACTTTCTGGTAACTTGCTGTGTTTTCTATAATTGATATAAAAGAAGAAAAAATGTATACGTTAGAAAAGAGTAAACGAGATTGAAATTTATTTTAAGTGTGCAGATTATACACGGGCCTAAAAATGCATAATTTTATTTAAAAATCTAGTTCAACTTTTATTATTTTGAAGCAAAATTTAACTAAATTATCCTGAAATTTTTATCGTAAATCTTATAATATAGATGAAAATTATTAAAACTATATTTTAAATAATATGAATTTTGTACGTATTGGATTGAAGAAGTTTATATATTTCTCTAGCAGATGGCGCTTTTGTGATAATCTTTGATTTTTTCATATTCCGCAGAAAATTACTATTGCCATCTGTTAGCAAAAATAGGAAACACTTCTAAAATAAATTTGATTTAATTTATTAAATTTTGTACTTTTGTATATATATATATTTTATATGTATATAAGTAAATAATGATATACTTCACAAACACAAACTCTTGTATTTTTACAATACAATAGCAAGGATAAAAATATTTATGTACAAAATCTAGATCCGATAAAGAATCATTCTGGAAGCATTTTTCTACTTTTTGGGAGTTGTTTTTAATCATTGAAATTCGCGAACAGTATTTATATTTATATTAGTTTTAATTTATAAACAGAAAACACTTAAAACATCAATTTGTCAAAAATGAAAGGCAGTGATATCAACTTGGTGTTTTGAAATATGTATCATATACTAAATATTTTTATGTAGCTAAAATATAAACATCTTAAAGTCTTGTGGGTCTCGCTTAAGAAAACCTTTAGTTTTTTTTTTAGCATTTCGTGATATCCCAAATGCTGGATTTGGGAAACTGCATTGTTCACAGTTACATTATTCGTATAAAAATGTTGCCTTTTTCCGAGGATCGGTTGGAGAAATATTCCCAAATCCCCGATTTCTTATTGTGGAGAAGTCTCCGACGTCAGTACATCCTTCTTTATCTACTAGAAGCGTAAGAATTCCTCCAAGTGTCCATCATAGTCGCAGAACACATAAACCTGTAACACATAACGATAGGAAGAATTCCACGTGACATGATTCCCCAAGGTATTGTTCCATAAAAACCAAGTTGTAACTGACCAGCTACTGGATTCTGAGCAGTAAATGATTCCATCAGCCACAGCACCAAGTTGCTGAAAATCAGGAAAGTTACGGTCTGTCGTCCCGGTTTCGATTTCTCGTGAGGACAACCTGGTCTGCAGCATTTCTTATTTAAGATATGCATAAAGAGAGCTTGAATGGAACAATGAAATATCATAACAGCTCCATCGACAAATACTACTAAATATTTAGTATTGTGAAGATGATTACTGCCCACGATCATCCCACACGCTCCAAATAAAAAGACAGCTGTCGTTCCCCATGATTGAATTGCCGAATGAAGATCCGGTTCTGGTATAGAACGCGGACACATTCTTCTTATCTGGCATAATCCTAAGAATACAGCTAAAATGGAAAGGCCCATAACTCCGCAATGAACAGAAGACACAACAAATAACGTGTCTAGATGCAATTTCTGATTGTTGGTCAGAACAAAAAATAGGATAAGAACTATTAGTCCAACTACGGTCACTAAAAGTCCTAAAAATAATCCTTTACTCGATCCTCTACAATCTACTTTTCGACCAGTGCAGTTTTGTTTGTTGACTACTTCTGAATCTGGGCTTATGCTTCTAGGGGTGCTGTTAATGTTATAATGAACGACAAAAGTAGACGATTGCCAGAGATGAAACATAACGGCACTGCAAACTAAACTGAATTGAAGAACAAATGGGAAAATGTAAGGCATGGCTTTCTCCCATATGGAACCAATTGTAGAGCTCTGAAGACAATATCTATAGTAAAGGACTTGTTCGATTTTCTCGTCTTCTTGAGGATCCCACCAGCATTTCTTCGACACTGTAAAATATCAAGATTGAAATTAACCAATATTATATTTTTATGAATCATTTCATAATTGCCTAATTCTTTACCATATACTTTGTGTTGCATATTAGAATTCATAACATGAATAGTCGCATTGAAGTCTTCAGGAATTTTTGGATTTGTGGCATTTTGAACCACGTGGCTGTGTTCTAACCATTCTTTAGCCGTTTCCCATAAAAATAAGCGAATCCAAACAGCCAGATTAGCAGCTTGCAGATGCATTAGGCCGATATTTCGAAACCAACCGAGAGATTTGAGAACTCTCTAAAAAAATCAGTAATAATTTTAAAAAATAGTTAAGAAATTAACTACGATAATTAACAAGCAAAACTTAGAATTTCACAGTGGGGGCATGAATTACATTGGAGTTTAACCAGACCGCATTAATTGACCTAGAAGGCGAAATGACTCGTCTAATTATGAAATAGAGAGTAATGAAGATGCTGGGCAAATGTTACGCGATAGAGGAAGTAAATTGATATGGCTATCTTGCAGTTCTAAATTAGTTATTTCCTTCTAGAAAGAAATACAGTCTCATAATAACAAGAAAAACAGGGAAGATGAGTAATTTTTGTCTCTAAACAATGTGTTTCAGAATAGTATAATTAAATGTTATACCATTTAAAAAAATATACGTATATTAAAAAAAATATAGAGAAAGCTTCTTGCTTACCGGAATATTCATAAAAAGAAAATGCATTTGTAGAAATGTAAATATTCCTAATAAAATCGGCTGTGCTAAATTTAGTTCATCCAAGCATAACTCTTCTACGGGTGTAAAATAAGTTCCTATTTCTAATCCTATCCATGTTAACATTCCGAGTCCCAGCACTGAAATTTAAAAAAATAATAATAATAACCATTCAAAGACAAATTACAATTAAAAAGGTATTTTAAAACTAAGTTAAATTACAATTACAGCACCTAATATTCCAACTCGGAGATAAATACTAATATCCTTTAATAATACTCCAGATTTCTTCTTTAAATCTCCAGATTCGATATCATCATTGAGAGTGGGACATTTAGAAAATGCTACACAAATATAAGTCGTCAAAAAGCATACTACACTTCCACCGATAAGGTAGGAAAAAAGAAATCCCTAGAATTTGTAAATTTATAAAGATTAAAAATGGTAAATGTATAGAAAAAATTCTTTTTACAGATTGCGAGTCGAGGAAATTAGATACATCAAGTTACGCTTCATCAAGTAAAAAGAATAACAGAATTTATGTTTTGCAAGACTTTTTACAGGAACTTACATTATAATAGAGAAGAGGAATAGGATTGTCCAGAATCTCTGTAATTACTATGATTCCAGCTGTTACGATTAATATTCGAGCGTATAAACCGCTTAATACACGAATTGTACCGGTCTTCTCCTTCGATCTAAACATAAAACAAAATGGTTTTGCACTGTTTATTTTTAGTACATTAAGGAAGAATTTAAAACATTACAAAATATTATGTGTATGACCTTTCTTTCTTGCTTCTGTTCGATTTTTGAGAAGCGCTTCGTTCTGGTTCAGCAGCTTCGTCGGAACTTGAATTATCTATGGATGAGATGGGATGTGGTAGACTACTCTTAGAACCAGTCATAGATGTTGCAATGGGAGGAGGTGTCGGAGGAAGTTCATCCAAAGACGCTAATGACGGCGTGATGATTTCCGGTGTGTGATGGATGCCCAACAATTTCACATTGTTATTAGTCGTTTCGTTGTTCATCGAGTCCATTTGTAATCGGTAATCGCAACCTGTTAACTAAATTAAATAAACTGTAAAATCCACGTAAAAGCAATCAATTTAAATTTACAAAATTGGACGAGAAAAATATAGAAAAGAACGTGGCTAATAATTAAGTTAGATAACGAAAGATATATTATCTGTAAGTAGAATTTAACTAACATACTGTATTTAATTTGTGTGAAGAGAACGTCTAATAGCATTAAAGATGAAATTCATAAACTGTTTAATAATTATTTGGTTCCGTTTCATCATCGAAAGCAATTGAATGAAAAGAAAATCCAATTATCATCGTTAAATACGATGATTGAAATTACTCCTACAGTTCTTAGCATTCAAATTATATTCGAAGTGATTTGAATAAGGATATCCTCTTTATTTTATTCTGTCAACGTAACTACTCGTTTAATGTCTCTGTAAGAACTTTCATAAACTCCTGCAGTCATTTCTTTAAAAGCTCACCTGTCGCGCATCGCTTTAGATCGCTCAATCAATGACAACTGTAAATTCTACCTAAAGGAAATATTTGAAAAGAATGACGAATGATCAATCTTTCAGAAGATTAATAATTCAATAGCTTCATACCTTTGATTCTATCTAAACTAAAATCTACGGGGGAAAGAATTATGATTTACTTCGTTAAAACTACAGTCGAATTAACTGGGTCAATAAGTTTCTAATACGTGCTTTATCCAGATAATGAAACTGGCCGAGGAATAAAACAGCGAGAGACAAATGAGTTAATTCAAACTACGAGAGTTCGTTGAGTGAGCGACGGTCACAAACAAGATTTTAACGAATATATCAACAAGCTAAAGATACGATCGTAAGAGGGCAAAAGAGCGTGGAAAAGTCGTAAAAGCGCAGACCACCGGCTGATGTTTATGACATTTACTTCTGCTACTTTCGTTATTATCGTTATCGATAATACGTTATCTCCCGTCACAATTTTTTCTCCTATAAAATCGATTGTTTTTGATTATATAATTAGAAATTTGTATTTCAGATAGGTAAATAAAGCTCATTTATTCAAATTATAATACATTCTAGTATAGATATTAAGTACATTTAAAGTGGTTTAGGTTCGTGCACGGAATGATCATCTATACTTTGCTCCAAAACGTTAATGGCGTTCGCATTTACTTTAGTCTGGCCTGTAATTCTCCGGTGATATTGGTTTTGGTCCATTTCACTTCATCTACCGAAAACATTTTAGTATTTCCTACGACTTTTTTCAGTAAATGGATTATTAATTTAAACAAAGAGACATTCACGTGTTAAAAGCGGCTTGAAAAGTTTATGAATATAAAATAGGATACGTTATAAATCATAATCTGATCGTTATTACAACATTATTTTGTATATACTACAAGTAAAACGATATTTATCATACATAACATCTCATTTCGTGCGCCATCTTCCTAAATTTTATTTATTTATTATTCCTTTAGATAAGCTAATTCTAATCTATTAGATATTATATTTTAAATCTCGAAATAAATATCACACGTTTAAAATAATTTACGGTTTTATATCACATATTATTTTAAATCTATTTATTTATTTATGTAATAAAAATATAGTAAATTTATAAATTTAATTAGCTTTTAATTTTATATTATTTTCCATGTTTATATTATTAATAAACAAAATAAATTAATCTGTATTCTGAAACGTAGACAAATTTAAGTTTATTCGTGACATTAAATAAATAAAATTATATAAAGTTTAAAATAAATTTGTATCGACTTTTTAAAATTATTTGATCTACATTATATTGGAAACATTGGCGCTTTGTTTTTCAGCTATTACTGTGAAAATAACACTAAAAATAGTCATAGAAAACAGATCATCGCCTTTATTTTAATCTAAATTTATTTATTTTAATGCATTGTATTTTTCCGTGTTTATAATGATACGAATAAACCAGTGAGAATTTCTTTAAATTTTTTAAAAATTTAACTAATTTTATACTTACAATTGACCATGTGTGTTATTCACAACGAAATTACACTGAATAAGAGTTGTGCTCAATCTAGACTTTTCATCAATATTATAGAAATTATATTATTTATCAATTTTCAAAATGTAACAGGAAATTGCTGTTTCCGCAACATCTATATATATTTTTAATCTTGGTTATTTTATTATTGATAAATTCTACTATAATATATTACAATTATTCTTAAAAATGTTTCATGTGTGAGAAATTGTAAACAATATATTTATCTGAAATATTATATCCCAATCTGATCTATTTAATTATCTAACTTTTTCAACTATTTATATAAAAAAATAACTACAGGAGGAATCATATATTTAATAATGCATAACCTAGTATCAGAAGCTGTTTAAACACTAGTGACACGAAAAATATTGTAAAAAAATTTAAATTTTAACTTCTCAATGAATTACATATGTTGTGACTTAGCAAATATTAGGTCGCCACATGTTAAAGATTATTATTTATGATAAGAATTATATACATCACGCTAACAAGTAATGATATTTATAAACGTATGATAGCTTAAACAGAATAATGTTCAATGATTATTTTCTTACTTAGAAGAGAAAAATAAAAATGATTACACTAGAAAATGCAATTATTTCTTGTAAGTTTAGCATTAAAGTGATTTGTTTCGTTTCTTCTTAATTAACATTAAAAACATAACCATCTTTACAAATTTTCTAATATTTTTCTACCAGAGAAGACTGTTATTAAGTTAAAGTAATAATTTTATGTTTATATTAAGTTCACTACGATCATATTCAGATTTTATAAAAATTTATTTTGATAGGAAAAACAATAATAAACTATTTCATCTCTTATACAAAATGGCTTAACTGTTTACTGTTTTTAGATAAAATATTGACTTAAAACTAAACAGACTGAAATTAAGTTGATTTATTAAAAAGGGAGGAAGTGCATTTACTCTGAAAGTAAAACAGTCGGAGAAAGATCATTTATAAAAAAGAAAATTATATATAAACTAAGATTAGTATATACTATTATTATAATATATATATATATATATATACAGTATAACATATAAATGTTTAATTGAATTTTTATTTTTTAGTTTTTCCTATAAAGATAAATAAGTTTGGAAATAAATTTATCTTGTCATTTTACTTATAAAATGATAAATTAATTATTAAAAACAGTAAAAGTTCGTAATATAAAATGTTTACTTACTTAAAAAAAAGACATTTTTACAGGATATTTTCTATAAATAAAGTTTTTGTCATACTTTATTCTCTTATCTATTTAAGCTATAGGACATACAGTTTATTTCAATTTAGTTGATGAATATAGATGAGGTAATATATATTACAGTTTAAAAAATTAGGAGTTTAAGATAAATATTCTATTTCCCATTTCCTTACACTTAATTATATTTTTCTTTTTTTAAAATGGGAGTTACAAGAGTACGAATTAAAAGTGAAACGTTGGCCGATTTTCCATAGGAAGCACGCTATTGAATATTTATATAAGCATTAAAACTTAAATTCCCGTAAAGTCTCTAGATAATAAAGTAGAATTTTTAAATATTTAATATTTTAATGCAATAATTATTTTCAAATTAGTAAATTAATTTCTTTTTTTATTATTAAAAATTAATTTTAAAATGTCATGAGAAGAAAGGATAGAAGAACCTAATTCCCAGCAATCCAGTACATAAATCTCGATTTTCATTTATAATTAGTTCAAGGACGTATTTAAGTCTAATAAACCGTCTTTGTCTGAATATTTAAACTACGCTGATATAATTTAAGTGACCGAATCTACGATATTTTGTTTCAAATGTTCCTAAACATTCTATCAGCTCATGCATTTGTACTAATTCTAAGCTAAACCTGTACATAAACTTATGTAGATTTAATCACGTATTTTTAATTTAAATTCATTAAGATAATAAAATAATTATTCATATAAATGGTATGGAGAAATTAGTCTATAATTAAAAAATAAAATATTGAAAAACAATATTTAATACAATTAAAATAATGGAATTAAATTTAATTGTTTATCGCATAATTATTTAATAACTTTTAAATAAATAAATCATTATCTGAGTGATGGTTCGATGGTCAAAGAGGTAAAAACACCATCCTGTTGCTTTGGAATTCCAGATTAGAGAATGGGCAAATTCAAATTTTCGTGGGGAGGTTGACTCGAATAGATTAGACCCATCTATTATTACGCGGCTGACTTCCCATTATGAATCGGATAAAACCATGGTAATCATGCAAAAAAAAAACACTTCTCGGTGCCTACAGGGCAACAGGGTTTAAAAAGAATTTGCATTACTTAAGCTATTTTTTAGAATTTCGAAAAGGTTAGCTCGTATACTCTTCTTATGCACAACAGAATACAGAATACAGCCAAATATAATATAAATATAACATACAGACTGCAGAATACACACGTATTCTGTTTTGGCTGCTATCTTCGTAATTAATTATGTATTAAATTGAAAGCTTGCAACTGTCTTGAAATCATTAAAAGTATGTACTAAACATTTATTCACGTGATAATTAAATACTTCATAATTTCATGTTACATAATTTAATTCCATTAAATATAACGGAAATATGAGTAATAATTCATTAACTACTAAAAAATGATAAACATCTCGCTGAAAGAAACTTATATAACAGGTAAAAATTCTCATATTAGATCTTCTGTGTAATCTCTAAAGACATCTACAAGGTAGTCACTTCCATTTTAAGACAGCAAATTGGGGCATATATATAAAATCTAGAACTCTAAAAGCATTACCTGGTTTGAAGGATTGTGATTAAATATTTATTTACAAATTATGCCTTACGGCAATGACTTTGAACCGCACAGAAATTACAATCCTTCATCATTCCAATAGCGTGTTTCACCGTGTTAAAGAACTTTCATACAAAATAAGGAAGACATTTATAGCATTTAAGAAGAATTTTTATATTCCATATTATTTAAAACGTCTCACAAATTTATAAAGTGTGCATTTATTTATATGAATTTTGTTTCTTCTCAAATAAGCATTGAAGCAAAAAGGTTTCGGATTGAGAACTCAACAAATTGCAAACCTTCAAACACTTGCTACAAGAAATTTATTATATTATATCATATTATAATTTATTATTAGAAAAAGCTAATGTTTCCGCATTTTTTGGTGGTAAATATCGTCATCAAATGGTTATTTTATTAATGCGTTACCTTTAAATGTAAGAAGCATTACGCACTTTATATCTAAAACGCGATAGAATTTTTATTTTATACCCTTTTATTTAATCTTCGTATCCATAAAGAATTAAACTAAGTTAAAATACGCTGGTTACCAATTGATATTTAAGTTTTAATATAAAATAAAATTTCAATTAAAGCGTTCAATAATGGTTTTTATTAACGAAATATATGAAAAATAATAACGAAAGAAAACAATACAGAATATACAATTTAATTACGATTTTATTTATAAATTTAGTTGACTGAAAGTAAATCTAAACATTTATTAATTAAAAGTCAATATTTTTAACATAGAAAAGTCAATATTTGCATTATCTTTCGGGAACTTCTCCCATTATAAATGTAATTTTGGAAAATATTTTAAGAAATATTCCATTTTGTAAATTTAGCATGGCCAACGTTTTAAACAAAATTATATTTTTAAGTCACAGAATCAATCGTTTTTTCTTCTATTATGTTAAATACTAACAGAAAATTTTTCTGTTAATTCGAAGTTTAATTTATGATTTAATTTACTTCATTAAATTTTTGTTTACGAAAAAAAAACTAATATAAAAATCCAAAATAATTTTTATATCTTGATAAGAATAAAGGCCAATAATATTGATCGAAATGCGGTCGAGTAATCACAATAATTGCGTTTGTTACTATTGACTTCCTTACTTTTTCATCAATTCTCTAAACATAATTCTTTTAAAAAGTTAACGTATGTGTGTTAAAATTATTAATAATCACAAATAAGTTTTTATAACATGACGATCAATTTACCATTATTTGGCTGTGCTATCAAATAAAATAATTATTATATTTTCGTTTGCCCACATGTTTGTATTTCTGTTGAATCAGCTGTTTTTGTGGGGTTCAGTTTTGCTTACGAAATATAGGACAGTGGGTATTTGATACAGTTTTTGTATAGCGCGCATTTAATTAAATTTGATGATGCCGTTCTTTTAATTAACTGTTAGATTTTTTAAAAGTTTTTTATATATTTTAAACATATTCCTATTTAAATAACATAAACATATTTTGAATTATTTCCAATTTCTAGATTAAATGATTTCTAATTTAAACTATTATTGTTAATTATTAAGTTAAAAATATTATAATTCCTACTCCACACATTGGTTTAACTGTAACAATATGTATAGTTTAACATTGTTATAATTTGTTCTATAAATAAATGTTATCTGTTCTATTTTTAAACCAAGCCAATTAAAATTATTGAGCAGAATTGTATATTATTATTACGATAAGTTTTTAAATTAAAAAATGTTTTAAACTTCTATTTGAATCTATTTTTAATCATGTATTTAGCGGAAAAAATTTGATGCTTATATCCTTTGCAGTGTTAGTTTTAAAACTGTATTAAAATATAAACTCAATTATTTTTTATTATGTAATAGACTATAAATTAAATGAATTTTCTTATAAATTTCAATACATTAAACAGTAAATATTATAACTGGCAGCTAGACTAAAATCTTGAGTCACGTTAATAAATTTTATATTAAAATAATTATGGGGGTATCATTAGAAATGGATTTAAAGGAAGTTAATAAAAATTGATTTACAATAATTCTTAGCAGATTCACATTTGCAGAATCGATTATAAAATGGATGCAATTCTATTTAATGAACTGCACGTGGCCTATAAATTATCTTTATAGTTTTTTTCTAAAGTGTAGGTCAAATGAAGTTCATTAGATACTGTCGAATTAGCAAGTTTATCGAAGAAAATAAATGACCGTCTGTTATCTGGCTTAATTCTTTTATGTAATAAGAAGAATATATGACAGAAAATTTAGTTAGAAAATATAAAGATAAAAAGCCAGCGTAATCTTTGACAAAGTTGTCAACAATAGCAAAGAAACAGCATAACTTAACCTTGAAAATTTTTGAATGAGTTCAAAGTAATAAAGAGGCTGTGAAAGTAATTTCACAGGAGGCGAATAGTGAGAGAATGTGT
Organism: Centruroides vittatus; assembly: GCF_030686945.1. NCBI lineage: Eukaryota > Metazoa > Arthropoda > Arachnida > Scorpiones > Buthidae > Centruroides > Centruroides vittatus. The sequence continues at coordinate 432,413 of NW_027122438.1, read as the reverse complement.
ACAGAGTATATATATAATCTTTGAAAAATAATCATTTATTATAAAGAGATATTTTTAAATTTATCGATAATAATCTATTTACATGTTTTTAAATAAAGATTTAAAGTCCTAAATTAACGTATAAAAAAAAAAACATTGTTTCTACATATACTGTATATATATATAAGCTAAACACACTGTATACTTCATTTTTTACTCAAAATTTCATATTTATAAGTTAATTTAGAACTTTAAATCTTTATTTTAAAAAAATCTAAATACATTATTATAGATAAATTAATAAAAAGATATCTTCATAATAAATTATTTATAACAATGACTACAACTAAAAATAACTAAATAGTTTTTATTATGTTTGGTTTAGCTCATCAAACTTATTCAAAACAACTCTACGTTAATCATTAGCTTGATTCCAGTAGCTGAAATTCATGTTTTGACATCTTCAGGATCAAATTTGCTTTTCTACCTACTTACATCGAAAGAACTTAAGTTCAGAGAACACCTGCCATAAGATCGTCTTACGTTATAATCAAGTCAACATGTGTCTATTTAAATAGCGTGCATGGGAACAGCTGGATTGATCTAGGTTTTATTATTGTTATTTTTTACCAGTCTAGACGCGAAGGAAATTAAGACAACCTCTAATTAGTTAAATTTAAAATTTAAATTAAAATTTAAACTCGAACATTATTTAAATTTGAGTTAATATTTGAAAAAAAGCGCTTCGTATTTAGTTTCAAGTTAAATAAACGGTTATCAAATATCAGATTTCTGTCTATAATAAAAGTTTAAAAGATAAATAAGTAAATATATTCATAAAATGTATATAATCACTTATAATTGGGCTATACCTTAATTAATCACTGGAATAAAATTATATATTTCCTGTAATGAATATTAAATCTCGTAATAAACCTCTATCTATCAATAAATTTTCAACTTCAAATTCGAAAGGACTGCATTTCGAAACCGGAAATAATGCTTTAATAGTCAATAATTATAATAATTTATTGACATTTCATGGAACATCGTCGATATTCCTACACATAAATAGCGATGAGTTCACACATAGAACTCGACCGAACCTTTTACTATCCAATGACGATCTCACAGTTACTTAATAGAGGTCCAATTAAAGCACAATTACCGCTTCCCGCTGCAGAGGAGCTGAGAAGGACAACGAGAAACTGTGTTGATATCGTCAATAAATGCTACAAATGGCAGTCAGCTGATACATAGTTAACATTCTTTTTTTTTATTTTTAAATATAAGCGAAAAATAATTGTTAATAAATTGATGCTAAAATTAATTATTCCTTCCTCAGAGTAACGATCAATTATTATCGCTTTATGTGAAGATAATATCGGCATGCGCAGACGATATGTTTTGAAAATGCAACTTGTCTGTTCTGGGAATTCTATCCCCGTGTTTCTCCGAAGATCAACGTTCTAATTTTGTAGAAAACCACAAGAAAATCACCGAAATATCTCTTTTACAAGTGGAAATTCTTTCTTTGCAAGACGACCGCATTAATTCGAATAAGAAATAAAAACTTCACAATATTGTTTCACAATTGACCTACGTCGATGCTACATTTGTAAGGAAAATGTTCACAAAGGAAAATATATATATATATATATATATATATATATATATATATATAAAACGACAATCAGAAGAATGTTATTTTAAACCGCGATTTAAATTTAAGTATTAAAAAAATAATAATAAAAAATTGAAGCGTTAACAATTCCTATTCATTCACAGAAATTGTCTTGACACATCCACAACTAGATAATGAATGCGGTAGTTTTTATGAAAGATGGACTATATATATATATATATATTTCGACATTCAGCGTATCGTTTACAATAACATCTGGCTATTTTTTTTTTTTTGTTTCTTTTTTTTTAATTTTGTTAAAGCTTAATCGTAAATTATATATGTTTAATCTTCTTTTATTTTGTTGTTTACTAATAAAAATGTATACTTATAAATGACATTTTCTGAAATAAAATCATATCAAATTTATCTATGAAATGAAAGATTTAAAATAAAAACAATAGATCATATAGTAATCAAGCAGGATGTAGAATAAGTATTAATATAATATAATTTCACCCACCTATAAATCTTAATAAGCTCCGACATCAGCCTGGCAATCCTCAGAAATGACCACAAGCAACTGAGTTCTGTCAATCAACGAGCGTCTGCTGAAGAAATCATTGGCCTCCTTTTCGCTTATGATGTCACATCCTCCTCCATTGACCAATCATCATCCGTCAGACTGCGATGTCACCACACTTTTGATAACCAGAAAGAAAATTTTAATCGCGAACATTTACGATATATAAATGCTTAAATAATTTATTTAAAAGTTTTTAACTTATTAAAAAATATTATAATCGATTCATTATTTAACTTAATTAATAAATTGTTAGAATGATTAAAGTGTTATTCCATTGTTAGAAAGATTTATGGATATTGACAAGTTTTTGTTTCGAGAAAGATAGATTCGAACTATTCCAATATGTCTTTCTCGTGCAACAGAGCTGTCAACGTTCCTACAGTTAGTCGTCCGTCTTCGGCTTATGTAAAGCAAGGGTGTGGCGGGAATGCTCACTCCACCCTCCCACCTCAATTGTCCCGAGACTGATGTTAGATCATGGCGTTCCCATGGCAACAAGTCATTGTTGAAATCATTCGGAGGTGTCACTGTCGCTCTAATGCAGTAATTGTTTCTCCGACGAATATCTTGACATTACATTTTGAAAATTGTTCGAACTGCAGACACGATAACCAATTTTTATTCGCTTAATTAACGAATTGATTAATGATCAGACAAATGTATATCAGCAAATCGTTCGGTAAAAATCTATAAGCCTCCTTCTTCGACCCGGAGTCAAAAAAGGAAACTAGAAGATATTATTTAAAATTTATTTTTAGGATTTAATCTAGAGATTAAATAAACGCTTCGGCGGAATTTTTAAATCGTAATTTCATCGTTAATTTAAGCATTAATATCACGAGATCAAATTTATTCATTAGTAATTCATTTAATGTACTGTACGTATAATTTTCATTTTGTACATTGATAACATTCCTTGTATCTTAAACCGAAATTATATATCGGACGCGCGACCTTGTTATCCGCAATCATATCCTCTACAGAATTTCCTACCTGTTTTAATAAGGATATCCCTTAAAATGTGATGAGAGAATCAAAACTCTTCCGACCTTGATGTCCTTATTTCCGTATTTAAAAACTTTTTATAATTTGAATAAATATTATCTTTGCTTAATTTCTTTGTCAATTATTTCGTTTGTAAAATTGATTAATTCATTTATAAATAATTCAGAAAAAATTTATATTTAGATTCCAAACAATTATAAATTAAAGAAATTGGTTTATAACAGTTTTATGTTTAATAAATTAGTTTTAATTATAAAAATGTAGTATTCGAAGAGATTTCTTATTGAATGTAATATAATAATCTGACAATCTATGTTCAAGGCGACATCTGCTATTAGAAATTCGAACTAATGTTTACTGTAATACGATCTCCACCTGCCGGTAAAAACTTTCAATTCTTTGTTTTTTTTTCAAAATTATATTTATTATAATTTTATTCTTGTTTTGTACAAATTAAAATAAATTAATATTTTAATAAAAATAATCTGATATATTTTATAGTAATTTTTACGAAGTCATATAGATGTAAAAAGTATTACATTTACTTTAATCAAAATGAAGTAGAAAAATATTTTGAAAATATTAAAGTTTCCGTAAATAGATCCAAAAACCCGTACGAATCTTTCGTTTTATTGTTAATCTAATATAAAATTTCAAAAACTGTACAGAAATTGACAGATGATTCTTTTAAATGCATTATTTCTTATGATATAATTTAAAAACGAAAAATGTTTGGCATTTTATTTTATTGTATTAAAAAATTAATCCGTATTTGATTCATTCGATATTTCGGAAAATATGCCAATATAAAAAATTCAAATAGTGTTATTTTATTTTCTATAACATAAGTCATATGATTATTACGTACTTTGAATAGCATAAAATTCTATTATATGAATGCATAATTCAAATTACTGTATATTAATTTAAAAATCCAATTAAAATTTGATTTCGACAATATAAAACAAAATCGCAAACAATATTACAAATACATTGAACATATGAAGTTTATAAATTCTATTGATTCGCAAATAAATATGTCTATTTAAGCAGTTCCATGGGAGCGATTACGGGCCCTGGGGTTAGGGCCTCCCGCATTTCCTCTGCCCCGTCTTTTCGTTTCGTTACACCCCCCTCTGTTTATCCACTTGAAATTACATAAACTGATTTTCTACACTTTACAATTAAAATTTCATTATATAATTTCCAATAATTTCCAACCCGGGTTCTAAGGTTACAGCACTATTTTTTCTTCTTCTCGTCTGCCCAGTATCTAAATGATAATACAAAAAACAAACAGCATAAAATATAAATGTACAGCATAAAGTAGATATCAATATATCGACTAACTTTGTCGAAAAATACGTTTAGTAACATAAAATTCAAAAATTTATTTACAATATAAAACCGATGCGCTTTTAAAATATAAATATTTTAAAATATTTCTTAGTTTGTAATGTTTACTTAAATGCATTTCAAAATAATGTCTATTCTAAAATAAAAAAAGAAATATTTTATATAAAAACTATTTTTATTAATTATATTACTTAAATTAAAATTATTGAAAAATTTTAATGAGTAAAAAATTCATAGGGTAATTAAACTGACAGTATTTTATGTCATTTAATATATTTAACATTTTACTAGATTAAAATAAACTTATTTAAGTTATTAACAATTAAACTGTACAATGAAAATTGGAATAAATCATCTCGTCTTCTATACTTAATCTTATTTAATTCTTAAGGTTAACTGTAAAACGTGAAATAGTTATCCGGAAATACAGTATTAAATATTCAATGAATGATTTGAGGGGGAGAGTAATGCTAAAATTGTTAACTAATTTAAATATTTGATGAAACATTTTTTCTTGGAGATGCTGGATGCGATTAGAAAATTGCAAAGATAATATTACAGACAGGGTTGGCTCAATGAAAGCTTTGGTGTACGAAAAAATCAAGAGTTTGTTTTTATTACAAATTTTTAAACAGTTAAAAATACTTAAATTAAATTGAAAAAAGGAGTTAAATAAAGTCTAATCTCATGTCTCTCGTTCAAATTCTTTCTTTTATCTCTTCATTTGCAATATTTCCTTGACTAGACAACTTTCGCTTTGATGATCCGTCCAGTTTTTCTTGGAAATTAATTAAATTAAATTAAAGAAACAAAATAAATATATAATAAAACGTATCTTAAAATTTTCCAAAATATCAAAAACTTTAAAATAAAATTTAAATTATGTTAGTATTGTATGTTTTCGAAGTCATACAAGTTTTCTTAATACTACTAACGCTCACTAATACTCTAAGAAACAAGTATTAACAAAAATTTAAATTTCAAATTATACTTTTCGGTTTATCAGTTAGACAATTATATTACAGGTAACCCCCGTATAACACGGCACTTCTATAGCACGAATTCACTCTAACACGGTTCGGGAATTAAGTAAAACCTTCGTACATGAAATGTATTAAAAACTGTTACCAGTTGATGATTCTCATGCTGAGATCATCATATAGGATGAATAATCTCTGGTAAAATATTTACTTAAATAAGTATTTTACCCATAAAAAAATCTACTATATAAAGCTGAAAAACTGGATTCCAAAAGGCCACTAGGGGCGTCCCTAGCAATTATTTAAATTAAATTAACAATATAAATTATTTTATATATATTTTATATTTTTACAGTATAATATTCAGTATATTATTATTTTTATTTGTAATTTTGTATGCCCCGATGCCTGCATTGGCCTTTCGTGAATCATAAATCCGATTTAAAGAAGGATTTAACAGCATGTTGTTTTTAATTTTTGGAACTTAACCCCTCTTTTCGCACTAGTTCTTTGTTTCATATAACACGGATTCGCATAACACGGCAATTTTTTGGAACGTAACTCCCGTGTAATACGGGGTTATCTGTACATGCTTGCAAAATAATAATAATAATAATAATTTGAAATTATTTATTTGTAGTTGTTTAATTCAAGAAAGTATGAATGAGACACTCACCCTTCTTTTGCCTTTTTTCTATATTCATGTGAATTGAGCCAGCCATAATTATAAAATTAAAAACTCTATAAAGTCTCTAGATTATTATAAGCAGATGAAGTGACTCTTGCTTAAAGAATATATTTTGTTTAATTTTCACTAATATTTCAGATACTTAAATCATAAATTTTAAATATAATAGTTAGAAAAATACAAAATATACGTATAAAATTTAAAAAAAAAAACATGTCTGTCAGAGTAAAACGTGAAACAGATAATATAAAAACAAAATTTTAGATTTAAAAGTAAGAAGAATTGGCATATGAAAAATGGGCTAAAATAAAATATTGAGGAGAAATATACGAAGAAGACTCTAGGATAGATGCATAACAAGTGAGAAAAGATATGGCAAATTTGATTCGAAATAAGAAAGTGGAGAAAGAGAATGAGATTTGGAGAGACAGTGATAAATGGAAAGAAAATAGCTGACTCGTCAGATTCTTCTTGGAACCGTAGATACGCGATGGTGACGAATTATTCTGACACAATCATCAAAGTTTATATCAAATTTTTGAAGTTTTAATTGAATAGTAAAAAAATTGAATTTAAAATATAAATTCGATTTTTGGTTAATATAGTAAACCCCCTATTTAACGGACGAAAAATTTAGATTTTTTTTTTGTTTTTTTGCGAATAGAGCGTGTTAAAAATGTTAGAATGAGTAAATTAGTATAAATTACAAAATGTACTGTACATTATAATGCTTTATTCGTATTTACATTGACACGTCCTGCGCATTTTAATTTGTTATTAATGTATAATTTTTAAAACACGTTTGATTTAATAGACTTTTGGTAATAGCGAACACTTTTTTTCCAGTTAATCTATTAAATTAAGGGTTTACTGTATTGGTATGACATGTAGGCAATATTGTACAATATAGCCTACATATAGTCCTATAAAGTACTTTTATGTACGGCATATGATATGTATATATATGCGTGTTTATATTGATATTCTTACGTGTATTTGTATATATGTATACGTGTGTATGCAGCAATGTAAAAGAATCCAGCAATGAGTTGCTAAACTTTCCCGACAACATTTAGAATTTTGGTGGCGTTATCTGTTATGATATTTTATCTAAAGAACTTTTTATATTTTTAATTACTGTGTTATAAAAAGGCAAAAAGCTTAATTTTCAGGGTACGAATAGGTTTTATAAAAATTGTAAATGCTAATACGAGTAAAATCGTCATTAAATCTGACTCTACTTGAGATACACACGACCATCTTTATCTCTCCATCTCCTCGACCTTTAATTACCAAAATTTAATAGCATTAATTTCCCTAATAAACAAATCTCTTTGCAAAATTTCAAAAATTTTCGACAAAAAGCACAGGAGTTATTAAGCTTCAAAGAGGGTGAACAAAATCGTCCACCACACACATTAACATCCATACATACAGAAAAAAACCCCTTTTTTTGCATTCTTCGACGTTTTAAGTCCTGGGTCCAAAAATGTAAAATTATCGTTTAATAAATTTAGTTTGGTTCAAATATAAAAACTGAAAAATAAAATGTATTAAAGTTTTTTTTTATTTTTATTATTAACGTATGGAAATAATAATTATTTAATAAATTATATTTTATTGTGTTGTATTTTTTATTATCTTTTTATTTTTATATAATGAGAAATTATAATGAATTTCAAATAACAACTTCTGTTTTATGTTCTTTATTGAAACTTTTTAAAATCATTTTGCAAGTGGTATCTGGAAGTCATTGTCCTACACACCTTCTTGAGCTTCTATTTTCATATCTTTTAATTTAATCTTTATTCAATTTATATTTTTTATTCACACTTCATGCAACTCGATTTGGATTTCTGTTGAGAGTTTTGCGTGTTTATGCACTTTTTTATTCGGATTTATTCACTGAAACTGATCATTTTTCTCACATTTCTGATTGTTCCATAAATTCTTTAATAGTTATTTTAAATACTTTAATAATATTACTAAAAATAAATTATATTATCTACAACAAAACCATTTAACTTAGATTAAAATACTATTTCGAAAGGAATGTGAAAGTTTTTATTATTTTTTTTAAAATTTAATAGGAACTCTTCCTTGTATAATCTATGTACAGTACTCTATATCATTTGATGATTAATATTAAATTTATTCTTGTTAAAATCTTAATGGAATATTTTTATTTGTTTGTTTTGAAATTGCTTTTACATTTGATACGCATATATAAATATTAAAAAATATAATAAAATTGCTTTTAATTTTAATTTTACAATTTGAATCTAAATTTGCCAATTTAAAAGTATAAAAACATTCAGAATTAATTAACTAAATTCATAATAAAGATTTACCTTATACTATTATATATTCTAAATAATCCAATTCAAGATATTGTTAAATTTTAATGAAATGTTGAAGCTTTTTCAGCATCATTAAATTAAAAAATGGAATAAAAATTACAATTAAAGATTAACACGTAATAAATTCTCTTACTTAATTAAATAATGTCCAAAATAATTACTTTTTAATGTTTTTAACTCGAAAAAATTAGATTTGAAATGTAACATTAAAATTAGAAACAACGCGTAGTGGGCATAAATCATTTAGTATGAGATAATTTTAAAATGTAATAACAATAATTTATGACGATGTTTCTTGTTATAGTACACAGTTATATATAATTTTCATAAATATATTCACCGTAGTCAATATGGTGTAATAACTCTAAAAAATATTTCTTAATAATAAAGAATTTCATCGAATTTTGCGAAACGGACACAGAAACGAATATCTGTAGTGAAATTGAGTTTTAGGTGAATTTAAATTAATCTTCAAAATACTTTTTGCTCTAATAAATGTATTACTACAGAAAAAATGTATTTATGTATATTTTATAAAATTAATGCACTTCTTGAACACATAAAACGTTCAAGAAATGCATTTATTTCGAATTTATGATACAAGAGAAGGGCCACAATGGTTTAAGTTTTCACCATTGGCTTCAAAAATAGTAAAATTATTTGTTTTTAACGTTTTTTAGTTTATCGGACTATCCACAACACAATCGTAGTGCACATGTTAATTATTCAAATATTTTTAAATTTTGAGTTACCCTCCCTCTTTAGGTACTTCTCGATCCGCCATTTGTATTGTTTTTGTTAATGTCCACATTTAATACGAATAAAAGAATAATTGGAAAACACAACGAAAAAGGAAAATTTGAAACTGAAAATGACTCAATTTCTGGTTTGTTAGCTTTCAGTCAGATAGAATCTTACCTGAAAACAAAGTTGAAAATATCTGAGCCTTACAGTTTCTGGTCATCTTTTCAATTGTGCCAATAAGAAAGGATTTTTGCAAGTGATATCAGGTGGTCAGCAAATTTAAAATGTCGAGAACACATTTTTTTTTTCAAATAAGTGTGTTGAATTTTTTCTTTTTATCACAATCAAATAATTCAAATGATAATGGTAATGGATATATGATCGCATTGTACTGTACATATCCTACTCCAAAATAAACTCAACAAATTATTAATTGTCAAAGCCTTACTGTCCTTAAATTCTAATATTATTGTTAATTGTCCACTTGGACTTTACTTATTAATAGGACTTTATACTGGTGTTTAAAGATTGGCACAGTAATGAGAATTAGTTCAGGAAAGAACAAAATTTCTTTATTATATCACCTGTAGTAATAATTTTTGTGATATAATAAAGAAATTTACATACATATACAGGTATAGAGGTGATATAATAAAGAAATTTTGTTCTTTCCTGAACTAACTCTCATTACTGTGTCAATCTTTAAACACTAGTATAAAGTCCTATTAATAAGAAAAGTCCAAGTAGACAATTAACAATAATATCAACAAATTATTGTTTGAATGAAAGTATAATAGTGCCGTTATTTAAAAATTAGTAAAGCAATGTGATTTAGTATCTCGTAATTATCATGTGGTTTAAAATAACTTCCACAAAATGTATTTACTCAAAATAAAACTCCTGATCTCGAAATCGTAGCTTTTGGTTATAAGTTATAACCACACTTCAGCAAATTTTTGTAAATTTTTCTCACTTAAAATCGATGGTTTTTTCTTCTTTCTCTCTTTCTAAACAATTAACAGACTACTTACAAACGATACGAACATCGAAGCCACTAAAGTATTCTCCATTATGAAAACTAAACATGCAAATTTGCCCTTACAAGCTTGCCAGTTAGATATACTGAATAAACTATCAGTTAACTAAAAATGTATGCAAATATTTTCTATTTCTCAAATATCAGGTGGATCCATGAACTATTTTACATATAATTAAAAGGGACGGGTTTGACAAAAGTTCATCGTTGTACGTAACAGGGAGGGAGGGAATCAAAAGTGACTCAAAAATTATACATGTAATTAATGGTTGGCCCTTAATATTGAAGCCACCAACTAAATAGTTATTTGGAGGATGTAATTCATCAGATCCACATTACAATGCTCATAGGACTACACTTATATTTTTTTAATTATGTAAAATTATATCAAGAAATAGTAATTCAAATGCCATTAATCAATCATTTCTCGTGATATTACGGTATAAATACAAAGTGCTTATTCTATTTTGACCATGCATTGGTTTTAATTTCGTTTCATATCGCCGTATACGGTCTTCGTTAAACCAAAATGCTTATACTGTATATTTAAAGGCGAGCATTGATGTTGATTTGTCTAGGATATTTTTGCCGCTTTAGGCTTTCAGTAAATTTCACTTTCTTGGAACCCTCCCATGAAAGTGAAACACTCCTTGCTTGAAGTCCATAGCTATAAAGTTTGTAAATAATACCGGAATTTCATAAATTTGATAAACGTAATAAATCCACTTAAATTTAAAGTTATCACAATGTCATAAAACACAGAAATTTACTAGAAAAAGAATAGCGAGGTTGAGGCCGAAGTTTTAAACGCGAAAACGTGTACGTCGGATGTTAAGCGCCGCTTTCCTGTAAGCCTAGAAGTTTGACAATGACGTTTGGAATGTCGAGCATGATGCCACTGACTTTCCAAACGCCATTGTCAAACTTCTAGGCTTACAGGAAAGCTGCGCTGAACGTCCGACGTACACGTTTTCGCGTTTAAAACTTCAACCTCAACCTCGCTAATAAATTATAATTTTTACATAAAAATGTAAAATTGTATTTGGTAGAAAGTTGAAAACGTTACGGTAAAAACACTGCTTTTTTTAAAATAACAAATTGCAGTTGCATATATAATGATCTGAATTCACATTATAGAGACAGAGTCGTATAAATAAACTAGAATATTACTTTAATTCTTTAAGATTATAGTAGACTTGATAAACACTAATATTGTGTGTTTTTTCTTCAAAGACACTTGGCAAGTTTTCTATCAGATATCTTTATTCATTCTTGTTGATACGGTACTGTTTCTGTACCGTATCAACGAGAATGAATAAAGATATCTGATAGAAAACTTGCCAAGTGTCTTTGAAGAAAAAACACACAATATTAGTGTTTATCAAGTCTAAATTATAGAACGACACGGTTTCATAAAACAAATCAAGATTATAGTAATTAAAATGCCATTTTGAACCACGTGCTTCTTCTTACTGACTTGTCTACACGAAAACTACTAGATGGAGTTGCTATCAATTATACGACTGTCTTCCTAGAGAACTTTCCATGCATGATTTGTACTCTGCTTAAAGTATAAATCAGCAATGCATACGTGCCTAGTCACATACACAACGCAGAAGCCTACACATCGCATTAACTGTACAACGCATGTGACTGAAATCAAAGATGCCAAGTTTCGTTTGCTAAAGCAGGCTAAAGTATACAAAATTTCATTTGATAAATGATATAGATAGAGGATAGTAGATTTTAAACAAAACACCACATGAATGGCAAGAACGAAAACCGTAATTTTAGTCCCAATTTAGGGTTCTAGCTTTGGTGCTCCTCCATCCCAGATTTCATGTATGTTGAAATTTACAAAATCTTCATAATGCAGCGTGTCGCTTTATTATAACTTGAATTATTTCTTCAATGTATTTGGAATGTTTAGTTATTCAGTTAATAATTTATGCTTTTCAAAGCACTTCATTCTCAGCATGTCATTGCCACTGCTACAATTGACTGTGATATGCAATTTTTTTTAGCAATTCGTATAACTTATTGTTTAGTGTAATTCAGTATGACAAATATTCAAAATAATGTTAATTTAATGTTGTCAGATTGCGTACAGTGTGTTTAGTCAAAGTGTGACTTAGCTTCCGATCTAAAAATGTCAAGTCAAAAATCATAGGTATGCCTATACACAGCCGATGATTGAAACTTGCATTATTTAAACTAATAGAATAACTAATATAAATCTGTATAACATTTTGACTGAATACTCTGTATCTAAAAGCACAGAACTACGTAACAATTATTTTTAAATGTTTAATTTTTTAAACATCAACAAATGTATATTCTTCAGATTGAGTATTGATGAAATAAAATAAAATAGAAAGCAATGGATGAAACGAGCATTTGAAATTTGTTTAATATAAAAATAAAATAACAATTTTTTAATTAAAAGTTTTTAATTTTGATGGCGAGAGTATCGTGGTACTCTCCTAGGAACATTCCAGGTAGGACTTAAATCTTTCCATATATAAGAAGACCCTGTCCTATGTAGACCCAAGTGCTTTTGTACTTCTACTGTGTTTACTGTACATTAAACTCTATTCCAACCAAGCAGTTCCTTTCTTTACCTCGCTACTACATTCTGCACCAGCTATAACAAATTTTTAAAAATCTAACGTAGTATGGTATGAGACCTCAGAAACACCGATAGCTTAGTAAATCTGTCCTGAAAACAACCATTAAAAGACAGTGTGTTTTCTAGCTATATTGGTAATTATAGTGGCTCGTCCTATTATTTGTGTTGTATGCAGAATTACGCCATTTAAATAGAATGTTGTGAATAAGTATTTAACTACAAAATATCCGGTTTGGAATGGTATTTTCGACATATTTTAGCGTAATTTATTAGCATAAAATATCTAATTGCCATTAATTAACTGTTTGTTCTACCGATATTCCTGTAGTAACGATTAATTTTATGTATTAACAATTAACTAAAAGATAAAAACATTTCTTTGAACATTATTTTCTTCGAAAGCCAAAACATTTAGTTTTTAATTAAAAATTGATTTCAAAGTTAATAATCGTATTTACGTATTGATATTTCCGATGAGTCAATTTCATACGATTCAAAATTTACATCTATTTGAAATTTAAAACACTATCTTTGTTAGTGTACTTATTAATTCTGTCGACAGAAGGAGTATTGTGCATTAAATGTTCCATGTAAAAATAGGAAGATCGGGTTAATGTTACCTATGGTTCCAAGATGGCGGCGCTTCCGGTAATCTCGAATCGGTGATGAGTGCGGTAATGAAGATAGAGAAAGCTGACTGATAATGTAGTGACTAAATATGGAAATTTGATAAACATGATGTATTAACAGATTGCAAAGCAATATGCAAATTTTTAAGGCACGACTGTGTGATTCGTAGTTTGACTTGGATTTATGCAAATTATCCGGTTGTAAGTCGAACGTGACAGTGTTGCGTTGTAGGATTATTGGATTTTTTGAAACTTTTCACATAATTTTTTTGGATTTATTTGGTAAATATATTTTTAAAAATTACAAATTTCAAATATAGTTTTTAAATCTAATCTTAAATATTTGCAAAATTTATTCGTTCTAGATTATTGTTAATAACTTGAAAATAAGCTTTGTAGACCTAAATTCTGATGTGTTTTGGTCAGGATGTACTACTATCAAATTCAATCAGCTAATGGAAAGTGAATATTTGGAATTTGGGTTGGAACATGATATTGATAATGCATTTAAATTTGTGGTAAAATTAGGAATTCAACAAATAGAATCAGTATGTAAATCGTTTGCTAATACATGTAAATTATACTATCGAAGTGACCGAAAATATTATTTTCTATGTAGTAAATTTGGAACTAAATATTTAACATTTGTAGGAACATTTCAGAGCAAATTTGGCAATATTTCTTGGGGGTGTCCTCCGTCCTTCATTTGGCACTATCTTTGTCTCGAATGTACTGCTACTAATTCTGCTATTACGGCAGGTATATCTAAAAATGCAAGCGTCGATTGGTCAAATCATCTTTTTGCAAAACATTTGACTATGATATATCCTGGTACTGGAAAATCACCAAAATGGCTTGAACCTGAAACCGTTTCGTCTGCACCAGTTTCAAATATAAATAAGAATAAAACTCAGGAATTGGAGAAGAAAAAGAAAAAGTTAATATCAAAAATGAATACAAAATGAAGGAAAAGTTCATCTACAAGTGTAAAAGAATCGACAAGATCAGTGAAGAAAAGACCTACACATAACTAGTAAAAACGGAAATAACAAGGTCGGAAAGAAATGTAGGAAAGATAAAAAAACAGACGGATTAATGTGAGTAATATTTTGTTTAATTTAGTTTTGGAGTCACGTGATCTCCAATCAAATAACCGGTTACAGCGCAGTCTCGATACTAAGTCAAGATGGCGACCGGAAGCGGCGCCATCTTGGAACCATAGGTAACATTAACAGGCCTCGGAGTCGCTCACTTTTCTCACTTGTACTCACTTTTCTGAAGTATCCTCACTTTTCTCACTTTTCAGGTCATTTTCTCACTTTTCTCACTTTTTTGGTCATTTTCACGTGCTTAATTAAGATGTGGGGCAAACCAAAAATAATTTTAAAGCCAAACGAATTGCCGAATTATCGGACTATCAGAATAGAATTTTTTAGAAGAAAATACGCGGCCCTGAGCAGACTCAAAATTGCAACTGCCCGCTCAGTGTCGTTAGGTTATAGAAAACAAAAATTTATTTAACGTATTTAAAAAAATCTTTTATGCACTTAAAAAATCCCTCTCATTACAAATTCAGAAGCCAGTGTTGAGTAAAGTTATGTACTCATGCCATATTTTCATTATTCGCCAAAATCTACCTTATCCGAATTGCATTTCCTTCTACAGAGTTTAAAAATAAGTATTCTAAGCATCCCTGCAGTTTTGGCTGTTTTCTAAGAAAATCACTAAAGTCCTTTTGCAGGGGAAAGCACATTACGCAGAGGGATTAATCTCTCAAGCTGACAACACTGCTGCCGCTTTTAAATTCAAAATATATAATTATTAAAATTAACACGAGATAGTAGCGTAACCTCCTACCACTAAAAAAGATTTCGTTTCTGACCATTTAGTTATCCTGGTTATAGCCCAATAATTTGGCAGATTATTTGGTTTTAATTAACAATCGGGTTATGGAGTTGTCGTTTACAAAAATATTTTTTTACTTGATTTATCTTTAAATAATTTCATAAACTTGAGTTTAATAAAATTACTTTAATGATTTCATAGCATATTGTTAACGTTAAATCACATCTACATCTTCCCATAAATGTATGTTTAAATTGACTACAAGTATAATTATTCCATATAGTAAGTGTTATTTTCATAAAATGTGTGATTACTTTGCTTGTGAAATATCCATTTTTTAATCTTCTCTTATGCCGATTATAATTGTGCATTAATTGAGAGACTAAAAAAGTAAACGAAAATGTAAATTCATATTTACATATAAAATTTACCAAATAAATTAAAATATTCGAAGTGTTGTAAAAAGTACAACACGTAATTGCTTGTGAGAAAGATTTTCACAGGCTTCCCAAAGGTTAACAACTTTGCAACGATGTTGGTTTTTATTCATCTGCAGGAAAAAGTTTTTTGTTATTTATGAAATCATTAATAAAATATTATTTTACTTATATTATTTGGAGTATATTTATTTCAGATTTATTATTTTATTTGGAAATCAATATTTACACATCTCGAAGCATTAAAAAATAAACAGTTTCTGATAATGATAAATATCCGAGAATAGCCAAATTAGTGAAATCAGCATCGAAAATCCCGTTCCCATGAATGAGAGGATCAATTTTATGCCGGGCACTTTCTCCTGATAGAGCATCAGTGTTGGAAAGAATGCTTAATTCACTTTTGATTGTTAAGGAGGGACTAAACATGTATGACCAAAGCCCACACCTTGTACCTATTGCAAAGGACGACTGAAATTAGCTTCCTCGGTGCATAGAAATTATCAAGAACGATTGGAAAATGAAAAGAAGTTAAAAGAATAAGAGAAACGGAAAAAAGAGCACAGAAATGTTTTGAAGAACAACAAAAGAAAGCTGTTCGTAACATGAAGATTATGGAACGGCAACTGAGTTTAAACCAGAAAAATGTAGAAGAAAATGAAATACATGCGACAGTCTAAGTTTTGTTAGAAGCAGCAAACAAAAAAACTGGAGAAGGCTATTAACAGCAAGAACATGAATGAAGTACAAGCAGCACGTGTGATGCTTATTAGTGTTAAGTGTTCAAAAGCAAGAGGAAGCGAAATAGAAGGAAGTTGATAACATGCAGAATAATCTTAATAAAAGAACATCATCTTTCATGACTGATTATTTACAGAAGCCAAAGACTTTTCAAGTATTCATGGTTTACTGGAAATACAGAAGCCACTGGTTATCGGGAAACAGAAAAAAAAAAAACGCGATATAACCGAGTAATAAAAATTCTGGGCTTTTACTAAACAGATTATACATGCTATGGAATCTCTGTTCTTTCATCAGCAAGTGTTTCTGATATAAAATAAGCTTAGTTTTTCAATCCTGAATTTTATTCGTAGGTTATATCGAATTAATTGACGTTTACGTAAACATCGAAACCATGAACGCCCATTTAGCATTGTTTCTTTAACAATGACATTGAAAGACAAATACTGTCGATATAAAAACAAAACATCAATTGCGATTTTATTATACAGTACTATATAAATCGCTTATTAGAAATTCGTGTAGTTTATATTTTTCAATAAAAATTATAAATGCTGTAATTGAAAATTAAAAAAAAAATGAATATTGAATATATAATAGAACATCAAAACTTATAAAATTACAGAGTAAAAATTCTCTAAAAAGCAAAATGCAGTTACTACTGTATAAAAATTTTAGAAGTTTTCGTTCAGAATTAGAGAGATCTTTTCCTTACACGTTATGCGGTGAATTCGAAATTTCACACCTTTATGTGAATTGACGAAATACCGTTAATTCACATAAATGTATGAAATTTCGAATTTACAGAAACTTGTAAATGAGGAGACTGTACTTAAAACTAATAAATAAACAACTTTTATATCAAAAGGAAACAAATGACAATCGATCTATCCACCTGTTCTGCATATTTAGCTCTTTCTCGTATTTCGTTGCAAATAGAAATTCAGTGGTAATTGGTAATTTAAAATTAATTGACTCAAATGCTTTTAAAATTTAGGGGACCAAAAAAACGCGATATAACGAGTGGCTACTATATTACAGTATATACAGAAATTTTTAAAATGTGTTTAACCATAACAGAATAAAAAGAAATAACAATTTTTACTGCTGTTTTGCTGAGTTTTCCTTCTGTGTTTTCACTTTGTTTTGTCACTATTGCACTCACTTTTTATTCACTTTTTCTGTATTTCAACTCACTTTTCTCACTTTTTCAAAGGGGAAATAGCACTCCTAGGCCTGCATTAACCGAAGATAGTTTTAGCTCAATAGTATAATAAAAAGTAAATTTTTGGTTTTGGTTTCCTGCTGAAAATTTTTAGAGGTTTTGATATTATCAAGTAGTGTACAACGTAAAATAATTTGTTCATATTTAAATCGGAAATACTTGGTACGATGGTTTGTTTACTGGACATTGGTTGCGGGAATGTTTGTTTTTCACCACAGGCATTAAACATTTCTTAATTGAGTATCGATATGGGATATACTGCGGTATACCGCAGTATGTATGGGGGAATATGCTTTAGAGCAATGTGCTTTCAGCTTGCTTCAGTCTGCCTCGACCGGCGACTAGAGTTGCCTCCATTTAAAATGGCATCTCCTGATTCAAGCGGAAGGAACTTATCCTTGGGAACTCGAAAGAATTCCAGAACATTCTTTCCTACAGCTTACTACCCAACCAGAAGTTTCTTAAGTGTCATAATCAGAACCAATGGTAGGGTCTAATTCATCTAACCAGTATCATTATATTCAGACGATTCCAGCGGTAAAGTGCTGTCGTCTCCTCTGATATCTCTCTAATCTCTTCAATTACAAGACCAAGTGCAAAAAGAAAGCGTGGGCAAAAGCAACATACAGAAGAGCTAGCGTTTGCCGAGTCACTTGTCAAAAAAAAATTAAATAAAATCAGAAAGGAATAGAGAGAAAAATCGACTTAGACAAAAGGAAGAAAGAAAAACTCTTCATCATCCACGGGCCGTATTCTGGTCATCATCTCTCGTCTCTCACAAGTCGGTCGCTGATTGGCTAATCCAAATGATTAGCCAATCAGTGACCGACTTGTGAGAGACGAGAGACGGTGACCAGAATACGGCTCCAGGTCATTCTAAAGTGAAGAATTTTTACCATTTGACGACAGCAGTGACACAAAGCTAACTCTTCTGGTGATTATCGTGGAAAATGCAACACTTACTTCTACGATTAGCATAATACTAAATGCGAACGAGAAATTATTTATTGTGACAATGTCACAATTAATAATTGCTGCTTTGCATTTACAATTTTTTAAAATAAAATTCATATCTACTCTCAAAATTAAGCTTTTTGCTATTTATTCAAGTTTATTAGCAAAGGAAGAAAGATTTCCTTGTTACAAGGGGTGATACATAGAAATGAAATTAATTAACAATTTTAGTTTACAAAGGTATTATATTAATAACAAACAATCATAATTTAAGAAAACCGTACAGTCATTTTGCCTTATATCTTATAGACACGAACATAATAAGTACGGTAAAATATACTGTATTAGGACATTCAAGTTTTATAATAGTTTTTATTTACTATTAATAACATTTTATTTAATTTTTAAAAAATTTTTCCGTGATTTTAACAAAGTAATTATACATTTTATATAGATCCTTTTTATTGAGAAAGTTTAAGTTTCTTTTGAGTTCAAGAGGTGAACTACAGTTACATATTCGTATGATATCATATTGTTCACGCAAAGTTTTTTAGAAGGTGGAATGCTGAGAAAGTCTTCGGATTGACATAAGCAACAATGGATATTTGAAACATTTATGTAGGTATTATTAACAAAGAGAGAGAATTTGTTAAGATCTAGCTGGATTATTAGTCGTTTCACGTTCAAATCAATTGGTTGCCACATGTATGGCTGGGAAGATGGAATTTCGAATAAGTTGGTGTACCAGGGATGATAATTACTATGGTTTAAAGAGAGTTGATCTTTATTTATAGATCGGTATGGCAGAGTTTAATAGAAGAGTATAACCGTATTTCCAGTCCCGAATGATATCTTTAAATAATAGTTGTGATACGCTAAATGAAATCAGAATTTTACATAATTTGTATTGCCATAACTGCTTGTGATTTACGTTTTTGCTCTGCTTGACTATTTCTTGATGTAGAAAAGTTATATTATTGTCACTTTTGAATTTGAGTCTATAGTAAAATTTAATTATACGTTTTAACAGCAGGGGAAAGGACCAGATACGATTTGTTTCATGTCGGAAAACATAACCGGGAATTGTTCTTTCTAAATGAAATAATTTACGTAGAAAATAGATATGAAAGGTCTGGAGTTTATATAAGTAATCCGGACTCCAGATAGGGCTTGCATAATAAATGATTGGGTTAATTATAGAATTATATAATTTCATGTGAATATTTAAATTAGAGGTTTTCAGGGTTGAGCTTAGAAATAAAAGGTTTTCGATAGCCTGCTTTACTTTCATGTTAATTCTTGAGCTTTGAAGGTTACGTTCCAATTAAAGACGGCACCCAGATAGTTACTCAACTCGTTATTGGAGTTTTAGTTTTTAGTTAGTATATTCGTACATTAATAAAGCATTTTTTTTATTTGTATAAAATTATTAAAAATGATGAATACTCAAGAGCTTCATAAACATCTGTTTCGTATGAAACATGCGTTCTTTAATTTTCAAAATATCTGATAGCCATGCAATACGTGTAATGTCATATTACTCCTGTATGGGTAATATAGCGTTACACATGGTAAACTATTTTTGCACTTTCTCTCATGTCTATGCAAAGCATTACTTTAAATGACGAGTATAGTTATGAAACTGGCAAAATAAATATTCAAAATAATTTCGTTTCCATTAATTAAAATAAAAGCTTGTCTATATGAAAATAAAATAATTTGCCATATTACTCCGATTTACTTTACATAATACATTGAATATTACAATGTAAATGAAAAGTCTGTTATGTTTTTCCTACATGTATGACTTTTCATATAGAAAATCCATATAAAAATTTAAATTACTATAATAAAAACTCAGAAATAAGAATTATTCAGTATTGATTAAAAGTATATTTTCTCCAAGCATATTAACTTTTCTTATTTATATCTAGTTAACAGAATAACAGACTCATCTCTTTAATAAGAACTTTTTTCAGATTTAAGCAAGGAAAAATTTGTTTAAAAATATTTTAATAAAAGTAACATATTCAAATTAGAGAGACTATAAACTAGAAAAATTACATATAAAAAAATTAAAAGTAAGATTCAAAGCCTAAAATTTTGAAAAAAAACTTGAAATCAACTATGCTTGTAATAAAAAAACGTTTCATTGTCTAGCACTTCTAAAGTTTCATTTAGAGATACACCTGACCGAGATTAGATACAATGCGGAAATTGTTTACAGTTTTATAAACAAGCGCTGTATAAAAAAATTAAAAGATAAAAGGCCATTTACTCGCAAAAATTGCTAACGATAGTTACGGTATCATCTTGCACCGATTACTGTAAAATTGGAAACTTTATGTGAAAAGACTACGAATATAATTTTATAAATTGAAAATTACATAACAAACAAGAACATTAAATATAGTAGGCCTACAGAAATATTTTTCACTGTTGAAATTCACCCGAAGAAAAATTATCTTCTCTCTTTTACGGCATGAAATAATTTCCATGAGAAGATTAATAAATTATCAACAAGTAATTTTTACGATTAAACATAGAAAATATTAAATCTGTATTCAATAAAACATTAACTATCGATAGGATAATCATGAAAATATTGTCTTTTTTTCAAGTTCTACTGAATATTTGAAAGATTAACTAGAGTATTCACTAATCAGTAGGGACACTATAATGTTACTGTACATTCGAAAGTTATGCGCTATTAATGTTTAATATTCAACAAACATCATAAATTATAGGGGGTTTTTTTGGGGCCAGATGACCAAAGCCCTGAAGACGTCAGCTACCAAAATGGGAGAATCTGAGTTTGAGTTTGGGTCAAGTACAATACATATAATGGCATCGATACTATAAATCTGAATTTTAGTATTAAATGATCTTCCTATGATATAATCCGTAAAGAATTTCGGAAAACATTACTTTTTCCATATCAGACAAATTACAATTTTAATGGTTACAGGACGTCGCATGCTCCGTTACATTATTTTGCCACATTTTGCCGAACATTTTTAACATTATTTTGCCGAACATTTTTAAAAAATTGTTCACAATATATTTAATGTTTTTTTTTAAATTTTCTTTATTATTTGTCTGGCTTAATATCACTTAAAATAAAATAAAAAATTATAGCTTCAAACTGATGTTGCGATATCTCTTACTTGTTTTGAACGGTATATTTTTATTTAAGATTTTATCATTTGTTATAATTTATTTCTCATAATATTTGATATATTAAGAAAGCATCATTTACGTGAAAATACGTCAGAATTTTGATTCATACTCATATTTTTAAATGTTATAGTTAAATTAAAAAATCTTTATATATTTTATTATACTTCGTGTTTAAAACTTTTTAAAAGAATTTTCAAAACTAGTTTGCTTAAAAGAAATTAAAGATTTGAAAGTTTATATTTTTCTATTAACTTTCTTATTTATTACGTATCTCTTGAAGATAGTCGTTAAAAAGGTAACGATTTCTGTTATCACAAATCTGTTGTATTCATTCAAGTTTCATTGATTTTTGAAACAATGTTTTAATGAAAATAAAACTACTACCATTTTATTATATTTCATTCTAGTCACGTTACTGGATAGGATTAAAAGACAAAAAATCAACCATTTTCTTTTGTTGGTATAATGGAATAACCATTATACCAACAAAAGAAGCAAAACTTTGAAATAATTTAAAACATTTAAAAAATGATAGAATAATTAAATGATTAACTAATTATAACAGAAAATTATTAAATTATTAAAAGAAATAGTAGAAGGAAGTGTATTAAAAATTTAAGATAATAAGAGTAAAAGGATTTCGGTTGCCTGGTTTGAAAAATTAAAAGCATGTGCCAAAATGTGGGCAAATCATTATAAAAAAAATATTCTGAACATTATAGAAACATAATTAACATATATAATTTTTTGTTTAAATTATTTTGAAGTTCTTAATCATAGTTAGTATTATTTAAAATGGGTTTATTTCGCGTGTTCAGGATTTCGGTTGAATCTATAATTGAATTGTTTTTAAATGTTAATGTAATAGAACAACAACAAAAGGAAAAATTAAGCTGCCATATCCAACATAAATAAATTAAATCATTTGTTTATTTTAATCGTTTTTCCCCTTTCCATAGCAACAATTATTTAATTGACAAGAATATAATTTAAAAATTTGCATAGCTATAAAAATGATACAAATATTAAAGCATATTCCTAAATTCATTATCTTCTATAGCAGGGTAGACAACCTTTTAAGTATCTATAGTGCAAAACTTTTTTAGTTACCAACTGAAATTTTTGGAGCATATTAATATTTGGTCGGAAAGTTAGATTTAGCAAATTTTCGGCTAAATTGGCAATCCTGCTTGCAAGCCAGCATATGGCAGAGTCTTAGAAATAGAACGTTTGTTTCATTTTCTTATTACTTATTATTACTAAAACAGTTGATAGTATTTGTTTCTTCATTACATTTTTATTTAGTATTTCTTTAATTGTATTCTGTTTAGCTAAAATATACAACTCGGTGAAGATGTTGGATATTTTTTAAGGGGAGTCCGGAGTTGTTTCAGAAAAAGTCCACCCCTGCTCTATAGGTTGAATTTATAATTTGTATATTTAATTCTAAATGATTGTTCATACAATTAACACACAAAGGGTGATCAGTAGAGTTGTAAATTGAAATCAAAAACTACAAAACTGGTTTCAAAATGGACTGAAACTCGGGTAAAACCAGTTCTGATGGCGAAAAAAGTTAACTATTTTCTCTCTATATAATTAATTAAATAGGCAAAATCATTTTTTATTAATAGAAAAAAAAATTTATTTATACGTAAAAGTGTGAAAAAGGATGGATTTAAATTTACAATTAACTTGGAATTTTTATTTTATAATTCGATTGTGTACAATTAAATTTTAGAGTCAACAAAAAGAAAGTGTAAATTTAAAATAAATATGATTATTATCTAATCGCAAAAACTTTACTACTTTTGAAACAGATGAAATACAATAAATCTATTTTCGAAATGCAATGACTTTCAAATCAAACAATTACACAACTTTTAATAAACGAAAAATTTATTATTTATTTTTTAAAAAATGTAGAGAATAAATGTATACAGTACAAGCTGAAACAAAATTAGAAATTACTGGCTTTTAATAAAATTAAATGAAATTTTTTAAATGTGTAAATTCTACACATTTAAAAAATTCCAATATAAAGACTAAATTGTCTTCATTTTCGACATGTCAAATCACCAGGAACAACAATCTTCCATTGCAGAGACGACCTTCTATTAGAGGCTACGCCTCTGCAAAAACATGCAAAACAGTGTCTATAAAATTCACAGGTGAAAAGCCAATTATTAAAAAATACATAATTTTTTTTTTAAATGACTGATGAATTTACACATTAAAAAAACTCTGTACAAAAGACTAAAACATCGCAGAAACGACTTTTTGTTAGAGGCTACGCCTCTAATAAAAGGTTGTCTCTGCGATGGAAGATTGTTGTTGTTGGTGATTTGCCTTCTATCTTCTGTTCTCGGTTCCAAAAGTAATATTAAAAACCTGGTTAATTAAACCCGGATTTTGAAAACCGGTTTTCATAATTATTAATTATTAAAAAAGTAATACTTATAATTTGGCATTACCGTAGATAAAATTTAATTCAGAATATGTTATAATATACTTTATATAAAAAATATTTAATTAATGATATATTTATTCAAAACGTTTTGTTATAGGCTATCATAAGAAAACAATAAGTATAGTTTTTAATAAATTTCATAAACTAGAAAGGTTCCGTATTTAATACTTGCAGCATTAATATAAGAAATAATTAAATTAATAAATCTTAAATGACTTTTTGAAATTCGAGAAGTTTACTAATGAGAACATTATCACTCATACTTAATTTGTGTGAGTAATTTTGTTATTTTTAAGTTCTCTTAGTAATTCTATTTTTCGTAGTAACGTTTTTTAAAATAATTTTAGCAGGAAACTAATTTAAAATAAGCATTTATTTTTTAAACAAAAATACTTCCTGTTAAATTTTTTATTTTATTCGCATTTTTTCATTCGCTACGATAAGAAAAAGAGAGAGAGAGAGAAGAGAGAAACAAGGAAAGAAAATGAGAAAAACGTGTAACTAATGATATATTTATTCTAATCTCTTTCTTATAATAGTCATAAGAAAATACAAACACCGTTTTCGTCAATTATTTGGTCATTGGTATCGATAGAATTTATTAAATTATTTTATTGTTGTTGATATTGTTATCCTGTTATTGTATAGGATGTTATACATTAAATAAAATCTCACAAATCAGCGAAAATTCTGGTTTTTAATATTTAAATTTCAATATTTTTCGCCTGTATATTGGCTTACATATTTGATCAATATGTATATTATTTTTGTAATCTATAATTTTTAGTTATATTGGATTAACAAATATAATAAAATAGGATTTATATTAAATAATTAAAACTTTAAACATTTTTCTCGTCAATTTATTTCCATTACTTTAAGTTTTATACGTTATAAAAATAAAAATTAAAAACGATTTTGAATTAGATAAACTGTTTTTAAAATATTTTCATTAATAAATGTTATAGATTAGTAATAATGATTTAGATTGGTCCATAGGAATTTCATATTTAACGATAAGAGAAAAGATAGGAAGATAGATAAACAGATAGAGATAAATGAGTATCTGCACAAATAGAAAAACAAGAGAAAATATATTTGTCATAGTAAATTACATCATTATAACTATTGTAACGATTTGAAATTAATAAATTATATTTAATATACGATTTCATTTATGCTTTTAGTATGCAATGGCCAGCAAACTATTCCTCTTTCACGTGTCTGTTTTATATTTGTATTCGCAAAAATTCTGTAAATAAATCGTAGACATTTATTTATTACTCAAACTAACTTAAGGCCTATATAAATTAATGTTTCGTAAGGTTATTACGCTCTTATTTCATACTAATCTACAGTGATATTTTCCTTATGTTAATGTAAATTGTTCATTTTGTTTATATTTTGAAATCATAATGCCACTGATCTTTAAAAATTAACCTACTTGTTATGTAATATGTAATATGTAAAATATGTAAAATTTTAATGGAAATTGTTATGTACAATAGAATCCCGATTATCAGAGGTTGTGGGCTGATGATACCTCGGATAAAACGGACTATACAGCCATTAAAAATTACAAAATATAAGATTTATATGGTATATCACTTTTAAGCCTCATTCACCTTAGTGAATTTAATCATATATAAGAACAACAATTTTTACATCATTTATTATACAGCTAATATGTACTGTACAATAGTTTTAAGAATAAAACTGTGTACAGTATTATTGTAGTTGCATTTCAATATGAATAGTTTGTCTCATATTGAAGTTAAATGATAAAAAGTAACAGAAATAGATAATTTTGTAATACTGTTTTCTTTTAAACTTTCTTTTATGAATTACAATGTAAGAAAAGTAATGTATTCACTTGTAGGTTTGCCTCGGATGATGCAGAATCTCGGTTAATCGGATTCTAATGTATATTAAAATAGTTGATGTTCATTAATATACATTAATTACGAGTAATTCAGACATCTTTTTCAAACTTGCAAGAAAGGGTAAAAAAAAACTACTTTTTTAAACTATTAGAATATTTTAAATCATTCCGTTAATGATAATTGCTTTCCTGATTTGTTAACATATTACTGTAATTAGCTATATAAACAGATTCCAATGTAAAAAATGACTGGGGGGGAAACACAAAATGTATTCAAACATTCAATACAGGTAATTAATTGATGCAATGTTTAGATTTTAAAATTCAAATATTTCATACTAAGACGATAAGTTTGTCCTGCCAAGTTAATTAATTTATTAACAGAAATTTCTTTGCAGGCCAATAAAGGCCTAACTTTCTGTTTAAACATCAGTTTCCAATAACTTATAAAAAATTATTTAAAATAATAACAACTTATATATTTATTAATCAAGCAGAGCTAATTATTATTTTTTATTAAATATGAATGATTAAAATAATCAGCAAGACTTTAAATACTCTGAATTTTATAATGGTTAACCAAATTACAGGTTAGTCACAAATACAATGTTTTAATATCATTAAGCGATTATCTTCTTACAAAATAATTAAATATCGTCGAAAATTTCTAATTGAATCTTTTTAGAATTCAGAAGTTAGCAGAAATATTTAATTTTTTTTTTTTTTTAAATAAACCGGGCAAAATTTATATAATATGCAATAGCATACGGACCTGAAATTTTAACGGTAGATTCTCACTGTAGTACTACACGATTTCGTCCAGCTTTACGGTTCCATTGTTGCCTAGCAACAACCGGTTTGTGACGGTGAAAAAGCGGAACAGACGGGGTAGACCTCCATTGTATTTTTTGACTGATGTTAGATGGCGAATAGACAGGCGCCATCACTCCATAATTTAAAAATAATGGCGGCGGGCAAAAAGCAGTTCAAGAAGAATTGTGTAAAAAACTTACTTTTTACACAATGATATAGTTTCTGTACATTGTCAGACTTCCATATTTCTATTGTACAAGAAATTAAATACCAGGTTCATTAAATTGAAAATGGTACACGAAGATTTGGATGAAAGTACGAAATAAAGCCATATTAAACTAAATTAATAAATTTAACTTATTAATAATACAGTATCAGCATGTTATATTATTGATAAATGTATTATATAGTGTTTACGTACAGTAGATAATAAGCTGGGTTATATAAATAGTGTATCAATATTAGTTTACATAAATAGTTAATTGTATATAATTAAATAATACGGTACATTTCATTATAGTTAAATATTTATATAATTGTATTGTAGATGTTTGTTTATGACTAATTTCGTAAATAAATAAAATTTAAAATTAAAATCATTGATATATATATATTTTCTAGAGGTGAAAAATTTTCCATTATGGAAATTACTTCATCCAGAAAGTGTGCTTTAATATACAGTATTCACTAAAATAATTATGTAAATGATCCTTAATTGCCCAAAAATCTACCAGAAGACTTTCAGTTAATAAGTGCGATTATACGATGTGGATGCTGTTGTGAAAATTCTAACATCTTTTTAATGTTTTGTAGACGTCGAATCCTACAATGAAAGATCGATGTCGAGATCATTTTTAATGTGTATTTTTTTTTTTTTTTTAATAGTGTTTATCAGTCAATTTTATGAAGTTTTTGCTTCAAGTCCTGAACGGAATGAAAGAGGGCTTGAACATTGTTCGTATTGTCTTGATTTTGATTATGAAAATAGTTTTTC
Source organism: Centruroides vittatus (assembly GCF_030686945.1). Taxonomy (NCBI): domain Eukaryota; kingdom Metazoa; phylum Arthropoda; class Arachnida; order Scorpiones; family Buthidae; genus Centruroides; species Centruroides vittatus. Next base: position 404,256 of record NW_027122438.1, on the reverse strand, counting down.
AAATGAAAATCCTGGGGCCTCATGTAGGAGTAGGAATATTCATTAAATTGGAATTAATTTTGCTAAAAAAAAACAGTACAAAAAATAACAATAAATAAATAAATAGTAAAACAGTTTAAACATGATAAAAAACAAGTTATTTTTTATTTCAAATGATTGAACTTTTGATGAAAAATGAACCCGTTTTCTTTTTAAAGGAAAAATTTTAACTTTAGTTGATTTCTATGCAATCTGAATTTAGATAAATAACACAGATAATATAATTCAGTACGTGTGTATCGAGTATTTAATCTGGTGGAATGTTTTCAACTGTCTTTAGATATTAATACTAAGATATATTTTAAACATTACGATTATAAAAATTTTCAAATAAAAACAGAGTAAAAAATTAAGTACACATTTTAATACATAAAAACAAATTTTATATTTCAGGTGACATAGATAACATGCTTTAAAATCATTTTATAATAACTACATACGGTATGAAAAGTATCACAATACAAAAGTATACAAACTATATGTATAAAAGCTATTATAAATATTCACATGGCACAGATCTGTATTAATATATCCTTTTTTTTTAAAAAAAGTTTTAGCTAATAAATTTTTTTAAAAGTCAGAAATAATTAATTTACGATGTAAAGTATTCAAACTTTTAAAAATTATGCAGATGATTTTTTCATATTTATGACAAAGGCATATAAAGGTTTTTTTAGAACTTTTACACTATCTGGTTACATACAATAGACTATAAATAAACTTTATGAGATGATTTCAAACAGACGTTGTTAACGAACAATTAGCCTTTAATTTATATTGTATCGATGCTGCCATCTGTTAACGAAGTTTTAAAATTTTTGTTGTGCGCAAGCTTAGCTTTGTTAAGTGAATTTTTTCTTTCATATATTATTCTACAATAATAATCATTCTACATAACCTACTATACACAAATACTTGTACAGATTTCGGTAAATCAATCGGAATATCTTACTTTTTACATATCTAACCTATATAATCTACATAATATCTATACATTTATTTGAAATAATTAATTACGTATGCTGTTAAATGCTTCAGTTTCTTGTAAAATTATATTTCGGAATGTTATTTGCCTTTCAAAGTTTTATCAAAACAAAATTGTGTGGAAAAAATTACGCATATAAAATATCACAAAATCTTGATACTGTAGTTTGAAAAATCTCCTTTGAAATACTTTCTTTAAAAATTATAGCTGCAAGAGCAGAAACATTAACATTAATTAATTAATTTTCTATTGCTCTTCTTAACGTGTTTCGATCTGGTCCGATCACCAATTGCTTACTCTTGGTTTTTTATAAAGATAAAAAATTTTAAAACAGGAACTGATCGATCATGAAGCAACAGCTTTATAAGAATTTTTCCATATCTCCGCGAATGTTATGGAAGAATGAAACCGATAGAGAATACTTAAAGGAAGAGTTGCGCGGATTATAATTGACCATGCTAAAAATCCGTAAAAACCTAATTGTACTGGGCTGGCTTCTACTTTTTGCATCTCAAAAGTGTATATTATCCACAAAGTCATGTTACCCATTAATAAAAATGTTACTACTTGTCTTCCAGGTTTTGTTTGGTCATGTTCGGGTAAATATGTAGTACGGCATGTGACTTCAGCAATAAACAATGATTGTAAAGTTACTTGAATTATAGTCAATCCACTAGTGACCATAACTAGAAGATTAGGAGTGTGATCCATAGCAGACAGAGAACCAGCAATAATACTAAACATAGCATACATGTATAGACCAAAAGCTGCTATTCTTAGTAAAATTTCTCTTAGATGATCGTGGCGATCAGATTGAAAACGCAGAGACCGGACTCTGTAGAAACCGATAATAATTGCAAAAATAGTCAAGATCATAATTGCTCCGTGAGATAAATCTGATAGATAGATTGCGAGTAAATTATACTTATTATGCTGAATTAGGACAAAGAAGACAATCAAACAAATGGTAGCTGCCACCAACATCAACAACCCGAAGAAGAGCCCTTTACTGGATCCTGCACAATTAACTGAACGTACTGATTGAGAACTAGAAGTCCTAGATATTCCGTCTTCGCTATTTGCTTCTACTTGGAAAATTGGATCTTTGCCGATATTTTTCCACATTACGTAAAGAACAGCCGCTCCTATCAGGCTATATTCTACAATAAATGGATAAAGAAATGGAGACGAATCAGAAACTATCGATCCCATAATATCGTGCTTCAGACATGGATTACTTCGATTGCCAGTATAATTCTCTGAAATTATATAAAACAATTAGGATTTAATTTTCTTATTTTAACTCTTTATATTATAATAGAGAGAACATTCACCTCTAAAAGGAAGAATAAGCTCTTCTAAACTGCTACCTTTTCCAGTTTTTAATTGATGATCAGCTATTTCTTGTAGAGTTTCCTTGCCTAAGGTTCTAATCCATACGCAGATGTTGGTAGCTACTACATGCATCAGGCCAAACCTAGCCAAAACTTTAAATTTGTGGATGTTTAACTAGAAAATAGTGAATTTTAAATAAAAATTCAGAAAATCAATATATTCTATTAATCGAATTATCGATTTAATAACTTCAATTTTTTATATGAATTATAAAAATCGATAATTCGATAATTTGAAATAAAATTTAAAAGTTGGTTCAAAGTTACGATAATTGTTTATTTTTAGCCTAAACTAATTAATAAGTTCATAAATTATATTAATTCCGTATATTTTAATATAAAAATATTTTTAAAATTCTATTTCTAAATTATATGTCATTTATCTTATCCAAATTAACGGTCCATTTGTCTTCACGGTTCAAATAACAAATATAAAGCGAACTTCATATATTATATAGTAAAAGTCACGATAACTATTTGATTTATATAAAACATTCTATTCCTTTTATTAATTTTATTTGGTTTACAATTTTTATCCCTTAAAAATTTTTAATAAAATCGCAGAAACAAGTATAAAATTTGTTAACTAATGCTATTTTTATATTAAATTTTAATAATATTCATCGATGTTTGAAAACAAATACGCTTATATTAGTTATCAACGGCTTTTAAACTTAATATGGGAAAGGTGTAAGTTTATCTCACCCGTGCATTAACGAAAATGAAGTACATCTGAGCGAAGGTAAACATCATCTGTAAAATTGGATTAATTCCTAATAGGATGCTGTAACAAGGAGACGTAGACGGTACTCGAAAAAAGATCCAAATTCCAAGCCATTATAGACCATTGTACCCAAGCCGAATGCTGAAAAGAGAAAGTAGGTGGCACGTTAACTTTGACAACCGGAAGTTGTATTGTACTTTTAATCCGAACTGAAACTCACCAATGGCACCGATTCTAAGAAAAAGGCTGCCGTGACTCCGGTCATTTTCTGAAACTCGATGTTTTTTTAACCGAGGTGGAATTGGACCATCTCCTACTTCCAATTTCGGTGATTTTTCGGTTATTTTCTTCAAACTATCCAAAATACTAAGTTTGCTAGATTTCATGTGTGTACTCGGTAGGCCTATATGCGGATCTCTCAGGAGATAAATATACACGTAGAACAAAAACAACAAACTCACGGAATAAAGAAACATATAAAATCCCTAAAACAGAATATAATAAGATTAAAAATTAATTTCATTTCTATAAATTAAATAGAAAATATGCCTAAAACTTACCTCAAAGTAAAATAAAGGTACATGAGGAGTTACGATTTCCGATGTAAAAAAAACCACACAAATGACTACCAAAAGTTGGGCATACATAGAACTCATCATAATAAACTGTTGTGTCCTAAAATATAAAATTTCCATTTCAATATCATTTATAAGCGACTTATTAACCTGTATTCAATTTGTCTTAACTCGAAATATAAATAGCAATAATTGTCTTTTACTCCAGGCCATGCTAATGTCCTACATCAACGAGGTTTGTCACCTAGACCCGACTCTCACCGACCGTTGATAAACGTTTACTGAGCATGCTCTACTTTTCTTTTTTTTTCCTTACGTTCACCGTTGTCTGACGAGATGCGATCGTTATGCTAGAGCACGTTTAATAAATAATTTATCTTCAATGCTTATGTACGAATTGTAATAATGTAATTATTTTACCAAATTAACGCAAACAAGGATCATTTACCTGTAATTAATTTCATTTTTATTACATCAATTACAAGTTTTATTTAGGATATTGTATAGTGCAAGAACTGATTTCTTTTAAATTAAAATAGATGTATATGTATATAATATTTCGTTAATAATAACACAAGTATCCTCAAAAAGCTAGCTATCCCCTGATTTAACATTTATTATTACAATAATAGCGAACGAGGCTATTGTTTTTATGTTATTTTTTCGAAGGGTTTTTTTACAATTTCAAGTGCATTGTCCATTCAGATCTTTAGATAAGTACATTTTGATTTAATGATAAAGTAACAAACATCCAATTATTATCGTTATAAATGATCGTCCGAAGAGAAAGGTAAAAATAATTAGCCAAAGTGCAATACTTCATTTTCCTTATAGTAAACGATTTATTTCTGAAAGTAGATTAAAGTTGTGTATAATATTTTTAATTGATATCGGTATCTTATAAATTACATGATGTAACAATGTAACGCATATACAGTAATCATTTTAATGTTTACTTAATTTCTTTTTTATTCAAATATTATATTAGACTTTAACTTAAAAAAAAGTATATAAAAATAGTAAAACTAAATTATATTTCATTTAATTAATCATTAATTAAAATATATGCTTACAGAATAATATTTTTATAAAAATATTTATTTTCTGTTATATATTTACTATTATATATCAATAAATTACAGGCTACAAGGGTTTGTCATCAAATATGTTTTAAAATAAAATTTAGAATGAGAAGTATAGCTTATATATTTTATATTATTTTTAATAATAATATGCCGATCCTTAAAAAGAGAATTTTATTCATTTCAAAACCATTTTCTACTTTAATTTACTCAGACTTAAAGTTTTAAGAAAAAAGGTACAGTATATATTCAATCAATCAAATATTTCTAATTGGACAACAAAAACACATTTACGACTGATTCTGCTTTATCTTTTGGTAATTGCTGCCTCAATTTATTACACATTCTTTCAGCTCATTACACTCTTGAGATAAAATTTTGTCATTGTTCAATGACTATTGTGTTTCACTAGTAAGATAAACAGACTTTCATATACTCTAATTAATTCGTCTGCTTATAAAAATAAAATAAAATAAAATTTATTTTATTAAGATACTTTCTACAAGACTTTGTTTAATTTTATGTCAATGATCTAATATTTTATTGCCATTAAATTGAAAATATCGAATAATTTATTCGATATTTTCAATTTAATGGTAATAAAATGAGAACAAATTGATTCGTTTTATTGGTATTTTATTGTCCTTAGAAGTGAAATGAGTTAGAATTTTGCGATAAATTTACAATATACAGGACTTGTATGTAATTAGAATTATCTGTATTTAACAAAAGAGGCTTTTAATAAGTTTTTAAGATTTAATTTATACACATAATATTAGCTTTAAATTTTTATTTTATTTTTTAATTTTTGGCCGTAGACTCGATTTAAAGGAATAAATCTTAACAACTAAAATTATATATATATATACTGTATTTTTTCAATTCCATGTTTTCTGTTTTTATTTTAAATTCCATTGTATATTTTAGTTGAATAATAAGCTATAGTGTAATAAATAAACAATAAACTGTGTGTTAAGAAACGCGTTAAGATTTAAATCTTAGATTTATAAAGTAGAATAAATAACCAAAAGACAATTTAAGAAGAGCATTACATACGTAAACAGCTTGAAATAACAGCCTATAACATTATACGATCTCGGTTATTGAGATCTTATTATGGATCTCCAATGTAATAAATTTACAAGATCTTTCTGAAATGAGCACGCGTTATAATAAGTAAATGAGTAATGTTACAAAATGTTTTAATATTACTAATTAAATGTTATTAAACTTCAATATTTTAAAATAAAAAATAACCTAATTATAAGATTTTTTTGTATTTGTTATTTAACATTATATTTTTACTTTATGACGAATTAAGTGGTCAAAAATAGTAAGCGAAAATAAGTCATTAAAGTTCTAAGATTTTTAATTAATAAATAAAATCTGAATGTAAATTAGTATTATTTATAAATTTAATCACATTCGTTAAACCATACAAAATTTTAGAATATAAAAATAAATTAAATGAAGAGAAAAATATTTTTAGAATGTAATGATATTATTTATCTTACATAATGATTTATGCAGTTTTGGTTGAAGAATTTTCACTAAAAGATCTGTTTTTTTTTTTGAACGAGATAGTCGATAAAGTTTGAACAGCTGCTATAAATTTTGAGAAAAATGAAATGAAATGCTTAAATTTCTGTTAGGAAATATAATTTATTAAAAAATGTACTGTACGTACTACATACACATCGTTTCAAATTCAAACATTCACGACCTACTGTCAACGTTAAACAGAAAATAGACGGCCTACGTTCTATCTAGATACTGCACTTCTAATTAACTATGCAATATAATAATCCTAGCTGCATAAGAAAATATCATCAGCCATCACTTTTCACATAAGATTAGAGATATAACCGATTCGTTTTCTGAACGAAGCACCCTTCAGTAAAAGTTTATAGTACTAGCTTTCCCTATAATAACAGCAATGTTACATAATATTTAAATTATATAACTCCCGATAATTTAAAATGAGATCATTGAGTGAAAAGGCATATATATGTGGTTATAGAATCCTTATAGAAAATTCGAAACTTATTATTTATTAATACAGAAATGTTCGTTCTTCTAAGAGATACTGTATTTCTAAATAAATAATTTTTGTTTTGAAATGTGTCTTAACTGAAATATTTAAAGCTTTGGATAATTCTTTCCCTTATTGTTTTTGGTATTCTGGTTATTTCTGTTTTATTGCTCTCCGGAACTAAATGCAATTTAGTATGCCTCAAGCGGAAAGGTTTAATCTGAAATGTGCCTAACGAATCGAATCGAGTTTGCTACGATAGTAAGCCAATCATAAGGAAACCGATGGTGTATTTGAATATAAATTTCTACTTACACTTACTTTAAAATATAAATTTTATTAAAAGATTTGTCACATTCAAATGAATCTTCTCTGATGCTCTATAAAATACGCATAAAATTTAAAATCGTCGATCTTTCACGAGTAGAAAATGAATAGAAAGTCGAAACTATCTTAATAGCTGTTTTCAAATGAAAATTCCAATGAGAAATATATATCTTTACAAATATATTTACGAAATAAATCAATAAGAAAGTGAAAAATGTTTTAAAAATATATTCTTTCCTTGAATACAGTTTATAATTGCAACATTCTTTTTCATAGAAACATGTAAATGTGTTTTAAAAAAGTGACACACGACGAACAAAAAAATGTCCTTTAACAAAAATTTCTCTTCAAAAACCATTCCTGATACATTGTTCAGTTTTTATTCTGTACATATTTAATGCTATAGACACAATTTAAATTTATGGTATTTCCTTCGTTCGTATTCTAACCAAATGGAATTAGACATAAATTTAAAAATATCACATCTGTTCCCTTCTTATTTATTTCTAGTTCGTCGTTACCAGCAGGATATTAACTATTATTATAACATATTTTATCTACTAAATTACAGTATAAGGAAACCCAACAGCCGGCTGAAGTTGATTCAATTAGTACAGTAAACATCTAGGAGAGGTGATGTCTCAAATTATGATCTATAAACTGTTTGTAATACGAAATTGTAATGTGGTGTGTTACTATTTTAGCTACATTTAGGATAATTATTCCACTTATAGTATCTTATTAACATAATTCGTTTAGATAGAGCTAATTTTAGAAGTTAAATTGGATTTACGAGTTTAAACTTCATATTTAAATGCAAACCATCGGCAGTTCCCAATAATTTAAAATCAGATTAATAAACGAAACTTACAGTGTACTATACATTAAGTTTAATATTTAGCAATAATTCGTTTATTCATTAAAATATTCATTACCTTATTTAATTTTCTTATATTCTACAAATATGTTATGATTTTTTATTATGTTAATTTTGTCCTAAATAATACTTAAAAGTCATATTTTTTTTATTAAAATATAGGCCTAGGTCTCCATTTCCAAACAAAATAAGCAAACTTCAACAGTGTTTATATATGAAAATTTATTATATTGTTATTTTGAACTTCACCCAATAGAAAAGTCTAGTATTTGTTTAGTGATATGCTTTGAAAGAGAATAACAATTCTGTATCTGAACCTTTTAATCGTGAGTGGACCTTGCGGTCATTATATTTATTCACGTTACATATGAAAATAGAACAGTAACATTATCAAAATATAATAGTTTTATATTGCATTAAGCTTTGAAAAGTTGTAAAAAGAAAAAAAAAAACATATATAATGCTTAAATTCAATGATCTTTCTTTCATTAACCAAACGTTATACTATAATATAGGACACTATATTTAAAAAGAAATAACGATATTAACATTTGTATTAAACACGTAGGTGCAAATTAAAAGTATACATCCATTTTAAATTTATAATATCTAATCTTGTTTATGTATTGATATATCAATAATAATTCATCCTCAATATACAAAATGAAGGAAAAATTCCTTTCATTTGGCATTCATTTTAATCAAAATTTTATTAAATAGAAATTCTGATAAGTAATTTTTGTTAATTTTAAATAAATGTCAGATTTTAAGTGAATTTTTTCCACGTAATGATTTTGCAAAACCTAATGCATTAAGATTATTTTGCTATTTACGAGCTACTGAAATGTTTACTGTCATTCGAGACTTGAACAGCTAATTAGGCAAGAAACGAATACCATCATTACAATACTCGACATAAAATGATGCCAACAAAAGATAACCATCTCATTAAATTATAAGTAGAAAAACTATTCTAGTTCCACTCGAGTACCTTTCTTCAGTTAATATGGGAATACATTACTTAACATCATCACTTCTGTATGAACAATTCAAATTATGAATATATAGGCCATAATATACTTTTAATATCACCTACATATTACCATTTAAGTATGACATTTTAAATTTAATAAAAAAATTTCCTACAATATAATAACATGGGATAGATTATAAACATGCGGAATCAATAATTCATAAGAAGCATTATATTCTCTCAAGGTTATTTTCTATCCATTAGTTATTATTTAGTTTAATAATTGTAAACCCGTTTTAAAATATTGTAAATCAATTTGGAAATATCCTAAGACCTCGCCAAGTGATTAATATTTCTAAATTTATTATTATTGCTAAATAAAGACCTAAATATATTTATTTAATATGTAAAAAAGCTGTTTTGAAAGTCATATTCTTTACAATTATTTTCCCAAACTTGAAAGACATAAAACTTATATTTTTAATGGGATTTTTAAATTCGAAGAAAGAATAAATTCTGAAAAGAAATAAAAAGAATGCTCTGTTTCCTTCCGGACAATGTAATAAAAATTGAACTGGTGGCCTGAAACTGTTTATAAATTATAAGTTAAGAGCCGCGAGACAAAAACACAATAATGTGGCTGGTGGCAATAAAATACCACCAAATATAGCGTACATCGACCTTTATAGGCACCAGTTTCCATCTGGTATTGGCAAACCTAAATAGCAGCAGAGCGTGATTACACAGAGAAGCCATTCGATAATCAAGTTGTACCATACGTGAAGAACCATCTATAAAATACAACAAACTCTTTCTTGTCATCTAAACCAATCATCATCGAGTTAACAAAAAAAACTTTATTATAATATAATCGTCAGAACACAAAGACTACTACTATTGGCAATAACTTAATCCCTATTACAGTGCAGTGATCGTATCATTAAATTTTTGTAATTAATATTAAAACTTTAAAATAATTTATATTTAATTGAAATTATTCGTAAATTTTAAACAAACCAAACAATAAAAAAACGCATTTACGATTCATTTAATCTTTAACACATATGCCATTGTAAAGTATTTTGCAACGCATGGATCAATGTCCTTCTTGAAGAAAACCCGTTTCATAAAAAAAGAGATTAACGACGTACGACACATTTCATTCGGCTTTTATATAATAAAAAGAATTTCCTCGGCTCAAACGATGCAAACGGACACTTCTAAAGTAAAAAGAAGATTCTAAGAGGGAAAGCATTGGGAGTTCATAATCGAGGCCAAGTTTAATACTTAACTTACAGAAAACGGATATTTGGATGATAACTTTTTCATAAAAACTATTCATTAAGTGTCATTATGCAATGCAGAGTCAGATTATTTTTTTCTTCGGATATGTATTTTTTCGTTTTAGCAAAAAATCGACCTAGAGTACTTTTATTTATGCGTGATCTAATTAGAGACTAGGCCATAAAACGCTTCAACCGGAACACAAGTGAATCTAACAAATGTCATCTTTACTAATTTATGAATAATTACTCAACTCTTAAAAACGAAATAGCGTAAATTAACCAATGTAAGCAATCGTTAGTAATTTACGCGATTAAATTTATTTCCAACCATTTAATTAACTGTTACGTATTGTTCAGTTAATTAAAATTAACATTTAAATTTCAAAGTAAATAACTTAAATGTATTAATAATAAATAAATGCGACTGACGATTCATCAGATTTAACGATGAAATCTGAAACGGATGAATAAAAGTAATTTCGTGCCCGCCAACTGGGTCGTCGATTAAATATGAAGCATGCAGAAATAGCTTTCCCATTCAGACCATCCAAGCAGACCTTTAATTGCAAAGTAGAACATCGAACAGTAGGTCATGGGTCATCGACACTCTTGATTGTTCGTGATATTGACAAAATATTTTCTATCAATTAATTAATAAATATGCCTAATTACCTCACTAATTAATGATAAAATAGCTGTCGGGAAAGGGTTAATAATTATATAAAAATACTACAGATAATGAGTTATTTACATTCATCTTTTAATAGGATAAATTTAGAAATGACCTTATTTTAATTTTTTTAATTAATTTATATATGATTTTTTTCTAATTTTTATATATAATACAGTTTTTACGCGTAGAAGAATTGTATTTATAATGCTTTAAAATTTTTAGAATTAAATAGGCGTACGATAAGTCAATTTAATCATTAACTAGACAAAAAGATGGCTGTAAAAAATGATCTCGACTGTACAGGAAACTTATTGAAACTCTGTGTGAAGTAAAATGGATGGGATATTTTCGATTTACAAAAATACAACAGATATTTGTATCCGGTGTTAGATAAAAGTTACTGAAGTGAGATATATCCTCACTTGATACCATTCATCATTCAAGGACTTTAGCCATTTTCAAAATCGGTACTCGGTTCCAAATAAAAAGATCTAGTTTAAAAGATATGACCTTAAAATTATGTGAATAAGAATAATTTCTCCTCTGAAGTGCTATTGTTTACATAACAATGCAGTCCTTAATATCGCCCAAAAGAAGAATTCCAGTTTAGAAAAAAAAATATAAATATCTTTTAATTTTACGTTCTAGAAAACTCTAATAGAAAGCTTTACACAAAGGAGGTGTGTTGCAATTTATAGTGGACATGAAATGTAAGCCAACTGGTACTAATTTCGCCAGTATCCAGCTAGTACCGGAAGAATAAATATGATAAAGTTACAAAGTAAAATTCGATACCCTTCTACGAAGTATTTTTCTAATATTGAAAACAGAATTACTTATTAAATATTAAAGTTTGAACTAGGTCTAAGCAAACTACAAAAGTTCAACTGTTCATACTTTGGCACGATCATTTTTCATCATAAAGAAAAATAATTTTAGAAACTAAATATACAATATTTCAAGGTCTAGAGGCATGAACAGAGGTTAAAAGATCAAATGACCGAATGTATGCGACGTAATAACAAAAGCAGATGATGTACAAATCTCGCGCGCTTAACCGTTAGTGAAGATAATGGAATCTGATTTTGTCTGAAATCTTACTTTGCAATGTCATTCTTGGTAACGGTCGAAGCGCTGCAAGTCTTCACCTCTACTTGCAGATCACCGCCTTCTTCCATTGACCTAGAGAGAGGGGATAGATGCGACCACTCAGCACACTGACTTTATTCGTCTGTTTGACTGCTCGGCCGACTTCGTCTATTCAATGGGAATGGTGTGACGTCACGTAACCGCTACCAATGTTTACGTTGGAGCTTTTCCCTCTTTGAACCTGTTATGTCAAAACTCTTCAAGCAGTAAGTAAAACTCGTAAAGTTCCTCTTGAGTCCCAGCTTCCTCAGATGTAATTATAAACAGAATTTTAAATTAATCGTTTTGATCTCGTGTCATTTAATAAGAGAAATAAAAAATATCGTGTTGAATTACACATGGTATATATTACATATGTTTTCATTTCATCGCATATATATACAGCACTTCATCATCTTTAAATATCGAAATTGAAACTTGTAGAATGATATATTTTATAAAGAATTTCAATTACAAATTTCTAATGGTTATTTCTACTAAAAAATCTCCATCAGTTTTCAAGTTAGATTTTTCAATTATGTCTAAACGAAAACAAATTTATTTTCTATTTAAAGTAATTTTCCACGAAGTTTATTCTCGTAATAGAATATTACAAAAGAAACTAATGTTATTGAGGTAAACTTAATACAGATTTTATGTTTTCATTTTTTAAATTAAGTTTATTGTAATCTGATACATCTTTCCTTCTATTAAAATGTTATTTTAAAAATTGTATATAGTTTTTTAGACCGATGACTTTCAAAATATGGGTTGAATTATAAAAGTTAACTCAATTATGTCTTTTTTTTTTTTGCTTTTGATAAGAAGGAAAACTAGAATTAAACTAAGTTATTCTCAGATCAAAAATGTCATTAGTTCCGAATGAGTTTGTGTGAAGATCCCTTATTCAAAAACATTATAATCTCGTTGAATTTCTGTAATATTTAATATGAAATAATTTAATTATCTCTACTAGTAAGTGGCTTTAGTGGGGCAGGAGAAGTCATCTCCTGTCTGGAGGCATTGCTCAAGATTGTAAAAATAAAAAATAAATAAATAGATTTTAATTCGGAAGGAATGTCTATAGATACTGAAACATTTAACAGGAAAAAATTAATCTTAGATTTATTTAATCGATGAAGTGGAAAAATCTCTTGGACCTTAATTTTATACACTATTTCCGCTTTATATTAATAAATTTCTTTAAAAATAATTGAACTGAAAAATAGAATAGTCGTAAATAAATATAATATTTTTCGTATTTTTCTGTATGGAAAAATTCTTTACCAAACAGGCAGACTATAAGTAATTTATCCCTTCATTACCAAAACAATTACCGTAATAGCTTTAGCATTGTTTAGAACAATCGTGCCGTATTAAATCGCTTTGTAAAATTATACGAGACTTAACTGCAGTCAACGCTATAATCAAACAACTAATTAATGGAGATTCACATCTCAAAGCGTTTCTTAACATAAATTCCTTTGTAAAGAATTTCTATGAACAATTAAGAATTCGTCAAAGTTAAACTTTTAATAAAATAAAATTAAGATTTATGTATAGCTTTATTATTTCTTTTTATTTTCAGATGTATGTGATGTTTAATTAATTAATTATTGTAAATTACTAAGACATTTAAATAAAACAATTTGCATAATTTAAAAATAAAATATAATCGTTATAAGAAGACGATGTGCAAATTAAAATCAATATTACTAATAGAACAATAACTGATTAGTTCATTTAAAGATAACTTGCCCCAAAACAACAATAATTAAACACAATATTTCCTGAACCGTGCTCTACTTTTAACAGTATTTCCCTTAAATACCCTTGAAATATCGTGTATTCATAATGAAGGAAATTCAGAAATTTATTATTATTATTATTATTTGAATCAAAAGATGAATGCCATTCTTAACAAACATTAGCATGAAAAATTGCAAAATAGATCAATTTTAAGTTTAACTTATGATTTAAAAAGTAATTTAAATTATTAAAAAGCATTTCCTGTTTTTAAAATGATATTGAATGTTTAGAGAAGTAGTACAATCATCGAAGAAAACGTTACGTAAACGTTAACTATTGTGCTAATGCTTCCTTCAACAATACAATGGCATTATTTGATTCACGTTATTATTTTAAACAATAAAAATACAATGTTGTTACTTTTGCTTGATAATTATAATTATATAATCTCAACTTTCGCGAATTGTTAACACTTTCACGAAAAAGAATGCACTAACAAGTACATTATTTCAACGAATTATTTATTGCGATATAAGGATGGATTGTAAGACACAATTTTGTATATATTAAAATCACAAAATTCATCAACTTTAATATATCTATTAAGCAATTTTAGAGATTATACGACTTTTGTGCGTACGATTATTTTTAACTTAAGATTGACTTAGACCTATCGTTTCATTACATAAAATCTTTCAATTAGATGCAAATTCTAGTGTCATTGCACTCAAAACTTGGTTTCATCATCTATAACTAATCATTCCGATAATTTTAATCGTGGTGTTTTGTAACTGCATAATTATTGAGTGAAAATAACCTTTCGAAATTCAAATGCACCCAAAACAAACAGCATTAATATAATAAATAAGTTATATTCGATTTTAATATCAGATTATATTCCTACTTGGCGTTTTTAGGAAGAGGTTTCCTGCTGTAAGAACTGAGACACGTTTCTCTGGAGGACGACAAACTAATGATGCGATCCTTATCCAACGTGATGGATGCGCTATTATGGTGATAACAATCTTCGGTCTCTTTCATTGTATCTTGATCACTGTTAGTAAGTACAAAAGATAGCCAGCCACCGTTCAGAATGTGCGAAGTCTCTTTTGACATACTGAGATTATCTGTAAGAAGAAATTACATTTCTCAGAACTGTCTAATAAATAATATAATTAACAGATTAAATATGTCATTTACAAGAAAAATTATTCTATAGTATATATATTTCGTGTCATATTTAAATTGAGAGTATTTTTATATGGCTAATATATATTTGGCTATTACTGAAAGGTGAAGAGAAATATATCAAATCAACAAAGTAACATAAAAGTTATACTCTAGGTTGGCATGTTGTCAAATTAGTTATTCGGCATCTGCTAAGGATGAAAAGAATTGGAGAGGCATGATGTCGGCATTGGCCTCTTGCCACAGGCATTGCTTAAGGCTTTGGACAAGTGAGGCCACTCTTCTGGATGTTCTAGAGTTGATTATACTTGCCTTTACATTAAAATAATATAGAATTTTGTACGTACGTAAATAGACGCTTCCATAATAAAATAATTATTTATTCTGTAGACATTCTCTACATTAATCAAATTGAGGCCAAATTTGAAAATCTGGACCTCAAAACCGCCAAGACACTTATGCATGAATTACTGTATATAGACATGATCGTGAGTAACGCAACGAATTAAACTAATTTAAGAATGAAAAATGATATAAATAATTTAAATTCAAATTATCTATCTCCATTGTACCAAATTCTAATAAACTTTTAAGTTTTTATGTATGACATGTAATATTCATCAATTAATTTTAATTTGTTAATAATAATAAACAACTACTTTTAGATTTTTTCCATATTGAAATATACTGATCTGTGGTTATTTTTCTTATTTTAATTAACAAATTTCATATGACTTAATCAAAATTTCCTGTTAAGTGTTTACCATGTGAATCGAATGAACGATTTTTTTTACGTAGCGCCATCTGTGAATTGTAATTATAATTTAATCCCATATCCAAATAATTATTTTTAAAATATAGTATAAATCTATTAATACAGTATATAAAAATAATTTTTATATTACAAATAAAAATTAAATCTTTTATTTGATTAAACAACAAAATAGACTTAAAATCATTATCATCTTCAAATGACTTTCGCATAATATTTACGTCATAGATATTAATGCCATCTGTAGACGATTCAATAAACTATTTCCACTGTATTTGACCTAAATTAATATATTGATGATTTTATACGCTTTTTAACATAATTTTTTAAGAAAATGAGCAAATAATGATAGAAATAAATTCATAAGAATTATTTTATAAAAAAGTTATGGTTGGTTTTATAGGAATAGAAAAAAATAAGAAGTGTGTAAAAATTTTCACGCGTTAATTTTTGTTCTAATTATTTAGGAGGCATAAATGTCTGGAAATGTATTTTATTTATGCAGAGGAATGCTTTATTGATTACTGAAGTTTATAATATTTTTTTACGGCTTCATTTTTTCGTTACATAACAGTAACGTACCGTATCAGATATAAAAGCCTATTCATACAAGTAACCAAGCGTTCTTATTCGACCCGAAGCCAGAGAATCACTTTTATTCACAGAAAACGAATTTTTACGAGTAAATAAAATCCCCTTTTATTATTTTATGCATTATTTAAGTCATTCTGAAATTTGTAAATAGTAAGAAGCGGATTGAGAAAAACAACGTTTGTAACGAAAATAAATGAAAAACACATTACATTATATTGTTATGAGAATTAACAGGAAGAAATTTTTGTCCTATATTCAGCATATTGTGTACTTTGAGGTTAGTGAACGTTTCACTTTCCCTAACTCCAATCGCTACGAAGTAAAAACTAAATCGAAAATCCTTTGTGAAAGTCAATAAAAATTTATGATATAGTAAAATATTTCCAAGAAAAAACAACTATATATTCACGAATTATATTCTTAGAAACAATCGAATTTCCTAATTCTATTAATTAATGAGGAATGTGTGATCGAATGATAAGGGAAAAGTTGTAATGAGCATTTATGTAATAAACTGTGTTCATATTTTATAAATATTACGAGATTTATACACGAAAAGATTTTGTAAACTCTTTATTAGGTAGAAAGAAGCCTTTAAGCATCGACAATGAGCTAGTTCGTGATGAAAGAAAGAGAAACGTGAGGGTAAAATGTTCCAAAAAGTATCTGGTTCACGAGTTTGTAAGAATACAGGACCCACCTTAATTCCTTTTTGGATTATTAACAATTAGAATAGGCCTAACAAGAATTTTTAAAACTATTTGAGAAGTTGTTATGTGAATTCTCTCCAAATTCATAAGATTGTGACAATGCGAATGGAATAATGTTAAAACTTTACCTCTTCTTAATTTAATTATTCAAATATATTATAAAACTTTTAATTCAATAATATTTAATTAATTTCATTAGAAACATATTTAATTCCTACGTTTTGTATTTTGTCTGTAAAAATAATTAACATGCAACGGTGTTTGTGTCTGAGTGATTGCAAAAATTACAATTTTGTAAAAATAACCTTTAAATTTTTATATGATTAACATTGGATTAAAAATAACACGGACTGTATTTAATGTTTAGCTTCGCAATATATTTCAAAATAATAATAATCAGGAAATAGTTAGAAAAAACTAATTATATAGGATAAAAAGATTTCATTTGCATTAAATGACATAATAGTTTATTACAGAAATTTTTTAAATATATATATAAAAAAAACTATATTAGAATTTCAAATGACATAATAAATGCTGAATTACAGAAAGTATTAAAAAATAATTATAAAAAAGTTTCTTCGAGAAGTTCATATTTATATAGTATATATTTAGGTTAGGTCGGAGTGGCCCTGAAATGAATACTGACCTAAACTTAATTTGATTTGATAGGACCAGTTTATATCTCGATTAATCTAGTTGTTTAAGTATATCGTGTTGCAATCTTTTATCAAAAAATGAAAATATTAATAAATCTGAATATTAAGATATGTGACATTTTTACAGGCATTTTATTTGCAGTTAAATATTAATATTCCGCACCATTTCATAATACAAGCATTATATTTGCTTCCAGTCGTACAAAGTTTGAATGAATTTTCCTAATCGTGTTGAATTGTAGGTTATGTCTGCCAGTTATTTTAAAATAAATCATTATTTTATTGCATAAAATGTTATAAACAGACACGTGATTAACTGAAGTAAACGAATGATCGAAATCACGAGGCATAACTAAAGTTTATCTAAACGAAAAATGATTTGAGTCGGTAAGCGATTGCAAATATTCCTCCAAATACAACAATAGCGTTACGAAAATCTTGCACAGTTTAATGACTTAATAAATGAGGTCAATGACAATTTTAGTTCCGTCCTATAGTATTTTTGATCTTTCGAGCATCATATTTGTTTTGTCGCGTATTGTCTTAACAACGCTTTCTCGCTTAATTAAACGAGTATTACGAGATTTAGTCAAAATTCTTCAAGGACAACCGAAATTTACTTCTATTTGCGTAATGAATTTCTTACGTGGGAAAGTACTGTACTGTACCTATACGAAATTGAATCAACATTGCTAAACAAATTGTAATCGTGAAATCAGAGGGAATTTTCCGTAAATGTATTCTATTTTATGTAAAAACTTTAGTTTAATGAGGCTACTCTAATTAGTTAATTATAATAAACAGTTTAGAAATAAAACGATTAAAAAAAATCAATGAAATTCATAACTTCTCATATGAGATTATGGACTTTCCATATCTAATTTTATTTAACAAACTAAAACTGTCAATAATTCTAATTCCTCTGTACTAAATTCCAATTATAATCCTTAGTATTTCACATTATAAGTGCTTCGAACTCAATAGAATTTCTTAAAATGTAACTTCACTCACCTCGTAATCTTCAAGACTTACTGGTTACGATACTCAATCCAATCCAAGTGCTGAATACGTAAACAATCTGTGCAATGTAACGTAACGATCGCCTCAAGTAATATAAAATTTATCCTATTTTTACCAATAGCTCAATCATCGTTGAAAGAAATTTACCTCAAAATACTTTCCACAATCACGTAAACAGAAAAACATGTCAACGAAAGAACAAATTCAATAGATTACTCGCTGTCATGCAATCATTCAAGTTGAATATTAACAAAACAGATCGAAATGATAAAACTAAATGTCTTTAATTCTATTTTTATAAAGTAAAGATATAATAAGTAAATCTTACGATATCATCTACGCTTCGAACAATTGATTGTCAAAATCGAATCGAATCTCTACCAATACGAAATTTGTACTACTATTTTTATAGATGAGCAATAAACTTACCCAAAACATGCCTCCTACCGTTTCCTGACCGAGAACTCATTCGATCCGAATTTATCTTCCTTCTCTACCACAAGACAACCAATCCACACAATGGAAATTATAATATGTTAAAGGGCATGGCCAACAGGAATACCCTTTATATATTCTATCGTGTCTTGTCTTGTACACGACAAGGTATCACACGTTAGAGGTTCTGTTCATTTGACGTCACATTCACGTGATCTGGGAAAACAACCTTTTCATCTTACAAATACGGATGCCATATACAATTTTCCCTCCAAAATAATTACATTCCTATTAGCTATGTTTTTGAGTCTACTTCATTAATAGAGAAACATTCTGCATGTTTTATTTGTTCAAAAACATGGTAAAAGGCTCCATACAAGGGCTCCGACGGTCCTGATTAAAGTATTTGTATAGAGAAAAAGTATCCAGATGTTTATAATTTATTAAAATAAATATTTTAACATTGAATTTTTATTTCATTAAATAAAATAAATATATAAATTATTATTAAAATATAATAAATATTATCATTTATTTCAATGTTATTTTGTTTGGAAAATATTTATATTTATTAAAGGGATGAAAAAATGAGTTGCTAAATAAATAAATCGTTTTAAATAAAATAAAATATGGAACATCTAAAATAGAGTTAGCATATATGTTTTTTCAACTAAAATTACTTTCAGAATAAGAATATCATTTAATAATGAGCCAAATTGTTCACAATTTAAATATATATGCCAGTTACGATACAGTTACTTTACTTTTTTAATAAAAAAATTATAATCAAATTTAGTATTTAAATTTAGAAATATCATATTGAAACTATTAATTCTGTTCTATATATTAATTAAATGTCTAGATACAATTATATGTACTTAAAAGTAAATACAATAATCTCTAATTATGAAAATACATAAACATCGAATCTGAAATTGTAAGTATCAATATAAAAAACTGAAATATAAATTTAATATACGATACATTTTCATTTTCAATTAATATAACGTGAATAGAAAAATATATCAGTTATTAATGTAAAATGATTTAATAAATAAAAAACTATATATTATTTTTATTATTATTCCTAACAATATCAAATAATTTTTATTTAAAATTTAAATTATTATTATTTGATTTGAAGTGGAGAAATTACATAGCTTTGTTTATTTTAAATACGTTAGTAAAGGAAAAATAATTTTTTTATCGATTTTTCCAAGAACTAAATATATATATATATACTGTATACAAACAATAAACTGTTTTAGACATTTAAAGCTTTTTTACTTTAAAAATTTCGCTGTCTAAAATGGTTTTTATTCAAATATTTCGAATGGTAGTTATATATTTTACTTCCATTTGAATTAGGCTAATAAGTTATTAAGATAGGGAAATTAATGGAGTAGACTCAAAAACGTAGGCTAATAGGAATGTATTTATTTTGGAGGGAAAATTGTCTATGGCATCCGTGTTTGTAAGATGAAAAGCCGTTTTCCTAGATCACGTGAATACGACGTCAAATGAACAGAACCTCTGACGTGTGATGTCTTGTTGTCGTGTACAAGACAAGACGCGATAGATTTCGAATATTTCGAATGGTAGTTACAGTAGAGCATCGATTATCCGACTTCCCGATTAACCGACCGCGTTCTAGTCAGCAAATTCAAATGTCCGCTAGTGATGTGGCGCTACAATATTTGGTTATGTCTTGGCTACTTTAATATTATTTTTGTCAAATTTTTGCTTGTTTTAGCTGCAGCACTGGCTCGATCATGAAAGGGAGGATAGTATTTAAACCAGGCCTAATACACTATACTAATAATGTATTTTTTCATACTTTTCGGTTATCCGAACGACCCCAGTCCCCAATTAAGTCGGATAATCGATGCTCTACTGTTATATATTTTACTTCCATCTGCGTTAGGCAAATAAGTCATTAAGATAGGGAAATTAATAAAGCGCAGTCGTAAAGATTTTATTTTCTGTCAGTGAAAATAACATTAATTTGATAGGGATGCGAACAACTACGGGTTCCCAAGTTTTCTCCAAAATCTCAACAAACTCCTCGAACTTCACCCCTCTCTACGGTCCTGATTATAACTTTCGAATTCGAGTGAACAAACTTCGTTACTGGCCCTATATATTATCCGGACATCCCGTTTATCGTGTATATTTAAACTTAAAAAGCTATATACAATGTTTAATATTTGAAGTTTAGAGTTAAGAAAGAAGGAGTCCTTGACTTCATTTGTTCATATCTAAAGCAAATGAAGAAATATTGAGAAGAGAATCTTCATCATATTTCAATCGTTAACGTAGACAAATATTTGTGATACTTAAATTAATTATATAAATTTGATGGAACTTACAAAAATATTATCCTGGTAACTGTACATTTTCTGGTTGAACAAAATTAGGAAAATTCTTCAATTTTTTCCTCTTATATATTTAGAAAAATTTGCAAAATATTTAAATAACATTAAAATTTAAAATAATAATAAAAATCTTAACTATTTGGATAAAATACCAGGTTTTTAAGCATTATAATCTTGGAAAGCAGCAAGGCAATAAAAATAAGACTTACCGGCTTTATCGATGCACAGAAAATATTGAATTGTCCGATATTTTGAAATTTATTTGACCTTTCTTTCTTATATTTTTCTATAAATGACGTATTATTGCGTTTCGTGATATCAGGACCATTCGATTATTAACCACAAATAATAATAATAATAGCCGTTTTCGAATACAATAAATTATTAATTGATTTAAAAAAAAAAAATAATTAAATATAAGAAGAAATTTCTAATTATAAAAATATCATAAGATAAAAAGCAGTTAAGCTTTACTTAGAATACTACGAAATAAATAGATCTCGAAACCTACAATATGTTAATCTTAAATGTATTTTTATAATATTAATCTTTAGAACAATTAACGAATTTTGATTGGTTGGGTTTTTATATCCTTCACCTATATAAATACCGAAATAAGTAACATGAAGAAGGGCAAGGATGAAAAACTATTTTCGTTTTTATTAAATGTCCTTAAATGCGAAACAAATAAGGGAATGATTTAAACTTTTTCTCATACATTTATTTCAATTTGATTCTGTCTTAAAGATGTTTTACAATTTTAATACATACAATTAAAATCTTCTAAACAGTAACACAAAATTAAGACAAGTAACTAAATACACCTTAATTCTATACAGATTTTCAATTGTTTATGTCTTTCTCAATCATTCTGATATCAAATCGATGCATTTTTTTTTTGGTGAACAAAAAAATGCTAAGTATTATGTATAATGTTAAGTGTGTAATATAGTCACGTGTTTTGTATCCTGAACAAAAGTCTGGATTTAACAATTGTGTAAAAAAAAACAAAAAAATCATTTCATAAACTTACAAAAAAAAGTCGACGACCTGAATTAATGCTGTTATATGACTATGCATATAAGATCACTTATCGTTAAAAAATCGCTGTACTATTTATATCTTTTTCTGAAGGAAGGTTAGTTTTCCGGGTAAAGTGTGTATAACATCTTCAGATCATAATTATCGCTAGTTTCCTTTTATTCGAATACAAGTGTTAAGTGAGGATGGTTACTAAAATTCTAAATATAGTTATGATGAATTTTATAAATAGTACGGTTATTTTGTACTGAAATTTCATCATTATAATTTTATTTACAGTTATTTTATACAAAGTAGTTTCGTATACAAACTTAACCGGTTAGGAATTGCGTTAAGAAAATTTATGTCTATTTTAAGTAATTAAATATATACACGCGTAAACTTTATATATAGCTTGGAATGCGTATGTATAAAATATAATAATGTTATATTTCTAAAAAATTCAAGAGAATAAAAGACATTTGCTTACCTGAGTCTGCGAGTTCGCTGATTGTGATTGTTGTTTGTGTGCAGGAAGATCCGTCTTAGAACGTTATAAAGAGTGAAACTTTTCCCTTGGTCTTTGGTCAGAATTATAACAATTTCCCTTACTAAAAATAACTCCAACTCCAACAGGTTTTACTTTTCGTGCATCAAATTTACTAAACTATAATTGTCATTAAATGTTTTATAAATAAGGTATAAAAATGTTAAAATATCGTCGATCGCAATTGCATAGCTCTATTATATTTATTTTATACTTTTAAATATATTTAACAAACAATAAATATGCTCCATTTCAATAACATAATAAACGGTAGCTTTAATACAACTGTTAACGTTAGCTGTTATAATATAACTGGCAATACTACTGCAGTTAATGAAAAAAAATATATTAAAAAAAATTTTTTTTCACAAAATTTGAGAACTATTATTAGAATATCAATATAGATTCAGACCAGCATTTTAATTAGGAGTTTATTTTAGAATTTTCTAAATTAAATAAAAAAAAATTTTTTAGTTTAATATGGTCAAAATCATTAATTTCGAATAAAATATCATCAAATCGTCGTCAGAAAAAAGAAAAATTAACAATCCAGTCAATTAGCTTTAGTAAAAATGTTAATAAAACTATCATAAAGCCAAAAAAAGCATTCTGAACATTAGTATTTTGTTTCGCACGAAGCAATTTAGAGAATACGGTTCCGAGCACTAACTCTATCGATGAGAATATTCACAAAGCGTAAATGAATCTGTAATGATGTAGAAACACTTGACCCCTTTGAGAAAGGGGAAACGTCGGAAATAGCACAAAAAAACACAAAGATAAGTAGACGATTTTAAAATACTTTAAATTTCGCAAATATATATATTATTGTTGAAAAAAATTTCGACATTTTATAGGCGAACTAACGCCTACATTTGCAATATTCTCGGATGATACATGATTAATGACTACATTAATTACCGCTACAAAATCATTCTTAAATATTTTTTTTTTTTTTTTTTTTTTACTGTTAGTAATTTTAATAAAATATACAGGTCATGGGTAATCACTCATTATATTCAATTAGTTTTAAGAGAGATTTGTGACATCGTTAAATGTCCTCTTTCAAAAATAGTAGGTGGGAGCGAAAATCATTTCAATTACTCCTATTACTCTCATTTACCGAATTTGTTTCTGTAATTATAATTTTTACTATTTTTTTTCTTTTTCCCCGTTTTTATTTTCATAGAAATGAGCTTAATTATATTTTCTATTTATGCAGTTAATTCATTCATCATGTTACGTAACGTAATTTATTAAAAAATTACATTAAAATTAATATGATTATTATGATAATTTATCAAATAAATCTTTCGAAGTGGTTATTAAAGTAATAATAAGTTAAAATTAGTGTGAAAACTTTTACTTTATTATTACTAGACATTCTAATACGAGTAAGTTTCTCTTTGAAATTTTAATATTTAGGTTTTAAATTATATACTTTATATAAAACAATAGGAAGGCAGCTGTTACAAATGCCTATAATTAAGTGTCTGAACAATATGAGTATTATAAAGAAAATCAATAGTTGAAATCAGGGGATGAATCTTCACGAATGTTTCATCCGGAAATCATCACGAATTCGATTCGTGAAGAAAATAATAAGATTTACCTTGGATCAAAAATTTGGGTTTTTCGATGGGGAATGGTTCGAATTCAATAAATAATTATCCACGTTGAAAAAAATTACCGAATTATTAATACGAAATCACGGATTTTAACAAAGGTTGAATCGTGCAGGAGATTTAAAAATAAATCTCTTAAATAAATTAAATGTTAGATTAAAGTCTGCTAAAAAAATTGAACAAAGAATTTATTTAGTTCTTTTGTTTTATTGATGTATTGAGTATCATATCATAAAGCAAAATATTAAATAATTTTTAAAAAAATGTACTGTACATATTTTCGAAATATCAAAACACAAAACAACGCAAACAACAATTGTTTTACAATATAAAAGTACTGTTATATAATACGACAAGTATATAAATAGGTATATATAAAAAGAAAAATACTGTTAAAATTATATATATATATATATATATATATATATATTATATTATATATATATATATTTTCATCATCATTTTATTAGACTTAATTTGTCATATTTCTTTTATATTAAATACAAAATAAGGCTTGCATTTTTTCAAAACATTCACAATTTATAATGATTTTTCAATCAAAGTTTTCTTTAAAAAAATTAAATTATTTTTTAGAAAAAGCTATTATAAAAAAAATTACTAAAATTATCGATATTTCTATAGTAATTACCCAATAATTATGCAGATGATAGGAAGAGCAACCGAGATCAAAAATAACATCCATCACTCATAATAAAATATAACTACATCACTATGATTTACCACGTAACAGTTTTATTTCAAAGAAAGTGGACGATCAATCAATCATAAAATACGCTTATCATATTTAAATTCACTTTACTCTAAGTGATTAAACCTTGAAATATTGTAAATTCGTTATTTTACATGATTCCTCAAGGTAAATCAAAATTTAAATACCATATTCTCTACAAAATTGATAGGAAAATAGTATCTATCATCGGAAGATTAATTTATCGGATATCAAAGTCAACGATATGTAAGGAAAAAGAAAGTAATGTAAATAGTATAATATCAATCTTATTATTAGATATAAGTAGAATATTAATTGTAATTAAAACCAAGGAGAAAATATTTCTTTTACCTTTAAACTATAGAATACTTTAAGTTAACAGAAACTTTAAACCTGGATGATTATACACATGCTTATATGCATGAAAACACAAACAGAATAATGATCTTATTGTTTAAATTATCAATAGACTTATTATATGTTTCGGAAAGATTTTGTGGTATTCTAGAAATTATAATATGTATTTATATATTTTATAAATCATTTAACTTTTAATTAGCTTACTCACCTTTTAATTTTGCTTTTAACATTTAACTCAATCTCAAAGTCTCTGGATTCTGCCATTATAACTGAAATAGGCTCCCTAAAATTAATAAAATTCTATCAAAAATCTGAAAGAATTAAATGTACACGTTTAATACATGTTAAATTAGTATACATGCTACCAGCATTAGTTTAATAGAATAATTTTAATGTCTATAGGCCTGCTACTTATATATATATAGGATTAAAATAAGAATAAATTTATTAATGAATTGATTAAAGAGATATTTTATTTCTACGACAAATAATAAAGATATTAAAACAACGAATAAGCTATTTAACATTTTAATTTTAAAAGTTATTTAAAAAAATAAATCTATAAAAATGTAATAAGCTTATGATTTCATAAGGTAGATTTTGATATTTACAATAAAGATGGCCGCATATAAAATTTCAAGCTATTATGACGGAATTAAAATTTAACATAACGGCAAGATAAATTATAATACTTAATAGCAATAAAAATGATTAGGAAATTATTGAATTTAATTCAATAATTCTTATTAAAAATTGATAATGTTTATTTATCGAAGGTTACGCCGATTTTGTCATTGCCTATATGTGAAAGAGAAGGAATGAATGTGTAATATTAGAATTGCGCGAGTATTGAATAAAATATTATATAGATTATAGGAAATAAAAAACGCATAATATTCACCTTTTATCAAGAAAAAGTGGATCAGTTTCAACCATTGAAAACGAATGGAGTAAAGGCGCCAAAATTTCGGGTCGAGTCCATTGACATCGTCTTGAGGGTCGCTCGGATCGATAAGCTGGAATTGAGTGCTACTGCCCCACCATATTCCGACCTCTAAATTATTTCTAGAATTTTCCAATGTTAAATCATCCGATGCTCGTAACTCGTGCACGACATTTTATTTTTTTCCCTTTTTTTTTGGTAAAATTGTTTTTAATCCATTCGATACTATTTCCGTTAATTTCTTTAATTTTCAGATAAATTTATTCCTCGTTTTTTTACGCATTTCCCCCATTTTATCTGATAATTTAATAGCAGTCGATATTAACCATTAAAAAATAAAAAGTAAAATAAATGCGGCGAATTGTTAAGATATTGATTAAATCGATTACTAAATATAAATTATTTTTAAATAAAGATAAATTTAATTACGAAATAGTTAAAATATCGTTTACAAATTAATTTAACAATGAAAATATTCTTAAAATATAAAGTTGCAATAAATATATTGCAAATTTAATACAGTACAATAAATAGACGAACAGGAGTATAATTCTACATTATAATTAAAAGCATTTTAGTATTAAAATATTCATATAAATTATGTTTCTAATGTACAATACATCATTAAAATTAATTGTATTAAATGCATTAATGAGCAGTACATTATTATAATTAATGGCTTCTTAAACTTTGTTTTAAAATTTTCTTTAAAATGAATATAAAATAAATTAATAATTTTTTATTTTAATTTCTTAAACAACACCATAAACAAAGAATCATAAATTTAATTAAATTCTGATGAATTAGTTATTAATGCCTCTTTTTTATTTAAAAATGAATAAGAGTTATTTCTAAATACTGTATTTTTATTTAATATTATGTATATTGATTTAAATCAAATACAGTATAATAAATGAAAAATTTTATTTATATTGTTATTTACTTTCTATTTTATTTATGTTTTCATGGGGTTGCAGTAAAAATTTAAATATGATGAAAGAAAATATTCAAGACACGGATTTATTATTTATAAAATATTCTATATTATTTTAAACAAGTAAATCTTTTTTATTTGTTTAAAATAAATAAAATATAGTATCTAAGCAATTTTAAAGATAATATTTAAAATTATTCTCTTAAATATAATTCAAACAAAGATATATTTAGATTTGTTCGATTTTGAGGGAAAATTTCCAAAATTTCCCAATAAATTAAATAAAAAATTTATAATTAAAAACATACAAAGCCTATAATGTTCGGTAACCCGACAGGACCGCCCGAAGTGTAGCAAGAGCTGGGGTAAAATACATATAGGGTCCTATAACAGATTAAATTATTATATTAACGTAAAGGAAGTAAACGAAAAAAACAGTGTACAGAAATCCACAATCCCTCAAGGCCCAGGGCATTTTGCTCCTTATGCTGTACTCTGAGCAACCTTGGATAACTATTACTTACAGAATCAACATATTAAATCAACTTAGAAAGTTAAATATAAGAAAAGACTTTAAATTATATTTTAAGAAATAATTCAAATAGACATATTCAACAAATATTCATGTAAATTCAATAAAATAATGAAAAATCGGGCCTATTTAAACAATCTTTATATTGATTTTAATACCTAAATTGAGAATATGAATTTTTACAGATATTTTAAATGCTATTAAAACTATACGTTTTTGAATTTCGTTAATATGAATGTGAGACTGTCTTACGTTTTTTAATAATATACTTCGTATTGTAATCGAAATTAGTTCCATTTCCATGATAATTGTTTAGATCAGTGATAAGCAAAAATACTTAGAATCATCGAAATATTAACATAAAATAGAGCTAAATATTTATATGACAAATTAGGTTAGACGTGGAAAGTAGAATTTTCCAAAAAAAAAAAGCGAATAGAGAATTTTTCGAAACACTTCCCTGATAAAAAGTGAGAATGAATTCATGAAACTTTTACTTTTGATAGCCCATTTCTTTAATAAGAGAGAGAAATAAAAAAATTGTCATCGGATTTTCGTTTCAAACGGATTTTTTAAAGTAATTTCAAAGTAATATTATTTTAATTTTCTTTACTCTTACAGTATTAAGACAATGCCATTAGACACACAAATATCCCCTCCCATTAATATAACAAAATAACAATCATTATTTATTAAAAACTAACAAAAGCAAATACGATTTTAAAAAACAATACGAAAGTGCATAAAATTATTCCATAGAATAAAGCTCATCAATTTTCGTATAATTTTCGTAATTGTTGGTGAAAAGCAGTTACACCACACATCTCTTGTTTCTACTTGTATTTTCTATGTGAGAGTATTTCTCAAAATTATAACTGTATAAACGAAACAGTTTCAAACCTAATTTGAAAAATGTTTTGAGAAAAATGATTCCGAATTTTTCCAAATGCAGATCATACGATAACTTATAACCGAGCTCATCATTTGGATTAAGCAAATATACAGTATTTACATTATATACAATATCTTATTACTTCATACAAATATAATTGTATTAAGCATTTCGTTCGACCATTGAAATTGTTACAGGTTCGAAATTAAAAAATTAAATAATTTTCTATTTGTTCAAAGTAAAAAATTCTTAATACGTGGATATAATAATATATGCGTATAAAAAAATATGAGTAAATACTATACGAGAGGATTAAAGGGTCACAATAAATGTTTGAAAATGGTTCGGCATCACTGATTTAGGAAAAAAAGATTGACCGACGTTAATAGAAACTGGATATAAATTATTAATAGAGGTTAAATTTAGAATTGTAAGATAAAATATAATACTAATTTTAACAATATAAATATACATTTATAAAAATAGTAAGATATGAAAGACCTATTAAAAAAAAACAATTTTTGATATTTAACATTATTCTTAAAATAGACCGATATTAAAATAACATTTTCATAAATAAACATTTAATGATTTTTTAATTTAAACTTAAAAATCGTTTAATTGTTTTATCTATTAACACTGTGGTTCCCAACCTTTTTGGAATTACGGCGCACTTAAATAATTATGCGAAGGTTGCGGCACACTTTATTATTAAATATTAACTGAACCGGTGAACAGGTCGATTACGGGGTTCTCTAATACTTTTTCTATTATAGTTTACTGGAACGAACTTAAACCTTCAAATTGTTTACTGGAAATCTTTAAATCAAGACATGTTAAAATTCCTCTATAAAAGAGTAATATTAAAATGCTGTTATTAATTCTGGTTATAATTATTATGAATATTATAATCTATTTATGATTTGTTAATATAGTCGTTCCAACCGGTGCCCCATGAAGCCATTTTAGCAAATTAAGTGTACGCTTGCCGCTTTAATTTTTTTCTTCTGGCAGTACATATGAAATGGCTTCGTGGCGCACCGGTTGGAACGATTACATTAATAAATTATAAATAGACTATAACATTAATAATAATTATAATCAGAATTAATAACAGTATTTTAATACTACTCTTTTATAGAGGAATTTTAACATGTCTTGACTTATAGGCTCTGTTTTTAATCAGAAAAGATAGTGTTTCTCAACCAAGGCCATGTCTTGCACGTGTATGCAAA
This sequence comes from Centruroides vittatus, assembly GCF_030686945.1. Taxonomy (NCBI): domain Eukaryota; kingdom Metazoa; phylum Arthropoda; class Arachnida; order Scorpiones; family Buthidae; genus Centruroides; species Centruroides vittatus. The sequence continues at coordinate 373,841 of NW_027122438.1, read as the reverse complement.
ACGTTAAATCTTGTACGTATACGTACTGTTGGTTCTCGTGCACATCAATATTACTGAAAGAGTTCTCAACCTGTGAGTTTGAAAAGAGTTGATATCATATCCAGAAAAGCTGATATTTGCCACCGCCAAAAAAACTGACAACCAAAATTTTAATCGAAATATAATGATTTTTACAATTTTGATGGAATTCTCTAGTGCGAGGTGCACAGAAATGGTAAAATAAATTATTAAATATGATATAAGATTATTTTATCGCATCAGTTTTTGTACTTTTGATCATTTTGCACTTGTTAAATCACAATGTAGTGTAGAACAGCGATTCCCCTATATCGATCCTCCGATCCCCTATTTCTGATTCTCCGATTCATCCAAATATAGAATTGAGACCTCACCAATTCTTATCTGTTTGTATAAACACTTTCTCTCATAAATATTTTTCTTCTATTTAAAAAATCTTGAAAAGTGTTGTGCATAGTTTTTATTTTGGATTTTTTGACGGCCAAAGAAAAAGTATATACAACATTACATTGAAGAACATTGACAATCAACAACAATAACAATGAGAAAAAAGGATCGTTGGATTTGTATATATAAAAAACATTATCCGAAAAGCAATAATTGTAAGAAAAGAAAATTTGAAATCATCGACGAAAAAAGCAAACAAATGCCAAACACGGCGAACACGCAAACAGAACCCTTCAAAAGCGAACTGTCGCGCAAAGCATGGACAGTTGAGAACTTTGTTATTGTTAGTTGATACATAAACAAATATTATTAATATACAGTATACTAATTAAATATAAATTTAAAGTATTCTGTAACTATTCTAAATTATGTTTATAGTACATTGTTTTTCATTCATAAAGTGAGTGTCAATAAAGTAAGCTAAATGTTTTAAAATGAATGTATAGGCCTATGCACTGTACATACATATGTATGTAATTTATTAGAATATGTTATAATTAATGCTTTAATTTTTCCCTGAGCCACTATTATGGGGACCACAGAAAAATATTAAGCTTAAAAGGTGCCAATGATCAAAAAAGGTTGAGAAACATTGAGAAAAACGATCGGATGGCAGAGGCAGTTAGACTACCGCTCTAGGAGACTCGGGATCGAATTCGGTCAAGCAACTCCCTAGAAATTTTTTTGGGCGGCTATATTTCCTAGCTTGGAACTTTTTAAACACTCAGCGTACAGCTACGATTTAGCGCCGAGCGACTTCCACCTCTTTCGTGAACTAAAAACGTGGTTAGTAGGGCAGAGATTCGAGACTAATGACGATTTTCAAAACAACGTTAAGGCCCATCTCATTGGCGGCATCTTTCTATGAAGTGGGGATTGCAAAGCTCGTCCACAGATAGACAAATGCCTCAATCTTCACGGTGATTATGTCGAAAAGTAACCATGTTTGTACCTAACTTATGATGATAAATTCATTATGTTATTCACACTTGTTTTTGTTTTATGGACCATCAGAGGTTGAAAAAAACGACTTACATATGATGGAAATAAAATTTTCGCTTAGTGTCCACAGGATCGAAACAGTTAAAACTGAAAAGAAATCAAACAAAATAATCAGAAAATTTGTATATATAAACTATCTATTAAAATAACTAAAAATCATGGATCCCGAAAGCAACTAAAAGTTTCTAGGTTTGATTAAAAACTTGAATAAAACCCGAATTAACACGTCTCTGAAGTCCTTATATTTAGACGAGTTCTGCCTTCTTTCCGCAGAAAATGTGCATTTGCAGTATTCGAAGTTAGACAAACAACTATACGAAAACACGATACGTTAAAATAATAAAGCCAACTATTGCCGTATACCATCGGGCTATATAACGGCTAAAATAATAATAAATTACCAAACAATTAGAAGTTAGAACGGAAGTTTACAAACCGTTTACTTTTGAGAGTCACGCGATATACAGTTAAATTTTGTTGATAATAAAAAAATTAGCTAAATTTGTAATTTTAATATGCTACTTTGCCCTTGAAAAAGATCCGGTGTACAAATAGTTCTGAAGCGGCGCTCTAGATATCTCCGACACGACTGTACTAGTGAGTTTATTCATGCAAATTTTCTGACTGGGGTTCAGATACACCTGTATAATAAGGTTCGATATTTTGATGAAATACTACTTAATGAAATTACTGATTTTAAAATATTTTACATAACTAGCGAACAACCCGCGATACCTGCGAGGTAAGGCATTAGATAGAAAAAGTTAATTTAGGAAAAAAATTGTAATTTAATGCGTATCAAACTTTTGATAGGCATTAAATTACAATTTTTATAGTAATTGTAGTCTAGATACTACGAGAAATATATCCACGATCTCCGTACCAACTACAAAAATCGGTTACAAATTGTTTTGTTTAGGCCTACTAGTAGAATCCAAGTCTTTCTACTTCGGCTACCGATTAATATCTTTAATCCATCGAAGGACCGCGAACGACTCACAGCAACGTAAAGTTGAACATGAGCAAAGATTGGAGAGAAAAACATGGAAGGCACAAGCATAGAAGAGTTATGTATAACATGGAAATGACACCTGGTCATTGTGGCAGCATTGCGCTGAGGACCTTGGATCTATTTTGGAGAGAAATGAAATGCTCCGCAATGTAAATATTCATGGTTCAGTATGCCAAGATAGTGTTCATCTGGTATAGTGATACTCCTCATCACTTTCAGGTGAGTAACAGGAACACGAAAACTTACAGTACTTCACATGATCTCTCATACATGTACATCTCTCATACTAATAAATGAAGTACAGCTTTGGGGTCACATAAGTTATTACAAAATGATCAGTGGACATTTATAAAGTGCGGAAAATTCAACACCGAACAGAGCTCTTTGTCGGGCCACACACTCATTCATAAACTACTTTACATGCACAAATGGCTTGCTGTAAATCTCACCTCTATCCGTCGACACTCAATTCTTTCAAATCTGCTAGAAAAACTCCTCAGTAATTTAAAAAATAGAAAGAGAAATTTAAAGAGTCTAAATGAAAAATTGTCGCTAACATTATTAATGTTTGTAGATGGCAATTTTGATATGCAGGCGATCTGCCAAGAGGGATGCCTCCGAGCACGTGAGCGATCTGCCGAGGGAAGATGCCTCCCGAAAGGACTTTCGGTTAATGTTACCTATGGTTCTAAAATGGCGGCTCGTCTCTGATTCAAGGAAACAGAAGAAAGAAAACAGTGGGGACGCACGGTCTAACCTAACTTATCCTAATAAATTACCATAATTATTACCAACCAAATTATTAGAATAGATTAGGTTAGGTTAGAACGTGCGTCCCCACTGTTTTCTTTTTTCTGTTTCCTTGAATCAGAGACGAGCCTCCATTTTAGAACCACAGGTAACATTAACCGGACTTTCTATGGAAAACTGGTCCCTATTTAGGTGTAACAAACGTGAAGAAAACGTTTGATGATTACGTGGATTTTCACGTAATCATCCCGTTGACGAGGCACAAACCCATGACTAGTGTTCAGTGGTTTTATTCACTCGGTCGCTGATGGGTGCCTAACGTTATTATTATAATTATTTCAAATATATAATGTAGCTATTTATAAACATTTAAAGTATACGCCATAATTAAAAGTTGATTATAACTTATTAAGAGGAGTAATTTGATTTAAACAAATTTATTCAAATATGCTTGTAACTAAATATTCAGGAATAGACTTTTTAACATTTTCGATATGATAGACAAACAATTGATTCATAGAATAGAATTTAATACAACCAAATAAAATATAATAATGAAGTTCCTGAAAGTTTAAATTTGAAACGATTTCAGCACTATCTAAATATTATTTTTTAATAAACATAATAATATACTGTGAATAACAGTTTCATATTCTCAACACATGAAAACTACAATTAGAAAAATAAGGCAAAAATCATTTAAATTAATTGATAATTAAAATTAATTCTAATTATTAATAAGTAATTGAATTCATTTAAATAAATCCAACTATTTATTTATGTATTTTAGTTTTAATATGTTAAGAATTCAACATATAAATTTAACAAAATGTTGTTTTGAAATTTTTTAAAAATATAAATAAAAATTAACGAAACTATTTATAATATTGATATTATTTTAAATCTAAATATATAGATTAGTCTAATTTCGTAGTAATCCTCTTCATGATACAACGATAAGGAACTGTTCTTTTACCATCTTTTTTATTGTTAATGGTGTTAACCAGGTTTTGTCTCTTATGGCATCTTTCCATTCTATTCTTGATATTCATTTTCTTCTCTTGCCTTCTATTTTATTTATTTATTTCCCTTTGAAAGGTTCTTCTAAGTTCTTTATTCTTAATTATTATGATTATTTAATTATTTATACCCTGTAAACAAATAATATATTTATGATTAGAATAAATTTAGAAGCGCATCCAAATTAATTTGAACGTTATTTTGAAATTCAAAAGATAAACATTTCTGTTTAATTAAAAAACAACAGAAAGAAAAAATGATATTAAAATGATTTTCCTTTTAATTATTGCATGAGAATATAGAATTTTTGAACAAAATGCTTTGATTGTGTGCAATTATTACACCAACTTGCAATTCATTATTAAAAATGCAGTTTTTATTATACAAATAATCATTCTACAAATGTATCAAATAAATAATTTAGGATTAAATTGTGTTAATTATAATATGTTATTACATTATAAATATGTAAAATAATTTTAATCATGTTGGCTGCTTACTGCATTTCCTAATGAAATATTCTTGAAATACACAATTCAATTGTAAAATCCCACATCCTTTTGTACCGAATCATTTCGATTTAGATTTTCCCTATTCGTTACTGTATTTTTCTAGAATTACTTGGTGTCAAAAATTCATTCTCAAATGATGACGTTTGAAATTGTTTTTGTTACAAAATTTCAATATGTAATTTTATTAGCTCGATAAACTTACACAATAAATATGGAAAATTTTCTTTATACATGTTTTCCCTTTTCTATAAAACGGAACTATTATGTTTCAAAAGTGATGGTTAATCATTTTTATTATTATTTTTTATATTATTTTTATTAAAAATATATAATTTTTTTATTGGCAGAATATATTTACATTATTAATTACCTTATTAATATAAATAATAAATTGTTAATGTTTTTATTTGTAAATTTGTATTATCCTTTTCAATCTAGATTTGAAAAAATATCAATCAGAACTTGTAATTGTTAATTCAGCATTTAAAGAAATGCTTGAAAATTTAAGATCTCATTCACAATTTGCTGAAAAATTTCATGATCTTTTCTTTTGAATGCTTTCCCCCCTTAAAGTTTCTGTATTTTTTCAAAATATTGACTAGGTCAATTCTATCAGCAAAATTAGGAAATAATGCAAAATTTGAAATTACTATTGACAATTTTATTAGATTAGGACATAAACTTTTCAGAGATAGGCAAACTGATAAATTAAAACATTATGCATTTTTTAAATAATATGAGTTTTAGGAAAATTTGTCATAATTGGATTAAAAGAAAAATATTTAAAAAATAATATAGCATATAAATTAAAATGATAGGAAATCTGTTATTAATTTATATTTGTTCTAATTAAAATAAATTGTATTTATTTTCAAATGGAATAGTTCAAAATGTCCTTGAACCATAAAAAGCAACTAATCAACCAACTAACCCAAATACAATAATGCAAAACTAATTTATGATTTGTTTGTCTAAATAAAAACAAAAAATTATTCACAATTCTGTTTTAATTCCATATTATATATTCCGAAAAATCATTTGTATAACATTATATATTTACGAAAACATTTATAAATTATTGCAAAAAACAGATGCCAGAAAATAATTAAAAGAATATTTTATTAACAAACATTTTTATAATTAATTGTTGCTGATTAGCAAATTTTTGAAAAATTTTATAAAATATAATCATTTGTTAGATTACAGAATTTTCATAAAATATTTGCCTAAAAATTAATCAGCTTTTAATAATAAATAAATGAAAAACACGTTTAAAAAATAAATATGGGTTTTTCAAATAAAAAATAATCTGTCATTCGATTATCGAAATCACACGAAATAGCTCTAATAATTTATTCGCTCCCTTTTAGTACGTTTTAACCAAAAAAAAAAAGAAAGAAACAAGATGGCTGGATGGCCCCATTGTAAGCCTTGTCGAACCCATAATGGGTATGATTAAAGGGGAATCAAAAAGGAAAAAAACAAAATAAATAAACGAAAGTACCAAAAAATTACAAAATTCTCTTACTCAACTATCGAAATTCCGCTTCGCCCATAATGGTGCGATTTTGTTCCGTTGGGGAATACCACACTAGACAATTGAACAGTTTCCTATTATGTAATGTAAAAAACCAATGAGTAATTAAACGAGTTATTTAGATTTTACATTTTGATTTCTTTCCACGGGTGGGTGATTGAAAACAGTTTCAGTTTTTAAGCCAATTTATTTAAAGTAAAAAACACTTCGACGATATAAAAATTTTATAAATTAAAGTGACGTATTAGTTTACTTTTAATTTTAATTGTAGTTTAAAGTATTATATTATTTATAATGAAATTATTAATTTTTTAAAAAGACCTACTTTTATGCTTAATATAAAAACTGCAATATTTACAACACCAAGAATTAGAAAAGAATTGAAGATTAAATACAATTATAAATTTTATGTCTTCGCACATCCTTTACAACCACAGAAACCACAATTGAACAAGAATGAAATATATTTTTCTTTTAAATATATTTCATCCTGAATTTTTTAAAAGTTTCTTAAGAAATATTTTTAAAGAATCAGGTTCCAGAGAGACTTTTAACCAATTTACATATTCGTAAGCAGAGATCTTGAAAAAATAGGTCGATTCTGCTTATGTGAATTGTGTTCCTGTGATTGTAAAGCCTAAGTAAAGACATCAAATTTTTATCTGTATTTACTCTTCAACCTTTTAAAAATATACTTCATCCTAGATTTTTAAAAGTTTTACCAAAAATTTAACTAAAAATAAATTACCAAATGGATCCATCAACGGTTAAAATGTAGATGTTACACTTCCTTCAATTATTTCAGCTGAGAGACATTTATCAAAATCTGTATTCTATATACTCTATGTATACGGTACACAGAAACAAAGCTGAACATCATATTTTATTTTTATTATTATTAAAAATATACCTTATGAATGAATTTTTCTTTTATATATTTTTTTAACATTTTTCTTTTTTTATTACAGTAATTATAAAACCTTCTTATTTTCCTTATTAACGGAAAAAATAAATATTTTCAAATTAATGTTATTTTTATAATAATAAGCATTGAAATTAAAATGACAAATATTTGCAAAATATATATCGTTTAAAATTTATCATTTATAATAACTTTCAAAAATAATTTAAGAATTTCTCTGAAATAGTAATCTTTTTTTTTCAAATCATGCTTAGGCAATAATATAATTATTAAAATAAGTTTCTTAGAACTTTACTTTTTTGTAATTTATTATCATTATATTCGAGCAGGCGCTCATTAGGAAGTCTGGGAATTTATATAGTTACTTACTCCCCAGTAACCTTAATAAATCATAACAAAACGTAACTATGACGGCAAAACCACACTAAAAACATGTTGTTATTAGCCTGGGCCGGCTATTATCATTACATATTACAGTAATGCATGTTCGCCAAACGCTTAGCATTCACTTTGCACTTGAAGAACCACAAGCCCAGCAAGCATTCACTTAGAGCTCGGGTGGAAAACTAAGCGCTGAATGAGGCACGTTGGGATGTCTTCCCAACGTGCATCTTGTTTTTTGTCTTTACTTTTTATTTTTTAATTCCTTTGCAGCATTTTCTGTATGTCTTCTTCGGAAATGCTTTCAATCCACGAACAGATCAGTTCGTGAGGTATCCAAGTATCTTAACAGTAATATCGCTTTTGCTGGACATCTTATTCTACCAATGGTTGAAAGGTGGAAAAATTTTTCATCGTTTTTAATTTTCCACTTCTCATAGACAAATAACCTCTTTTAAGATTATTTTAAGAATGTTTTAGTCTTTTGTAGAAGGTTGGAAAACGAAGTTTAGTACATGGGCATAACACCGATTATGGATGTGATTGAGAATTAGCTACTTCTCTCAATCGTGCTGCAACACACTGATACTGCCTCGACATAGTAGAAGCACAATCGGAAGCTTTTACTTATCATTTTTTTAAAGAAATTCCTTGGTTCATTAAAATAGTTTTCAAGATTTCAAAAATCTGTCTTAGATGTTCAAAAACCGTTTTTTAACACGTACCGCGAAACCAGAACACACTCACCATAAACTGAGATATTTATGATTGTGTCCATTTTAACTGAATAAATTTCCTCCTCTCAAACATCTGCAGAAATTTCTTAAAGTATTTCGATTATAATTCCTCGCATGATATTTATAACAGACTCAGAAATGCAACCAAAATTCCTCTATCAGATTTTCCTCTATTGGTCGTCTTTTCGTTGTACAATTTCTTTTTCCATTTTCTCTTTTGCTATCACTTTATTGACACGTACTTTAACTTATCATCAGTTCCAGCTAATAACAAAATCAATTCCAAAGTTTTTGTGATTGATAGTTCACTTTCAATAGCAAATGCGACTTCATTCCTGTATTCTCGATATGGCAACATTTCTACATCAATGAACTTCACAACTTCAAACATACTCCACACAACTGTTCTTCTATTCGTTATTTCATTCTTCCGTTTGCCTAATAAAAAAAAGTAATCTGATACTTTTATCCACGCTTTCTTGCATACACACACTCACAAATAAAAGATGCAAAATAGAACAAGATGTTCTTCGTCGTGACTAGCCAATGCCGATAAGTTTCTGACTTTTGCGGTTCTGCGAAGTCTTTTTTTTATATAAATAATTATGATAAACTTTTGAAAAAGACTTGCATATTAAATTTTATTAAAATAAAAATAATAAAATTTTTACACTGCAATTTTTTTTATAATAATAAAACAGTGTAGAGAAACATTAGGAAACCTGTATACCATGAGTTTATTAATCCCCTAATTAATTTTATTATATTCATCCCAAATTTCCTAATTCTATTACTTTAATTTTCTAATTTCATTTATTTCTAATTAAAATTCTGTTCCTCAATTCCATTCATTTTTTAATTTCATATCAAAAAAATAAAATTTTTATTTTCTGTAAAATTAGGGAATGAAAAATTAAATAAATAAACTAGATCTACTACATTAAAATTGTATATTTAGAATTAAATATGTGTTTATAGAGTTGTTTATTTCAATATTTAGCTGAAAATGAATCTTATAAAAAGAAAAAAAAAAAAAAACTCGTAGTAAATTATCAAAAATAACAAAAATGCAGTTTGTATTTGTATTAGTATACTCCACATTTTAAACTTCTATATCTATTAGGATCAGATATCCATAGTCTGGCATGGCCTTTCTATAACACACTGTATATTGTACAATGTTTAATTTTTCAACTTATCGGAATGGATTCCAGTTAAATATATATTAAGTTCCATTCTATACATTTATTGTGTGTTAATAATAACCACAAAGCATCGAAACTGTTCAAATATTTATTAAAATTCCAATTACTCACTTCAGGTAACAGTTTTTGTCTGGGCAGCAGAAAATATGCAAATATTTACAATAAAATTTATATATATAAAAACAACAACTATAGAAAGCAACTACTTACCACAATACATAAAATAGGTTTGGTCTTTGTGAATATAATAAATAAAAATTCTTTTGGTTATTATATATAATCCGTCATTCTGATATTTGCACTATTAGGATACAGTTAAATCATTAAGCAATAAATGAAATTTATCTTATAATATTTCAATATTTTAATTACTAATATATTCAATTGTTAAATATAGATTTTCGAATGAGATTTAACGAATCAATTAATGGTATAATGTACGACTTTCATTAAAATATTTTAGCTAAGAAAGCAAATTTTCGGATATCGCTTCAATGAAGTCAGACAAGGACATACCAGTACGTAGTCGTACAGTGACCATCTTATTTATATTTACTCGAACAATGTAAAAATATCCTACATTTCGGTTCATAAAGTGATTGATGTTTCGAAATCTGCAATAAGCATAAAATATTTTTAGAAATGAACGTATTCTCTTGTAACATTTTATATACATGAAAACAAACCTTTAACCTTAATTTTTTTCCCTTTTTACTTACATATGTAATAATTAATTTAGTTTTATTACCTTATATTTTATTACTTATATTAAATAATTATGTCACGAATAATTATTTAATATAATGAGTATTAAGGAATTATAATGTAATAATATAAAATAAATTTGGAAATGTTTCGAAAAATTTCAGTTTCTGCTTAATTGTATGAAAATATTAAAAAATTAAACACTTCATTTTCGTAAAAAGTTATTTATATTATTTGTTACATTCGTTGTAAAAAAATTAGCGAAAGTGAGTCCATCTAATTAATTAAAATTAATATATTTTCTACAAAACTAAAATAAATATATTGTGTAAAACAAATAAAATTTAAGAAATCTAATAGCTAGGGTTGTGTAACTTTCCCGGTAAAAGATGTAAAATTGTGGTGGCGCCATCTGTTATGATATTTAATTTTAAAATAACTTTTTATATTATTGATTTATTATAAATTGACAAAAGGCTTAATTTTGAGGGTAGATATAAATTTTATAAAAAATTGTAAATGCTAATAACGAGTAAAATCTTCATTAAGTCCAACTTCACTCGGACACATGACACCCCTCTATCTCTCCACTCCCGTGACCTTTTGCCACCAAAATTTAATAGCATCAATTCCCCTAACACAGAAACATTCCTGCAAAATTTCAGAAATTTTCGACAAAAGACACAGGAGTTATTAACTTGTGTACAGTAGAGGAATAGAGAATTTTAAAAATGTGTTAGATTGGTGACTTGGAGTGATAAACTCTTATGTAAGATAATCTTTGTAAATATAAATCTAATATAACAAACGTTAAAACGGAAACCATATAAAGAGTTTGGTTATTTTAGCCTACCATTGTCACCTTTATCGCGATACTCGGATGGTACGAAATGGTAAAATTTCATTAGTCAAGTAGATAGCAATTGAAAACACGATATCTTAAATTTTTTAAGCTATCATATTTTTTCTTAATGTTAACACTAAGAAACTGTCCATTCCGGATACCAAATAGTAATCTGCCAACGAATCAAATTTCGAAGTTGCTAAACTTGACATCCTAAAGACTTCATATGATTTGTTCAAATGAAAAAAAAATCTTATAAAAATGCTAAAGTAATTGATTTTATAAGATAATAAAGTGTTTATATTTTTGCAACAGATTATATAAAATACACGAGAAGTATGTCCTCGTAAATATCGCGTTTATAGATAAACTATTAGAATTTGTGATGGTTTATTTAATTACGGCAACGCGACACGTGAACGATCTGCAGAGGGGATGCATCCCGGGAAGACTTTTATGGGAAGCTGATCTCTATTTAGATGTTACTAACGTGAAGAAAACTTGGAAAACTTCACATGGCCAGCCAGTTGGCAGTGCCAGAACCCACGACTAACTAACCACCAGTGTTTGGTGGTGTTATCTACTGGAGGGTAGTTATTAGAATTAAGAAAGTACCGTTCAGAAATGAAAAAACCCGAGTTGTTAGATGTAGAAAATTAAATACTTATAGATTTTTCACAGGATAACACTTTCCATTCCACGCCGGCAAGTGCTATGTAACACACAGCACTTGCCTGTTGCAGTAATCAGATAGCGTGTCTATTTCACTCTATATCATTGTCGCAGTAATTAAGTGAATGTAATATATATATTTTTAAAATTATATTCAGTTTATTATTTTTTTAATTTTTGCCATAGATGCCTCTACGTGTAAACCCAACAAAAGGAATAAAGACAGAAATTAATCGATATATAGAAATCCGATCGATATTTTGGGGTGATATTTATGGCATTATCTAAGAAGTATGTTAACGTAACTGCCTAGTTTCGTAGGAATTGGTCGAACGGCCTAGGTGTGCATAGCGAACAAACAAACAAACATCCTCATTTATATATATGTATAGATAATACCCAGGAGACTAAGGTAATTAACACTTTATACAATGATAAAGTAACTACAAGTTTATATTATATTAAATAAACAAATGTTTCTAGAAGAGTAAATTAATATTCAGACAGATTATTAATTAGTACATCTCAGGAATAATTACAAGTGTGAAAATCTGGAGTCGAGAAGAGATATTTTAATGTTTTAAATGAAGTTAATATTCTAAATGTAAGTTTAAATGAAAATGATAGAAAAATTATCTAACTTTGTTAAAGGAAGTATTTCCTCTGAATCACACAGAAAAACGATGTAGTTCCTTTAAAACTGACAGTGAGTTGAATTCGATGCATCACTCGACTATCGGCCCAAACCGTCTCGGAAATACGGCGTGATATTCGAGTTTTTACATTCAAAATGAATTATTTCGTCATATTTAATATATATTCATTTAAGTCTTTTCATTAAGGTGATTTATTGGGCTGCAATTTGAAAGGATTGTAGGCCTACAAATTCCTACTGTCGTCCGTCTGTCCGTCTTTTCTTAATCTCGAGAACGGTGTTAGGTAAATGAAATTGGGATCAAATATGGAAATATTAGGGGCAGCAAGCCCCGATAAACTATATATAAACTTCCGATGCAAATCGTAAGTCACATTATTTCAATTCAAAAATTTTTACCTGGAGATGACGGCACGACTCCATTGCTAACGGAAAAGTATGATGTACAGGGGCAATACACTACAGTACCAATTTGAAGTAGAGAACATATATTTTAAATTAAGTAAATTAAAAATATGATTACAAATTGCAGCCCGGCATTATGACGATGTCACAATAAATATTGCTCGTTCAAAATATAACGTTCATAGATTTTAATATTCAATACAAATTTTTATAAAATATGCCTAGTTAAATAAAATAATAATAATAATTATAAATATTATATCTGGTAAAATATGATGAAGATATAAGAAAATAATTCGTGGATTCGGCTAAGCCTACAATGGTACATTCAGGTAGTGAGGGATGGGACCCGATATTTCCTAGACAGACCAACCCCGAAAAACCACTGGAATTTTTCTTTGGTCTCCAGAGAGATATCTGACGCTTGGCCATCTGGCCGTATAGTTAAATGAATTATATAAGATAATTAAGTTCACTAATTATTCGAGTATTCGAGGTCTGGTTAATATTCGAATTCAGGGAAAATGTTATTCTCTCATAATGAATAAAATTTTTGTGTTTCTTTTTAATAAACAATAAGCCATTTTTTGTTTTTACAATCAAACATTAAATTATTTTAATTCTTTTAAATTAAAATACAATAAATAATTGCAAAAATATTTAATAAAATTAATATAATATAAAATACAAAATAAAAACAAATGCTTGATGAATATTTGCGCTTATTAATGTTATATCATTTTACGACGTTTTCTATACACTGTATCACAAATATATAGCAAATATATATTTCTATACTTTATAACATTTTTTCCAAATATCACATAAGCATACTGTAGAATGGAATCGATAATAGATTGCAAGAGGCGTAGTTACGTACAGAATAATAATCCATCCCCAAAATCTATAAAATTCTAAGAGTACGGGATTAGAATCAACTCTTTGAGTTTCTAGCGTATTTATAGCCCACATTGCAAAATTACATAATAAAAGAAAAGTTACCATTTCTCGGCCCGGTTTTCGATTCATTTGTTCAGAGTTAGTTGCCCTTCTTTTAGAAGCATCAAAAATGAACATGGTTTGCAAAGTGCTTTGAATAAGACACGCCGAACTGCTTAGCAATACCAAACCTAAATTATCATTTTTTGCAAATATTGCTCCTATAATACTGAACACATTGAATAAAGAGAGGCCGGATTGTCCTACCACTAGTAAATAATTATCTAATTCAGCATTCTTGTTCGGAAAATATTTTAGTTCTTTCAATTGATACAGGGAAACTGCAACAGCAAGCGAAGTCATCAAATATAATACAAGTTCCGTGATTCTCGCTTCAAGTATAGCTAGAGGTTTTGTCTTTAGTTTATTAATAAATACAAAGAATAAAATGATGCTGATGATGGATAAAGAAAGAACGAATATACCGGTGAATAAACCCTTATTGGCTTTGGTGCAATCCACCTAAAACACAAAAATTTCAATTAAAAATTAGATTTATAACATTTATAATATATTAAATATATATTTTTACATTTATATACTTAATATACAATATGAATTCGATTATTATTACTGCTCAAATATTATAATTACATGATAATAATGTCTCTTAGCCGAAAAGGAATGTTTTTCGTCTGTACTATTTTCGAGAGACTTTCCGACATTTTTCCACATCATAAATAAAATTGCCGCAGCTATGAGACTGTGTTCAATAACACAAGGGAACAAAAACTGACTGGCATCTTGAACTAGTTTACCCATAATGCTTGATCTTCTACATTCATGATTGGAATATAAAGTTTCATCTATCACAGTCTTATTAGAAAATTCATTTGCCGATTCACCTAAAGAAACATCGAAATTATTTCGTTCAACTGATGTAATCATTACAGATTATATAAACCCACTTACGTTATCTTACCTTGATTTATCGTGATGTTAAAGTTCATACTATTTATCAAAGGAAAAGAGGTTGAATTAGCTGACGTCAAAATGCCGTGTTTAGTTTCCTGAACTAAAACGTGAAGCCAAACGCATAAATTGGCTGCAATCATATGCATTAATCCAAATCGAGCAATTGTTTTATATTTGTTGACAATCATCTTTATAATAAAAATTATATTGAATTATAAACTTTTACTATTAATTAAATTACATAATTGTACATTCATCAATTTATAATTATCTTACCGTAGAATTTAGAAAAATAAAATACATCTGAGCGAAGGTGAATACCATTCGAGTAAATGGAGTTAATCCGAAGAGAATGTTATAGCATTTAGATTCTGTATGCAGTTCGAAAAATTGTCCAAATTCCAATCCAGAATAAATCATGCAGCCAATTCCAAAAGCTAAATTATAAAGTAAACTATTGGATTATTTTTAAAACGTAATATTACATAAGTAATATAATGTAGTTTTATGCTATAAGAGAGTTACGACAATGATAAGTGTCAATTCTGTAGAAAGTATGACTACAGTTGCAGCAGAATAAATATAATCGGCATGCGATGTCATACTATTTTATTTATTTACTTTTTATCGTAGTTATTAAAAAAAAATTAGTCTAATAGGCAATTGAAATTTACTTCTTTGTCATAAGATGCAGCTCGTAAAGTAGTAAAATGGCATATTATAAAAAATTCTGTTCAATTTTAATTCAATTTAAACATTTCAGTTTTTTCACAATATTCTATTGTTTATCCTTAATCCGGAATGTTCATTCCTTGTCCGTAAAATGTCTGGAAAAACAAAGTTATCACTTTCTAGAAATGCATTTTCCGAAATTAAATGTCTAGAAATCAATGATCGTATTTACAGCTTTATAGAATTACGTTTATGAACTTAAATTATAAACTGTAATTATAAGCATGTAAGCTGAAATATTTTGCATTTAAATATATTGCGAAAAATTCTATAAAACTAGAAGTTTTTTACTGTGATAAAATATTACGAAAGATTAAATCAAAAGTTAAGTAACGGACTACATTAAATTATATTAATACGTTATGTAATGTGCATCGCCTTGTATTATTAGTAAAGAAGGAGTTTACCTGAAATAAGTTATTATGAAAATATTATGATCATAATTCAGTTTATATTACCGGTAATTAAAAAAAAATGTTCTTTACAGTTAAATCTGTAAAAATAATTTTAATTGCGATAAAATATGCTGATTTGGACAATAATTTTTAAAATAGAATTTTAAAAAGGAAGTTTTAAAATAATGAAATTTAATTATGTATAATTTTTTCTGTTTTTCTTTTCCTAAATTTCTCTGTACAAAAGTTTTCCCATGATTTTTCCTGGAGAAAAGAAAAAAAAAAAAAAAAAAATGTATCCACATTTGGGAAAAACAATTTTGCAACGATAGTCACGCACCGAGTCTTTAAATCAATTTTTTAACGTTAGGATTTATTACAGAAACGTTTGGTGAATTACCAACGCTCGTTTCAATTAAAATTCTGTACAATACAGTATAAATTTCCACAATCCAATTGTTTATTAACTGGTAGACTGTCTTACCACTAAATTAATTAACGATCATAAATATTCCCCCAATTAATCAGCATTTTACTGTATTTTTCAGTCTTCTGGAAATTTTAACAAATGTTTCGTAATAAACAAATCCTGTATGACAAATTATTGCAATAAAATATATTAATTGAAAATATAAATGCAAATTTTTAACGTTTACATACCTACAGCACTTAATCGGATGTAGAAACTACCGCTGTGCATTAATTCGTCTACTTTCTTTTTTGTTGTTGGAGATGCAATTCCGAAAGAACTATTTCTTCTTGGTACTGTATCCATTGTTTTCAAAACAGTATGTAAAATCTTTGAAAACGTACTTATTTTATGCGATTCTCTTTCTCTTCTTAATAGAAACACATATACAAATAGAATAAATGATATACTCCCGATATATAAATAAAGATAAAAGCCCTGAAATAAAAAATTAAATTTAATAAGTAAAAAACAATTTAACTGACAAATAAATATCTTTATGTATTCTAAAGACATTAAAGTTTGTTTAAAAACTGCTTTAATGTCTTTAGAAATAGCTTATTAGTTTTCTTTCTAGAATATTAAACTATTCAAATGTATTTTATATAAACACTAATGATAAATAAGTTCAATGTGTAATAAAGTTATAATTTTCTAAATTAATAACTAAAAAATTATTTCTGCATAAAAGTAATTTAATTTTACATGACTAATTTAAATTTAAGCCTGCTATATATATGTAAGAAGTTTAATATTAAAATAATAAATGTTGTATTTGAATTGAATATTTATTTTTTATATAACTAAATAATTAAGAACCATTAAAATAAATTCAAGGTTTTGTTTCTTTTTAAAGGTTAATTTCACTTGTTTTTTCTTCTTATTTAAATATGAAAATTTTTTTAATTTAACAGAATTTACTCTGATAATTATTCTATTATATATAAAAAGTATAATAAATATATATTCTGTAATTCTTATAGTTTCTTTTTGACAATAGAACAATTTATATATTCAAACACAATCTTGCTAAATTTTTTCACAGATATGTATTTTATCGTTTAATTATGATATTTATTAAAGAATAAATATTCTACATATAATTAGGATTGTTTTTTTACAGAGATTCATTTCGTTTATTTCTGGGCCACATCGTCCCAAACTAAGAAATGAAGTATATCTATTGTAAACAATGATAGATTTAGACAACAGAACGCTATGTGTACTTTGAGTTCTTATAAACAATTTAAAACTAATTCTTGACACATTTTTAATAGGTCTATTATTTTCTAAGAAATGGTTTCAAAATTATTTTATAATGTTTAGACTAGTTAGCAAAAATGCTAATAAATTTTAGGTTTGAAAATCTTTGAAATAGAAGAACTTGGCATATTCTTTAATGTACTTTTCGGGATTCGGATAAAGCCAACATACAAATGAATAGGATAAAGATGCCCAAATTTGAACTTGAATTTTAATTAACTTGTATTTCTTACAAGTTAATCAAAATTCAAGATCAAGTTTGTGCAGTTATCGCATTTGCTATTTAGAATAACAGGACATAATTTATCCTCTTTATTTATTTGCACGTTCTGTTTATATATCTAAATTTGTACTAATTATAAAAAATATAAGAAGTTAAGTTGTATTAACAAAATAATAATTTTATTATCTTGTTATAGTTTTAATATCTTTTAAAATAATAAAATAGAATAATATAATTAAAGAATAATTACTTCGTAATAAGATATCGGAATACTTCTGGAAATGACCTCTCCTAATGGAAAACAAATTCCCATCACCATAAGCAATTTTGCATACACTCCACTTAACATCACAACTAAAGCATCACTAGTAAAATATATAAGTTTTTTCAATATTAAAGACATATTCATTTATAAAAATATCACTTATATAAAAATGAAATATATACTTAAATCTTACTTTTCGTTATAACTTGGCGGATTAGATATTTCTTTTAAATTGTTAATATTAGGCATTTCAATAGTTTTAATATCTTGTGCTTGTTCTTCCGCCGTCGAATATAGATCACTGGTAATCTTAAATATGTCAAAAGATAATATTATACGTTTATATTTACAGAATAACAACTTTATTTATATTGTAACGCATTGAAGGATATGGATAGGCTAAACAGGCATAATCTGTAAGCACAATTTCGATAATTAGCAACAATTTAAAATTTAACTCGTTATTATTTAATTCTATAGATTGAAAATTACTAATTTATCACATATAAATTATTATAAAATAATTATTTTAATAAAGTAAAACTCACAAATTTTACTCGCGTCGGTGTTACATCCGAAGATAACATGGTAATTTTTCAAAGCTTTATGCACAAATAACCAGTCTTTAAATTAAAATTTGAATACTTTAATAAGTAATATTCGTTTAATTTCGAAAGATTCACCCTGTATAATAGAAAATGTAATTATGAATTGTATCTTATTTTTAAAATAAAGTGACAGATTAATGTAACAAATATTTTACTATGTACCTTTTGTTGGAGTCGTCTACTCTACATTTTGTAATGCGTAGTCTAGACTGGCGCTAGATCTGTTTGTAATAAAGTGAAATAACGTAATGCAAATACTCATAAAATGCTTATCAACGATCCTTCGAAATTCACGTCAATAAAGATATGAGTTGCCCGTGAAGGATAATAATGTTTATATAGAATCATAGTCTAAAGTTTCGAAGATTGAATGATCTACAATAAATTTCCTCTGACGATTTTTTAAATATCAGCTATTAATTAAATTTATTAAAGGTGTATTTATGTACTAGAAAAATTTGAAAGATTTAACTAAAATTAAATCTAAATTTTATAGAATGTAATATTTAACTTTGTCGATTTTTTTTAATTAAATAAGATAATTTATTTTAATATTTTTATAACATGTTTATGAGCTTAAATTTATGGTATTAAGCTTTATGAATGTTTGCGTTAATAGTTATAACGCATTTTAAATTACGCATTAATATGACGATTTGCTGACGTTATACCTTCAAATAGTAAATATTTAAAAATACAGAAGGACATACGTCAGACAGTAAGAATTTTTAAAATGTATATATATTAATTAATGATCGTTGTCACATGTTTATAAAATGTTTTAATCATAAATTTTCTATTTAGAATTACAGAAAATACCAATTATCAAAACTTTAAGTATGGCTGTATAAGCTAATAAAGCTATGATTAACTCATTTTCATTTTCTTTAATAAAATAATTAAATATTAAACATTCTATAAAAATATTCTAATATTTACAGTTAAAAGTTATAAAAAATTATATTCTATATTTAAATAAATTTATTAGACATAGAAATTTCAAAACTTAGTCAAACTGTGATTTGTCTTTTGTTTATAATGTTATAAGTTTAAATTATAAATTGATGAAATATTAATTCAACTTTTTACATATTTTATGCTAAATTTTGACTAATATATTTAACAAATTACTGAAGAAAATTGAAGGAAGTTTAATAAAATTATTAATCATTCTTGATCTATTTCATGCAAATAATTTATTCCTTTAATACGAAATTTAGAAAGAAAAAAAAAACATGTACAGTAGTGTGACATAAAAAATAATCTACAGGAAATATTATTATTAATAATCAAAAAATCTCAATAATTCACCATTTAGTTTCCTATAATTTTTGATTAAAAATGGATAAGTTTAATTTAAAAACTATAAGATATTTTTAGTTGATAATTTTTTAATTATCAATTATTTACATCGTGACAATTTTTACCATATTTTTCTTTTAAAAATAATAGTAATAAACATGAGCAAATATTTTTAAAATATGACCTAAATTTATAATATTAAGATTTTTCAAGAGCGCGATAAAAGAGTAATTAAACATGCATGTGAATTAAATCGTAGCCGATTTATAAATATTAATTTACATTAAGTTTATACGTGTTTAATTTAGAAATATGTTGAAAATGAATTTGTTAAAAATATAGATTATAAGAAATACGATGTGGCAACGTTAAAATTTTATTAAATAATTATTTATATTTCATATTATTGGATCATTTCCCGAGGTAACATGCAAATGGAATAAAAAAGTTTTAAAAATATATTAAATATATATTTTTAAGAAAGTAAAAAATAGTTTATCATTTATAACAAGAGCATTAAATTATAAAATAAATAAATCAAAACAGAAGAATATTGAAAATACAGGTATACCGCGGTTACGTCGTTCTCGATTATACGTCGTTTGCCAAAAAAATTATGAAAAAATAACAATCAAGTTTAAGTCATTTTATCCGACTTTACGTCTGTCTGCCACAAATATTGAAGTCGTAGTATCACTAGAAAAGCGTTAGAAGCATATAAAATCATGTTACTATACAATAAATCAGAATAAAAGTATATAAAATCATATTAAAGTACGTACTGTACATTTACAGTAAATGTTAATACTGTACATCATAAATCCTAGAGAACGAAATATGAAAACATCTGTGATTCTGTGTTGTCGTCTTATTTAGCGGTCTTTATTGGTAAATTTAACGTATATTAGTTTATTTTCTACTATCGCAAAATAATTTTAATAACTGTATTTGTTATTTAACCTTACAAAATCACCTTATTTTATTATGTCTTAGAGCAAACTACATAAACGAATAAAGAGTCCGCGATGTACTGTAAACGTCGTCAAATTGTAAACATACATTTACAAGTATGTTCGAACTGTACGTGTATTCGTAAATTTAGATAAATTTTAGTTTTTAATATAGTACAGAAAAAAGTAATATATTTGTAAGCTTAAAATAGATTCTTATTAACCATATACTATTAAAAACGCATTTATAAATAAAATACAGAATTGGGAATGGTTATTTGTGGTTTAGCCTAGTGACAAGGAAATTCGGCTTAAGTCGCCTCGCCTGGAACCAATTACCGACGTAAGATGAGGTATACCTGTAATAATAAAATTCATAATAAATACAGTCAAACCTGTTTTTATGCGCTCTTTTTATGTGCGATTTTTATTTGTGCGATTTTTTTAATGCGAATTTTTAATTTGTGCGGTATAGTTGGCGACTAGTCTCGTGCGATTCGTCATGTCTCACGTTGACTTATTATAGCTAAATAAACTTATTATAGCATAAATGCACTTATTATAGTAATATTTTTGCATGAATATGCGAAAAATAAAATAATTTACTTTTTAAGTCAATAAAACACCACCTGGACAAAAATATGTAAAACAGACGATAGACCAGACGATGCAGTCAAGTGCTGACATCTGTTGTCAATAAATTCTATTTCGTACGGTTTTGAGTTATTTTCTATGTGAGACTTTTTTTATGCGGTCCCTGTTGACCGCATAAAAAAAATATTTTTTTAATTATGTTGCGAAAACTATTTTTTACAGCCATTCGTGAAGTTTCGTGCGATTTTTTTTAATGCGTCTTTTTTAATGCAGTCCCTATCCCCCGCATAAAAACAGGTTTGACTGTATTTCTTTCCTAAATAATTAATTAGGAGATGAGAAGAAAAAGTTACAGAGTAGATAGCCTAATACTCCGAGCACAAAGATCTGTACAGCTCTGCGTATAGTATTGGGGAAAGTTATCTGAAAGTTGTACCAAGGTAAAATGAAAATAAGAGGTTTTCATTTCAATATTCTGCAACTACGCATCTACAGTATAGCAATTTCCTCTTGAAATATTGTCAACGAAATAGCATCGTAATCACGTGTCGTTCTACTATTGTTACAGATTCTGATTAAAATCGAATTTAATCCTTCGCGATTTTTCGTGACTAGCACGAAATTGTTTTGTTTTACTCTTTTCTCTCTGTGGATACTAAAAGAGTGCAGTGAAAAATTACCGGGGAAATGGGTGACTGAGTCATTCGACACCTGACGTATATCGACCCTCCGACTCCGACATAAAGAAATAAAAATATTTTTGAAACAATATTTAGAAAAACTCCAGCAATGAGTTGCGTAACTTTACCGCGACAACCAGGGGCGAATCTACATAGGGACTAATAGGACTTAAGCCTATTATATAAGCCCCCAAATGTCAAAGGCCCACAAAAATTGAATTATTATCATACAGTTTTAAAACTACGCGTGACGCCATCTGTTATGATGTTTTATTTATCTGTTTGATAATTAATAATTATAAAATGGCAAAAGCTTAATTTTAAGGGTAAGGATAAGTTTCATAAAAAAAAATTGTAAATGCTAATAACGACTGAAATTTTTAAGTCCAACCACACTTGAGATAAGACACCGACCCCCCTCTACCTCCTCACCTCCGGGCCGGATGGCCGAGCGGTCAAGGTGGCAGCCTACCGCTCTGGGGGACCCGGGATCGAATCCGAATGGGTCGAATAATCCCCAGGGATTTTTCGGGGGTGGTCTGTTCGGATATGTCGGGCCCCGTCCCTCACCACCCGGTCGCCCCATTGTGGGCCTGGCCGAACCCATAATGGGCCTTAGAGGCCCTCTTAGTGCCCACAGGGCGGAAAGAGTTTTAAAAAAACCTCCTCACTTTAACCACCAAAATTTAATAGCATCAATCTCCATAATAAACAAACCTCCCTGAAAATTTCTGAAAATTTTCAGGGAGGTTTGGCGCAAGGGATATTAAGCTTCAAAGTGGGTGAACATAATAGTGCCCTCTCACACACCCAAACACAAACCTCCATACATGAAAACCCATCTTTTTTGCATTTCTCGACGTTTCAATGTTCCCAGAGTCCAAAAATGTAAAAATCGGTAAAAAATTTTTGACCGGTTGCCATACTTTTCCCTGTGTTATATTTTGCCTAACATCTGGGGCGGTAAAAATTAAATACCGTAACTTGATTGTGGTCGGAAAATTGGCATTCGCCTAAAGGCGACATATATCCATAAGGAGGATGCACACTGCGGTGCGAAATGGAAAATCGGCACGTTTATGGCGATCTTCGAAATATTACCGCCTTTCGTTACGCCGCAAAAGTAAAGCAAGATTCGACTTTTGCGACGAATGTGGTTGAGACGCTTTCTCAGCTCATTTCGGAAGTTGCGTTTATGTCGCGTAAGTCTTTACACATGATATAAAATTAAAGAATATAATTACGAATAAGATTTTTCTTGACAGAACAGTAAACAAACAAATACAAAACTACATGAAAACAGAAAACTGTCTACCAATTAAATGGATAAAACTAGAGCGATAGATATGGTTTGAAAGTGGTGTAAAAATATGCCACTTCTTACCAGATTTGCAGTAGCCACTTGTCAAAAAACACTTACTCGACATTCTCTTGTTTCTTTTTTTCGCAGAAAAAAATTACAAAAATTCTTGAAAACGTTAAAACTACCTACAAACCAAATGAATAAACTAACTTTTTCTCGCCGCAAAGCGACTCTAGCGCCAGCTATCGGAAACCTGACATAGCGCAGTGACCGGTATATCTATGGACTCTGGTAAAACTAACAAAGCCCTAAAATTGAACTCTGAAGTAAATGGTGCTTTAATTGAACGAATCCGAAAATTAGAAATTACTTAATCAATTAAAATAAATAAAATCATATAAAAACACATTGTAATATAATAAAAATAAAAATTTAAAGGTTTTTGAAAACATTTTACTTCTATATCGCTTCAAATTTATTATTTCTGTAGACAGAAAAACAACCGACTAAAAGTTTAGGACAACATTTAGTCCTCCTAAATATCCGACTAGTCACTAGTCGAATGTCTACAATCGATTATGCTCAACGCTAATCTTAAGGATACCGCGACATTTAGCGATGAGCAGTACCATAACGCTTTTTACGTCTATTATTATAAGTTGTTGTATATTCACATGTAATTAAAATTATAAATTATAAGCGTTTTATTGAAAACACCTTACACAATTTAAACTACCGTATTTTACGGCATATAAGACATACTCCATTTCAGCAAAAAACATTCAAGAAAAAATAATTAGTGTATTTAAGCTATACCGTGTCCTTGCAGTCGGATCCATTTTTTAAAACTATATTCTGGTTTTAAAATAATAATAATATGTTTAATTAAACAACAACATTTTTATTCAACAGCTGGGTTAGATAGAGGTTACCTGTAGCCTACTACGAGTATTTCGTTAGAGAAATTCATTAGCGTATGGGAGACGCGCTTCACATTTAAGTTTCGGGAGATTTTTTGAGTCTGTTTTGAGCCAAGTTGCATCTTATTTGCCGTAAAATATGGTAACTGTAAATGTATATTTATAATACGTATTAAAGTATATAAAGAAATAGGTGTGCCACAAGAAAAAAATATCAAGTTGAGGGTGCCACTATTAGAAAAAAGTTGTAGAAAACACTGCATTAATATGTCACTTCACTACTAATTTTCATACCTAATCCTCTAAAAATTTTCAAATTATTTGAAATGTCCCAGGAATTCTCTTTTAGTTAAATACATTAAGTATAATAATTTTCCTAATATAATTTAAAATTAAAAGAAATTTAGATAAATTTACTAAAAAATTGGGAATAAAAAGTTAAGGTCTAAATTCTAGACTTTAATTTTTAAAAATTATTTATAATATTCTTCGTATCCATATGTAATATTTAAATATATTATAGATCAGAGCCGCCCCTAGGGCCGGGCAACTGGGGTAACCGCCCCGGGCCCCGCGTTTAGGAGGATGCAGCATAATAATGTTTTATAAATAAAATATTAATTTTTTTTTAAACTAATACTTAGTTTATTTTTAAAAAGGGCCCCGCAAAAGCTAGGGGCAGCCCTGTTATAGATGATCTCAGACAGCGGCTATCCAGCTTAATATTTTTCCAAATAACGACACTGTGTGGCGTTGCTATAATTACACGTGCAATTGCGATAGATGCATTGTAGAGTATTATCTCTTTCTGCTGTTGTATTATATTCCTGTTCTGCAGCATTTATCTTCTTTCGTAAAAATATGCATTTGCAAAACAAGAAAAACGGAACGAGCGTGAATTGAACATGTTTGCATAAACTTTGAATTCCTTTTATTTTCAAAAGCATACAAAAATTAAAAGGATTTTGTTGAAACGGTTGAAGGTGAGCTTAACTTTAATGTTGACCTCCGGTTTCAATCCAGATATGTAATATAAATCCTTGATAATTTCAATTAGCTCTTGTTTGACTATTGATAAAATATATCTGTAAGGTTAGTTATAAAGATTAAACATTATTTCTTTTATTTTTAATTTATGAAGTTTTTAAAATATAATTTGATTTATATTTTGCATTCTCTATTTTTTTTTTTTTTTAGGAAATTTCCTTAAGTTCAAATAAAATAAAATAAATAATTCAACAAGTTTAATATAAATTTCCTTTACTGCATCTCTGATACCTTGCTTTCTGTGTATTGTAAATTTCATCATTCTACTGTAAAAATTGCTGATAACAATTTTTAAATTTTTATTTGATATTAATTAATAAATTGCATGCACATAAAAACATATACAAAGAAATATACTGAGAAACATCAAGAGATAACTTTTAAAATGTGATCAAATACAAGAATGTTGAAAAACTATAATTCTCTTATTTTACCTTAAATTGTGGTATTTTAAAATATTTCTTTTGGCATAAAAGAATCATTTTTTTTAAATCATAATTTGCCTTTCTGATATCTCGAGGGGCATTATTACCGTAAGAAATTTACCAAAGAAATTAACGAGTTTTTCATTGGTTATAAAAATTTTAATAACAAAAGTGGAGGTTTCCATTATGCAGAATTATTAATTCAAGAATAGTTTTTGAAACATAATACCTATTTTATATAAAAGTTTTTAATAAAAATAAGATATATATTTTTAAATTTAATATATTACTATTTACATTAAAGAATATTAATTAATTGTAATTAATTGTTTTTTTGAAATTTTTAAAATTTTAAACAAATACTTTCAGATTAAATTAGAATTGTGACTAGGCAATATTTAATAAGTTTGGTTTTCTTTTTTAAATTCTTAAAATTAGTTTCAGTTTAATTAAAAGATTGTTCCAAGTATTTTTAGTTTTATTAAAAATGAATAATTAAAATATATCTATCATTATGAAAATTGAAAAAAATTATTTTGTTTAACATTATTAATATGCTTCAAAAATTGTTTTTTTTTATATTAAATTAATTTTAATTCAATTTTCATTAAAAAAAGGAAAAGTTTTTAAATATGATTTACAATAATAATATATTATTACAGTTCTGTTATTCATAAAAAATAGAGTTCTTTGGAGTAATAATTATTATAATATATATTAGATTAAAAATAAAAGATTTTGGCTAAATCAAAAATTATTTCTTGATATAAAATTTAATAAAAATTGAAGTACTAGGATTTTGATATTTAAAGAACTATGGAATGATTTGACAAGTTCCTTAATTTTTTAAAAATTGTTAATACTGATTGGGCTGTTTTAATTTTCATAGTATCATTATCAATCAAATAGCCTAAACAATTGATTTCATTTTACTGCAAAATTTATTAATTTAATTAATTTTATGTTAATAATAAAATTATAAAATTAAAATGATTAAAATCATAAACTCTATGAATTTTGTTCAGTTCTATAGTTTGTATATAGTCTAATTTTTATTCTTTTATAATATATATATGCTTTACGAGACAATTTTTGCCATATATCAAAAAACACATTACAGTACACACTTGCTAATCTGACATATGTGGGACCAGAATAATGTTGGATTAAGAAGATTGTTGGATTATTGAAAGTTCACACATTTCGATGAATTAATGATTTGAACACAATAAAAATATGATTACAATCAACATAATGAAGACAATTTGGCACATAAATGAATTTAACAGCACGAGTTCAACTTTTAACAATGCAGCAAAATACAGGTTGGACTACTGATCAAAACATCCAAACATTCTGCCTTCTCCAGTGGTCTGTGTTATAAAGTTCATGGATTCCCACTAAATTTAGTGGAAAATTGAAATGACCATGGGAAATTTCATAGCAGATATAGTATTTTTGGTGAGAAATTTCAGGGGACTGATTTTTATATTTACACAGGATTGTCTTGTAATATGCTGTATCTTTTTTTAGCAGTCTAAAATGACAAGCACAACAATCTTTAATATTGTTTTACACTTAGTCTAGATCAAATAGACACATATACATGTGGGCTTATCACACCAGTGAACGAGATTAAATTACAAAATCTTTAATGATTTCATTAAAGTTTTTGTAATTTAATCTCGTTCACTGGTGTGATAAGCCCACATGTATATATGTCTATTTGATCTAGACCAGCTATTCTCAACCTGGGGGTCACGGTGATATTAAAGGGGGTTGCGAAACAATAATGAAATCATTTTATGAGAAAAAATCATTTATTATAAACTTATAAACATTTTACTTTCAATAAGTACACATGCAAAGAAAAGAAATTAATGTGATGGTTGCATTTGTTTTTCATTTAAAATTTTCTCCATACGTGGATCTGCATTAGAAACACAAAAAATCAAATTGTTTTTGAGTGTTAACAGACAGATTCCTGTATTTAGTTTTTAGCACAACCATAGACGAAAAACCCTTTTCACAGAGATAAGACGTGGCGAAAGGGATTAATATTTTCAATGCTTCTGTGACTAAATTTCCATATTCATGTCGATGAGCAAGCCAAAACATATTTAAATCTTCAGATGTAAATTGCAGTTGTAGCGTTTCGATAAGCTGGTCGTGAATCTCAACTGGTAACTTAGCAGCGGCAACAACATTTTCACTAAACTGATTCAGTACCCATCTCTTGGAGAAATCATTTTTATCTTCCGGGAAATACTCCGTCAACTGAGTTTTTAGCTCCTTTGGGTAGGGGATTGCAAAATATTAATTTTATTTATATTTACTAGGGTTTCTGAAACGGGATCCCGGCTGTTTTTTTACCCCGGGAAATATCCCGGGAAATTTTTCTCATCCCGGGAAATCCCGCAATTTTTTTAAAAGTTCACTTTTTTCTTATTTTGTGTTAAGATTGAAGAAATTTTACAAATAGAAAGTATAATTAACTCATAAACTGTCAGAATGCCGGAATGCATTTATATTTAATTTAAGCCTGTGTTACTGATGGTGCAGCTGTAATGGTGAAATTTGGAAGGTTAATTGAATGTGAGCATCAGTTATGTTATGCACACGGAATTCATTTAGCGGTATGTGATGTTTTGTACCAAAAGTCAACCACTTCAGTAGCAGTCCCTCTTTCTGAAGAAATTCAAAACTGAAGATGAAGAAGACTTTAGTTATAGTATTGATTTTGAAAGTGTTTTGTGTGAGCGTTTGGCTGAAGATCCTTTCGATATAGATATTTCATTTGAATTACATGACACACTAGGTAATGAAATAGTCTGTTCTCAAATCATTAATAAGGTTAGAAAAATAGCAAAATTTTTTCGCAAATCACCTTTAAAGAATAACATCTTACAAAAATACGTTGAACAGGAACATGGGAAAAATTTGCACTTATTTCTGGATTCCAAAACCCGATGGAATAGCCTTTTAGCCATGTTAGAGCGATTTATTAAAATAAGATCATCCATATCGAAAGCAATCATTGACTGTAATAAAGATACGGACAATTTTGATCTTGACAAACAAGAAGTTACTGTAATTCGTGACATCGTGGCATCACTGCAGCCATTAAAAGCTGGAGCAGAAAAGCTTGGCAACAGAGGATCGACTTTACTTTCATCGGAAGGTATTTTTTCTTTTATTATAAATGAGTTAAATCAACTAAACACACCTTTTTCAAGAAGACTAAAAGAGTCGTTTATTCGACGCATAGCAGAGAGAAGAAATGTAAAACTGACTGGCCTCATACAATATCTCAATAGTGGAAAGAATTATGGAAAAGTTTCAACTTTCCCAAGTGAAAAAAGTTTGCCAGCCTTACCAACCAAGACTATGTTAATTTTATCAGCAAAACAGATGTTAGATCATCTTTTTGAAGTATCTACTGATTCTACTTCCGGTGATACAGATCAACTACCAGATGTCGCAAGCTCATCTGCAATGACTTTAGCTGAAAAGCTTGATGCTGCTATCAAAGAAGCTGAGATAGACAGATCAAGAAAAGTGGACAACAAAAGCAGTACTGAAACGCGTCTCGAGAACGAAATAGAAATCTTTGAGGCTACAGGTGAAAAAACACACATCATCTGTCTTCTGTTAAATGCGTTAAAAACGATTCCACCCACATCGATTGAATCAGAAAGGGCATTCTCGGCAGCAGGACTTTTTATTACCAAATTAAGAACCAGATTGAGTGATCGGAGTATCGACCATCTTTGTTTCTTAAAATCTCATTATAAAAATTTACAGTAATATTTGTATTATGTTTTATTTAAATAAAAAATATCATTTTCTAAGTTAGAAGTTTGATCAAAGTTCAGTTTTTTTCTTTAAATTTTTAACTCAATTCGTAGGCAATTTTTGTTATAAGCAGTTTCGAACAAACTTTAACAAATTTTTTTTTATTTGTGAATTTTCTACGTAATTCAAAGGTATTTTTAATACATATTTTACACATCATTATTAATACGATTTTGGAGGTTGTAGAACACTTAAATTACTTTAAAAAATGAAAAATAATGATATCATTCGATTTCAAGATATTTTTTATATTTTAAAAATAATTTATTATATCCCGGGATTTCCCAGGATCCCGGGAAACAGTTCACTTTTATCCCGGAATCCCGGGACAAGCAAAAGACCGGGAAATAAGAAACCCTAATATTTACTATTTGGGGGGTTGCAGAGCTAAGAAGGTTGAGAATTGCTGATCTAGACTAAGTGTAAAACGATATTAAAGGCTAAAAGCAATAGTTTATTCCATTGACTTTAATATTGTGCTTAAGCTCAAGTTCAATATCATACCATTAGTAGAAAAGTGTTCAAATTTAGTGAGAATTGGAGTATGAATTAGTGGAATGCTTTTCAATGATTTGGCACCAGTACTAATAATACCCGAGAGTTTAGCATGTCCAGTAATCTGACACTAGTTAACTAGAAAATGGATGGATTGGATTGCCAAGATTGTGCTCTATGTTATCTATTCAGATATATCATTTGACAAAAATTCTCTGTTTAATGTAAATTATTTATGAAAGTTATGAAATAATAAAAATCAAAATTTATTACTGGGTTTAAACATTTAATATAAATGTTGATAATTCAGACTATTTCCTAATTATCTCATTTACTTTTAGAAATTAAAAAATAAAAATGAAGATTATTTGGCTTCTTAAACATATCTGGAAAAAAAAAACACTTAGTTTGTGGATAAATATTTTTGGAATTAGTGCATTTTATATGAAGATCTAAAATAATTCAATAATTGTTTATCAAACTATTTTGCATCAGACAGGAATGCACTAGTTCTGAAAGCATTTATTTGTAAAATACTGACGTCTTTATAACTTTCTTTTTTAAGTCATTTTTAAATATAAAGATAATAAAATATATAAATAAAGTCTTATGATGTAAAAATAATTAATATTTCTATTTTCTAGTAATAGAACAAGGAAGAAAATACATTATATTCTTTGTTAAACTGATAAGTACCGTACATAAATATAGGAAAATAAAAAGTATAAATTTTTTTAACTATAAAATAATATAGATGTTGTTTTAAATTATTTCTTTTATTTTAATTAAAATGTATAATTTTGTATAAACAAATTATAAATACATCTAACAAGTAAGTAATGTTTTTTTAAGATAAATGTAAATAGAAAAAATTATAAATTTTGAATGTTTAGTAATTTTCCTGATAAACAATAGCTAGAGGCAATAATTATTTATAGTATGTAGATACTACAAATATTACAACACATCTACAAACAAACAAATGTATAGTACATACAAACAGTAACCTAATAGTAGTTTAGAGTTAATACAATGGTATATTATATTTTAGTGAAATTATATCTACTATTTAAATTTGAGTTTGTCTGTCTTCTTATGTTTGAAATGTGAAAAATTTAAATATTTTAAATGCTTTGTTTAAACTTTTATCCCTTTTTTCATTTAAGTTATTGGAATCAAAAAGATTCATTTATTTGAAAAGTCTTTAAAATGGGGTACTATAGATTGCACCGGATGGAATTTCGGGACTTTGAGTATATATTTGAACTCGGGACAGAGATGAGTTCAATGATACCCTACTTTTGGACTGGAGGCGAAAAATAAGAAAGTTGTTATACTTTTTCTGATGATCGCGCAATGATCAGGAGTTGCGTCACTCTCTCCATTAAGCCTATCACGTGTTTAATAGGCAGTCCGGCAAGTCTTCCTGTGTACCTTCAACAGAGGCAGATGATCTACAAGTACATTGATTGTCTGCAGTTCTTTTCGCACATCCTTGTGCTCCTCAACCTTGGGGCCTAAGGCCCCTCAGCCATCAACACGCTCGCTATCTCTTGCGATTGGCTAGTACTACACGCCGCTATCATGGCTTGTCCAACAAACCTAACCTATCCCTCCAGGAGATGACTGTAGTCCGACATGATGGTTTGCAGACTTTACTGCAAGATGGTGGTACTAGCAACTATGATGCCATCTGCATGATAGCATTAAAAAAGTATGATAACTTAAAAAGTATGATGACTTTCTTATTTTTTGTCTTCGGTCCAAAAGTAGGGTACCGTTGAACTTGTCTCGGTCCCGAGTTCAAATATACCTCGCCTTACGTCTGTAATTGGTTCCATGAGAGGCAACGTAAGTCGAAAAACGATGTAAGTCAAATTTACTTGTGTAGTTATGACGTAAGTCGAAACTACGATGGAAAACGCCAATAATGAGCACTTAAAGACCACTAAATAAGATGACAACACAGAAACACAGATGTTTTCATGTTTCGTTCTTTAGGATTTATGATGATTATATTAACATTTACTGTAAATGTACATATTTTAATATGATTTTATGTGCTTTCAACGCTTTTCTAGTGATATTACGACTTCAATATTTGTGGCGGACAGACGTAAAGTCGAATAAAGTGACTTAAACTTAATTTTTATTTTTTCATATACTTTTTTGACAAACGACGTATAATCAAGAACGATGTAGCTCGAAACAATGTAACTCAAGGTATACCTGTATATACTCAAAGTCCCGAAATTTCACAGGGTGCAATCTATAGTACACCCTTTAAAACTATTAACACTTATGTGATATTTTATTATTTCTTTAATATTTTTGGAAAATTTTCTTTTTTAATTAAAACACTTTAGTGAAATTACCATTTCTACATAATTTTCTGTGTACTGTATAAAAATTTAAATTTATTAAAAAAATGTTAAACATTTAAGCATATAAAAATTGAATCATTTAATGAAAAATTTTTTAAAAATACAAATGAAAATTTATTTTTAATGTGTAAAAATTAACTATTACTGTTTAAAACCTCAAAATGACAAAAATCTAATTGATATTACTATTTATTGTACTCTTACTAGTTTTGAAAAGTAATTTTACATTGATTATTTCTAAGCAAAATCTGTATATATTCTTTTCAACTTTGAATTTGAGAAGTTCATAGGAATTTGATTAAAACTGATATAATGTTATAGTGGTAGTTATTCTGTTTTCCATTTTGTAAAATCTTGTTTGAAAGAATTGAGAAACATTCCACATTAGAAAAGCTAAAAAGGTGTTAATTTTAGATAAGGTAAAGTCTGAAATGTCAAGCCAAGGTAGGAAAATCTTAAATGTTAATAGATCATAAAAGGAAAATCTATTTTAGGAAGGGTTCAAAAGAGTAAAAAAGAATAATGTATTTATTATCAACAGTGTTAAAAAAATTAAATTGATAAATCATCCTGAGGATGTATTTTATGACTTTAGAATGTTAATAATAATGTGTGGTATAATGCATTTATATTAGATCTGACAGATAGAATTAATATCTGCTAGATCTAGTACATATTATTAATAAAAATATATTAAGAACAAATTCCAGAAATTTTTAAAAGAAACTAAAGATTCTGGAACTATGTTCATTCATATTGTATTTCAAATATGTGGGATGTTAGTGCCACAAACTTTTATGTATGAATTAGAACTCATGGAAAGCTAAAAATTGACATCAATCCATTGTTGTTAAGCTTTAAATGATGTATATTGGAAAAAAAGAGGATGTTTATTGATTTTCTTATGAAATACACTTGGATGACAAAGAATGGTTATAAATTAGTAAAAAAAAAGGGGGGGAAGCAATTAGATTAAAAGTGAAGATTGTTTAAAAAAAAAAAAGCTTAAGTTATATGCTTTTTTTAATATCTTTAAAAGAATTTAAGTTCATGAATATGAGATATTGTTTTAAAAAATAACCAATAAAACTGGATGATACAAATATACAATTGCTACCTACCCAAAAATCCAGCAGAGAATGAACAGTACATAAGAATATAAAGTACACAAGAATACAGGTACACAGGTTTCTTTGGTCTTAAGCCACATCTTCAGGTTAGAATAATCCTTTGGTCATAGAAGAAGCTTTAAATGGAATATTTCATTGCAATTGCTTCGTGTCTAGTTGTTTATCTCCAAGTTTTATTAACGGCTATTATTATCTGCCTGTAATAATATTAGACTTTTTATACCAGTCATAATGAAATTATTACCTGTTTAGGAAATCATCATTTTTTATTGACTCATTTTTACACAGGAAGGCATTTCAGACCATTTTTGTCTCTCAGTCAGCCCAATTTATTTATGACAACAACTACTTTATACATTTTTTATAAGAAAAACTACTAAACCATTTTCAGTATACAGAATTAAATATTAAAACCATTAAAATTACATTTTACACTTCTAACCATTTCCAATTCCAAAGCAGCTCTCACTTTGGTGATTTGGAATTGGAATTGGTTAGAAGTGTGAAATGTAGTTTTAATTTTATTGGTTTATAATTTTAATACTTCCATTATGACTGGTGTAATAAGTCTAGTATTACAGGCAAATAATAATAGGCTGTTGAAGAAGAAATAGAATAAAAATTGAAATATTCCATTTAAAACTTGTTTTGTTTGTAGGTGGTAGCTTAAGACCACAGAAAGCATTTGTTATTATGTATATTCTTATGTACTGTTCATTCTCTGCTGGATTTTTAGGTATGTAGTGATTGTATACGAAATATTGATTTTATAGGTAAACATAACAAACCTTGTTGTTTATTAATTTTATTTTAAATTAAATGAATAATAAATAAATGGAGATATGTGAAATGCCTAAAGATTTTGCTCTTTTAGGTTATTATGGAAATTATAAGTGGTAAAAAAAATGTTGAAGTTTTCTATAAAAATTAATTACAAGCACAAGTCCTTGTTATATTGACTCCATTCACTGGATTAAAGTCTAAATATCTTACAGTACTAGCAATTTCAAATAAAGAATTTTTTCTGGATACTTGATTTGGTAAAACATTTTTTGGGATTATTATATTACATCTTCAAATCAATCAAACAGAACATTAAGAACATTTAAAAACTGAAATTTCAGATTTTACAAAATCAAATCAAAGTGACAGTTTTGGTATTATATGCAAAAATTGTATTTAAAAATGAAATAAATTAAAAAGCATACTATGTTCTGTTTGATTGGTCTGAAGATGGGACATAATGTTCCTGAAAAATGTTTAACTGAATAACGAATTTTTTCTGGACCTCTTGGTATGAAATTGTTAATAGGTTATTTAGTTTAAAATTACTTTATGAAACAAATGATATCTTTTGTAATGAAAAAAAAATGGGAAAGTTTAAGTTTCATGAATTCTTTTTCAAATGAAATGTTACTGAGACAAGTAGATAAAGTATATTTTTAAAATTCCTGCATTCATAAAAAAGAAATAGCATATTTATGCATGTGTAGACTGCACTTTTTTATCCTAAAGGCTTTGTCCAACATTAGGATGTGGCCTATACTTGAGATAATGAATAATTTTTTAAAAATTTAAAATTTTTAAGCAATTTGTTGTCATTAATTGTCTTTACATATCTTAGGACTTGTAGTGAGATTATTTAGAGGTTTTAGGCCACCAGGGGGGCAAGAAGTAAGAAGAAAAAGGTACAAAAAAGAAGAAAAGAAGGGAGTTGTCTGAGATCCCAACTAAACAATAATGCTACAGGACTATGAAAATTATAATGTCTTCATTTGAAACTGACAGCTATTGTTTATGTTCTTTACTTGAAACTTCACTGTCACTACCAGCATCACTTGAGTTTTCATTCTCAGATGATGTGAGATGCATTGTATTGTCTTCTGACCCATCCATCACATTAGAAATGGGCATGACTTTGAAACTTTTGGACACAATTTCTTCATGTATTAGTTTCCAAAAAGTCACAATCCATTTGCACATCTGAGACAGGGATGGTTGTCTTAGCCTCCACTTGGCATTGTCTTCATTGAAGTCCACCTCCAATCACAATAGAAATGTCACAGATGAGCTTTAAGAGGGATGGTTGATGGATACTTCAAGTGGTTGCAGCATTCCAGTTATTCCTCCTGATATCACAACCATGTCACTTTTCCCTCATCTTTTTCACATTTTCAGTCAGAGGACAACAGAAGCTGTCAACAACCAATATGGACTGCCAATGTAACTGCACCTGGATGCTGAAACCAAACTGACTTCAGCAATCCATGTAGAGTTCTTCTGTCATCCAGCCCTGATCTTGAACTCTTACCAATATTACATGTGGTAGTGTTTCTTTCAGCAGGGTTTTATACTTAAAAATGACAAGGTGGCAGCTTGTTTCTGTTCGTGGTGATGCACAGCATTATAATACAGTACTCCTTTCCTGCTCCTGCTGTTCTCACCAGAACTGTTTTTTTTTCACGTGTATTTACATATGAAAGAAGACAGGAGTTTCATCAGCATTGTCTGTTGCCCTTAAGTTGTAGCCATGTGTCTTTCTTATGCTGAAGACATGTTTCTGAAATGTGAGCAGTTTTTTTTTTTTTTTTTTGTAGATGTCAGGAAGTCACTTTGCTATTGAACTTTGATGCTGAATCATAAGCTAATGTCGTGCTATAAAACATCTTGCTTAGTGTAATATCAAAATACCCTTAAATTCACTTTTGGAAATTTTCATATTTTGAGCAATCTTTCAGGCATCAAACTGAATCATTTCAACAGATACAGAAAATCCATTTGCCAAATTTTACAGATATACCTCAAAAGATTCACTTTCAGGTTGGAATATTTTGCTGTCTTTCCA
Organism: Centruroides vittatus; assembly: GCF_030686945.1. NCBI lineage: Eukaryota > Metazoa > Arthropoda > Arachnida > Scorpiones > Buthidae > Centruroides > Centruroides vittatus. Next base: position 337,218 of record NW_027122438.1, on the reverse strand, counting down.
CAAAACAATTGCCAATTCTGTGGTTTTCTCAAGAGTGTCTTTTGTTTGAATCCATCTATCCCCGCATGATTTTTCCATCTACATCAAACTTTTTGCTGCTCTATTTCCATTTTCTTGTGCATAAGGCACTGCTTGAATTTAAACTTTGCTGTGTAACTCTCTCTCACTCGACCCATATTTAACACTCACTAAGCAAGCATTCAACAACAAGCATTAACTATCACTTCATTCCGGTTTGAAATTTGCAGTGTTGCCATATTTCTGTATACTCATGTCTCTACTCACCTCTTGGCAGAATTCTTAAGATTTTAATTTTTTTCCAAATATATTATTTCATAAACAGGGTGCGGTTTATACACGTGTAAATATGGTAATTTATTCCATCATAGTTGAGAAAGAAAAATAAATTCATGTATTTTCTTACTCAGTTTTATAATTTTTTGAAAACTTTAAGTAAAACTTTTAAGAGTTTTGGAAAATCACTGGCTTAGAACTGGAAAGATCATAGGTGTACTGCAAACATTTTTGAAAGCTATTAAATAGATTATTGTTGAAAATAACCCAAAGAATAATAACTGTAAATGTCAAAATTAAAACCTCTTTAAATTGATTATACAAGTTTTTCATTGTTATAATAAGTAAATATATATATAATGTAGTAAAAAAAAATATATTCATAAGCAAAATTATATGTACCAGGTATTTCAATTAAAATGACATTTTATTTAAATTAAAAATGTATCTATAATTGTCCATATTTAGTTCAAATTATATTAACTTAGAAATAGTGAAACATTGGGCAGATTTCTAAAGGCAATTATTATGACACTTTAAAAATGCAAATCAAGACTTAAAGTTAATTGTTTTCATTTACATAAGAAAAACAATTAATTTGAATAACTGTTGTTGTAACCTGCTGCTATTTTAAGGAGCAACAATACTGTTTTATTTAATTAACAAAAAATAGAGACAAAAAGAATTAGGTGCAAGTAATATGGCAATAGGATGTTTACAAACATAACTTTAAATCATACTATTTTTTTCTGCAAAAATTTAATTATAGGTTCAAGTATGCTGTGAGATGAAAAACATTGATTAAGTTTATCAATAAGTGTCTAAGCAGGATGGCAAATGACCTAGAAAATCTCATAAAATTTTGCTTGCAGGGAAATCTTAAAGATTTTCCTAATTGGAAAAACATAAAATTTTACAATTTCAACATTGCATCAAAGTGAAATTTCTACTATAATTTTTGACTTCAATCATGGATGACAGTTTGACAGGCACCCAAGAGTTTCTCTACATTATGCAAATTTTGCCACATTGTGATATTTTCATTATTCTGATGATGATGATCATCATCAGAATAATGAAAATATCACGATGCATGGTACATGGCAACGATACATGCCAATAATACACACGTCATGTGGTACATGCCATCGAGGTACATGCCAACGATACACACATGATCATAATGTTGTTCAGCAGTGCTTGTTTTGGTAATCAAAATGGCAGATATTCATACCCTGCATTATTTTCCTTAATGCATCCATTCTGTGTTGCCAGAACAGTTCATATTAGGAATCTGGTAAATACTGTTGTCTTTGATGGACTGAGGAAATGTATATCACAGTCTGTTGCAATGGAAGAATTGCAACAATTCTAATTTCTGAGCCAACATTTGGAATACCTTAATAATTGTTTACCAACTATTCCATCAGCAAAAAGTGTTGACTAGACCGATAGAAAAAGGATCTAATGAAATGGCCAGCATAAAGGATGAGGTAAAAAAACAAATTTGATTATGAATTCTATTTAATCTGATTGGCTATACCTTAGAATTCCACTACACAGTAGTGGAATTCTAAGGTATAGCCAATCAGAACGAATGGAAATATTTATATAAAAGTAAATGATCAAAGTATTTGACACAAATAAGGCATATATGGGTGGGTATGCAGGTAATCATCATGATGCATCAAGGGAGGGGATATTTACAAAAATGTTATGTAATGCTAGTTTTTAAATCAACTGTTGTTTGTTTGTTAAATGTGTAAGGATTAAACTTGGGGAACAGAATGTAACACTTCAAAAACAAAAATGAATCATAGTGAACCATACTGTTACTGTTTGTCACTGCTTTGAACTGTACATTATACATGTAGTTAATAAAATACAATAATGTAATGTTGCTTTGTATTACTCTTTAAAACAATTAAGGGGGTTGATTGAGAATATGTATTATGTATTTTTGGGAGTGGTTATATGCGTCGGTTTTATGGAATGTTAGAGGATGGAATGGATGTTGAAAAGTATAAAAAAATTAGTTTTGTAATATTTAAAAAAACTTCATTTAAAAACTGTAATGGAAATTATAGCATTTTGTAATTTATGGGCAATCCCACAATTTCAAAAGAAGTTTTTGTATTCATGAAAGTAGTCATATTGATTTCTTACAGTAATAACAAAACTAAAAATCACCCAGCTCCATTATAAATGAAAACAAATCTGCATCAAAAATTTAACTAAACATTGTTATTTAAACAATTATTTCTAATCAAAACATGTGCCAGTTATCTACCATGAAAACCTGCTATATGGTCAAGTAATTATGCTGCAGAGCTTCCTAAAAATAAAATCAAAATATTTTATTAAAAAAAAATAATACAATCAAAAACAAAACACACAGTTTCAGTTTTCTTCGATAGTCATAAAACTGCAAATATGCAAGGAAGCCTACTTCTCCTGTTATGATGTACAGTACATGCTGGGCAGCCTACTACCCAATATACAGGACTTTGTCTCAATTTTGTTTTAACTTTTATCGACATGGACAGAATAGAAGCTATTACAATTTTTTTTATGATAGAGGTGTGATTTATATATTTTTATAAAACACAAATTATATGAATACAATTTTTTAATCAACTAGGTATGATTTAAATGTGATTTGTATAAATTAAGAAAGCAATCAGAAATTTAGTTATATTGATTCCCAGATATTTGTAAATATAAATTCTGAAAACTAATTAAAGGTTATATTACTTAAACTACAACACAGATGTTCAACAGTTTAATTTGTTACATTACAATCTCATGACATGTCAGGAAAAAAAAATCTTTTTTTACTCTTGAAAACTGGGAAATTTTATTTCTAGTTTCACTTGTGACATAAGCTTGTCAACAAGTAAGATATTTTTCAGAGAAACCACTCCATTTTGTCAATCAATTTAGAATTACAGAGATAAGAAACTTTCAATGTAGTAGTTTATATATCCACTTTGGCTGTTGTGTAGATTACTCCTGGTGGAATTTCGGGACTTTGAGTATATATCTGAACTGAGGGGACTGAGATGAGTTCAACAGTACCCTACTTTTGGACTGGAGACAAAAAATAACAAAGTTATCATATTTATGATTTCTTGCCTTTCACAATGCATTCTATACCATTTTAGAGTTTTTCACTAGGTGGTGCTTCCTGATTCTTTATACATATTGTCCCTATTAAAAAAGTATTTCATTATCTCATCATATTTGTTGATAATCAAACTTTAACAACTTACATCACGACCAGGAGTTGCATTGCTCTCTCTGCTAAGCCTATCGCACGTTTAACAGGCAGTCCGGCAAGCCAGCCATATAATCTAAAGACACATTGGCAAAGACTAAAGAAAACTGCACACGTAAAAGGCCAAGAAAACAGATTGTACACTCACTTTCAATAGAAGCAGATGTTGATCCACGGACACACTGATTGTCTGCAGTTCGAGTAAGTTCTTTTCGCAAGCCCCCGCATTCCTCGACCTCAGGGCCTAAGGCCCCTCAGCCGCCGACATGCTCACTATTGCTCACAGTCAGGTAGTACTACGTGCCACTTTTGTGGCTTGTCCAAAAAACCTAACCTATCCCTCCAGGAGGTGACTGTCCCTAGTTAGGCTAATAGAAAACCTTTTATTTCAGCTCAATTGATATTCAAAGCTGCAAGTCTACACTCAGTTGGATTAAATACATTACCATGGAAAACTCTAAAATGGCATAGAATGCATTGTGAAAGGCAAGAAATTGTAAATATGATGACTTTATTATTTTTCATCTCCAGTCCAAAAGTAGGGTATCGTTGAATTTGTCTCGGTCTCCTCAATTCAGATATATACTCAAAATCCTGAAATTCCACTGGGAGTAATCTATACAACATCCTCCACTTTTGATAAGCATAAAAATTGCTAATGTTGTTACCAGTGTTTCTCTCTAAGCTGCGCGGCCGCGCACTGCTCAAATTGACGCTGCACGTGAGAATTTGTGCGCCACGCAGGCGAGCATGCATACAGATTTGAATTGTTGTTTACTTATTTCTCACTCTGTCTGCAACATGATTATTGCTACATATATTTCGATTAAATACATTAAATCATTGACAAAAGATAATATTTTGTATCGAAGTATGTTTTAAAATGAATTTTAATCTCTACTTTATAATTATTTTAATTTTTATAGGAAAAAATAAGATTTTATATATATATATGCTCAGCAAAAATTTTTTTTGCTCAGAGAAGTAGATGTTCAGCTCATCTACAAAAAAAATTAGAGGGAACATTGGTTGTTACTCTTAGTAAATATTTTTCAAAAAAGATTATTGAATATGGGTGTATGTGGTACCTCACAGCAGTTAATGTGTTTTAATAATGAATGTAGCTAACACTTTAATTAACAGATGGCCAGACACCGGGTGCCAAAGATTTCAAAATTTGCCTAATAATTGATTTATTCCAATTAATGTCAGTTATTTGCAAACATTTTAAAATATACAGTATATATTTAAAATTTCTTTGGAACTAAAGTTGGAATCTGTTCAAAAGCAAACACTTATCAAAAAGACTAAATTAGTTCATGAATTAGTCTTTTCATCCTTGGTCTCCAGAGTGGTCGGCTGCTACTTTAACTGCTTGGCCATCCAGCCAGCATGTTTAAAGGTCTAATGTTGAATTCTTGTATATTATAAAACAGGATATGCAATAATATATTTCTTAAATATATTTTATACTTATATTTCTTAAATATATTTTTTGTTTTATTTGATACAAACAATGTTTAGAAAATATGTAAAATGATTATAGAATTATAAATATATGTACTTCCATATAATTTCAAGATCTATTTTGAATATATTCTTATTTGTGTTTGTTGAGTCATTTATGGGTATCCCTGTCATCAGGGTTAGATCTATTTTGAATATAAAAATATTTCAAATGATTGAAAAAATTAATAGTTAATTAAAATATACAAATTTTAAAATTTTATTTTTTAATTGCATTTTGTTTGTTTTGTAGGTTATATAAAAAAATGCCATTTTCTTCACCGTCGGAACTGGTTCAGTTCAAAAACTGTTTTATTCTTCGAGATCATCAAATTATCAGAGAAGATCTTTGGGTTAGAGATAAAAAAATCATCAATCCCGAGCCAATTTTCTTTGATGAGAAAATCATCGCAGATGTTCAGATAAACTGTAATGGTGCCATAATTGCACCTGGTTACATTGACTTGCAAATAAATGGTATTAAATTAATTTATACTTTTATTTAGTACTTAATCTTTCATAAGTAAATATTCATATTTCAAGTTATAATTTTGCAGGTGGTTTCAGTATTGATTTTTCACACAATATAGAAAACATTGAAAATGGAATTGATCAAGTTGCTAATGGAATTTTAGCATATGGCGTTACCTCATTTTGTCCTACCCTTATTACTTCCAGTCCTCAAAAATATCATAAGGTATCTAATAATTTCTATAATAAACTGATATTTTCAATTCTAGAAGTACTATGTAAAATCAAATAGATGGTATTTCCAATCAAGAAGTTAGTTAAACAATTTTGAACCAACTGTTAAATTTATAATGATCGTCTCAAATTTCAATGAGCAAACTTTAAAATTTCTATAATATAATTATAGCCAAATTTGCACTGTAAATTAAGAATAGTTTAGAACATACATATAAATTAAATTATGACATAAATTTCTACTGTTGTTAGTAATTATGAAACCAAAATAATTAACAAAACTATATTTATATAAATGGTTTAATGTTTTCACATTAATAATCTGTTTTCATGCTCACAAGTTAGTTAAATGAAATATATGTAGGCTGTTTTTTTTCCAACCTCCGATGGTCCATAAAAAAAAAAGTTTACCATATGTTAGGTACACACATGGTTGGTTTTCAACATAATCACTATGAAGATTGAGGCACTTGTCATAGCTGTGCATGAGCTTTTCCATCTCCTCTTCAAAGAATGTTGCTGCCAGTGAATTGAGATGGCCTTAACAACGTTGTTTTGAAGATCGTCATTAGTCTCAATCCTCTGCCCTCCTGCAGAGGTTTGAGACTAATGAAGATACAATTTAGTATACTCCATGTTGAATGTTTGCTTTTATGTACTATGGGATGTTGGAATTGCAGTTTATCACCTTCCTAATCTTGCATGGCTTTGTATATGGCTCAAATTCAATTCTCTTTGCCTTTCTGGTTAATTTAACATCTAGGTAATTTATTTGGAGTATATATATATATATATATATATATATGAAGTATGAAAAAATCGTGAACAGAACAAGCTCACTACAGAAGAAGAAAAAACATCTTAACAAACTGCAAACTAAATTTCTATTAAATGGCTATTCACAACGTATAATAAAAAAACTGGGAAAGTAAAATCTACGATATAAGGCTGAAAAATAAACAAAACAAAGAGGAACAAAAGAAGAACAAGATAAATATCCTTCCCCTACATTCGTGGCTTCTTTGAACAGATAAATAAAAATTTCAATAAAATAAATATAAAACTGGTACCAACTTATAGCATCTTACAAAAAAGAATCCAGCAGGCTAAACCTAGTGAAAATAAACAACCAGATAAATACAAAACTACTGACGTCGTTTACAAAATACCTTGCACATGCAAACCACCAAAAGTATACATTGGTGAAACAAAACAAAGATTAGAAACAAGATTAAAAGAACACATCGCAGATTTAAAATATAATAGAATCAACTCTGTTTTTTACGAACATTGAACATTTTTTACAAATAACTCATAACTGCGGAACAGCTAACTCCAATGTTGTGATAGTACACAAAGAAAAAAATTGGTACAAAAGAAAATTTAAAGAAAGCTATGCAATTACTACAGACAAAAATAATATTAACAAGAACCTAAGCATTGAAATTCACAAAAACTGGTTACAACTATTAAAATAGGATATCTCAAGGAGAATATTTATACAGTTGTAGGCATGGCAGTGTGCAGCATTCTGGGAGAGAGAAGTTATACGTTGCAAGGCATGCGAGGGAAGCAGCCAAGTTAGCAGGGAGGGGAAGATAGGCAGGAAGACGTAGTGCGGAGGGAGTCAGACAAATGTCCACCAGATACAACCTATCTATGAGAAAAACACTTAAAATGAACTAGAAGTATAGAATAAATGTAACCCTGTAACCAGGAATCAGATCGTTATCCGGGTTGTCATGGTAGGTTTATTCCAATTATCATAGAGAAATATTATGTGTTACGAGAAACTTATACATAAGTTTATTATGTAACAGACTGAAGAGGGCAAAAGCCCAAAACACGTCTCTATATGGATTAAAAAGTTGATGATGCATTATTTGCCAAGTGTCTAATAATTCACCAAGTTGTGACATTGAACCAGCCAAAAAGTATGTTTTTAATCAAAACTTTGTTCTAGCGGGTCATGTTTGTTCAATTGTGGACCGAGCAATTTTTTCCAGAATTTGTGTTCTAACACCAAATTGTTTTAGTTGGAAACAGCTCAAGTACCAATATACCACTGTATTTCATTTGTCATTTTTACAAATGATTATTTACCTTCAGTTTAAAAAGTTTAATAAAAGTTACGTAAAAATGTTTAAATTCACTTTTTATTAAATACAAAGATTGATCTATGAAAACAAAACATGGTAACAGTCTTAAAGGCTAAAATCTGAAAGCAACAACATCTGGTTGATAGGAAAGCTAGGATAAGGAAGAAAAAAAAATGCACTAACAGTTTTTATTAAACCGAAAAGCACAAAACTAATTGAAAATTTCAATATTCTAAAATTTGTGGGCAAATCTGAGAAATATGCATGGTTACTTGAAGCAAAAAATATCAAATAACAGAGTTTTTACTTAAATCATCTGTACAAAATTTCATAAGTTTTTCCAACTTCTCAAACCATCTTAGAGCAAAACCGGAAACTGTGTATGAGGAATATCCCAATTTTTGAACTGTTAGAGCAAAACTGTGTTGTATGAGGGATACCTGTATTTGTTGTATATCATACTTTAATGACCTTGAAAACATAATAACCATTTATATGCATTTTTGCTTCCAAGGAAATCATGTTTGAATGAATGTATCATTATAAGCATCCAGATATAAACTAATATATAATCCCATCAAGATTTTTATAATTTAACAATACTACAGTTTTAAAATACTATTTATTAAATGAAATGCTATCATAAGGAATGAAATGTTTTTCTGTCTAAATGTTTAAATTTCACACTTAAACGTGTGAAATTTGAACATTAAGACAGTAATTGTACTTTCATTGTACTTTCATTTGAATCTCAATGAAAATTGTACTTTCATTTGAATCATTACAGCTACATTAGTCTCATGTACTCACTCATTTGAATGAAATGTTTGAGTAGAAACAGATTTACAGAAAAAACGAATTGGTATCTTTCAACGAACATTTCATCTTACTTATAAGAAATTTGAGGGTGTTGAATGTTACTAAAAAAATTGAAATCTCAAAAAAAATTTAATATGCTAAGTGATGATAAAATTTCAGTTTTTCAATGCCTTATAGAACAATAATATCCAAGTGATTGAGTAATTTAAGTTAATGATTAACTGTGTATTTTTAAAGCTATTTATTATTACACTCAAACCTGTTTTTGTGCAATTTTTTATACGTGCAATGTGTTTTGTGCAATTATTTTTGTGCAATATACCAATTTGATTGAAATTCATATACCGCACACAAAAAATCACACAAAACAAATCGCACAAATAAAAAATCGCACAAAAATAGACCGCACAAAAACAGGTTTGAGTGTATTAGTATTTTATTCTTCAGTGTAAAATTATATTTTCTTTTATCTTATCATTAATTAAGAATAATTAATGATAAGATAATGGTCTTTCTGATTCATGATGTAATTTTTTATTATTTATAGTTAATTGTTTAATCTATCTTTAATTTTATATATATATATATATAAAATTAATATTATTTATATAAAGAATTAATATACACTGGTTGAGTATTGCAAAGTGACATAAAACACTAGGCTTGGATTACCAAAAGCATTCCGGAAGAGCTTTTAGTAACTAAGTAGTAATTTTAACTTCATTTTATTTGTTTATTTTAATTTACGATGGCTATGCTGTAATGATTGCTGCCCCCATAATAACAATAAAATAACAAACCCCAATTAAAAGAAAACGTGAAGAGCAAAACCGGATATACAGTGCATGAAATTTCCATTACTTTTACAGTTAATATTTTGTATATTTTATCTATCAGTAAATAATTAGTTAATTTTATTTTTATCTTTCTGGACACACTATATAAAATTGTAAAGTTTACAGTTAATTATTTTTATTTTAGAAAATTATTATTATTATTCTGTACTATCTTTTTCATATTTTATTTATAATCAGGTATTTCTAATTTTACAGTATATTGAATTAAATTAAATGTTTTAATCAAATTTAGATTATTCCAAAAATACGAAAGAGAGATGGTACAAGTCTAGGAGCTGGAATTTTGGGTAAGTTTTATTTTAATCAATTGAATCCTTTATGTTTAGATATAGTGTGAAAAATTATAGTTGAATTGCTATGAGGTGAATTTTATAAAGTACAACCAAGTCATTTGTTATGTAGAAATTTCACTACAAAAATATTATCTTAATATATTGGGTCCTACTCACTTTATAAACTTTGGTTTTATGACTGACAATAATTTTTCTGTTATAATTATGAAGTGCTGTAGTAATGTTTGATTTTTCTCCTTCTAATTAGCTTTGTTTTCTAGTTTGAAGAACACAAGTTCTTCAGTTTATGTAATTTGTCTAAAACACAAAATAGTTCATTCTACCCAAATGTTACAGTTATTATAAACAAAAAAAAACAGTCTCTAGATACTTTTAGCCAGATAAACAAAAGCTTTTTAGAACTAGTATTGAGATCTCTTCCAGCATGTTCTTCTTCCAAACAAAAGAACATTCTTCAAAATCCAGTTCTAACAGACTTCTTTAGATGCTTCTTTACTTCTTTGGTTGAATGTGTCATAAGACTATATTAAAAAAATAATAATAATAAACTTTGCATTTCATGTAAACATTCCAAAAAAAGTTACCCCTTTATTCAAAAGATTTGATTTTATCAAATTTTAGCTGCTGTATTGAGCAATGAATAATTTTCTTGACCATTTTAATATAGTACTAGAATTAAAACTTTATTCTAAAAATGTAATCTCAATTTATGACATTGATCTTATGGAAAATAAGATGATTTACCTTATACTAAATTTTTTTAATTTTTTATTTTCTACTAATTAGTTCATATACGAAACACTAAATTATTGAAATTCTTCTTTGTTTATATTTAATTGGGAAGTGGATGAAAACTGAGCTATTTTATCTAAGTTGTTATTATTATATGTATATATCCAGTAAATATGATGACACACTACAGAATGTAGTAAAAAGAAAAACTAATAATGAATATTTTCCAGGTATTCATGTGGAAGGGCCTTTCATTAGCAGAGAGAAGAAAGGTGCTCATCCAGTTCAGTATATCAGATCATTTGAGTCAGGATTCCAGGAAGTAATTGATGTATATGGGCAATTGGATGATATCTGCATGGTTACTATAGCACCAGAATTAGATCCAGATGGACAAATAATTAAAGAATTTAATGAAAGAGGAATTTCAGTATCAATTGGTAATTTAATAAACAAACAGAAAATAATGACTTCTTTATAATCATTCAATCACAATAAATAGATTAAAATAAAAATATAGAGTAAAAGTTTCCATTTGAATAAATTAAGCTTAAACCATGGTTTGAAAAATATTTTTTGTACTAAGTGTAGACTTGTATATTTGAGTCTATTTCTTGTTATGATTATGATAGATCTGTTCATGTACAGAACATTGTAATCATATTTTATTTTTATTAATACATTCCAATAAGCTAGGATCAACAGCAACCCCATATGTTTACTTTTCAACTGTTTAAAAGTGTTATAGGAAATATACTATTAATATTATAAGATTTAAAGATGAAAAAGTTGGCCCCTTTTAACCATATGAAATTGCATATTTTGTGTAATGATTAACTGGCCCAGGAATTCAGTTTTATTCCCATTTAACATTTTCATATTTTATTCAGAATTATTAAATTTTATTTCATAAAACTACCTACTGGTATATATGCCCAAAATAGAAACACTAGATCATAATTTCGTTTGTTATTCATTTTTACTATTTTTAAAAGAATAATTATTGTTTTTAAAACATTTTAAATTATTAATCATCGTCATCTCATTTCAGAAAGGATTTATTCCACAAAAATGATTTTCTTTCTACATTTCATTTAATATTATATAAAAATATATTTTTTTAAAACTTATTTATTGTGTTTTTAAAAATAGTTTGATCATTACATCATATCAGGAAAAAAGCAATACATTTTCTGTATTTTTGATATCATATTCACCACTAATCAAGAGAAATGCTATCTTTTTGATATTCTAAGTGATAATGTTAAATAAAATTCATTTAAAAGATTTAATTTCAAACTGGTAAAATGTGTGTAAAATATAATTTCAAATTCCATGAAACTTTGTACCATCTTAAACAAAATAAAGACACTACTAGGTTAAGGAAATCAAAGATTTTTATTTTTGTTTTGAAAAATAAAAATTATTATTATTATAATATAAAGGTAGCAAAAGAATAGTTATGAGAGAGTCTATCAAGCTATTACAATATAATTTTGATTAATTTTAATTGAGGATAAATGCTGTTTAAATTTTTAAAACATTCAGAAGTGATTCATTCTTTGTTTGAACTGTTAAATTTGCATAGCGTATGATGGCTTCAAGAAAGCCAAAAATAATTTTGTTGCCTTAATCCAGCAATTTCTTTGTCTCTGCTATACTTTTCAAACTTGAAAGCAAAGTATATTAAAATTGTTTAAGGTTACTGGTACTTAGTACTTATTACTTAGATGATGATAAAATTTAACATAGATCTGCCAATATTTTATCTTCCTTTCATAACATCATAATTTTGCCAAATATCAATTTCAATATAAAAATATTTATTTGAAATACATATTGTTAAATTGCATTTACAGGTCATTCTGTGGCAAGTTTGAAAGAAGGAGAAAATGCATTCAGAGCAGGAGCCTCTTTTATTACCCATTTATTCAATGCTATGTTACCTGTAAGTAATTCATCTATTATTATAAAAAAAAAAAAAAACTTGTAAAAGGACTAATGAAACTTTATGTAGTCAGAAAAAATATTGTTTTATTACGTAATTATTACTAAATGGTAAAATAGAAAAAATATTTAAGATTCTTATTATACCAATTAAAAGTAAAATTTCTATTTCAGTTTCACCATAGAGATCCAGGCTTGGTTGGCTTGCTTACTTCCAAAAAACTTCCTCCTGGAAAACAAGTATTCTATGGAATCATTGCAGATGGAATACATACTCATCCAGCCACATTAAGAATTGCCTATAAAACTCATCCTGAAGGTTTTTATATTTCTGTAGTATTTAAAAATTTCCTACTAAAATCTGTGTGTAGTGTTTTCATACTTTACTTAAATGCCTTAGATCACGTTTACAATTAGTTATGGTAGGATATGTAATGCATTAGATAAATATTATGGAATTAATTCCTATTATGAATTATTCTTTAGGAATCTAAATGGCCAGATACATAATTTTTTAGAAAATTCTAAACAGATCATTAAGTCTTGGTAAAAGAATTTGCTTTAAACCCAATTTATTTCCTTTTTTGAAATATCTCCACTCTGTTTAAAAGGAAGTTACGAATAAATTCATTTTTGTTAATTAATTGTATCAGAATGCTTGAAGAAAACTTCTATTTCTAAATTATGCCGTACGAATCTTTAATTTTCTTAAGCATCTTTCTTTATTATATTGAAGAAAATTCCAATACTGGAAAGCATTTGGATAATTTCTCATCTGTTCTATTTCTAGTGGCACCTTATGAAATCTTCAATTCAATTCAGTTATTAATTTAAATAAAACTGTTTACCTTATCCAAAAGATTTTCATCTTAATTTTTCTACAACTCCTGTTAATTTCTTCTGACAATGCTTGCAAGTCTATATTTCTCCTCTTAGTAAAAATTATTTTTTTAATATAGTTTTTACCTATGTTTTGTGCAATTTTTTAATTTTATCATTTAAATGTATACTAATACTCATTTGTAGGATTAGTTCTGGTGACGGATGCTATGTCGGCAATGGGTCTCGAGGCGGGAACTCATTACATTGGCGATCAAAAAGTTGACATCAGAGACAATTGTGCTGTTATTGCTGGTACTAATACATTGGCAGGAAGGTAAAAATATTCATGGCAATAAAATTATAGTAATTATTAGAGAAAAACTTGTTAAAGAATTTTTTCATTTTCTTTCAGTATTAGTACCATGGATAACTGTGTGAGATATTTGAAAGAGGCCACAGGTATTTTTTTAATTCATTTTTAATGAGAGTCAGGATGTAACACTTCTTTAAATTTGAATAACAACAGTTCCAAGTGATTATTCTGTCACAATAACTAATTTGTTTTTTCTCTTAGGATGTTCAACTGTTGAAGCTTTAGAATCTGCCAGTCTGCATCCGGCCCAAGTTCTCGGGATTACAAAGTCCAAAGGCACCCTAGATTTTGGTAGCGATGCCGATTTTATATTGTTAGACAATGATTTAAAAGTCGTCTGTACTTACATAGCGGGAGAATGTGTGTGGGAAAGCGAGAAGTCCAGATGTGCAGTGAAGAGAATAATTCCGTGATTTGACGTTGCATCTAATAGAGAGTTTTATAGTAAAGATTTTGGGGGTATGTTCAGTTTTTTTTTAATTGATTAAAAACAAATTTTGTATAAAAATGAGAGTTTAATGTAAAAATGGCTTATATTTAATGGAGATGTTAGCCTTAATGCGATGGGACCATATCTAAATATTAAATGGAAACATACAGGATATGCGGTGATCGAATGTAAATAAGTTATCGTACGAACGTAGAATGTAAATGTATTGTATTATTATCGCCTTTGGTCTTTGATTTTATGTATATAAGTTAGTGCAGTTGGGGAAATATGCACTGTGGAATAGTAAAATAAGTACAATATTTATGTATTAAACTGCATTGAACCACACAATTTGGTGTCTTCTTTTAGATGGTATATGTAGGGATAAGAAATATTTTTCAAATAATTTCCACTAAATACAGTAAGCAATCAAAAATCTGGACTAATTGAGACCTAACTCCATTGGAATTTCAAATGTGTGTAAATTAACATTTTAAATACCTAAACTTGGAATTACAGCATAAGTTCAGGCCAGAATTTTGCAAGGAATGCAAGGCCTTATAAAATTCAAAATATAATTTACAGAATCACTACATTTAAGCAAAAAATATAATAATTTGAAAATTCTTAATATTAGTGTGTTCTTTAAACATTCAGAATTGCCATGAAAGAGTAAATATGCAATGGTAAAATCCAAGTTTTTGATGCTTTACTGCATAACTTTAAGTAAAACAGTCATCAGTGTAGAAAATTTTGGCATATTGAATGTTAACTTTGAATAAGTTCAAAATATACAGCATATTTCAACACTAACTTGAATAATATTTAAAAGTTTTAAATTATTACATCAGTGCACTGCTTAAACTGGAGGCCCACAAGACTTAAATGTTTTATTCAAACAGTTTGAAGGAAAAAACCCAATTGTTGAATGGTTCTCCAAAGTTGTTATAACATTTTAAGCAGTACTAATAAACTGAATGCATTAAGCTTTAGTGCCAATGAAAATAAACAATATAGCAAAAGATTCTCTTAATTTAGTAGCTATTAACAACAAATAATGTGATTCATATAACTGCATACACATTTTAAGACAGAAGTAATTTTAATAAAAGTAACAAGTTTAATATTTTAATATATAATTGAATTACAGGATGTCCCTAAGGAAAGTCTGGACACAGGCAAAAATAATAAATTTCATTTCTTGAAAACATGTAACATTTTATTCAATTGGAATAGTAAATAACGTCCTCAAGATGATTTCCCATTATTTGTGATGCAAAGGTTGATGCGCTTTGCAAAATTCACGTGAACTTTATGTAATAAATCCACATTACCATCAATTTTAGCACATTCACTCTTTGTGTGTTCAATCAAGTGCATTACATCTGTGATTTTCATTGAGTACACCTTTTTCTGGGATATGATAAAGGAGAAATCAACGGGGCTAAGGTCAGATGAAGAGATCACATCGTCCAATCCAGTTGAGAGATTGGATGAATGACAATTTCCTTAACTTCTTTTCTGGGGTATGATAGAGGAGGTGTACTCAATGAAAATCACACTTGATTGAATGCATAAAGAGTGAATGTGCTAAAATTGATGGTAATGTGGATTTATTACATCGAGTTCACGTGAATTTTGCAAAGCGCATCAACCTTCACATCACAAACGATGGAAATCATCTTGAAGACATTATTTATTAACATTTTATTCAATTGGAATATTAAATTTCATATAGGCAAAAATACATATTTTCAAGAAGTGTCCAGACTTTAGGGACACCTGTAGAATGTATAAAATTTCATTTATCTACCTATTCTCAAAATTAAGGAAAGACACGCAACAGTGAGAATTTATAAGTTCATTTTTACAAATTACAGCTCAATGATTTAAATTATTAAAATCTCAAACAAAGACAAAAAATTTTTTATTTTAAAAAACAATTAAATGTATAGTAAATGTAAGTCTTGTCTTATATCATTTATGGTATGACTCTAATAATAATGTATCGAAAAAATTTTTTATTGTTTTGTAATTGCTACAGTAGAGATAAAATTTACAGCCAGAAGCTGCCATTGTCTATACCAGTGTTTATAAACTGCTGGTCCATAAAAAATTTTGCCACTTTACAGAAAAATATTTGACCAATACTGGTGCAGTTGTTTATGAATGGTGTTTAAATAATCTAGAATTACTGTACATAACAAAAGTGTAATAAATAAGCATAATTCATAATCACACATAATTACTGGTCCATGGTAAGAAAATGATTAAGAAACACTGATCTCTACACTTGTGATTATTTTTTTTCTGTTATTGTAAACATGTACTCAAGTTGTGCAAAATGATTAATCAGTTGAGAATGATATTTAGCACACAATTCAAATGTACAAAATATTTCTATGCTAAAATTGCATTGCTTGGTGTGTCTGCTAACATCAACAATTATAAATAAAAATAAGTAATTAACTGTTGATGATTAACAGCATGATATTTTAAAAGAAAAAAAAGGCAAATGATGTCTCTCTCCTGGTACAACAATTAGATAATTTGCTCTATGATTTTTAAATGGGTATGTTATTTACATATTTCTAACTTTTTATTATTAGAACTGTCAGTCAGTTTAAACTTTCCACTAAAAAACCAATAAGAATGTCAAATATGCAAACAAGTTCCATGGGGACTTGAATGTTGATTGGAAACAAATTACATACGGGAATTTGGCAATGAAATGTCACAATGAAAAATATGATATTAGTGTTTTTGTTTAGTATCACTTACGATATGATTTAACTCCCATACTTCAAAACAAAAGTTCTCATTCAAATCACTTCTTTAAAAGACACGTCAAAATATATTTTTTTAATGCAAATCAGATTTTAAAGAGCTTATTTAAAATATTCTTGATTGAACAGAGACTATTTGACTATATCTGCATGGTTCATGTCAAACTTATCATATACACACAACCATCATTAATTTGCTAGTCTGAGAATTTCTATTACAATCAAAGAACAGTTTCTATCAAAACTAAATTCCCTCCGGAAAAGATAATCTTATATAGTATATTATAAATTTATGATGTCAGTTTTTAGTTTTTCTAGTATTTCAAATAAGTCTGTTTCATTATCAAGTTCATCAACTATTTGATAGCTTTTTCAGCTTGAAATATTTATTATGAAAATGTTTTCAACAGTAAATCTTTCAAGCACTAAATTTGGTTAAACTGTGGTACCAAGTTTAGAGCATAATAAGATTCCTTACATCTTTCAAGACACAAGATGCAAGGAATCTTATTATTTTATTGGTTCCATATTCAGATCAAAAGCTAAAAGGTTAGCTTTTGATCTGAGGCATTTTAGATTCGTAGCATGAGATGAGCAAAATGGTTACATTGAATTGATGTAATGGGCATAGCACAATATAGTTTTTTCTTGATATTTCAAAATAAAAACATATTACACTAAAAATATCATACTATGTTTTTATTTTAACATTTAGTTTTTAAAAGTTCTGGTCAAAATTAAGCATATTTCAAAAACCATTTGAATGATAAAGTTTAATTTAAAAAACTTTAATACATGGCCACCTTGGCTCTTATTTTTCATGTAAGCAAATGACAGCATTAAAATATTTATGTAAAATTAGAAAATTATATTGCCATTTAAATTACAACAAAAATTTCTTAACAATAAATTTAATTATTTTAAATCTTTATAATCCAAATCTAAAGTAGCAATTATGAAACTGTAGATGTCAATTAATTCTTCAATCTGTAAAAATTAGATGCATTTTGTCATACAAAAAATAAAATTTTAACTTTAATTAAAGTTATACTCACAATTTTCTTTGTGGGTTTTCCACTACCATGTCCAGCTTTAACATCTACTCTAATCATTAGTGGATTTTTCTGTAATTTAAGTAGAATTTTTATTTTTTGTTATTAAGTTAACAGAGTAATATGTTAATTATGATTAAATAGTTTATTTACTTTAAGTATTTGGGACAGCATAAGATATTACACAGCAATAATAAAATGATAGAGAGGTTTAATAGAATATTATCTTCCTGTTTAAAATTTTTATGCTGTCTTTAACATTTTAACTGATGCTAAAATAAGATTTTGTTTCATTTCAAACCTGTTTTTCACTGCTCCCAATTTTCTGTTGTATTTCTGCAATAAACTTCAACGAATGAAGTGGAACTACACGATCATCGTGATCAGCAGTTAAGAGTAATAGTGAAGGATACTGGACAAATTCATTTTCAGGAATATTAATATTATGAAGAGGAGAATATCTGAAATGTTAATAGTTTTAGAAAATTTTTAAAATAAATCAATAAAAGTTTAATTTTTTTTTACTTGTATAAATTAATGAATATTGACATCCACATATATATGGATCATTCAAGGATATTTCAATAAATTCTATTATTACTCCTTAATAATATATATCCACCCTATATTATAGTGTGTATTTCAGGAAGGAATAAAAAAAAAAACAACACAAAAACATAGTGACCTCTGTTTTGTTTCAGATGATAAGAGTAGCTGTAAGAGTTTGTGCCAACCTTGACTAAATGTAAGTGATACTGTGATACTGTGATGGAAAATTAGAAAACCTTTTCAAAGCATATAGTGACTTGCACTACTTACCTTGGTATGTTGTAGGATTATGTATGCAATAATTGAATACTGACAACTGAACATTTGCTTCCAAGATGAGGCACCTCTACATTGGGATTTAATTTATTCCACAGGAATAATTTCCTGAATGTTGGATTGGCTGCAGAGGACCAATTTCCTGGTCATTGTATTGAGGCAAGACTTGTTACAGAGAGGAGATGCTTTCTTCTTAATCAATTAAAGATGATATTATCATCATTATTATTAATTTCAAACTAATGAGAATTTCCAATAATTTTATTGTTTAGTTCTTATTTTGTGAAAATAACAATTTTAGTTGTTTTTATTACGAACTAAATTTTATGTATAAAAATGTATTTCTTACTTCTTCATTTCCTAAACTATTTTCTAATACTGCAGACTCGTGATTATCTGGCTTAATGTTGTGGATGGCTGAGCCACATCATGACTGCACAGGAAATACCTCATCTTCAATCTCTGTTATCCAGTGTTTTCAAGTATGTCAGCATGCCGCATATGCAATTTTACGGCTGCAATTTTTACAGTACATATGATAATGAATACAAGATTTTCAGGAAAGCAAGCAGGTTACATACCTGCAATTACCATAATGCAGAATAACGATATGTTTTACAAAAACATTTGCAATCACATAAACTATAGTATTTAACAATGCTGTAATAAAAAGTACAAAATAATTATGAAAATATAATTATTTTGTACTCTTTGCTTAAATATAAAAAAACTTTATGACATTACTCATCAGGCTGGATACTTGTGGGTAAGAAGATCAAGTCTACTGTAATGTTGTATTGTAAAACATTTAGAATGTATGATACAGCATATTGTAGAAAAGGGCATATTCTTACACTATTAAATATCAATCTAGAAAAATCATAGTTGGTTTTGTCTACTACAAAATATTGTATTCTTGTAACAGATAAACACATACATATACAATCTGTTTATCATCTATTATATAAATAAATAGTAAACTCAAAAATTCTTCATTCTTAAAAAATAATTGTTTGATAACGATATATCAATTTAAAAATTTTCCACACTATTTAAATCATTTATCTATACCTGACATTTAATCAGTTTCTTGAAATGACAAAAATATTGCATTACTTACTTATATAGATTATGGAAATGTTCTTTATCATCTGAAGTTCCATAATCTGTTTTCCATGCATGACCAATAGTAAATTTGTGATAACGTAGCATATCCATAACCCTAAATAAAATAAAATAAAATCTCTTAATTGACAAATTTATTGAAAAGTTTAGAAACAAAAGCTATTTTATCACATTTTCAAATATTCTCTCTCAAATTATATATTAGTATGATAAGTTAATTAAATATATGGATAAATTTAAATTTTTAAAACAAATTTTCTTCCATAATAAACTTTGTCTTTGCAATAATGATTTCATTTAATAAATACACATAGAAAACCAAACTTGAATTACAAATAATCAAATGATGAAGCCTAATTAGATGTAGTGAGTAACCTGTGAGAGATTATACTGTATCTTGTAAATTAATTAGTCTAAAAGTGAAGATCAGATAGTGGTCCAGATAGCAAAATTTGAACACACCTACAACATAAACAAAAGTTATGGACTGAGTCCCACTCTAGATAATTCCAGAATAGTCTAAATTATTTCTGAAATTAATAATTATCAAATTTAATACAATATGGCAGAATAACTGCCTACTTTTATTCCAAATTGTGTAATATTTATGTAATTATTAATAATTAGCCAAGTTAAAGCCTGATAATTAATCTGGTTGTCATCTGATTATTTTAATTCAATGTAATTTATTACAATTTATACAAAATATTTACTTAAATCTTTTATTTAAACTCATTCTTCATAATTCATTTGTATGATTTCAATATATTCAATTCAAATCTTCAACTGTTAAAAATAAATCTAAGAAATAGAAGAAAAGCATTTCATTTCTATACTATTTAAAAGAATAAATTTTTATAACAGTAATATAAATTTAAAATGTGAATTATATATATAAAAAATCTTTTTTCTAAAATATTTCACTCTAATTTTCTTACACCCCTATTAAAAAACAACAATATATCAGAATTTAAATTTAAAATTGATAATATTTAGAGAAAATCTCAATTACTGTTCGATGTGATGCAAGAAACAGAATAAAATTTTAAGTGGAAAAATATGGTTAAACAAACATTAAAGACAAATTTATTTGTAGATTTTACACTAATCTATTAAAAGAAATTTTCAATGAAGGGTTAAAATTAAATTATTTATTTATTTATTTTTCCATTTAAAAAATATTTTATTTGAAATTTCTCAAAATTATTAAATGACTTCAGATAATCACAAATTAATCAATAAAAAATAAATATAATGAATAACTTTTCACTAAAATTCCCAAGCATTTTTGGCTAATTATTCTTCAATATGGTAAAAATTTGATTAGTTAGCTTTACAATTATTAATTAAGCAGCATGAATACTTTTAATTATAATCAATAAAGAAAAATTTTTTAAATTAACCCATTGCATTATGTAAATTTTAAGAACATTTTAGTTTTTTTATTTCATGAATATAATAAAAGAATAAACTATGTTTATTGTGGAAGAAAATTGCAATGGTTAAGAAATAATGCAAAGAAATGAAAACTCACCCTACTTGTGCAACTGCACATCCAAACAAATCTGGTCTTTGATTAACACAAGCACCAACTAGCAAACCACCGTTAGAGCCACCATTAATGATCAATCTAATTTACAGGGGAAAAAAACATTATGTATATGTACTATAAATAATATATTTAATCAAACATTAAGCATTTTAAGTCTATAAAAAACAAACAATATCAATCTACATATTTTTTGCAGTTATATTGTTTATTTTAAATTTTAAATAAGATATCAAAATCAAAATTTAAAAATTATGAGTTAGAAACAGTATTTCTATTGTTACTTTTGTAGCTTTCAAGTGTAAATTTTAGCTACATTACATGTATACATACAATGAAAATGATGATGCCAAATTGTGATTTGTGATAAAAATGAATAAGACATTTATTTATTTTCAAATATACCAAATGACAATCTATTTAAATTATCATTATTAGAAAAACTTCTGAATATCATTGCATATATAATAGCAAAATTATCTATAACTGCTGTCGTAATATTTTAAGTTTCAAATGATTATATTTCATTTTTATCTGAACATGTTTGAACTTTCATATTATCAAATCAAAATTAAAATAAATCTTATGATTCATTTCAAGTTGGCCAATGATATTTACATTTTTAATAAAAAACAAAAATATATTTGTAGATGAAGATTGTATGTTACTAGTGATTGTGAAGACTGATATCTAAAGATAATTTGTATCTCCTTTAGTTTTGTATTTTATTAAAAATTTATGATCATCAAGATAATGTTTATAATTGTAAAATTTATTTAATTGATTTTATTTGCATGAAGTAATAATTTATTTTATTCAAAAATATTATAATAAAATTTACTATTCATGATGATAAATAAAAAATTAACACAATTATAATATCTAATAAATTTGACTTTTGCATTACAATGAAAATAATGTATTCAATAAAGAATCTATAAGTGACATGTTATCTGTAAACCATTATTATTATTTATGTACTAACATTTCTTTTTATAAATCAGACTGTTTTGATTTATATACGTATAAAACATATTAAATTTTTAAATGTAAATTTCAACAATATTAACAATAAATTTTATGATTTTAACTGAAATCTAGTCTTTACTTATTCAACAAACTAACAATTGCTGAAGTAAACAAACATTTCTTGAATTTTCAAATACAGTTTATGATCTATGAGTACTTTGTATTAAAGTTTTACTACTACTGATAAACTATTTCCACAAAAACTTCTAGAAATCCCTGATAAAAAAAAGGCAATTCATGAAAATTTGGAAATTGTTTCTTGAAATCTCTGATATTGCTATTTGGTAGATTTACATTATATTTGTAAGTGGGGGTGTGTACCAGCCGTCGATGGTGCTGGCGTGTTTTTTAGAGAAGCATACTAGTTCAGAGTTGTTGGTTTTGTTATACATAAATTTAGCATGATATTATTAGGGAAGTGGATGTTTATTAATAGGTTGACCTTGGTTTTGATTATGTTCTTGTTAATCATTGCTGGGATTGAGATAAACCCAGTGCCGTTATCCCATTCGCCACAGCAAATCAATCAGTTGGATATGCAAAGAAGGGGGCATGGCAGGCCTCAGAAGGATAATGCTAAAATATTCGATAAAGCTAATCAACAAGAAGAAATACTAAGTGAAGATTACTACCAAGTTGTGCAAGAATATAGCAAATCTGATTCAAATGAGCTGAGATTTACAAAAATACAGGATTACTTCAAAACGGTTCGAGAAACAGATTTGCAGGCACCAGAAGAACCTCAGTATTCCTTAAAATCGATTTATGAGTTAATACAGGATAAATTTCCTCAGTTGAACATAGAGCTACAATCAAGACAGAAGTCAATCAATTGAAACAAGAAAATAGAGTTAGCCAAGGGGAAACTATGAAAATCATTCAAAAGTTAGAAGAAATGGATGTAGTAACTAAAGAGAATTGTCAGGTTAAGAAGCATGTTAGAATTTGAAATAGATCAACTAATAAATGAGAAAACTAATAAAAATATTGTAATTATAAATTTTCCATTCAAATCTACAGAGTACTTAAAAGAAATAGAACAATTTATTAATACGGAAAAGGGTATATTAAATAGCCCCATAGAAAGTTTAATCAAGTTATCAAATAATAATTTTAAAACTATTGTGAAAATTATATTAGATTCCGTACAGGATAGAAACATAATCCTTAAAGAATTCTGGGTTAAGAAAGCCAATTTTAATATAGAAAAAAAGAAACAAATGATATTTATGATAAACCTATGTAAAAGATTGAGGGTAAGAAAGAAAAAATTGCTGGCAGTGGTCCAACAGGAGAAGGCTAAAGGAAACAAAATAAGAGTTAGAGATGATTATTATATTAGTGGAGATAATATTAATACATACGACCTCAATTTAGATAAAGTCATCCAACTAAAAGGTTTTTTTAGGAATAAATTAAGTAAGACACTAGACAAGACTTCAAAAGAACCTTTTGATATCATGGGTTCTTTCTATATATATATATAACAAATTAATAAGAAATATAGAAGAGGATAACAACCAAGATTGGTATATACAATATCAGATAGATACTAAGGTTGACCCATTCAGATTCCTAATTTAGGATTAACAACTAATTGCAAACCTTCTAAAGTGTTAATCAGCTTTTGGAATATTCAAGGGCTATAGGCAAAAATACATAAATGTACCTTATAAGATAATATGAAAGTTAATTCTATCATTGGTCTTACAGAAACTTGGATAACAAATTTGAAAACAGAAGATAAAGAATATTTCGAACGACAATTTATAGTATTAGAAAGCAAAGCACAGAAATCTAGTAAATTTGGTTGTCCTGCTGGAGGACTATTACTTTTAATAAGAAGACACCTAGGTGAGTTAAAATTATGTAAAATAGAAGATAAATATATATTTGCAGAAATAGAACTTAGTGTTTTAGATTAGTTTGGGGAGAATCACGATTGGGTGTCATACTCATATATTTCTCGCCAGCAACAGATAAAAAAAACTAAATTATATGAAATTCAAAATATTATGGCCCAGAAATTGATTATTATTAATCTTTGGATTATAGGGAGAGACATAAACACCCAAATAGGTGAGGAAATGGACACGAAATATAAAAGTAGTAATGTAATGATGAATAACATTAGAACATCCAAGGATAAAACAGCTAATACAGATGGTCAAGTCTTACTTGATTTTGTGCAATATAATGATCTTTATATCCTGAATGGTAGGTTATATGGTGATCGTCCCACTGAATATACTTTTATCCCATTCCGGTAAATCTATAATTGATTATATCATCTGTTTGGATTTTATTCTAGACCTCTGTAAAAAGTTAACTGTTCTAAAAATTGACGAATCTGACCATTTCCCGGTACAGTTGAAACTATGTGGAATTATAGATGGCTGAAATGAATTATAGAGTTATATACAAGGTCAAAAACTACGAAATGACATTGGACGACAATTTAATAAGATTACATTTAAGAAAGAAATTGATAACAAGGTTAGCGAGATTTTAGAGCTAGAGTATAATAATATACCCACAGTAAACTGACAAGTTACTCAGGTTAATATATTCGTATCGGTTTAAAAGTTGTACAAAGAAAAATAGAACAAATTACAAACGTTGGTTTGAAATTTGCATTGCAACAGTCAATTATTTTAAATTTGATTTTCCCATAAGATCAAAAAACAGCAGAGCTTACAACAATTCAGATACACAAATACTGATCTAGCTTTGAAGAAATATTTGGAAAACAAGAAAATTTACTTAAATCTAGTGAAAGTGAAAAAGAGAAAATATTTTTTGGAAATGAGTGACCTGTTGATAAAAACAAAAGATACAAAAAGTTTCTGGAACATTATAAATAATTTTCAAAAAACTCCACTATATATGGATGATAAACATTGGGTGTCATTCAATATTTTGGAGATTTCACTGATACATATAAAAATAATAATATAGAGAGATCTATCAAACTGAAAATACTTTCAAATCAACCATTTGAAAAAATATTTAATGGGGAGGGTTTATATAATTGTATTAAAAAACTAAAAGAAAAATCTGCTCCTGGCTTTGATACAATTTCCAGTTATATAAATAAAAACCTACCGATAGATATTATCAAGTTTTTGATTAGACAATTTAATGCATTTTATAATTCAGGTATAATCCCCAAAGATTGGAATATAGTAATTTTTCATATGTTATTCAAGAAAGGTGAAAGGAATCTGCCAACAAATTACTGTCCAATTGCTCTCCTGTCAGGGTTTCGTAAACTTTTCACATCAGTGTTAATGTTAAAATTTATTGACAGAAACAAAATGCAGTTTGCATTTACTAAGAACAGAGGTACACAAATGGCCCTTTTTACACAAATTGCACTAGTCCAATTACAATTATATATGAAAAGACAAAGTTTTTGCATTATTCCTGGACATAGAAAAAGCATTTGATTCGGTGGTAATTGCAGCGTTACAAAGGAAGTTGATTAAATATCAGGTGGATGATTACTTCGTGAGAATAATAGGAGAATTATTTGGCCGATACGAAGTGATAGTCAAACAAGATAACAGTGAGTGGCCAATGTTAGACATGGAGAGAGGATTATTACAAGGCGACCCCTGGTCCCCTCATTTATTTAACTTTTTTATGTTTGACATAAACGAATGTTTCAAGTGAGAAGATGATGATTTTACTTTTGATGGCCTAACCGTCCACTCCATATCATACACAGACGATATTGTGATAGTCGCCCTGACAGCCGCAGCGCTTCACAGGAAAATCAAAATAGTACATGAATACTTTCATAAATTAAAGCTAAAGATTAACCCACGTATCCCATCTTCTATAATGATATTTCAGAATGGGTCTAGACTCTCTAAGAAAAGCACATCCTTCTTCCTGAATGACAAGCAAATTAAGATAGTACAGGAAATAAATTTTTTGGGAATAATCCTGACTCCAACCTTATCCTTCAAAAAACAATACAAAAAAAATTCAGGCTAAATCTACTGTATTGATCAATAGTATGGTGAAATTACTAAAACTAAACTTAAGAATATATTTGTTTATTTCAAACTGTTCAATTCTGTTGTGTTATTCTCGCATACTAGGATATTTGTATTCGCAATTAATCTAAGCCTTTAACAACATAACAACTTTATTGTTAACTACAAAGGTCTCAAAAGCTCTACATAGAAAGTAAGCACACCTCGTGCTCCAAAGCTATAAAAATTGCAATAATTTGTTCTCAATAAAATTTTGCACAACAAATGTCTATGTGACCTACTGTATTTGTTATAATAAATTATACAGTCCCAAGTTATAAAAGCTTAGGCAACATACGTCTAAACAACATCATAAAAAAATTGATTGAAGGATAATTTAATTGTAATAATACTTAAATTTATTTTATTGATTATATTGAAATTGAGTACATGGATACATATTAATTATATTTTCAAGTTTATAACAAATCATTCTTATTTGTAAGGTCTGCATTTAATGATATTTTTCAAAGAAAGCTACTAAACTTCAGAAAATAAGAACTTTTAATGCAAATTAAGAAATAAAAACAGGTATTTTCAGATACTAATTATATATTAAAATTTTTATTTAAAAAAATTTAAATATGAAATTAAATCACACACACTATAATCTTGTTTAAAAAATGAACTAAAATTCATTAAAGCATCCAAAATTCTCTACGTTTTAATAATCAGTGTCATTTTACTAAGATATAACAAAAATATATTCATTGACATAACAGTTACACATCCAGACAGAATTGTTCAATTGCTGCAAAACTCAGCATACAGCTATGTCTCAGTAACTATGTATATGTTACACCAGTAATGCTAATTGTACACCAGTAATGCCACCTTAAAATTCCTACTGCAATTTTCTATAAAAAAGCTCACTGTGTTCAGAATTTTCAGTAAACTGATCTCTTGTTTGGAGGTCTTCAAACATAAGGCTTGCCTATATTATTCATGCAGTCAAAAACATTATGCAAAACTGATAAAGTTTGACCAAGGCTGCATAATCAGGCAAAGGGGAACAGAATAGCAGTTTTATCAAACTGCCACCATTCCCTTATGATCCATTGCACTCAACATCATTCTGACCTGGCTGTGACGTGTTAGGTGCAATGGATATATGAGGGCAACATATATCCATTTATATGTTGCCCTCATATATAGGGCAACATATATATATGGCAGGCGTACCCACAAGTGGTAATGGGCTCTGTACACAAATTTTGTATTCATGTTACCACTCGGTACTCAATATTTCATTACATTTTGTTGGTTTTGGTAAATAATACGATGCAGACGCCCATGAGCCTTCCTCCTTCATCCCCTTTCCTATTTTTCTTTATACTTCACCTTTGCCTCTTCTCTAAATATTACTTTTCTCTTCATTTCACACCCGGGCAATACCTCTGAGTAGTCCCAGGTCTTCATCCCCTATGTGCTAGAAGTATAGAAATATATATGGCAGGCATCTCTCCTGGTAGTCTGTCTGGGGCATCAAGACACTACCTGGAGAGATGATTATCTGAATATGAGACAATCAGATAATCATCTCTCCTGATGAGCATGAAAAGCTACATCGTTTTTGTCCACCCAGAGATAGGTAGAAGTCTCACTATAGAACCCTATTTCTTCCTGTACCATTGCTAGGCAACTAGCAGAAACAAATGTGCATGCATGACAACCAATTTTATTGGCTCATTTGCAATGCTGGCAGCATATTGTCTTTAATGATAAATCCTGGTTCTGTTTGGAAACAGACAACCTCCATGTTAGAATTTGGAAGACCACTGGTGAGTGCTCCAATCCCATCTTTGAGTGGCACACTCTCTCCATTGCATGTGTACTGGTCTGGGAAGCCATCTTGTATGACAGCTGATCATGCCTAATAATGGTGTAAGGGATTGACATTGATGGCAAAGCAATATGTTAGGAAATCCTGGACTTTGATGAATTCTCCTTTTCGTAACAAGGCTGAAAGCAGCCATTATTCAGCTAAATAATGCTTAGATGCACATAACTAATTTTTCAGGAATGTTTCTGTCACATCGCCACACTTCCTTGACCTGACTGCTTTCCAGATGTGTGTGAAAATTCAGATTTTAATATATCCACTTTATCAAAGTATTTTAAATCAAATAATATTTTATTGTTAAATTATACATTTCCTCCACTTTAGAGAGATATTCCTCAGAAGTTAACTTCCTTTCCCACGAAGTTACTTCCTTGTTGATATGTCATCCCTTCCTCTGAGTAAGCTTTTAGTCTTGATGAGTAAACCCATCCAAGTCCCCTTCACCCAAGTCAGATGAGCAGATTCTAGGTCTGTTATTGGAGGAGATTTAGGATAAAAAGAGGCAACAATGCCATTTTCCATGCACTATGTCCTCCTCCCAATAAATAACCAAGTGCCCCTCATGTCTGGGAAGAACTTCCGCCCACCAGACGTCCATACTGAAAGTATAGAACTTCGACATGAGGAAGAAACTGGACCAACTTCCAGAGGTATTATGTTGATTGAATGACTGTGTAACTCTCTCTTGTTTGCTAATCTATATAATATTTAGATAGTTTATATAATGCTAGCTATTAGAATAAGCTCTTATCAGCAGAATGTTATCTTGTCCTTTAGAAGGATGTTTTGTATCCTGTCATCTATAATCCTGTTAGTTTATTAAATTCGTTTGTTGTTTACCTCACCTGTCTTGTGAGTTGATTAATGGACACATTCGCACGCACCTCCCCACTTGTTTTGCCCTCCTAATGCCATCCAACAGACTCAGAGGTCGGGCTTTACCAGCCCGTGCAGATTAAGTGGTCAGAAGGGATTAACCCCTGACCCCCTGCTTATCACATATGTCACTCATTGAGCATTTGTGAGATCAGATGAGAAGCCAGCTTCAACCATCAACAACTGTGACGAAGTCTGGAGTTGCAATATGTGGGTTTATCTGTTGCAGAATAGCATGTGGTGTCTGATTCCATGCCTGACCATATTGCTGCATATCTAGACAAGAAGAGATTCTACAAAGTATTAAAGGTTCATTTAAATTGCACTGTTGTTCCACAATAAATTCTATCTTTGTTATAACATTATAATCACTCATTGCTATCATAATTATATTTATACTAATAAAGTTTTATTCAATTCCAATGCTTCCTCTTCTTGGTGTATAATGTTTTTTGTTAAAAGAATGTGTGTATGTATATACACATATATATTATGTAATTATTAATGAATATACTACATTATATTAATTCAATTACTATATATATATACACAATTATAATTAATATAAAATAATCAACTTTCTAAAGAAAAACTTTTATGTATAATACCTTTTATTAGAAGTAAATTTATTTTTGATGAGATATTCAGCAGCAGAAATAAAGTCATCAAATACATTTTGCTTATTTAGAAGTCTTCCTTGATTGTGCCATGTTTCACCATATTCTCTAATTAAATATAAAAAATAAAGTGTTAAATGAAATTTATGTAAAAATGACAATAACTTAATTATAAAATTTTTATGATAATTTTTTTTACCCTCCTCCTCTGATGTTAGCTACAGCCACTATGCCATGTAAATGCTGCATGAAAAGAATTCGAGAAGGACTAAAAGATGGTTGAATACTCACATTAAAACCACCATAACCATATAAAAGACAAGGAGCATTACCATCTTTGATTACATTCTAAAAAGTAAATTTAAAATCTATAAATACAAGTTTCAATTTATCACAATAATTATTTCATATATAACTTTTTTACTGAAATATAAGAACCAACCTTATCATGAACAATAAACATTGGAATTTTAGTTCCATCTAAACTGTTATAAAATATTTGACTTGTAATAAAATTTGAATTATCAAATCCTGGTACTTTTATTTCTCGAAAAACCTATAAATTATAAGATGACAAAATATTAATTCTTTCACTGTAAACAAATTATATTTGAGTGAGTATTTTATTTTACTGCTTATCTATATCATTTCTTACAATATTTGAAATTTTACATTTTTATATACAGGTCAGTACAGGTAATTCCATCTGCGATTCCTTGACCAATTATTACATTATTCCCTGACTTATTAACGTCTCTGCATTTTCCCTTTCCATTATGTAATATTCAACCAAGTCTATTTAAGCCTATTTTGCACACAATTATATAAATTTTTTAATTAAAAGCACTTTATTCACTTATAGAAAATGAAAAATTTCATCTAAAATCAGTTACGTAGTTGAATTCTTAGAAATCATTTATGTATTCATGAATAAGTTTTTGATAAATACCTCTTGTGTTAGTTGTTTTAACTTTTCTCTATATGTCACCAATATTTTCAAGAGCATTTTTAAGCTAAAATTTTCCCAAAATTCTATAAAACATTCTTCTCCTGTTGTTTAAATTGTCTGACAAGATAATATGCTTTAAATGTTGAAATGACCTCCTCATTAGGGTTTATACAAAAACCAACTTTTTAAAACACCGGTTTTCAAATCTCAACTTTTCTACAAAACCGGTTAAAACTGGTTTTCAAATTTTTACCCAAAAAAAGGAAATAAGAGATATTTACAACTTATTTTAAAACTTTTTAATTTATTTAATATTTGTAACATTTCAAGGATATAACAAAATATAATCGACCAATGTCTACACAAAACAAAACAAAAAAAATGCTAGAATACTACTTTAAAATATAAGATTTACTCCATAGAAAAGCATTAAAAAATGAATAACAATGAATGCCTACAAAATATTATTTTAATTCTTATTTTTCCTAAGAAAATATGATTTTAGAAAGCAAAGAACTTCTATAGATCTATCGCTCAACCGTGTCCTTATTTTGCACACAAAATTGCCAGGTATAGAAAAAAACTCTTGCTACTGAGCTGGGTTTAATCATCTTTAAAGCATTAAATAATAAATCAAAATTTTTCCTTATTCTGTTTGTACCCTCTGATACAAAAAAACTACTTATTTAGTGTCCTAGAGCTGGGTGAAGTCACTTATTCAAGTTTTTGAAGATATTTAAGTAATCGATCTCGCATGACCCAATTTTAGGGGGCTGTATTCGCAAAGGGTCGCTTGTAGAAGTATGGTTCCTTTTAACTTTTTTGCTCCTATGGATATGCTCTACAGCTCTGATAAGGGTCCAACTGTCTCATTCAGAGCTTGAATTGAGCCAAATTGGCTGAAGAATAAAGAAATTTTTTGTTTTGTAGTTTTATGAAACTTAGTATTTAACAATATTCCCGTTTTGTGCCAGAGACAATTTTGTGTCAAAATGTTGATGTTCTTAATCAAATAATTAATTAATTTTTATGTTTTACGTATAGGCTCAAAAACTGGTTTTTTTACTTGGGAAAACCCAGTTTTCAAATTATATAAATTTCTTCAAAAAACTGGGTTTTAAAAACCAACAAACCCTATGCCTCATCTACAATCTAGAATAATGCAGCTATATGGTTTAAAAAAAATAACTAACATTTTGATAAAAATCATTACGTTTTGCTAGATAACCAGGATTATTATCCAACATTAACAAAATTATAAATTTAAGATTTATGTAGCAAAAGAAATCATATGCTTTTTTGATGTTGCTGTTTAAATTTAATCTTAATCAGTAAATTTTTATCTAAATGATTCAAAATGTATTAAGTGTACACCACTGATTTTGTACTAATTTACTTTATAGTTACTTCTGTGTATACTAATTAATTTACTTCTGGTCAGCACAATACAGAAAAATTCCATAAAAATGTTTGAATGGATACACTAACTATAGTTACAAGCACTAACTAATACAATAACTGTAATTACTGTAGTTTATCCATCTAAAAACCATGGCTAAAAAACAAATTAGATTCTATGATAATTTTAAAGCATATAAAATTTAATATATAAATTTATATTTATATATTAAATTATATATATTATTAATAGTTACATTAATAATCACATAATAATGTCATTAATAATTACATAATTTTTAAATATATATTTATATATTAACATTGTTATTGAATACAACAACTTTAAATTCTTTGTTATTAAATAAAGAATTACTAGTAGTAAAACTATTTCACCTCAATAATTAAGAAAAATAATTTACTTTTGGTGCTGGTTCTTCAGCTGATAAATCACAATGATAAATAATTCCAGGAGTTAAAAATGATGTAAATTGATAAAATATCTAAAATAGATGAAAAAATGTCTATTATATTTTTATACTTTAGATATTTATTGTAATTGTTAATGTTAAAAGTAATTATAACTCAATTCATAAAAAATTAATTAAATATTACAAAAAAGAAAATAACTGAGATCAGGGCATTAAACCCTGATACGTTGACACCAGATGTGAAAAGCAGGACCTTGTCAAGATAAACACCCAAACTCCCGACACCAGAATGTGAAAATGGCTTTTCGTTCAGGATGGGTTAATTAAATTAGACAAAGGAGATCGGCAAAATCTCTGTCTAATATGTCAGGAGCCTGACACCAGTTAGGATAAATTTTCGTATCGCATCCTAACTCGTGATTTGTATTGATATAGGAAGAAATGAGAACCGATAATAGAGTTATACCTTATATAAAAATAACTGGACTCAAACCAGGAATATTACAAAAGATACACTGGACAACAAAAAAATAACACACCATGAAGGACTTGTTGGATTTGAATAAAAATTGGTATGTTGCATCATCATAGCTAGATATGTAAATGATTAGCTTTTGGAATCAGGTTCTTGTGTTGTATTGCCACCAGAGGGTGGAAAAGTGCTTCCTCTGTCTGGTATAAAGGTGCACGCTGTGACAACTTGTGCATATGTCCTGTGCTTGTGTTAATGGTTGTGACTTTGGTGAGTGACAGACATGCCTCTATGACACATTCGACGGCCTTACACTCAGTTAAGTGAGTTTGAGAGAGGTCGCATTGTTGGATTGAGAGGAAGAGAATGGTCATATCGCCGGATTGGCTGCCATCTGAACCATTCTGATGGAAATGTTAGGATGTGTTATGAGCAGTGGGGATGTAGGGGAACGCATGAATGGCAAACAGACTCCGGACGCTATCGACAGACCATCAGGCGAAAGGATCATCTCATTGTATGTCAAGCATGGATAGCGCCTACAGCTTCGTCGTCTACCATTCATGCAGCAGTGGCACCTGTGTTACAAAACCGTGTATCCAGCTGCACCATTTCCAGGCGCTTAGTAGAAGGTGGATTGGTCTCCCGACGGCCAGTATGTGTTCTACCATTAACAGCCACCCACCAATGCCTCCATCTGCAGTGCTGTCGTGCACGACAATCATGGACAGCTACCGACTGGCAGCATATTGTCTTCAGCGACAAATCCCGCTTTTGTTTGGGGGCTCACGATGGCTGTGTGAGGGTATGGTGGCCCACTGGTCAAGGCGTCAACCAGCCTATACTGTGGAGCGGCACACGGGCCCAACCCCTGGTGTTATGGTGTGGGGAACCATAACATACGACAGTAGGACACCTCTAGTTGTCATGCAAACTACCCTCACAGCCCAACGATATGTGCAATACAACCTCCGGCCACATGTGTTGCCCCTCATGGCAGGGCTTCCGACAGGCATATTCCAGCAGAATAATGCCCAGCCACACACTGCAGCGGTCTCCCAAGCATGCCTACATAACATTGCCACACTTCCTTGGCCTGCACGGTCTCCAGATTTATCATTAATCGAACATGTGTGGGACTACCTGGGACGCCAGCTGTGACAGCCGCGGGATCTGACACATCTTGAGTCCCAGTTGCATCACGTGTGGGCAGATATGCCACAGAACATTATATGGAACCTTTATGCCTCCATGCCGAGGCGTATCACAGCTTATATCCGCACTAGAGGCAGCACAACGGGATATTAGTGCTGCACTGTATTGAACATTACTGCACAATAAAGTATGTTTTTGCTTTATGGTTGCAATCATATACCTGTCTAGCTATGACAATGTCACATACCAATTTTTGTTCAAATCCAACAAGTCCTTCCTGGTGCATTATTTTTTTGTTGTCCAGTGTATATTTTTTTTATCAAGTAAACATACATTAAAGAATTATAAATGATTAAAGAATTATGTAAAATTTCTATAAATTCAAACATAGGAAATAAACCATTTCTATTAATATCCCTTTCCTTATTCTAACTTATTCGCAGAAAGAGAGAGGTTACAAACATAGGTTCACATTACCTTGATAGTTTCAATGTTGATTGAAATGAGGTCCAAGAATAAAGGATCTCATTTCAAAAAGTGGTTTGCAACAGGAAAACAAATGGTTTACCATAATCATAACCATCATTTTACAAAAGAGCATGTAACACTATTCGACATATAAGGTGATTATAATTAAAGATGCCCTACTCAGACCTGTCTACAGCCCATTCTTGTGAATGTATTTTGATGAAACTTGGTATATATGTTACATGGACCATGGGAAAAAGAAAAATGCAAAAAAAATTTAGTTTGAATTTTTACCACTAGGTGAAAAAAAATGGCACATGAAGAACAAGAAAAAGAAAATGGAAACACACAAAAGATTTTTATTCACAATATTTGTTCAATGTGCAACCCATTTGCATCAATTACATGTTTAAAACACCTCACAATGCAATCCATTTGCATCAATCACATGTACAAAATGTCTTACAGCATTGTAAGGAGTTTTGAACATGTGATTGATGCAAATGGATTGTACATTGAACAAATGTTGTGAATAAAAATCTTTTGCATGTTTCCATTTTGTTTTTCTTGTTCTTCATGAGCCATTTCTTCACCTAGTGATAAAAATTCGAACTAAATTCTTTTTTGCATTTTCCCTTTCTCCATGGTCCATATAACATATATACCAAGTTTCATCAAAATACGTTTACAAGAACGAGCTCTAGACAGGTCTGAGTAGGACAACTTTAATTATAACCACCATGTATTAATTCTTTTTCTATTTAGAATAACTGTTTATCTTTTTAAATAAAGCTAAATAATTAATGACTGAATTTTATAGCTTACATTAGATAATATATAAACAGATGAACTCCAAGGGATATTATCTGAAATTTAAAATTATAATCTTTCTCTTACAAATAATTAACATCCTGTAGCCAATATGTCTCTTAATTTTTGTCCAGATATAGCGAAAAAAAAATTATCATTAGGAAAGTCTTAACAGCTGATCCAACATTATTTAATAACTTTTTGATCGTAGTGGGCCACATCTCTTAGAAATGCCATATTAATAGATAACAAAAGTTTGTTCTATGCTAGTTGTCTATAATCATTGCCCAATAAAATAATAATTTTCCAGAATCAAAGCAAATTTAAGGATAAGTTTACAGTAAGTAGTAGTAGTCTGCCTAATTCTGTACTTATCACAGAATGATTTAGGTGAAAAATTTGCTTAAAAAACCACTGTATTTTTCCCCTTTGTCTACCAATGATCTTCTTCAAATAAGAAATGCATATAAAATACTTGATCTAATTAACAAATTAAATAATCTAAAGTAATTTTTAATTGATGATACTTTCAGTTTAACAAACAGTGTGATGAGTTTAGAAAATTTTTGTTTTGGCATCAAAGTGTAATTTTTTCTAAATGGAAAGAAAAGAAATAAATTCCTAAATATTTAAGGATTGAAACAAACTCCAATTTATAGTTCTCTAAATAAAATTTATCTATTAACCATATTAATTAAAAACAAATGATAACCTTTCAGCAGTGGGATAGTCAGGTATGGTGCTATCCCTTAGTAGTGGAGAATATACCTGGGAAATTTTTAAAGTATTTTTTCACACAATTTTTCTCATTACCGTTTTGGAAAAAGATTTTGTAAACAGTTATGTCTAGTAAAGAAAAGTCTTTTTTTTTTTATTGTTACACAATTCATTTTTTATGTGAATTTTTTTCCGGTTTTTTGGCTAGTTTTTGGCGATACCCCCAAAAGAATTTAGCGGATATATACGTCCCTCACCACTGCCACACGATCACCTCGACATATATATACATCCCTCACTGCTGAGTGGTTAAAGAAGTTTTAAAACTTTGTCAAACATATTTTCATAATTTTATAACCAAATTTTAATTTCAATTTATGAAAATATAATTTAGATCAAACAACTATTTTAATAAAAATAAATTGTTTCATTAAAATACTTCAGAAATTTATAAAATTAAAACAACAAAACATTAATTGGAACCTATCAAAATGATTTGAATAAATTAAGAGACAGAGAAATTAGGATACATCTACTGCAAATGTAAACTAAAAAATAATGAACTTAATGAAATTTTTCAATATCAAAACATGGTTTGAAATAATTATTATATGAAGAATAAAAATATAGTTTAAAATAAAACAATAAAGAATAATCAATATACTTATATGAGCCATTATAAATGAAAGTGATACAAGTCCATTTTTGGAAAAAAATAAGTTAGTGATAGATTTTTAGTGCAACATAGATGTCCTTTTTTATATATTTAATAACACAGTCAATAGCGTTACAATATCCTCATAAATTAATCAAAAGAATATTAATTGTAAAATGTTATCGAAAGAATGTTTTATTTATTTATTTATTTTTGTTTTTTGAAAGTGGAATAAGTCCATTCGTAATAATCAATAATTATTATTATTGATTATTACAAATGGACTTATTCCAATATTGTACACCGTTGACTGTGGTATTAAATATATAACAAACGGCCATTTATGTCTCAATAAATCTATCACTAACTTCACTTTCATTTATAACGGCTCATTTTTTTTTACATTAAAATGAGTATTTATTTATTGTGACATCATCACAATGCCAGGCTGCAGTTTTCAACCAAATCATATTTTTAATTTAATTTAAAATATATGCTCTCCATCTCAAATTAATAGTGGTTTGCCCCTGTATGGACAAGCCATTACTAATTTGAGATGGATAACATATCTTGTTAACAACAGAGTTGTGCCAGTCATCTATCTAACACCTTTCAGGGAAAACTTTTTGAACTGAAATAACATTACTTCTGGCTTGCACTGGAAAATTGTATATGGTTAATCGAGGCCTCCTGCCACTAAGCTTTTCATATCTGGTCTCAGCTTTCATCCATCTAATTCTGTTCTCAAGATTAAAGAAGGACAGACAAACACAAGAACGACAGTGGGACTTTGTAGATCTACAATCTTTCAAATTCTTTCAATCTACAATCTTTCAAATTGTAGCCTTTTGGGGCTGCAATTTGAAAGATTTGGATACATTTTAGAAAATTAAATTATAAATTCAAAATTGTTATTATTCATACTTTTCAGAATTTGTTATTATTGAAAGTGGTTTAAGTCCATTTGCACCAAAAAAAAAAAAAAAATTGTTTATTTTATTTAACAGTTTTATTAATTATTATTACATTATAAAATTTAAAAAGTTTAGTTTTAAAAACATTACCTGAATTTATTAACATTTGTCAATATTTTACAGTTTATTCAAATGTAAACCCTTAAATATCTCAATACATGAATAAATGGAATTATACCACTTTCATTTATATTCAACCTTTCTTACATTCTTTTAATAGAACTTGCATAATGTAAAATGTTACAAGTTTTTTTTTATACAACTAATTTTTTTATTCATTTAAAATAGCAATAAAAAAAATTATATAACAAACTAATTTTAAATGATGATAATTATAAATTAAATATTAAAAAAGAACAAGCAATTATTTATTGTGACATTGTCACAATGCTGGACTGCAATTTTTAATTATCTTTTAACTTAATAAAAATCACAACTTTCAGTCCATACTAGAAGGTCATATATAGTTAATCAGGGTCTCTGTCTTATCCTTAAACTTTCCATATCAAATCTGGATTTAGCAGTGTCTTGCCCCTGAATATCATGCTTCTCCTGATAACAATTGAGCCATGCCAGTCATCTAAGTCCATTCTGGAGAAAATTTTGAAATGAATCATGTGACTT
Source organism: Centruroides vittatus (assembly GCF_030686945.1). Lineage (NCBI taxonomy): Eukaryota > Metazoa > Arthropoda > Arachnida > Scorpiones > Buthidae > Centruroides > Centruroides vittatus. The sequence continues at coordinate 298,666 of NW_027122438.1, read as the reverse complement.
CCAGTCTAGACTGAGAGTTAGTGTATAGTTAAACAAGACCACAGCACTCCATATCTGGATTTCATTGGAAATGTATAGGTTGGGCTACAATTTGAAAACTGTAGCCCAATTTGTAATAGATTTATTAATAATAAAAAATGCTTTTTCCTAATTAACATTTTATAGATGTTCAATATCTGAAAACACTAACCTCTTCATCCTTCTTTTTGCCAGAATATCCTGTAATTGTTCCAACATCTAAAGGAAAATCTATTAGTTTATCTCCAGATTTTAAACTGTGTAAATGTAAAACATTCTGAAAAAGAACACTCTAGTTAATGACATATATTCATATAAAATAATTTTAAAAAATTAAAAAATGCAGACAAAAAAATGTGTATGAAATACATTTATTTAAATTTTAAAACTGTTGAGAAGAATTAAAAAAGAAAAAAAAGGTCTATTTTAACAGATAACACACATACATTAATCAGATTTTTTATTTATTTATTTTTGAATACAATAGGTAGAGTCGTTGACTTAAGATTACCATCCCCAGATATAATAATGATACAATAGTGACTTTGTTGAAAATAAATAGCAGCAAATAATAATAGTAAAAATAATTAAAATGAAAATAAAACAGTTAAACAAGACAATCAAACATGAAAATTTAAAACAAATAAAATTACAAATAGCCATAGAGTGGACATTGTATGTAAAATTAAGATAAAAGCAGCAAAAATCAGACACTAAAACAAGATGCAAAAGGTATAAAATAATTTACAGAATTTTATAAACTGTATAAAATTATAAAACAAACACACTTCAATTTGAGAAATATTAAAAGCAGCATGATAGGAACATATAAAAAAGCTTTATCAAAGAGAAGAATGCTATAAAAATATTTAAAATATAAGATACAGTAAAAATATTCATTTCAATCTTTTAGTAATGGAAGGACCCAACCTAGACCTGACAACTCTGCTGCAGTCAGTATATGGCATATTAGAAAATTTATTTAATGAGAGGTAAACCTTGTTTAAGATGAGTTCATTTTTTCAGGTAGAGATGGAGAAGTTGCAGACCAAATAGTAACACAATAATCAATAAAATGAGTAAAAGTTAGCAAAACAAACAAACAAAGAAAAGTCGAGGACTAAACGATTAGAGATGTGGTGGCAGAATTGCCAGAGGATACCTCTTCTGATGACAAGATTCTTAATAAGTTTGCTGATGTGGTCTGAAAAGGTAAGGTATAAGGCATTTATTGAATATAACTACAAGATTGCAAATCATCCCAACATAAGTAACTGAATAATTAGATAGAGAATGGATAGAAGGTTATGTACCAGCAGCACATAATGCATAGCCAACATTTAGGTAGATTATTTTTCAGGTTAACCTATCCCAGGAATGTCCAACCTGTGACCCACAGGCCACACTGCGGCCCATTGCATCCTAAATTTTTTAGGTACATTTTTATTTCTTTTGGTAAAGAATATTGTAAAAATTATTCACGTTTCACTGGACACACTTTGATGTCGTAATGACATAATTGGTGCTAGAAACTTACTGTACTACCCTACATGCATAACATACTGTTGTGAACAATTCTTTTTGCACATGAAAAACATCAAAACTGCTGAAAGAAATAGGTTGAGTGATTCTCATTTAAATAACATTCTTAGAATTAAGACTAGTACCATAAAAGCAGATATTGACAATATTATAAAAGGAAGGCAATGTCAAAACTCGCATTGAATTTATATCTATTTTGTGTGAGTATAATTTGTTTTTATTGCCAATAATTCAGTATTTTATGTAATTACTGTATATAAATTTGTTATTAAAATTTGATATTTATATTCTTGAACTTGTTAAATGCATACATTTATTTAAAGTACCTTGTGGCCTGCTGAATATATGTAAATTTCTAATTTGGCCCATTAGGAAAAAAGGTTGGACAACCCTGACCTATCCCATGTTGAAATTTTTCTCTGTTGCATCTCACGCCAAGTTGAATTTTTGTCAATGTTAAGCCTAACAAAAATCACACATTTTTGAAAAAATAACCATGGCTATTGTATTGTCCGAAATTATTTTTTAATTTATACAAACAAAATAGATATATTAATAAATGTAAAAACAAAAAAAGTATATTTTGGAAGTTCGTTTTAACATAAAAATTATAATGATAGCGACATCTAGTTTCAAAAACATTCTGATGCTGAAATGAGATATCTTAAGTCCACCGGTCAAGGTCAGTAGGTCATGACCCAAGATATGTTAGGAATAACACAGGACAGGTTAAGAGATTCAAGATTATTATTCAATAACTTAATGTCATTTTAGAAAAGACTTGAATTCAAATTAATCATTTCCATACTATTTGCAAATAAAATGTTAGAAGTGATATTGGCCTTGTAACAGTGTAATCAATATAACATATAAACAAAATACTGTTTGGGACAGAGCCTTGAAAGATGCCACACATTGAAAAACATGGAAGAAAAAATCTCAAGCTTAACACTAAATGATTGTAACACAAAGTAATTATTGAGCCAATTTATAATCAAAGGATGAATATCCAAAACTATAAAATATCCAGCAGCTGAAACAGTAACATTGGAATTGAAGGCTTGTTTAATGTCTAGATAGTTAATAAAGAATGGTAACTTACATTCCAAATTATCAAGAATAATTTGCTAATCAAAATACTTCAGAAAATATGTTTTCTTATTTGATTTATTAGAAATGATATTTGGATTTGTCCTAATTTTATAAGCTAACTTAACCACAGTTGCTTAAACAGAAAAATTGCAAAAATAACTGAATATATATATTTTTTTAATCATTACTTTTCTTTCATTTAAGAACAAACTTGCATATCTAAAAATTTTACAAGCATTTTTCAATTCATGTATTTATCCAAAAATCATCATACCATTTGCAATAAGCAGAAAACTAAAACTTTTAAATTGTATAATTTTAATCAAATAAATATTTATTCTTACTTTAACATCTTGAATGTAACATATAACCAATTTATCCTTATTTACACAGGCAGCCCAATCTAATACGTTCTTCGAATGTTCTTTTATTAGTTCTGTCCACATTTCCTTTCAAAAATTTGTTTATATTATATAAATAATTATATACACAAATAATCTTTAGTTATTTAATTTTATGAATATTAAAATATTATAATACCTCATTTGGTTGATTTAAATCAATATTTACTAAACGAAAACATGGAGCATTTTTGTTTGTACGAATAGTACATATAGAATTCTCATTTGTAACATATTCATATTCTGCTTCAAAACGATCAACAATAGTAGTCAATGGTAGAATACCTGATTCAGAAAAATTTTTAAACTTAGCAACAATAAATCAATTTGCAAATTAAGAGTAAATTTTTGCATTTAAGATTAATAATATAATTAAATTCAGTTATATCACCTGTTATTCCATTTGGAAGTGATTTCAGATCACAAAAATACAATAAATTATCTTTACATCCTTCCCGAATAATTACAATCAAATAACGACCACAATCACTTACAACTGCTCCTCTAAAAATAATAAATTTTCTTTTGAAATGAGTAAATACTTAAAAAATAAATTTCTACTTAATTTCTAGAAAATTTTTAATTACTAAAAACTCTTCCAATATGTAAGCTGAACGTATGTATAATAATCATATATCCCCACTTTTTCCAGCAGCAACACTTTCTGATGTCAATAGGCATGAATGTTATTCCAAACTTTTATTTTATTATAGACATTTGAATTGATTAATGTTGAAACCTGATGCAGGCCTACAAATGCTGCCAAAAACATTCACACATTAAAGTATTGCTGCTGGAAAAGGTGTGGATGGTGTGATTTATTATAATTACTATAAAGTAAGATAACTACAAAAGTATATTCAAAACAAGAAATAATCAAAATAACTATAGTGTAACCACTAGTATTACAAAACAGTGCAAAAGCTCACAAGGATTAAATATTCGTTTCCTTCAAATGAAACAAACTGTATCGACAACACTGACAATATAGAGGGAAAGTAGGGCACCAGTGTACAGTTGGAAGGAATATACCTCTTTAGATTCTTCAAGCCCTATGGTGAGTGTATTATATCTGTAAATCCTTGTATATAATAAATCACATACTTGCATTGGATGTCTGAGTCTATGTTTCATTTGAAGGAATCAAATATTTAATCAATTAAAATATTTTAAAATTTCTATTAACTATATTTAAAACAGCATAATTTAATTTCAACCAATAAATTTGACACACTCAACAAACTGATATTTGGATAAAATAAATTTTTGCTCAATCTAATATAAAATTTAAAAATTAGAATGATGAACAATGTAGATAAAAATAATGAAAAGCCAAATATTTCATAAGTCAATTTCAAATAATAAAATGAAGTAGACAAAACTAATAAATAAATAAATAAATAAAATTAATGAACCTATCATCACAGAATAAATTCGAAACTTTATCATCTTTTAATGAATCTTCACAGGCTTAAATATTTATTTAAAAAATTTAATCCTATTTTTTTCAAATGTTACTCATTTATTTAATTAATTAATTAAATTTATTTAATCATTAATAACATTAATGATCAAATAAATTGGCAAGTCTATTTATTAATTATTTATTAAGTTATTAAGTTCATATGTATAAACATCACTAAGCCTGATGTATTAATAATAAATAAATTTCTTCCAGAATATTCTAAATTAACTAGTAAATATTATAATTATTAAATTTAATAAAAAATGGTGCCTAACACTTACCTACAGTACCAAATTACTTAATAGTTAATCATTAATAATAGCACTTAATTTGCCCAATTAATTATGGTGATTGTTTGGTTTATTAAGTTGATAATAACTTAAATCAGTATTAGTTATCCATTGTAAATAGAAGAATCAGTAATGTTTGGTCTATAACTAATTACTATTACATTCTACTGTACTAGATATCAAGAAATGTGAATAGAAATTTAGAAACAATAATAATTAATCATTTATAAATTTCAGTATAAAGTAAATGCTCACACATATATTACAAATAATACAAAAAATGAGTGCCATTATCTGTATTATGTGGTTGTTTTTATATGCCTAAAGATTAATGAAATTTTAACATTAATTGAAGACTAACAGATAAACAAAAATAATTATTTAATAATTACTTGTTCAAAATTATTTTTTAAATATCCAATAAAATCATATACATTTAAGTAAAAATGTAATAAATTTTCTTGTATCTAAACAATTATAAATAATTACTTACATCAACCATTTAGGATGTTCTGGCAGTTCAACACACAAAATATCTTCTGACTGATCTGTTCCTATTCTATGATAATACAATTTTTGATTTTCATTTTCAATTGTCTCTCTTCCATCATTTTTGCCTTTAATTGAAGGATATCTCTAAAATAAAATTTATAAATATTTGAAAGCAGTTTATAACAATTTGACTATATTAATATAAAACCTTTTCAGATAGTTGACTGTTTCCTAATTTAACAGATTTATAATCTTTAAAGACTTATTTTCAATTAAATATGAAGCTTAATATAATGCTATTAATTTTAGTTTTCATTTAATAAAATTGTAGTTAACTGTGGATGCCTCATCATCCACAGTTAACTTTAATTTGTAATGCACTCATGCATTACAAATTAAAATAAAATTTATGGAGGGTCAAAATTATCTCAGATGAAAACCATAATTTTATTTGTCAAAATAGTTTATTTAAACCTTTTCTTTTTAGTCAAGTTTCTATTGTTCAGGATATACAGTGCCATAACTAGACTTTGTACATAAGTTATTACATAATTCAATAATTAATTTGCATCCATAATGCATCATAAATTTAACTGAAACCATCTGCTTTATGATTTCTAATATTTTGGAATACTCCTCATATGATTGATTGATATATTAATCTATTATTTCATGCAGTAATCACGAGATAAGTTTGAAATTTAATATCTTGGGATGGATAAAGATTAAGAAGCAAAATTTGGCATGGTAACTCATATAAGGAGCATTAATGCTATCAAATTTTCATAGTTAAAGATCAAGGGGATTGGAAGACAAAAGGATGCCATGTTTGACTAATGAAAATTTTACTTGTTATTGGTATTTACAACTTTTTTAGAAACTAATCTCTACCATTAAAATTAAGCCTTTTGCCTTTTTATAATAGTTCATAATACATAGTAAAATAAACATTACTTTTTAATAAAATCTCATAATACATAATTTCAGCTTTGTGATAATGTATCTTTAGTGTTTCTTAAACTTAAGTATTCTTTGTGAGGAAAGTTATGCAACTCATTGCTAGTTTAAACAAACAAAATTTTATAATACAAAAACTATTTTGTTTGTAAAAACACATCTAGAATAAGTACAAAAATTTGATTAAATACACAATATTAAACTATTAAATGTTAATAAAAATGAAGAAAAGGGTCTGTTTTACTTTAATGTCCATCATTAATGAAAGAATTTTAATGGTTAAAACAAACTTCCAGGTTCTAGACAGATCATCTAAAACTTTGAGATTAACACATTCTCCAATCAAACTGATTATAGGTACTCTTATACATTAGTACAGAGTATCCATAATTCCAATAAATCTGAGAATCTTCACACTTTATAAATGCAGTTAAAGTAATTTTAGATCTCTATTTCAACACTGTATCCATTGATTTGTTCCTGCAGATACTTAATTTTAATAAAATAATTAATGAACACAGTATTAGATAATCTAGAATTAAAATGCTAGATATATCTAATAGTCTGTATATCAACCCAAAGATCATTCTAGGCTAAAATATCTTTCATATTCCCAATTTATAATTATTAGTTAACTCTAAAAATACTCTAAAAATTACTACTCATTACTACTTTAAAAATATCAAAAAATAAATTTTGTTTTTAGCTTAACTAGAATCTAGTAAAAGTAATTTCAACTGAATTACAACATGAACATTTCTCTACCATGTTATGTATGGTAAATCTTATTCTGAATTTTCTCCATAATATATACCACAAACTAACTGTGTAAAAACAATTACTATACAATATAATAATCAATAAAAATAATACAATATCTGTTAAATATCAAAAATTTAATATGATAAATATTTAAAAATTATGATATACTGTATTTTCTGGCATATAAGTCGACTTTTTAACCCAGGAAAATCTTCTCAAAAGTCAGAGTCGTCGTTTTACGCCCAGTCGTCTTATATGCCAGAAAATACAGTAGATCTTATATGGCGAGTATATCCCAAACTCTATATTTTAACTGTAAAAGTCGGGGTTGTCTTATATGCCAGAAAGTATGGTAATTTACAAAGATTTATTTTTCTATAAAAAGATTTATTTAAACAACATTTTTTTTATTAGTTTCAAGTTTTTTTAAGTACTTAAAATCAGAACATAAACTTTCAGTTACTATTTTAATAAAAATCTAACCTAAAAATTTTTTTATAAAATAATATATATGTTACAGTAAAAACCCATTTTTAGTTAAAATGTGTTTTAACTAGTTGAAACTAGTTTTTACTGGATGTCATTGTTAAAACTAGAATTTAGTGCTAGTCAAAAATGAATTTGAGTTAAAATTAGTTTTAACTAGACAAAACGGGTTTTAACAAAATGGCTTAGTAAAAACTGTTTCGACCAAGGTCATTCAGCTAACATGTTCCTATAGTGTATGATGAATTTAGTATCGCAGACATCTTGTTTATGTTTATTTTGCGATCCCTCCTAAGGCGATATAGGTCAGTCAGGCGATATTATTTTAAAAATTCACCAAAAATCAAATTATCATTATATCTATATGAAAAAAATTACTTACATTTATTAATATCTTTAGTTTTAAATACGATATTTTTCAATACATTTTATTAGAAAAATTTATAAGAAAAAAAAATAATATATATCAGAACTAACACATAAACTTGATAATTTGTAACATTTTGTGAAAATTAACATTGTCCAGTTACATACTTGTTTGCTGGCGCTGAGCCAGAAAGACATATCGAATTGTACAAAACAATATTCTACAACACTTATGCATGTATGTTTATTCGTTGTGAAATTATTGCACATTATATCAAACATTTGTTTGAAATCAAAATTTTATACTGCTATCAACTAATATAATGAATTATTATACTTTATTCACTTCATATCGAACGAGATTATATCTGTTGTTAATAAATTTTACAAAAATTGATATTTACCAAAGTAACGATGAATCGATACCCTCGAAGTTTTGCTTAAAAAGCCAGGGTACCGATTGATCGGTGCCTTCAGGGACAAAGGGTTAATTAATGTTAATAACACAGATGTGTGACCAATATTTTCAATAAATATCGTATTAAATAATACAAATGTTTTAATCCCAATCATCACTTTATTTATTTCCCCCAAACATATTTATGTAGCTAAAATTAGTTTTAACTAATGTTAAAAGTTAAAACTAGTTTTATCTAAAATCAAAACATGTACAGTAGTAAATTCTAGTTTTAACTAGACAAAACGGGTTTTAACGATGACATCCAGTAAAAACTGGTCTCAACTAGTTAAAACGCATTTTAACTAAAAACGGGTTTTTACTGTAACATATATAACAAAACTTACAATTTAATAATTTTTTTGCTAAAATCTTATAATCTAGAATAAAAGAGCATATATGAAATGAATTTCATATAGCAAGGCCAACTGAAACTTTTTTTTTATGATAATTATTTTAGTAAAAAAACAATAAATATAATCAATATATAATATAATATATATTATCTTATCAAGTAAGTATAATTAAAGTACTAAGAGAAAATATTTTGTTTTTCACAAGTGGTGTTTTATAAAATATTTTGAATAAAATAGTTAATGCAACTAAATTTAAAAATTATCCAAATTTTTATAATTTTTCTATTGTATTAAAAAGAAACATATCATTGTATGTGTCATACAATAATTTAATGTACAGAAAATTTCAATAATAATTTAACAGAATCTGATGCAAGGAAGTTTAAGAGTATATCTAATTTAAATTAGCTTACTGAATAAAAAAATCCCTTGTGATCATGTGTCCATGCAATTGCTGAAAATTTAATATTTTCTAAAACTTCTGGAAAATCTTCTCCTGTTTCAACACGTTTCACCTATAAAAAATTTACTATTTTTAGATCATCATAAAATATTACTATATATTTTTTTAAATTAACAATTATACAGTAAAATGTGTTTATGTTGGAAACCATTGGTTCCATTAAAATGTGTCCAATTTAGACAGATGTCCAAGATATAGAGTGAGTAGTTTTGGTCTGAAAGTATGAAAATTAATTTAAATTTGCAAGCATAGTGTGCCTATTCTAAGATGTATGAAGCAAAATGTGTCTCCGTTGAATGGATAACATTAAAAATACATCACTTTTCAAATAGCTTCTTGCAATTTTTGTAGTATGTTGAAATATGTATCAGTGTTTTTGTCTTCTGTAGCATGAATTCCATGAAAATTAGTCTTCCTATATTCCAGAGCAAACTTATAACTTTTTGGTAGATTGTTAATTCCATTGTTAATTTGTTTGGATTTTTTTTATTTTTGGAAAATTCACATATCATATCATATATATATATATATATATATATATATCTACTCTGCTGACAATTTGTTTGCTTTAGTATTAATATACCATATCTCACTGCCAATCACAATTTGTTTCCAAAAAATATGTTCTCTTATCAATTACACTATGAAGAGACAGGAAAACAATAAAATGATTTGTCATTTAATAGTTTTCTTGCATCTTTATGTTCATCATTGTTGCATACAGTAATACCCCAAACTTACGCGATAGGTGGGACCGAGCGATAACCATGTAAATCAAATTCACGTAAATCGAGGTATAATTTTGCATATAAATACATACAAATTATTTTTAATTGGGGCCGGAGACTAAAGAAAACAATAATTTAGAAAAAAATGTTTAATAAAATCTTAGATAATACATATATAACATATGTATTATATTATTAAAATCATAAACCGAAGTTATTTTGATGTAGAAGACTTCATAAAATCTAACAAATTTGTCTGACAGCGCAAAGATTCTTTTTTCTCCCGCAAAATTTCCTTGTAGCATGCTAATAATTTTTTTATTTCTCGTTTTGTAGAAGAAATGCACTCTGCATTGGAGTCTATATTTTCTAAAATTTCTAACCCCTTTTTATTTTTGTATCAAAGTCTTTAATAATGTTAACTTTACCTTCCAAAGATGAAGTTTTTCTTTTCTTGTTTGATGCAGAAGAATCAGTTCTACTTCGTTTGGATGACTTAGTAGTGTCTCTCAAGTCTCCATAGATATAACAAACACAGACATAAATAACATAGTATGCTATGCGTCAATTCCGCGCGACACGTCCGAACGTGTAAGCTGAACAATAGTGTGGGGGAGTGAGTAAACAATAGCTGCATGTTGCTCAAACAAAAGACAAATCGATGAAATTTAAAAATCAATCAGGGTAGTGTAAGTTGAGGTATTACTGTATTTCCTTGTAACTTAGCTTTTCATAGACAATGTTATTATCTATTTTCAACAAAATCTTTAATTAAAATTTAATTCCACCTTCAATTTTCCAAAATTAATTTTTTTAATGTGATATATTCATTACAATTAATGAAATGTTTGGACCATCATTTCAACCTTTACCACAGATACTTGTTCTTCCACTATTAAATTTATGTATCATTCTACCATTGTTAAACAATCAATGCATTATCACCATTCATTGTTATCACTTATGAACTTTAATGGATAAACATTCTTCATCTATAAAAATTGAACAACACTGCATATTCTAATACAGAATCAAATGGAATTAGAATTTCAACTAAACAACTGCTGTCAATAACATCAACAAATATATCATTATTGTAAATTTTCTAAATAAATAAAAATGTATAATCTAAGAACCTTACTTTTTGAATTACTACTGTAAATAATTTTAATAAAAATTTTTACATTCTAAGCAATAATTATAAAACTAAACATTAATAAATTGTTTAAAGTTTAATGAAGTGTTTGAATTAGTTTCTTAAGAAGTCAATTATTTTATCTTCAATAAAGATTTAAGTTTCTAAAGTCAATAAATTTCAATAAATAGTTTCAAATCAAATTAAATTGAATTCATGCTTTAACTGACAATTATAAATTGAATCATTCAACTAAATATTCATACAATTGAATGTGTGTCAATTCATATGCTTGTTGTTGGCATATAAATTTAAAGAAAAGAAAAAAAAAACAATCTAATTGAAATTTGAATTTTTCATATTTGTATACAATAACAAGCTTCTAACCTTAATTTTAACCCAGTCAGATCCACTACTACTTAGACCATATGCAAAATATTCACCATCTTCAGAGAAAGAAGTAATACTTAAAGATACTGTGCCATCTTCAGAGAGTTCATTTGGATCAAAAAATATTCTTGGTTCACCATCTAATTTATCCAATATATATAATACACTAGAGTGAAAAAAAATTATAAATTATTAACTATTAGAATATAATTATGAAAAACTATAAATTAAAATCATTCACAATACAATATTTATTTCAAATGAATATATAAAAATACCTAACTATAAATACATTAACTATTAATTAAAATATTAATAAATTGAAAATATAATTTTAAAACATTTCATTTATTCATTATCAAAGAATATTGATTTATAAAAAATTTATTAAATACAGTATTTTAAGTTTAACAAAAGACACAAATTACTATTTAACTTTACAACAGATGTTGAAAACAGCTTCCTCTAACCTGGATACAGTTTCATACCATTTCATAACATCTGTAGTCACTTTATAAAAACTTCATTCACTTATGTTTGAAATCTCTCTTTCAATGTTTGCCTTCAAATTTTCAAGTGTGTAAGAATTGTTTTTAAGCACAGTAGCTTCCGATATCCCCAAAATTAAAAATCAGGAAGTGCAAGTGAAGATAACTTTCTCAGAGATTTTCTGGATGTTAAATGTGAGCATTTAACATCCAGGACACATTATCAAGAATTTCAGCAGTTAATCAAATCAAACAAATAATGTATTGTTGACCTGTTAGGAACTGCAGTCTGAGGAACCTTCAACTGAAACTTCTCTCAAACCTTGTGAGACCTATATGCAAAATAAGACTCAACAATAAATACACGTTCGTCTTTAGAAGGTGACATATCTGACAACAATGCAACAATGATTAAGTGAGACTAGTGTATGACCAGATTACTTCAAGGGTTAGAGGCCATTAACTTTCAGTGCAGGGTTGCCAACCTGCCTAATATGATGACTAAAGTGTAATTGCACATTACATTTTACTATCTTATCCTTTGATTTACATCCTTTTTGAAACATCTTGTACTTATAAATGAATAAATACTTATTGTACAAGTATTTATAAATACTTGCACAATACATTTATTTATATTTTCTTAATACTAAAAATGATGAAAACATTTTGAGCTATGATTTTTAAGAATCATTGAACTTATGCTCCATTTTATATCTATTAATAATTATTTTGTTTAGCTCTTTCAGTTTTTAATCTATTTGTTATTCAGCTATCAGAAAAAAAAAATCACATTTTTTTTTTTAATGTTTTATATTCATAAAAGTTATATTAAAACATTTTAAATTTTGAATTTTTTTACACCAAAATTTATTTGATATTATATATATTGTAATAATTATGTTTTCAGAATCTATATAAAATATGTAAAAAAATTTACCTTTGATTTTGGAGACCTGTATTGAAGTAGTAATAATATCGTGAACCACGTCTGAAAGGACAGCTGTATTTTGGATAGTTCCATAATTCAGTAAGTCTACAAAAATTTCAAATTTAATTAATTATATTTGCAAATAATTTGTGTGCAACTCATTCTCTAAACTCCACAATTAAAAAAAATCCAGATTTAATACATTCTAAATTTTAAAATTTATATTTAAAAATTATTGAAATAGTTATGTTTCATATTAATACAAAAAACCCCTGCCAAACATGAATATATAAAACATAATTTATAATAAAATTTTTTATTTTAATTAAAAGTCTGTATGTATTTCATTACATATCTACGTTAAAATGGCAACACAATCTATTAGAATATAATATGTATAGTTAAAAAATAGTTTTCATGATTAAAATTGTGCTGTCTCAAATTCCCAAGACATGGAGGAGGGAAAAAACCTAAGTTCCAGGAACAGAAAAATAACTGCAACTCAGAAATCCTATTACATGTAATAAATCATATATTTTAATAAATTATTATTTCTGAAATTAATATTTGTGCTTACCTTTCTTTCAATTTTTGTCTATGTTTACATGACTCAAGAAATGGGACAGTAATTTCATTTTGAGCTTCAATAAAATTTTTTGTCTCTTCTGAATCAGGATCCTCTAACCAACGATAAGGATCAGCTACCTACATAAAAAATTTTTAATTCAATTAGAATACAAAAAAAGTTTTAAATCTTAATATTTCTTATTGTAGCTTATGCAATCTAGTAAAGAATAAATTTAAGAAACATATTGTTTGATAATATACAAGTATATATCTGTTTGTTCTTTATGCATTTGAAGATAAGAGCAAATGCAACCAAACTTTCCAGAAGTCATCCTCTCATCCATAAGGCTGAGAACTACTTTTTGTCTTAAAAACATTCAGTTCTCCATCGACAACAAGGTAGTCACTATATCTAACCAATACAAGTGTGGCATCCTGTAGTATTCGAGCACTACTGAACATCACAGTGAACAATTGCAGTACATATACCTAAAAGTTTTTTCAAGATTATTCTACATTATTAGTACATTTTTAATTAACTCCTAAATCAAGTTTCTAAACTGATACCTAGTTTTCATAATGTCACACAACGAGACCAGTTTTCAGATCAATTAGTACTTCCATTGTAAAAGTGAGCAGTTGTTAAGCAAAAAGACTGGCAGATAAATCATGTTGTAAGTAAACTCACATGTTGATTTTCAGCACTAGTTGGCACGTACATCTCCAGAGATATAAAGTTTTCAAGCAAGCTGTAAGTCCATTGGCCATTGTTTTCTTTGAAACAACAAGTAGCATTTGATAAAATTATATTGCCTTACCCAAAGCTATAAACATTGTATATCAATCTACCTTATAACAACTATTTTTTAATGTAAATTTTAAAAAAAATTTTAATGCCATAGATACAATAACAAATTTTGATGAGCAATGCCAGGTACTGTACTTCTAATAGTTTTATTTCTATATGATAATGTTAGAAAAATACAATTATAAAATCAGCAGTTTAACACAATGTAATATCCTTTGTAATCCGTAAGTCCTTTTAATTTATTATTTGTAACTTACATGAATAGATTAAAAGATGTCTTTGAATTTAATATCATCACACATACATACTGTCTGCCCAGTGATGAGAGAACCACAGTTAACAGATTGCCAAGAAGAGTCAACTCATGTTGAAAGGGAGAATAGTTTTGTTATTAGCAATTATCAAAAATATGAATGAATCAGTACTTTCTTATTTGCTGTATTATACATTTTCATTTCAATAGCTAGATTTTTGTTGTGTTAAACACTTTACAGTTTAATTTCATAGTTTCCCTTATTGGGCTGCAATTTGAAAAAATTGAAACCTATAAATTCCCACTGTCGTCCGTCCATCTGTCCTTCCTTAATCTTGAGAATGAAGTTAGATAGATGAAAGACAAAACCAGATATGGAAACCTTAGGAGCAGGAGGCCCCAATTAACTATATATAAACTTTCAATACAAACCAGAAGCCATGTTATTTCAATTCAAGATGCCTGACAGATGCCTGGCATGGCTCTATTGTTAAAGGAAGGTATGATGTATAATAAGGATTAGAAATGATAAAGATAGCAGAACAGAAAAGCAGAATATATGAACTACCAATAACACCAAATGAAATTAAAAACAGAATAATAAACATGGGAAAAACATTCAGAACATGAGAAAAGAGAGTAAAAGAGCATATATTGTAGAGTCAGTCAAAAAAAAAGGAGCGCTTAGGACAGCAGTAGCAGAACATATTTATACAAGATGCAAAATCATTGTGTAATAGAAATTAATAGATTAAAATTATAATACCCAGAATAACATTCCTATACAAATAATAGAAAGTTAATAAGTGAAAAATGAAAACCACATAATCAATAAAAGAGGTTAAGGTCTGACCTTAACCCATGGATATGGACTGTGAAATTGATGGTGGCAAAAAAAAAATGAGAATGAACCAAAGGCGTAAAGTATTTTGGTTAATAGATTTAAAATAACATACTTATTTTGGTTAGCTGTAGGGTTTGTTTTGGTTTTAGTTTTGGACTATATAGTTTATATTGAAAAACATTATAAATTATTTAGAGAAAATATTGTTTTATTTTAAGTCATGTTAAAGATAATATTATTCTAAGGCACAAGAAAGTTTTGTACATTTACTGGAAATTTGGAAAATGTTGATATGTTTTTCTGTGTTTGAAAATGTTCTCATGTTCCATTGGGTTTTTAATAGTGATGTAAATTTGGCCGAATACCGAATACCTAAAAACAGAAGTAAGAAATAACAAAAACACAGTAAATTAATCATTTTGGAAACTTTTATTAATGCTAAACATTAAATTATAATTATTAAAGTTAATAAGAAATAGCGTCTAACTCTAGTAAATTATTTCATAATTAAAATATTATTATAGCCTTTATCTAGCCCGATATTTTATGGCATTGATGGTGTGTAGGTTAGAATGTATTGGGCATTAGTGTTATTGTTTAGTTAATTATGTTATATTCGTATTCTTGTATATTTTAATATTTTTTATGATATTTTAAAATGATTTAGGAAACATTTTATTGAAACTTATCATATTTAATGAAATAATTATTTATTTCTAGAAGATGAGTAACTACTATATAATTTATTTTATATATAAAGCAAAGAATAAGCATTTCTCATTATATGCAAAAGATAACATTTGAAATCATGTTAATTTTAAAAATATTGACAAAAACAATAGCAACAAAATATCACAAAACTTCACAAATAGAAACCCCCCCAATAATATATTTGAACTGTTCCACATCTGGGGAGAAACTAGACCGTATGTCCCCACTAAAGTATATATCCTTAGGGTACGATTCAGTCTACAAATACATAGTAAAAATAAAATTTTACTGCTGAATTAAAGAGTTAAAAAGATCAAATGCAAATAAAATAACTTATAAGTTATAACTTACATCTAAATACCAACAACTGCCAAATCATATCGGGCTATTTACGGCTATTACATAAATTATAAACCAATTTGGCACTAGAGGCAGACGTTAGGCTCCATCTCATATTAACTTTAATAATTATAATTTAATTAATAATTTAGACCTACTGGAAGAAAAAATCATAGTGACATCGGGCCAATAGAGAGCAGGGTGCACGATCCTTGCATAATGAGGTTTGCGCGCTAATTTTTATATGTGCGTTAATCAAGCAGAATAGTTTGGCCAAATATTCAGCCATTCAGCCACGCTCCTGGCCGAATATTTGGTATTTGGCTGAGGCCGAATATACTATTCGTTACATCACTAGTTCTTAAGTATGTATCTAAAGATGAGCTGAATTAAACTTGAAAAACATTTAATAGATTTAAATAAAAAGACTTCTACTTGTATAATAAATTTGCAATTTTATATATGAGTAAACATTTAGACAAAGATAGTCAAAGATAGACAAAGTTATATGTCTATCTTTCAAACAGAAAATAGTTTATTTAACAATTTTATATGCTCAATTTCAACTAGTTAAATTTCAGATGTTAAAAACATAAAAGTGCAAAATTAAGAAATTATCCAAAATAACAAACATTAGTTACTGTTAATTATTAATGAAATGTAATAATTTTACATGCATTTAAGATTAAATATTATATTAAATTATATGAAATAAATTTCATATACAGGTAGGCCTCCTACAACGCGGTACCTTTACAACACGTTTTCGCTCCAACGCAATTGGAAAAACGCAGAAATTTTTTTACAACGTGGTACTTTTACAATGCGGTTTAGAGTATTTAGAAATGAATTATCTTTCACATAACAGAAAAATCACAACGGATCACATAAGTGCAATGGAACTTGATGAAACAAGCTCAGATCTTGAAATAAGGCCAGTCAAACATTCTCGAATAACTATAAGTGACAGTGAGGACTGAATTTGTGAGCATAACATTCTGTTTCTTTCTGATTTTGACTTAAAATCATAATCTTTTTTTATATGATGTCGAATTTTATTTAAGCTTTTTATGTACATAAATTTAAAAAATGATGAAAATGTTACACTATAAAAGGCAGTTTTTCTCTTTTTAGAACTGAATCCCAGTTTTTGTATTAAGTTGGTGTCTCCTACGACGCGATTTCCCACAACGCAGTATTTTCAAGGAACGTATCTACCGCGTTGTAGGAGGCCTACCTGTATTTTAATTTCCATTGCCAAGTTTACTCTGTCTGTCCAGTGCATCATATAAGCATTCCTTTCCATGCATTTGAAAGATAAAGACATATCTTCCCAACAGAATGGCAAAGAAGTGTTTAAGCAATCCGCCTATTCTTGTTACTGAAAAGGATTAGCCAAGTCTCTTCATATGGAATTAACCGTGAAAAAAATTTGATGCTTTTTACAACAACCAGTGTATCAATCTTAAATCTGTGCTAATATGGTATGCTGAACAACAAATTCATTTTTTGTAACATTAACAGGACAAGTGCTTTTAAACAGAAGTTCTCTAAATGTTATAAATTTATGTTTGGAAAAAATAAAATGGATTTTAGATTTGATGTTTAAAGACTACTCATGACTTAACTGTATGACAATAAGAAAATTTAAAATGCTTCAAATTATTTTTAATTGCATAGGTCTTTTCTTCATCTAAAATTACTGTGCAATTAATTGTTCAGCAAATAATTACATATTATCACTCAACTTTTTTCATTTATATATCTTACTGAGAATTGATTGTTAAAATTGTAAGTCCATTTTTATAATCAAATGTGACTTTCATTAATGAAATATTAATTTCTGCATAGAGACTACAGTTCTTTCTAGTAATAAATGTTCACTAACACTCAATTCACATACTATTGAATTACATGATTTCAATTTTACATGGTTAGAAAAATAAAACAAAATTTGATTTTAAATAATCGGAAAGCAAATTCATGTTTATGCAACATTTTAAAATATTCTTCAATATTTTATTATAAAATTAAGTGTTTTCATTAATAAAACTAATGTTTAAGCTTATCTAACAAATATAACATTGGAAATCATGTCGTTGGTACTTTCAATGTATATGTTTAAAGCATGGTATAAGAATACAGGCAATACCATGCTATCTATTCAAGGATGATGGTAAAGTCGTTGAGCTTACTTGCACATCCGCCAATGATGCAGAAACACAATTTTTACAATTGATTACCACTAGCAACAATTGCTAATTTAACTCTAATTTGTGTTTATTTTAATGAAATTAGTGAAATTTACATAAAATAATTTAAAAGTAATAGAATATGTGTATAATTTTTTTTAAAAATATTCATTAAACTGATATCTTTATACTTTAAAAAGGGTTAAAACATATTACTTTAGCTATTAAATGTAATTTAAGCTCATAAACCATTGAAAGCTTTTTAATTTCATCCCCATAAAAGTTTTGTGACTTAGTATAACCTCTTAATGATGAACATCGACTGGGAATGACAAATTTATCCTTATTTCAAGGTCTTTAATGTATCTCAACATCGTAAATCATTGCATACTAGGCAATAAGAATGTCTTTTATTTGCATTGAAAATGTTAAAATGATCGTTAATTAAAGGTGTCCAATATTTAGAAATGTTCTTTACAAACGACTTTATTCTGAATGCACTTGACAACAGTTTTTGGGTTTGGGATATAATTTTTTCTGCAACAAATTTTAGTACAGCATAATTCATAGTGGATCATTCAAACAATATAAACTCAATAATAATATACAGTATATATGTATGTATATATATATAATATAATATATAATATAATATAAAATATCAATAAACAGCTTTATTCAGATAGAAATTTGAAATATTTTCATTTCTGCATTGAAATGCCTTGCAATTTTATGTTATGTGTCTGGCAAATTAAGTTAACCTTAGAAGTATATAATATTTTACATTTCATTTTTATATGCTTTACATGGAAACATGATTTTTTTAGTTTGACATTGCTTTTGCAATACCATTCAGAATGTTATCACTAAGCATCCTGACTGATAATTGTTCAATTTGGCTAAGTAGTGAGAAAAAAGTATTTGGGTAGTGAGTCTGCTTTTTGTTTTGAGATTAAGTCAACTGTGCCACAGATTGATAACTTTCATCTTTGGTCAATGCCTTAATACAAACTTCACAACCTATAAAATTTTTAAATATTTTTGCCACAAAGCTAGTGACATAATCTATTATGCATTCTAATACATCTGCAGATGCATAATCATGATTTATTATCTCATCACACTCCTAAATACCTCTCTCTATATGTCCATCCAATTTCTCTTTTAATGTTTTCAAGTGGGTAAGATCCTCTTTGGATTTGTTTTTGAATGTTTTTTTTCCTACTTTATAATGAACTCTGTTTCTCATCAAACAGAATTTGGCAAATACTTGATCTTGGTAGTTTTAATAGGGAATATAATAATGACAAAAATGTAGTTACAAAAATGTTGGAAAAGAAGGATGTTTATTTTGACATCCAGCTCTTCTAACTGTCCCAAAAAACTGCTGTAATAAAAAAATATTTTGTTATAATTTTTGTACACTGCTGTAGAAAAAGTGTAACAATCAGAAGTATGTTTTAGGTTATGGGTTGGTTAAATAGTTTATAAACTATAATAAAAGTAATTAAAAGACTTTTTTCAAAATACTTTGCTGGGTTTAGAAAGGTATGATGGACAATTTGGAAACAAATTAGGCACTACATTCTTAATTTGTGAAGGAGTTTTATAAAAAATGTTAATGATTGATGTTTAACATTGATTTTCTTTCCATCTTTATAAAGATCTACTCTCTCCACAAACAAAGAATTTGATGAGGAGCAAAATGCTTTTCACAAACATTGTAACATTCAGTCAGTTCTTGATCTGCACGTGTTATTGTGCGTTCCCATTTTTTAAATAATTCAAAATCTTTTGGTCCCTTAAATAATTTACTATTTGTTTCTTTGGATAATAATTGCCTTTGCACTCAGGCACACATCATTTAAAACATATGATTTTGTAAGAATTTCTTAAGAACACTGTCGAGCAAGGCAATAGTAAATGGTAAACGATACAAAATGGACTTCCTGATAAGACAGCATCTGGTAGCAAATGTCTGAAGTACAACCACATTCATGACAAATAAGAGTGGTATCACCTGCATTCTTACATCATGATTCAAAGAAACAAAATTCTCCATTTTGTACAACTCAAACTTCAGACTGCTTACGTTATATTTAGTTTAATATCAGGAACTTTATAAATAATTAAACAGAAATACTACAGACAAACAAGCTTTCACAATGGATTTCATTGAGACAAGACGATCAACTCTGACAAACTATTGAAAAAAAAAAAAAAATGAGGCCAAAGAAAGTAAATTACTTAGAAAATTATGTGAAATTTTCAACTAAAATGGAAGAAAATTGTTTCTTTAATAAAAAAAAAAAAAGTGAAAAAGATAAAGAATGAAAAATCATTTCCACTTTCCATTCATTTTATAATGGTTAATAAAAAACAAAACCTGAAATCTAATCCTCCCTATCTCATATAAATGTTAGTCTCAATTTACATGGAACCAATCTAACATGTTTTTTTTGCTTTCTTCAAATTGTGGACACTAAGAGCCTTTTTCACTCATAAATCTAGCCAAACCTATCTCAGACAACTAAATGGTGAGAGATGGATCCCAACATATTCAGGACTCACTAACCATGAAAATTCATGGAGTTGCTTGCCCATATTTAATCCTTTCATACCTCATAATAACTTACTGCCTTTTTTTAACCTGCAAGAATTTAAAAATCCTCACAAACCCAGAAGAATTACAATTCTCATAAATTACATAAAATATTAAAATGTAATAAAATTTACAAGACAAAAATATTGTATAAAAAGAAAACACTTCATTGTAAAAAATAAACTGTCAAAAAGTAGTGCAGGTCAAGATGGTAAGTACTACCATGATAGACTGCTCTCCATATGGCCAGATCAACAAAAAATTCATTTACATCACTGATTATTTATAAAACTGAAATAATAGCAAAAATAAAGTTTGCAATTATTCTTAACCTTTGTAAGAAATACATTTATTTCCTCATTATGATTTAATTTTAAACATACAGGACAACTTTCATTTTAGAAAAACACTTGTATTAAAGAACTCAACACTTAAACTGTACAAAATGACATAAAATGCCAAATATTTAAATAAAAAAAGGGAACGATAACCAATACTACATGACACTGCTAATAAGACCAAGATGAGACTGAGACCAAGACACTACTTTACAAGAATTGTTACATATCGAGAATGCCTCAATATTTATCATCAGTGATGAAATACTTGACAGGTGCAAGCCTAAGACCTCATCGTCTCAAAAGGCCTTACAAATTTTATAGCAAAAAGATAATAAACCTCTAAAAATTTAGCAAATGTTTAAAAAATGCATATTTTGCACCGGGACAAGAACATTTACATAATTCATAAATTGACAATTTTATTGTCTTTTTAATAAAAGTAAAAATTAAAAAACCACCTTTACATAAAGGACCTTATAACAATTTATTTTTAATTGTCTACTTGGACATTACTCATTAGTAGGACTTTATTCTGGTGTTTAAAATTTGACATGATTTGACATTTGGTATTTGCAAACAAAAACTGAAATTTGGTATGAAAATTAGCACCTTTAATCATCCAGCACAAATGTTTAACAAAATAAAAATGTTTTCAATCGTTTTTAACAGTCATCCTCAGTTAAAACGCAAATTAACAATTATAATTTTATTCATTTATTGTATAATATATGTATGTTAGGCATCATGCGCAATCTATTTGTAGTTGCGCATGCGCATTTATTATTTTTCGTATTTAATTGCTTATATTCCATTTTAGTGTTCTTTTGTTAATTTGCATTTTAACTGAGGATGACCGTTAAAAATGATCAAAAACGTTTTTATTTTGTTAAACATTTGTGCTGGATGATTAAAGGTGCTAATTTTCATATTAATTCTAATTTCCAGTATAATTTAAAGTTGGTTTCTACTGAAATTTGGTATTTAAGAACAGAAAAAATTACTACTACAGGTGATATAATAAAGAAAATTTGTTTTTTCTGAATTAACTCTCATTATTGTGTCAAATTTTAAACACCAGTATAAAGTCCTACTAATGAGTTATGTCCAAACAGACAATTAAAAATAAATTAGAAGTAAGGACAGTAAGGCATTTATAATTAAGATCTTATAACAAAATTGCACCTAGGGCCTGAAAGGAACATAATCTGCTACCATCTAACATCATTGCCAGTTTCCTAAAATCTTGCAGGAGGCATCCCCTTGGCAGATCACTCGCATCACATTGCCTCATCCATCTCAGACACACATCTGCGCTCTACATCTCAGACATGGCTAAACATTACATTACACAAAACTCATTTAAAACATACAATTCATGTACATATTTAAACTTATACAGAATATAAAAATTTACTAGTATTATATTTTGCATTATTAAATGCCACCTACGAATTGAACAATTTCACGATCAGAATAATCAATAATAATCGTAAAATATGTTCTGCAAATCACTACATAAATAAATACTGTTTTCGTAGGACGACACAATCGAAATCTCTTCGGAAACCGGACCTGAAAATTTACGTATCAAAAAGCTTTTTATAATGTTAATAAATCAACATTTTATAAATCTTGTAGGGAAATCGTTACATTATTTTGGAGGCGTTATGTAGTAAAGTGGCTTAAATACAGCTGGATAAGCAACCTAATGACATGGCCCGTTTCATTTGAACAGGACTGTCGTCGGTTTCTTATCCAATTGTATTAAAGCCGCTTTACTACGTAACGCGCCCATTATGTTTAAATGAGTTAAGTAGTACAGTACATTACTCAGTAATTATTATCTTAGCTTTG
Organism: Centruroides vittatus; assembly: GCF_030686945.1. Lineage (NCBI taxonomy): Eukaryota > Metazoa > Arthropoda > Arachnida > Scorpiones > Buthidae > Centruroides > Centruroides vittatus. The sequence goes on along the minus strand of NW_027122438.1, from coordinate 275,336 downwards.
GATTTATTACAAGTCATTTCCATTCTCACGTGATTCCGATTTTTTAATAGAACACGTGACTTTTAAATTTATCAAATAACGTTTTATTTCTCTTAACGTTGTATTTAAGTATGGAAACGACGATTTAATTAAAAGTTATACTTTTTAATAACTTCAGGTTACGATCAATTGCTCTATTAATTAATTTTTACCTCGACTCCGTGATAAACATCGACAACACTTTCCCGTCTTGCTTTAGGATACTGAAATTTCATCTCGAATTGTTTATTTAATAATAAACTTAACGACCGAAAATTCTTTATCGGATTACAATGACGATACTGTAATACACGCAACGTGCTTAAGAATCTACCGTAACATAAATTAAAAGCAACGCTTCTAATCAAAGACATAACAGCCGCCAGATGGCAGCTTTAGCATTTCAAATTTTCGAAATTTTACAAAAAAGGTTCGTTTTAAATTTCAGTAATTTTTGGTGTTAAGCTTACAGAAAAATAACTAATTTTTCTAATAATTGTGTTTAAAATGTAATATTTTTTCAAGGTAAAACATACTTGAAATTTTAATATTCTAGATGTCTATTCTGTTATTTTTTGTTACGACATTTGAGCTCGAAAGAAAAACTCAGTTTAGGTGAAATTATAAATTGACAAAATTGTAATTTTATTACATTTAAATGAAACGGCAGCACCGGCGCAAATTTTTCAGAGCGACCCTGATTATATATATATATAATCAGGAGTCGCTCTGAAAAATATCGCCACCATTTCGCCAATTTTTAATTTTTTTCTCCACTTCAAATATTATTTACCGCCACCAGTTTACTTACTAATTAATGCAGGTACCGGTAGCCTTATCAGTTTGGCGTCTGGAAAGAAAAAGTAACATGTTAAACTGTCATTTACAAGGAGACGTTCGGGTCTCCAATTCGAACGAAATTTGGTGAGCACGTAGCCTTAAACATAAATAATTTCTTGTCTAAATAATAGGACCCACTTTTCAAGCGTTTCCGAAAAATAGGCCTCTGAAAATTTAGTGTTTAGTTTATAAGTCTGAAAATTTCGTATCCAAGTGTGGCGATAGCAGAGTGAATAAAACGATAAGCACTTATTCATTACTTTATTATTCACAATTACTTCATTATTTTACCGCGTTATTATTGCTTATTAGCATTATTATTAATAATATTATTCTTCACGTTTAAAGCTTATAAAACAAGAGATTAAAAATCGTGACGTTATTTCCTATTTACGAAAAACGAGCCCCTGTAGATTTAACTCTTACGTAATAATAAGATAAAAAAGCAGTGGCACTTCCAGGGGCAATCAGTTAATTGTGCGTCAGGGATGACCTAGGGCAGGGATGGCGAACCGTTTTGAGTCCGCGTGCCATATTGTAAGCATACTTAGCTTTAAAGATGTTAATGCGTGCCAAAGTCTTAGACTTCGAATAATGATATTTAATGAAATTAAACAAATACGCTTTAATTCGAATAAATGTAAAAAATCTGATTAAAAAAGGGATGATTAGGTGATAAACAGACAGGATGATTGAAAAGGACAGAAATCATATGGTACATTACGTGCCACTTCGGGCACGCGTGCCATAGGTTCGCCATTTCTGGCCTAGGGTCCATTCAGACTAGTGATGGCCTAGGGTCCATGATCAGGCTGAATGAGGAGGCTTCCGTGTTTCAGGTGGAACTGGTGGCCCTTGATGAGGCGTCCCAGTGGATCTTAAGGCATCCAGGATCTACGCCGATCACGGTTTACTCCGACAGCCAGTCGTCGCTTCAGGCTTTAAGCGACGGGTACCACCGTGATCGTATGGTACTGGGGATCAGAGGTAGTGTACTGAAGGCTAGGCATGAACGGCAAGTTGACCTACGATGGGTCCGGGGACACATTGGAATCCCAGGCAACGAGCGTGCCGATTTCCTGGCCAAAGCCGTGGCACAGGACCCATTTGTAACAAGGGTGGTCGATTTATCGGCCTCTTACATAAAAGGTACTCTACTGCAACGGTCAATGAAATACTGGCAGGAGAGCTGGAATCGTAGTAAGGTAGGTAGGACAACCTACGCCTTCTTGCCTGAGGTTGGCCAAACTTCAGTAAGTTGTGATTGGTTAGTGACCCAACTGTTGACCGGTCACGGGAGGTTTCCCTACTTCCAGTCTAAATTTGGACAGAGAGATGGTCGCTGCTCCTGTGGGTGTCTCCGCGGAGACACCCACAGGAGCAGCCCCGGGACAGTAGTGTTGACAAGTCTGTAGGGCACGGGAAAACTTCCTCTGTTGGCGTCGAGGACACGGTCGAAGTCCGGAGTGGCACGGGTTACAGGTTGGCACAATAGACAAAAAACTGTTTATTTTTTTTGTGCGTCGACACACGGCGTTTTGGTTATTCGGAACGTTAACCAAGTGCCAGGTGTCCTCGATTGTCGAGAATTATATCAATCTTCGTTCTTTCTTTCGTCCATTTGATTGGTCATTCTCCCTCAATCACGCTTCCCGAGTGGTTGGTCCCTCGTTACTAAACGTAACGAGACTCTTACCTGGAGCGGGAGAAAAGTCAAAATCGAAGACGAATTCCATCTTCCATTAATCGTAAAACGACTTCCTTCCGCGATTTACGGTTTCTGCCTGGCAGTTTGATATAAACAATGGGTGTCCGACTAGAAACGACTTTTACCTATGTTTTTTTAAACTAATGAATTTTTCTCAAAATTAACCGTTTTTTCGCGTCCTTCGTGACGGGTCAGACCTGTCCGGTACATGACATTTCCATAAAAGTTTTAAACAAATACTGAAAATGAAAAAAATAAACAATTTATGTATTTTAGTTCTAAAATACAAATAATATATACATAATACAAATTGATACGATACAATGATAGAAAAAACTTGTTTTATTAATTTTTTATAAACTAATTCTATTCGGCGATTTTTTCCGCAAAGTCGTTAATTACTTTATCATAAAAGTCGCCGGTGGTCGACTCCATCAACGTATCTGAAAGCTCTGAAAGTCGATATATGTTATCTATTTATTGTGAAAAGAGAATATTTTTAAAGAAGTTGTTAACTAGTGTATCGATTACGTGTTCCATATAATCATAGCGCCAAATATTAACGATATATGTTTGTATTTGTATAGTTATTAAAAAGTATATCGAGTTAATGTTATATGAAATTAGAGTGTAAAATATTATTAAAATTCAAGCTGTTATACTAATTGGAATTAGAAAAAACTCGATTATTACATCTTAAATTTTTAAATCAAATAATTCGATTGATAATTAAAAGAAGGTGTAAAAATAATGCTACTTATCGTGATTCTAGTGTCTAGCGTCGGGAAGAAAAATGTTCAAGTTTAATTTTAATTTGAAAGTCGTTAACCTGAAAGTAATATTTTTGTAAAAATTTGAAAAAAAAAGTTTTATAAGAGGAAAGATGATAACTTAATAATTGTTTCTGCTTAAATTATAAATTACTTTTGACACTGACCTTGGCGATAGTGTTCTTTTAACTGTTTTATTCGACTTCGATACTGAAATTTGATTTAACTGAATAAAACATTGCTTATTTTATGTATATTTGGCAGAATTTCGCTTCATGTATTGATTATATAATTAAGGTGTTGCGTATTCATTGTTACAGAAAAAATCTCGGAATTAAAATACTTTGCGTAGATTATTATAATAAACTGTTCATTAAATGTAGCAAGAGAACTAAGTTTATCTATTCAATTGATTCCTGTCTAAAGTATTACTCATTTACCTCACTTTCATTTTAATAATTTGAGAGTTATTATCTTAATTTGAACGAAAATAAGCTCGAATCTAACAAAAATCTGTATATAAATCAATCTCTCTAATTTAATTCGACAATAATTTGTATAAATATCTCAACTTGAAGACATAAATATGTTTCGGGTCGATGCTCTATTAGAATTTAAACTTAATATCAATTATATAAACAAAAACAAAGGATAACTTACTTCCGTTTGATTTGCCGAAACAGAATTCATCTGAAAACTTTCTGAAAAGAAACAACAATAAAAATCATTTATTGTTACAAACAATATAAAATAAAACAATTGTAAAGTATTGTTAGTCGAGTATTACGTCGCATCAAGCGCGTCACTTATTACCTCGAAATTTCTACGATAAATTATTTAAGTCTTTACTACAAATATTCAATAAGCTTTTAATTTCGTATAATTAGATACCGAGGATTATTTGCGCGTGACATTTCAATCATGTTTACAGTTCGTAACGTCGTAAGAAATAGCGTAACGATGATTTTACGTCTTTTCTGTTAAAAACTTGTAAAGAATGCACCGGTCGAAGGAAATAAGAGCGTAATTTTGTTATAGAATGTTACCGAAAACGAAAAAAAAAAAAATTGTCGTCGTCAGACTGTTCGAAGTTCGAAAGTTTTCGGAAAATACGTCACACTGTTGACTAAAGTTTCGAAATAGTAGTGTGACCGAATGTCGTTTCGCAACACACGTCGTGGTACACATATTGTCCGATAGAAAGCGTAAAGAGATTGTAATTGGAAGATAGTAATAAATTTGCGAGAAAATGTCAGTGTGAGTGGTAAATTCGTGGTAAATTGTGCGCATTATAAGAAATTACAAAAATATCTGTGAAAGTTTATTTAAATATAAGTTACGTAGTTATATTATTGGTCAAAATTGTAAAAAGCAAGGCCGTAACAATTTTTTCCCTCAATCCGGAGGCCAAGCAATTTTTGAGACCCACAATCGGAAGACATTTTTATGTTCGTTGCACTCGAATAACTTTTGTTTATTAGAAGAAATTGCGTAGGTTACATAAAACTTAACGAACCGACTTCACTACGTTGATTCAGAGCAGCAGTTCCCATACTTTTTTGTATGCATGCCCCGTGGCAGCCATTTGATTAAGTCTTTTTCCATTTCACATTTTTGCTAGTTATATTTCGTATTATCGACAAACGAAAGTTCCTTAGTCAATTATATAGCAGTGTACAATTAAATGTAAAAACACTTTTTGCAGGAAAAACATAGATAAATGTGATAAAATTATAATTACGTTTTATTTAAGACTAAGCACCCGATGACGTAGCGTGGTCAATGTAGCACCGGAATACAATACATTAGCTACTATTTATTATTATTTTTTTCGCATACTCTTAAACCATTCGATGCGTACTGTACGCATAACCAGAGAAAGTATTGGAATTGTGTCACATTTGAACCTTTGAGTTTTTTGCAAATCTTCATGTTTTGTAACCTCTTAAATCAGAAAAAGAATGTTGGAAAACAAAACAAAATAAAATTATGGCGATATGTATGGATATGTGTGTATGCGTGTGTGTGTATGTTGACATCTATTTTCCTTAATATCTCCGGATTATCAAAGATAAAGAAACGAAAATTTTGGCATGGTGGCTTGTATATGAAAAACATTGATGCTATTAAATTTTGGTGGATAAGGTCAAGAGGGTGAAAAGGTAATTCAGTGTCACATCTCATATTTTGAGAGTAGAACCTAACTACACTTTTCTTAAATACTATTCGCTATTCTTAATATTTTTGTAAATGATAATATTTCAAAACAACCAAAAGTTTATTTGTAAAAACTGAAAATAAAATCTACTGTTAATGCAATATATAATTTATGTATCATTTATGCTGTTGATAAAAGTTTCAAACTTGTAATTGTTATTTTTAAATTACACTTGCTTTTCGTAACTCGATCTGCAAAGGCGCAGGTGCCTCCCGCTAAGAATGTATAAGAGAAATTTAACTGTATTTATGTGTTACACACATCAAACATATCCGAAATCATATTGTAAATCACTGAGCCTATTTGTTGGATAACAGCAAAGGAAAAAACGTACTACTGTAGTGTTCAGTAATTTTATCTATTCTGTTAATGGTGAATAAGAATTTCGTGAAATGCGACTTCATTTCTTTTCGCGTATGACTGTTCCGATCTGAAACCAACGCACATAGATATTTCAACAGTTTACACAAATTTAAATGAAAGCGCTGTTTCTTTTGCTGCAAATTGTCTAATAAAATAATAATTCCTACATTGAACAAGCATAATACATAGGTACGCGTTGCATTATTATTGGTATTTTCTAAAATGTGATCATTTATATATTCGAATGCATTTATTTTCTTGACTGTTTAATTCATTAAAGCATTAGTATACAGAATCTCGAGTCTGAGTTCCTTATTCTTTCATGAATTACTTTATTTTTCTGTATAGAAATTAACAGAATAAAATTAGCATCGCATGTTTTTCAATTAGCTTAAGTATACATCGACTAATAGCAATATGATTTAATATAACTAAATCTATTTTCGAACTGCCTTTTGTAAAATTAAATCGTGTACATCAGCACTGAGCTGTCAATCTAAACGATATCATTAAGGCACGATGTAAACATCAATCAACTTAATTATAATATTATAAATTTTTATGTTATATTAAGATAATTACATCAATTTATTTTCTAGGCGTATTATAAAATTTAATATTAATACTCTTCTATCCACAAATCCCACGTGTGCGAGTAAAGTGGAACAATACACTGATACTTATGTAAGGAAGTGGGCAGAAATCTCGTAACTGGAAAACACACATTCAATCTGCCATTCTCTATTCAAGGTATTGCAGATTACGATCTATTCTGTGTATTGCAACGATTTCTCTCGAATAATTATTTTCAATTCAATTGTTCTTATCATTATTTAACTTAATAAATATGACACGAATTTCGTCAACACTATTCGGCCTCATCGGTGGGTAGTGATAAAGTTTTAATTTCGAAAATTGCTGCGTATACATTTACATCGATTGATTTATTTTTAGAACAAATTAATCAATAATTATATCAATTAATATACAGGAAAGTGGTATTTGAGTGCTTTCATTTAATCTGCATATCAAAGTATTGCGATTAAAATAGCTAACGACACATAAACGTCATTACTAACGACTATTAATTGCTTTATGCAATCGATACAGATTTATAAGTTTGCTCGCACTTATCACACTTCTTCAGGAAGAGTATTTAGAAATTTTTAAGTGTAAGATCTGTTATAAATCTACAACAGAAAATATATTTCCAGCTTTTAGGCTCTGCGTCTACGTCGGGAATTTCGACGATACTCGCGGAAACTTCACATACTTTTTATTTTATTTATCAATTATATTTATATGATGTACTCACTTATGGTTTGAACGAAGACTTTTTACGCACCGAATATGTCTTTGCTTTCCGGTAATTTCGTTGTTAATGTGACGTATTTTCAAACTAGCCGTTGCCAATACGGCAGAACTGATTAATTGGGATCGGTCGAGAAGAAAATAATTCGAACTTCGAGTTATAGGGTTTTGTGTTATAGAATTTCGGCGAAAAATCAAACTTTTGTGCATTGGTTTAGAGATGATCCGTAACAAACTATCCGTACGATCTTACGTGCAGTTGTCGTGCGAATGTAAACTTATCGATGAGATCCACGAATGCAAAAACGCTTAACTGAATTTCGAGAATATTCCGTATATACTGGCTGTGAGTTTACGTACAGCGGTATTTGTGCTTTTGACAGGTGCTATCGACCGCCACGTTAATATAAAAACTGAAATCTGTGCTACGTTTTGGGCAGGGTTGTCAATTAAATTCTATTTTCTTAAATCTATTTATTAAAATTTTTGTCGTGTGACGAACCACATTATCGGAGTTAAATGCTTGTAAAAGGTGACAAGTCGCTAATAATTGCGCAAAATTGACACAGGAGTATTTCAATTACTTTCTTGTAACACAACGATAGCAACGATGAATTATCTTTAATTACACGATAAATTTTATTTTTTGAACGGTTAATACCGCTTAACACACAAAAAAAATTATGATAAGAATCGTCTCGAGCGTAAGTCCTGCGGTTGATAATCACCGGGAGGAAATATGTCTGAAGTGTTTTCTCTCTTCATTTACTTCAATTTCGACGGTCTACGGCTGGGTATTTTTTACTCCTTGCTCCTGTTTTTTAAACACTGACGATCGCGTCCGCATACCTTTGAAATTTTACATCTCATTTATTGAATGTTTTCATTGGATAAATTCCTTTTTTTGTATATGTATGACAATTCCTTACGTATCGGATGTAACTCCTTGCTTTTCCTGGAACTCGGTATTCGAGTATGACATATTTGTCAGAGTATCTTCTGCGAGTATCACTTCGGCCGTGGCTGCAATGTTCAGTATTGTCAAAAGAGTCAAACTGAACCCAAAAATACAATTAGAAAAGTCGTATCGTTTTCCTAAACATCAGTTATACGATACTATCAACACTCTACAACTTCTTGCAGTACTTGCAACTGTTACTTTTACTATATTCATTGAATGTATAATCGTTTTTTTTTTTGTCTTATCCTGCGTTAGAAAAAGGAAAGTCTTTCAAATACGAACCATTTATCTGCAGCATTGAAATTAGTATCTGCAGCACTTTAATTCTTGGTGCTTTAGTATACATCTTTACGTTCCTCATTTTGTTTCACTTTACTGTGTGGCCGCCAGCGCCAGAGATCCCGAACACTGCCTGGCAACACTTGCCAACGAGAGTTAGCTGGCAACTTGTAAGAAAAAGAGGCGCGAAAGTTCGCGGGGTTTTTGCCTGGATGTTGGCCGAGGATGTCGGAAAAACTGTACATCATACTTTTCCTTTAACAATAGAGTCGTGCCGGTCATCTATCTAACCCTTTTCAGGGGAAAATTTTTGAATCGAAATAACTATATATGATTAATTACAATAAGTATAACTCAATTAACTATATACAAACTTCCAGTGCAAACCAGAAGTTCGTATATACTTAATCTGGGCCTTCTCATCGAATTCTTTGTTGTTACAGAATTTTAATTAATATAAGGTCATTAATAATTTTTTAACTAACAAATATACAAAGCATTTCATAAATAGGAGAAATCTCTTTAAATAAATGACTTAAAATCAAGACTAATTAAACACTTTCATAAAGTATAGAAACAAAACAATTTTATGATTTTCAGTTCATTATTCACTTACATTTGTCGGAAATGTTGAAAATGTTTGAACACGTATTAATTTTTAATTTTATCATTTTGGCTGTATACTTTGTTTTAATAATTCTAAAAGTAGAAGCATCTTAAACAATTCACTTAGTCAGATAGCTTCCTACCCATTAGCTAACGAATAGAATCGTTGGAAGCGTTACACGTGTGTAGCTAAACCGGCTGAAGTTGGTGCTCTGTAAAGCGCATGCCCTCTGGCTGCTTTACACCATTCAGTTCTTGCATTCTGTAAAAACGGGGTGTAAAAATGGCTATAATCATTATAGCTAATCTTACCCGTTTTTACAGAATGCAAGAGTTAGGTTCCACTTGTTTACAGACTAATTAGAGAATTTTTAGATGGATCTAAAAATACAGGGCGTCCATAAAGTCTCTTTATCATTTCAAAAATTTATTACAAATGCAAATGATAGGATATTTTATTCAGATTTGTTCTAGTGTATTCAGCGTTTATTAAAGTTTTTTTTACCTCATTTAATAGACTTCTACATGGGCACCATTAGTTGCACGAAGCACATCAAGACGGTACTCGCAGTGGCGTAGAGTGGGTGTCAGCCGCCCTGGGCGAAGGAAAATTTCGCCGCCCCTTAAAATTTCGCCCCCTCTTAAATAAAATACAGGGAATTCCTACAAGTCAGTACAGACGGAGTTGTCAGCCGCTACAATGAGCAAGTTGTCATTATTATACATACATTTAAAGAAAGTGGATTCCCCAGTTTCGTCACAGAATAAGTAATGAAAAATTCCGTGCTCATTTCAATCGGTCCGAATCGTAGGTGCGATAAAAATATGAAATGAAATGGTTCAAATTTTTAGAAGATATTATTATTATTTATTGTAAAAAAATGCCGTTCCTTAAAGTGCCGCCCGGGGCGGGCCGCCCCTGCCGCTCCCACTACGCTACGCCACTGCTATAATGTAATAATCTTCGCTATCGTTACCTTTTGCCTGAGCAACGCCGGGCTTATATGCTAGTCAGTGGCGTAGCGTGGGAGTCAGCCGCCCGGGGCGGAGGAAAATTTCGCCGCCCCCTTATTTAAGTATCTCAATTTAAAGGACTAAAATATACAGTAATTCTAAAGAACTTTTCGGCAAGAACAATCATCATTATTGTGTATTGTACATGTTACAAATAAAAAAGTCATGTATATATGTTTGGCAATTCAATAATCACATTTATTACAAAAATATTTACAAGATATTATTATTATTTATTGTGAAATTTTGCCGCCCCCTAAAAGTGCCGCCCGGGGCGGGCCGCCCCTGCCGCCCCCGCTACGCTACGCCACTGATGCTAGTTATTTATTAATTTTAATCGCTGTTCAATCGTAATCGTTAGACATGCACATTGTACACTGCGTCGTTAGGTGATATAATTTGATATAAAATAACTGCGTTAGGGTTGTGGATCATGGTTTAAATGATAATATTGATGTTGCGGCTGCATAAAAAATATCTACTGTACATATTCGATACAAATGGTAAATTCTACCAACATTCTTTCCATAGCTGTTTTTTCGTGAGCCGAATAAAATACGAGGGGTGTTCAAAAAGTATCGGACCTTTCTTTTTCCCGCGTAAACCAATGACGCGCGGGAGGCCTCCTTCGGTGGAGATGTGGAGGGGACAGTCATGCGCAGTCCTGAACTTTTTCCCGCCTGCAGGAAGCGTCAGTCGCTGGCAGTCGGCCTATGAGTGAGGACGTGTAGTGAGCGCTCGTCGGATTCCTTTAAATTGGAAAATGACTGAACAACATGAGCAGCGATATTGCATCAAATTTTGCCAAAACCTTGGCAATACCCAAGTGGAAACCATTCACAAGATTCAACAGGCTTTCGGGGGACGAGACCAACACGGGGATAAGGAATGGCACAACCGCTTCAAAGATGGCCGCACATCAGTGGACAGCAAACCGCGTTCAGGAGGTTCGCTGTCCACTGATGTGCTCCTGTCTCGTTCGCAAGTTCTCTGACTGTGATACGACGGTCCACCATGACCAAAGTCCGCACTTGCTTAATGACAGTCTAATTTCGGCTTCTTGAGGGTCTGCCTACTCTAGAGACAGACCCTTGGCTTGACGGCCAGATGGCCGAGCGGTAAAGGTGGCAGCCTACCGCTCTGGGGGACCCGGGATCGAATCCGAACGGGTCGAATAATCCCCAGGAATTTTTCGGGGGGTGGTCCGTTCGGATATGTCGGGCCCCGTCCCTCACCACCCGGTCGCCCCATTGTGGGCCTGGCCGAACCCATAATGGGCCTACTAAAAGAGGCCCTCTTAGTGCCCACAGGGCGGAAAGAGTTAAAAAAAAAAAAAAAAAAAAAAAGACCCTTGGCTTGTCTCTAGAGCAGTGGTGTCCAACCGAAATTGTTTACTGGGCCAAAACCAAAAATAAAAATACACTGTGGGCCACACATATTTGTTTACAACAAACCATTTACAATTATACAGTATTTTGTATGTATTTTAATGTTAAAGTTGTTTTTCAATTTTTTTCATTTAATTTTTTAATATCAACAGGTATTTTCAACGTTGCACAACGTATTTGGTTTTTTAAATTTTCATCGGTTAATGATCCAGAGATGGGCAACGTTTTTCTATGTAAGGGCCACATTTCAAAAGAAAAAAAATGCCAGTAAATCACATTTATTCACGTATAATTATAAATTATCATAAATATACTTAATTTAGCTTCTGAAACTGGTGTAAACGTAATATATCGGAAATATTTGATTAAATGTTAGTCACTGCTAGCTTTAAAGAAGATATTATTCATTTCTGTAGATATGTGGATGACATTTTTATTTTATGGAGAAATAATAACAGGATACATGAGTTTTTAAATAGAATCAATGATAACAAGGATGGTCTTAAGTTAAAATTGAAACAAAAAAGTACCTTGAATGTGTACTTCTTAGACATTAATATCAAGTTCACGGGAGATCATTTGTCCACCAGCGTGTATATTAAACCTACTTACACCCCACTATATATACCCGCACAGTCAATGGATCCATATCGGTATAAAATGGCCGCTTTTCAAACTTTGATAAGAAGAGCTTATTTGTATTGTGATAGAATAGATGACAGAAATAAAGAAATTAATAGGATGTTGCAAGTAGCCCAGACTTTAGGTTACAAGAAAAGCACTATTGTTGGATTACTCAAGAAGAGAAAAAAAGGCTTAAATACCGCTTCCAATAGGCGCTTGAAGTTTACATATAATAGTAATTTGAATAGTATTATGAAAGAATCGTATTGCTAATCGAAAACAAGCAAGAATAATTTTAAAAAGAGCCCTCAATTTATATATGATATTGAGGAACGATAAAGATAGAATAAGAACAGAAGAAAATCCAGGTGTCTATAAAGTACCTTATGAGAACATTCCACTAAATGTTAAGAAAGACTATATAGACGTCACCAACAGAAGCTTGGGAGTAAGACTAAAAGAGCGTAGATATAACGTAAAAAAAGATCCAATGCTACAATTTTTTCGCAAATCCAAGGTTCGGTGGTAAAATGGAATGAGGCAACAATTATAAAACGTATATCTTCCCCCACTTTATCAATGATGGCGGGTAGATGAAAATATGAGCTATAGAAGTAGGCTACATGAGGGATGTTTAAATGAGTGAGATGCTGAGAGCCTGCCGTCTAATCTCCATATTAAACTGTGAAAGAAGAAGAAGAAAAAAAAAAGAGCCTGCCGTCAGCGTGAAAGTACTGTACACGATTAAAAAGTTCACTAAAAACTCGAAGTAGAATTAGTTTATTGGAAGATTTATCTTATTTTTTATTTTAATTCGTGTTAATCTTATATGTTCTTCCGTTTATTTTGGATATTTTGTTCTAAATTTTGATTTAAATACATGGAACGTATCTGTTCCATTTTCGTTTCCTTTTTTAACCCGATGATGGCCTGTTAACCAGGCTGAAAACGTTTGTTTCAAATATATTCTTCTCAGCAACAAATTAAGGTGTTTTATTTCTATGTAAACACATAGAAATAAAACACCTTAATTTGTTGTTAATTTGCTGAGCACTTTTAATGTTACACCAAACGATCGCCTAAATATCGGGCTATAATATGGCTAATTAAAGATGTGACAAGTACGAGTTTATTAAACATTAACTAAATATCTGGCCAAAAATATGCTTCTTTCGAAATTCGTTAAAATTTTATTTTAAAAAATTAGTTTATTTTCACTTAAAATTTATTACTTTAAATAAATAAATTATTAGTTCTTGGAAATAAGTCTTATTAATATATAAGTCACTTTAATTAACGTTTACGTAACTAAACTATAACGCACATATTTCATACAACTGACGTCATCTGACGTTGGTAACCGCTTTTAAAATGGCGTCGGATAAACGAAATATTACGAAATTTAGCAAAAATTGCGCTGTCAGTCAATCGGAGAATACTGGACGAACGAGAGGAATGATTTGTTCTAGTTTCGGGGGTGGCGAGGTAACGATGACGTTCGATTATAGAAAATCTTGCTTCTAACCCCTTGTGGAGAATGGAAACGGAAGGCGGAGGGTGGTAGGGAGTCTCTCGATCCCAATCTGTCGTCATTCGGGGGATAGAAACGTAAAAAATGCAGATATTTAGCCTAAAAATTCAAAAAGAATCCATTACGTCAATCGCATTCGAATTCGTTAAGCGCTTTCTAATCTCCATAGAAACGGCAACAATTGCCGTTTTTATGTTTCTATGGAAACGCGTATTGTTGCAACACGATTTTGCGTCACTTTGCACGTTTTTCGCTTGCCGGACGGATGTGTGCGCTCTTTGCTCCTGTTTTCGGTGTGTTTTTTGCCTTTTCTCAGTGTTTTTTGCTACCCGAAGTGGTTTTAAGAAGACTTTTGGACTCCGACAGTACACAAAGTAAGATTTTAATTAGAATTTAGCTAGCTGTAAGATTTTATTTTCGTTTCGTTTAATCCAACTTACGGAGACGGCATCGGCCGGCGTATCTGCGTTTAAATCTGCCGTCGCTTGTGAATTAGGACTTTTAAACGAGCCGCCACATTGGAAAGCGACCGAAGCGCCGAAAACGGAGTAAGTATTTGCTCATTGGTTTATTTTCGTAATTAATTCATTTATATTTTATAAACACTGTCAAAGAATAAGGATTATTTATAGAAATTCAATTAAAAATTATTTAATACTAACTTTAAATACGAATTCCATCGTAATTTTAACTGAAATATACTCTGGTAACGTTGATGGACGGAGACGGCATTCTGAAGCATGGGATGTTCCTTCGACAGGTGAAAAATTTCGCCCTTTGACCTCCGACTTTTCCATGCATATTTATGTATTAGTTACAACGCTTTTCAATGGCTTATTTTGCCAGAATTAAATTGTCTGCAAACACGTCTAATACTAATACACTTGACAGTTATCTATACAGGCTGGACACATAGAATTCTTTTCCTTAGGCTCTTTGTGTCTTTCCACGAGGTGGTCTTTTCTGAGTGCAGTCGATCTTTCACACTTACGTAACCCTCTGCCAATGCTTTGTGCCACTTAAACGTACGTGTCCCGAATGGCGAGTTGGGCTGTGGGCACGTTTCGCTTCTTCGTACGTTTGTCTTGTGTTTTGGACGACTCGTTGGCAATTTCTTTGCACGAAACTCTTTTAAATGCCGTCGTTGCGTTTATGCGACGTACATGTTAGGGTAAATTGCTTTATAACGAAACACTTGTTACGACTTGGGCTCGAGTGCCTTTTCCTCATGGCTACGTGCGGCGTGTCTTTAATTTACTGTCGTACAAATACAAATTACACGTAAGAGAGCTTCTTCGTTCCGGGTCGGTCGTCTCTACTGCAAATACGTTCTAGCAATTTCCGGTAGGATCTAACGCGAGCTATCCGAATTCCGATTCGTCGTGAGTATAATCTTGAACTTTTTCTGCGTTAATCGGTCCCAGAACGTCTCGGCACGTCGTTCGATGGTCGGATTCGAATCTTTTAGATTTAAAAAGGGCGGCTGCGGTGAGCATTTTGCTTTCTCGGAAAAATTTAAGCATTAATTTAAGCTTTTGTTTTCACTGGACTAATTGCAATTTTTTTTTACAGGATGGCGACGTTGGTGCGGCTTTGGAGGCGGTTCCGGCGGAGGCAGACGGTGGCGCCGGAGGGAGGAGGTTCCTCGGACGTGGAGGAGCGGGGGTTGGACGAGCGAGAGGCAGTGGGTGAAGAAGACCTTCCCCAAGTGCGCGTGGCGTGGCATCCTCCCGGAGTCGGGATGATGCGACGCTACACCCTGGGTCCAGTGCACTTGACCAAGGTCTTCGGGAGTCATCCGGCCACAGACCTTGCTGTGCAGGATGTCGAAAGTGACAGCTCGTCCGAGGTGACACTTTCTGCTCGGTCGCGTTCTTCCTGTTCGTCCGCCGCGGCGACGCCACTGCCTTGCGGAAGTCGGAACGGGGAGGAATCGGAGGAGAGAGCCGCCGAAGTTGAGGGATCGTGCTGTCCGTGTCCGTTTTGTCGCTGCGGACGGCTGCGGATCCCTTGGCTTAGGCGGTGATCCTCTTCGATTTCCTCTTCTCCACCCGGATGCGACATTTTCACCGGATTCGACACTTTTCACCCGGACTCGACACTTTTCACTTGGACTCGACACCTTTTCCCGGACGTGACCCACGGACTTGTCTCCCGAACGTGACACTCGGTCGACGACAACGGATTTGACTCCCGATTGTGACCACCCGGACGTGACACGTTTCTTCACCGGAATCGACATTCGGCTTACCTTTCTTCCCAAACAGTTGTTATGAGAATTGAGCTTCCGGTTAGGGTAGGTTAGGTTAGGCTAGGCTAGGTCAGGTCCTTCGCTCTTCTCATAACACTGTACGGGAAGAAAGATTATTACCTTTATCAGACTGTCTTTCACCTTAGGTAATGAATGAATCAACTTCTGCTTTTCTCACTGTCTTTGTGTTTTGTAGGAACATTTGGGAGGAGAGATTCTTCTCCCTTCCCAACTTTACCACGAAGAGGACCAAGTGGACATATGAATATTTTCCGAAATCTTCGATGGTAAGAACTCTTTCGTTTCATTTTTTAACACATCTTATTCTCGTATCGTAATTTACTGTTTTTCTATTTACAGGCATGCCGAATACGTTCTTCGATCACACACACACACGGACACAACATCACTGTACACGAAGATATACACCGTTTAACCTTTACTCGAATTCTCGCACTCACGCACTTACACGTCAAGCGCCACGTTCTGTGTAATTCGACACAATGAAACAACCCGAACACTCGCTTCCCACAAATCCAACCCCTGGGTCCTCGTCCCGGGAAGTGGAAACGCCAATTTTAAAGATTAAAAGACTTTAAATTGGCGGCCGAAGGGGCTCTGGTATCACACATCTTGCATAGATTAAATAGAATTTCAGACATTAGCATCAATAATCGCTTTGTGATAAATTTTTTTGTTAAATATAGTATGGTAAGAAATTATCTGAGCACAAATGTCGCTCGTATTTTAGTATTGCTAACTCTTACCTAAGATCATTAATTAAAGATCTTCGTGCTCATCGTATATTTCATCACACTTGCAACATGGCAGCTGGTGATTCTTTGTTATATAGAGGGCCTTTTAATCTTACCCATCGTCGGTTTCTGAAGATCCACAATTTAGGCTGCTGGACTGTCTTGACACATCAGGTACAGATAGCCCTGGGTTTATCAACAGCCCGAAATCGATCTCAGAGCGGTAGACTGAAGTCTTAATCGCTCAAACATCCGGCCGTCACGTTGTTATACTAGGTGTTGAAAGTAGCGAAAGTATGGGACCAGATAGAAATATCGAAGAAAATCAGGGGGGTACTAGAAAAAGGCCCTAACTTTGTCCCAGATGTTGTAAATAGTTGGGAAACCTCCATACAGGAGATTGAAAGATGGGTAGTTGGTATGGATCCCTTGGATAAAGAATTCTTTAGATGGAAGACGGTCATCAGTAGCCGCCCAAAGAAAAAAGCAACTAGTATTAAGAATAGAGACATATGGCTTACGAAAGAGTGGTTAAGAACGAATGACTTAGTGATGACCAAAGCAGACAAAACTGGGCATTTAGTTGTCGTGAAGAGGCATACTTTTGACAAGGAATTACATGCTTACATCAAGAAGACCGAGTGTGACATTGTTGATGACGAGATTACAGGTATACCTCGAGTTACCTCGCTCTCGAGTTACGTCGTTCCCGATTATACGTCGTTTGTCAAAAAAGTATATGGAAAAATAAAAATCAAGTTTAAGTCAGTTTATTCGACTTTAAATCCGTCCGCCATAAACATTGAAGACGTAATATCAGTAGAAAAGCGTTGAAAATACATAAAATCATATTAAAATATGTACATTTACAGTAAATGTTAATATAATCATCATAAATCCTAAAAAACGAACCATGAAAACATTTGTGTTTCTGTGTTGTCGTCTTATTTAGCGGTCTTTAAGTGCTCATTACTGGCGTTTCCTCCATTATTGGCGTTTAGTTACGACATAAGTCGAAACTACGACTTACGTCGTAACTACACAAGTAAATTCGACTTACGTCGCCTCTCCTGGAACCAATTACCGACGTAAGACGAGGTATACCTGTATTGGGTCTTTGGACAGAAGGGTCAAGAGGCTAGAACGCTCAAGTCTTGCTGCCGTTTTATCTTTTCTGAAAAAAATGTCACAATCCAAACGCAGCAGCTCCAAGATTGTTTGCGTTTGCTAAGACGCACAAAGCCGGAAACGAATTAAGACCAGTGGTAGAGAAATGTAGGGGGCCCACCTTTGTCTTAGAAAAAAGATTACATGAATATTTATCCTCACAACTTAAAGATGATAGGCTGGTGGCAAAAGATCCTCTTGTCGTAGTCAATGAAGTACAAAATATTTCTTTAATGGAAGATGAAGTAATGGAAGATGAAGTACATGCTTTCATAATCCAAAACAGTAGCGACTGTTTTGGATTATGAAAGCATGTATCCTTCAGTAATGATTGAATCTTGTGTGGAGACATTATTGAATTTCATGTACAACAACAAACCACAGTTGCTTAATTACACCCAAGACCTAGAAGAGCTAGCTAGCCTTGTATGCCATCAATCTTGTTTTATTTTTTGTGGTCAAATGTACAGGCAGAAAAGAGGGGTTTCGATGGGAAGTCCCCTCTCTGGAATTCTTTGCGAGTTAGTAGTTAGAAGATTAGAAAGAAGAGTCCTGCGTGATTTTAAATTAGTTTTGATTTTAAATTAGTTTAGATTTGTTAGCTGGTTTCTTGTTTTAATTTTTACTAAATTCATTGAGGAAAAACTATTCACGTACATAAGTTATAGAAAATAACGTTTGAATTTTTGTTGCATACTTCCTTAAGCTGGGAAACCGATACATTTATTCATATTTTATGTGACGCGGGCCGCATGCGGCCCGAGTGCCGCGGGTTGCCCATCCCTGGGTTAATGTATTACAACTTTCACATTTAACGATCTTCAATTTTGAGAAAAAAGATTCACAAAGATAGGTGGTTCTAATTACCGCTATAATGCTCATTGCCAGTTTTTTTGTTAAGGAAATATGATTTAGTTATACCAAAAGACAAATTTAAAAACTTTTGTTGTTGTAAACGTACTGAATATATACAGGGTGGGCCAGCGAAAACGAAACGGCAGAGTGTTCGTGTTCGTCCAAGCAAAGCGCTCGGACAGGTCGATTTTACTCTCGAGGGGACATCTTTTGCAATAAAGTTTTTGCGATTCTGAATATTAACTAAACAAACATTTTTTTCGAAATAAATGCTTGTTTACTTAATACAAAATAAATGAGTTTTTAAAATTTTTTGTTGTCTGTTGTATTCAGAATCGCAAAAACTTTATTGCAAAAGATGTCCCCTCGAGAGTAAAATCGACCTGTCCGAGCGCTTTGCTTGGACGAACACGAACACACTGCCGTTTCGTTTTCGCTGGCCCACCCTGTATACATATATACAGTATGTACAGTATATACATATGTAATAAATATTTTTTCAACAAAGTTTCAAATGTAACAAATAACTGTTTTAATTTCTGAATGTAGGTAGGTGATAAGGTGTTATATATCATATTAATGTATATAACTATACATGTGGTATTTCATTGTAATAAAAATTTATACATGATAATTAGTTTTAAAAGGGCTGCACAAAAACATTCATTGGGCCGCGGGTTGGACATGGCTGCTCTAGAGCAATATCTTGATCGGGCTGTAAACATTCAGAATAGGAAATAGGAATAGATCACTGGAGGGAATCGATTATTTGACGAAGTTGTATCAAGGTCACTGTATATTACCAAAAGGAGCTTTCGAACTTTACAAAACTTACAGAATCCCAATCGAGTACCGTGCATTACCCGATCAAAATATAAGAAACAATTTGTTATATAGTTTACTATTTTTAAAATGTATAAATCATTTATCACTTTATAATTTTATCTATATTAAGCTGTTTTGGGAATAAATTTACAGATAGCTTAATGGAGATCCCGTTTTGGAAATGTTGCGATAGCAGCCTCATACGTGTTATGCCACTTATATAAATATTAATTAAAAGTATAGTATTTAAAAAATTTATATACTGATAATAACGAACTAAAAATTGTATGTATTTTAAACTAAACTGAATTTTTATTTTTTTTTCTACAAAAAATACATATAAAATAACAGACGAAAAATGTTTATATGTAATAATTCAAATCAAAATAAGAGTAATTATGTACTGTATAATTAATACATCTATATATTATTAAATATTTTTTCAAATAATCTTTAATGAATTATATAAAGAATTATTTAAATATTATTTTTTTCATTTTGTTTTAATATAATAGAAAGATTATTATATTATTAAATTTTTTTTTTGCATTAAATAATTTAATTTTCAAACATTTTCAACGAAAGAAAAGATTATCAATAGTTTCAATATATATTGTAATCCGAATTAATATTGATTTTAAAATTTGTCCGATAATCATCATATAAATCAATTTTCTATTTTAAGACGAAAAACTGATATATAATGATCCAAGTAATTAGCAATACATAAACGTCCATCTTTAGTTAAAGTGATATCCGAAGGTCTCCTAATTGGAAAGGTGAAAATCACGTTACCTAAGAATTCTCCATTCCAGTCGAAAATCTAAAAATATATTTGCTTAAATAAATTTTATTGAATTGAAAACATTTATTTATTTATTATAAATACAACTAACTAGACAATTATTTCAAATACCAAACTATTTTACCTGTATGCGATCGTTTTTGCTGTCACCAATAAGCATGGTTCCTTTCGGATCTAAAGTAATGCCAGACGGTTCATTCATAGCACCATCGGTTATTCCATAAGAACCAAATTCTTTAATCAATTGACCGTCCATAGTTGTTTTATATATCTTGCTTAATCCTAAAGTTAAAACATTCGTTAGCAAAATTTCTAAGAATATTTTATAACACTTCCGTACCTAAATCAGATACGACGACTTCATTCGAATAGCATGCCAAAAATCGGCATTTTGATGCTGCTGATCTTTCTGCTAGTGGTTCGAACAAATTCAGATTTTCTACGCCGCCATCTTTATTAAAAACAAATAAACTGGGTGTCGATGTCTCGTTTAATGTTATTAATTTTTCATCTTCTGTTATTGCAAGTCCTATAAATTTAATGAGGATTGATATTTTACTCAAATCATTCGATTTGTTTTACTGTATATACTGTATATTCAAAGAAACAGCTAATGAATATATAAATAGTTAATATACATGTAATAGATATATTTGGGAGATGGTATCAGAAAATTGCCCCAAATCTATCATTCAATTTATGTTAGTTAAAATATATTTTGATACGAAAATTCGGAAAAATATAATAAACTGACTGAATACAAACGTCATTGAAACTTTTTTAAAACGGATATCTTACTTAAATCTAGCTTATTAGCATTATCATCAATTTCACGTCCTCTTTTCTATCCCAAAAATTAATATAGGAGTTATCCTATTTATTTAACAGCTAAATTCAAAAATTCAAATTTACCATAAGGCTTCTGAAGTATTCTTTCTCCAATACTTCTTATGAAAATGCCGTTTTGACTATATAAATGAAGTCCGTGATTATCTTTCACAACAAAATTATTGTCTTCAGTAATAACAACTGCTGAAGGTCTATACAGGTTTACTCCTGGAAAAGGAAATGAAAATTTTTTAAAATAAAAATAATTCTACAATGGAAAATGGCATCATTTAAATATATCTTATTTTAACAATATGGATGATTTTAAACCGGATTCCTATCGTTTATTAGCCGGTCGCAACCCCTGTGGGTCTGTCCAAATCCATAACAGCATTTTAAAAAAGCCCTTAGTTTTGCAGGTCCATCACGAAGCAGAAACTCTTTTTCCCCCGGGCCCAGAGAAAGCCTAAGGGCTCATAGTGATTCTTACTCGTACAAAATTAACGTTAATTTTACTAATAGAAAATAAAATATTTTAAAAGTTTTTCTAATTTATAAAGAAATGTTCTATGTATTTCATTTGTTCAAAAACAAAAGGCTACAGAAGGCCGCTCTACTCCTGGACCCATAGCTCTCGGTACCGCTTGTTTGTCGACATCGTCGAAGATTATTAACTAAAATATATAAAATTATCTAAAGTATCGAAAGAGATTAAACGGAAATCACAGCAGAAGTCAATAATTTTAATGAATCATAAAACAATCTAAATGAAAGCCCACTGTAGATATTTTGAATGACATCTTTTCACAATAATCTATGGCGTAAGAGGTTAATCGAGAGAAAGCTCGATCTGATCTGTGATTTGATTTTATTTAGTTTAATATTATCTTTATTATTACTGTAGATACAGATGACTTTTGGCTGTTACTTCAAAATCATCATCAGATACTTACGTGCGAAAGAAACTTATCAATGAAATTTTCAGTTAGATTTCACTTTTTGAAAATTTACATAGGCTAGCAACCAATATCAACATCCAATTTAATAAAAAGAATTGTGAAACGTCAAATATGATTTTTATTAATGAAAACATAATATTCCTTACCTTGTTTTCTTTGAGTAATTTTCTGTTTAGGTTTGCCAGACTCGTCTACGATCCACACCATATGATGGCCAGTGTCGCATATAATGAAATCATTACTGTGATTTACGGAAACTCCAATAGGAAAGTAAAGATCAACGCCATTTTGTTTCGTTATGGTAGATAAGAGATAAGCTGTAAGAGTAACACTGTCTTCTGGGGAAAAAAATAAAGATAATTCATCACAGAGGAAAGATGTTTTTCTTTAATTTTTTTAACAATTTTTTAAAGTATTTTATTCATATTTAAACTTATGTGTAAAATGTTCTCAAATCTGTAGTTTTTTTTGTATCTATACCAAAATCGCAAAATGACAGAAAAAATAAATTACTGAAGCATAGTTTCCAGCAGTCCCATAGCCAGGAATAAATCGCCATATTTTGGGGAAGGGACGAGTTTTTTAAAAATTATAAATAAATACCAATAATAAGTAAAATTTATATTAAGTCTGACCCCTCTCGCGAAATTATCCTCTACACCTATCCTCCTCTGACTTATAATCTTAAAAATGTAATAGCAACAATAACCACATATGGAAGTATTCCCGCCAAATATTTTGCTTTATCTCAGTCCATGAAGTCCTGAGATGAAGCAAAATACAGGCCCATACATTATTTTGTTATCCCTGTTTTTGCTGTTTTTGGAATTAGGGGACTTTAAAATGTCGAGGAATCCAAAGTCAAAATTTGACCCATTCAATACTTTCCGTCTGTTACTTTAACAGCCGGGAAAGTACCGAATTTGACGGCATATAAGACGCAAGAGAATTAAAAACCATTAGCAGGAAGGTTAAATGGTGAAGAGTGGGACACTACATACATATACAACTCACGATCTAATGCCTAGTCGATTAAGCTAGCAGCAACACGAACGTTTTGACAATATCGTGTAATATTATTCAGTGAGACAATTCATTGAATGAGTCCCTGTCATTGATACTCCCAACACATTCGTATCGCTATTCACATAATTCGAGATTAAGAGATTAAGCAGGCTTGATATTCCACCGTCTCGACAATCCGACTCATCGAGGTTTCAATCAAAGAAAGTAAAATGAAATGCAATTCGATACGACTGTATAAGTAATTTTAATTCACGGTAGTCTAATCCTTTAAATTTCCAAAAAATTATAAGTTTAAACATTGATCTATGGTAGTGATGTGCTTCCCGTTACTTCTGAGTAGTGGTGTAGATATCAGTACTTGTTTACTACCAAAACATATTCAAGTCCGTTACTTTGAAAAGTGGGTAGATAAGTATGAATAACACACGACTATTGCTAACATCTGTGACTCGTTGCTTGATTACATACTAGAACAGGGGTGACGAACCTGTGGCACGTAAGAGAAATCATCTGGCACGTAATGTATCATATGATTTCTGCCCTTTTCAATCATCCTTTCTGTTTATCATCTGATCATCCTTTTTTCAATCAGATTTTTTACATTTATTCGAATTAAAGCGTATTCGAATAAATGCGTAATTTCTTTACATATCGTTATTCGAAGTCTAAGACTTTGGCACGTATTAACATCTTTAAAGCTAAGTATGTTTACAATATGACACGCGAACTCGAAAAGGTTCGCCATCCCTGTACTAGAAGGTAACGAGTAAGTAATAAGTTCAGTGACTCCAATCCTCGTGTAATTGAGCGTTGTGGATTCATTACATGAGGATTAGGAGTACCTTCTAGTGTGTAATCAAGGAACGAGTCACAAATATTACGTATGAATATTCATTTGTTGGACGGTCATGTCCTCAAGTCCTTAATTTAACATTAGCTAATTTAACCCATTATTAAGGGGCACTTATACATATAATAAGTGAATGTGTTATTGAGAACAACTTAGGTTAAGATTTAAAAAAAAACCATTAAAAAGTTACTTAAGCGACGGTAATCATCATTTATTCGTTATTTTCTCTTTATTGTCTTCATTCTAAGAGTAACTAGTATGAAATAGTTTTGAAAAATCTTAGTTATTCGGGAAATATTTGTAACCCGAGACGTTCTTCCTTTTATAAAGGAAGAGCAAGGAAAATTCGGAGAGAGTTTCCCGTAAGATATTGTGGAATAAAAGAGTGTGTTAACTTAGTCTTTTCTGTATTAGAATTACTCATTCGCGACGAATACAGCACATCACTAGCATATGGCAAAATTGAATACAAAGTTTTCTTTAAAAGCAACCACTATGATATTTATTTAAAAAAAAATTCTAAATTAAAATCTTAATTATAGTATCAATAACATTCAATTCTTACCGTCGCCATCTTCTAATTCCGACTTCAAATTGTCTGTTTTATTGATATCATTACGGCAGTTTTCTATATAATCATGATTTTTATCTTCAATACGTTCCTCTCCATTTGTATCAATACGTACTTTGTCAATGCGATAGACTGGATTAAGTGTGGATGTTTTCGTATCTAGCTGATGTTTTTCTTCATCTTGGAATGTTTTATTATATTTATTAAATAGTTTTCCGTCTTTGAATGGTTGTTTTCCTTCACTTGAAGATGATAACGTTTTGGGAGTAGACGTTTTACATCGATTACTTCGCATGCTCGGTTCGATCTTGACTATAAGAGGACTATTTTTGATTGGACGACCATAGAGTGTTATTTCGATATAGTATTTAGAAAAGTTATCCAAAACAAAGAGAAATGTGTAAGAACCGTCTTCTTTATCTAAAATCTTAGGTAATATTTTTATCCCATTCTCGTTCTCTGCATAGCCGGCTAATGAGCGCAAGGTCATAAAGTACCACGATTTCTTGCTTCTAACTGTAACTTCAAAATCCGTTCCGATTTCATATTTATTTTGCTCATCAATCTCAAGAGTTAAGTCTGTTGGTTTGAGTGGAAAACTTTCAATATAACCTAAACAATATTTGGCATCCGATATATCTGTTATGAAGTCAAATGAGATATGAGATAAAAGTTGATCATGAAATGAATCTATTTCTTCAATTTCAGAGATATCCCGTATCGATTCGGGGATATTCATACAATTATCTGTTAGAAGCAATCTTGTATCTCTAACTTTCTTCTCCATTTCTTCTAATGATTTCAATTTTAGTTCTAAAATTTCATCCCCATCCTTAAATATTTCTTTTCTGATCTTTTCCAACAATTCTTCCACACGATGCTTGACGTAATGATGCTTTTGTTCTATTATCATTTTAGTACTTCGAATTTCTTGCAGTTTCTTCTGGACATCCTCCGGATATTGCTTTATAAAAGATTCTTCTAGTCTATTCAAAGTGGAAGCCATTGAGTTAGTACTGAAATTTAATAAATTAATTTTAAAACTTAAAATTTTAAATAGTTTAAAGAAACATGTTGAATATAATTCGATATATTATGATAAAACTGCATGGAAAAACATTTAACTTTATGCAATTTATCAAACTGTATAAATTACCATGAAATTAATCAACCAAAATACCTAGTTTCGTTTCCCTCAGTCTAAGTCAAAATATAATGGAAATAAGCCGAACAATAATGTGGGATTTCAAACAAAAATACTTTATGTTGAATAAATAGTTGAATAGTTGATTATTTATTCAACTTTATTCAACTTATATTCTGTATTTTCTGTTAAAAAATGAAACAAATTATAAATTATGAGTTTCAATACATTCAAAACAAACGCACCAAAGCACCATGGAATGGTTACTTTTATTCTGCGAAATTCTGATTTTCGTTTTACTCTACAATAAAAGTTATTGAAACGCTCATTTAATTGGAATTTTATTTTAATAGTTTTTGAATGGCGAGTTCATTTGATTGACAGCATACATTTCTATTCAAAATCTGAAGACATTTTTTTCAAAACTAGCTCATTGTAAAACTGAATAGATAATAGCGAGGTTGCAGCCGAAGTTTGTCAACGCGAAAACGTGAACGTCCGACGTACACGTTTTCGCGTTGAAAACTTCGGCCGCAACCTCGCTAATGTCAAATTGAATTAAAACACACATTTCTAGACGAATCGAACAAGACTTATATTTACTAATAGCAAAACGTATGCCAACATAAATGTTTGTAGTTAATATATAGGATACATATACACTACTGTATTATTGAATAACTGAACCGCATTTATTACTATGATAAATAATGTTAGAATTTCGGAGATTAAAATTATACTTGTAATGAATTAAATAGTTATACACTATATAAAAGTTTTAATGCTTTAATAATTATTTAAAATAAACGAACAACAAAATATAAAAATCTAAAATTAACAATAAAAATATCTATATATACTGTAAACATTATTCTGAAGAAAAAATGAAGCATGTTAGCAATAGGGGAGTGATTTCGCCTATCGTCATTCAGCCTTAATTGATGACGGTACATTACAGGTTAACGGCGATTAACGTTTACTATCGTTAGACTAATGAATAATACTAAGTAGTGGATCACATTATTGCTATAGTATTTCCTAAAATAAGAGAGTTTTGTTAAACTCATCGCTGCTGTACCGCTGCGTGAGGTGCTTTATGATTGTTAACAACTGCTTCGCTAGTATTTTTCACTCTGTGATTTAAAACTCAACATGGAAGTCGAACTTGCTTCTATTATTGTAACATTTTTCATCTTTTTAACGTTGTTTTGAAAATATACTTCGTCAACGAAATCTGTGGTTTAGGAAAGAATAAGGCGTCCAACAGATGACATGGTGTTCTTTGGAGAATCTAGTCGAGAATAGAAAGTGACTAAAAATAATGAATTATGCTAGTGAAGTGGTACCACGGTACAATGATGTGAATTTTGTCATTTATTCTTATTCGATTGTCTTCCCATCTGTGTTATAACTCTGATGGACTTTGTTTCGGAATAATATATATATATCCTTGTTATATTTACTTTTTGAGCTGATTTTTACGCATATTTTTTAAGTTACTTTGAATTAGTAATTTTCATATAGACTACAATTTTCAAATGCGTATCGTTAGCAATGGAGGCTGCCATTTCAATGACGTGGAAGTTAAGAGGGGGAAATCATGCGCTTACTTGTTCTTTTAATTTTTCTTAATTCAGCAACTGTTACATTCTTTAAATCCAGGTATTTATAAGCAGAATCCAAACTTCCGCTCAGTTTCCACTATTTTACGCACTACCGGAAGTTAAGTATACATCAAGCTGACACTAGCGAGGTTGAGGCCGAAGTTTTAAACGCGAAAACGTGTACGTCGGACGTTCAGCGCCACGTTTCTAGTAGTTTGACAATGATTTTAGAAAGTCAGTGGAATCATGCTCGACATTCCAAACGCCATTGTCAATCTTCTTGGCTTACAGAAAAGCGACGCTGAACTTCCGACGTACACGTTTTCGCGTTTAAAACTTCGGCCTCAACCTCGCTAATGACGTTCATCCCAACTGGACGTCATTGTCATTAACTGCTCAGAGTTTGCACGTGGCAGTCGTCCAATACAATTTAACCTACATGTTGTCGTCCCTCCGGTTATATAGGCTCTCTAGGTAAATGAAAACATTTTCATGTAGCTAGAGAGGACCCTAAGGGTACAATTGCAGATGTGAATGACATTGTTGGGATCTTAATAGAGCTGTAGTAGAGCATGCCAATAGGAGCAAAAAAGTCAAAGGAACCACACTTTTAAAAGTGACCCTTTGCGAGATATAGCCCCCGAAATCAGCCGCACGCGATGGCGAGTCACACCGTGCTCTGCTAAGACTATCGCGTTTAACCATTTAGCCAGCCCACGCGACTATGCCTGCTTCGAGTAGCCCATTTGACTGTTCGTGGAGTACTTGATGTTATATAGTTTTAGAGGTGTGGGAGCTCGACCCCACCCGGGCGCTGAGGTGCGAGCAATAGCGAGCAAAGAAGCACACTACTACAAGCGGAGCGTCGGTCGCCTGCCTTGATGACGCCGATAGACAGTAGTGCTGGTAAATAGGAAAAACTGTTTTCGATCAGTAGAAGTTAATGCATTTATTTGATATACGTACTGATCGCCCACGCCTATAATATGGCTCGCTTGTAAGCATGACGTCACAAGCAAGCATTTGGAAGCAAAGGGTTGGGTGTCGGATTTTTCTTTATTCTTTGCCGATAAATACCGTTAGAATGTCTGATCATCCTGCTGTACTGTCTGTTAAACAAGCGATAGGCTTAGCGGAGCACGCAGCGTGATTCACCATAGCGCCTGAAAGTAGGCTTTCGGCTGACTTCGGAGGGTATATCTCGCGATGGGTCACATTTAGAGGTATGGTTCTTTGACTTTTTCGCTCCTATGGACATGCTCTACATCTCTGTTAAAGCCCCAACAGCGTCATTCACATCTGCAATCTTACCGTCACATATTAAATTCAATCGAGAATCAATTTCAAATAGAATGAGAATTATAGTTATATTTACTTACATTCTTGTCTTCTTTATTTCGATTTATAAGTTATGAAAGCTTATTTTGTCAAAACTCAACAGCTGTCTCAATAGGTCTTAACTTAGTTACTAATTTGCATAATCAGGCGATTTATAGTCGTGATAAATGGATCTTACATTCCACAAAATATCAAAATTATAACAAATAAGTGATTATAATAAATAATTAATTACTTGTAAATTCAATAACGATAAAGTGATACTGTAAATAATTTATAAATTTGTAAAATTCTAAGTAAAATTAGTATGACGTCATTGGTGTATACAAAAGAGGATGTGCGTAAAAGGTTATCTCAGCCAGGAATGTCTAAATTACAGATTTTATTACAGAGAAAAAGAACTTAAGATTAAAAACATTGCACCAAGTAAAAAATTATGACAATTTAGATGACAGTTAAACTTTTTTCTTAGGAGTTTTTCTTTGACAAAGATAAACTTGGCTTTTCGAAGCGACCCCACAAGACTTTTACCCGTATTATTTTTTACTACATTTCGCTTCCAAGCGCCAAACTTATTTTTACCAAAGAAAAATTCTCAAGAATAAACATTTGACTGTAATCTAAATTTCCGTAACTTTTTACTTGGTGCAATGCTTTTCCATCTCGGATGTTTTTGTTTGGATTTCAACTGGTTTTTGCTTAATGATCGTGTTACTACATCAAGACTTAAGACGTACAGTACAGTATAGTTCGGTCAGCATCGGCGACGACCGCCGTTTAGTAAAATCTTTATAAAAAGTTTTAATTCGCATAAATTGGAACGTTTGTTATTCTGAATAATATTTTTGAATAAAACTCTTTCGTTTCAATGCAATTTTATCTTTACAAGCATAAAATTAAGCAATAAAAGTAAATAGTTTACCTATCGACCCGGAAGTTTCGACAGCATCTCACTGATAACGATAAACAGGAGAAAGGTTTAAAAATTTGAGCTTTGGGGTTGTCTATATATGATGTTCACACAGGGAGGGAGGGGTTACGACAAGTCGGACAAGGAGAGGGGGGTTGAGCTTCAATGGACATCCGTTTATTTCGTTTAATTTTTTAGTTTATGCATTTTATTATATTTATTTAAAAATTTCTTGCATGTTTTGTTTCTACTTATGGTATCTATCATTCGTAAAGTGATAAAGGTTTTAAGGGGGGTCAAGTTTTGTTGGAAGTCCGAAGAGGAGAGGAGGTTACACAGAAACTTTGACAAACTGGGAAAAGAGAGGGAGAGGGAGTAAAAATTTCAAGAAAAATGCGGGCATAATTTATGGACAGCCCCTTTATAGACCCAGTAGCTTTTTCACTAAGAGTGTCTGCAGTACCGGATGAAGAAAAAGAGAGAATACAGCTTGTCTGGCAATCTTTACACTTTTCGATGGTTTATATTTCGGCAACCGCTTTATAGAAAAATCTGAAATTTTGCATAGCGCCTAAGAAAACAATTATTGTATCTTTCGAACGAGATATTCAGAATTACTTTCGACGTTTCGGAGGACGGAGATATCAACCCCCGAAAATCGGCAACTCTAACTCCTGTATGTATAATCAGTTAATGTTAAATCAGTTAACATTTTACTTTTGCACATAAGTACAATAATAATAAATGAGGACGTTGTACAGATTGCACCCTATGGAATTTCGGGATTTTTAGTATATATTTGAACTCAGGGGACCGAGACGAGTTCTACCCTACTTTTGGACCGGAGACGAAAAATAAAAGTTATCATATTTACGATTTCTTGCCTTTCGCAATGCATTCTACGCCATTTTAGAGTTTTCCACTGGGTGGCGCTGCTTGTAGTTCAGTATACGTTTCCTTTTTTTTCTTTTGTACAAGAACTACCGTGAATTAATAACTAGTGACGTTAAACACTGGGCGGCTCCCCTCCAGGAGGAGTCTGTCGGAAGCACGAACAGTCGAACGCTATTTAGTCCCGAAATTCCATAGGGTGCAATCTATACAACAGCTTAAAGTTTTTTTGACCCATACTACCTCCTGACCCACTCTGTATTTAAACCATCGCGCATAATTCCTAATCTGCTGTATATTTAATGGAAAGGAAGTGAGTGAAAAAAATAAAAAGTAATCTGCTGCTTTATCTATTAACGTCAAACGATTGCCGGATTATATCGGGCTATATATTACTACTACTATTATTACCGTATTTTACGGACTATAAGACGCACTTTTTTCTTCGAAAAATTGCATCCAAAATTCAGGTGCGTCTTATAGTCCGTAAAATACGGTAATTAAATGCTAAGTAATTTGGCGCTAGAGGCAGGGCTTAGGCGCCACCTCTTGCCAAATTTAATCATTAATATAATATAATAATTTAAATTATACGTTATTTTCTATTAAATTTGAAATTTTGATGTTTAGTTATTTCACTATTATTGTTGAAAATAAATAAACATACATAGAATAATATGTGCATAAACTGTATATGATTTTTCTTACATCATGTTTAAAAAATTCATCTTTCAATTTCATAAATTCAATTAATATTTGTTACTCGTCACGTAACGGTTTCTGATATTAGAAAAATTATTCATTACATTATTAAACTTACATAATCATTAACAAATACTTTAAGTTATTATTGAAATGGATTGAAAGTTTTCTTTAAATCATCGCTTTCTCCAAAAGTGTTCCAAACCGTTATCCGTGTCCTCATTAAGCCTCATTATAAAAAATTGAGACGTTCGATTACAATTTTGCAAAGACATTTCATGAAATAAAAATTTCAAATCTCTAATTTCATACACATTATTTTCTTAATGTTTGCTAAATTCAATAAATAGAACTTAATAAATAAAAACTAATAAAGAATAAATAATTTAATTGCATTCTAATCTGTACTAAGATTTAAAAGAAGTTTAATTTTCAAATATACTAACTTTGTAGGCTCGGGTAAAGATCTCGAAGAAAAATTCATCGTTGAAAGAATTAAAAACTCGTAAAGTAAATGGATTTACTAGTGCCGACGGTTTTAAAGTCGAACAGAATAATCCCGTTTTAAAATTTCCAATTAGTTGAAAAAACTTATGTTAGGTGGCATTTTCCGATTTATTTTAAAAATAAAAATATTAGTTAATTTAATACAAATTTTTGTTTGAAATTTTTATTATTATATTATTAATAATAATAATATTTATTTTATTTAAAAAATTATTATTATTATTATTATTATTATTACTTTCATTGCACTTGTGAATAGAGAAACAAACATATATACAGAACTCCAATTTGGTACTTATGGGTTAAGAGGACGCCAGTCGGAAATTGCGATCTTTCCGAATAACGGAAATTATTATTTTTCAATTTAAAACAATTGTTAAATCAAACAACAAATTAATGATTTACAAATGCTTAGTTTTAATATTTAACAAATTTCAAAAACTGCTTACTTCTTCCGATTACAGATAACGGTTAATGTTACCTACGGTGCCAAAATTGCTGGAATCAGAAACGAGCCGCCAACAGAAGAAATAGTGGGGACGCACGTTCTAACTTAACCTAACCTAACCCATTCTAATAAACTATCAAAATTATTATCAACCAAATTATTAGAATAGGTTAGGTTAGGTTCAGGGACAGATTAACCAATAGACAAATTAGACAAATGTCTAGGGCCCGTAATTCGGAGGGGCCCGGCTGCAGTGCAGAATCTTTCTCTGTTTTAAAACGAGTTAAAAATTATTTAAGAAATTCGATAGAACAGGAAAGGCTGTCTTTAACAATGCTTACTAAAGAAAGAGACACACTCAAACGGCTAGATTGATCAATTTTCTCAAATGAAAATCCAAAAACGAAAAATTTAAATATTTTAAAGGCTGATTAATGGATAAAATTATAGTATATATACATTTTTCGTTGTACCAGAAACTCTTTTGCTGTACAATTATTATTGTATTAGTGTTTGTATTCTCTATTATTAATAAAAATTTTAAGTGACATTATTTAAGATTTGTTTAGAAGTAACTTATTTAAATGGGGCCCCAATTTAAATTTTGTCTAGGGCCCGCTAGAGCAGCGGTTCCGAACCAGTGGTCCGCAAGAGCTAAAATATGGTCCGCGAAAGATTTAAAACTTTTATTCATTTTAAATTATTATTCCCACGTTGATACAAACTGAATTTAATTTTTACTAAAAATGTTATGTTTTCTATTGTAATAGTACTGTTAAAGCATGTTACTCGAGTTTAACGATTACTTATGTTAACAGTTTTGATTAAAGTTCCTTTTTAGATTGACACGGTTTATTTTTCTTAAATCTTGTGGTCCCTGCTAACAACAATGAAATCAAAGTGGTTCCTGGTCAAAGAAAGGTTGGGAACCGCTGCGCTAGAGGCTTAATCCGGCGCTGGTTAGGTTAGGTTAGAACGTGCGTCCCCACTGTTTCTTCTGTTTGCTGGAATCAGAGACGTGATATCAATAATCATCCTTCTTAATGTTTTTTTCATTTTTACAACTTAAACAGTAATTTTTGTTCTTTTTAGAGTTAAATTTACTATTCTATTGTTATTTAGATAATTAATTAGTAAAAATTAATAATAAATAATTAGTAAAAATTTTTTTACCATCCGACGAAAATTTAGAAAACTTTAATATCGCAATAATTCGTCACCAGGGGAAGTAGAGGCATCATCTACATTTGACAGCGCTAATTACGGCCACACCTTCCAATATAAACCCGCGAACAAGAACAAGAACAAGAACAGCGCTAATTACAAGTGGATATAAGACTCGAAATTCTCGAATGGAGACGGATGGAAATACTAAGACGTCGTAAGGTTACCACTATTTCAATTTTAGAAAATTTAATTGGACTCTTTGTTTTTTAAGGAACTTTTTTAACTGGACGGCTAAGTAGCCTCAAAATAAAGGTCTGGTCGTCAACAGTTTATTCTAGAACAAGAAAGGAAATGGTGATTGTCTAAAGAATTTTTAGAAACGACTGTGTCTTCTAATTTATATAGATAATTTCATTCAAAAACGCGATTTTGATCGCAATTTCCGACTGGCGCCCTCTTAACCCATAAGTACCTCGAATTAGGCCGGATGGCCGAGCGGTCAAGGTGGCAGCCTACCGCTCTGGGGGACCCGGGTTCGAATCTCGACGGGTCGAAAAATCCCCAGGAATTTTTCGGGGGTAGTCCGTCTGGATATGTCGGACCCCTCCCTCACCACCCGGTCGCCCCATTGTGGGCCTGGCCGAACCCATAATGGGCTTGCAAAAAGAGGCCCTCTTAGTGCCCACAAGGCTGAAAGAGTTAAAAAAAGAAAAAAAAATACCTCGAATTTTTTCATCTCTGTCTGAGGCAATAATAAAGAAATTCATTTAGTCTATTGATATTGATTCCACTGGGGAAAGTTGGATCGACCCAACGTTAGGAAACAGTCACATCACTCCTAGAGTTGACCACTGTTACACCACATATATATTGCCAGTGACCATAGTTATATCTTCACTCAACTAAACACTACTGGTAATACTAATAATCATAGTTTTCACTATACTCGCACTAATTGGCATTTATTCTGCGACACTTTATCATTTGGGCTGGTATCCCTCACCACTCAGGACACCTTAGACCATATTGTCATCAGGCTTACAAACATAATCACTAACTCATACATTATTTATTGCCTCCGAGCTCAAACATTGTAAACACAAAAAAGTTCCTCGGTGGACCACCGAACTAGAAAACAAGAAAAAAGTAGTTACGAGATTAAGGAGGCAATTTAGGAATGAACAGGACCCGGATATCAAAGTCACACTTAGAGATCAGTACAGGCATGAACACAACACTTATAAAATCCTTATAAATAAAACAAGGACAAACACTTGGAAGGATTTCTGCGGTCGTGGATTGACCAGAGATTACGATCGCAAGTGTACCAACACTTGCGGTCGTAATCCCTGGTCAGAACCGTACTAGTTAGCTTATAAGGAAAAAGCCAGCTCCAAACCTCCTCCACTATCAAATAAGCTTAATAATCAGCACACAGTTAAGTTATAAATCTGCTCGCGATTCACATAATGAAGTGAGGGCGGTCAAATATCTAGTAGACAGGCGGCTAACAGCCCATAACCAGTCCTGGATAGAATCGTTGGAAGCGTTATACGATATTTTGGTGTATAGCTTCCACCAGCTAAACCGCGATGTTGGTGCGTTGAAAAGCGCATGCGCAAATGCCTATAATCTGGCTGCTTTACACCATTCATCAGGCCTGCCGTAAGCGGGCGTGCAAGGCGTGCACCGCACGCGGGCGGCAAATTGGTATTGCTGGCAAGCTCAGCATAGGTAGTTGTAGTTAAACAAGGGCGGCATAATCGGTATTGCACACGGGCGCTCAAACAGCTAGCGGCGCTGCTGCCATTCAGATATTTTCATCGTGGAAGCTGTCCCGTTTTCGACAATACAGCACTTTCAGCACTTCCATTCCGCCACTGATATTCGAATACACAATAGCAATCTTATCGTTTTTTTACATGTAGTATAGAAATTTGGGTTAATGTTACCTATGGTGCGAAAATGGCGGCTCGTCTCTGAAACAGTGGGGACGCATGTTCTAACCTAACCTATTTTGATAATTTGGTTGGCAATAATTATGGTAATTTATTAGAATAGGTCAGGTTAGGTTAGAACGTGCGTCCCCACTGTTTCAGAGACGAGCCGCCATGTTCGCTATCATAGGTAACATTAACCGAAATTTGTAATAAGATACATAATGCGGTTATAATAGAATATTATAACCGCATTATGTATCTTAATACTTAATAATAAACCGCATTATAATTGAATTAATTAAAATTAATATTCTAAGTACGTTAAAATATAAAAATAATCGCACAATATGTATTTATATATTAGAAAACACAAGGGAAGCGGCGCTTCCATCGCTTCCAAGGACGGCACATCACTGAAATTTGAAAACCGGGTTTTCCAAGTAAAAGAAAACCAGTTTTTGAGCCTACACTTAAAACATAAAAATTAATTATTTGATTAAAAACAAACATTTTGACACAAAATCGTCTCTGGCATAAAACGGGAATGTTGTTAAATACTAAGTTTTGTAAAACTTAGTATTTAACAACAAAGTAAGTACAAAACAAAAAATTCTTCTACGCTTAAAAAGCGTCCAATTCGGCTCAATTCAAGCTCTGAATGAGACGGTCGAACCTTATCAGAGCTGTAGAGCATATCCATAGGAGCAAAAAAGTCATAGAAACCATACTTCTACAAGCGACTCTTCGCAATTTCAGCACCCCAAAATCGGGTCGGGCGAGATCGATTTCATATCTTCAAAAACTTGAAAAGGTAATTTCGTCCAGCCCTAAGACACTAAAGTAGTTTGTTGGTATTAGAGGGTACAAACAGAAGAACGGAAAATTTAAAATTATTGTTTAGGGTGTACTATAGATTACCCCCTATGGAATTTCAGGACTTTGATTATATATTGGAACTCAGGGGACCGAGACGAGTTCAACGGTACCCTATTTTTGGACCGGAGACGAAAAATAAAAAAGTTATCATACTTTTCCACTTACCATGCTTTTTTAATGCTCTCATGAAGACGGCACTATAGTTGCTAGTACTGCCATCTTGCGGTAAAGTCAGCAAACCATGACGTCGAACTACGGTCATCTCCCGGAGGGTTAAACACGCGATACGAGAGCGGAGAGAGCGACGTGACTTCCGATCATCGCGCGATCGCCATTTCGGTTAATGTTACTTATGGCAGCGAGCATGGCGGCCCGACTGACCTTTCGTATGGGCGCCACTACACGCCGCCATGTGCTAAACTAGTGATCGATTCACGGTAGTTCTTGAACAAAGTAAAAAAAGGGGGAAACGTCTACTAAAGGCAATTTTAACGGCAAGGGACGGGACTCCCGATCGCGATAGCGAGGTCGACTTAGCGACCTCGCTATCGCGACGCGACTCCCTATCATCGCGCGATCGCCGAAAAAAGTATGATAACTTTTTTATTTTCGTCTCCGGTCAAAAAGTAAGGTATCGTTGAACGCGTCTCGATCCTCTCAGTTCAGATATATACTCAAAGTCCCGAAATTCCATAGGGGTAATCTATAGTATCCCCACTATTTAATGCTTTAAAGACGATTAAACCCAGCTCAGTAGCAAGAGTTTTTTTCTATACCTGGCAATTTTGTGTGCAAAATAAGGACACGGTTGAGCAATAGATCTATAGATGTTCTTTGCTTTCTAAAATCATATTTTTTTGGAAAGATAAGAATTCGTTTTTCTTAATGGTTTTCTATGGAGTAAATTTTATATTTTAATGCGATATTCTAGCATTTTTTTTTTTTTTTGTTTTGTTTTGTGTAGCGTTGGTCGATTATATTTTATATTCTTGAAATGTTATAAATATTAAATAAATTAAAAATTTTAAAATAAGTTGTAAATATCTCTCATTTCCTTTCTTGAGTTAAAATTTGAAAACCGGTTTTTTTAAAAAGTCGGTTTTTGTATAAACCCTAGCTACCACCTGACTGTCAAGTGAAACTAGAATTATCATGTAATCGAAGATAATTATCACGTGACTTCAGTCTTGCATGACTTTTAAACTATTAATTAATGCAAGTCTAATGACTTAATAACAGAACAGTGATATCATTCTATTATTATTATAATTCTTCTCTACGAGATATACCAAAATCAGTTCATTAGTTATTCCAACCAAGGAAAGGAAATATCATATATAAATGACACGGGACTTGTTTTTAATTCTGGGTTTTCAATCAGTTAAAATTAAAAAAATAATCAGAACTAAAGTATATTCAGTTCGTTTTCCTTTAAAAATAGTTTCTCAAACTCAATACTTTATGCAGACATGAATTTTGGAGCACAAATTTAAGCAAATTATGTTTCAGGTGTATAATATATACTGACAAGAAACTCCCACATAAAACAATATCATACGGTACCTTTTTTATAATCTAAAAATTTTTTTACATACAACTATATTAATTAAATGATTTTTCAATAAGAAAATAAAATTGAAATACTTTAATAAAAAAAAAATCAGACTATGATAAAAGAAATTTCAAATTAACTCAATTCTACATGTAAACACTTTATTTTTTTTAAGTCAAAAAGAGAAATATTATAAGACTTATTCACTATGAAGACTTTATACAATGACATATTTGAGCAAACAATGCACTGAATATAGATGAACTGCAATTCTGAATTAGCTTAAAGACATTTAAAACCTTTTATACATAAAAGAAATTCAGATCATATTGACATCTATTATTAATTTGACAATATTTATACCCTCCTATAATGAAACAATGATTTAACCACAATACAATGTTTACAATATTACATACAAATACAAAAATCTTATACAAAAATATTTTAAATTTGTTTTTACCAAACTGGGAATATTCACATATTTTTATTTAATATTGGTATTTCAATTCAATGGAATGTAAAAGTGCTGTACCCTTTTTTTATTATAAAGGTTCATTCTTTTTACAAATTGAGATCAACTTAGCGGTACTGTTGTATGTATGTATATATACCATACAAGCTAAATATCTATTTTAAATGACAATTTAACAGTATCAAAAATAGTGCACATACTTCCAAAACAAAATTTTCACAATTTATTATTTTCAACATTTCATGAAACAATTTTTCTGATGTGCCATATATAAAATTATGTACAAAATTATTATTCACAGTTAAAATAAATTAGATGCCAAACTTTGAGATGTATATTTAGATGTATTTCTTTATTTAATTGCCCTTTTATTTATAATATGTCTAATTAGATTAAAAACAATTTATATTCTTTTATACACAAACTATTTTCAAATATGTATATACTTTATATTATAGTTCTGCATGAATTGAACAAACTTTCTCTCTCTCTACAAAAATACACTGCAGTATTTTTATGGACGGATTTTATAAGATATTATTGACATGCAAAAATATTGGGTATATAAAATCACAGTAAAGTGATCATGGGTTTTTAATTTTGCCATGTGATCTCCATAAAAAAGAGACATTTGCATAATCATTACCACTTACATTTAGAAACAGTAGTTGTGCCAGAGATAAAACAATCATGAAACAAAGAAATGCATCCATCATCATCATCATCTAATAGACAATATATTCATTATATTAAAACTGAAAAAAATTGTAAACACACAAAAATCTAATAAACAGATAAATGCATACAAAATATTTTATACAATAAGTAAAAATAAATTATAATACTAAATGAAAGTATCTTAGTATTTATATTTTAAGAAACTGATAATCTTAGTTTTCAAAAAAAAAAAAAAAAAAAAAAAAAAAAAAAAATATTATAAGCCTAATCAACATATTTCCAATGCAGAAATTTTATAACCAATAGAACATTTATGTACAGGTATCCCTTGATTAATGCAGTTAATTAATCCCGCAATGCTACCACATATAGCAAAATCGCATTAATCAAGTAGTGGTACTACCTTGATACTCATCTGAACAATCACCACCCGCTAAAACAAAATTTCAATAAATAACAAATATTTTTATTTTAGCAAATAGCAAATTCACTAACACCTTATTTGCCAAGAAAAACATATCTATGTTAAGTAAAGATGGCTATTAAAGTTGCATTAATTAAAACTTTTGCTGCATATAAAAAAATTGCAGCAATTAATTTTACACATTAATCAAATTCTGCATTAAGCAAACAATACCTGTTTTTCTATTTAATGTTTCAAATTTTAAATAGTTATATAAAACAAATTATTAAATTATATTTATAAAATTAATTAAATAATTAGAGAAGAAACACTAATCTATACATAATTGTAAACCATAGTTAATTTAAAATAAATTTTCAATCCAAAGATATTAAAACATTTGACCAAAAATTACTCAATTATTTGAGTAAAATTTAATTATATTTTCATTTTATAAACTTTATATTGAATATGCTATACCATTTTTGTATACAATTTTTAAAAAATACATTAAAACTAAAGGCTTAAGATATTAATGATAAATTCTAGAAATTCTAAATAATGCAGGTTAAAGAGCAGGTTAAATTGTTAAATTTATTTTAATATTAAAAATTTGCAAGTTCAATTATACCTATAAATGCTTTTACTAGTTAAGAAACGTTTACATACATTTCCCAGAAAAATCCAAAAAAATAAATATCCACTTTGCCATATTAATATTTCCCTATTGATAATCATAGTAAAATAACAAATTAGAATTGCATGAAGAAACATTAGGTGGATAAGAAATGCTGTAATTCTTTCTTTTCTCTGTAATCCTTACAGGTAAATTTGAAAATTTCAATACAGCATTTCTAACGTCCAAAGGTTTTCAATGATGATAACTTTATATATTTAATTTGTTGTTACAGTTAAATGAACAATTTTAAACATTTGCTATTTCACATTATTAAATGTTACTCCAATATTTTTTTACACAATTAGAATAACACTTATCTACCTTACTGTAATGAGTAGAGTCGTCATCATTGAAAAAAGTGCTGTATTGAAATTCTCAAACTTATTTGTAAGAATTACAGAGAAAAGAAAGATGTTTATTTATGCTGTATTGCTTACGTAAGAAATAAAAATTTCAAAAAACTAATAATATAAAAAAACGATAGTATTAAGATAAAGTTATACAAGTAAATTAATATCACTTACTTTATTTAGAAACATTTAAAAATTTTTTAATACACTAGAAAGCAAATATATTTCAAACTGATATTACTAAGAGTATAGATTGATATATCTTACAAACTAAGAATATGCAATACAACCCACCAATATAATGTCTAAATGCAATAATGGATTTTTTTTCCCACATTATATAGACTACTTTTATGCCAGACTTTTTCTATTTGTAATAATTACAAAATTAAAATGCATATTAATATTATCTAGTATGTTTTAAAATATCTACTTTTAGCAGATCAAAATTATAAATATCATATCACTGCAATTAGGTAAAATTCATTATTGTTCAAAAAAAAAATATTTTTTTTTTTTTTTTTTTTAAAATTTTTACAATAAGTGAAAAATAAGAAATCAAATATTTCTAGTAAAACTAACATTTGTATATTAAATATTAATAAAAATACTACATAATTTGTTTTACCGTATATGTCGGTGGATAAGACGATAGTTAAACCATAAAAAATGGCCCCAAAAATCCAGGGTCGTCTTATAGGACAGATACAAAAAAATTAGATTGAAATTTATATAAATTAAAACCATTATACAAAGACAGACAAACCGTAATTATTTACTAGAAGAGAGTAGGGTATGTGCACAAAATAGAATAGCCCATACAATGTTTTTGTGAATAGTAATGGTCATTACCCGAATGCTCAAATTAGTGCAAATGTTTGCAAAACATTGCCAGATGCAAGAAAATAAAATTTGTTTATTCAAAAAATAGGACCTAATTCCATATATGCCGTACAGTATTATTATTCAGATAATGATTGCTGATCTAAGCTAAATTCATAGGCCGTTGACAGTTTGGGGGTCATCTTATAGGACAGATATATGCTAAAACTATAAAACTTCGACGAAAATTTATACATCGTCTTATCTGCCAAGATATACGGTAATTAATTCACAATATTTATAGCACTAAATATTCAAACATTTTCAAAAAATAATAAATCAGTGATTTTGATAGTATATGCTGTATTTATTTGAATTCAATACTGAAGAATTTTAATTAAATGCAATCCTGAAAATTGTTTAAAATTATTTTGTTTGACTGATAAATAGATTTAAAATTATGCTATGTAAATTTATGTAAAAATAAATTTACAAGTTAATGAAACTATGAAATCATGTAGTATATTATCTAGTTAAAATTCTTTCAAACTTCTAAATGATATTTCTGCATAAAATACTTCTTTTCATAACATATACACAATCTTTTTATTTTTATGCAATTTGATCAAATAAACAGCTGGGGTCTTAATGTAATCAATATTTATAAATATCCAATTTCAATCTAAATTCATTAAATTAATATAGTATATCATATTAAGTAAATTAGCAAATATTTTATTATTAATTTTATCTCTGTAATGAATTTAGATTAGAACAGTCATTGTAAATTACAATAATTTGAAGGAATGTCACAAATTTTAGTTATTAATAAATCTTTCAAATATTGAGCTACTGTTAAGTTAATATTAAAACTGAAATATATAAAAAAGCATATGAGCAAGACATCAGTTTAAAATAAATCAATTGTAAATACAGCTGGAACTATAAATTAATATAGGAGTTATACTCTTAAAATGTAAAAATATATTGTAAAGATAATTTACAAAATCATAAATACATTTAGTTAAACTGTTAGCATAATTCATTAAAAACATTTTGAAGATGTATAAAATAAATGAAAGTTTAATCAGGTCTTACTCTGTAATTTATAGAACTAATCTTCTCATGCATCATCAATCTTCTTTTAACTGTAATTTATACAAATCATATAATTATATGAATATATTTGTACAGTAGTCCTGCAAACTCTACTTAATGTGGACTGAGAAGGTGATGAGTTACCAAAAATGATGAGTTTAATAGCAATGATTCTAGTCTAAATAGCAGAATTTTCATAAAGGTATTATATATGCAAATTCATATACATATTAACTAAGCACCTGTATTGACTATTTATTTGTAATTAAATTTTAATTAAAAAAAACATTGGTTGTTCAGTGGCCACTTTTGAGTTGGTGACATTTGTGTGGTAGCATTTTGCAGTGACATCTTGGAAAATGGGTTACACTTTTTGTTAACACATGGGATTGATGCTATTATCAAGTGCTGCCAGTAAATAACAATAACTTATTTGATCCTAGTGTTATGTTAGAGATAAAAATTAGATTATATGTATTTCCTTTTGTTAGGTGATACAACAAGTTTTACAGAATGTCAAGTTTCCAGAACTACTGTACTATAAGAAAAAAAGCATGCAAAGCAATCAAAAATTATAAAATAATGTACACTGAATATTTTAAAGAATTTATCTTATTTTTTGTGGAGATTGATATATAGATTTGTATTTTGCAAAAGATGAACTATTAACTTAATCCCAATCTTAGAGCCACTACATCTTATTGTCAAGTTGGCAAACAGTACTTCCTCCAGCTTGTCATACTCCAAACATGAAGAACTAGAGCAATTCACTGTGGTAAATATCCTAGTTTGCCTGAGTTTTTCAAGTAGTGTACTCAAACCAATATAATAAAGTTTTCCTTTGTATAAGTACAATATTTTAGACACATTTCAATAGTTTTCCATTAATTATAAATGATTGCATAAATATCTAGGCCATCATCTGGGACTAGTTAGTGTGGAATACAAATTTACATAAAATTTCATTCTACACAATACCTGCTAACATGAAATCCCCCATGTAAAACAAAATCATACTGTATATTCAAATTGAGTTTTTAATATGTTTAGCAACATAGAAATATTCAGAAGTCTTATCTTTTAACTAATCATTTAAAGCAACCAAGAATTCAAATTAATGTATCAACTAGAGAGAATTGATACAACTAGCTCAATAACAAAAAAAAAAAAAAAAAAAACCCCAGCAAAACACCCACTCACTTGAACAGCAAACATTCTGTCCTTTTAAAACAGAAGTGATACATTAACAATTCATATTAAGGTTAAAAATCATTCTACTGCAAATATATGAAACAATGTTTAATTTAAATAATCATTTGTATTAACTTTAAATATTAGTTAAGATTAAGAACATTTTATTGAACTGTAATCTCATTAGTAATGTCTAATGTAATATGTTACATATCTATAATATTCTAATTCTTTATTATAAAAACAAAAATCATCATATATCTGATCATAAAATTTTAAATGAAGGAATTATCATAATTACTGAAAACTAATTAAATAGACCTTTAAATATATTTCACATATGTCAATGTAAATCTGTATATATTATGTTTCACAAGCCTAAGGAACAAGTCTGGCTGGTCTGGCCATGGCTGAACCACTTTTTGCTGCCAAGATTATTATGAATACATTCTTTCAAATCATGTGCTAGTACACAACACTGTCAAACCAATATCTCCTCTAATTCTGGAAAATTACTGTTAATTAACTTTTTAATGTTCAAAACTTGTACAATTAATTATTAAGCAGCTGAATATTCTTTTGTTTCAAGAAATCATGTCACTTAACAAGTCTATTATTAATATTGACAAAGTATGTAATGTAGATAAGAGACCGAATCAGCTTTCCACTGAATTTAAATTCCAAAATATTCTTATGGAAAGAAAACCATAATGAAACAATCCTTCCAGAGTATGTGATTTAACAAATGAACACTATGTTTTTGAAAAATATGTCATATTCTACAGTATCTGTTGCTGTACTTTGTAAAGCTATAAAGTTAACCTTTCAGCAGTGGGAGAGTCAGGTATGGTTCTACCCCTTAGTAGTGGAGAATATACCCGAAAAATTTTTAAAGTATTTTTTCACGCAATTTTTCTCATTTCCGTTTTAGAAAAAGTATTTGTAAACAGTT
Source organism: Centruroides vittatus (assembly GCF_030686945.1). Classification (NCBI taxonomy): domain Eukaryota; kingdom Metazoa; phylum Arthropoda; class Arachnida; order Scorpiones; family Buthidae; genus Centruroides; species Centruroides vittatus. Next base: position 231,086 of record NW_027122438.1, on the reverse strand, counting down.
ATGTCTAGTAAAGAAAAGTCTTTTTTTATTGTTACATAATTCATTTTTTATGTGAATTTTTTTTTGCGGTAGTTTTTGGCTAGATTCTGGTGATACCCCCAAAAGAATTTAACGTATATATACGTCCCTCACCACTGCCACACGATCGCCCTCGACGTATATATACGTCCCTCACTGCTGAGTGGTTAAGTTAATTGCAGGAAACTGGAAACCTTTTACAATTAAATCTTTTTGTAATTAGACAAATGCTATTATGCCTTTCAGAAATTAAAGAGTGATTGTCACAAGAAAAGATCAAATTTATACTTTCTCATATGAAAGACATTGGAGAACAGCTGTCAACCTATGCTACAGAAAAGGAGAAAAATCAGACCTGTAAGACAGCTGTTATTACTATAAAACTTTAAATTATTTAATTTTGGCACTTTTTTGTAGGGTTTAGAACTTTGTACAGTATCCTCCCTTCCTAATCAGATTTTTCCAAATGAAAAGGGTATTGCTTTCCCTCTCCCTATAAACACATTTCTACCCAGCAAAATTTAGAAATTAAAAAGTTAAAACAATTAACTATTGAAAGTAAAATATAAAGAACTTGGAAACCAAGGCTGTAACTGTGGCAACTACTCTCTTCTTTGGGCTGGACCACTTTTCCTCCTATTTCTCACAGCCCTGTTATTTATATAACAATATAATTTCAGTTCTGATTTAAATCTAATAATAAGCAAATAGTAATTTATATCTAATAATAATAATAATAATAATTAATTTTTAAGCATTTGTTCAGTAACTATCAATTCATTTTCAGCAATTATCAATAATACAAATTTAAATATTTTCAGTGCAGATTAAACAGTTCAATTTCTCACTAAATTCTTAGAAACATAATCTTTACTTAAGTTTTTAATATAAAAAATATTTATTCAATAATTATATATTTGTGATTATCAAAACCTATATCCAAAATATATAATTTTAAAAAAACTTTTATAATAATATTATTATACTGCTCATGCTTCGAAAGTACTGATTTTGCCACTGTCAAAAGAACTAAGCTCAGTGATAGGATGCATATTATAATGGATAACATTCAATGTTTATGAAGAGGATAATTTTTGAGTCATACATTTAATATATTTTATCCTACACACACAAACACACACACAAAAAGTCAAATTAAATGCAAAATATGATTTTAAATACATATCTAAAGTGATCAATGTTAATTTTTTCAAACATTAATACTGAGACCAAAAGCTTTCATATAATTTTTTTAATATTGTATAAAAATCATCTATGTTAACTAATGAAGTAAACCAAACTACAGGTCACTTCACAAATACTGGGAGCTAGGCATTACCCAAATAGACCATCTATTTGGGTAATGGAAGGATGCAGGTGTATTTAAAGTACCATTGAAGTATTTAGAGAGTATATTCTGAAAATATGAGATAAGCTTCAGATATATCCATGTAGCATGCACCCTTCTATATTAACATACTCTCATCCTTGTTACTGTGCATCACAGCAGGCAGACTAGCTAAAATTTGCAAAATGTACTGTACTTTTTCTGCATGCTTGAGAAAACACAAATTTCATAAAAATTGATTACAGTATACAGTTATTAATTAAAACAAAAACAAAAGTGTTTTAAATTTATTCATATGTTATAATTAATAATTCATAATTTTAACATATTTTGGTTGGAAACTGTATAAATCGCAAAACTATTCAAAGGATATTTAATATGATGTTTTTATTAGAAATTTTTATGCATGAGAAGGTTATTACGTTCATAGTAATGAAAAACTGTTTTATAAAAATGAATATTTACAATATATCACAACTTACAGTATTAGTTACATTTTATATTGGATGACAGTCTTCAATATGCTTTTGAAATGAATTACTCAAAAATTTATTTTAAAAAATAATAAAATAAAATAGATTAATAAAAAGTACTATATATAATTACCAAAAGAAAATTGTTGGTTAAAATATATATATCAAAAAAAGAAGATAATTTTATTTTTTACTATTATTGACTTGCTAAATCAATAAATTACCAAAATACTAAGATAAATTCTTAATACACACAGGATATTAAACTGCTATAATTTAGAACCATCTTACTTCTATTTTTATTTCTATCATCTTGAAACATCAAATTAAAAAAAAATTATATATTATATATATATATTTGATAAAATTTAAAATAATATATATATATATCAAATGTTTTTTCTTTATAAATTTATAACAGTTAAAAAAATCTGAATGTTAATTTTCTGTATTACCATTACTGGAATGTAATGTTTAAAACAAGAAAAATTAATTCTTTATTCAATAATAATTGACAAAATATTGGCAGGTATCAAAACCGATCTTTTGGCAGAGTTTCCAATTCAGTTTCTTGTAAATATTGTAATTCTTGCAAATCTTGAAATTTTTCATTATCTTTGATACGAGCATAATTAGCTGATAAACACATTAAATAATTCACCTAAACAATTAAATAATTGATTTGTAATAATTATATTTAATTGCAAAATTAACCAAAATTTTCAAAATTATTTCTGAGCCCACTTACTAGACTAATAACTACTAGTAATGAAGATGCAAGTGAAAGAATAAAAAGCACTTCAGATGGTTCAACCTAAAAATACAAAACAAAAAACAGTTATATATATATATATATTTGTGGTATAAATACTGGATTATCATGTTTTAAAATAAATTTATTTCTTGTATATAAACGTCTCTTTAATCCAAAAACTTGTTCGGTAGACTATCTCAGCATTTTGGTTGGGAACATCTTTATTTAAAAAATTGGATTTTAATGTTGTACCCTACTTATATTATTGTTTTTTTGTACAGCACTGAAGAGGGGTTGGGAGTGTAAACCAACCTGAAATGCATTTATAATCCAATTTTTAAAATAAAGATGTTCCTAACCGAAATGCTGTAATAGTCTCCTGAAGAAGTTTTTGGATTAAAGAGACATTTATATAGAAGAACAAATAGACAGCAACCATATTACAGTGTAAATTTATTTCTTTTGATCTTTGAAAAGTTTTTAAATTCTACATTGTACAGATTACTAAGCAAAACTTGATATAATAAGGATCTAAATAAGACTATTTCTTCTAATGAGAAAAAAACATGATTAGTTTCAGAGTATAGAAAAATACTAAATTGTGAATAAATGTGATAAATGAGTGAAGAATTAAAACTAAACAACACTACTCTACAAATTGAAAAAAATTTTCAGAACAGAAACAGCAATAAGTGAATTTTATTCTTTTTTGTTTGCTGAATCTGAAAATGAAGCCAGTTTTTCTCCATCACCCACCACATTTTTATTATATATCATTAAAAAATAATTTTTAATAATTACAATATAAATGGTTTAATTTCTGAAAAAGGAATTTATTGACTTACATTTAAATAACTTTGCTAATAACCAAAACTATAACATAGCATTAATATACCTGTTAGCAATGAACAGGCCAAGATAACCCACTATAACTGCACTATTTGCCATTTTTATAACATGCATTATTAAACTGTATGTCTTCCAGATATACAAAGCTATTGATAATAAAGTGGGCTGGCTAAAAGCAAATGTTAATACAAGTAACATGATACTGAAAAGAGCATAGCAACAATAAAAAGATGGAAATATATTTAAATAGTAACATGATATAAAATCAGAGAATCTCTTTTTGATCACCAATAATTTGTTTATATTATATTTATTGTTATTTTAATAGTTTGTTCATATTATCATTTCCTAGTTCATTACAATCTTATGAGTATTAATATTTATAAATAATGCATTTACAAAACTGTAGAAAATAATTATCCACTAAATAATAATACACAAATACTATTTAAAATATACTATCAAACTTACACAATCTTTGCAAAAATTCTTCAGTTTTCCTTCCTCGCATATTTTAAGGTCATCAATGTTAGTATCAGATGTAACAAGAAATTCTATTTAAAAAAAACTGATTAAGTTCATTAATAAAAAGACTAATATAATTGTGCATATAAACAATCACCAAGCCTAATTATTAAAACTCATCTACCAAACTATTAGATTCTTTGGCCTATAATGAAACTAAATGATTGCTAATTAGATCAGGCAATATTACTGCCACAATTAAAAATTAGTCTCTTAGAAAGTGCTCAGTGATGTCTTAGTGTTACAAATTACACTTATAATTACAAATAGCTTTCTCCTTAAGAAATTATATCTTAAAATTAGTTCAGTTTTACTTTTACTTGGTTCATTTTTATCTAGGAAGATTCAGGTTCTGACCAATTTTGGATTTTGGATGTTTAACATATACTGTAGAAATATTAATATGCAATAAAATCACTTAAATCTTATACTAGAGGAGATTAATAATAATGCATGTTTTTTTTTTTAATAATGTTGTCTAACTTCATAAAAATAACCTTATTTATACTCTACAATGTTAAATAACGAAAGGGCTACTTTTTAAAAAAACTCTTACTATAACAATAAACCTTTCTACAACAATATTTTTCTTAAGAAGTTTGTTCTGTGGAGAAACAATGACCTTTTGCATAGAGCCAATAATATTAATAATATTAATATTTTTCTTGTTCTACTAAATATTGCTATAGAGGGATTTAACTGTAAACACAAAAATTAAGACATGCATGTGTGTATTTTTAATATTTTCAAAAAATTTAATACTTACTAAATTGCCTAAGATCAATACATCGTAAATTGGGATCTGCTTCCTTGTTCAAATTGTTACACATTCCCCACCACATAGAACAAATAAATGTAATGACAACCATAGATATCAATACTAACAGCCATATTAATTCCAAAATGTAAGTTATCACCATAAACTGAAAAAATAAAATTTGAACATTCATTTACCAAAATAAAATTAGCAAACAATGTTAATAAATTATGAAAAAACATATAACTTGATTTTTAAATAAATGGTTTAGAATTACTAAGAAACTTGCTATTTAAGAAAACAAAATTATTATAAAGTTTTATGATTTATTATAAAATCTATTACTACTGGAGACAACTTCATGCCATAATGTAGATATGATTTAAACATGGATTTGTTTCACTTTAAAAATGAAACAAAAATCTATGTTTAACCCATCATCACACACCTTCGGTTAATTCGGCACCAATTTAAAAAATGAATTAATAAAAATTTAGTGTCGAAAAACCAGTATTTTTACTTTAATTCAGTTTTTCAATATGCTTCTAATCAAATTCAGTCAAAAAAAATCTTAATTTGATTATAATTTATTGAAGATTTTAATTTTTTAATATTAGAAGACAATTAGCATAAATTACAAGGTGTCATGTTTCATCTTTGATCCCATTCAAGTTTATTGTCCTAGACATGCGTTGATGCTAGACTTCTACTGGAGTTTATGCTTTTATTTCAAATTCGCCCACTTTGGTTACACAAGGTGGGGAGATGGGCATCACGTGATCGCTTACCTGACTTTTTACACAGAAATTTCCGTACTTTAGAAGTTTTATTTTTTTCCTTGATTTTAATTATTATTAACTAAATTTTTTGGAGGTTTCTTGTATCTTTGTATTGTCTGAAGTTGCTGATATTTTTTAACCTCTTAACAGCGAGGGACGATTATAATCGTCCAAAGCGATCGTGTGGCAGTGGTGAGGGACGACTATACTCGCTAAATTCTTTTGGGGGTATCGCCAAAAACTAGCTAAAAACTAACCGCAAAAAAGAAATTCACATAAAAAATGAATTATGTAACAATAAAAAAAGACTTTTCTTTACTAGACAGAACTGTTTACAAAATCTTTTTCTGAAACGGTAATGAGAAAAAACGCTTGAAAATATACTTTAAAAATTTCCCACATTTCTTCTCCACAACTAAGTGGGAGCCCCACACCTGACTGTTCCACTGTTGAAAGGTTAAACTAAGTTTATGCATTTATTTGTTTTTGTAGATTTTTATATATAAAATATAATAAAATTCAAAAATTAATTAAATATTATTGGAAATGCTAATCTATAAGCACATTGCATTTTACAATATTATTGCAAACAGATATGGTGAATTATTTTAAAAACGTATTTATTATTTTAATTTTTATGAATTATTTAATTTGATGTAATGCGATGTGCTCAGAAACTGTCGCGTATTAATTAATATGGCGGCGGGACTCGATTCAATTAGTTTTTCATTTCAGAGATTAATTAGAGAGTGTTATTTTAATGTAATTTTAGACATAATGCATTTTTATAATAATTAATAAATCTATTTAGGAATAATATCTATGACTGACTTTATTTCAAAAGTAAAAAAATAGAAGAAATGGGTAATAGAAAAAATATGTCTATACAATAATAAAATGTTCTACTTCCATTCTACTTTTAATAGAAAATTTATATAAAACATGAAAACAGCATGGCCAGAGAAAAGGAAAAACAATTGCGTAATGGCCATAAAATTTTTAAATGTTTAGGTGACAGTTGAAAAAACATCAGGAGAGAAAATACAAGTTAAAGTTTCAAAGTTTGATCAACATTTCTTGATCAGAGTAAAGAGGTGGTGTCTGAATAAAACAAAGCAATTATATAAATAAAACCTGCGTTGCATCTCGACCTTTTATGATTTTAATTTTAATAAATGAAATGAATTATACTTTATATATTACAGTCGCCTTGAATTTTTATATTCATAAAATTAGAAAAATACAAAAATTATATGGGACATGGTGTCATAACAGTTTATAAAATGATTAAAAAATACCAATGTAAAAATTAAATTATTTCTGGGTCAAATTTTTTAGAAGTTATTCCCTTTAAAACAACGCGATTATAAAGCAAACAAGTGCATGCTGCCGCTGTAGCTGTTTTTAGTAACAGCAACTGGCGGGAAATTTGAAAACTGAAACCAGAGTTCACACGCACCATAGTACTGATTTGACCATATGTCTTAAATAAAAATAATGAAACGCTTTAAGCAAAAACTGAATTGCACATCATAAAATTAAAGAAAAGTTAGTCAGGTTGTAATTTTTTCAGATATTTCAATCAATTGAAATTTTTATGCAAACTAACTAAAAATCGATTAGTGCTTAAATGACCTTGGGTGCAGGATGATGAGTTAATTCTGTCACACGTTATCAAAATTTATTATATTTTACATTCAAATCTGTATCATTAAGTGTTTGATCCTGATGATATGTGAAATATCTTGAGAAACATGTAATCAAAATAAAATGCATTTGTCTTCCTCACTATACAGTTTTTGTTTTAGTCTATTATCATTCTTCATATTCAGGAGATTAAAATACATGTATATTAACTGAAAAAATGAAATTGAAATAATCATACCAGGTTGTAAAGGTAAAATTTAGACATTTCAATATTTTCTAGAAATGACTGGAAAAACAAACTGTACACCCACAATGAGTTTTCTAGAACATTTGTTGTGGGTATACAATACTTGTACAAGTAGAGTAACCAGGAGGCATTTCTTTACATATTTCATTGGAAATAGACACATCAGCAATGTCTGACAATATGAAGTTTCAAAGAACATATTCGTGTGCTGTTGCTCTATCACTTCAAAAGTGGCCACAATGCAATGGATGTTCATGATCTCATCTACAAAGTATTTGGTGAGGACACAGTCAACAAGTAGATTTGCTACAATTAGTTCAAGAAATTCAAGGATGGAGATTTCTCACTTCAAGATGAACCTCAACCAGGCAGCAATTTCACTATTGATGATAATGTTTCCTTGCAACTGATAGACAATAATTTATGTTTGACCACCAGAGAATTAGAACAACAATTTGCATGTTCCAATATACTCTAAAAATTGACAGTTAATTGACATCTTGCTTTGTGTACTGGCACATTGTCATGATATTAGACATAATGCAGTGCCATGACAATGTGCTAGTACACATGACAATGTGCCAGTACACAAAGCAAGATGATCTTGACAAAGCTGGAGAAGTTCTACCTAATCCACTTTACAGCCCAGACTTGGCACCAACTGATTACCATCTATTTCTTACCCTGCAGAACCATATTGCCAATATACAGGGCGTATCAGTACAGTGGTTACAAACTTTCAGAGATAGAGTTCACCTAGACGATGGGAAATCACATAGCAATGCATGGTTGGAAAAGCTTTCCTGGCACAGTAGTGATGACACAAAACACAAGAAAGGAAGGACAGGAACAGGGTGAGAAAACATGTTTATTATTCTTAGTACAGCAAAAATGCTGGGATGTCTTTGGCTGGTGTAGTGACATCTATTGTGTACACCAGCCAGACATCCCAGAATTTTTGCTGTACTAAGAATAATAAACATGTTTTCTCATCCTGTTCCTGTCCTTCCTTTCTTGTGTTTTGTGTCATCACTACCATGCCAGGAAAGCATTTCCAACCATGCATTGCTATGTGATTTCCCATCGTCTAGGTGAACTCTTTCTCTCCTGAAAGTTTGTATCCGCTGTACTGATATCCCCTATATAATTCAATGAAATACCCATGTGAGAATGACTAGAGACTTTCTTTAATGAAAAACCCCAGTCAATCTATGCTCACAGAATTGAAAGTTTTTTTTGGAATTCATCTCAAAAATAACATAAAAATATAGTATGGAATTCATGCCAACACACTTACTTGAGAGAAAAGGAATAAGTCAACAGAAAATGGTCTTAAAGGGCTTATTATTTTTCTCTCAAGGATTGAAAGTTTGCAGCTAAGGTAGCAAGGTGCAATTAATATTGATGGTGATTATCTACAAAACTGAACTGTAATTGTTGTTAATTGTCAATAAAGATTTCTTAAAAATGTCTAAATTTTACCTTTACAGCCTGATAAAACAAAACCAATTTAATTATTTTAAAAATAAACATAGATTATAATTTAAAAAATGATAAATGTTAAATAAAATTTAAAGTAAACATTATTATTATTTTTTGTTGAAACTTACAATTGCACATGTAATTCTGCCTCCAACTCTTGACTTCCATCCTCTATAAACTTTTTCCCTGGTTGCACCGGTTGCAAGAAATCCAACCAATAGAAGTATTAAGCTTAATCCTCCCATAGTGGCACCAATTCCAATAAATATAATATGCATATCACTCAACCTAAAGTATATTTTAAAAGATAAATTTTTTATATTGAGTTGTTATAAAATTAAAATCTATCATATTTTAACTTCATTTAGCTAATAACTTGAATGGAGAAAAGATAGCACTATTATAACAAGAACATTGTTTTGATCTTTTAAAATATGCACTTTTATTAATTAAATAAAATTATCATCAGAAGTTTTTATAGAAAAAATTTTAATAAATTATTATTGAACATTTATTACAATAAACATAGATAAAATAAATCTGTGTTCTTCTGCAGAAAATCTTAAAAGTAAATTCATACACATGGAAGTTGAAACTTGAAAACTTGTTTGACTACACCATGAATATATATATATCATTTGTAAATTCACACACATGGAAGTTGAAACTTGAAAACTTGTTTGACTACACCATGAATATATTATTATTAAAATCTTTTCATTTTTTATGTATGGGTGTAATATTTCAATTAGAAGTCCTTATTAGATTAGATTACATTAAATAATACAAAATGTGATTACAATGTTATATGTACTTTCTAAAAATGAAATGATCAAAGTAAAATATATATTTTCAATGAGCTTAAAAAATTTACATAAAGTTAAAAATGATAAAATTAAATTATACATGTAAAAGAAAAAAATGTTTTGCATGTGACACCTTAACTAATTATGCTACATCACAATTCTTAATATAAATATGAAAGACTGATTCACATAGTTGTAGAAATACTTTTGTCATAATTTTCTCAAAAATTCCTGAATAGTGGGTTGTGTGGCTTAGAGTTTAAGTAGAAGTAAACACAACACATCCACAAAATTTCATTGAAATTGATGATTACAAACTGTCAGGTTACCCTTGTAAGTGCTCATTCTTCTACACCTTTCAGATGGAATTGTTTCCAAAAGAATATTTTTAAGCTGTATATTGAATTTTGATGTCTACATGGCATGATGGAAAGCATCTGGGTAGCAGATGGGAGTTTTACAAGTGGATTCCTCCCCAAAAAAATTATAGTGAGCTACAGGAATTCCTTGTAGTCATCTCTACACTGCCTTTGTTACAAAGAACTCAAACAGAACTGCAATACTTGGTCACGAGTGTCAGGAAAAGATTGTTCTATAACTTCATCTGCAACTCCAGTCTGAAATTTTGACACATCTATAGTTGCCCATTCATCTCTGAATCACTGGAAGAGTTGCACATTTGGACTGGATTCTGGTGATGCAGACTTATTACTGATGGAAATACAGCTCTTAGTACTGTTTCCAGTATGTGCAATTTGCAAGACAAATAGAGCAAGTCTCTCTGCAGGAAATGATCCAATAGAACACAAGTGCCTTTCAGGTAACAAGTGTTAGAAGCAATGTCACAGCACAAAGTCTTAGTTTTCTCAGGTGATTAAATTTCTTCTGTCTTTACTTCAATGTTATGTAATACTATTTCTGGAAATAGAGCAATGCAGATTGCATGATGAAGGGTTTCTGGAGAAAAGTATCTCATGCACCAAATATTTCTTTGCTTAGGACACCATTTACTGTACATGAAAATTAAATATAAAAATTCATGTAATTCCAGTTTCATATTTTTAAAAAACTATACAGAAAACAGTAAAAGTTGCAGAAAAAAGCAGTCTATCACACCTGAAATATGGAAGTTGATTGGAATTTAAATCTACCTTTAAAATCATACTTTGATCCCCTTGGATTGATAAATTACTGTATTGTGCTTCCTAGCTGGAAGACCCTGAAAAGATGAATATCTGCATCTTAACTTGTAAAGAAATCACTTGATTATTTTTTTTTCAGGTGATAAAAAAGTTTTAAACTTTTGCTTTCCCATAAAATCCTTATATCCTATATATCCTTGCTTTTTCTATAAAAGTGCCAAATGGGTAATAATACTGTAATTCATTGTGATTTTGTTTTTATTTGTTTAGAAATCAGTTGGGCTTCTGCTAGTGATTCAGAACTTTGGATTCTAGCTTGAATTTCAGCTCCTCAAAAGTAGTCAACCCCATAAATTTGATTTTAAAAAATGATCTAAAAAATTCAACTTTTACATGAGTATGTACATTATTATTATTCTATTCAGATAAAATTTCAGGCAGATGACTTTTATGTGGCTTGGAACAATTCTGAGGGGTGCATCCAAAGAAATACTAAAATCTAATTTTCTCCATGTTAATAATATATACAGGGTGGGCCAGCGAAAACGAAACGGCAGAGTGTTCGTGTTCGTCCAAGCAAAGCGCTCGGACAGGTCGATCTTTTGCTCGAGGGGACATCTTTTGCAATAAAGTTTTTGCGATTCTGAATACAACAGACAACAAAAAATTTTAAAAACTCATTTATTTTGTATTAACTAAACAAACATTTATTTCGAAAAAAACTGTTTGTTTAGTTAATATTCAGAATCGCAAAAACTTTATTGCAAAAGATGTCCCCTCGAGCAAAAGATCGACCTGTCCGAGTGCTTTGCTTGGACGAACAAGAACACTCTGCCGTTTCGTTTTTGCTGGCCCACCCTGTATATAAAAAATAGAAAGGACAGATAATGGACAAAATAATGTTTTTAAAAAATACTTTTTAATATTTGAAACTGTTTAAATATGTATAATTCATGTTAATTTTTCATATTTTTATTATTATGTTGGGTTAAGTGAGATATACTCGGTTAACACCGGTGGCTGTGTACTATGCCGGACCAAAGTCAAGGCATAGTAACCAAAACAGACAATTAAAGAAGTGTATCAGTGTGTGTGTCTGTATTCAGGAATTTTCTCACAATATGACATGTATTCAATATAGTGGCCTTCTGTAGTGTGATGTATGTGTTTCTATTCAATTGTAATGTGCCCAGGCTTTTGTGTAGTGTGTGTGGTATGACACCTGTAGAGGAGAGAACAACAGGTACAATAAGCACCCTATCCATCCTCCACAGATGCCTTATTTCCTGGGCGAGTTCTGTGTACTTGCTAATTTTTTCAGTGCATGCGTTTTGTATATTGTGAGTGTTTGGAATGGATATGTCTATAATGTATGTGATTTTATTGTGTTTGTCAATGAGTGTGATGTCTGGTCTGTTGTGGTAAATTGTTTTATCTGTGATTATGGCTCTGTCGTCATACATTTTGTGCGTGTTGTTTTCCAATACTGTCTGTGGAATGTATTTGTAGTATGGTTCGTGGATGTCTACTAATTTGTGTTTCTTTACAAGCTCTTGGTGTATTATATTTGCTACTTGATTATGTCTGTGTAGATAATCTGTCTGTGCCAAGAGCTTGCAACCAGAGGTGATGTGTTGTATAGTTTCTGGCATGATGTGACATTTTCTGCATGTGTCATTTGTGAGTGTTGCATCTTTGAGTATGTGTTTTCTGTAGTTTTTAGTATTTATGACCTGATCCTGTATGGCGATCATGAATCCTTCCGTCTCCCCAAAGAGGCATCCCCGAGCTAACCAGCTGTTTGACGCAGTTTTGTCAACAAAATCCTGGGCCAGATCATAAGGATGCCTGCCATGGAGTGCCTTTCGAGCCCACGATTGCTTAATGGTGTCTATGCTTTTTATATGTTGTGTTGTGTCCATATGATGTGAGTGTAAGTTTAATGGTGTGTTATTCGAGTCTGCTAGAGTTACTGCTTTATGTAATTGTGATGTTTCTTGTTTTTTATAGAAAAACTCTTGCAGTGACTGTATTTGTTTGTAGTGAAGGTTAACTATGTCAATCAGGCCACGTCCGCCATCTTTACGTGGAAGGGTTAATCTTTCTGTGGCGGATTTAGGATGATGATGTTTATGTTTAGTAAGTGTTGTTCTTGTTTTCCTTTGGAGTTGCTCAAGATCTGTGTGAGTCCAATGTATAACTCCAAAAGAATATGTGAGTACTGGGATGACATATGTGTTTATTGCTTTAACTGTGTGTTTTGCATTTAACTGTGTTCTGAGAATAGCATTTAACCTACTTTGGTATTCTTTAATTAATCTTTGCTTTATTTGTGTATGTTCTGTTAGTTTGGCCTGTTGGAATCCTAAATACTTATAGAACTCGCCCTCTTCCATGGATTCAATAACGTCTCCATTTCCAAGTGCAAAATCTTCTTTCTTCAGGATTCCTTTTTCTATGTGAACTGTTTTGCATTTATCTAGGCCAAATTCCATTTGTATGTCCTTGGTGTATGAGTGTGTGATTGTAGGAGTTGATAAAGTTGTTTTTGTGTGGATGCATAAAGTTTTATGTCATCCATGTACATGAGATGTGACAGTGTAAACTGTGTTGTTTTTTCATGTCTGATATTGTAACCATATTGCGTGTTGTTTAACATGTTGGATAATGGGTTCAGGGCTAAGCAGAACCAGAGAGGACTCAAGGAATCTCCTTGAAAAATTCCTCGCCTAATAAAAATTTGGTTTGTTTGTATGGAAGTGTTACTAACCCTGAGATGTAGTGTTGTTCTCCAGTGCTGCATAGTGTTTTGAAAGAATGCAATGAGTGATGGATGTATTTTGTACATATGTAGAATATGTAGCAGCCAACTGTGTGGAACACTGTCGAATGCTTTTCTGTAGTCTATATAAGCCATGTGTATGTTTCTGTGTTGTTTGTGTGCTTGCCGTAGAATGACTGAATCTATGAGTAACTGTTCTTTGCATCCCTTGTGATTTCTACGGCAACCTTTTTGTTGTTCTGTTAGAATGTCGTGTTCTTCAATATGTTTGTATATTTTGTTTGCGATACAGGATGTCAATAATTTGTACAGTGTAGGAGACATGTAATTGGTCTGTATTGTGTGGGGTCTGTGGTATTGTTGTTTTTAGGTTTCATGTAGGTGATGCCCTGAGTAAGAAAATTTGGCATGTCCTGTGGATTGATGATAATGTGTGTTAGGTGTTTAGCTAGTTCCTGGTGCAGTGATGTAAACTTTTTGTACCAGAAATTGTGAATGTTGTCTACACCAGGTGTCTTCCAGTTGTGTGTTCTGTTGACAGTGTATTGGAAATCGTGTATGTTTATTTCAGCACAGGGCATAGTTGGTATGTTGTGCAAGTTTCTGTTCTCCTCCTCGATCCAGCCTGCATCAGCATTGTGCGTGACAGCACTGGACCAAAGAGAAGACCAATATGTTGTGAGTTCTTCTTCTGTTGGTGTGCCACTGTGCTGTGTATCAGTGTTTGCTTTGTTATTAATTTGTCTGTAAAAGAGTTTTTCATTGTTTGTAAATAATTTATTTTGTTGTTTTCGTAGTGTACATGTTTTGTAACGTTTGAGTCTACGTGCTTTGGCAGCAAGTTTTTGTTTTAGTGTATCAATGTATTCTGTAATGTGTGTGTTGTGATGTTCATGTTTTGTATGTGTTTTTATTTTCTTGAAAATGTTTTTGAGCTGTTTCCTTAATTTGGGTGTTATGTTGCTTTTAGTGTATTGTGTCAGCCTGCCTAATTGCTGTCTAATGTCATTTATTTGTATTTCTATTCTTCTCTGCCAGGCAGGCTTGTGATAGTATTGTGTTTTCTGTGTATTTGTCTGTGACTGTACTTTCAGTCCATGGTGTGTCACTACTGTGACTGCCCCAGCATAAACTAATGTATGAATGTCTGCGAGTGTAGAAATTGAATGAATGTAGTGTGGTATTAAGTGAGTGTTTACATAATTTAGTGTTTTTTCTACTTCCTTTGACATGTTTATTTTTGGTATTCGTGGTCGTTGTGTGGGATCTGTGCCTGTATATTTAGTGAGTGTTTCCTGAAATATAGGTGAGAGCGTATTAACTAAATCCATGTCTATGTTATCAGTGATGGATGAGGAAGTGTCTGTAGTATCATTAGTGGTACTTGTTGTGTGTGTGTTATTATCAATGCTTGTTGCTGGATTATCCTGACAGGTTACATGATCTTCATTAATGTTAGATGTTTCTGTCTGTTGATGTATTTGATCAGCAACCTGTTGTTTGATAAGTTCAAGTGTTGTTTGTGGAATAAGGTTGTTGTGTATAATTGTTCTTTTTTGATCAACAACCCTTTGTTCAGTGACAGTGAGGTGAGGATATTGTTGTGTGAATTTATGGTGTAGTTGTTGTCTGTATGCTGTCATGTTTGTTTCAAGTTTTGTGATTGTGTAGTAAGTACGGATGATAAACTCGTTCATTTCTACTGTCCAT
The DNA here is from genome assembly GCF_030686945.1 of Centruroides vittatus. Lineage (NCBI taxonomy): Eukaryota > Metazoa > Arthropoda > Arachnida > Scorpiones > Buthidae > Centruroides > Centruroides vittatus. The sequence continues at coordinate 215,767 of NW_027122438.1, read as the reverse complement.
TTCATCCGTTGGCGTGGTTTTCCAGCCTTTGTGGTCTGTGGATGCATTGCCACAGAAACACCAAGGCTGGGTTGGTTCCTCACATCTGTTGAGGGCATTGCAGTAGCCATGCTTGGGCCGGTGCTGCTTTCGCCACCGGTAACCAGGGGAGACTGTGGCCTATTTTTCGAACGTGAGCCTCTGCCTAACTCACGAACGCGGACCTTGTTAACCCGGGCGACGTCCGAGCCGGTATCACACTTTGATCTAGTTATCACCATAATAAATATCTCCACAGAATGTGGGTGTGGTCACTCTTAGCTTCATTTCTCCCCATAGACCTTACTGGCATGGGTGTCCCTACCAGGAGCTTATGCTCCAGCCTGCATTGCCCTATGGATCAGTAAAATTACTGGGCTCTCCCACCACGACCAGGTGGTGACCACAGGAGAGTTATTATTGTTATTATTATTACATCACAACTAGAAGTGTTTCATTGCTATACAATTGTATTTTATCAAATACAAGTTGAAAGGCCCGATGCAGGCATCGGGGCATACTAAATTACAAATAAAAATAATAATATACTGAATATTATACTGTGACAATAAAAAAATAATTTATATTGTTAATTTAAATAATAGCTAGGGGCAGCCCTAGAGGCTGTTTTTGGCATACCATGACAGAAAGAAAGAAAGAGACTGCCCATTTTTTCAGCTTTATATAGTAGATAAGCTCAAACTTCTGAATGATTTTGGATTATATTAATGCTAATTTTAATTATTGTAATTTTGTGTGGATAATTTATGATAGAATATAACTCATACCAGTGTATATCCTCAAAAAATTACTAAAATAAAACTAAAACCTTTGCATAACCTGCACTTCCAAAGTGGCCATTGAAGATTCATGCATGGAAGCAAATAAATAATGTTCTACTCATAATTATTTAAGATTTTTCTCCAATAAACATTAAAACAAGACATAATTTTCCAATCATACGCCAAAAGTGAAAGAAAGTTGTAAAAGTTTTAGGTCCTAGTTTTATATATAAATAATAAACAACTCAAAGCCCAATGTATACACAAAAATAACCAATGATTTCCTTAAATATCGGGCTATAATCTGGTTAATTAAATGATTGATATAAAGTAATTTGTCACTAGAGGTAGATGTCAGGTGCCATCTCTTAACTAAATTAATAATTATAATTTAAATAAATTATTAAATAAATTTAGAAGCTTCTAGAATAAAAGAACTGACCTGGAGCGGGGCTTAAACTCTCAACCTCTGCTTACCGTGTGGTATGCTTGCCAGTTGCGCCACCTGGACCCCAAGTGAGTCTTCGCTTCCAGAGGTATATTAATTTAAGGTGATATTTAAGGCGATTATTGGTTATTTCTGTATATACATCGGACTTTGAGTTGTTTGTTATATATATATATATACCTCGCTGAGTAATGCGTGCTTGGCTGAGTGCCGTTGTGGAGATGCCCTTAGATCATGGATGTAGAGTCATCCCCAGCCAGTGCTGTATTTAACCAAGTAAGATTATATTTAAATTAATATACCTCTGGAAGCAAAGACTCACTCGGGGTCAGGGTGGCGCAACTGGCAAGTGCACTGCACAGCAAGCAGAGGCTGCGGGTTCAAGCCCCACCCTGGGTCAGTTCTTTTATTCCAGAAGCTTCTAAATTTTTTTAATAATTTATTTAAATTATGATTATTAATTTAGTTAAGAGGTGGCACCTAACATCTACCTCTAGTGACAAATTACTTTATATCAATCATTTAATTAGCCAGATTATAGCCCAATATTTAAGATGATCATTGGTTATTTCTTAGTTTTTAACCTTCATGGGGCTGATCCACTTTTCACTCAGGAGGAGTATGGAAAAGCTATAGCAGCAACAGAAGCAAAAGCAGCAATTGAAATAAAATGTTACTGCAATGCCAGTATATTGTGTAAGCTTAAAGTGCATATAAATGTGCATATTATCTCATCTCATGTACAGTACATGGATGACAAAACTCCATGCATCTACATAAGCAGAGCTAAATTATCTATTAGAAATTATATACACTTACTCTATTGAGATTCATCAAATGGATTTTGACCTAAAAATGCAGAATGCAGAATAGGAAAAAGATTCTTGAAGAAAGATGACTTTGTTCTCAGAAATGGCAATGTCATTGAATCCATGGAGGAGAGGGAATCCTAAACATTTTTAATTTCAAACAAGACAAACTAATAGAACACACATGAATAAAAAAAATTAACAAAAAAATACAGCAGACTAAATTCAATACTAACACAGATGAATACAAAATACACATTTAAAGCAATAAACATTTATATCATCCCAACCCTGACATATTCATTTGGAGTTACACAATGGGGACACACACAAGCTTAGAGCTAGAACAACTCCAAAAGAAAACATGAACAACATTAACAAAACACAACAAACACCACCCTAAGTTGTCCATAGAAATGAAATGATGACTTTTTCTTGTATAGAAGGAGGACAAGGCCTCAGAGATGTTTAAACTTGCACTGTAAAAAACACAGATATTGTCAGAGTTTTTCTACAGAAAAAACAAAACATCACAATTACATAAAGCTGTAACTCTTGCAGACAAAAACAGTACACCCATTAAACTTACAAAACACAAATCTGAATCTAACAAATTACACAAAATGCACAGATACCATCCGGCAATTTTGGACTCAGGAGCTCCACAGTAGACACAATGATCTCAGCCATGATTATGTTGTCAGAACTGCATGATGCTTCTTTGGAGAGACAGAAGGGTTCATGATTACTATACAAGACCAGCTTATAAATACAAGAAATTACAGAAAGCACATCTTAAAAGACAAACATTCACTCATAACACTTTTAGGAAATGCATAAGACTATATAACACATCTCATCAGGTTGCAAGCTTTTAACACAAATGGACTACTTACATTGACAATCAAATAGCAAATACAACACATCAAAAGCTTGCACACAAATTTTTACATGTTTACAAACCATATTCCAAATACACACCTCAGATAGTCACAGAATACACAATAAATATAACCACGCCATAATCATAGACAAAACAATCCACCACAACAGATATCACATAAATTGACAAACAAAATCACATACAACATAACTGTACTAAACACTCAACATAAAATATATACACTAAAAAGTTAGTTAATACTCAGAACTTGCCCACAAAATAAAGCATTTATGGAGAATGAATGAGGTATGTAGTATGACATCTGTGCAAGAAAGGACTACTTGCATAGGTGCATACATTACACAGAAGTCTTGAGCAATAGGGTTTCACAAAAGCACAAAAATCATTCGATAAAAGGCTCCATACTAAACACATGCCAAAATCAAGAAATTCTTAAACACAGATCCATATACAAACAGTACATAAACAAAGAAAAACCTTAAAAAATTTCAATGCTGATAATATCAATATCTAAAGAAATGAGTTTAAAACTTGATTTCTCAAGCTGTTGTTTAGTAAAGATTAATATATGATAAAATCAGCAGTTGATTTCTAAATAGTTCTCTGAGCATAGTTATCAATACATAGAGAGGAAAAAATTAATGAAAACTTATCACTTTTCAAAATATAAATTTAAGTAAGTATGTGTAAGAATATCAATTAAGGTTGGATTGATTCACAGAAATATGACTGATAGAGAATTAAAGGCAAGACATATATATGCTCTTGATGATTTTATAGGGGAGAAAAAAATCACAACAGCAGATGAATAAGTCTGCAACATACAATTGATTTATCATGTTTTTTAAAAAAACACTTGATGAATTTCTAAGTAAAATTTAAAATCATAGATAATACGCATCTTCACCTAAATCTGCACCTGTTTTCAAATATTGATAATCTGTGGGTTACCATTATCTATATATATAAAAACGAGTGTGTGTGTGTGTGTGTGTGTGTGTGTGTGTGTGTGTGTGTTTGTTTGTCCTTCATGCATTACCACACCATTTATCCGATTGCCATGAAACTTTGGGAAGTTGTTTAATACATTCCCACGAAGGTTTGTGGCATATGTGAAGATCACCATTTCCCCCCTTTCAAAAATATATTTATATATGGATTAAGGCTTTTATGTCCAACAGATGGCGCTAACTTCCGACGACCTAAGTTTGCTTTTCTGTAAAGCATTATGCTTTTCAGTGAGAATGGACCTAAGCAGATCATTTTCTACCTATCTATATAAATAAAATACAACGTTTGTTTGTTCCTACCGATTCCTTTGAAATTTTGACACAACGTTGCATTCGAATATGCACGTGTTTTTATATAATATACATGTCGAAATTCCCCTACGGGAGGAGATGAACGGGATTAAAGCTTACCGCGAAGAACTCCGCTTCTATTTATACTATTTTACATGCGGTTTTTTTTGCGTTTTAATAGGTGACGTCAACAGAATATACACTAAAAAGGGATTTTTCGATATTCGCCAGCGGGGAAAGGGACAGAATTAAGGCTTACCGTGAAGAACTCGGCTTCTATTTATACTATTTTACATGCGGTTTTTTGCGTTTTTAATTGCGTTTTAATAGGTGACGTCAACAGAATATACACTAAAAAGGGATTTTTCGATATTCGCCAGCGGGGAAAGGGACAGAATTAAGGCTTACCGTGAAGAACTCGGCTTCTATTTATACTATTTTACATGCGGTTTTTTGCGTTTTTAATTGCGTTTTAATAGGTGACGTCAACAGAATATACACTAAAAAGGGATTTTTCGATATTCGCCAGCGGGGAAAGGGACAGAATTAAGGCTTACCGTGAAGAACTCGGCTTCTATTTATACTATTTTACATGCGGTTTTTTGCGTTTTTAATTGCGTTTTAATAGGTGACGTCAACAGAATATACACTAAAAAGGGATTTTTCGATATTCGCCAGCGGGGAAAGGGACAGAATTAAGGCTTACCGTGAAGAACTCGGCTTCTATTTATACTATTTTACATGCGGTTTTTTGCGTTTTTAATTGCGTTTTAATAGGTGACGTCAACAGAATATACACTAAAAAGGGATTTTTCGATATTCCCCAGCGGGGAAAGGGACAGAATTACGGCTTACCGTGAAGAACTCGGCTTCTATTTATACTATTTTACATGCAGTTTTTTGCGTTTTTAATTGCGTTTTAATAGGTGACGTCAACAGAATATACACTAAAAAGAGATTTTTCGATATTCCCCAGCGGGGAGAGGGACAGGATTAAGGCTTACCGTGAAGAACTCTGCTTCTATTTATACTATTTTACATGCGGTTTTTTGCGTTTTTCATTGCGTTTCAATAGGTGACGTCAACAGAATATACACTAAAAAGGGATTTTTCGATATTTTCCAGCGGGGAGAAGGACAGGATTAAGGCTTACCGTGAAGAACTCGGCTTCTATTTATACTATTTTACATGCGGTTTTTTTGCGTTTTAATAGGTGACGTCAACAGAATATACACTAAAAAGGGATTTTTCGATATTCCCCAGCGGGGAAAGGGACAGAATTAAGGCTTACCGTGAAGAACTCTGCTTCTATTTATACTATTTTACATGCGGTTTTTTGCGTTTTTCATTGCGTTTTAATAGGTGACGTCAACAGAATATACACTAAAAAGAGATTTTTCGATATTCCCCAGCGGGGAGAGGGACAGGATTAAGGCTTACCGTGAAGAACTCTGCTTCTATTTATACTATTTTACATGCGGTTTTTTGCGTTTTTCATTGCGTTTCAATAGGTGACGTCAACAGAATATACACTAAAAAGGGATTTTTCGATATTCCCCAGCGGGGAAAGGGACAGAATTAAGGCTTACCGTGAAGAACTCGGCTTCTATTTATACTATTTTACATGCGGTTTTTTGCGTTTTTAATTGCGTTTTAATAGGTGACGTCAACAGAATATACACTAAAAAGGGATTTTTTGAAATTCCCCCCATGGGGGAAGTGTTACACATTTATAATAGATACATTTTGAGCCACAACAACGCATGGCCGGGTCAGCTAGTCTTATATAAATATTAATAATTAGAAACTAATCTATTTACATTGTTACCCTATATTGCCAATATTTTTAAAAGAGTTTTAGAGTACAGATCAAAAAGTGGTGGAACATCAACTAGAAGGGAACAACGTGGATTCTGAAGAACTGATCTACCACAGATCTGATATTTTCTGTGAGACTACTAATGGAAAAGCGTTGGAAACACAATAAAGACTCAGTGATGACTTTCATAGACATTGAAAAAGCACATGATAGTGTCTCAAGACAGATGATATAGAATGTCCTAGAGAGTAAGGGCATCTTGGTAAAAATTATAAATCAGATATAAGCAAATGTATTCCACAAGCCTAAGTTGTGTCAAAACAGTGACACCTGGTTTGTAGGAAAGGTAAAATAGGAAGCTAAGACAAAAAAAAAGAAATAATGTACAATCAGTTCTCATTAAAGAAAACCTGGCAAAAGGCATGAAACAACATTGCCAATGGATTTTAGAATCTTGAAATTTTAAATATGAAACAACACAAATGCTGGATTAAATAAAAAAAACTACTGAATGATGTTTATACTTAAAAAGTGTGATGTTTTGTGCAAGGATGTCTCCAATATTGCTGTTTTGCTCTAACATGGCTTGAGAAACCATGTTAGAGCAAAACAGGGTTATAGGAATGCTGTGTCATATGAGGGATATACACTAAACAATATATTTTCAATAATTGGCTAAAGCAATTGAAAATAAGTTAAATCAGTGATAATCAGCAGTTTGTCATTTCATTAATCAGCCAATTACTAATATTAAATTTTGGTCAATTAATTAAGAAGCCAAAGCCCTAAAACAAATGTAAATAGACTTCACCAAATGATTGTCTAAATGTTCAAGCTATAATTCCACTAATTTAAAGATTAATACAAAGTAATTAACAAATGTAAATAATATTTTTTTGAATAATTTATATAATTAAGCAATAATGCTTAATGTAGTTTAATAAAAAATTTAAACCATAATTAACAATGTTAATAATTTTTTATTTATAAAAGCATTAATAATTACTGGTTAATTTTTAATTTAAAAAAAGCCAAAAAATATATTTTTTTTTTACCATTTCCAATTTTCAAAAAAGAAATAATTCATTTTATAACAAATTACAAACTTTGCATTTAATAATTAAAAATATCAATATATAGTAATTATTAATGTATTAATATATAATTAAAATCAATAAAATATACATTTTTAAACTTAGATATATCAAATTTAAAAATTTTGGATAACTTTTCAACTTTTGCAATTCAATGTAAATTACTTTATTACGAGTTCAGTTCTATTATTTTTCAAAATAGATTTATATAATAAAGCTTACCAATGAAATCGATATTTAAATACTTCTTCAAACATTCTAAGGGTAAGAGCAATTGCTCTATAAAATGATCCCAAGAAGATTCCAACACCAGTGCAACATAGAATTGTTGCAATAAGAGTAGCATAAGGTATTCTTGTCATGCATTTCATGCATCCACCACTGCAGCAAGCTGTTAAAAATAAAATTATTATTAAAAATCATATTACATTTTAAAATTCTTAGCTTAAATAATAATAATAAATTTTATATTTGATATATGAAAGTAAAAATCATGTTTAATTAAGGATTAAAATTACCTGATGTACAGCATTTTTCTCTATCATCATACAGAAGATAATTTGGAATTGGATATGAATATAAAGCTAAATTTGATGACTTCATATCTAATAGTAAGTTACAGTTGAAATGCTTTCAGAAAAAATTTCCAGAACTTATATGTATTCTCTTTAATCCAATTAGCTTTATCACAATTATAATCAATAAAAATCGTAGTGATCAATTTTATTTAATGATTTATTAGAGACAGAATGACAAATTAAACAAACAAACCATATTATGTTTTAAAACATTAAATAAATTTTCTGATATTATTTGCCTAAAGCATTTACAAATTAATATTTGATAGAAATAAATTTTTATTTTATAAAATATATATTATATATGCTTGAGATTGTTTTGTGTATGTTCTAATTGTAGAATTAGATCTAAATGATGAAAAAGTATTAATTTTTAAAGATTTGTCTCGGATTGAGTTCATAATTATTCTAAATTTGTCTTTATAAGTAAACAACAAATATTTACTACGATTAATGACTACAAATGATCACTTAATCCTCTTGCAAACCTAGTAACCGGTGCTGTCAAAGTTCGTACGTGAACATTTTCAGCCCCTCACTAGGTCCTTCTTCAAGCTATACTCTCTTTTTTCGACCATTATATTGAAGAATATCCACTTTCCGGATAAAAATTCGAATTATCGAATTCCGAATCTATCGAAACCGCGTGCCATCAACATTCAAAATTTTTTACGTAACACGATCACACAAGAGGATTAAGTGGTTTCACCCGGTGTGTATAGGTGAATTGTCTTATAAATTATCATTAAAGATACCTTACGGCAATGTTCTTAAGCCTATTTTTCAAATGATAACATTGTTGCTGCTTCAAATTTTTCAAATGATCCGTCAGATTTATAAAATTTTGTACATTTTAATTAACAAAAAATAAAAACTTTAACTTGTGACTTAACATGAGGAGGAAATATAGAAAGCAACAGAAAACCACTATGCGTTATTACTAACGTAGCAATCTCCCTGGTAAAATGAGCACAAGTAGAAACAGAAAAAAAAACAGCATTAGGGTTGCAATAATTTTCAACTGCAACACTTTGCCCGGTAGGGAAAATAAGGGAGCTCCCCAGATTGTCAGCCTGCAAAACTCCCCACAGAGACTCAAGAATTGAAACTTGGAATGTCAGGACCTTAAGAAAGGTTGGAAAGCTGTAAAATCTGAAGAATGAGATGAAAATACATAAATTAGACGTAGTTGGACAAAGTGAAGTGAGATGGAAAGACACTGTAGAACAGGGGTATCAAACTGGTGACCCCTGATGTGATTTTTTGTGGCCCACGGCCACGATACTTTGGAATTAAAAAAATGGCTTACAGATCAAGACTAACAAACATCTATCTGCCATAATAACGATTGTTTGTTCACAGTCTTTGAATCCAGATATTGGAAAACGAGGAGGAAGATAGTGCTGGCAAGTTTCCAGTGTAAAACAACTGATTTTAGTTTTATAAATATGTACATTAAATAAAATAAACGTTTAAATAAAAGTAATACTATAGCAATTATATATTGTTGAGTTGCATTCACTGAACCACATAATGTGTTTTAATTGCCTTATCTATATTCCTGCATTCTCACTTCAAATTGTAACTTTAAGAAGATTTGTAAATATGATGTGGTCCGCATGAATCTTACCAGTCACATTAATGGCCCATTGTTTAAATGAGTTTGACACACCTGCTGTAGAATTAGTGAGTGACAATATCAAGCTTTACTTTTCAGGTGGAAGGAAAGCAATGAATAGAGTGTGGATAGCATTGAAAAGAGAATTTGCATCCTGGGTAATTAAACTTAATTACATAAATGTCAGAATCCAAGCAGAACCAAAAGATCTGGTACTCATTCCCATATATATGCTTACCAACTCTCATTTAGATGAAAAGATAGAGGAAACATATTAACAGGTGAAACAAATTATGAAAAGGAAGAAAGAAATGCCTGCCTGTTGTTATTAAGAGATTGGAATGCTATGGTGGAAAATACAAGAGAAGAAAATATTGTAGGAAGACATGGATTGAGAAGTAGGAACAGAACAGGAGAAAGGTTGAATGAATTTTGAAAAAATATAGTATGGCAATTACAAATACGTGGTTTCGAAAACATAAGAGATTATAATATACATAGAAAGTTCCTGGAGACAACACTAGATATCAAATAGACCATTACTAATTAAAGAGAGATACCACAGTTCTATTAAATATGTAAGCACCTATCCAGGTGAAGGCAGACTCAGATCACCTCTTACTCACAGAAGTCAAAATGAGGTTTACAAAGATTACAAAGAGAAAAAAGACAAATGGGATTTAGAAAATTTAAAAAGGAATAGTGAAATTTTTAGATTAGTATCTGAACCAAAAACATCAAAGAAATAGATGAAGAGGATGCTGAAGGACCAAATGAATTGTGGATATCAATGAAGGAAAAGATATGCCACTGCAGGTGAATGGGTAGGAAAGAAAATGGTGAATAAAAGAAAGAAGGTAGAAGAATGTGACAAGAAAGACAAAAACAGAGCGAACTGAACAATAAGGTAAGTAAAATGATTGAGAAAGACAAAGAGTGGCTTGAAAGAGAATGAAGAAATTAAAAGTTTAGATATATAATCTCTCTATGCACCGGAATCTCTCTATTTTATGATTAAAAGTTTGGAGACATCAAAAAGATTTGAACTCACGTATGATAAAGTTAAAAAAGCATTCTAGTTCAGAAGAGCTAAAACAGTAACTATTAGTGACAGAAATGGAGAGAGTATAAATAATAAAGAGAAGATCCTGCACAGATGGCACAAATACATAAGCGATCTATACAGAACAGAAGATAATGTAGAACTGAAGGTAAAAGAAGAAAGTGTTGTGGATAAGGATGAAGAAAGAGCTCTAGTCGAAGGAGAACCATAGGAGAACAATACATTAAAAAAAGAAAGGAAATGTTGGTGTTTTATAGATCTAGAGAAGGCATTTGACAAAATTGACTGGGAAAGATTGATCAATATTTTGAGAAAGAAAGGAGGAGATTAATACTCAACTTGTACAAATATCAGAGAGCAGTAGTTAAAGTAGACGGTCAATACAATGAGAAAAATCAAGAGTGAAAAGGGTGTTAAGCGAGATGCTCACACAACGAGAAACAATGCCAAACTGAGCAAAAAAAAGCATGAGTTGCCCTTTGTTTTTGCAAATTTGCAGCAAGATCACATGGTGCCGGCACGCCAACAAATCTGAGGCAACCGACGAAAATCAATGAAAACTGAAACCGACGATAACCAAAGTCAATAAAAACAAAGGTATTACTGTAGTTTTAAGAAATAATTTAATTTCCTGTCACTTTTGAGGATGATTTTTTGTAGAAAATCCTTTAGAACAGGAAAAAAAATTAAAATAAAATGGCCATTTTCATAAAGTTACTCAAAATATTCAAAAGTATACAGCTTTTGGTAAATGTATTTCACACATGCACATACCTAAATCTAGCTAACAAATTCCAAGTAAATTGCCCCAAGGAAAGTTAGTCATCTATATTATAATACATCTCTTTTGATCATTTTTTAAAATGTCATTAACGTTTAATTTTATAAAAATGTATGTTTTATTATTAAACATAAAAAACATTAATGCAAAAATTGGGGATTATATAGATTACTCCCTATGGAATTTTGGGACTTTGAATATACATCTGAACTCAGGGACTGAGACAAGTTCAACGGTACCCTACTTTTGGACCGGACACGAAAAATAAGTGTGTTCATATTTACAATTTCTTGCCTTTCACAATGCATTCTATGCCATTTTGGAATTAGTTTTCCATTAGATGGCGCTATTTGTAGTTCAGTATATGTTTCCTTTTTTTCTTTTGTTCAAGAACTACCGTGAATCAATAACTAGTGACGTTAAACACTGGGTGGCCTGCCGGCGGCTCCCCTCTAGGAGGAGTCTGTCGGGAGCACAGTCAAATGCCATCTAGTGGAAAACTCTAAAATGGCATAGAATGCAATGTGAAAGGCAAGAAATCATTAATATCATAACTTTCTTATTTTTTGTCTCTGGTCCAAAAGTAGGGTATCGTTGAACTTGTCTCGGTCCCGAGTTCAAATATATACTCAAAGTCCCAAAATTCCATAGGGAGTAATCTATAGTACAGCCCAAAAATTTTTTAAATCTCCTTAATGTTTATAGCAAAAGAAAAGTATGTACATGTAAGATCCTATGTTATCAACATAGGATGTAAGAGAACTGATAAAAGAATCAACATAAACATATTAACCCTTACTCTTGCAGAGTAAAAAACTAATTTTTAATAGTTTTAGAATACTATTCCAAAGCCGTTATCAATTTTAAATTTTTTTACAAATTTTGCAAATCATTCAACATTACAGGAAGTTTTAGAAAATCACATGAAGATTACCTCAGGCTAGAATTGTCGTATGTCCTGATTTTTAGATTTGTCAAATTTGGAACACTTCATCCAGATCAGAAAATTTTTCAAAATATCTCAATTTGTTCATTTTTACCTGAAAATATTCTAATTTGTTTTAAATAAAGCCAAGTAAGAATTGCAGGTGCTAGGTGTATTCACATTTTGGGAACGTATGCATATATCACCCTTCCTTACACACGCATATCTTTAGTAGTCTGTGGCACATGCATCATGTTCCGTTGGTCCCGTGTAGTTTTATGCAATCATCAATAACGGATCAATGGTTATATCTGGCCATAGTCTATCCTTTTTTTCAATTATTATTTTCAACTTTCATTTGAATTCTATGAAGACCTTTATTTTTAATCAATACATCACATCCAGGTCCACAAGAGAGACAACTGTATGCAAGTCACAAGTATGATTAGATCAATAAATAATAAAAAAACGTTCAATAAAATTAATTCAATTAGAATTATTCACTTGTTTTCGAGAGTAGCTATCGCCTACCTAATACCAGGTATTTACCCAAAGCTATACCACTAACAATATCCCTATTTGTTTTGAACTTACAGTAACCCTATTCCTTTATTTGGTTAACATTACCTTAGGTGCCAAGGTGGCGGCTCATCTGTGATTCCAGCAAGAAAACAGTGGGATGCACGTTCTAACCTAACCTAACGTATTCTAATAATTTGGTTGCTAATAATTATGGTAATTTATTAGAATAGGTTAGGTTAGGTTAGGTTAGTACAAGCATCCCACTGTTTCCTTGCTGGAATCAGAGACGAGCCACCATCTTGGCACCTAGGGTAACATTAACTCTTTATTTTTTCACTTGTATAGGGATGACAAAATATTTGAGGTTTATTCTTTAATATCTCAACATTCTATTTCTAAAGGTTGTTGTATTCAATAAATAAATCATGATTTGTCATTTAATAATCTCCATCAGTGATAGAATATATTTAAAACTGTTAGATGTGGCGTACTTTAACAACTATTAGACAGAGAGTAAAATACTTCGAATTCAATACCCAGATATTAAAACAAGAAAAACGAGAAATAACTCACCGTCTCCACAGCAACAAACACGTGCACGACATCCTTTGTCTGATATACTAGAATACGAATAGCTTTTGTTGAACATTCGTGTCATCTTAACGAATTTTCTTAATTGATTACGGTGTAACGACGGTACGAGTCAAATTATCTACTTTTAAATTAAGTTTAAAAACCATCCAACGGAAATGTTACCTAACATCGACGCCTCAAACAACAAACCCTATAACGCCATCTATTGGAATAAATAATTCTTACGTAGAGTAAACAAATAATTTAAAAACTTGTTTTACTTTAACGCTAAAAATAATAAATTTAATATGATTTTTATTCAAATATTAGTTTCGGTTTACAAAATTTCAAATTTAGAAGCGTATTTTATATATTTTCTATATACAGAGAATAATGTCTCGTCTTTTTTTTAATTAAGCAAAGATTTATAATATATTTAAATTATTGTTCGATAGTTTCTGAATGTCGAGTCTATGTTATAAGCCTAAATATTTTACAAAATTATGACTACGAATGCTGTAAAGCAAATATGTTTTAATCGCGTGTTTAAATGTACTGTACAGATATTACAATATAAATAAATAAAGAAAACGGAGATCAATTAAAATTTTTTCGTAATTAGTTCCGAAAATTTATTTTATTGAGAAATTATTTTAATGAGAATTACTCATTAAAATAATTTGTACAGTACGTATACTGCATTTAAAAATTTTAAACCGAACTGAAAATAGCTAAACTTTGCTAAATAAAATAGCTTTTAAGAGAAAAAAAGTGGTGGTCATTCATTTGTTAAGCCCTTTTTTTTCCACGATAATTTGTCCGTCGTGAACCGAATTTGAAGTCATTAGAAGGTTCGATGACCGATCCAACAAGCATTTATGGAAACGATACGGTCGAAATAAAGCGTGCTGGACTGTAAAGGTAGTATCTATGCAAAGACCAGCTTAATATGTATCATATATTTTTTGAATTGCCAATAATCGCTACGTAACAACCCACAAAATAAATATAATGCTAATGGCACATATTCCTCGCATTTTCACAAAAAGACAATATACATTTGCAAGGCTTTCGAAATATCGCATTTCCTGTTAAAAGGATTTGATATACTGTATTACCAAATTAAATAAAGAACCCGAACTGAATATTTTCGAGATGACTAATTCTATTGATTTTGCAGCAGTGAAGCCATGTACTAAACATTCTTAGGAATTATTTTTAACATTAAATTTAACGGATTTTAAAAATGTATGTTAATTCGGTCGTAATTAATAAGTTACATTTGTTTTATAGTTTTCTGTTTTTTTAAACCTATTTAAAAAAGCAATAAGCGTAAATATGTACATATGTTTATAAGTAATTAATTAATAAGTGAGTATAAAAAAATATTTTTTAATTATAAGATGTATAAGAAAAATTTCTTTTCGATTTTTGATCTTCATCGATCAAGTCGGTGAAAGTGAAACATTTAGGTCAAGCATATCATATTTGACCCAAAATGAAGCGCTTGGATAAATACGGAGGTTACTATATCTCATATGTTATGATCAACCACCTGTAAAATTGTCAACAAATAAAAGAATACGGTTATAATGATATAAAAAATTTCATTTTTAATTCAATCATTGAAAAATCATTGACGATGCTAACTATAACTAGCGATTTAATTGAATGAAATTAGAGTTTTTTATTCATATAAATTAATTCTCCATATTAAAATCTTACAGTATCTTTTTTCTTTCTCTTTTTTACAAATATCAAACAAACTGGGAAGTCAAAACGGATGTTAAGTTTAGCAAAGTGTGAATATTCACGCTAATTAAATCAGAGCGTATTACTAGTTTCCAATGAAATTATGCAGTTTGCCCTTGACATTGGTAGTATTTGAAATATATATATATATATTTAATTTATAAATTTTAAGAATAAAGTGATAAAAATATAAATTTTATGATTATTATAAAATTGTAAAATATCAGTTTTTTTCATGATTTAATATTTTTTGATATTTCATCAAAATTTTACTTAATATAAATATAATGTTTTCATTTGATTCTAGTAAATTTTGAAGATTAATTCAAAATATAAATAAAATAAATTTCATTGGAAAGTTTGCAGATTCCCTTGCAGATATTTAGTTAAATTTAAATTTTTAAATAAGATATATTACAGAAAGAAAAGACATTATTATTAAAATATTACGAAATATAAAGTATTTTAATAATTAGAAAATTAACTATGTTATTTTTTGGTGAGTTACACGATTTTTTAAAGCAATGAATATTTAAAAACAAGTTGAAATTTGAATAGTTATTCCATAATCTAAATTTGTAACTAAATAATCATGTCTCAAATATCTTAAAAAGCTATTTTGGAATTATGAAAATTGACCAACTTATTAAACATTATTTTTACTAGTTTATATTGTATTTAAAAATATTTAAAATTTAGTTTTGAATAATTTTCAAAGACTGTATTAAAATTATATTTTAAATATTTTTTATAGACTTTCAACTAATATTAAATAAAATATTTCATTTAGAATGTCTTGAATTTGTTACTAATATATATTTATTCTACCAATTCTAACAAAATATGTAAATATTTAGTATTCAATTTATTTTATTTTTAATCCTTTTTTTTTTAAATTTAAAAGTTAGACATTTATTTGAAAATATTGTTACAAAAATTATTCAGCAATTTAACATTTTTTTCTCTGATCATTCAACAAATATCTTAACATAATTAATTATATGAATAAAATATATGTATAAATTTAATTTAATGTCTTAATTATTCAATAATTCACATTTTAAAATTATTTTAGCTAAAATATTTAATGTATTAAATACAAATTTATTTAAAATGACTTTGAACTTTGTTATTTTTCCAAATTTACAGATCATCATTAAAACAACAAAAATAGTGCTATATAATTCTGATCTGTTTAAATTAATTTTAAAACATTAAATTTTAATAATTGTAAAAAAAATACTCATCTTCATGAAAAAAACAACTGAAAAATTCTTATTACCAGTATTAGTTTATATAAATTAAATTATAAAATTTAATTCGTGTACACATTACTGTATATGTTTATAACATTACTGATTTATGTGGAAAAATAGAAGAAAAAAATGAATAGCTTTATAATTATAAATTCTTGTCAACAACCTGTAACGATCTGTGCATCTGCAACTATGTTCATTCAGCTGAACAAATTACAAGTGACACTTTCAGCAACAACTATTGTTAAATATAATTAAAGTAATTTTTTTTCATAAATGAATCATATATTTGATCAATAAGTGATAATATATATTCTATTATACTTTATTTTTTTAAAATATAGTCCTTATTAAATGATAATATGTAATTAAATAAACAATTAAAACTGTATAATTATGCTACTAATATTTTAAAAAACGCACAAATAGCATATATATTTTATATCATTTAATACTTTTTAAGTAATAAAAAGTAAAAATAAATCTTACCCATATTTTAGTCAGAAATGTTTTTTTTCTCATATGTTTATTTGAGTGTTCTACGTTACTCTCATTTTTACATCAAATATCAATAAATTAAATAAATTAAAATATATATACATTACATTGCAAACGATTAAATTTTCATGATTTTAAAAGAATTTCTTTTGCCCAAGAAAATTAAGTGGTTGTTGAATCAATCAACAAGTTGTTTTTCATTGCTAAAATCACATATGTATCCCAGCTGTAAACATTCTCTCTACGGTCAAACAACCTCTAGCGGTAGATAAATGAAAATATTCTAAATAATCCTAACATGGCAAATTAAAATTACCGTTCAATATTAGCTGACAGCATTTCAATATTAAAAACATTTAAAACAGTTATCGATTAACGCGAAGTATGTTAATGCTATATGACTATAATTTCACTTATTTTTATTTTTATACTAAGATAGCTTTTTAATCCTATCCATCATGGTTGACTAGGCCAACAATGGAGGTTGCTAAATGGTGAGAGACAAGTTATCGAAATCCGTTCTTCATCACTTATGAAAAATTCCTAAGGTGCCTATCACGGCTTCAAACTCGAGGACGCCTCATTCTGTAGGCCTTTTCCGTTCTGGCCATTCTTCCATCGAACTTTATCTATTATAGATGGATTAGAATCGCAAGATTCAGCCATTGCTGGTGAAAGATGAGAAATGAATTTCTAAACAACACTGCCTATTATAAATTCTGGATCGGTTCGAATTTGGATTTTCACGATGAATAGTGTGACGGAGTGCTGTTCGAGCTGGACAAAACCGAAATAATTGAATTTTTATAGCAACTTCTGATGTGTTAAGTAGAAATTTATACTTGTTTTAGAAACATCGTAAACATACGCAGTCTGTGTTTATGCAGTTTATGAGGTTTGTGTTCGTTCGCTTTTAATACAAGAAATAACAGGTTTTTAGTTGTGTCATCGGAAAAGATGTATGTACAGTACAGCAGTGGCGTGCCGTGACATTTGATGATAGTGTTTCTGTAAGAAGCCGACTTCCAGGGGCAATCAGTTAATTGCGCGTCAGTAATGGTCTAGGCAGGGATGGCAAACCTATGACACGCGTGCCCAAAGTGGCACGTAAGAGAAATCATCTGGCACGTAATGTATCATATGATTTCTGTCCTTTTCAATCATCCTTTCTGTTTATCACCTGATCATCTTTTTTTTCAATCAGATTTTTTCGAATTAAAGCGTATTCGTTTAATTTCTTTAAATATCGAATTTAAATATTCGAAGTCTAAGACATTGGCATGCATTAACATCTTTAAAGCTAAGTATGCTTACAATATGGCACGCGGACTCAAAAAGGTTCGCCATCCCTGGTCTAGGGTCCATTCGTACATGGGTGGTGGCTGTAGAGACAAAGACGACAAGTATCTGACAAAAACCGTTTATTTTAACATAAAATAAACATATACTATGTACAAAATAGTTTGCTTTAGGACAATCAGCCGTTCGGACGTCCTGAGCGTCGATGTGGTTCTTCGATGGTCTATCGAAGGTGGCCCCGGGACAGTGGTTTTGACAAGTCTATAAGGCACGGGGAGACTTCGTCCGTTGGAGACAGGGACACGGTCTAAGTCCGAAGTGGCACGGGTTACAAGTTGGCACAATAGACGAGAAATTGTTTTTTTTTCTTTTCTTCTTTTTTTTCGCTTTGACACACGGCGTTTTGGTTATTCGAAACGTTAACCGAGTGCGAGGTGTCCTCGATTGTCGGAGATTATATCAATCTCCGTTTTTTCTTTCATCCATTTTGATTGGTCGTTCTCCCTCAATCACGCTTTCCGAGTGGTTGGTCCCTCGTTACTAAACGTAACGAGATTCTTACCTGGAGAGCGAGAAAAATCAAAATCGATGACGAATTCGATCTTCCACCGATCATAGGACTACTTCCTTTTGCGATTTATGGTTTCTGCCTGGCAGTTTGATATAAACAATGGGTGTCCGACTGCAAACGACTTTTACCTATGTTTTTTTAAACTAATAAATTTTTCTTTAAATTAACCGTTTTTTCGAGTCTTTCGTGACGGGTCAGACCTGTCCCGTACATGACATTTCCATAAAAGTTTTAAGCAAATACCGGAAATGACAAAAATAAACAATTTATGTATTTTAGTTCTAAAATACAAATAATATATACATAATACAAATTGATATGATACGAACAATGATAGAAAAACTTGTTTTTTTTAAATTTTTTATAAACTAATTCTATTCGGCGATTTTTTCCGCAAAGTCGTTAATTACTTTATCATAAAAGTCGCTGGTCGTCGACTCCATCAACGTATTTGAAAACTCTCTTTCTATCGAAAGCAACGCTAGCGACGACATTTTTCCTCCGACCGAGTGTTCCTGGCCAATGTATGAATTTGCTTCGTGGTCGAAAAACTGCGCTCAACAGACGCACTGGTAGATGGTACCGTAAATATTAATGATATTAAATCATATAATTCTTTTAGTACGTCTTTGTTCGGATCGACATTAATTATAATATGTTTTATGTTTAAGAGTTACTTGTCAATGTAGTCCGGACACGAATATAAATATTGCGATTCACCACGTAATTTAGATAAATCAAAAAATTTCCCATAAAATTTACTTAATTGAAAGAATTAAAACACGCTTGGAAAAATTGTTTTTCATAATATTAAAATTATTAACATCTAAAAGTGATAAAAATTCTAAAGATTTTATGTCTGAAAATCTGTCAATATAATTATAATTTTCTTTTAATTATACTGTAACTAAATATAACTTTGCAAAAAAACGTACATAAAAATAACATTAAATACTCTTTACTTTTTAAATCTTAAACAATTCACTTAGATAGCTCTCTACCAGTGACTAAGGGATAAAATCGTTGGAAGCGTTATACGTGTGTAGTTTCCACCAGCTAAACCGGCTGAGGTTGGTGCTCTGTAAAGCGCATGCGCCAATGCCCTCTGGCTGCTTTACACCCATTCATTTATTCTCGCCGTGAAAGCTGTCTCGGAAGCGCTTCCATTCCGCCACTGACATTCGAATATACAATAGCAATCTTATCGTTTTTTTCACAAGTAGTATAGAATTTTTTAATAAGATACATAATGCAGTTATAATAAAATATTAATTTTAATTAATTCAAAGTACGTTAAAATATAAAAATTTATAGTTTAGAAAATACAAGGGAAGATCATTGGAAGGTGGATGTGGCACTTCCACCGCTTCCAATGACGGCACGCCACTCCAGTACATTTTTATTAGCTAGTTTAGACATCCAGAAATTTCTGTATGTCTAAACGTTAAAAAAAAAGAAATTTAATTCAAACTGTATCGAAGACGTAGAAAAAAAAACAGGCGATTACGAGTTTTACAAAAACATAGGCCAACTCAACCAGCTAGAATATACTATATAAAGTGACTGTGACCACGGTTACAGCGCTCTAGGTGGCAACGACGGGTATTATCGACAGCCATTTTACTTCAAGTCAAAACATTGAAGTTGTACCATGTGTTGGGCAGGATTGTTACTTTAGAATCTGTTTTTCTTATGTAAATCTAGATTGTTTTGTTTGCCCCTGGATTTGAGATTCAGGCAATTAGATAAGTGATATAAATCTAGATTGTTTTATCTCGAATTTAGCTATTTTTCAGATGGAAAAAGGTGGCACGTAATTTTAATATGCTATTTTAAACATTTCAGAGCATGTGTATACAAACAGCATGAAGATAGGATCTTGAACGATTTTTTTTTCTTTTTGTGCATTACAAACGTTTGTGGTTACATTGCCTTCTGTACTCTTTAATTAAGAGTGCTAATAAATTTGCCAATACCCTGAGGTATTGTGATTCATAAAAGAGACTTTTTCAAATTTGAGCACGAGATGTAAAACTTTCATGAAGCAACTCGCTTTTATACAAATTTCGGTTACCAACCGGTACACAATAATTTCAATCATTACCTGACGATCTTATTCAAGACATTAAAACAATTTTACAAGTTTAAAAGGCTGTAGCTCTTGGTTTTCAAAAATATACAATATTTTGTATATTTTTGAAAACCCGCCCCGAATACTGCAAAGTCTAAATATGTGTTTTTGTAGATATCTGAACGGTTTAATTTTTCGGGTTTTATCCAGATTTTGCAGCATTTTGTCCCGTATATAGGTGGTATTTTTCCCACTTATATAAGGGGCATTGACGCTATTAAATTTTGGTGGTTAAAGGTCGAGGGGATAGAAAGATAGAGTAGTGCCGTGTCATATTTCCAGAAGGGTCGAAACTTAATAAAGATTTTACTTATTATTAGCATTTACAATACTTTTATAAAACTAATCTCTACCCTCAACATTAACCCTTTTGTCATTTTATAATAATTAATAATATAAAAATTTTTATTAATAAATCTCATAACAGATGACGCTACACAATTTTATTTATTATGATTAATAGTATAAGTTATTTTTAAAATAAAATCTCTTAATAGCCGGGAAAGTTACGCAACTCATTACTAATTTTTTTTCATTTCGTTGTTCTTTTTGTAACTTTTAATAATTCTTGGTACATTTCCGTTTCTAGAACATTTTATGCTTAGACTAAATTTTACTTTCTTTCTACGTTTTTCTCGTTGTTTGTCGGGCAGGATTTTAATGTGATGATTTTTTTGGGGGGTAAATATTTCTCATTAACGGTTGTAGTTACTTTTATGCCTCCGAGTTTAAGACTATTGTCTTTCTGAAGCTTAACAGGATTTAGCAGGCTCTGTTTCTTCACTATAAGAGATTTCCTTTTCTTCTTATTTATCTACAACGTCGTCCGAGGAGGAGTTTTTCCTGAGAAACATAGCATATATGTTTTCATTGCAATTTTTTGGTGATGCCCGAAAAACGGTTGCTTTTTCGCAACTTCTGCTGTATATTTTCGTCTTATACGCCTAAAAATTTTGCAGCGATTGCATTGCAAAGATCTGGATATAACTATGGAGCCCGTCATATCCTCAGCAATAAAGAAATAAGGAATATTCTGGATATTATCCCCATTTGAATTATAACCAGATTTTCTTTTTGTTTGTTAGTAAAGTACGGGTTGCAGCCCTGAATAACGTAAATTTTACAAGCTCAGATTTCATGATTCTTCCAAAGTTTAAAAAGTTCATGGGCACTGATAGCCAATGAACTATTATTGTCATTTTACAATTTTTAATGGTAATAGTGTTACATAATAGGTTACATAGTGGGTAGACATTATTTATTAATTGATACTATATATTGCAATTGATATGTAACAGGCTACTTTTTTAAAAGCATAATTTTTGAATTTAACTGCTTCTTTCTTATTATTGATGGAAAGATCGGTTTATCGTATTTGAATTCAACAATGTCAGAAATATAAGAATCACTGTGAACTTTTACATGGGGAGAAAAAATTGCTTTTTTTGGCCAATAGTGTAATTGTAAACAGAAATAAAACAGTTCTTGCGTAAAACAGAAATTAATACTTTAAAAACTAATAGAAAAAAAAACTCATAACTTTCCCTTGTTATAGATTTCTCATTTGAGAAATATTGTATGCAGATTTCGCATACAGTTAATTCTATTTAAAGTAGGCAAAATTAAATATATTTTTTTACTTTTCACCGAACAAATTTGTTTATTAATGGTTAAAATCAACTGTTTTATAGCTTTGTGTTGTCCTATAATATGTACAGTATGCTGTTAGCTTAAAATATGATGTAAATATCAGAAAATAAACCAATTTTCGTGATTTTGGTGAGTTTCTTAGATATTCCATATAAATTTTTATCCTTATACTAGCTAAACAAAAGCTCGGAAATAACGACTTTGACGGCAATTCAAATGATTTCTTTTATTTTAATTTTTGAAGATGCTAATGTTCAAATTGTAAGAAAGATTTTTATGTTAAGTTAAAGTGACCAGATATGTTAGGTTGAAATGCGGGAGGCTTCTGCGTCGTGGGAGCTAAAGATGGAGTGGACCTCCAACATACATATATATAGGCTAATAATAAAAACTAATTCATTAATAAATAATTTAGTAGAAAAATATATAAATACATAAATGCATAAATAAACTTAAAAATAACTCTTTATAGAAAAAAATTTGTTTTTTTCACAACTTGATGGCGCTGTTTGTATATCTGTCATAGTATGCCTAGAACGGCCACTAGGGGTGCCCCTAGATATTATTTAAATTAATAATAAATTCAGTATATTATTATTGCAATAGGAAGTTATTATTAAATTATTGATATGAATTTATTATTTATACCACGGAATGACACCGTTGCTGCTAGAACGTCCACTAGGGGGCGTCCTGGGCTACTAATAGTGAAAAAACGACAACTTTCTGCTTTTGACAACTTGCGAACATGTTGAAGACGTTACGTGACCACATGCGGGACACTTTCCGGGACGGTGTTGAATGCGGGACTAACAACCCAAATCCGGGACGTCTGGTCACTTTATGTTAAGTTTACTTTAGATAATTTTAAAAAATAATGCATAAAAACATCCTATTGATTTTGTTTGTTATCTGTATAAAGTCGGAGTAAAAAAAAAAAAAAAAAAAAAAAAAAATTGCTTCAACTCTGTACTCCAGGGATGAGCAACACGCGGCCCGTTAAACATGTTTATGCGGCCCGCCAAGCATTTCTATAATTGAATTTATTTTATCGACTTTCTCCCATCAATATATTGTTATAAAATTAATTATAATAAAATGGTAGTACATACTAAACCGAAACAATTTTTTGTGACGAGTTACTCACTTGTCGGCGACTTGTTCAAACATGCAATACGAACGCGCCGCGTCTGTGCTTGTTTGTGTTTGCTTCTGTCACACAATCAGTCAGACTGGTAAGCTGTTAACTAGCAATTTTAGCAATTCTTGTGTTTCTTGAAAGGCGTGAGTACAATATTATTGTCAAAAAGGTAATATTAGAGTTTTTTTTATTCAAAATTAAGTTTTCCTACAAATTTTTTTAACTTTCAAATTTTTAATCCATAATAGCATGTCGGAAAAGCAAACAAAAAAACGGAAGGTTGCGGATGAGCACAGGCATTTCCAAGAAAAGTGGAAATTTGATTATTTTTTCACTTTCGTCAAAGATAAAGCTGTATGCTTAATATGCTCAGAGACTGTGTCGACATTAAAAGAATATAACATAAAAAGGCATTACGATACGAAACATGAACAACAATATAAAAACTCAACAGGACAACTCCGGATAGATAAGTTTAATCAAATGGAGAAAAACTTGGGAAATCAACAGGCTATTTTTAAAAATCAAGCTATTTTATCAAATACGGCAGTAAAGGCTATTTTTGTTGTCAGTCAAATACTGGCAAAAAAAAATGAAACCCTTTGTGGATGGAGAGATGATA
The DNA here is from genome assembly GCF_030686945.1 of Centruroides vittatus. Classification (NCBI taxonomy): domain Eukaryota; kingdom Metazoa; phylum Arthropoda; class Arachnida; order Scorpiones; family Buthidae; genus Centruroides; species Centruroides vittatus. The sequence continues at coordinate 191,612 of NW_027122438.1, read as the reverse complement.
AAAGAATGTCTGACTGCTGTTGCAGAAATAGCATTTCCTGATAAAATAAATATTATTTCAAACATTAGTTTATCAAGATTCACCATTGCAAGGAGAATTGAAGACTTGTCCGAGAACATAGCAACAGCGCTTCGTGAACGCATTGCAAAATTTGAATACTGTTCTTTGGCACTTGATGAGAGTTGCGATATTAGCGATACAGCACAACTGGCTATATTTATACGTGGTATTGACAGCAAATTTAATATTACCGAAGAATTGTGTTCACTGATTCCAATGCAAGGGACTACAACCGGCAAAGACCTGTACGATGAACTAAAGTCTGTGTTGGAAAATTTCTCAATTTTATTAGAAAAGATTATTGGTATATCGACAGATGGAGCACGAGCAATGTCAAGCATGGAGGTAGGAGTATCGGGAAGGCTATTTCAAGACATTAAGAAGGTCACAGGAAGGGAAATATTCGTTAACCACTGCATAATTCACCAGGAAAATTTGTGTGCGAAAAGATTGAGTTTGCCAAATGTCACAGTACCAATAATTAAACTAATCAATTTTATGAAGTCGCGCGTGTTAAATCACCGTGAATGTAAAGAATTCCTGAAAGATTTAGAAACTGAATATGGCGACGTGGTTTTTAATACCGAAGTACATTGGCTTAGTAGAGGTGCAATGCTAAAAAGAGTATACAACTTAAAAAGCGAAATACAATTGTTCTTAGATATGAAGGGATATGCCTTTCCTCATTTTGGTAATAAAGAATGGATGTGCGATTTTGGGTTTCTCATCGACATGACTCAGCATCTCAATGATCTTAATGTGGAACTTCAAGGCAAAGGACAGTTTATTCACAATTTGTATGATAAAATTCAGAGCTTTGAGCGCAAATTAAAATTGTGGAAACAGCATCTTTTGCAGAATAATGTGTCTCACTTTCCACATTTAGAAAAAGAAAACGTTACTACTTCTCAAAAATACGCACAATATATAGACATTTTAATCAACGAATTTCAATTACGATTCCAAATGTTCAAAGCTGAGAAGACAGCGGTTTCCATGAAAATGTTTTCCTCGCCATTTAATATCGATGTGGATACAGTTCTTGAAGACTTTCAAATGGAAGTGATTGACATGCAGAATAATACCGATTTAAAAAATGTATTTTTCTCAGTAAACATCGAAAATTTTTATAAATCTTATGTGAGCCCTGAGAAATTTCCGCTTTTGAAGAAAAATGCAAAGCAAATGATGTCTCTGTTCGGAAGTACGTATGTTTGCGAACAATTATTTTCAACCATGAAATTAATCAAAAATGACCACCGATCAAGACTGAGTGATGCACGATTAGAAAGCTGCGTACGTGTAGCTACCTCATCAATTCCGGCTGATATTGATCAGCTTGTATCGAAAAAACAGTGCCAAATTTCTCATTAAAAATTTCAAGTAAATTCGTTTTTCTGTTCTTTTCTTGTTTGTTTTTATTTTGCATTAAAATTTGTATATGAAATCTTTACTTTTTTTAAATTTTATGTTTTTTTATTCTAATGTTTATTATAAATAAAGTTTTGTAAATTATTAATAAGTGTTACTTTATGTGCGGCCCGCCAAAAATTTTTAGAATTTAAATTGGGCCGTTGATTAAAAAGGTTGTTCACCCCTGCTGTACTCGATCCTTCTTCTTTTGATTACTAGAAAGAAATAATTGAGAGTGGAAAGATGACCAGCTATTATTTATATATCTTTTATTGATTACTATAACCAAGATAAATCAGAAAAATTTAATAAAAAATAAAAGATTATCCCAGAAAATTTCTGTGCAAGAAATTTCAAATTCACGTTCGGTAAATAATTAGAAATTGGTGTAAAACAATGAAAAAAATACTGTATAACTTACATTAAAAAACAAATTATTATGATTATTGACAGATAATTTTGTTATTAACCTTAAGCATAAATAACCTGTAATGAGGTTTTCATAGAATATTTAAAATATTTCTTTAAAGTATATAAATATAATAATATGATGTTTCAGTGCATACTATTATATTGAAAAACAGTTAAGTTGTTCTACTCTATTACAGAAAATACGATCGACTATTTCTATTAAAAATACAGAAAATTTGGAGTTAATAATATAATCCTATTAAATTACTGATATTTTCTGTTTAATTTCATTTATGATCTGGAAACATAATATTATAAAAAATAATTTCTCCTATTAATGTTTAATTACTTCTAAAAATAAAATGTTTTATTGGTAGACGTTAATTTAAAAAAAAAATAATAATAAATAGTACTACATTGATTGCAAAATAGTTATTAATACGTTTCTTTTCCAAAATATATATAAAACAATTTAAATAAATTAAAAATTATGTCGGAATAAACATGAGTCATCTGACTTAATTAAATTTAATAAGATTATTTAAAATATAATTACATAGAATAGATCAAAATGTTTAGAAGTTGGATAGAAAATTGAAAGATCACGTGATGATATAGGGTTTTTGTATTCCAATTTTAAAATTTTAACGGATAAAATAACGAATACTCTTTATAATTATCTCAATCTTTCTGAGTTTAGATATTTCAAAGAAATAATACGTTTATTTAATCGTCGTTTTGAATAGTTTCATAAGGAAAAGTATTAACTAGTCAGTATGGATTTGTTATGGAAAACAGTTCATTACAATTGTTTTTCTCAATCAAAGAAAAGCAATTTCACTTTTTAAATCATGGAAATAAACTAATAACTTTTATTTCAAATTAGTAATATAAATGTAATGTTACTTATGTTAAGTAATAATAACGAAATTATTAAATTAATGATTGTTAACATTCTTTTAAATTTTATAAGTTGAAAAACATCTATTCACTATTGTTTTATAATTAGATAGTAACCAATTATAATTTTCAGAAATATTTAAGAAATTCAGAATTTTTACAAGGAAAAAAAACCCTATTTTTTGAAAATACATTTTTAGTTTTCCAATATTCATTAAAATGGAAAAAATTTTATTGTTTTTATGATTATTTTGTAAAATATACTTTACTTTTAATTTTTAAACTATTTAAATAAAACATTATAGAATACACATAAAAATTTTAACTATAAATTTATTTTTTATCTTAATATATAATACTTTTGTAGCATTTGGTAATAATGATTTAATAATATTTAGTCTAAATGGATCTTTTAAAAATAAAGTTATAATTGAGTTAAACGAATCGATTAAAATTTAAATTTTAAGCTGAAAACACTACTCAAATTTTAGTGTTAAGTGTTTATTTTTTCTCAAAAAATATTCAAGTTATGCAGATTATTTTAAATTTAAAATATTTTTAAAATTGTTTTGATGAAATATTTGATTTTTTTAAAAAATCTCTGACATTTCTACGCTTTGAAAATCTTGAAATATCGAGTTGATTGACTTAATATTATAGTTTATTCACGTGTATATTTGATCATTATTCATTTCAAAATTAAGTCGAATAGAATTTCTAAAAATACCCAAAATCTGTTTTTGTATTATGAATACGTTATTTATAGATTTGTGTGGATTCAGTTGATGATATTACTTTTTATATTTACTTGAGGCTATAATTATGTTTCGTTGAGAAGTAGAGATTTTTATAGTATAATGCATTAAATAAAATCAGGAAAAACAAGTCTTTAAATGTTTAAAAATTATTAAAACCAAATTTTATTATATGTATAGCATGAATTTGCAATACAGGAATTTTTTGATTCCTTTGCAAGTACAAGAAAATCCATTGTTTTTAAAAAATATCTAATAATTTTCTTGTTTATTACGAATATTTATGAATATTTACTTTATCTACGATAATATTTGATTTAAAAACTACCTCTAGTAGATGCAGTTGTGTTAAATTAAGATAATAATAACAATTATGTATTTTCTAAGAACACATAGTTACTGATAGTATCTTAATTTAGTCTTAATCTATCTATATCTTAATAGTAAATCATTAATAGTCAGAGGAATATTTAGGGATAACCGGCAGCATCCTCCTTCTGCGGATTTTTCTGGAGTAAAGCCATGAACCTCGGAAAAATCTTTGTAAGGTATATTATTTCTTTTCTGCACTCCCTATAAAGATTTCTGGATCCACTATTAGTAACAGTGGGTTAACCCACCGCTCTGGGAACTTGAAATCGAATCTGGCCGAGAAACCCCAGGAATTCTTTACCATATGTCAGACCCTATCCCTTATCACGTGAGAGCATTTTCGATGTCTCCATTGTGGGCCTAGCCATATCTATGATGAGTACGAAAAAGTTCCTTTTAGCGCTCAGACGTTAAAAAGAGCTTGAAAGAAGAACAAAGTAATAAAGCTCTTCTAGAATATATAATTTCAACAGAATTTTACTTTCCCGGCTTATGAATATAACAGGAAAGTATTGGAATTATGTCAAATTTGACCCTCGGGTTTTTTGAGACCTTCCGAACCCAAAAAGCAAAAATAAAAGGAAAAAAATCCGTGGAAATGTTTATATATAGGCCTATGTATGTAGGTGTGTGGGTGTGTTGGTGTATATTTCGTTTAATATCTCAGGATGGGGTAATGATTAAGAAACGAAATTTGGCATGGTAGCTTTTTTTTTGATTTTTTTTTTTTTTTTTTTTTTGGTGATTAAAGGTTGATGAGGGTGGGTAGATAGAGGGGTTACATGTCATATTTCGAATGGGGTGTGATTTAATAAAGATTTTACTCGTCATTAGCATTTACAATATTTTATTTATTTATTTATTTATCATAAAATTCATCTCTACCTTCAAAATTAAGCTTTTTGTCATTTTATAATAATTAATAATAAGTCATTTTTTAAACAAACTTTCATAACAGATGACGTTACGAACACTTGTAATGTTGTGTTAATATATCTTAATGTTTTTCTCCGAGAAAGTTACACAACTCGCTGCTGGATTTTTTAACAATAAACTATACGACAATAAAATATTATTAAATTTAGAAATTCAAAAAATTAATTTAATGAAAGATCTCTGTTCTCTAAATAACTTTAGCGTCTGAAATAATTAAAACATAATTCAAAAACACTTTAAACAAATTAATTTTTTACTTTTCATTGAAATTTTTCTTTCAAAAATATAGAGCCTACGTGTTTTTACTCGAATTTTGAATTATTTTTAAAGGTTTCAGTAATTACAGTGGCACCTCGTACTTCAAACGAATCAAAGTTCGAACGCTAAATTTAACAAAACTTCGTTTTAAAGTGAAAAAAATGCTCTCGAAGGCAGTGGCGTGCCGTGACATTTGATGATTGGAAAGCTGGTTTCTGTAAGAAGCCGACTTCCAGGAGCAATCAGTTAAATGCGCGTCAGTGATGGTCTAGGGTCCATTCGTACCTGCGTGGTGGCGGAAGAGACAAAGACGACAAGTATATGACAAAACCGTTTATTTTAACATAAAATAAACATACACTATGTACAAAATAGTTTGCTTTAGGACAATCAGCTATTCCGACTTCCTAGGCGTCGATGTAGTTCTTTAATCGCCGATCGAAGGTGGCCCCGAGACAGTGGCGTTGACAAGTCTGTAAGGTACGGGGAGACTTCGTCCGTTGGCGTCGGGTTCGAACTTTCTAAGTCCGAAGTGGCACGGGTTACGGGTTACGGGGTTGGCACAATAGACGAGAAACTGTTTTTTTTTTTTTCCTTTTTTTTGGCGCGTTGACACACGGCGTTTTGGTTATTCGGAATGTTAAATGTAAATCATTGTAGATATGATTTAAACATTTGACATTCGAAATTTAAGAGCATGTTTCCCGTACACATTGCTTTTTTTGTTTTTTGTTTTTTGTTTATTTACTGTTTGTATGATGTTATATCCTTTCCGAAACTCACAAAGCTTAATATGTCTGATATTCTTTTTATCCGAAGACATTTTAACTTGTTTTTATTCAAACAAAATATAAAGTAAAAAGTTTAAAATAAGCTTCTAAACAAGAAATATAATATCACATTAGCAATAATGTGTTCAAGTTCAAAATTGTTATAATTAAATCATATAGCCAAGTTAAGTAACCACAGCTGTTAAATATACGCACAAACCTGTTCAACCCAATATAACTTTTACTTATTAATCGTAAATCCGAGAAGTGCGTGGAAGCAGCGAAGTGTAAGAGGAAAACCATAATATCGACGATTGAGATGAAAAAGGAACTTATCGAGAACAGTTAAAGCGTCACGTCTGTGGCTGATCTGGCGGCCATACTTAAGATGCCGAAGTCGACGGTGTGCGACCAGTAAATGCAATTTTCACTTTATTATACACTATTTACCTATTTTATTTATTTATTTGGTACTAGGCACCACTGTATTTTAAAATTTTCTAATGGAAACTTAAGAGTAAACGTATGCAAATATAAATAATTACATAGTGTATTTGTATTAATGATTTATGTATTATATATTTTGCTAATCATAAATAATAGTTTTTCGTCCTTTGTATTTCATAGAATATACAAATGTTTTTCTCTAATATGAATTAATTTTTATCGTCTTTGATTATATTTTTGTTATCATTAAAAGTTATTTGGTTTAATGTATACGATTTAAACTTAGTTTTAGATTGAATACATCTCTTTTATTATTAATCTTGTAATTTACAAAATTAATTTTAAAAAATGAATAAGCAATATATATTTTTGCAGATTATTCTTCTTTCAATTTTTCAAACAAACATTTCCTAACGAATACATAATTTAAAAATTTATAATATATTTCCTTCGGAATTAGCACAAGGTTGTTTGTAATATAATTTGATATTTATTTGATATTAGTTCTCCTATGAATTTTAATATGTATGTACATTATAATTGAAGACCTTTTATACAAGCTATTTTTAATTGTATTCCACTTAGTCTCTAATAACAGTTATCATTTTATTATATTTATTTGTTAGTTAAATATTTGTTAAAATGATATATATATATGTAATTGAAGAGGAATTTTTAAGCATAAATCGTGAAGATTATATTGTGTACTGTGAAGCAATGATTATTTTTGCATTTCCGATTGTTATACCGTAGGACATAAAAGAGGGAAAATGTGGCGATTGGTCAAAAATATGACCCCCCCCCAAGATTTTTACATTTTTGGACTCGGAGGACATCCCGACTCCAAAAATCACCCATTTTGAAGCTTAACTTCTGTGCCCTTTGTCAAAAATTTCTGAAATTTTGCAGGGAGGTTTGTGAATTAGGAGCATTGATGATATTAAATTTTGGTGGTTAAAGGTCAAGAAGTGGGAGATAAAAGAGGATCGGACTTAATGAAGATTTTACTCGTTATTAGCATTCACATTTCATTTTTCATAGAATTCATCTCTACCCTCAAAATTAACCTTTTTGCCATTTTATAATAATTAGTAATATAACAGGGTTTTAAATAAAATCTCATAACAGATGGCGCCACACCAAATTTTAAACTTTTTTTTGTCGGGAAAGTTACATAACTCATAGCTGGATTTTTTAATTACAGTAACTTCTCCATTTAACACCGTTAATCTGATATTTTAGACGATAACGTATTTTACTGTAATAATTCTTTACTTTAGTACTTGTAATTGCCGTGTCCCTGAGCAACAGGAAAATACTCGTTTTTACTAATAAAGATTATATTTAAATTGAATTTAAATTAAATTAATTGTAATATATTAAGTCTGATGACTATTTATTAAATTTTTCTAATATTAATTCAAAACAAAAATTTTAAATTTTTCTTATGTAAAAATTTTGTAATAAAAATTTTAAGGCTGTTTCGGTTTGTAATTACTTAAAGGTCATTTAATTAAAATGTTCTAAATGAATAAAACTGATTTTTTTTTATTACAAATTAAGAAATACTAAAATAATTATAACATGCAAAACTAGAAATTTTAAATTATTTAAACCGTAAAAATTAAATTAATAAGCTTTTTAATTTAAATATACAAGTTTTAATAAGAATTATTCAAAAATTTTTATTAAATTAAAAACAAAAAATTATATTATAAAATAGCTAAAAACATTACGAATAATAAACAAAATTTAAACTTTTTACAGAGATTCAATATAACATAAATTATTTAATTATCGATCGATCGTTTTATGTAGAAATATAATATGAAGAACCCAAAAAGAAAAATTGTTTTCCACGTCTTCTGGTCATTGACATAAATTTAAAGGAAAAGAAAAAAGGAAGTCTTAAATGGATATATATTTTTAGTGATACGCTGTTTATTATATGCACGCTAATTTCTAGAAAAGCATACTTTTTAATTATTTTTATATATGAAGAGCTTTATGCATGCAAACACGTTTCCCCCCGTTTATCGATTATTAAATAGAAAACGATCAAAATGAAAGAAATATTCAGGGAATAACTTAGTGTTTTTAGAGGTAATGAATGAACTTATAGATAATTTTCTTGCGTTATATCTACGATATTTAGAAATTGAATTCTTCGGCGAAATTTTTATTTCATGCCACGTAGCATGAAATAAAAATGCTTATTTCTTGCTAATATTTTGTCATTTATCTAATTTAAAATAATATTATAATAAAATGCCTTTCTGTTCCGGAAAATGAAAAGTTTTCTAAATTACTTGTATTTGTTTTTACATTATAATACTGGTTTAAATAAAGTAGTATTCGAATAAACTTATATAACTATAAAATATAATGTTAACAAAATTCATAGACATACAATTATGTTAATTAAAAATTTTGATTATATTTAAATTATTTAATTATGTAAACAATAATCGCAAATTAAAGTGTATGGTTGTTTAATTAAGTTAAACTATGGATTAGTTTTAATTATCAGTTATTCATAAAATTTAATTAACTTTCAAAAAACTGTAATACAATTTACTTAAAATATTAAAATTTTTAGTTATCGAAGCTACGATAATTTTCCATCGTTTGATCCAATAAAAAGTTTTTCAATGTTTATGGTAAATATCAATCAGCGTTTTTTAAATTTTATGCTTATTTTTATTTTATTTTTTGTAAAAAAGAATGTAAAATATAAAATAAAATTCAATAAAATATTCATAACTTAGAATTGACTGTCTGAAATTTGTTAGTTAAAAATTACATCATCATAAAAAAGTCCAGCAATGAGTTGCATGACTTTACCGGCAACAGAATTTAAAACTGCGCATGACGCCATCTGTTATGATATTTTATTTTAAAACTTTTTATATAATTAAATATTATAAAATGCAGAAGCTTAATTTTAAGGGTAGGGATGAGTTTTATAATAAAAAAAATTATAAATGATAATAACGAGTAAAATTTTTATTAAGTTCGACCATACTCAGATAAGACACACGACGTCCCTACTTCCCCACCTCCTCAACCTTTAATCACCAAAATTTAATAGCATCAATTTCTATAATACACAAACCTTCCTGCATAATTTCATAAATTTTCAACAAAAGGCATTTGAGTTATTAAGCTTCAAAGAGGGTAACAAAATCGTGTCACATATACACATACACACAAAAAAAAACCCTTTTCTTTTTTTATTTCTCGACGTTTTAGGTCCGTTGAGTTCAAAAGTGTAAAATCTTAGGGGGGTCATTTTTTGACTGATCGCCATACTTACCCTCTGTTATTTGTAATATATTTGTTAATTGTTATTTGTTAATTGTTATTTGTTAACTGTAAAAGCTGCTGTATTGGTCGTGTGATATGAAGCGCTGTCCTATCTTGTATGATAGCTGTCTAATCGAGTCATTTATTTACTGCAAATGTTATATATTAACAGCCGGGAAAGTAAAAATAATGTAATGCTAAAATTCTTGTTTGAAAATTATAAAAGTATATAACTACTTTTCATAAGTTTGTCATGTTGCAAAAAATTCATTTTATTACATATCAATGAACGAAGTTGAAAATTAATAACAAATTAAGAATATATTTAGTTTTTAAATATGAAAGAACAATATTAAACAATATAATAATCAATACCGTACATTAATAATTTAACATAAAATAATTAACATTTATTCAGTTGTAACACATTAACTTATTTCAAAAGTTTAGAAAGCTAAAAAATCCATTTTAAAATTCGGGATGGTTTTAATAAGTATCCAATAATTGCATCAATTGTCAAAATGTTAAAATTAAGTAATATTTTGTTGGACGTTTTCTGGCTCCAATAACTGCTTATAATTATTCACCAATTAAAGATGATTATAATTAAAGTTTCCTTATTTAGAATTGTCTGCAGCTGTAAGTAATAAGAGAAATGGCACCGAAATTTGTGAATACAGTACACTGTCCAAGGAATGAAGAAGTAGAATTTCGAAACTAAAAGTGTTAGATTCAAAAATCTACCGCTAGGTAAAATATCGCCTGTAGGAGAGAAAATATAAGGAAAACAAACGAACAATTATTTATTGTGACGTTGTCACAATGCCGCGCTGCAATTTTTAATCATATTTTTAATTTATTTCATTTAAAAATATTTTAAAACTGCCACAGGAAATGGTTTCATAAATTCAAACTTTTTTATTATTTATTCACTAAGTTTGACTGTTGTTGATGTTGAAGTTGGGCTACGACGTGTTGTTTTGGGCCACCAGAAATTGCCAGAAATTGCATTAAATACGTGATGTGCTCGAATGCAGGATGCAACAGCTCTGGAGAAATGTTCTGCATATGCTACATTAAGATGTCTCTTAGAATCTTCCTCGAATCACATCAGCTCTGAAGTGATCACACTCCAAAAATCACATAGATTAGATGATCTTGATTGCCATTCCATATGGAAAAAGCGACTAATTACTCTTTCTTCAGTGAAATGTTGCTGTAAAAGCTGCTGTATTGGTCGTGTGATATGAAGCGCTGTCCTATCTTGTATGATAGTTGTCTAATCGAGTCATTTATTTACTGCAGTCGTAAAACTACGAAGCTACTTAGCACTTGATGGAAATTGACACGGGCATTTTAAACACACTGCAAGCATAACGATGATGCAATTAAAGCCGAGTGACGTCTGTCACGTAGATCTAACAGATGCGGCAACGCAGCCAACTGTGAAAAAATAATTTCCCTTGAATTTCTATTGGCTTTGTATCATTACTTTTCGAGTATTGCTTCATATTATATTTAAAACTTCAGGACAATAGATCTCAGTGTGTTTTAAACGAGTTTCTGATGCGAAAAATAACAAATGAAGACATCATTTGGACAGTCTGCCTTTTATTTTTTATGTGAAGATAGCTTTTGGGTTGTCACAGAATAGGTTATTGCACCTACTGGATGTAATTTTTGAAAAAAATATTGCCCAAGGATGAAATGTGATGTCAAACTAAATCAAACAGAAATTTTCTGCGAGGGTCTAAAGATGCTTCATCTTTAGACCATATTAACTATCTCATCGAAATGAAAATGTTTCCTGAAAGAATATTTCGTAGAAATGTATGGTCCACATCCGTTCTGATCAAAAACGTCGGAACAAACGTCAATCTTTTTCCCGAATCTCCCCCCCCTTTAGCTGCTGCGGGCCGATGATTTTTCAAAAATAAAAGTGAATTACTTTTCAAAGAAATTTCCTCACAATAGAACATTTGAAGTAAACATTCAAATGCCTTGCTACTCCTCATTTGCTGCTTGATACAGTTGCATCATTCTTGAAATGGATTTACGATAGCAGTAGCAACTTTCTCTGCTATCTGATGTTAGACAAGCTTTCTTCTCTTCCAGCCTTAACAAAAAATAATCTACTCTTTTCAGTGTTTAATCATTTTTCGAACTTCGGGTAGTGATAAAGGAGCCGCACGAATGCTTTTTAAGCGCTTAAATTTATGTAAAGCGGCTGCTGTATTACATCAGTTAACTTAGAATAATTTAGCAATTAAAGCATGATCAGACAGAGTAAGACATTTTTTACGGTACATTTAAGCTTGCAATACTTTCTTTATTGTTCTCCGCTGCAGACAAAAGGCAACTTATACAATTTTTCTCTGCTCTCTTGGGTTTTTTTTCGTTGCAAAATGCGAATTTCAGGCAATTAAATTTCTTTCTCAGCTTTTTCAAAGGACAAAAATTAATTTTAAACTTTCATTTTAGATTTGTCATAGTTATTGGGATTCAATTTTAAAAAATTGTAGACCTATAAATGTCCACTGTCGTCTGTCTTATTTAATCTCGAGAATGGAGATTAAAGATGAATGCAGAGATCAGATATGGAAAGCGGGGTTCGTATATAGTTAATCGGGGCAGGAAGCCCCGATTAAATATATAAAACTTCCGGTTTGTGCCGGAAGTCACGTTATTTCAATTCAAAAATTTCCTCTGAAAGGAGTTAGATAATGACCGGCACGACTCTATTGCTAGCAGAAAAATATGGTGTACGAGGGAAAATACTACTAATTTGAGGTGGAAAGCATATATATTTTAAATTAAATTAAAAATATGGTTAAAAATTGCACCCCTGCATTGTGACAATGTCACAATAAGTAATTGCTCGTTTATGATTTATTTTTATTTTATTTATTTGTTTTTGTTCTTTTTTATGTATTTTCTGTGTTTTTTTACTTAATTTAATTTTATATAATATATAACTTAATCAGCTGATTTTATTCCCTAATGAATATGGAGTAAGTGAATAACTTTATTATAAAAAACTTAAACCAACACCTTAATGTTCGCTGAGAGATTTTTAATGTAACAAACGTTTTCGATCTATTCGTTAGATCATCGTCAGATTAAAAAGAATATTTCTTAAATTTAAGAAATATTCTTTTTAACCTGACGATGATCTAACGAATAGATCGAAAACGTTTGTTACATTAAAAATCTCTCAGCGAACATTAAGGTGTTGGTTTAAGTTTTTTATTTAATTCTGCTGAGTACGGTTGTGATTTATAACTTTATTATATTTTACATGATTTTAAAATATTAATTTACCTTTAGAACAATATTAATTTAGATAAAATTTCAATATATTAAAAATAATTCATTATAATAAATAAAATATGTAGAAGCTAATTATAGGACATTTACGAATAGTCTACATATATATCTACAAATTTTGTCATCGTTCTGTTTATTAGTTACAACTATAGAGAGCTTTGAATAGGAAAACTTCTTTAATTATAACCACCCTTTTCATAAATTACGTGTACACACATACATATACTAATGTAGTAGATATATGTGTAATAAATCGTTAAAGTGATCTGAACATTTAAAAAACTTTATATTTAGCTAGAGTTATTATTGCATTGCATAATAGAATAATCATATTAAGCAAAAAGCATTAAAAAATCGTATTAAAAATGATAAAATTGCACTTCTGGTTACATAATTCAAGCTGGTTGAGGTAATGTAATACTAATTACAAACGTTTAAATCTATTATTATGCAATGAAGTTCTTTACAAACGTACTGATAACTATGTTAAGCTAATTTATAGTTTCTTAATATTATTTCATTGCAGATTTCAAATTTAAATGTAAAGAAAATGAATTTTTAAAATATTTCATTTATAAAACTTATAATTTGATTATTCGTAAATGTCCTATAATTAGCTTCTATATATTTTATTTATTATAATTAATTATTTTTAATATATTGAAATTTTATCTAAATTAATATTGTTCTAAAGATAAATTAATATTTTAAAATCATGTAAAATATAATAAAGTTATTCACTTACTCCATATTCATTAGGAAATAAAATCAGCTGATTAAGTTATATATTATATACAATTAAATTAAGTAAAAAGTTATATTAGCAGATTTTAAAATGGAATAAAAGAGAATAAAAAAAAACGGAACTGCATTAAAGCACCAACATATGACAAAGAAAAATGAATTAATGACGTAGGAGGGTATTAACCTGACATTTTTTTAGGTGATGACAAATATAGACTCAAGGGATGACACATTTTGAAAAAGTAATATTAAAAAATAAAAAAATACAGCTGTATTATTTTAATCTTTATAAAAGGCGAGAAAAATTGATGAATTTCTAATTCTTAAATTGGTACAAATTAAAATTAAATTTGATTTATTATCAAATTAAATGTTTAATCTTGTATTATTTAAATTATAATAAATAAAATCAAAATTTTTATAATTAGACATACTTGAAAAAAACTAATAATTTTTCCATAATTAACAACTGTTAGACTATGACTAATATCGGATGAAGTGTTTTCATAGAAATTACAGTACTGTGTTCATCAAGTGGCAGTAAGCCAACTTTAAAAATTAAAAAAATATATATAATAAAATATTCACCTTTAATGCGAACAAAAGTACAAGACAAATTTTTGATGTTTTTGTAATTTAAAAATAAAATTAAAGAGTTGTTTTAGAAAAAAAATGATTATTTTAAATGCATGACTAATATAAGACAAGTTTTTACATGGTGATGTTTTAAATGTATATATTTCAATAATCAAATTCTTGCTGGAAACTAGATATATAAGCCTAATAGAATATTATATTTTTAGATATATGACTCATATTTTTACTTTGAAATCAATGTCAGATTAATTTTGGAGTAAAAATATGTCAAACGATGAAAGTCATTTATGAAACTAATTTCAATAATATTAGTTAAATAGAATTATTTTCTTCAATTAAGTTCCTTATAAATGCTCTTTACAATGAATTTTATTTGTAATAAGAAGTTTTATTATTATTAAATGTAATTATATTTAACTTTTTAAAGGTAAAATTACGCATGTTCGATTTGTGCAATAAACCGATTTCCTTAAAATTCCATTAATCATATTTAAGAAAAAAAAATAACCTCATCTTCAAATCATTAAATCAGATTTATTGCCCTCCAAATGCTTTCATCGAACACAGGCATTTCATATTTATATTTTATAATCCTGTAAAGCAAACTTCACAGTCAAGTTTTTTGTACAGTATTGTATAAGTGAAAACAATTTATAATTACACTAGATATTATAAATAATCATTTATTTTTCTATAATTAAACATTATGCAATTTATCTCATTATATAAATTTCCTTAATTTAATGAAAGTAAAGTATGTCTGAATTAAGTGTTTCCTTACAATTAAACAAAAGCCAATTAAACAGTTATTCAATAGTGCAGAATTTAATGTGATGTATTGTTAGTTATTCATGTAAGAACAATAGTACATTTAGCATTATTTATCTAAATTTTGAGGTCGAAAGCAACTATAAGATCGATATAGAATATTTTTTTTATAGAGAATTTAGTCTATGTTTAGTCTAAACTTGAAAATAAAATATCGATTATACTAATTAAGAAGCCCTTCATTATTAGACTAAACTTTGACGTAGAAAACGAAATTTAGTTTAGAGCTAGCCTTGAGTAAATTAACACGAAGTCTACAATCAACTAAAATTATCTAAGAATAAATGAAGATTAATATCATCAATCTTGTAGAATGATTTATTCTTCAACTTTAGTAATTCTTTCACTTTGAGAACTTTGAACTCTTATAAAATATCGAATATATTTCCGTTTCTGTTTAAATTTGTTTTACATTATTTTCTATTAATAATTTGTAATGTATATTTTTATTAGAAGTTAGAAGTAATGACGATTTAGATTAGAATCTTTTAAATACAGTAGTTTAATCGCTTCATCTCGGATAAAAATTTCATTTTTAAATTGAAATTTTATTTTAATAACTTAAAAATATTTAAATATTTTTACATTTTAATTAAAGCCGGAATTTAGTTTATAAAATGTTAAAAGAAATCTTAAAATTATTTTTAAAATAAAACAAATAATAAATTGTTATCAATATAATTATATATATCTATAATGTAGATAGAATTTTTCGTATTAAATTCAATCTTTTTCTTTATTTAGTCCAAAAATACTCTGAAATGAAATGACATGCCTCTTTATTATAATTAAGTTTGCTTGAAAAACAGTATAAAAACTTGATTACCTGCATAAAAACACAAAATTCTATTCAGATAACATTAAAAATTATGCCTAAGGAGACATTCCTATACTGTATATAGTAGAATTATATTCAAATAGCATTTACCGTGATATCTCTTTACTAAATGTTTCTGTTTCCAAGTAAATTTCAATATCTAAACAACGTAATTTCTTTTATTTCTAATTTATGCATTAAAATATTACATTTTTAATATTTTACAGATTTTTTTAATACCTTACAGTTCTAAAACACAATTAAAATATAATTTTTTTTAATAAAATTATAACTTTAGAGGTTTCAAAGAGATTCAAGCTTTATTCTCTATTATCTTCATTGAATATTTCATTTATTACAATTGAATGTAGATAAGAATTTAAGCTATATTTATGTATTACAAACGTTATTATAATTAAAGCCTTATGAAATATAGTAAACAGCAATAAACATATTTATTATTTTCTGTGCATTATTTATCAACTTAAAAGACTCAAATATTATTATTAATAATTTGAATCTGAAAGAAAACATTTCGATTTATATTTTATTGTATAAAAATAATAACACGCAATACCATGAAAGAAATTAAGTTTTAATAATACTAATTAAAAACAATTCCTAATTTTTATTTAATTATTATAAGACAATAATAATAATAATAATAATAATAATAATGACCGTATAAAATTTTTAAGAATGAATCGATAAAATTTTGAGAAGTTGCCAAAGGGATAACAACCCTAGGTGAATGTGCAAATTTCTTATATAATTCCAGCTTTTCTGTCAATTAAAGCAACTATACAGTGAAGCGAAATTATCAGAAAAAGAATAATTGTCTTATTATTATTTTTTGCTCGTAAACCTAACAAAGCATAGATATATATTTAAGCAAACAAATAGAACATGTTACAATATAAATGAAGTGATACGTCAACAGTTTTGATACTCGTACGAAAGCATTATAAATAATACGAACACGTAATTTATTTGAATTTTTAAAATTCGCATAATTTATTCTCGCATATCACAAGTCATTCTTTAATAATTTCTCATTATCTCTTTTAATTAACTCTTTATAATACATTTATGCAGTTATCCTCTCAACTATAACTCCTTAATTAATTTCTATACAAGCTTAAATTAGGAATTTTTCTCGGCATCGTTTCATTTTAATATTTCCATTGTCTTACGTATCGATTCGAGTATAATGGTTTTTAAATAGGGTATGATCTCAATTACAAAGACCTATATTTTTTTGTCAAATAGACCATCATCTAGTTTGGTGCAATGAAGTGTTCCATTTCTGAGGGATGACCAATCACGTGAAAATGACCCAATAACTATTGTCTGCACCATTTAAAAATATCGATACTTAATTAAATATTGATCGAATTGGTCAAATACGAGTTGTGGAATGTTTGCTTAATATTTACCATTATTCTAATTTATCAGTTAGCAGAAGATAAATTTGCAACAAATATTTATTGCTTAATTACTTAAATAAATTAGCATTTGGACTTTTGACTCCGAATCGCTCCCTTTAAAATTCCTAAGAGCATAATTATCTTATCAAGATTTCCAAAATTGAATAAAGTATTCAATGATTTACCAATGCATATTCATAATTAGGCGATTAGTATATATTTTTTCCCCCAGGGAAAAAGGTTATTTTTTGCATTCTAAAATTAAGTTATTGTTCAGAATTTCTGCAATTTCTCCTTCGGTGAAATCTGTTGAGACCGTCTGGTTCAGAAATAATCAATATTTCAAACGTAAAGAAAAAAAATCTTTCAACAAATACTGGAAAATTTATAGCTTTAGAAAATTGCAGAAATTACGCTATTTAGTAATGAACCTTTATACAAGAACATCGTCGAACCGTGAAAATGCAGAGACATTCTCATTCTCCCATCGGAAGAACGATTTTAAATAATTACTTTTTAAAATTTATTTTTATAGTTAATATTAGAAATAAAAAGTGTTTTCTAGAATGCAGATTTTTTAGAAGTTTGGAAGAGTTTGACGAATTGTCTTTTATATGATTGTTAATTGGAAATGTTTGCATTGATCGTAGAATTACTGCACGAAAGCGTCCTTGTCGTGTCGAGTCCGAGGAGCTCTGGGAAATTTCCACTGTCGCTACGGAGACTGCTCAGTTGCGGATTTCCGGTTTTTCTGCCTTAAATGACGCAATCCAAGGCGCGCGCAGACTTCAGCTGAGAGCAATGGTGACGTCACTTGCGCACTGAACTAATACGACATCCACTGAGAGGAACGAACATTAGTGTTCCTCGTGCCAGGGAAGGAAGCCCATCAGCTGATCCGGCAGCTTCGGACATCAACCCGAGACTTTATAGATCTCGCTTGTTTTTCCTTCAAGTTTCGTGACGGAGATATTCAGTAAAATATCAGAAGTCAAGTGCATGTCCCGATATGGCACCGAGACCAGAATTGGAGCGATCCACAGGAAATTTATGCACCGCAGACTCTATTGGGCATTCGACGCCCGTTACCTCACACAAAGGTGACATCAAAGATGGGACTGGATCGCCTCGCTCACTTAAGAGCGATTCGATCACCGTTACAGTCCCACCTGACGGCGGATGGGGTTGGGCAGTCCTTTTTGGCACCATGCTGGTCAATCTGGTGACCATCGGACATGTCAAATCCTTCGGGGTGTACTTCCCCAATCTCATGCAACATTTTTCTGCATCTCCTTCGCGCGTAGCATGGATCCAGGCGCTACAGATCTCCACCTGTACCTTTCTATGTAAGTGCTTTTTCTTTTCTATTGTCAAAATAATCAATATTTTGATTTTTCAGCCCGATTTTTACAGCATTTGCCATCTTCGTCCGATTGTCGTTTTCTAAATTGCGTGCTATTCACCTTAAACTTTTTGCCTATTTAACACAGATGTGTGAATAATCCCGATTGATTTTACATTATTTCTCCATGCAGAAGATATTATTCTCATCGGTCGGAGAACGGACGATAGATATCGATCATTGGCAAACCTTTCGACAACGAATGTCAGACAAGACTAATCGATCATTTCTTACTCTTCTTTACCTGTTCTTAATAAAAAATACTATATTATATATTTATTTTTCTTTTATACTAATTCTAATCTTTATTGAATATTTTAATAATAGAATATTTAAAAAATAACTGTAAATTTACCAATTAAGATAATTTAAATTAGCATTGCTTTTTGAAAAAAATGTACTGTACACACACATATATATGTGTGTATATATATAAATTCCTCCACTGAATTGAAGGAAAAATCTCTCAGCAAATTTGAGAATACCTTGGATACAGTGACGTCAGATTTTTCTTCCTCCTCTTCTCTATGTGATGACGTCATCACGGTTCAATAGTTAATCGCCTTTAGCGATTCTATAGTTACGCTAGTATAGAATTTTTTTTTTTTTTTTAACAAGAACAATGTGTAAAATCCGTTATATTCTATAATACTTTTTTCCGTCTACGGCCGTTCGGGTGAACAGTACGATGTTTCTTTACTCAGAAAACCCTCAATCGATTCAGCAGTGACTGACTATTCGACCTTCAGGATAAATAAACTGAAACTTGTTCTGTAACATTTCGTGTACTTAAAAGAACAGCATCGTGAGGTGTATAACGGATTATGTATTATTTATAGAATAGTTCATTACAGTTCATTACCGCCATTTTTAACTGTATAATATGCCGAATTTCTAATGAATTTAGGCCGTATATATTTATTTAATTGTACTTACATATTCAATTATTATGCGCTTTTAATGTTTTTAATTATAACTATTTAATAGAAAGAAAGAAAATACTTAATTTTTATGTCAGTGAGATAAATAATAAATTGCAAATATTGAAATAAAATACTGTTATCGCTTAAGATAAAAAAAAAAAGAGCATTTTATAGAAATATTTTAATGAGAGAGATTTTTAAAACTCTTTCCAAATATGTTGCAACATTTCGTCATAAAAATGAAACCGGAAAGGTGTTGTTAAAACGTATAATATGTTAAGATACTCTACTAATTGCCGACATGTTTATATTATATAAGTATTATTTACAAATCTCTTTAAAATGTGGATTTAGGTCAATTCTTGTCCATAAAGTGATTCACAAAAAGTAGTATAATTTTAGCTATACTCCAACCGTGAATTATGACGGTGTTGAAATAATTAATTGCTTTTTACCGACTATTGTTACACATAAATATCCAGAAAAGTTGAAAAATAAAAGGCGAAACGAGCGAAATTAAAACAATTATTTGAATGTAAGAAGTAGACTACATGTAATTATAATTATTATTTTCAGCACCTGTGTCGAGTATTATGTCTCAAGTGATAGGACCGAGGAATGTAGCGTTGGTTGGAGGAATTTTAGCGTGTTTTGGTCTGACTGTATCGTCTTTTGTTTCTAAATTAGGATATATATATGTCTTTTACGGAGTGATGCAAGGTAAGCATTACATTTACATATAAGAAAAATTTTTTTTTTTTTTTTTGATATTATTATGAATAATAAATTTATATTTAAGATAATTAATCAGTATTTCGATTTTCGATTAAATTAGGGGAAATTTTTTAATTAGAAAACCTTTCCCTTTAGTAGACATTTTTATGAAAAATCGAACATTAAATATACGAATGAAATTAATAAAATTGCTGCCGTTTAAATATTAAAATAATTAAATTAAACGAAAAAAATACGCTGTAGAAAAAAATTAGTTTTGTAGAATTTCGAGGCCGCATTTTGTAATTAGTTTTAATATTTATATTTTAATACGAAAATTCAAGAAGATATTGTATCGCAGTTACCATAGATAGTTGCAAAGGCTCTTTCCACTGAAGAGATAAAATTTCTATTTTACAAGTTTCTGTCCGAAATTCTCATTGGTTCGTGAATAATTTTTTAACCAAAAGCATATAATTATTCGTGAATTAATTGCTAAAATGGAAACAATTTCGCGTGTATTAACATGCATTTTACAATCTTATAACGCTTTTGATGAGATTGTAAAAAGAACGAGAGCATTTTTCATCAAATTAACATTTTCGACGTGATATTTTAATTAATTATTGACGTTTTAAATTGAATTTTTATGAAAAAAGTGGAAATTGCCAAAGAAAACTTCGAATAAAGATACAGAAGAAGTTTTTTTGTTAATAAATTTATAGTCATTAACTGTTAATTCAGTTAAGTGTCGATAAAACAAATTGGTTTTTTACAGTCTCTCTTCTGACTGATTTGATATTACCGCAAGGAAGATCCAAATTATCGATAGTTTAAATCGGCGGCCTTAAATAAACAAAAACTATGGATTATCCTCCAGACAGTTGTATGGCGAAACCTCGTCCAATTTAATATATTTTAATAGATTTAAGCGGGATCTTTGATGACATTAAATTTCACTTGTTAAATAGGGGTTAACGGTTGTTTTGCAAAAAAAAATAATTAACGATTATTTTGTCTACCGAATGTGAAACAACGACCCTATTGATGCAGTTGTCATCGAATTGAATCCTTGATATACCTATAGGCCTCGATGATCTAAAGGTTGGAATGGACTGATTATTTTCAGGATTGGCTGCTACTCTATCATTTACGCCTGGTGTGATGATGATTGGACAATATTTTGACAAAAGACGAGGTTTTGCGAATGGACTCGGAATGGCTGGAAATGCTCTTGGCGGAATCTTGATTCCGCTACTTGTCGATCGTCTCATAGCCATATACGGGGTGAATGGGGCTCTACTGATAATGGGCGGAGTAATCTTACATGCATGTGTTGGCGCCATGTTTTGGCAACCCGTCGAACAACATATGGTTAAGGTTAAAAGAGTGGCAGAATCTGTCGATAATGATAGCCTGTATCTTGACGTTGAAGAGGATGACGAAGACAGCAAACTCGAGTTACAGGAGAATCTTCCGTTTGATGGTAAATTTTTTGGAGCAAAGAGGTTGGTACACTTCTAATAAGTTATTTTATTAACATAATACTTTATATTTATATATTTATATTACAGTATTGTGTTTATTGTTATTATTATTATTATTATTTAAGATAATATTATTGTTCAAAATAAAAAAAAAAAAAAAAAAAAATTCAAAATAATATGAAAAATTTTTATAAAATATAAAAAAATATTCCTTAACAATAAAAAATATTTAAATGCATATATTCAGAAGTTATAAAAAGAGATTTAAGCAAATAACGCTCAAAAATTTCGGATAGATACACAAACGCACTGTATCTATCCGAAGAAGGAAATCGATATCAATTGCCTTCTAATAATTTCACGAAAACAATTCAAGTTATTTTAAAATAAAAATTCCTTATATTTTCTAACGAAATTTCCATAGAAAACGGTTACTAACATCTGTAATTAATAGCCTAATAAAGTTGTGAATACAGAAGAACATTACATCAAGAATTTAGTTTGTATTAGCACATGTATCATAATCAGATCTACATATTATTCTGGCAAGTTAATGCCATTGACTTATTTCTAAAGCAAATATTGGATGGCTTTTGTCCTAGATAGCTAAATAGATTTTAGCAATATATTATCTCGAAAATAGGTCTTTCAAACTTTGCTATGATCGTCAAGCTCTTATAACTGATAGCACACGAACTGCAGTTGAAAAATCTGAAACTTTGAAGAGAGTTAAAGTACATTAACTTGATTTATCTTTTACAATATCTGAAGCTGAAATACAACAATAAATTTTACGTCAGCGATCATTTTAGAAATGGTTGAAATCTATAGATTATATAATCAGTTTATAACAATATTTGAAATATTTGTAATTTCAAGATACATCTATCTGTATTTACACGTAATATAATACAGTTCCAATAATCTGGCTTTCACTGATTCAGCATTTTTCATGTACAGTACAGTACAAGTAGTTGTAACATATTCGACAATTAAACTACAGTTATGATACTGCGGTGAACTATGGAAAATAACATTACTTACTTTTACGAAATATTAAATAATTACGTTATAAATAAGTTCAACATCAGGAATAATTTTTCTAAAAGAATTTAACAAGTGATAAAGTTATTTTTTTTTTCTAAAATGTCGACGTATTTCAAGTCTCATCTTCTAATAGATTTTCTATTAATTTTACTTGAATTTATTATATGATATGTATTTGTTATAATGTTTCTAGAATGTATGCTTTTATAAACAAGAAAAGTTTAAAAAATTACGTTTATTTCAATGTCAGTGAATCAGAGTTTTATTTTTATGCCTAATTTATTGGATTTGATGGGGGAAATGATTAAAATCATCTAACAAAAATCTTGTGACCGGCATCTAAAAGTATGTGCAGTACATTGTACAGTTCTTTGCTTAGTCTTTAATAAGAATTCAATTCGTAAAGCTATATGGATTTTTATTTCTTTTTAAGCTTGCAAAAATCATTTGTTTAAAAATATTTGAATGTTGAAATGTAAATAATATATCAAATGAAATTCTTGGATCAACTAAAAAAGTTTAACATTCATATTTGTCTAGCATCAAGAGTAAGTCTTTATGTAAAGAATGATAAAAATATATATCATTTTATTTTTTTAAGTAAACATTCGTAAAATGGATTCCTCCAAACAATCGGGTTACTGTCTGCAAGCTTATTTTATATCCGATTTAAAGATAGAGCCTATTTAGTCATGCTGGAAAGTTTATCCTCTTGGGGCGAGTTCGGAGATTTCCGTTTTTATCAAGATACTTTAAAATATGACTCTAATGCATTTAAATATCCTCTTAGCATAAATATCTTCTTTGGTTTGATTTACAGTCCTGAAACTGAGAAATTTAAAGAACTAACTACTACGTCCCGCAACAATATTGCTTTTATTTCACGAATAGCATCATTTTTCATGTTAAATTTTATCCGAATTAATATTGAAATTGCTAAGTACAAACAATAATAATAAAAATAATGATTTACCTAATTTCATCTAACTTCACCTAATCTTTATGATTATAAATCATAAAAAATTAGGTGAAGCTCATTCGCCTAATTTAGAGTGTAATCACATTTAATGTAAGTTATATATCATAATTATAGCATTATAATATGTTTGAAATTTATAATTTAGCGTTAAATTAAAGTATTTATAGGGTTTCTGCGATAAAAATGAAAAAGAAATTAAATAAATTTAGTTTTTTTCTAAAAAAGTTGCCCGAATTATTTTATATATAACAAAGAAATCAATAAGACTAATTTCTACAGTTGTTTCTATGAATTTTTCAACGATTAATCTTAATATATATCACAGCTCCTAATTTAACGACACTTTCCCTTATAACTAATATACCTATACTTACATGAGTAAAACATAGAAGCATACATTTTATAAAATTATTACATTCTATTGAGATATAAAAACCATATTTATTTATTTCTCAATTCGTTTCTATGCAGTGATGAAGGTTCATTTGCAAGAAATATGCCATTGATCTAAAGAAACTGATGATGCAGCTAAGAAAATAATATTTTAAATTATATTAAATTTGCATATTTGTTGTAATTAATAGCATATTTTTTATTTAATATTTATTATTATATACTCAATACAACAGTCTCCACTTAACGTCGTTTCGTTATAACGTCATTGAGGAAAGTTATAAATACATTTCTAATTACAATTGAAGACTTGAATAGGCGAAGCTCATAAAATTAAAGTTTTTATTGATTTGATGTTCAAGTTTGTGTGCCCAACTACTAAATAGTGTGTCCCGAAGAGTATTATAGTGTCGCTTAATTTCTCAGATCTTTGATGGTGGTATAAGACGAATACATTGCACCTTTGAATGATTGTACCATAACACCTTCATTAACTCGTGTCTTCAATTATTGGTATTGAATTTTCTTTATAAACCGTAAATCTGATTCTATGAAGTAAGAATTAAAAGCTGGTGCTTGCAAATGCGGTCCAAAAGGAACCTTAAATTCTATTAAAATCAATTAACCTATGGTAAAATTAGGGGCGTTATACATCGTAATTTTCAGAACCTGTCTACGACGTTAAGTGAGGACTTCCTGTGTTTTGTACGAAAATTATTCTAAAAATAAACTTGAGAGTTTTCAATGAAAAGATAAGAAACGCACAATTTATTACGAAATATTACTATAGTATATAAGTTATATTACTTTTACGTCAATTTAGTTATTCCAAATTATAATATTTATTTCATAATAAACATTGAGAAACAGGTATTTAAAATTAAGTAATAAAGATAATGAGAAAATTTTAACGAACAAACGATTCTCCTCAAGATAAAGTAGTTACTTAATGAACCATAAAAAAAATAACTAATTCTTTCAAATTAGATATGATTTATATAATATTAGCCTAAATCTCCTTTCCTTAATAATTTATAAATCGATGCCAGTTTTTCATTTTTATAAAAAAATATTTACCATTCGTAATGTATTTTATTCCATTTATATCATTGTAGCAACTACATTTTCTATAAGTCAATTAAATACATCATCTCGTGGGAAGTAAAAATATAAATAGATGTTTTTACTTTGATTGCTTCGGAAGCGTGTTTCTGGGTTAATGGGTTTATATCTTGAGATCCTGTATGCCACCACTTTGTAGTGCCAAATCTGCCGGAAACGCCTTTTCTGAATACGCATCATGGCGTTTGTTTACAAAAGAAATATTTTTTACTATTAGATGCAATTATTAACTGAATAAAACTTCATTTTCCAGAATATATTTATTCTTCATGAAAATTTAATTTTCTAAATGCGGATAATTTATAAACCGTTGGGTCATTGGAATTTGCCGGAATATACATCGGATTATGTGTGGGCTTGATGTATATTCTGGCAAATTTAATTTTCTTCCAACGTACATTTAAAGATTTATTTTGAATTTTACTTTTAACGACTTAATAATTCCTGAAAAACAAGTCGTTAAGTGAATCGTCGTAAAGCGGGAGTCTACTGTAAATGTACTGTACGTGCATATGCGTGTGTACAGTACATAATTACATAAATATCATGTATTATAAATAGATTATATAAGGCCTTATAAGATTATGTAGGCACAAATTAACTCTAAAATCCGATTTATATTCTCTTCTAATTTTATGTATTTATAGTTGTTTTTTTTCCTTCAATATTTAATCAGAAAGTGAATAGATTAATGTCTATCTATAGTTTTTTCTTTATCAATGAATAAGCGAAATAAAAAATTTTATTATGACGTTTATTATTTATCAAAGTTAAACGTATGAAATTTAGTGCAAAATCATCTTCGTAACTAGATTTAAATTGTAAATAATGTTCTTATGTTAACGTTAATTCATGTTACGTAGACGTTAACGTAAATAACATTTACGTAACACGAATGTTTAAAATTGAAAACTTTCAAGTTTTAAATTATGTAAATAATTTTCTGAGTTGAATTATTTAACAATGATTGAAAAATTTATTTTAAATGTAACAGTAAAATTCTCTTAAGGCGCGTACAAATACAGAAATTTTTAAATATTTTTTATATTTAAAAATGTCTGTATTTGTTTAATTGTTTATTTTACGAATAAAATTTTTCTTTTAAATAGTTTTTAATCGCCAAAACTTACAAAATTTAAACACAATTCGATTAGATTTTAACCTTATAATATTTTGAAAATTTTATTTATATTTTTATAAGTTTTCAATCGAATTTCCATAATTAAAAAGTCGAAAAAATAGAGGAAATGTTTATTAAATATTTATTTAGTACATAGAAATTGAAATTTTGTATTGATAAAACTTTAATTGTAAGAAACAAATTTCATTATTGAAAACATCTTAGGTGAATTTTACTACAAATTTATAAAGAGTTTAAAGCAAAATATTAAATTATGTAGAATATTTAAAGCAAATTATTATTTTTGCTTATCTTTTTCCTGTTAGATCCACGTCCGTCGACGATCTCGCTATTCGTAAATTGGCGAGCCCGCGACCATGGGATTTTTATTCTCGACAGATATCCATGCCAGGCCAAACTGTAGACGACGTGACAGAAAATTTGATATATCCATCTATTTCAGACAGATATTCAACATTACTCAGCTCTCATAGCGCCGATACTATCCCCGATCTTCAGGAGATTAGAATGAGAAAGCTTAGGACGGAATCAAAGGCTTCTTCGTTTCTTTATCTCAGTACATTTCATCTCGCTCCTTCATATGGAGCTTTATTAACAAGAGAAAGAATTGCCGAAGATTCAGAAACTACTACTCCGTGTCCGGATATAGATATTCAAGAGGAAATCGATGACAAGAATAACAATAATAACTGCGAAAAGAAACAAACTGTAGTGAAGAAGAAACGACGTCTTTCTATGCCTTGTTTTAGAAATATAGGCATAGATCTCTCTATACTTCACAATAGTGTATTCTATGTATTGATGGTATCAATAATGTGTCATTTATTAGGATATCCAGGTACACAAATGTTTTTACCATACAGAGCCACGACTTTGGGCTTGTCACAGCGTCAAGCAGCATCTTTATTGTCAATCTTGGCATTCACCGATCTTATAGGTAGGATTGGTTGCGCATGGTTGTCCGATTTCCACTGGTTTCCGAGAAAATATTGGTTCATTGGAGGAATCTTCATGTCTGGAGTATGCGCTTTTTCCATGCAGTTCACTCACGATTATTTATCTTTGTGTGCCTGTTCCGCTGCATTTGGACTCGCATCTGGAGCATACGTTGGACTTATGGTAGCTTTGTTTGCCGATGCTTTTGGAGGAAAATTGGTAGCCCTAGCTTACAGCCTCGCTAATATGTTGTCCGGATTTGTCGCACTTGGAGGAACTCCACTCATGGGTAAATTAATATTTCTTATATTAAATTAATTAAACATTATAGTTTTCAAAAAATTAAAAATGTATTTAAATTTGCATATGCATGTTTATTTTTGTCTAAATAATTGTATAAGTAAAACATTTATATAAATGGAATTATTAGAATAAAAGCAGATTGTTCACATCGTTAAGAACAACGTCAATTTTAACCATCTGGTACTGCAATTTATTTATTTTAATTATATTAATATATAGTTAAATTTGAAAGATTTGTTTATATTTTTCATATTTCGTTATATATTTTTATAATTCTTTTCACTAGGTTATGTACTAGAACAAACAGGAAGCTATAGCATTTGCCAGACAATTCTTGGATTATCTCAAATTCTTGGTGCTGCTGTTTGGGTCTTCGAACCATTTGCCGTTAGAAGAGAGAAAAGAAAGTCTATGGAACAAGAAAATGACGATTCTAAAGTATAAATTGGAATGATAATATAATGCACTTGGTTCAAGACTGCAATGTTTGTCGATTAGGAATGTAGCTGATGTATCATAGATTAGTTATCGCTCATTACATCTCCAAAAATATTTTCATTCATTTTGCCTAATAATAGTATATAGCATAAATGTTTCAATGTCATCTAGAGAGTAAAAAATAATTATAATTTCAATAATTTTAAACACGCTTCTAAGAAGCAATGCAGTAGATAATGTACAGTGTGTCCTAAAAATCACTGCAAGCACTCTGGATCAGAAACCTAAGCTTATTATATCACTTAAGCATTGTTTTTATTTTGTGGCTATCATATGAGAATATCGATTTAGAGTATATTATTTGAATGAATTTATAGCTTAAGCACGATTAATTGTTGCATATAGATTAAATAATAAGGTGCGAATAAAAGTTGTGCCAAGTTTGCATAATTATCCTGATAATCTTACGATCAACAACTGACACATCTTTTTAAAAAATTATAATTTGTTTGTAATGAATATATGGAGTTTTGAGATAAAACTCCAATATGAATCAATTTTGTAGATACTTTAAATTTTGATAGAGGATATATATATTAAATTAAAATGAACGATGACAATATTTATTAATGGTAACAATTTTCATAATTACAATAAAGCAAATATTTAATTTGTAATGGTAAATATTCAACTATTGATTAATGTTGTCAGTACGAATACTGATAAATATATATATATATATATTGTTAGATTTCGGAGAAATATCACAACAATGAGTTAATAAAATATAATTTGTAATAAAGTAAAATAATTTGTAGAAAACAATTTGTAATGAAAATTATAAATGATTTTTTGGTTTGATCCCTTTTGCATTGTTAAAAGAGCTTCCTTAAATTTCAAGAATCCATGCTAAACGAACAAACTGATGCTAATAGCAATTTATATATTAAAGAGGGACCATATCGTGCCATACAGATACATTGCTTTAGAAACTAATATTTAAAACGATGTTTTAAGCAGTATTTAATAACTGTTCGCCGAAATCCTGTTGTCCAGGCCGTTCAGAATTAATGATTTCGCGGACACACTGTAGTGTAACACAGCGTTACGTTTCCAATGGAAACATATTTTCTAAGGAGATTTATCTCCTGTTTTGTTTATCCATGAATTTATTTCTGTTATTTTAAATCTACAAAGCAAAGAGTTTTAGAATATCAGCTCCACCTTGGTGTCAAGATACTACCTGCACGTGTTCACAATCTTACACGGTGCCCTTACGAGCAGCAATTAACTGTTTTGCTTTGATGCAACGGTGGGAGAACGTACAATATATCCTGTGATATTTCAATATTTTTTTCCTTACTTTTTGTCTCTCAAGTGCATAGTATTGTTTCGTATTCATCCTCTGAAAGTTCTGGTTGCATTTGAAAGACTAGAATCGAATCCTAAAAAAGATAAAGGAAAGTTGATTTCACACGATATAAGATTGCTAGGATTTTAAATATTTGTAAACATATTTCACGAGGTTTGTTTATATTAATAATGAAAGCAGTGGATGTTGACCAAACAAATCCTTTGTAACTGTTTCTATATCAAAGCCGTTTGTATATGAAATATTTCATGATAGTTTTTTCCGATCCAGAAATCGCCAAGGTTGTTTGTCAACCCTTTGGCTTTGTATTCTCACAAATCTTGTATTGTATGATGTAAATATAGTTATGAATGAATGAATGACTATATACTGTATATAAATATATTGTCGCGGTATATTGTATGTGATATTACTGCTGAATAAACTCCTAGATTTTGTCTTTATATATTGTGTTAATGTTAAATTTTCACAATTTTTAAAAGTTCATATTGATTTAAGTGGCATCTTGGTACGAATTAACATAAAAATGCTTATTAAAAATTTAAACTAGAGAGCTCTAATTACATTAAAATTGCGATAAAATTCAATACTATCTAATAAATAGAGTTTAAAATCACCATAATTGGCTATAATATATATTACAAATAAATAATTTCGAATTTTTATAGAATAATTGAATACGTATGTTTTATCATATCTCCTGGTAACGATTTACACGCTACCAAAAAATGGTGGAAACGCAACTTAGCTCAATCATTACAGAAAATTATTAGTAATTATGAATCATTTAATAATTTTATTAATTATATTCAATAACTTATATTTTGATGAAATAATTTTATTTTATATCCCATCGAAATCTGTAATAAAACTGTAGGATGAGATAGAGAAACCCTAGTCAAAAACAAAGGAGAATCCACGAGCAAATCTTCGGAAAGATTTTTAATTCATGTAATGAACTAAACAATTTATATATAAAAGTTTTATCGCTTTAATAATTATTTAAAACAAACTACATAAACAGCATATATAGCAAAATGTAGCAAAATTGAAAAATAATGAAAAGATATTAAAATAAAAATATTTTAAAGAAATGATTAGTAGTGGCTTACCCCTGTACATCATACTTTTCCTTTAACAATAGAGTCGTGCCAATCGTCTAGCTAACATCTTTCAAGGTAAAATATTTAAATTGAAATAACATGACTCCCGGTTTTCATCGGAAGTTCTTATATAGTTAATCGTGCTTTCCTACCCCTAGTCTTTCCATATCTGATCTCGTTTTACATCTATCTAACTCCGTTCTTGAAATTAAGGAAAGACGGACAGACGGACGACAGTTGGAATTTATAGGTCTACAATTTTTTCAAATTACAGCCCAATTAGCAATAAACAAATTTTGGGAGACTATCGCCTTATCGCCTTATCGCCTTAAGGATAAGTTTAATTTATGTAAAAAATTTTCGTCTTTCTATTGACACAGAACTCTAAAAACATCTCGTTCGTTTACATTAATCAATTAAAATTCAATATTAGTTCGTAGACGACGATTATTGAAAAAGTGTTCTGAGAGATGATGATATTATCTTCAATATATATTATTTTATGGCTGATTTCCAGCCATAAAGAAACATGTTATCATCGTATAATTCTTAATGGCTGGAGATCAACTATTGGAATAAATGATTTTAAAATTCTAGAGACTATTCTCATGAGCATGAGCAATTCACTGATTATATAACAGTTGATTAGTAACAGGTCAATGAAAAAAACAGTAGTTAAAACAAGTTTAAACAAATGTTTTTGTATTTATTTTTTTTCTATCTTTGTTATTTATTTTTTTTAAATTATAATTAGTTGTATTTTAAATTCATAATTTTCAATCAGTAATTAAAAAAATTATTTTTTAATACAATTCTGTTACTTTTCAAAAGATTTTTTATGCTTTCTTATTCTATTTTCCGAATAAATTACATATATAAAGAGTAAATGGAATCATAGTAACATAGAGAAAAACAAGGTATAGATAACACGAAAAAATCAATTTTAATAATATTTAACCATAAAATAATTCTGTACTGGACTAATATCTGTTAAAAACGTCAATATTCTTACTAAATGTCATTTCGTATGTGCGTAACTAATATATCGATATATTGTTTTAAAAACTAGATGATCCTTTTTTAAAATTTTAATAATACACATTTTATTTATTTGAAAAATTTATAAAAAATACGAGGAAAAGCTCCAGCCTCTGTTATTTTTAATTTATAATTAATAATAAATTTATAAAAAATACGAGGAAAAGCTCCACCAGCTGTTCCGACTTTACAGGTGATTCACACTTTCAAACAACACTTATCACAAAGAGAGGATTATTTTATTTTTACTTTCATCATACAATTATAAGTTACTATCATTATAGGTAACTCATGAAAGTAAGAATAAAATAATCCTTTCCTTATTATAAGTGTTATTTGAATGTGTGAATCATCATAAAATGGGAATACGCTGGGGCTTTTCTCGCATTGTTTTTTAAATTTTTATATAAAATTTCCGACCCCATTGAATAGATTTTTAACTTCTGTTAATTTTATTACATTGTATTTAATTACATCTTCTCATTCTTTCGTAAAAATAAATATAGAGAGATTAAATAATACACGTTATTTTATAAAACGTTTATCATAATACTTTCAGTATAAAATATATAAATTTAATTTATCAAAAAAAAAAAAAAAAATACAAACGAATTTAAAGCAGAAATTAAACAGAAAACAAGCAATAAAAATTAATTTTTACAAATGATTTTAAATTATATTAATGCCGTATAAATTTAATTTGGCTGTTTTGCAAATTCTCTAATGTTAAATTAAATAAAACATAATGAGAAATTAATAAGACTAATAAACTCTTATACTTTTATTTTTTAATTAACAACTATTTAAATTTGCTATTAATTTATCTCAGTAATTAATAAATTAAATGAAATTAATTTAGGTAGACTTTTAATTTTTTAATGAAATATAAATAACTCCTGTTCGACTAAACTAAATACTGCACTGTGATACAATTTATATATATACTTTGACTCATAATTTAATTATTAATTTTGCTTTAAGAAAAATTCATAAATTTGTAAACATTTTATTTAACATCTTTCTAAGAAAATACAAATATGGATTTATTAAATATATTCTATTCTTGATTTATAAAATAAATTATAACCATTTACTTTATTATACAATACTAATGAAGTATTGTATAGTTTCACATAGTGAAGGAAACTACTGTACACATTGTATTGACCTAAGATAAAGAAGTTTGTGTTCAATACAATACAGTTTCTATCATAGATTTGAAAATTATCTATTCTTCAGTTCATTTGAAATGGCTTTGAGAACATCCAATTATCCAGATTCAATCAATATTTAACTTGAAACTGGATTCCTGACACCTGACTCGGTTTATTATTATAAAGAGTAAAGGTCGATGTTGACATATTTGCGACTAGACATGTAACTTAATGCCTATAACTCTAGTTAAATTTGTTTAACCTAGTTATAGTGAATTTAATAATTTTATAAAATAGATATTAATATTATTGAAGAAAGAAATTCAAGTTTTTATTTTAAATTTTATCTAACTCAATTGAATTTCTACCGGAAATGATATTTCATGACTCATGTTTGGTGATGTTAAAACAGTTTATAAATATTTAAATTATAACTGCTTCTTTACGTATTAAAATAATAATAATTTTGAGATTTTGTCATTACTTTTTCTGATAATTTAAATCAATTTTTGGCTTACATAATTTTGATTTGAGAAAAACTTATTAATTTAAAAACCCATATATAAATTTAGTATTTTCATTACAATTTGCAAATTTTTGTAACCTATATTATACGCTTAGTAAATAAACAATAGCGAGGTTGGAGGTTAACGCCGAAGTTTTAAACGCAAAAACGTGTACGTCGGGCGTTCAGCGCCGCTTTCCTGTAAGCCTAGAAGTTTGACAATGGCGTTTGGAATGTCGAGCATGATTCCATTGACTTTCCAAACGCCATTGTCAAACTTCTAGGCATACAGGAAAGCGGCGCTGAACGTCCGACGTACACGTTTTCGCGTTTAAAACTTCGGCCTCAACCTCGCTATTAACAACGTGTAATGAAGATAATAATAATAATATTTGATCTTAAATATAGAATTCGTGATTTTCTTGATAAATATATTTTTGCCACGTAATCAAAATTCAGATAGTAAATATGATTTTTCAATGTTCTAATATATAAAGTGCTGAATAGGATGAAAAAGCAACTGATTTATCCTTCATATATAACAGGCTATAGATTACATATTTTACCAAAATGTTAAAAAATAAGACAACGTAATTTAAAATTTAATGACTTAAATCACTAAAATTTAATTAATTGATTTAATTGATTTAATTTAACTAAAATTTTTAATTGATCGAGAAATATATTTAATAACGCCACTAAAAACATTTTTCTATAGTTAAGTGGCTCAAGAGAATTATAATTTATTTACGTTCGAGAAAAGTTTTAAGCGGAATTTAAAACTTCTAAAGAAAAGACAGGATAGTTATAATCGTGTATTTTAATTGTTATAATTAATAAAAATGATTTATATAATAAATAAATTAATATATATACTTATACAAAGATAGCGCCGGATTTACCATCGAAGGGGCCTGAGGCAATTTAAATTTTTCGGGGCCTCTTTGCAACTAAAAACATAAAAGAAGTCAGAAGAAAGGCAGAAATTGAAAGAATTAACTCATTTATCATTAATTACAATTTGTTGTATCATTTATCATGTATATTAAAACTTCTTCCTACTCTTCTCAGCCGCAAACTACCCAATCATATCATCAAAGGACAATTTCTACAAGTTATCAATAAAAATAAGTCTTAAATCTGACAGTTTCTCTTACTGCTGTACATAAATACAAAATAAAGGTTTTTACTTACGAAACGTTTTGTCTACAACTCAACGAGAAAAAAAAAAACAAACGTGGGAGAGGGTTCCCGATGGGACCCCTCTCAGCGTAGGCTTTGAGCAGTTGCTTGTTTTTCTTCCTGGTAAATCCGCCATTGTGCAAAGAATATGTTTTATCTATTTCATTTCACAGAATTGGCTGAATTCTGTTTTTATCTATGAGCTAAAGATATCTGATATATTTCTATAGTGCTATATAAAGTGCGACTTCTGAAAATTTAGCTTAAATGAGGATGGAGGTCTTCTGTAAAGGAAAATTTTTAATTTTTTTATTAACTGTATAGCATTGTTTCCTAAAGAACCTAAACACTTTACTACAGATTCTATACACGTTACACGGATGACTTTATTATTACTAAGTATTTGTAGGTTTCACTAATACTTTGTTAGGATCCTATAACATATTTGTATGTTTTAACATACAGCACACATTGTGGACAGAAACTATAACGTTCGTTTGTTAAAGACAAAAGAAAAAGTAATGTAAAAGCTTTAAGAATAATGGAAATACGCATTAACTGCTATAGTATATTTTTGTTAGTAAAATTATAAAGTTTGAATTACTTAAAATCCAATACAATTATCTTATTTTAAAAATTATCAGCGACGACTCTATTTCTAGCAGGAAAGTATGGTGTACAGGGGCAAAACACTACTAATTTGAGATGGATAGCATGTATTTCAAATTAAATTTAAAATATGATTTAAGATTGCAGGAGAAAACTAGCACACCATTATAATTTAATACAAGTACGGGCTAATCCACTCCGTTGTGTATTTTATTTTTATTTTTTATTGCAGAATTGCAAACGTTAAATTATTTACTCGAATATGCTTATATTCAAACTTGTTATTTTAATGTATTTGTATTCGAGTATTTTAAAATATTCGTATTTATTTCGAAGGTGAACGTTCCATTCTCTACAAGTATTTAGTAGCATTATAATAACACAAGTAGTACAAGTAGTATTATAATCCTATACCCTGCATATGACCTATCAAATAGACTGAAATCGTTTGATTTTGAATAAAACATCGCATGATTATTTCTTTAGCAGTTAAAAGACAGCTTAATAACAAATTTCAGTTCATGGTCTAATTCTGAAATTGTCGTTCAAATTTTCTATTGGCGTAATTCAGTGTAAAATCTATTTCCTTGGCAGTAACATTCTTTTATTTGTTTTTTTTTTATAATAAAAAGTTTTAACAGTTACTCACGCTATGATCGCTGGAACAGAGAATTCGTCTACCTCAAATGATGAGTGCACTCGTGAATTCTACAAATATTGGAAAAGTCTCAGCCCGAGGAACACTTCCAACATTTCGAAAGACTTCATTTGCTCTCGAGACAAACAGTTTTGTTTGGTCCGAGACTGCTCAAAATATTGCCGGAACTGAACCCACTACTATCCAACAAAGACGGGAAGGTCACTAGGTCTTGATGTAA
The DNA here is from genome assembly GCF_030686945.1 of Centruroides vittatus. NCBI lineage: Eukaryota > Metazoa > Arthropoda > Arachnida > Scorpiones > Buthidae > Centruroides > Centruroides vittatus. Next base: position 155,518 of record NW_027122438.1, on the reverse strand, counting down.
TAAATTTGCCTTCTGAGAGAAAACGTAACCCCAAACGTAGTGACTATCCGAAATCTCAACTGACGACTCCTAGTGCTTCCTCTTAATCATCCACGATTTCAATTGGCAGTCCCAATACTTTCCGATATTCTTTTACCAGCAGTTTCCAAAACGTCAGTATTTCAGCTTTTACTGTAATGGCGATTCTGCTTAGCCTTTACAGTATTTCTGGATGAACAAAAAACTCACGGAGAAGAGTGGAACCTTGACGACGGTTCCTTGGCTTCAAAAAAAATTCATTCTCTACGACTAACATCACCCGGCAGAATAATTCAAAAATACTTCAAATTTTTTACATTTTATCTATTATTAACATTTTTTATCTTTAAGAATACTGATTCATTAAAAATATTCTTAAGTTTGTTCTATATAACTTATAGAAAATAGAGAAAGCGAGAAAGAGAATTTATTTTTCCTTCTTGATTTCGAGTTGTGACGAGATAATGAATTAATAAAATCCAGCAATGAATTGCGTAACTTTCCCGGCAACAACATTTAAAAATTGTATAGCACCATCTGTAATGATAGTTCCTTTAAAAACTTTTTATATTATTTGAGCTGCAATTAAAAAAAAAATTGTATACCTATAAATTTCCATTGTCGTCTATCTATCTTTCCTTAATCTGTCCTTCCTTAATCTCGAGAACGAAGTTAGCTGAATGTCTAGACCAGATATGAAAAGCTTAAGGGCACGAGGTCCCGACTAACTATATAAGAACTTCCGGTGTGTAACGGAAGTCACGTAGTTTCAATTCAAAAATGTTCCCCTGATAGGAGTTAGATAATGACCGGCACGACTCTATTGCTAGCAGGAAAGTATGATATACAGGGGCAAAATACTACTAATTTGAGGTGGAAAGCATATGTATTTTAAATAAATAAATTTAAAACATGATTAAAAATTGCAGCCCGGCAATGTGACCATGTCACAATAAATAACTGCTCGTTAATTATTATAAAATGGCAAAAAGCTTTAATTTTGAAGGTACAGTAAAGATGAGTTTTATAAAATTTGTAAATGCTAATAACGAATAAAATCTTCATAACAGCCAGAAAAGTAAAAAATTGTGTGTTTAATTTTCTAAATTTCGTACTAGGTACAACGAAAAATAAACTGAAATAAACTTAAATTTATTTAATATTTTAATAATTTGATTTATGTTTATTTTGTTTACTTCTTTTGAAAATGATTTTCTTATTTTTATTTTATTTATTTAACGTATATTCATACATTCCCTGTTCCGCCAGAGGCACTACCAGGAAGATAGTGTACAATTTAAATGTAAAGCAATTGTGATATTGTAGATTACATGCAGCAATAAGAGTGGTGAAATAATATGTACAGTACATAACATAAAATTGCGCGATACAGCTAGACACGCAAGCACAGTGAGGAAATGAACATAAGAGAGAATGTTGTCATAGCTTATGACATGCGATTACAATCTGGATGCAGAACATAGGCATTTAGCAGAGAAACATTAAGATAACCAAGTTACAATGATAAAATATGAAGAGTAAGTAGAAATAGAAGTAGCACAAGGAGTGTGTTACTGAATGGCTATCCAAGTCAAATAACAAATACCATGTGCACGAGTTAGGCTGAGATGGCCCTTACACTAAATTCCATCATGTTGTCCGATGAGGCCTTCTTTGAAGGAGCGGATTGATGTTTATGATAGCTTTTTTGGCTAGCTTTTTGAAAGTACGAAAAATTTCAGTAGTTTTCCCATATATCCTTCATGTCGCAGGGCCAGTCTGTATGAATTTCATTTAAGAGGACGCATAGTTCTGTTCGCTCGCTGGCGGTGATGGTGCAGTCGTATAAATAGTGAGTGGCGCCGTCTCTGACGGTGCAGGTGGGGCAGTGCTCGAAAGCGTGGTCGGTGAATCTGGCCAGATAACTGGCGAAGCCGCCGTGATCGCTCAGGAACTGTGTCGTGTAGTGATCAGGTGTAAACCAGCTGATCTTGAGGAATTGTTCAAGGTCGGGAATCTCTTGGAAATGATATTGCTTCGAATCTGATCCCAATAGTTAATAGTGCATAAGTCTAGAACTGGCGCATCAAGTTTATGCCTCCGTTTTTCGTGGTTGCCGGTAAGGGCAAAACACTTTTATAGTGACGTGACAACAGAAATGAAATAAATAATTGCACATAAAATATTACGAAAAATTTTATTACAAACAAAAAGTGAAACTATTCTCACATAAATACAAATACGTAATCAATGTAATTTTAAAGAATATATTAAGAAGCGAAACATTGTATACATCGACTTCTAATATTGTCGAAATTTTCTGTTCAGTCGATAATACAGCCAATTATATTAACCTTTCCTGCTCCTTTGTTGAACGTAAATAATTTTTAATCTGTTTTAATTTTGAGAAAGATCGTTCTCCACTAATAACGGACACGGCAAGTATTAAAAGAATTCTGGATAATATAAAAACGTTCGGAAATTTTTCAATATAATTTAAAACTTTTAGTGGACATTTTCTTTTTTAAAATATTTCTAACAATTAAAAGTTGAATGTATAAATTGAATGGCTCTATGTCAGAATTGTTATCGATCGTCAATCTCGTATGCAAAAAGTTTTTGGAGAGGTCAAGAATTGTTATATCTTCTCCCTCGTAATCTTATTGTTTCTTTTTACGCACAATTCTGATCTGAAGTTCGAGCTCGAAATCTGGAGATATTTCCATCGCAATCCACAAGTTTCTAGAACGTGTTTCTGAATTCTGCCAAACAAGGGCAGTGATTAAGATACTGCTAGTTGTTAATGTAGGTCTACAATTTTTAGTTTCTCATTGACAACATGCCTTATAAAACCAGTTCAGATAGATATTGTGCAGTGGTTGGTTGTCATTAAACCAGAGAGTTTTTTTATAAGTGATTTGAAGCTGTATACGATGTATACGAAAACGTGATGCATCGAGATTGTCCGTGTATTCAACCGTTCCTGTTATATTCATTTTCACGTGACGAAAATTTAAGAAGAAAATGAATAACTAGTCATGTAAGTACATCCAGCTAGATAAATAACTTTGCCATCATTAGACACACAAGTCCATACAGAATGATTACTTGCAGATAGAGTTTGTGATGGCTCTACATTTGTATTAAGGACATAAATGTTTTGTGACAATTTATTAATTAAAATTTCGCCTACTTGAAAAAATAATTATAAGAGTCAAGACTCCTATAGTTAAATATTTAGTAATCATAGGCTTTGCTTTCAATAAGATATTCAAATATATCTGAATATTCCATAGGTGGCCATTCTCTAGTGTCATTATTCTAGGATTTTATAGTACTAATTGACGTTGATTTTGTTACCCTGCCATTTTTTAAAGCTTTTTCCGCTCTATGGGCACTAAGAAAGCCTCTTTCAGCAAGCCCGTTATGGATTCGGCCAGGCCCACAATGGAGAGGCCGGTTGGTACCGACATATCCAGTCGGACCACCCCCGAAAAATTTCTGGGGATTTTTTGACCTGTCCGGATTCGATCCCGTGTCCCCCAGAGCGGTAGGCTGCCACCTTGACCCGGCCGAAGTCGCTGCCATACTGAGCAGCCGTTTGTTTTTTTTTTTTTTTTTTTGCTTGTATCTCATGTTCAATTGACATTCGACTTTTGATATTTGATTTTACTCTAATCTTACATAAAGTTTTGGCAATCTCTAATCGGAAACTTGCCAATGCTAACTCTATCCTTTAGATTTTTTGCTTTTTGGACTCTTCTATATAAAAGCCACGAATTGGCCATGGTGAGATTTAGGATATGATAAAATAGTCGAACATGCTACAGTTTGCTTCATAGCAATATTTTATATCTACCCATTACGCTGTCAATCAGATCCAGGCCGCCCATTATATTCACCAATAATGGTATTAGGCCAATCAATCAATAAATATTTTTTGTCATATCTTATATCTTTTAACCTCAGATTTTGGCATTTCACCAAGAAAAGTCGAAGAAATATTGACTATTTTATTCTTTCCATGTTACAATTGACACATCCCCTCCATTGGCATTAGCCACGTATTCAATTGAATATCCTCGGTTTTTTCATTACTTCCTGTGAAGTCCCAAAAAACGGGTTGACACTAAACATTTATATTAGAAAATTGTTAAAACGAATGTAGAAAATCGTCCATTGTTAAAGGGGACAAAAACCGATCAAAAATCGGATTAGACGCGTTAGTCATTTGAAACCGCGACGCAAGAAAAAAAAAAAGAGAAAGATGTCAAAAAGCAAAAAGGGCCTAATGTAAAATAAAACGCGATTATTGTAATAATTAAAGGTGGTGGACGAGAGTCCACCAGCAGAGATGGATCTTTGGTAAGTCGCTCGTGAACGAAATTTAGATCATCAAAACTTGGAAAAAGGGAAAGGTTTTCAATAAAAAGGAACATCACATCAAGTCATTAAATTTCAAAAATATATCAGTCTAGACAACAATGGGGAAAATATGAGCGCAAGTTTCAAAGTTCCATCAATTCTTTCCGTCCTGAGTAAACGGAGGGTGTCAAGTAGATTCGTCGAGGCGGCTCTTTCTCGTGACTCGAACAGGGGTCGTTTTTCGCTTGGAGACAAGCGAGGGACCAATCGAAAAGCGAAAAAGAGGAGACGTAGAGCCAATCAACATGAACCATACGAAAAAGAAAAATTAATGTAATCGCCGAGCAGGAGAGAAAAGAGTCTTTTCGTCGAGAGGTTTTTCAAGAGAGACAAGAAGTGTTCCGAGAGGTCGATCGAAGAGTCCGCCAACGCCAGCCGACAAGTCGCTTCACCTGCCACTGCTCCGGGGCCTACTATCTAGCAACGATAGGAAACACGACGTCCAAAAAAAAGACGTTCGAACGTTCACCTGTGTAAAAAACTGTGCTTAGTGTAAGTTGTTTTGTGTTTAAATAAACGGGTTTATTTGTTAGACACTTGTCGTCCTTGTCGCCTCTCCCACACCCACACGCGAACGACCCTAGACCATCCTGTCGCTGGATTAACGATTTCCCCCTGGAAGTCGGCGAACTTACATTCCTTTTCTGATGGCAACTTGCAATCAGGGATTCTATTTCGCTTTACTGTTCCAATGCTAGACTGTGTATACCAGGGTTGTCCAACCTTTCTTCCTAATGGGCCAAATTAGAAATTTACGTATATTCAGCGGGCCACAAAGGTACTTTATATAAATATTTGCTTTTAACAAGTTAACAAGTTCAAAATATGAATATCAAATTTTGATAACACATATATAATTATATAAAATACTGTATTATTGACAGTAAAAAAAATTATACTCACACAAAACAAAAATAAATTCAATGCGAGTTTTAACATTGCTTTTTTAATAGTATTGTCAATATCTGCTTTTATAATACTAATGTTAATTCTAAGAATGTTAGTTAAATGAGAATCACTCAACATATTTCTTTCAGCTGTTTTGATGTTTTTCATTTGCAAAAAGAATTGTTCCCAACAGTATGTTATGTATGTGGAGTAGTACAGTTTTCTAGCACTAATTACGTCAAAGTGTATCCAGTGAAACGTGAATAATTTTTACAATATTCTTTACCAAGAATTTATACTAGTTTGAACATTATCATCTGAAAGATGCGCAAAATCCTCTAATTCCAGCTGCAAACCAGGATCAGTTACATTGTTATCATCATTGTCTAGTCCATCTTCACTGTCCATGTACTGGTTGAATACTTTAGAGATTTCACATTTAAAAAGGCTTTTCAAAGCCATCCTAACACAAATAATTATCCAGTGTTAGCAGGGGCGGATCTAAGTTTATCGGGGCCTAGGCTTATTGAAATCCAATGGGGCCTCATTTTTACCAAACCTAACCCAACCTATTAACTATTTTTTACTATACGATGCTCATTTATTAAATGCTCATTGTTAATGAAAAAGTATTAAAAATTTATGATAATAATTCAATTTTGTGGGTCCAAAGCTTAAGCCCTATTAGTCCCTATGTAGATCGGCCCGTGTGTTAGCATCAACGATTGTCCCATAAGAACACAACCCTCGTAACTCAATGTAGCAGATATGTTACAAACTATAAAACTATCTTTTTTCAATTCAATTAAATTATAGTTATGTATTATACTATAAAAACTATAACTGTACATAACTATAAAAAATGTTAGAATTACTATTATATGTAAACTTCAAGCGCCTATTGGGAGCGGTATTTAAGCCTTTTTTCTCTTCTTGAGTAATCCAACAATAGTGCTTTTCTTGTAACCTAGGGTCTGGGCTACTTGCAACATCCTATTAATTTCTTTATTTCTGTCATCGATTCTATCACAATACAAATAAGCACTTCTTATCAAAGTTTGAAAAGCGGCCATTTTATATCGATATGGATCCATTGACTGTGCGGGTATATATAGTGGGGAGTAAGTAGGTTTAATACACACGCTGGCGGACAAATAATCTTCCATAAACTTGATATTAATGTCTAAGAAGTGCACATTCAAGGAACTTTTTTATTCCAATTTTAACTTAAGACCATCCTTGTTATCATTGATTCTATTTAAAAACTCATGTATCCTGTTATTATTTCTCCATAAAATAAAAATGTCATCCACATATCTACAGAAATGTATAATATCTTTAAAATCACGCAGAACTCTTCTTTCTAATCTTCTAACTACTAACTCGCAAAGAATAGGTCTTGCTAGCTCTTCTAGGTCTTGGGTGTAATTAAGCAACTGTGGTTTGTTGTTGTACTGTACATGAAATTCAATAATGTCTCCACACAAGATTCAATCATTACTGAAGGATACATGCTTTCATAATCCAAAACAGTCGCTACTTCATCTTCCATTAAAGAAATATTTTGTACTTCATTGACTACAACAAGAAGATCTTTTGCCACCAGCCTATCATCTTCAAGTTGTGAGGATAAATATTCATGTAATCTTTTTTCTAAGACAAAGGTGGGCCCCCTACATTTCTCTACCACTGGTCTTAATTCGTTTCCTGCTTTGTGCGTCTTAGCAAACGCAAACAATCTTGGAGCTGCTGCGTTTGGATTGTGACATTTTTTCAGAAAAGGCAAAACGGCAGCAAGACTTGAGCGTTCTAACCTCTTGACCCTTCTGTCCAAAGACCCGATAATCTTGTCATCAACAATGTCACACTCGGTCTTCTTGATGTAAGCATGTAATTCCTTGTCAAAAGTATGCCTCTTCACGACAACTAAATGCCCAGTTTTGTCTGCTTTGGTCATCACTAAGTCATTCGTTCTTAACCACTCTTTCGTAAGCCATATGTCTCTATTCTTAATACTAGTTGCTTTTTTCTTTGGGCGGCTACTGATGACCGTCTTCCATCTAAAGAATTCTTTATCCAAGGGATCCATACCAACTATCCATCTTTCAATCTCCTGTATGGAGGTTTCCCAACTATTTACAACATCTGGGACAAAGTTAGGGCCTTTTTCTAGTACCCCCCTGATTTTCTTCGATATTTCTATCTGGTCCCATACTTTCGTTACTTTCAACACCTAGGGTGACGGCCGGATGTTTGAGCGATTAAGACTTCAATCTACCGCTCTGAGATCGATTTCGGGCTGTTGAAAAACCCAGGGCTATCTGTACCTGATGTGTCAAGACAGTCCAGCAGCCTAAATTGTGGATCTTCGGAAACCGACGATGGGGAAGATTAAAAGGCCCTCTATAAAACAAAGAATCACCAGCTGCCATGTTACAAGTGTGATGAAATATACGATGAGCACGAAGATCTTTAATTAATGATCTTAGGTAAGAGTTAGCAATACTAAAATACGAGCGACATTTGTGCGCAGATAATTTCTTACCACACTAAATTTAACAGAAAAATTTATCACAAAACGATTATTGATGCTAATGTCTGAAATTCTATTTAATCCATGCAAGATGTGTTATACCATAGCCAAGGACGACGCCAGCCAATGGGTAAGGGGGGGCAAGATGATGTAAATTGATAGAGGATATGAATTGTATGTAGGTAAAATAGAAACGATTCATAAAGTTTTAATCATTTACTATGTACCGGAAAAGAAATATCTCAAATAAAACATTTTCTTTAACTTACAAGAAGCCTAAGAAGATTATTTTAATTAAAACTTAGCATTTAAATAACTTTTTCGAATTAGGGGGAGGGCAACTGCCCCTCCCCCTGGCGACGCTCTTGACCAGAGCCCCTTCGGCCGCCAATTTAAAGTCTTTTAATCTTTAAAATTGGCATTTCTACTTCCTGGAACGAGGACCCAGGGGTTGGATTTGTGAGAAGCGAGTGTTCGGGTTTTTCATTGTGTCGAATTACACAGAACGTGACGTTCTGTGTAATTCGTACCTGACTTACAGAACATATTATTTCAGTGAGGAAGAAATTTGGACTTGAGTTAAAAAGTTTCTGAAGTTATGGAGGTTCAGCTAAAAACCAAGGTTTTGTATATTTATGACTCACGTCAATTATACATGGTTCCTGTGTTTTATAGAAAGTTTGTGATAATTAGTTCATTCAATAGATGAACGTTACTTTTATTTATATTAATTCTGGAGTTTATGAAGCTACTTTATCAAAACCTCACTAGGTTGCGGATTCGAATCCCGCTTCGGGCCGATTCTTTTCTTCCAGTTTATTCTAAATTAATTAAAATATTAATTACTAGTTTTAACAAGAGATGGCGCCTAACGCCTAGCTATAGTACCAAATTTAACCCATTCATTTACGGCTGTTGTGAGTGTATTTACTACTTTAGGAATTGATCATTCACAAACCATATTTATCGATTATTAATGAATACCGTCACTTTGTGGAAATTGGCCGCAAACGATCCAAAAAAAAAAAAAAAATTTCAGTATTTTCTCATCTGCCGATTTACCGTGTCACATCACTAATCGCCAATCACTTAAATTACTGTAATTTAGATTTTTAAAAAAAGGCCTGGAATTCATTGGGTATCAGTAATTTTTACAAAAGATAAAAATTCTTGCTTTTACTACAAATATCAACAAATATCATAAGATTTATAAAACAAAATTTGAAAAGTTGTTGGAATAATATCCATCATCAGTTTGTATTCGTTGACATGCAGATATTTGTTTTCTATTAATTTTATACAGAAAATACAATCAGTATTTAATGGAATTAAGTGTACAGTAACTGGCAAATTTCATAACAATGAATTCGTAAAAAAAATTTGTTTTGTCATTTTCATTTATCAAAACCCTCTGTAATAATGTATAATCAGTGCTGTACTTCAATGAATAATTTTCTATTTTAAATAGATTTTTATTTATCTTTTTTTTATTGTTTTTAAAAATTCACATCTTTCTTAAAATTTTCATTTTACATTTCATTTCTTTAGAAAAACTTTTTTTTATTCAAATCTTTTCTTCGGATTTTTCAAACAAATATAGTCATTATTATTATTTAAACATAGAATTAAATATATTATTATTATTATTTAAATAACAGTAATATTATATATATATATAAAACTTGTTTTCATGTAATGTTCATACAAAAACTCACATAAAGCACAATGTTCCATAAATTCTTCATGATTAGGGCATTTCATTTTAAATATTAAAGGACTTTTGAAACCCCAATTTTTTTCCACATCAAGGAATGAAATATTAAGTTTTAAAATATCTTTAACCATTTTAATTTATTTTTTATAAAGGTGGGAGATGGAAAAAATTTAAGCTGTATTTAAAACAAATTTTTAATAACGATTATTATTTAAGAAACCAATGGAGTCAGATTTTGTTATTAGTCTTAATTGTACTATAAAGTAGTACACGAAAATTTAGATTCTCTTCCCTTTCTGACTTGTGAAGGATTAGTGACTTCTTAACGCTAAAACATTTATAAAAAATGAAGTAGAATCAAAAATTTAAAGGTCCAAAAAACAAACCAGTTTCCAACAAAAAGAAATTCTTTTTATTACTGTAAACTTTTCCCAAAATGCATTTTTGATACTCTGGCCTCTTCAGTAGGGTTGATTACAAGTACACAATACAATTTAAATTTCCATCCAGGACACACATCCATTATTAATTTTCATACCACGATTACAACTTATATACGTCTGACAAGATTTTCCCAGCATGCCACTGGCACTGCACAATTATTTACATTTACTGAGTGACTTTGCATAACTGCGACAGTTTAGTTCCTCATTCGTCAACGGGATCTAACTTGGTAGAATTCGTTCTAGCCGCGAATAATAAAGACGTAAAACTAAATGTGAGAGAGATCAGAGTTGCGTGTTACGAAAGACCGTGGTCATAAATTACTTTATTAAATTTACCAACTATACTATATTTAAATGACGAACTTTGAATTTAATATTGCGTCCAGGGTTTATGGAATATCTATCAAGTCATAAATTGATCCTTGAAAATTACAGAAGTTTAATAGAAAAAGAAAAGTTGTTGAGGAAATCGATGTAGAGGAAAATTTTTTATTTCTAATCGGGTTATATTCTTCTGCAGAAAAATTCCTTAAAATTTTTAAATATAGTAAATTAGCATTACACCCTAATAACAAAATCATTTTAAAAGTTCCCGAAAATATAACGATTGAATTTGGAAACGAATTAAAAGATTTGTTAGGATTTAAAAAACGCAAATTTTCTGAGGGTAAATATTGATATGTGAGCGAAGTGATCGAATTTCAGAAATTTATTTATTTGAATATTGTTGCTTCTCATCACGGTGGGGATATAACAGTTCCTCTTTTAAAGGTTATACCTGTAATGGAGGAAAAGACTGATTTTCAACCGGTTTCAAAGTGGCCTCCTTTTGCCTTGATGCAGAGCCCCAAACGTGTTTTGAAATTCTTGGCGATGGGCCGCAGCTCTTTCGGAGACAATTTGTCCCACTCCCGGCGCAAGGATTGCTTCAGCGACTCCAAACTTTCATGGCGCTTAGAACAGGCCCTGGCCTCCAAAATGGACCACACACTGTAGTCCATTGGGTTCAGATTCGGCAAGTACGGTGGCCATTCCGCAGACGAGATGAAATCGGGAAAATGAGCCTTGCACACTCCTGAGTCTTCTTCGCCCTGTGTGTCGGCGCCGAGTCCTGCTGAAACGTCCATTTCGCACTGACAAAATGCTGCTGAGCCCACAGAAGTACCACAGCCTCGAGAATGTCATGGTGGTACACATCTTGATTGATTTTGGCCCCTTGATCGACGAAAACAAGGGGTGTCTTGCCGCTCGCACAAATTCCGCCCCAAACCACGACTGACATTGGATTTTGTGATGTTCGATGACGGCTGAGCTTCCAGGAGCCCCCGCGGACCAGTTCCTGTCGTTTTGATGGTTGTACGGAGAAAAGCTTGTTGTCTGTGAAGAGAATGCACTCCCATTGTCGACCTGCGGCCCGACGCTTGAGTTAACGGGATCTTTGGAGTCTCACGCACTTGTTTTCATCGGTGAGGAGCTGAACCTTTTGGAACTTGTAGGGCTTGAGTACGAGTTCCTTTTTCGCCATTAACCGCACCGATTCGCGATTGATTCCGATCTCGCGAGCAATTTTTCTCATGGAGACCTTTGCATTTCGGTCAACTCGCTTTTTGATGATCTTGCGGTTCCTAGACGTGTTGACGGTGCACTTTCTTCCACGTCCGGGACGGTCACCATCGTGGCCAAGCTCCTTAAATCGCCGAACTGCATCTGAGACTGTCATTTTGGGAACACCGAGCAAACGAACAATTTCACATTGTCGTTTTCCTTGCCGGAATAGCTCTAAAATTGCACAACGTTTGTTCGCCATCCTTAAATAAGTAAAAAACTAACTCTTATTACAACGAAAGCACATCTACATGCGCAGGAAATCACGGAGAATTAAACACAACAGTATACAAATTAGTGACGTAAAAAAATTCAGTTGCAGCATTGCTACAAACTTTGTACGGGTTAATTATTGTCACCCTGTATTGATATGTGAGCGAAGTGATCGAATTTCAGAAATTTATTTATTTGAATATTGTTGCTTCTCATCACGGTGGGGATATAACAGTTCCTCTTTTAAAGGTTATACCTGTAATGGAGGAAAAGACTGATCAAACAGTTAGGGGGTGTTTCACCAACATTGCCTAATCGTGGTATTTGTAAATTCGACAATTAGACTAATACCGGGATTACTGACGCGAGGATTTCACCAACAAATTTTAGCGACGGATTAGTAAATCCCGAGATATTAAGAACAGGATTAGTGAATCCGATAATCTCGACACCAGCGTTACTAGAAAATTTTCTTACACGTTACTCGATTGGATATTTCGGAAAGACGTAATACGCGCTTAGATAAAAACATGGCAGAAAACAAGAAACGAAGTCGACAACCCGATTTTTCTCATCGAGAAACAGAATACTTAATAGAGTTAGTTAATCGAGAAGTACAAACATATAATCGAATCAAAGGAAACGAATGCCGTATCCTTAAAGAAAAAAATTGAAACGTGGCAAAATCTAACCGAAGAATTTAATAAGTTTCCAGAGGTTAGTAAACGGGACACAAAAAACTTGAAAATTTTGAAACAAAGCCAGAAAACATGTGGCATCAAATAAGCGAGCACGGATGAGTACTGGAGGCGGGGTATGTGCCGATATCGAGTGCCCTATGCCACCGATTACCCAACAAATTTTCTCCTTAATTCCTGAGCAATTTACGCCTCTATCAAATCCTGTTGACAGTGATGCTGATTTTAATGTCCCTGTCGAAGGTAAATTTGTATATATCTAATTATACTCAATCAAAACTAAACATAACAGTTAATAATAATAAACAAAAATTTATTAGTTATAAACATTGGTATTTATTTTCAGACAATATGGCCGAATTTCCTGCATTACTGCAACAGCAACAGCAGAATCAAATAGTGAACCTTTGAATGAATCAAATGTAAGTGTTAAATAGTTAATTAATACCCCTTTCCCTTTATCTTTAGGATTGTATTTTAGTGATCCTTTGTATATAGAGTACTGCAAAATTAGCATAAAAGTAATAAAACTTTTAACAATAATTATAATTTGATGTTAATATAAATTATGTAAAGTATTTTAATCATAATAATGTTTTGATACTATAAACTAATTATCCAAGCAGAAATAAACTTTTAGAGCTATATTACTTTTTAAAAATAATGTTCATTTATATTCGTCTAACTTCACTCAGACTCTATTAAATCATAAGACAAAAAACACCTTGATGCTGAGAACGTTTAAATTTAATCAAAAACAAACGTTTTCGGCCCACTCAATGAGCCATCGTCAGGCTAACTACATTCGAATACAATTTCGAACAAGCAATTTCAAATTGAAATAAACTACAAAAAAAGAACTCACGCGCTACGCTGGATAACGTAAACTAAAACTAATATAAACAACATAGAAAATAATAAAATAAAATATGTCAATGTTACATGTGTACATTGTGAAAATCTATAGTCTATAGTTCTCTAGACAATCCTTTTGCCGTATCTAATGTATTCCTGTGACTTTTTTAATTAAAAACTTCCAAGCTGATGGTAAAATCGCCGCATCCTTGTAATTTAAGCATTTTTTGGTTAAGCCGGACTTATAAATTTCACATTTTTCGGTTGTAGCCGCAAGTGTCGGCGAATGTATCGGTGTTAAGATCCTGGCTTCATCCCATTTCACCACGGACCCCTCAGTCTGCGCCAAGTTTTTGATTAAAAAGTCACAGGAATACATTAGATACGGCAAAAGGATTGCCTAGAGAACTATAGACTATAGATTTTCACAATGTACACATGTAACATTGACATATTTTATTTTATTATTTTCTATGTTGTTTATATTAGTTTTAGTTTACGTTATCCAGCGTAGCGCGTGAGTTCTTTTTTGTAGTTTATTTCAATTTGAAATTGCTTGTTCGAAATTGTATTCGAATGTAGTTAGCCTGACGATGGCTCATGGAGTGGGCCGAAAACGTTTGTTTTTGATTAAATTTAAACGTTCTCAGCATCAAGGTGTTTTTTGTCTTATGATTTAATAGAGTCTGAGTGAAGTTAGACGAATAATAATGGCTCCACCGGCCGGTTTTTATAAGAGATACAGAAAGTTAGCTGTTAAAATTGTGAAGTTAAACTCCAAGTTGGAATTCTTAAAAGAGTGTCGGATAAACGGCATCTTTCCGGTGTCGATATTTCGGATCAGGATTCCTGAAGAATGCATATCCTTGCGAGAAAAAGTAAGAATGCTTTGTTTGAATAAATCAATTAGGAACGCAAAAAACTTGAAGTATAGGGCTATTAAGGACCTGGTAGACCTGGAGGAACAAATGTTTACTGAGGACCCGAATGCTTTGGCAGATAGCAATGTAAAGGTAGTCGAATTGACTGACCAGATAGAAACGCGTTTGAATAGGAAGTACAAGAAGAAGCTACAGTGGTTATGTTTAAAGCAACCGAATAAAAAATCGAATAAGGTGAAACCAACCCCGTACATATTATGGGACCAGGTCCACATCCCCCGAAATGTCGAACGCCTCCTTGATAAAGGACCGAATTATGCTCTTGACAGTAATGGAAACTGGCGAGGCATGATAGCTGAGATTGAAAGGGGGCTCCTGGGTATGGATGAGATAGAAAAAGAATATTTTAGATGGAAAGCGGCATTCCGAAGTGAGAAATATGCAGGGAAGCGTAAGGAGTGGACCGATATTAAAAGAGCGAAGAAATGGTTGACAGACAATGGTTTAATAATCACCAGGGCTGATAAAAGCAAGCATTTGGTAGTAATGAAAAAGCAACGTTATGTTGAGGCCCTAGAAGATTACATAAGAAAAACTGAATGCGAAAGGGTTGAACATGACATAGTAAGAAAAATAGACGGAAAGGTAAAAAGGTTGGAGAAATCTCCCTTGGCATCAATCTTCCCTTTCCTGAAAGGAGCGCACGTCACGAACCCGGGTGTACCCAGGTTGTTTGGTTTCGCAAAGACGCATAAAACCAACAAGGAAATTAGACCCGTGGTCGAGAAATGTAAAGGCCCCACGTATAAACTGGAAAAGCGTATGCACTCGTATTTATCGGAGTTGATTGGCGATCACCAGTTTGTTACAAAGAACCCGATGAATGTGGTAAAGGAGCTGCAAGGGTTGGCCTTAATGGATAATGAGGTTGGGTCAGTAATGGACTTTGAGAGCATGTATCCATCGATCAAACCATCCTCATGTTTTGATGCGCTAATGGAAGTGTTATATAGCTTACATCCAACGGCTGTAGAATACCGTAAGGACCTTGAGATGATGGCAAATCTGGTATGTGTTCAATCGTTTTTCGTCTTCGAGGGTAAAGTCTATAAACAGCTGAAAGGTGTCCCGATGGGCAGCCCAATGTCTGGTTTGCTGTGCGAGTTAGTTGTAAGAAAAATGGAGCGCATCACACTTAACAACTTCAAGGAGGACATAATCATGTATAAAAGGTACGTGGACGATGTGCTGGTTATATGGAGGAACCACGCAAGAATACAACAATTCTTAAGTGCCATGAATTCCAACGATCATGGCCTAAAGCTGAGCTTGGAGCAAGTTAGTAGCGATGAATTACATTTTTTGGACATTAGTATTGCATTTAGGAACGGGTCAATAGATACGAAGGTGTATATCAAACCTACACACGACCCGCTGTATATACCGTCAACATCGAATGATCCTATTACTTATAAGCTCTCGGCGTTTAGAGCTTTAATTAGAAGAGCGTTTCAGTATTGCTCTAACATACTCGATACGATGCGAGAGCTGGATAGAATCAGGCAAGTGGCTAAGGTGTTGGGATTTGGTCCAAGAACTGTTGAACGTTTGATTGCCGCTTACAGGAATCCTAAAGTAAACAAGAAAAAACGGGATCTGACCAGCGGCGTGCCGTCATTGGAAGCGATGGAAGCGCCGATTCCACCTTCCAATGACCTTCCCTTGAATTTTATAAAATATAAATTTTCATATTTTAACGTACTTTGAATTAATTAAAATTAATATTTTATTATAACTGCATTATGTATCTTTTACAAATTTCTATACTACATGTGAAAAAAAAACGATAAGATTGCTATTGTATATTCGAATAATTCGGTGGCAGAAGGAATGTCGAAACCGGGTCAGTCTCCAATCAGCCAGATTATATAGGCATTAGCACATGCGGTTTACAGTGCACCAACCTCACCCGGTTTAGCTGGTAGAAGCGACACACTCGTAAAGAGTACAGCTTTATATCCCGGAGCGGTTGTGGGCTGTTATCCGCCTGCCTGTCAACTTCCAAGCAGCCAGATTATAGGCATTGGCGCATGCGCTTTACATAGCACAAACGTCACGGTTTAGCTGGTAGAAGCGACACACGCGTAAAGAGTACGCGACTTTATATCCCGGAGCGGTTGTGGGCTGTTAGCCGCCTGCTAGATATTCGGCCACCCTCGCCCGATTATGTGAATCATAAGCAGACTAGATCAACGGCGGGCAACCCGCGAGCCAGCTACGGCTGGCGAAAAGTTTCTATCCGGCCCGCGAGATCTTTAATAGATTATTAAATTGGAAAAATAACTAATTAATAGTTATTTTTCCAATTCTTTGTAATTTTCGAAAACGATAAGAGAAATAAATGTAGTAATTAACTTTTTATTTATTTATTTCATATTTGCAGACTAAAAAAATTACGAGTCACAAGAAGGCGTCAATTAACTACTACGGCGCGGAAAAAAACGTAAAATTTATTCTGGCCCATGTTATAAAAAGGGTTGCCCACCCTAGACTAGATTTATAACAACTCAACCGATAGGAGTTTACTGGCACGTTTTTATGATAGTTCTGTATAGTTGACAGGAGTTTAAAAAAAACTCCATTAAAATATTTGATATATTTATTCTGCGTTTATTCCGCTCTCCCATCTTATATTACTTACGGATTTCGATGTTAAACCGGTGATATTACGATTTAGTATGTCCCATCTGTAAGGGGATGGAGAAAAAACGTGTACAATTCTAGTACAGTGTTAAAAATTAACTGTTACTTTGGCAGCATCATTTACAACCAAATTTAATGAATGAGACGTACAGTACATACAATGGTACAAAAAAAAGCTCTAGAATTTATTTTCCTTAAATTTACGATTTATATATCCGTTGTCATAAAAATTTGTCTTTCCACTGTTTTCCCAAGACTACAGATATTCAGGTACAAAGTAACTGGTTTCGACTTATTTCTACTTAAGAAGTGAGTAAATAATTAAGAGATTAGGGAATGGGGACATAAATAAAACCCTGTTGAAAGAGCCAGAATTTTACTTCAACAAAAGCTTAACAGAACCAATCACTCGCTCAGTACAGTGGGAAACTGATTTCCGTGTACACCTGGTATTAAAACGAATTAGTTAGAAAACGAATGACTATTAAGTTTAACATAGTTAGATTTTTACAGCTACGGTGAGAAACGTTTAAAATTTACAACAGCCCTGTGGCGTCCTTTGAGATATACTAGTGATGCGACAAAAGAGGCATTTGACATTGACCGGTATCGGCACCCTCGGGATTTGGCACGCACACACTCACTACACACCTACCTGGACCGGCACTAGTTCCATCCATTAGCTACTCGTATCAAGATATTTGACTAAGTGGATTGTTTTAAGATTTAAAAAGTAAAGACTATTTTATGTTATTTTTATGTACGTTTCTTTACAAAGCTATATTTTAATTATAATTTTCTTTAAAAGTATATTAATACAATCGAACAATACATTGTACCAGGTATGTATATCCATCGCACATTTTATTTCACCGAGTAAGTTTTTATAATTTATTTTTAATTTTAGCCCTTATATCGTGGCTAGCGATTCAGAATGTAATTGTGATAGTAAAAATACATTTAGAGAAGTCTACAGTTTTTACTGGCTTATCGAACAAATGAATACGAATGGACCCTAGACCAGTGATTCTTAACAGGGGGCCGCGGCCCCTGGGGGTCCATAAGAAGTTTGCCGGGGCCGCCAAATTATGCAAAATTTCCTTCAGAATATAATAAAAAGAAAATTGATGTATAATCCGAATATCGTATTGAAAAGTGAAATAAGAAAGATAAAGTTTTCCTATTTAGTTTTTATTTATTTATTTTGTATTTCTTCCTACATACAACTTTGTTAGTACAGAAGAAATAAATGTAAATATGCTACTTACACCGCAGTATTTACTTCTTTTATTCCAAAGCAATTTTAAGAAACTATTAATGCTTGGAATTTTAAAAATAATTAGGAAAAATAGTAGGCTTTGAAAATTTAAATATTTTTGCAAAAGATATGCAAAATTCTTACCACAAGTGGGCGTTTTAGTTTTAGTTTAGTTTTAGCATCGACATTGGATCGATTTATCGACATGTTTCTTATTTTATTTTCTGTTAAAAATTAATGAGTTTTCATGTTTAATTGTGAAGTTTGAATGTTATTTAAATAGATAATGAAATAATAAAGTTATGATTTACATTTATTATATAAAAAATAAAGCAATAATAAAAAAATCAATTTATTATAGATAAATTATCAAATTATCAAATATAAATTATTATTAAAAAATGGGGGTCACAAAAAAATTATGAAATATTTGGTGGGCGGCGAGTATAAAAAGGTTAAGAACCACTGCCCTAGACCATCACTGACGCGCAATTAACTGATTGCCCCTGGAAGTCGGCTTCTTACAGAAACACAGCTTCCCTGTCATCAAATGTCACGGCACGCCACTGGCAGGCTTATAAAAGTTCGGGGAGCGGTGCCGCGATCACGTGACCTGCGGCCGGCTCGCCATTGGCCACGCGAGGGGCCAGTGGCGCTTCAACTTCTGAATCCGGCATTGTAAGTAATATTCTTACAAGTTAGTAGAAATAAGTCGAAACCAGTTACTTTGTACCTGAATATCTGTAGTCTTGGGAAAACAGTGAAAAGACAAATTTTTATGACAACGGATATATAAATCGTAAATTTAAAGAAAATAAATTCTAGAACTTTTTTATACCATTGTACGTCTCATTCATTAAATTCGGTTGTAAATAATGTTGCCAAAGTAACAGTTAATTTTTTAACATTATACAAGAATTGTATAAGAATTGTACACGTTTTTTCTGCATTCCCTTACAGATGGAACATACTATAATCGTAATATCACCGGTTTAACATTGAAATCCGTAAGTAATATAAGATGGGAGAGCAGAATAAACGCAGAATAAATATATCAAATATTTTAATGGATTTTTGTTTTTAACTCCGTCAACTATACAGAACTATCATAAAAACATGCCAGTAAATTCCTATCAGTTGGGTTAAGTTTTTTTTTAACTTTCCACCCTGTGGGCATTAAGAGGGCCTCTTTTAGTAGGCCCATTATGGGTTCGGCCAGGCCCACAATGGGGCGACCGGGTGGTGAGGGACGGGGCCCGACATATCCGAACGGACCACCCCCCGAAAAATTCCTGGGGATTTCTCGACCCGTTCGGATTCGATCCCGGGTCCCCCAGAGCAGTAGGCTGCCACCTTGACCGCTCGGCCATCCGGCCCGGTTGGGTTAAGTTATAAATCTACTCTAGGGTGGGCAACCTTTTTTATAACATGGGCCAGAATAAATTTTACGTTTTTTCCGCGGGACGTAGTAGTTAATTGACGCCTTCTTGTGACTTGTAATTTTTTTAGTCTGCAAATATGAAATAAATAAATAAAAAGTTAATTACTACATTTATTTTTCCAATTTAATAATCTATTAAAGATCTCGCGGGCCGGATAGAAACTTTTCGCAAGCCTTAGCTGGCCCGCGGGCCGGGGGTTGCCCGCCGTTGATCTAGTCTACTCGTGATTCATATAATCGGGCGAGGGCGGCCGAATATCTAGCAGGCGGGCGGCTAACAGCCCACAACCGGTCCGGGATATAAAATTGGATGCTTTATGCGTCTGTTGCTTCTACCAGCTAAACCGGGTGAGGTTGGTGCTCTGTAAACCGCATGTGCCAATGCCTATATAATCTGGCTGATTGAAAACTGACCCGGTTTCGACACTCCTTCCGCCACCGAATTATTCGAATATACAATAGCAATCTTATCGTTTTTTTTCACATGTAGTATAGAAATTTGTAAAAGATATATAATGCAGTTATAATAAAATATTAATTTTAATTAATGCAAAGTACGTTAAAATATGAAAATTTATATTTTATAAAATACAAGGAGAGGTCATTGGAAGGTGGAATCAGCGCTTCCATCGCTTCCAATGACGGCACGCCACTGAAGCCTGCAGACCGCCATTGTTCGTAGTTTTTTCAAGCTGTCCTGTTTTTTCAAGCTGTTTTTTCAAGCTGACCTGTCCTGATTTTTACGAGTGTTTACCGTTGTTTACCATCGGACTAAATGGGGGCGGAAACAAAAATCCTTTGAGCCTTACCTCCTCGAATGGCAAAAAGTTTTATTTTGAGGGTAGAGATGAGTTTAAAAAAAAAACTGTAAATGCTAATAACGAGTAAAATCGTCATTAGGTCCGACCCTACTGGAGATACACACGACCTCATTATCTCCCAACCTTCTCGAACTTTCACCACCAAAATTTAATCGAATCAATTCCCGTAATGCACGAACTCTTCCTGCAAAATTCCTAAAATTTTCGACAATAAGCGCAAGAGTTATTAGGCTTCATACAGGGTGAACAAAATCTTGCAACACACACACTAACATCCATACATGCAGAACCCTCCCCGAACTTCTTCGCATTTCTCGTAATTTCAAAGTCCCCGAGTCCAAAAATGTAAAAATCTTGAAGGGTCATTCTTTGACCGATCGCCATACTTTCTCGCTACTATATGTAACTGATAAAAGACACTCCAAACTGGAAGACAAAGAGAAGTTTTATTTAACAGACTATACAGCGTGAAAGCAGTAACAAAAAGAGAAAGGGTAAGAAACACGTGGCAGTGTTGCCGGTGTGTAGACTACATAGCGCACCCTGGTGGTGGAACCCGACATAACAAAAAATTAAATATTTTTCTTTAACAGTAACAGCCCAGAAAGTAAAAATACTTCCCCCCTCTCTCGAATGATATATATTTTATTAAAATGTAAGACTCGCACAAGGAAATCCTCCCTTGTTCGTTCCACGTGCAAAACAATAAAAACGAAGATTTCTCTGTAAAATAATTAACTCTTTGCAGGGCCGGATTATCGAATAGGCAAAGTAGACAAATGTCTAGGGCCTGTAATTCGGAGGGGCCCGGCTTCAGTGCAGAAGATTTCTCTGTTTCAAAACGAGTTAAAAATTATTTAAGAAATTAGATAGGACAGAAAAGGCTGTATTTAACAATTCCTACTAAGCTCCGCTCGACTAGCCATTACCTAAAGAGAAAAAAGGTCAACAGCCACCCGTGCGTCAGAAGTAATGTGCGCCACGAGATCTCTCGCGCCATCTAGAAATATTCCTAGGGCCGCCTCTCGTGGTAGTACTGATGTATGGTTATGATTTATTTTCTAAATCTAAACTTATAGTCGCGACATCGCATATTCGATGTAGCGTTCAAGTTGCTCGAGTGCGAAGATATTACAATTCAATAGTGTTTTATAAAAGAGTTAAAAAGGATGACACCACGATGTGACTTGGGGTGACACCACAATATCGCACCGGGTGTCACCCATGCTAACTACGCTAATGTCACATTATACAATTTTTGTTTAGAAGCAACTTATTTAAATGGGGCCCAATTTAAATTTTGTCTAGGGCCCGCTAAAGGCTTAATCCGGCGCTGACTCTTTGTGGTTACCATTAATTAAGACAATGACAAAGAATATGCTTAGAAAACAGTGAATGTTTATCTTTAACTTATGAATTTATGTAAATTTAAAACAGAATAAGTAAAAAGTTGCAATGGAGAATGTTGTTGCTAGAAGGAATTTACAAATTGTCTGCAATAATTTAATTCATTAATTATACATTAATATAATTGTGAAGAATTTGATTTATAAATTGCGAAAATATCAATATACCGATTGACGAAACAATAAACAACGACAATACAAATAATAAGAATGAAATACAGTAGAGCTTCGATAAGTGGAATGGCCGGAAAGTGGAACGATTTTCAGTCGGACTGTGTCGTGCTGAATCGAATGTTTTTGATACTAAATTTACTTCTAAAGTAATAATTTTCATGTTTTTTATATTCTTTAATATATTTATTTTGTTTGTACAAAATGCAGAAATAATTTTTAACGATACGATAGCCTCGATGATTATTATTAAAAATTTTCGTTAGGCTTAAAATCGACGAAAATTCAACACGAAGCGACACGCAACGGAGAAAAATTTGAACATCGGACAGGTTAATGTATTTTTTCGTACAAAGTCGGAAACTGGAACAAATCATTAACTGGAAGGACCCCAGTCCCCAATTGGTTCCACTTATCGACGCTCTACTGTATAACAATCGTGCGTCTTATTTGTTTGACTTCTTTTATTGCGGATGGACGAAATACGCGTTTCTCCGGACTAAATGGGGGCGAAAACCCAAATCCTCCTAGCCTTACCCCAGGGGCACCACGAGGAGGTATTTCCTTTCGCTGCACTGCGAATAGGTCTGACTGGGAAAAAAATTCTGGTCACGCCTGCAGTGGGTAGTTAGGAATACGCTAACAAGGCAGGGGGTAGCGGGGTAAATATTTTTCCTCCCCGTCGTGTCTCCACCTTGTCGTGGTGGGGAGGCTTGGTGATCTGTGCTGCAGTGTCTAGATGGGATTTCTCCTCAGAGTGTTGCGGCCGGATCCAACTAAGAGAGACACACGCCGACCGAGTCGCCGCCATTAATTTTGAAATTTGACATCCTTTTTTTAATATAAAAAGATGTCCGAATGTTAATTTATATTTTTTCCGCCATATTAGTAGTCTTTGTACCTTCTGATGCCACGTTCTCGTTTCTATTCGTAAATTGTCGCCATTGTCTACTGAAATTGTTGATCCTGTTCCGTTTAAGTGGATATTATCCGGAACAAATACAGAGAACGAGTCTCTTCTCGGTACGGCTGGTGTCGAACTTCATTTTAACGACAAAAATAATAATACTTGCAGTGTCGCGATCGTCATCGGATACGAGCGGATCTGACGTTTCGTACATTTATCATCAACCAAGCGTGAAACCACGTAAAAACCATTAAACACCTGAAGTTTGATCTCTTAGATGAAGATTTTAGCGACTTTATTAATAATTGATAAGTTTATGGAATTTTTATGTTTATTACAGATATTTTTAACGTTTGATCCTGCTGGAAAATCATTTAGCAACTGCATGTTTACATTATAAACAATATTTAATGTGGAAATAAAATGGCTTCTCCGAGTATTTAAGTGTTATAATAATTATTGAAAGAGTAAAGATATATTATATTGTAAATAAGCTTACATAGTGTTGTCTTCTTGCTTGTTATTAAAGATCAACGAAAGATAAAATAAGTTAAACTTTTAATTCATTCAAAACACCATTCTTAAGTGAAAAATTGTGTTTACTGAGTTTAATTTACTATGATAAAATCGTATATCAAGCTTTCGTATCATTGAAGGTTACTTCCCTCCTTAAAGTTGAAGAAAATTCTCATTTGACTGCTGCTATCTGCAGTAGTTGTAATCTTAACAGTGAAAAACCCTCTTGAAAAAAATAACATTTTAATGTATTTTTTGTATCTAGAAATTTGAAAAATTATTATTAATGAAGTTAAGGTTTCTATTTTTATCATCAAATCATTAAAAAGACAGTTTACAGAACAGAACTACTTTTATTTTCCACCTTGTGTGAACATATATTTAGTATGGTATAAACGGTATTAAAGTTTAATACCATTTTAATTTACAATTAGTCTAGTTCTTTAATTCAAAATGTGGTTTTATAATCCTTAATTTTGGAGGTAGTCTGCATGCTGCACTGAACTAATGTAGAAAAGCATGAAGCAGGTTTTTTAACATTCATTGATTTATGTAAATTTCCTATTTTTATTAAAGCTTACAAGCAGTTAAATTATATAAATTGATAATGATTGACATTTAGTGACATTTGATATATTTTAATTTCTAATTTTTGCTCTTAATTTTTTTTATTTTTCAGTCTGTCAGAGGTTGTTAAGCTTGTGTCAAGGAAAAATATTGAACCGCACATCAGAGCTTCAGTGTTTGAACTGTGCTGTAACGACACAAATCGTGACGACGCGGAAGTACCTTATGTGAAATATAATCTTCCATAGTTTTGAATCGATTGCGATGTCTCTTGCAGTTGTGAATTTGTATAAGTCTACACTAGTTGCAGTTTTGATGAGACTTGAGATGTTTAGGCTAATTCATACATTTTCATTAAATTTTATTTTAAAAATTAAACTTTATATAATCTTGTAATTTGTATTTATTTCACGATGGGACTGCTTTTTCTGAGATTCATCTACAAAATTGGCCCATCTTTTTTAGTCTGTATTTTTTTTTTTTTCTTTTGAGAGATCCGTTTATACCATACTAAATATATGTTCACACAAGGTGGAAAATAAAAGTAGTTCTGTTCTGTAAACTGTCTTTTTAATGATTTGATGATAAAAATAGAAACCTTAACTTCATTAATAATAATTTTTCAAATTTCTAGATACAAAAAATACATTAAAATGTTATTTTTTTCAAGAGGGTTTTTCACTGTTAAGATTACAACTACTGCAGATAGCAGCAGTCAAATGAGAATTTTCTTCAACTTTAAGGAGGGAAGTAACCTTCAATGATACGAAAGCTTGATATACGATTTTATCATAGTAAATTAAACTCAGTAAACACAATTTTTCACTTAAGAATGGTGTTTTGAATGAATTAAAAGTTTAACTTATTTTATCTTTCGTTGATCTTTAATAACAAGCAAGAAGACAACACTATGTAAGCTTATTTACAATATAATATATCTTTACTCTTTCAATAATTATTATAACACTTAAATACTCGGAGAAGCCATTTTATTTCCACATTAAATATTGTTTATAATGTAAACATGCAGTTGCTAAATGATTTTCCAGCAGGATCAAACGTTAAAAATATCTGTAATAAACATAAAAATTCCATAAACTTATCAATTATTAATAAAGTCGCTAAAATCTTCATCTAAGAGATCAAACTTCAGGTGTTTAATGGTTTTTACGTGGTTTCACGCTTGGTTGATGATAAATGTACGAAACGTCAGATCCGCTCGTATCCGATGACGATCGCGACACTGCAAGTATTATTATTTTTGTCGTTAAAATGAAGTTCGACACCAGCCGTACCGAGAAGAGACTCGTTCTCTGTATTTGTTCCGGATAATATCCACTTAAACGGAACAGGATCAACAATTTCAGTAGACAATGGCGACAATTTACGAATAGAAACGAGAACGTGGCATCAGAAGGTACAAAGACTACTAATATGGCGGAAAAAATATAAATTAACATTCGGACATCTTTTTATATTAAAAAAAGGATGTCAAATTTCAAAATTAATGGCGGCGACTCGGTCGGCGTGTGTCTCTCTTAGTTGGATCCGGCCGCAACACTCTGAGGAGAAATCCCATCTAGACACTGCAGCACAGATCACCAAGCCTCCCCACCACGACAAGGTGGAGACACGACGGGGAGGAAAAATATTTACCCCGCTACCCCCTGCCTTGTTAGCGTATTCCTAACTACCCACTGCAGGCGTGACCAGAATTTTTTTCCCAGTCAGACCTATTCGCAGTGCAGCGAAAGGAAATACCTCCTCGTGGTGCCCCTGGGGTAAGGCTAGGAGGATTTGGGTTTTCGCCCCCATTTAGTCCGGAGAAACGCGTATTTCGTCCATCCGCAATAAAAGAAGTCAAACAAATAAGACGCACGATTGTTATACAGTAGAGCGTCGATAAGTGGAACCAATTGGGGACTGGGGTCCTTCCAGTTAATGATTTGTTCCAGTTTCCGACTTTGTACGAAAAAATACATTAACCTGTCCGATGTTCAAATTTTTCTCCGTTGCGTGTCGCTTCGTGTTGAATTTTCGTCGATTTTAAGCCTAACGAAAATTTTTAATAATAATCATCGAGGCTATCGTATCGTTAAAAATTATTTCTGCATTTTGTACAAACAAAATAAATATATTAAAGAATATAAAAAACATGAAAATTATTACTTTAGAAGTAAATTTAGTATCAAAAACATTCGATTCAGCACGACACAGTCCGACTGAAAATCGTTCCACTTTCCGGCCATTCCACTTATCGAAGCTCTACTGTATTTCATTCTTATTATTTGTATTGTCGTTGTTTATTGTTTCGTCAATCGGTATATTGATATTTTCGCAATTTATAAATCAAATTCTTCACAATTATATTAATGTATAATTAATGAATTAAATTATTGCAGACAATTTGTAAATTCCTTCTAGCAACAACATTCTCCATTGCAACTTTTTACTTATTCTGTTTTAAATTTACATAAATTCATAAGTTAAAGATAAACATTCACTGTTTTCTAAGCATATTTCTTGTCATTGTCTTAATTATAAGTTTCTTTAAAAGTATATTCGTACAATTGAAGAATTTTTCGTACTAGGTATGTATATTCGTCACACATTTTGCTTTACCAAGTAAGTTTTTTTTTATAATTTTAATTTTAGCCCTTATATCGTGGCTAGTGATTCAAAAATTTATTTTAAAAAAGTTTTGGCTCGAGACCATATAATGAAAAAGAAAACATTATTAAAAGAGAAAGACCGATGCCTAAATTAAATATAAATACGTCGACAAAAAAATTTCGACATTTTGACGATAAAATTTATGACGAATGACGATTCTTTCGTAAAATTGAAGCAATTTGGAAATCAAAATAGAATTTAACATTGGTAGCCAATATAAAATAAATATTGAAAATTATAACGAGATAATTACGATTAATAGATATATCTAAATTAATAGACGTTATATGTTTTTTCTCATTTTTTCGCATTTAGAGGGCGTAGGGAATTTATTGAATCTAATAACGGAGGTAATAAATAAGAAAGTTCAATATAATTAAGTACGTCGGATAATCTATTAAAAATACATTTAAAGAAGTATACGGTTTTTATTGGCTTATCGAACAAACGAATACGAACGGGCCCTGACGCGCAATTAATTGATTGCCCCTGAAAGTCGGCTTCTTACAGAAACACAGCTTCCCTATCATCAAATGTCACGGCACGCCACTGATAGTAACAATTAATAGACTAATTTAATGATTAAAAATTTAAATTAACATTTTAAAGGACTAGTATACAGTATATATAACATTTAGTTATTTTTGTTTTCAAGTTCTGTACCTTTTAACTAGAAATATGTTTCTATCTAGTAATTTATTGAAACTGGAAGCATAATCTGAAAAACTAAACATTTTCCAAGAAACTTTTGTTGTTTATTATTAAATGCAATACTGTCTATATTAATTTGCATTGTGTTTAACTTATCAAACACAACTGATTTTAAAATGATAAACAAATTTTTGATAATCTATTTATATATACATACATAAAACTTTTGTAAAATAATTTATTTTCTGTATAAATAAAATTTGTATTTTATAATGCTTTATTTATGAATTATGCATATCAAAGTCTGTAATTACACACAAATTTCAATAAGAAATTAATAACTACATATTTCTCATTCATTGAAAGCTTGTATTATTGCATTCCTAACAGCTGTTCCGCCTTGAACAGTCCAATCCCGAGCATCATCTCCATTACATTCTTCGGGCTGAATAACCATATCTAAAACAAGTGAATCATCCTTACATAGTATAGCTATATTGTGGAGAACACCAGTAGCAACAATAATAATAAGTGATGTTTCTAGTTTAGTTTGAAGACCAAACCTTAGACAAGGAAATCTACTCTTCCACATTCCAAATAGTCTCTCTACTGTGTTTCTAGTTTTAATAAGAGCAGCATCATATTTAACTTCTGCATTTGTTGTTGGGTTTAAAACTGGTGTCATCAAATATGGTTTGCAGGGATAGCCACCATCTCCTAGAAGATGGCATGTGACAGGAGGAACTCTATTCTCAAATTTCAGACATAATTCTGAATTATTAAATATTGTAGAATCATGTACTGATCCAGCCCATCTTGCTACTATGTTTCTTATTAGTAAATTAGCATCACTGACTACCTAAAAATATTAATTAAATGAAAGATGCAATATTTATATTTATTAAAATTTAAATACATACAGAATTTATTCATGTAAACACTGATAAAAAATATAAAATTTAACATACTTGGGTATTGATTGAAAAATAACCTTTCCTATTTCTAAATAATTCTGCATTTGTTCCAGGAGATGAAATTAGAATATGAGTACAGTCTATAGCACCTATAACACCTGGAAACTTAGCAATATCAAAATTTTTTAATGACTTTTCTATATTCCAGCATGGTCAATGGAAATGCGATGTACTTTTTTGAAAGGCTGCCCAAAGCTTTAGATACACTTTTAATTATCCTATATATGCTTGATTTTGATGTTGAAGTCAGATCTCCCACTTCGTGGTAAAAGTTTCCAGTGGCATAAAAATGTAAAGTAATCAATAACTGCAATAGAGGTGATATAGGATGGCTTCTTCTTGTATTATATGATGGCAAGAGGTGCTTGATTTCGTCACATACATGTACAACAGTTCTTTTTGAACAGATAAACAGTTGATTGTCAAACTTTTCAATAGGATTGGATCAATCACAAATTAATCGTTGTGGAATTCGAAAGTAATTTTGTATTTCGTTTTCATATATGTACTCTGCAAAGTAAGACAAATCTTCCACCTTGTTTGCCGAGATTAGTACACTAATCGCCCAAATGGTGAATTAGTTACCAATGCCAGATTACGTCTAATCTTAGAATGGTGGAACAAAAAATCAGTAATACTGTATTAGTGATAGTTGTTAATCCTGCAATTTGCCTAATTGTCTGTTGGTGAAATAGGGGTTAATAGAGTCTATCAATCACCGAGAGATGGCATGTGACAGGAAACTTACCAATATCAAACAATTATACCTCAGACAATCATACCTCGTCTTATGTCAGTAATTGGTTCCAGGAGAGGCGACGTAAGTCGAATTTACTTGTGTAGTTACAATGTAAGTAGTAGTTACGACATAAGTCGTAACTAAACGCCAATAATGATCACAAAGGCCGCTAAATAAAATGACAACACAGAAGTTTTCATGTTTTGTTCTCTAGGATTTATGATGGTTATCTTAAAATATGTATATTTACAGTAAATGTTAATATGATTTTGTGTGCTTTTAACGCTTTTCTAGTGATATTACGACTTCAATGTTTGTGGCGGACGAATTTAAAGTCGAATAAACTGAGTTAAACTTGATTTTTATTTTTCCATATACTTTTTTGACAAATGACATATAATCAGGAATGACTTAACTTGAGGTATACCTGTACTTTCCGTTAAGATGGAATTGTGGATACGATTGAAACTGAGCTGAGAACTGCTAGCAGAAAAGAAATAGTCTTTTTGAAGGAAAAACATTATTAGTTTTATCCTTTAAACAGATTATAAATATTGCTATATTTTATGTATTATGTTAATCTGTCTTTGAGAAGTAGAAAATGAAGCTCGATCCTAGGGATTGTATAAATTATCACTGCAATCAAGCAGGAGGAACATCATTGAAACACAATTTTCCTTTTACACGACAATTCGGAAGAGGGAATTATTTTGCGGAACCACAAATACAGAGAGGATACCGATTTTTTGGAGATTTATTTCATAAATCTATTCCTATTCTTAGTTATATAAAAAAAAAAAAAAAAAAAAAAAAAAAAAAAATCAGGAAATATCTTGGTAGCAAGGCTTTAAAATTTGCATTGAATGTGGGATCAGATGTAATTGGAGGGAAATCATTTAAAGAATCTACAAAATCTCATTTTAAAGATGTTGGATCTGAAATTTTATATATAAAATACTAATACTAAACAAAATATTTTTTTTAAATCTTACTATTCATATTCGCTTGATTTCAACAATTGATATTCATTTTTTCGTTTTATTCTAACGATCAACACCAATTTTTCTGTAAAAGCTAGTGAATGTTGGTTGAGTATTTATAGGAGGTTACTTCCATGTTTATTACAGAGGGTAGGAATTTCTCCCTTACCAATCAACTTGACACAAGTTATTAGGCATAACAACCTTTCTATTGTGTTTTATCCCAGATTTTCCTTAATAAAAAACTCCTCATTCAGCTTGATAGGACATGTTAGGGGGTGCAGATTAGGTTATTCTAACATGTTTTAATATATTTTTAAAAAATTGAGAGTTAAAACGATAATAATACGATAAAATCATTTTGTGTATATAATAAACATTCTAACATCAATTAAAATGTGTACTATATATCTAATACAACCACTTTATATCAAAATTACAGGGATTATTTCTATTAAATACATAGAAAATTATAAACAGAACAAAAATATCTTTCTTGATTTTAATAATAAAAATATTTCAATAATACAACCAATTTATTTCTATTAAATAATTTTCGTTCATCTTATCCTCAGATGACAAACCAGAATTCTCCCCCCCCCTCAGATGACTAGGCATCGGGGAGTTCTAGAGGAAAGTGAGGTCCTTCACAGAGATTAAAACAACAGGTAGAATCCATCTCTTCCACCTTTGGTGCAATTGGTTGAACAACTGGTTTTTGGTGTCTAGCTGTCATTGTCACCCACTATTGTTGGGTTAGATACCTGTCCTGAACTCTGTAGTGGATGTAGGCTCCCTGTGGTACGACTCCCATCATTAGGGGTGTTTATTATTTTATCTTAATTCTTCACCCCCTAATCAAGGCCCTATATCCCACAGCTGCACTCTCATCGACTATCTCACACACTTCAACTCGCTGTTGTTAATTATTCTCCATGCTATATTCAAGAAAATATACAACCTACAAAAAAGAAATTAATGTTGTTGTTATATAAATCCCATTATTTTCTAATTAGAAAGTTTAACAGACTATTGTCAGAAAAATCAGGAATACAAAAACTTTATAAACGATGTCTTATAGGCTTTCAAAGAAGTCATACTTTAAACGAGCATGTAAAATTACATTCTAATTATAAATATTAAAGTTTCTACCCCGATTGGAGAAAAGGCAATTGCTAAATTTACATGTTATGAAAAGCAATTATATAAACACATTGAATCACTACTATCATTGCCTACACAGTCAGCATGTTGAGCAAATTCAATAGACGATAAAATACATACCGACAAGCTGCAAAACGTATGCTCCATTACATCCAGGGCACCTCTGATCACAGGAAAACATTCAGAAAATCATTTTTGAAAACAGGCCATTTTCATAAACATTTCAAGATAATAAATTTTTCCCTATTCTCTTTCATTTGGAAAATTTCTTGTTTTTCTTAATTAGAAGAATCAATTCTGTAAAAATAGAAAAATATAAAATCACTACTGAGTCATTTTGAAGAAAATTTCATGCTATTAATATACACTAAAAATATAAAATCGTTAAAATATACAGTGATCAGATTATAAATTGTCGTCTCCCAGAGAAACAAGTTTCTCCCTGTTGATACCATTCTCCAGACATTTTACAGCTAAGGATGACCTCCTGAAGATAAAGTAGAAAGCATTTCTACTAAATCTTTCTCTGCTGCTTAATACTGTGACTTCAGTACTGTTTGGAGATTGACAATGATAACAACAGAACAGACTCAGAGAATGGATTAAAATCACATCATTTCACTGCTTTAATTTTAAAACAAAGTTTTTTGTTATTAAAATGATCTTATGTTTTTTTGTTTGTTGAAGAACGATATCTATGTAAAGCCTTTGTGGACATTTGTTTGAATTCAGCATTGTCAAATTTCATCTTTCAACTTTTTTGGGAAATGTATTTTTATATTTCTCTAATGAATCCAATCCATTGTATTTTTAAAAAATTCACAAAAGCCAATAAATGTATCAAAATGACTAAGAGTTCATTTTGCTAAAATGAAATCTGATGTTAGTGCCTACCAGACACATGTTTTTGATAGCTAATTGAACCATATTCAGTTATTTCCCTTTTGGAAAAGAAATTATATTAATTTACTAAGAATGCAAGATGTAAGTAGAACATATATGACAGCCTCTGGAATAATTTGTTAAAAGTTTAACATTTTATAACTTTTATGCCAGTCTTTCATCATTTTGAGAGAAAGACGTATTTTTGCCCCTGCATGACAACAGATTCTGAGATAATTTGTATTCCAGAATCTCACATACATCGAAAACCACATCTATTTTTGATGCCCCTTCGGATATACTTTTCCGCACAATTTGAGCGAGAGTTTCTGGAATACATTGCATCAGTTATTTTTTAAAACTAATATTTATTTAAAGTTTTATATATTATTTCAATATTTTTTTTATTTTCTATATAAGAGAACTAATATTTATATTTATTTAGCATACTAGTAGAGACCCTGATGCAGGGATAGAACAAAAAAACAAAACACAAGTATACATAATCTTACAAAATAATATAAACTTATTCCACAAATATATTCATCAGTTGAAATAACAAAATTCATAAATATATCATCATTCTAGATTAAATTTAAAAAAAAACAAAAACACAAACAAAACTTAAAGAACTACATGGGAGAACTATCCAAAACAAATTAACAACCAACTAGGTTAAGACTTACGTAGAAAAAAGGTAAAACAACAGTTTAAATCACTTGTTCAAAAAGAACTTGATAGTCTCCCAAGCAGCCCAAGCAACTACAGGTTAAATTAGGCAGACCAAGACAAAATTTACATAAAATAACCACTACTTTTGGTTTAAGCCTAAAAACAATAAAAAAACAAAGATCAAATATACCATAAACATTATGAAATGAACAATTTAACCTTCTTTATAAAATAAATATCTTTAAAAAAGTTATTTTTGATTTGTTTTCTAACTGATTAATGAAAAACAGGGAACCCCAAAAGGTCTCCTCATGTAATTTTGACAAAAAAAGTACAAACAGCAATAATATGAAATGCATCTAATGTGAGTCAGCCGTACCACACATGCAAATGTCCCTTCTATAATTACATAAAAAACTTAATGAATTACATCTTACTTGCATTAATATGGCCATAACATTAGAAAAAAAAATTACTATTATAAATAGAACAATCAAAAAAGGGTTTATTCAAACTTTTATCCCACTCACAATAAGAACTTAATAATGTAACTTAAAGTGTTTGTTTTAGTTATCAAATTAATAACTTCATAAACTATTAGTCATAAGATTGGAAAAAATACAAGCAATTGCTTTAAAATTTGCTACATTTAAAAAAGGTCTGTTTCTAAAAGTACAATTTCATTTTATTGAGATTTAGAGGTATTTCTGATCCATGATTTAGGCTTAATTTTAAGGCAAATTTTTTTTCTTTACATGCTGCATTGTTAAAGTGGCTTTTTTATTACCAAAACTATATGACCATACTGGTATCATGATTACTAGAATATACGGTTGGAGAACTCTAGAGACAGCAGAGTGGTGCTATCAGCAACCTGGGCCTAGAGAGCCTATAATGAGAAAGTGGCCATATAAGTATAGTAAGACCCCACTTAACACATGGGATATGTTCCTAAAAGACAAAGCACTAAACGAAACAGTGTTAAACAAGGTCATTTTAACATAGAGTAAATAGGGATTGGGAAACAGGTGACCGAAAATAAACAGATTTTACTTTAATTTTAAATTATTATTTTTTTTATTAATTTGCATAATATATGTTAAATAACACAAACATGTGCACACAGAAATGTAAAGTTAATTTTTTGTGAAGAAGATCCTGGCTCTTCCGAAAAATTCTTTTTTTTTTTTTTGCAATAAAGTCGTGTAGTTTCATTTGCCGCTTTTTTCTTTCCTTAATTAAGCAAATGTCAGTAGCAGAAGATCACAACTGAAACACCTCGTTTTGCTTTTGCACTCCTTTCAAAATCTGAAATCGTTCGCTACAATTTGATCAACGATCATCATTATCGTTGATCAACTTGTAACAGAAAATTTACGGTACGTGGATCATTGAATCTGTTATCGTTACCAAACTTTTACTAAGGAAATCTGGTACTTGTGCAGTTTACAATGAAGCTATAATCTGTGAAAAGGCTAAAAATTTATACAAATGACTTGTTGACCCAGATACCCAGTACAAGTGCAGACAGGCAGGTCTTTAAAAGCAATCTGAGGGTGGTTTGATAGGTTTCGTCGACGAACTGGTATTCAGTGTCATAAGACATGGGGAGGCTTCAAGTTCAGATGAAAAAGCAGCAAAAGCATTTGTAGATAAATTTGCAATGTGTAAAAAGTGAAGGATACGTCTCGAATCAAGTGTTTAATTGCGACGAGACTGGTCTTTTCTGGAAAAGAATGCCTAGACGAACGTACATAACCCAAGAAGAGAAAGCACTTCCCAGGCACAAGCCCATGAAGGACAGACTCACTCTTATTTTGCACTAATGGAAGTGGTGACCTCAAAATCAAGCCACTTTTAGTCTACAACACTGAAAATCCCTGTGCCTTTAAGAGCAAAAATGTGACAAAGTCCAAACTGCCTGTACTACAATGGAAGGCAAATAGCAAGGCATGGGCAACTCTGACTTTATTCATGGATTGGCTCACAGAAGTGTTTGCTCCTACTGTTAAAAATTATCTAAGAGGAAGATCCATTTCCTGAAGATGTCTTTTCTTAATGAATAATGCTCCAGACATCCACCAAATTTGGAGGAAGACTTGAATAGTGAACATGACTTCATCAAGGTCAAATTCCTTCCACCCAACACAACTCCATTACCACAACCAATGGATCAGTAAGTGATTTCCAATTTTAAAAAGCTGTATATCAAGGCACAGTTCACCAGGTGTTTTTGGGTTACCAATGATACAGACTTGACTCTTAGAGCTTTTTGGAAGGAGCATTTTAACATCCTGCATTGTATCAACCTTATTGACAAAGCCCAGAGTGAGGTCTCTCACTGCACTTTGCAATTGGCCTGGAGGAAACTTTGGCCAACTTGCATCCCAGAGTGAAACTTTCAGGAATTTGAAGAGAGCTCTCCTGATGTAGTGCATGAAATAGTGTCCATTGGCAAGAGTTTGAGAGTAAAGGTAGATGATGCAGACATGGAGGAGTTGCTGAAAGACCATCAAAATGAACTAATGACAGAAGAACTGGTTGCCATGAAGGAAGAACAGATGAACATCTTACAAGAAGAGCATTCATCAGAGGAAGAGGCTAGGGAAGAAATCACAAGTGCTGAGATCAAGGAAATTTGCAGAAAATGGAATGATGTGCAGGAATTTATCAAGAAGAATCATCCTAACAAAGTTGTGGCTAATAGAGTCATTAATTTAATAAACGACACTGTGCTAGTGCATTTTAGAAAAATTTCGATTAAGAGAGTAAGACAATCAACTTTAGACCACTTGTAAGGAACCGAGTCCAAGCGTTATTTTTATTTTATTATTATTTTTCCGTTTTATTATATTTTGTTTGGGGCTTACGTTTATTTAGGACGAAGGTTCCCCACCACTCTCTCATTAGTAACGAAAAAAAAAGATAAAACCAACTCACGGAGAAATAAGCGCCATAGGAAAAATCTCGTGCACTTGCAATGCCCAGCGGAAGTAAAAGGTCCGCAGAAAAAAAAATGGAGGGGGGGAGTCCCCACACTCACTGGTAAAGAAATACTTACTAAACCATCTTAACATCCCAGAAAATTATGATAGATACTTTGTAAACGGTTTATAAGCTTTTGTCGAAAAATTAAAGCTGCCAGAAAGAAAATTAATTTTAGCAAACTAAGTATGTAAATAAGGGGAGTAACCCAGCTGAAGTGTGACGTCACCTCACAGTATAAAACCCGTACGTCAACCGAAGAAGGAGGAGGTGAATTCCAAATCGAGGTGAAGTCCAGAGCAAGGTGAATTCGAAAGCGAAGTGTTTTCTGATAGAAGTCCAGATTGATAATTAGACGATCCAAGGTGTTAAAGAGGAATTCGATTGACGATATCGAAAGGATTGAGGAAATAGGTTCTTTGTATTCGCATTTTTCACCGGATGCTCGCCCTCTGGTGTTTAAAAACAACTATTCTATCTGGGTCATTTGATTAATTCTTGTGTATTACCAGCAGTAAATATGAATAACAATAGAAAAAGCAAAGGTTTCTGTTGCGTTCCAAATTGCAATTTCAAATATTTATGGGAGCCTAATATAAGTTTTCGTCTATTCTCACACGAAAAACAGATGATTATTCGGAAATCGGTCGGTTATATTTATGAGCTTCTCCGAATTATGAAAGAGTGAATTAGACTTAAGAATTGGCAGTTTCCCGATTGTCCAATTTTACACGAACAAGTTATGCTGTCAATTTTAAAAGATATTTTCTTAAAGTTAAAATGCCAGTTATTTTGTGTGGGACACAGGGTCGGATTTAAGCATTTCGAAGCCTTAAGCTGAATGTAAGTTCCCTTACCAACCCTTCACAATTTTAGAAGTCAATCATAAAAAGAAATAAATTAAATCAGACTATCTGATTCAATACGGTTATTGGAAGAAAAAGATGTGAGGTTTCACTAGTCTTCTGTTTTATAACTGAATTTAATTAAATTTTTATACCCATTCCTTTAAAAAATCTTTAAAATTGGTTTTATCATTTTTTTAAAAAAGACCTTACGTTAATTCTTAGAAAAAAAATTAACAAAATACTACACAAAATAAAAAGTAAAGTATGTTTTGTTGGTTTGTAAAAAAATGTTAGTCAAATTTTGTAATAAACATTTTTTTTTGTTTGTACAAATGTTTGAGGCTCCTTGAAAGTCGAAGCCTAAGCAACAATTTACATAACTTTTTACTTGTAAATCTAACCCTGATAAAAACATCGGCTTTGACATTGTCCTAACACAAAGGGCACAAATATGCATAGAACGATCTCGCTCACTTGCTTCGATACCGCATAATGACGTATCCCGCTAGCAATAATTGTTCTGCTACTATAAAATTTCTCGATAAACAGCTACAAGCAGCATATATCATTATATCGGGCAGTAATATATGATTAATTTTACATTACTAGTTACAAGCGACCCAGATAAAGTAGCCATTTTGTGAAAATTCAACGCCCTCTATAGTTCATGAAAAACACGAATAGTGAGGTGACGGATAGACGTGTAATTCGTAAGAGATTTTGTTCATAGTTTCTAAGTATTTGATTTGTCGAATTTTCAAAGGGGAATTAATATTAAGTTAAGCTAAGTAGCTGAGTTTATTGTCGGGTTGACTTGTTGATTTTAGTTAATAAATTTTGTTGGATTATAGACATTTGTACGTAGTAAATTCTAGTTACTAATTAAATATATTTGAACTTTTTGCTTTGACTTGACATTTGTCGTTATTCTTACTAAATTTTTCGGTGCACGATTAAAAGCCCAAGCCTGGCAAACTAATCTCGAATCCACGTAAAGTACCCGTTAGGTTAACGGAAGTTTTACAGACCGCATTTAGTGTCGGTTTCCTAAGATACTAAAAATAGTACTTTACACACTTTCCTTGTTCCTTATCAAGAGACCTCGACTCTAAGAATTTCCCAATGCAGTGCTACCAGATATTTTTATGGAGGGGGATTCCTCTTCCAAGCATTAAGCTCCATAGAAACAAAAAGGTATGTAAAGTGCTACTTTATTAAATAAAGTTTACATATTTGTTGCTGTGATGACAGATACTACATTCTCTTATATTTATTTTCATCAAAAAGCCATTTTACAAATAAAATTACAAAAATACCGACGGCTAGAACGGATTAATTGTATTTGCAAAAATTTCTATGGGAAAAATTGCTTCGGTTAACAAACGGACTCGAGGAACTGATTAAGTTCGTTAACCGGGGTTACACTTTATTTAAAATTTTGGTGGCGCAATCTGTTATATTTTATTTTAAAAACTTTTTATATTTTCAACTATTATAAAATGGCAAAAAGAAAAAAAAAATGCTTAATTTTGGGGTGGGGACGAGTTTTATAAAAAAAAAATTGTTTGTGGTAACAGTATTCTGTATCAGTCGAGTTACATCACCACTTTGTTAGGCTAATTTAACGGCAAGAACTGCCTACAAAATAGAATCAAGCAAACACTAGAGCATTTTTGCATCTTGAAAATATGATTTACTTATTTCTAATTTGTTTTACTATAACCGTTAATTATAAAGAATAAATCTACTTACTTCTTTTTTCCTTCCGTTACTTCATCAGTAACAAAGCCACGTCTCATCTCTAACAGAAATGGCGCTCTTTTAAACCAGCAACGGACAATACTCTCGATCACGAAAAAAATTAAAATATTTTTGAAGGTTTTCAAGACGCAATATTTGAAATTTTCCTTAATACATTAAAATAAAATTATAAAAAATAAATATATAAATTTATATATCATATTAACGCAATTAATACATTAAAATTTTCGTTTGCGGATATGAATGAAAATATTTATACATTTTAATTATTTTTTTTAAGAAAGATTTATTGTAATGCTAAACAAATACAGTAATAATATTGATCCAAGAAGTTTTAAATCAAAGCAGTCGTGTGATTTTGTGTGTTTTAATTATATATTTGCATATTCATAATCGTCAGAATAAACCGATCCCATTATGGGTTCAACCAAATCCACAATGGGGCGGCTTGGCGGTGAAAGGACGGGGCCATTCTCCGAAACATTCCTGGAGTTCTTCGACCCGTTCGGTCCTCCAGAGCGACAGGCTATCACCTTAAGAGCTTGAAACCTACAAAAGTTTCGCTACAAATTGTACAAAATAACAGATGATCGTCATTTACTTCCTTATATGGACAATCCATATTTTAAAATTTCTGCAACGTATTTATTTTTCTCACAATTGGTTTCTGCGTAATTTATTTTTAATACATGCAACATTTTAGCACTTATCTGGCTTAATTTGGCAGATGGCCGAGCCAGATAACATTTTCTGTTGAGTGAAACGCTTCAGTGTGTCCCGTTTGTGATTTATTTTCCAGCTGTTATTTTTTACGCTAAGTGTGATGATGTCTTAATTAATACAAAATTTTCAGTAAAAGCAAGCCGATGAGATGCCTGCAATTACCATAATGCATTATGCATTTGCGGAATAACTGTATATTTTACAAAAACATTTGCGATCACATTTTTACACAATATTATTATTTAATAATACACTGTGCTTTTTGTTTATATAAAGAAAACTTTATGATACGACTAATTGTATGAATGGTAGAATGACATTGGGCGAGCGAGCACGGACGAAGACCCCTCCTTGTAAATAACTTGTTTACGCTATATATATGCTTGTATTTCTGCTTTACATTTTAAACTTTGATTTTTAGCAGGGAAAAGTTGGGTGGATTATGTCCTATTCAGCTCTCCGGTTTTGGAGCCCTTTTATGTATGTTTATATTTAAAGGAAACACAAATTTTATTATATACAAATACCTCTATAAAACTCAGAGTTGTGTCTAAGAAAAAATTTCAAATTACTGTTTGTCTGTTCACCATGTAGCTCACACGCAGACTCGCTCCCGCTAAAATATGGGTTGACATCAGAGGCGTAGCTACCGTGGAGCAGTTGGAGCAAACTGCTCCAGGCGCACGAATCACCGAGGCGCCAAGTTAGAAAGGGCGAAATAAAAACTTGTTAAAACCAATTATTAAATCAAAAAAATTTGTTTTGGATTTAATAATTAATCAATTAACTATTATATCTAAATCCATTTGACATTTACGTACACTTTTTAAGGGTGCTTTCCACCCGCATATCTTGTGGCGTCATCTGATAACAATATTCTGGAAGGTTCGGAATTGTTACAATCGGCATATCCCTTCGACATTTCGCTTACTTTTGGACCTCAACTGCTTCGATTTAAAATGTGTTTTTATACTCAGGTAAAAGAAATTACTTCTATAGGCCAAGTTGCTGAACTACTTTTAATTCACACCGCAGCCTCGAGTAGCTTCTTTGACACTATTGCAGCATGCCTCATTTTTTTTAACTTTACTGGCGACGACAGTGATTTCGTTTTATTATTATTTCTGTATTTATTAAATTGAATATCTTATTGTTAAATTGCCTTGATTCTCAAATAAAGTGTTATTAAATAAGGTTCTAAGTCGAAACAAGTAAATCGGCAAGACCATTTTTGAGACGAGACTATGTCTCGGAGACTCAAGGCTCGACTGCGCACTGTTTTCTAAGGAAAAGAGAAAAATGAACACTAACCAATGAGAAAAAGCCGACACCGGTACTCGGGGTCCTGGTGTAGATTATGGCGGGCTTCATTGCCGCCGGGGTTACGACGGGTTGGGTTGTCACGGGCCTGTTCTTGGCAGTGGCGTAGCGATCATAACTGGCGCCCGGGGCACGACACTTTATTGGCGCCCCCTTCCAGAAACACATATAGTTTGTCTTGGAGACCATTTGGGCGCCCCTCTGCGAGTGGCGCCTGGAGCATGATACATCCCCTTGCATTCCCCTCGCTACGCCACTGGTTCTTGGCTACGGTAAGTGGGAAGATATTTGTACCCAAATTGTTCCGACATTGCTCTCGTCGTTTCGCCATCTTGCGAAACGACGAGAGCAAGAGAATACACGCGTAACGTGTGTCGCACGTTTGTCAAAATTCGATTTCGCTACGTTCACATTTCGAAATTCCCAACGAGTAACGCATTCGCAAATCTCGCACTAGCGCCTGTTTGTAGAAACAGTGTCGCCATTTTGT
The DNA here is from genome assembly GCF_030686945.1 of Centruroides vittatus. Lineage (NCBI taxonomy): Eukaryota > Metazoa > Arthropoda > Arachnida > Scorpiones > Buthidae > Centruroides > Centruroides vittatus. The sequence continues at coordinate 114,590 of NW_027122438.1, read as the reverse complement.
ATTTTATCTAGATTCGGTTCTCTGTCCCCTGACTACCTACAAGTCTGTTTATTTTATGTGCGCATGATTTGGGCACCAAATACTCTGTGCCAAATTGCAACTCCTGACATGTACTCCTTCACACCTCTAAGGTGTCCAGCCGTTGACAGCAGCGCGATTTTATAGACAAGACATAGTTTCGTCAATAATTAGATATACGTTTATAAATTAAATGTTCAAAATAAATTTTGCCAGACCTCTTTTGAGGAACAAGGGGGCGCACCAATTCTACTTGCTCCAGGGCGCTGAATATGTAGCTACGCCATTGGTTGACAACTTGTTACATATGTGTATAGAAGGTACAGATTCTAATTGGTCGCTTTTAAATAGCTTCTGATTTTGTTGGTGCAAATGACATTAATTACAGTAGTCTCTATAGTCTGTCACTCTAGTAATCCAATACTCACCGGTCTGATTACAGACTCTATTGTACAATTTACTTCAGATTATTGCAATTTTGCAGCTTTGAGAGATTTAAAAATCATCACTCATTGCATAATATAATAACTCAAGGGGACCATTCTGGTGCACCATTATGCACCAGAAAGCATTCAAGGATTTAAAAAACTATTGAAGAACATGCCATGGCATGGCATGGCATATGCAAAAGCTAAATGCTTTATAGCACATAACTATCATGTCATATGAGAATGGCCTATATAAAATTTGTACTTAAGGAGTTTTCTATACTTGAAAACTTTATCTGTGGGGGATACTTTTCAAGACTCCCAGCAAATGCCTAAAACTGCAGATAGTACTGAACAGTATACATGTATGCTGTTTTTCCTTATACACACACCTATAAGTACAGTTTGTTTATAAATTAAGCACAATAAGGGGTTTTTTCATTTTTTGATTCTCCATCCTGTGCACACTAAAATGGCATTTTTTAGCATGTGGCCAGTACCCACAATTAGTCTGCACAATGTATTTGGAATAAATGACACCAGAAAAATTCCTGGGGTCACTAGCCTGGATTTGATCTCTGGTTCTCCAGTGATAGGCTGATATCTCATTCATCCACCCAGTGCAACAACAGAGAACAACAAAACTAATAAAACAGAACAATTATAACAATACTATAATAAAAGTAATGTGAATGTGTCCTGAATAAGGAAGAAAAATTTAGCATATGCTAAGTCTTTAAGAAACTTTCTCCTTCTCACTTACAGAAAGCAAGTTATGACTTTTCTTTGGCATATCCAAATTGCTAGCATCACTGCTTATCACTCTTGTACTTTATGGTCATCATTAAGTAAGATAAAGGTTACTTGAAGTGAGAAGTCTCTTGAGTTCAATGAAATAAATAACATACTTAAGGAGATTGCTGTACTTTGTTTAGTGTGATATACTGTACACTAGACAGGAAAATAAAAACAACAGACAAATGTGGATTCATCCTTTGGTGGGAAAAAAGACTATCTTGGAGTTTCAGATGATGCCAAATTCTTCAACTACTTCAGGATAAAAACAAAAGTTGCAAAACGTTTTGTAATTTCACTTTGTGATAGAACTGACAAAACAGTGCTGTGTAGCACTACAGAAGCTAATCAAAGAAATCTGGATGACTAACCATTAAGATCTTGTGAAGACATAGCTGCTCCAGTGCTCTGTAGGTTGTGATATCAGCCAGACCTATGAATTGGTAGTAGATCCAGGCAGATTTGTTGACTGGATGGAGATTTCATCGTGTGAAGTCTCATGTCTCACAATGAATTGCTACTTATTTGAGTGACATTCAGGTTGTTGTTAAACTAAGCACTGCTCAGTGTTGCTAAATGATGCAGTTGAGAGCAATGCTGAACTTGTTTTCTTGAAGTGCTATGCACAGGCAATTTCAAGTGGTTTGAGGTTCAACTGCAGCACTTGTTTGTCACTTTTCTCACTGCAACAAAGATAGTTGCCTCCACAGTGAAAAGTTGAAATCTTATATTTATATGTAAAGTTATAAGGTTTTAATCACCTTAAATCAATATTCTGTTTGTACTAATTTTTCTTTTAAAATATTCATTAGTAAAATAAAGTCAGATTTGACAACACTTATATATACAATGTTTTGTTATGCACTTTATGCTTCAGGAAGAAGCTGCATACACTAAATTTAAATCATTAATTTTACCTCCCAAACAGGCATTGCATTACAAAAGTGGATTATTTTTTAAAATATTTCAAATTAAATAATTTGCCAAACATTTCAATAGCTGCACTGAGATCTGACACTTTGGAACTGCAGCACTGCTCCATATTTGTTATTAAAAGACTTGCAGTACTTTTGCTGCAAAAACACTGAATTTAACCAGCCAATTCAATTCCCAGGATTTACTCAAATGAATACCCAAATCATATAAAAACTTCAAGTACAAATTTTATGTATAATAGTTATATACAGACCATTCCCATAAGACATGATAGTTATGTGCTATAAAACATAATGTAGTGTAAAACCATATTATACAGCACAAGAACCTGTGGTGTGTGTCCTGTAAATATAAACACATTGTTATTGGATATAAAGGAATAAAGTTTAGGACAAAAAGCTTCACTACATAATTTAATTTTTAAACATTTTTGGTTGTCTTAAACAACCTTCCTCAGGATAGAAAGAAACAAATTACAATTTAAAAATAAGAACAGAAACTGGAATGTCCTCTGAAACAAGTTTATTTTGAATATTACTGTTTTAGAACAACAAAAGTTTAAATGTGCATGTTTTAAGACACACATTTAAATTACATTTAAATTACATTAATATATGCACATTTAAATTACATTAATATATATTCAAAATCAACTTGTTCCAGTTTCTGTTTCTTTCTTTCTATCCTTGTTTAAGATGACCAAAAACATTTCAAAAATAATTATACTGCATTTTTAAAGGTTTGAATGCTAGTACTATGATTTCATCAAGTTATCTGGAATAGAGCATAATAAAACTTATGAATTGTTTATTTCTGGAAGTTTCTTTTTAATATTTTTGGCCTTCAGTTGACCATAAATAACCAAAATCACAGATAAGGAGGCTAATGTAGTATAATCCATTCTTCGAAAACAGACGATTTCATCATCTTGCCTGTTTGTTCTGATCAGTGTTTAATAAACTGTTCTTTAGTCTGCCAAAGTTGGTATTTTCTCTACTTTATCAAAATTACATTACATTTACCATAACATTATATTATCAAAATTACCATATATTTGTGTACAGTAACAAATTTTTCACTATAAACAGCACTTTATTTGTGAACAAATCACTGCATATATATATGATAACACTCATCTTTGCAAATCCAGATTTGATATTATTTCAAGTATTAATCAAATGTTTTGAAAGATCAAATAAGCTACATGAAGTAAATAAATATACAAGATTTCAGGCAATAAATATACAAAGATTTTATTTATACTACATTTTTATGAATAGGCAATTTTTCTTGTATTATCTTTAATAGAAGTTGATGTCCATTCCAATAAGGGCACATTTATTTTTTCTTTATCTAGCTCTAGTTTATGTCCTTTATCTCCGAATGGAAGGGAAAATGATCCTGGTGTTATGTGGAACATCTTATTTAAAGCATCTCTTGCTGCTACATCCACAGCTTCTTTAATGGTTTCTCCAGGACCTATTTTAAGAATAGCTCTTTGTTAATGAAGCTTGCTATGATTTTTTAAATATTACTTTATAAACAATTCATTAAAATTATAAAGTTAAATAAATTTTTCTTAATATCAATCAAAACAAATATACCAGTATAAAGAAATAATAATTAAATGTATTAAATTACAAACAAAAAATTTCTTCTAAATTCATTGTAAACATCACAAGTAACATAATTTTCTATCTTACATAATTGTATTGTAGACAAATACACAAAAGTTCAAATTTTCATTCCTTTCTGACTTATGGAGGATAAATAAATTTTCAATTCTAAAACATTATGTAAACAATGAGATAATTGTCGAAACTTGAGAAATAACCCTACCAAAGAAGTTATCTGGCAAAATGCATTTAGGGTATATTATATGTTAAAGTAATAAAAGTGATTCTCTCTGCAAAGCTGGCTTGTTTTACCTTTTTAATTTTAATTTTATCTCATTGTTTACATAGTGTTTTAGAATTGAAAATTTATTTATCCTCCGCAAGTCAGAAAGGAATGAAAATTTGAATTTTTATGTATTTGTCTACAATACAATTACGTAAGATTGATATTTAATCTGACTCCATCGTTTTAAATAGTTTATTTAGTACCATAATTTTGTATAAACAACCTATAGGTTATCTGCCAATTTAAATTCACAATTATGATTATAAACATGAGCAAATTGGATAAAAGTATGTAATACACTTAAAATCTGGTGCCTTCTTCAAAGTTAAGATGGTCCCAGGCACATAGGCTTGAAAAGACCCTCAAAAAATGTTGTAACTGTCCACTTTCATCTCCTGTAAACCTTCATCCAATGACAGTACGACAATATATTTATTAAAAAATTAAGCTTGTGTAATTTTGTAGCAATTTTTATTTTTGGTAGCACAGAAGTTAAGAAAATTTTAACACAATATGTTTACTGTTTCAAAAAAGTAATGTTAAACAGTTTACATCTTAAATAAAATCATCAGACCAATTAAACATGAATTAGCAACAATCTGAATATTCAACTAACATGTCACTTTCTTGCTTTAATAGATTAATAATGTTCTGTTAATGTGTGTAAATTTCAGTGTATTGAACAATTCACTTTCAGTTGACATTAATAATGTGTTTAATTGATATTCAAACATAGAATTTTGTAGTCCATTTTTTAAGTTTGAAAATTATCTTGTATAAGTGTGATTTCACACTACAACCGACTGGACTGATTGGACCAATTCCAAGTTGTGTTGCCATGACAACAGCAGTAGGTCATTGGATTAGTAGTATAAATTGGACAGATTTAAAAATTTAAATATTTGTAGCTAAGTCAGATCAATTGATGAGCAATGGCCAATGAGAGTTTCAAAAATACAGTCAATCATACTTTGAATTTATGAAAACTTACATAATGAGAAAAGATAGAAAAAACAAATAGACTTTTCAGAATCATTGATAAATGAAGTAAGATAATATCTGCAAATTCATGATATTAATCTGGCAGATTACTGAGATATTTTTAAAAAATTACAAAAACTTACAATAATTGGTTGGTGTTTCAATTTGTAACATTCATTCTGATTGGTCATAACAAATTGGCCCCCAACACAAGTATATTCCATGTGAATGCTTTTGCTATTAGTCAGCCCGATTATAGGAGTGGTTGGTCAGTCCAGTTGGTTGTCAGTCAGTCATAATGTGAAATCAGCCTAACTGGTCATCATCATAGTCTATTTGACTATGATGATGACCAGTTTGATGACCGAATGATATTCAGAGTTTATATAACTCTGAATGTGATTTCAATATTTGAAAATGTTTAAAAAAAGCAGCTTCATAGTCCTTGAATGTAATTTTTAAATTATAGAGTTTCTGAAATAAGATCTAAGGCCTTCAATCATCAAAATATGTAAGGAACTGAGTCCGAACCTTATTTTTTATTTTATTATAATTTCCGTTTTATTATCTTTTGTTTGGGGTTTATGTTTATTTAGGACGAAGGTTCCCCACCACTCTCTTGTTAGTAATGAAAAATGAAGAAAAAACAACTCACGGAGAAATAAGCGCCATAGGAAACATCTTGTGCACTTGCGCTGCCCGGCGGAAGTAACAGTCCACAGAAAAAAAATGGGGGGGAAGTCCCCACAATCACTAGTAGAGAAATACTTGATAAACCGTCTTAAACATCCCAGAACAAAGTTAATGTTAGCAACTAAGTATGTAAATAAGAGGAGTAACCCAGCTCAAGTGTGACGTCACCTCACAGTATAAAACCCGTACGTTAACCGAAGAAGGAGAGGTGATTTCCAAATCGAGGCGACTGTGAGAGCGAGGTTAATTCGAAAGCGAAGTATTTTCTGATAGAAGTCCAGATTGATAATTGGACGATCCAAGGTGCTAAAGAGGAGTTCGATTGACGATTTGACGATATCGAAAGGATTGAGGAAATAGTTTCTTCGTATAGTGAGGTGACGGATAGACGTTTAATTAGTAAGAGATTTTGTTCATAATTGCTAAGTATTTGATTTGTCGAATTTCAAAGGGGAATTACTATTAAGTTAAGCTAAGTTTATTGTCGGGTTGACTTGTTGATTTTCGTTAATAAATTTTGTTTGGAATTATTGATATTTGTACGTAGTACGTTCTAGTTGCTAATTAAATATATTTGAACTTTTGATTTGACTTGATATTTATCATTGTTATTACTAATTTTTCGGTGCACGCTTAAAAGCCCAGGCCTGGCAAACTAATCTCGAATCCGCGTAAAGTACCCGTTAGGTTAACGGAAGTTTTACCGACCGTAATTATAGTCAGTTTCCTAAGATACTAAAAAAAATAGTACTTTACAACTGGCGCCCGAACAGGGACTCTTTTTGCTTTTGAGTCGATAATTGACATTTATTGGATATTCTAGTGTATTTATTGATATTTGATTTTGCTTAGTTTAAATAATTTGGATTCGATTTAAATTTTGGTAGAGGAATAACACCTCTTTACAATAAGTAATAGAAAAAAAAAAAAATGGATGAAAGTGCACCAGTAACCCGTGCTGAACTGAACCAGCTCCAGCAGCAATTGTCTGTTTTATTACAACAAGTGTCAACCTTGAGTAATGCAGTAACACACTTAACGTCTTGTGTTACGACTGGAATTTCCGAGCCTACAACACCAAACGTTACTAGTGCTGTACAGCCCGAGGCGTCAACGCCAAGGCAAGATGTGCCTTCAGCGCCAAATACGTCCATGGTTTGGCTGCAAACAGCTCCGCCACCACCGGAAATACAATTTAACGGTAGGTCAAACATAACTGCGTCAGATTTCTTGCAGGACCTAGAACAATATTTTCAAGTTAACGAAGTACCTAACGCTCGATGGGTGGATACTGCCGCCAGCCGTCTCCGTGGCAGCCCAGCGATGTGGTGGAAAAACAATGGCCGCCACAGAATTGGTTCCAGTTGGCCCCTCTAGCAGACGAAGAAGCCGTCGCCCGAGAACTTTTCAGCCGACACTACACCGGCAACAACAATGTAGAACAATTTATATGGACTACTGTACAACTGTATCGCACTTGGCGACCACTCGCATGAGAAGAAGAAATAATACAATGCATCGTTGCTCAGATGCCGTTATCCCTTCGGGAGTATTTAGAAAATAGACGATCATACTCTCTGAATGAACTAGTACGCACTGCTAAAGAGTACGAATTCCGCCGAAGTGGAAATAAGCCTTCTGACAGCAGTTCCAGTCAGCCCATGTAAGTAAACCTCCTGAACCTAAAAATTCTACTCCAGCAAGACCAGCTGTGATGTGTTATTCTTGCGGAGAAACTGGTCATTTCTCACGCACTTGCCCAAAAGAACGACAACAAACAGTACAGACCAACAATAAAACATTTAAGACTCCAGAGTCAAATACTCGACCGAAGATGGCCATGACAAGAAGACAAACGTCGTTAAACTAGACGGGAGACAGCGAGAGGAGGACCCTGTCTCCAATACTGAGGAAAATACCTCCACCGTAGGACTGATTATTGCAGAAACCTCCAAGCTGCCTGAGGTAACAATTTTTATTAATGATGTAATGACTTTAGCCCAAATAGATACGGGATCAGATTTCACGTTAATCAGTGATGCAGTATGGCAAAAGATATCGCTTAAGAATAAGGATATCCGGTTACAGTCCGGACCTAATTTTCGTTTAGCTGTGGAAGGAGGAAAAGGAACTTCCGTTGGAAAATTCATGGCCAATATCCTAATTGGAAACGTTACACTGCGACAAGAATGCATAGTGGTTAAAGGACTTGTTATTCCATGTTTATTAGGTCGAAATTTTGCCAAAACGCATGGATTAAAAATTGATTTTCAAAATTCTATTATTTCTTTGGAAGTCCCAAAGACTAGGGACCAAAATGTACCTAATTTGGAGAAATTACAAACAATCCTGAGCGGAGAAAGGTTAGTACAATTAAAGGAAGTTCTGCTTAATTTTCCGCAAATTTTTACAGACAAACCGGGGCTGACGAATGTCATAGAACATGCCATAGTAACAGATAAGGCATCTCCAGTATGTGGACACCCGTACAAATACTCGGATGTGAAACTAGCCGAGATGAACCGGCAAATAGAAGAAATGTTAAAAGATGGAATAATACAGCCATCGACTTCTCCATGGGCATCACCAGTTGTGATGGTAAAGAAGAAAACAGGAGACTGGCGTTTATGTGTCGACTACAGGAAATTAAATCAGGTAACTGTAACTGACAAATATCCGTTACCTGTTATTTCAGAACTTTTGAATTCTTTAAAAGAAGCAAATTATATAACGACACTTGACCTATCGTCTGGCTACTGGCAAGTGCCGCTAAAAGAACAAGATCGGCAGAAAACTAGCTTCATCACGCATAGTGGACTCTACAAATTTCTGGTTATGCCGTTTGGGCTCAAGAATGCCCCAGCCACGTTCCAAAGACTAATGGACAAAGTTCTCCGAGAAGAAAGGGGAAAATATTGTGAAGTATACTTAGATGACATTATAATATACTCTTCTAACTTTTCAGAACATATTGAACATCTGAGTAAGGTTTTCGAAAGACTGTCAGCCGCAGGGTTAACCGTGAAGTTATCTAAAAGTCATTTTTGTCGTCCAGACGTCCATTACCTGGGTTTTAAAGTGAGTAACAAAGGAATAGAAACGGAAGAAGAGAAAGTAAGGGCAGTACAAAATTTTCCAGAGCCCAGAAACACTAAAGACTTAAGCACGTTTTTAGGCATGTGCAGTTGGTATTGTAGGTTCATTCCGAATTTTGCTACAATTGCCGAACCGTTATACCAATTAAGACGAAAACGAAAACGATGGTCGTGGACCGAAGAATGTCGTCAAGCATTTAACGCTTTAAAAAGTAAGTTAATCACTGCACCTATTTTACAGCTACCAAGACCCGGTGTACCGTACACTTTGTACACAGATGCTAGTACAGTAGGTTTAGGAGCAGTGTTGTGCCAGGACAAAGTAGTTGCATACGCAAGCAGAACGTTAAATTCAGCCGAACGAAACTATACGGCCACAGAACTCGAATGCCTAGCAGTAGTGTGGGCTATAGAAAAATTTAAAATTTACCTGGATGGAACTGAATTCACTGTTGTCACAGACCATTCAGCCCTACGCTGGCTAAACAGCTCAAAGACGTTATCAGGTAGGTTGATGAGATGGACTTTGAGATTACAAGAATTTAATTTTCAAATACAGCATAGAAGTGGAAAGAACAATCAACTACCTGATGCGTTATCCCGACGACCTGTTGAAAATCCTCATCAAATCGAGGAAACAGACTTAACCGCAAAATTGTTAGCAGTAACAACCTTTGAGAAGGAACAAGATTTAATTACCGCCCAAGAAAATGATATAGAATGGAGCGGACTCTACCGATACTTAGCCACAGGGGATTTACCAGAGAACCCTACTCTTTCCTCTGAGATAATAGGTAAGTCGGCACATTACCGACTAATAAATAAAACCCTGTATTATAGCAGAAAGCCAGATGATACAGGAAGTTTTCGTCCCGTCATTCCACGAGACTTAAGACAAGAAGTTCTAAAGGAACTACATGATCATCCAACTGCCGGCCACTTGGGTATAAGAAAAACTACGAGAAAGGTCCAGCAACGCTGCTATTGGCCCGGAATGCGCCAAGAAATAAAAGAATATGTACTAGGATGCCATACGTGTCAAGTGACTAAGTTTAGCCAAAGAAAAACGGCCGGACTTATGCAAGTCCCCGAATTAACTGAACCCGGGGAGAAAATTGGAGTCGACATAATGGGACCATATCCGCGGTCCAATAAAGGTAACCAGTATCTATTAGTAATGACTGATTACTTCAGTAAATGGGTAGAAATTTTCCCACTGCGAAAAATTACCGCAGAAAAGGTTGTTAATTGTATGTATAACGAATACTTTTGTAGGTATGGCATGCCTAAGACTTTGATTTCAGATAATGGACCGCAATTCATTTCTCACCTCATGGCGGAAGTATGCAATCGTACTGGGATACGACATATCCTGACCACACCTTACCACCCGCAGTCTAATTTCACAGAGAGAGTGAATAGAACGATCGGAAGGATGATCGCTGCATACATAGAGCGAAATCATCGCGAATGGGATATTCATATATCGGAACTGGCTCTAGCGTTGAGGACGTCAATACAAGACTCAACCAAATATACACCAGCCCGATTACACCTTGGAAGAGAAATTGCACTTCCCTGGGACTGATTAACGAATTATCCACAGAGTCCCACGACAGTTACCGAGAAATGGGCGGAACTGCAAAAGATTCAGAAACAAGCCCGAACTAACGTGAGAATGGCCCAACAAAAGCAACAGAGGGCGTACAATTTAAGAAGGCGACCAGATATTCTCAAGGTGGGTGCTTTAGTAGTTATAAAAACTCATCCAATCTCCTCCTCTAGTCGCAGATATAGTGCAAAATTAGCACCCAAGTGGTCCGGGCCCTACGAAGTCTCCAAAGTGATATCACCAGTCGTATACGAAGTACAAGATCCCCATACTAAGGCCAGTTTTGGACGACATCATATTGCTAACCTCAAAAGGTATAACTTATTCCCGAGGAGAAGAACGCAACCACCCCTAGCAACGCCAGATAGGGGCAACAGGGGATCGCCGACGAGGGATCCTGCCGCTATTTCACCACCAACAGCAAGAGTCCGTACGTCCGGAATCATTCATCGACGACTTCGTCCAGTTCAACGAGTGGATTACCGTCAACTTGCCGGTATGAAAAAGAGGTCTAAAAGATAGAGAAGGAAACCAATAGGTGAATATAAAATTTTCTTTCAGGCGGTCGTTCGACCACCCATTGTAAATCCAAGGAAACCCTAGAGAGGGAAAGGAATTTTGGTTTGGGGGGGTTTAAAAAAAAAAAAAAAAAAAAAGTAACATTTTTTCTGATGACATGACGGACATAATTACTGACAAGAACTAAAGCTAGTAACTACTAACTCAACTGACCGTCAGTCCATATCAGAAGGAAAAGACGCTATAATAATAGAAGAAAAAAAAAGTTTGGGATTAAAGTGCTCCCTAATCACGCAGATTGAAGTAGCGTGAACAATGATCAGCAACCTTGGATCGCGTGCGAATCTATGTCAACATTCCCCAAATGTAAAGTAAATATTTAAAATGGCATTAAGTGATCAATGAGTTGCTCTTACTTATGTAAAAGAAAACAAAATTAAACTTTGTATGGGATGATTTAGTTGTGATTCTGGCAGCAACTGTATAAGGAAGGCGCAATTGGAAAGCAGAGTTGATTTCGAAGTAAAAATTAGAGAAATAAATTTCTCTTTATTTAAAGGGGAAAGGGTGTAAGGAACTGAGTCCGAACCTTATTTTTTATTTTATTATTATTTCCGTTTTATTATCTTTTTGTTTGGGGTTTATGTTTATTTAGGACGAAGGTTCCCCACCACTCTCTTGTTAGTAATGAAAAATGAAGAAAAAACAACTCACGGAGAAATAAGCACCATAGGAAACATCTTGCGCACTTGCGCTGCCCGGCGGAAGTAACAGTCCGCAGAAAAAAAATGGAGGGGGGAGTCCCCACAATCACTAGTAGAGAAATACTTGATAAACCGTCTTAAACATCCCAGAAAATTATGATAAATATTTTGTAAACGGTTTATAAGCTTTGTCGGAAACTTAAAGCTGCCAGAACAAAAGTTAATGTTAGCAACTAAGTATGTAAATAAGAGGAGTAACCCAGCTCAAGTGTGACGTCACCTCACAGTATAAAACCCGTACGTTAACCGAAGAAGGAGAGGTGATTTCCAAATCGAGGCGACTGTGAGAGCGAGGTTAATTCGAAAGCGAAGTATTTTCTGATAGAAGTCCAGATTGATAATTGGACGATCCAAGGTGCTAAAGAGGAGTTCGATTGACGATTTGACGATATCGAAAGGATTGAGGAAATAGTTTCTTCGTATAGTGAGGTGACGGATAGACGTTTAATTAGTAAGAGATTTTGTTCATAGTTGCTAAGTATTTGATTTGTCGAATTTCAAAGGGGAATTACTATTAAGTTAAGCTAAGTTTATTGTCGGGTTGACTTGTTGATTTTCGTTAATAAATTTTGTTTGGAATTATTGATATTTGTACGTAGTACGTTCTAGTTGCTAATTAAATATATTTGAACTTTTGATTTGACTTGATATTTATCGTTGTTATTACTAATTTTTCGGTGCACGCTTAAAAGCCCAGGCCTGGCAAACTAATCTCGAATCCGCGTAAAGTACCCGTTAGGTTAACGGAAGTTTTACCGACCGTAATTATAGTCGGTTTCCTAAGATACTAAAAAAAAATAGTACTTTACAAATACATTGAACTCAATTTCTCAATGGCAAATGCAATATCATCATTGTACAAAATTGTCCAAAAAACTAAACCTTTCTGCAATGAAAAAATACGTGAGAAAAGCTGGGGGTCAAGACACAAGGCTTAACCCTTTTGTTGGCATCAGATCGGCAAGATCCTCTCATGGTGTCATTGGCATTCTTACGTAATGCACTTCTACACGTTTTTTGAATTTCTTAATTTCTAGTGAGAGTGGGAGGGTTAGCAAGGCCATAAGACATCCACAATACCAGAGGAAGAGCAGCCATTGTAAAAATTCAACAAATTTAATAAAGCTAAAAAGTTACAAACACAAATCTAGATGTGAGGAATACAGCTTCCTCAATCTAGTACAAAATCACTGGAGAGTGTAATTACTACCAATAACTATTTTCGACTGAGAGTGAAAGTGTACATAAATCAATTAATTATCATGCCTCATGATAATTAGGTCTGATCAGGTGACCATTTGTTTGGTAGTCAATGATGTCATCTCTGACGAGGGAATTAAACGAAATCGACTAGCAGGTTTCTTATTTCTTCCAATTGTTTTTAGATTCTCCCTGCAGACATAGTTAAATGTCAACTTTCTCACACTCTGACAATTGATTGTTTTAACATATTTTCGGGAATTGACGCAAGAGGAAGGACTTTGTCGCCTCACAGACCCTATAAACATGAATGCTTTAGTTGCCTGTTTATAGTCAATAGATAGTCGATATTCTCTTGTTTTTAGTTTCGTGGGAACCGGATGGAATGAAGGAAAGGTTCTTATAATTCCCTTTTTCTTATTTTGTGAATTTATGGAAAAACAACTTCCTGAATCTCACAATATGCTTTTTCCTTGTGTTTCCATATGATGATGATAGGGAAAAATTCTTCACTTTAAATTCTTTATTTGTGAACACAGGTTCCACTATTTGTCCTTCAAACCCGCATTATTTGTACCATTCACTTCCTGGTATCAGAGCTCTCAAACATTGTGTTTTGTGCTGAAAGCCCACTTTTCAAAGATTCTGTCTGTGTGTCCACGGAATTTGGTATTTTTCCACTTTTTTTTGCTGATGATTCCAATTTCCATTTTTTTTTTTTTTTTTTTTTTTTGCTTTTTGGGTAAATTTTCGAAATTGGTGACTAGTTTAAAATATTCCTGAAAGTTGAAAATTGTCAAGATGATCTGAAAATGTTAAAACAACAAGGGTCTGTTTACCCTTGTTGTTTTAACATAAATTTAATATATATCTCAAATGTCTTAATCCACAATATAAAAATTAAACTGCTGGTAGCAGTTAATTAAACTATGATTCAGATTTAAGAGTCAAATCTAAAATTAATGCTTAGGGAATACCAATTGAAAACTCATGATTTAAACCTTACATGACTTTTAACTCAAGATGGTGAATATGATTGTTATATTTTATGTCTAGGTAATAAAATAAAATTCTTTAAAATAATAACAGTTTTGTAATACATATCTGTATATCACTCAAGATTATTTCAATTTTCAAAACAAAAAATACTGAATTACAATACATAATGCTTGAAAAACAAAAAATAATAGTAATAAATAATAACTTTATATTACCTTTCCCTAAAAGTACTTTATCACAATAAATTCCTACATGATAGACTGCAAATATTGTGTTGGTTCCAGCTTTCCACAATAATCTAAAATAAAAAACAATTTTACACATAAATTAATATATTGATATAAGCTTTTAGTTGTTATCTATTAATTAGTAATAAATAACTATTAGCCTGATGGCCTTATTGTTATGATTACAGATTTATCATACGCCTTTAAATGTGTATGATGAATCTGCAATCATAACAATAAGACCAGTGGGCTCATAGTTATTTATTACTAATTAATAATTAATACTTTTAATTATAAGCTTTTTGCCTCCAATGAATTAATTAATTATCTCAAACTTCCAATTGGTGGAGGTATAAGAGATTTGTCAAACTGTATTGGAGTGACAAAATAATTGAGATCAGTGTTTTATCAATTTATTATATTAAAATCTTGCCTTTGATTTATGCTAATGTATGATTACTTTCTAATCAACTCTCATATTATACTAATATTAAATATGATCATTTTTATATATTAGAAGTAATTATCAATGTATTTATAGAATTTAGTTTAACATTGTACTTAAAATAAATTAAATCTATAATCTTATCATTAAATCTATAAAAATATAATAATCAATAAATAACCATAACTATCTATTATTATTGGTATTCTTTATACACAGGGTGGTAACAAAGATTTCTCCCTAACCAATTATTTCAAAAATTAATATAATCACTAAATCTTTTGCTAATGTATACTATATCATATGTGCTAAACAATGGTGCAAACTTCTGTCCCCTCTAGCCCTTCTATTGGAGAGGATATTATAATCTTAGTCCCTAATGAAAATAGGGTAGCATTGTCAATCACAAAGTTATAGCATATGA
This sequence comes from Centruroides vittatus, assembly GCF_030686945.1. NCBI lineage: Eukaryota > Metazoa > Arthropoda > Arachnida > Scorpiones > Buthidae > Centruroides > Centruroides vittatus. Next base: position 99,552 of record NW_027122438.1, on the reverse strand, counting down.
AAAAACTACATATGTGATTGGGCTAGCACTGTTTTATTTAATGGTTTAATATTCTCTATTAAATCAGAACATCTGCTTATCGATATCACTGCTAACCTAAACCTGATCACAAGTCAACCACTCCCACATTGTATTCAATGCATCATTTTGTGCAGTGAAGCATTTATCTGTCATATATGACAGCCTGTTCTGGGATTCCATTTGATATTTTGGAATGTACACTGATCTCCCCTAAGTTCATAAAAAGCTGGGACCATGTAATCCTTCATGGACATCAAATTCTCAAACTTTGAGTTCCATTTTCATTGTTAAATTTGTAATTTGTTCCAAAACTTTATATATTACTGTTTTAAAAAATTACAGAAAAATGAATGGTTTTATTAAGTAAATACATTGTGTAATGGTTTATAGTGCTGCAAAGTCATTTTATTTAAGCCAAAAAAATATTAATAATAAATAAAACAGTAACATAACTTATGATAGACACCATATGAATAAATGAGTGCAGTGATCTTTCAGCACCGTGCATGCTCAAATATCCAGTTTATGCAAGTGCTAACTTCAATTTACAGTAGTATGTAATCTCCCATTTCCCAAAAGGTTAAATTCTTTCAGGAAAGTTGAAAGCTTGGTGCATAAATTTCCAATCATGAATGATCAAATTACTGAACACTGACATCCTTGATGTTTGTGGATCTTTCAGTTGCATAAATAATGTTAAAATATTGAGGGTATATTTTTGGTACAGTACACTGTACCCTTGATATATTTTTTCATGTGCTGCAACTTTCTAAATAATAATAATGTCCTATTTTCATTTTAGGGGTTGAAATTATAAAAGCCCCTCTTCAAAAAAGAAGAGCTGAAGAGGGTAGAAATCAATGTTTGAAAAAAATATCACTGTAAATACTGAAAAATTATGTTAAAAAATGAATATATTTGATTAAAATAAATAATTTTTGCTACTTTTAAAACTAGTTATATTATTCTATTCTCCTTAAATTAATTTTATAAAATGAAGACCTTATTTATCAATCAGCGTTTTTACTGTTAGTAAACATTCTTATTTTACTATACCTTGATTCTGGTAATTTGCCTTGTCTTTCTATTATTGATGAAAGCATAAGCATAGGATTTGAAATTTTCCACATTTCTTGAATATCTTTTCCAATTAATTGAGTTAATATGAAATCTTGAACAAATATTTCAGCCTTATATAAATTCTAAAAAAATTATTATTTTTTAAATAAATTAATAAGTTAAAATCATAATATAATTATTATTTATATTTCATTATCTTTAACATAAAAGGAATTATAAATAATTTAATTTCTATCAATTTTTATAGTAAATTAAAATGAATATTTCATTTCTAAACAAGAAAATATTAGTACTGTTTTATATTTCTTGATAGTAAAAAAAACAATTAGATTAATTAGATTTGATAATTTAAATACTTTCTATGGAAATTAATATAAACCTGAATAAAAATTATAAACAAATTTAAAATATTTAAATAACTAATACTTTATTTTTCATAAATTTTTGCATTATATTATTATTATTATGTGAGAGGAGAAGTTATTTTAAATCTTTATCAAATTTTAAATAAATAATTTAATGAAAATCATAAATTATCACAAAAAATTAAGTACTTGAATTGTTTCTTTGGTAAAATAACTAAAAACCAAAAAATTAATTAATAATATAATGCATATATTTAATGTTAAAATTTTGTTTTTGATATCGAAAAAATTTAACTTCATGAGACCATAGAAAAGTTTATCATCTTTAGCTTAAATAGTGAAAAACTAAAGGGAAATGTGATATCTTCAAGAAATGAAAAATAGAGTTTAACACTAAAAACTTGCAGAGAACTACCGTATTTTACAGCATATAAGATTTGACTTTTTTAAAGAAAACAAACATTTATTCTGCATTTTATGTGAAGTTATAATCTCCCATAGGCTAATGAATTCCCCAAGCAACCTTTAGTAGGCTCTAGGTAACCTCAACCTAACCAAACTCTTGAATAAAAAGGTTATTGTTTAATTAAAAATTAAAAATACCATAATTATTATTTTTATTTGATTTTTGTTAGATCTAAGCTGCTTTTCCATGTATTCATGCAGAATATTTTAATGGTAAATGACTTCTTTTAAACTCCAGTTTTTCTTGATAAATAAGCATGCATAATTTTACTTCTACTTTTTTAACCAGAATACAGTAAAAAAAAAAAAATTGGTGCAAAATGCCAAAATACATTAAATACTTTTTCCTATATATTTTGTACTGAAATGAAAATGCTTCTTATAAGCTATAAAATACAGTATTTTAATTTTCAAAAATGAAGAATTCAAATTTTTTTAGATTTCTGCTGGTATCCAAATTAAAAAGATCTGACTGCAAGTAGTTAGAATTTTTATCATAAATTTTTCTTAACCTTGTTAGCTTGTAATAAATTTAAATTTCAAGTATTCATCTGTTTAAATGTTAATTATTTTTTGAGTGTTCATGTTCATGTTTATAGTTTCATCTATTTTCCATGCTTGTTATATTACATTTATGTTAAAATTAATTAAAAAATGTCCTTGATAACTTTTAAAATCCCTTTATTAAAACTTCTGATTCCTAAGAGGAAAAGCCAATTTTTTATGTAATTATTAAATTTAAAATAACCTGTAAGAAAAATATAAAACAAACATTTTTTAAATTTAATATAAGTTTAGTTTATTTATATTTAGTTATACAGATTTACTGAAACCATTTGCTTAAATGACTTCAATAAATAGCTTCGTTCCAAAAACAATTATATGTTAAAAATCTTGACTTCTTTGTTTTTATTTTTATGTTTGAAAAGATTTGTAGATTTTCATCCGATGGCAATTGTCATGGCGGAATCGTGGCTTGTTAGGATTGGTCTGATTTGGACCAATCATTCACAAGAGAACATTCCACAAACCGTTAGATTTGAATGTGAGATGGAGCAGATAGATTTAAATGTGCAGAGGACCAGATAGAGAACTACCAAAAGAGCAGAGATGCTGATTGGTCATCCGCCGGCCCGTCGTAGCACATAAATAGATCAGTTTCAGTGGGAAAATGGAGTTTGCTTTGATCCTGCTAAGGAGAAGTCATTTCATCTTGCTTCAGTGAAACAGTTATCTGGCTCGAGAAGAATGAATTGCCTGACCTACAAGAGGTGGATTATACCTAGCTAAGGACAGTTTGTGAATACCGGAAGTGCTTTTATATCATAAGGTGCTTTCCTGAATGGACTTTTACAGGATAAGAACAATTAGCAATCATTGGCACTCCATTTTTGGACATCATTTATTGAGCATTAATTAATTCATAACTTGACTGCAATTATATTATAAATAAATATCTGAAGACAAAGTCTGCCCAAAGAAACTACCATTTATTAACTTCGTGTTCCAGACTACACATATTCTTGGCAACTGACCTTTCTTTTTAGGTTATTGGCCTCCAAAAAGACAAAAAGTCCTTTTTAAAAACACAAAAAATATATCTAGTTAAAAATACAATAATTTCCAGCACTCATTCCCTCATAGATAAAAAGCTGAAACACCCCCAAGAAGGTATGGATGAAAACTAGGATTTCTCAAATGAGATCTCGAGATCCCAGCTGTTTTTTTAACCCGAGAAATTCTTCCCATCCCAGGAAATCCTGCAAATTTCTTAAAAGTTCACTTTTATCTTTTTTTGTGTTAAAGTTAAGGAAATTTTGTAAATAGAAAGTATAATTAACTCATAAACTATCAGAATATATTTGTATTTATTAATTTTAAGCCTGCTTATTAGTTTTTTAAATTTTTGCTTGTTATGGCATGTCACAGATTGTCAATAATCAATATGTAGCCTATTTGTGGCAGGACTCTGAAAATTCTATACTTGTCAGTAATATCTTGTATAATTTTGCCAATGCTGTTTTAATTTTAACCATGCCCAGTAGTTTCAATAACTGCATTATGCCAAGTTGTGCAAATTGGGCAAGGATAGAAATGAGTACAAAGTCTGCAACTATGTAATTTTTCTTCATAAACCTGATTATTAAATCCAAACGAACTCCCAAATTATCAGGCTATAAGCTGATACTGCTATTAAAGCAGCAAAGGTAGACGAATCAAGAATACTTGAGAGCAAAAGAAGTACTGCAACACATCTTGAAAACAAACTAGAAATCTTAGACACTATGGGTGAAAAAACACAGAACATTTGTCTTCTCTCAAATGCATTAAAGACGATTCCACTCACATCCATTGAATTGGAAAGGGCATTTTCAGTAGTGGAACTTTTCATTATTAAAATAATAATCAGATTGAGTGATCGGGGTATTGACCATCTTTGGTTTTCAAAATCTTATAAAAATTTACAATAATATTTTGTATTATGTTTTATTTAAAAAACAAAAATTACCTTCTGAGTTAGAAGTTTGATCTGATGTAAGTTCACTGACCTTTAGGGGGGAATCATTAATCTGGCGACAGGATGGTCTAGGGTCGTTCGCGTGTGGGTGTGAGGGAGGAGACACAGACAAGACAAGTGTCTCACAAAAAGTCATTTATTTAGACGTAAAGGAACTTACACCTAGTACAGACCTCTTCTCAAACGATAAAATTTTCGAAAAGTCTCAGTTACACCGGCATTCTCCTGATGTCTTCTACTGTAGGCCCCGGGGCAGCAACAGGTAGAGATGTTCGCCTCTGGTCACTGGTGGTCTGTCCTTAGTGGCACTAATTAGCAGATCGGCATGATACATGAAAAATAAATTGTCTTTGTGCGCGTATTAGCCGTAAGCGGATTCACAGTTTTTGTCTGGCCTCTCCGCACGTAGAAGGAAAGAGACCTTTCGTCCTCCTCGCTCGGCTATTATCTCAATCTCCCTTTTTCGTATTGTTCATGTTGATTGGCTCTACGTCCCTCCTTTCTCGCTTCTCGATTGGTCCCTCACTTGTCTCCAAGCGAAAAACGACCCCTGTTCGAGTCACGAGAAAGAACCGCCTCGACGAATCTGTTTGACACCCTCCGTTTACTCAGGATGGAAAGAATTGATGAAACTTTGAACTTGCGCTCATATTTTCCCCATTGTTGTCTAGTCTGGGATATTTTTGAAATTTAATGCTTTGATGTGAAGTTCCTTTTTATTGAAAACTTTTCCCTTTTTTCAAATATTGATTAATCTAAATTTCGTACACGAGCGACTTATCAAAGGTCCATCTCTACTGGAGAATGTTTGTCTACAATTATTAATCATTACAATTATTGCGTTTTATTTTACATTAGGCCCTTTTTGCCTTTCGACATCTTTCTCCTTTTTTTTCATGCGTCGCGGTTTAAAATGACTAACGCGTCTAATCCGATCTTTGATCGGTTTTTGTCCCCTGTAACAATGGACGATTTTCTACATTCGTTTTAACAATCTTCTAATATAAATAATTAATGTTAACCCGTTTTTGGGACTTCTCACTAAGTTCATTTTTTCTTTAAATTTTCAACTCAATCCAAAGGCATTTTTTTTGTAAGCATTTTCCAACAAACTTTAATAAATTTTTTCTATTTGTGAAAATTTCTACGTAATTCAAAGGTAATTTTAATATATATTTTACACAGCATTATTAATATTATGATTCTGAAGGATGCAGAATGTATTAAATTACTTTTAAAAATGAAAAATAATTATATCATTCGATTTCAAGATATTTTTTATATTTTAATAATAATTAATTATATCCCAGAATTTCCCAGGATCCCAAGAAACAGTTCACTTTTTTCCCAAAATCCTGGGACAAGCAAAGGACCTGGAAATGAGAAACCCTAATGGAAACCATGAAGACATTCATACGTCACCAGTTCCTTTTTAAAAAATTTTTGTATTTTTAACTGGATATATGTTTTGTGATTTTAAAAGGACCTTTTAGCTTTTTGGTGGCTAGTAGTCTAAAAAGAAAGGTCAGTCACCAAGAATATGTATAGTCTGGAATACAAAGTCTGCCCAAAAGGGACCTTTTGGGCAGACTTTGTCTTCAGATATTTATTTGAAAAGATGTTTCATAAAAATATAAATGATCTTAATAATTTTTGTTATATTTCTCAGATTTTTATACTTCTTTCTTAGTTACTGTATATGTGAGAGCCCAAAATTGATGAACAAAATACACGATTTTGTCATTCCTATTTGGATGGCTGTTGTCATCTATTATCTGAGAACTTCTCAGTTTGTACACTCTCGACAGCAACAAAAGTGACACTTTTCTGTGATCCTTTGACCTCCCAGCCGTGCAATACCATTTTAATATTGGAACTGGGAGCCAAACGAAGCAGTTGTCGCCCATTCTTCAATGTAGAATGTTCCAATGTAGAACTCTGTGTCTCCTTATACAGAATACTGTGGGAAACGCCGGGAGGTAGGACGGAAGTCGGACCTCCTTGTTCTCGGCGAATAGGTCGGCAAGACCCGCTCCACTGTCAAGGATGGCTAATTTTGCGCGATATCCCGACTTGTCGGGATCGGTCAGTTACTTGTCAGGTCGAGTGGAGGAGTGTGTGTGGGGTCGTCGATAAAGAAAGGCAATATCCGTATAACAGGACAACACATATAAGATTTATTTAGACGGTAAACAGATACAAAAGATCTAACGCGTTCCGTTCCTAACCGCGAGAGAGAGAGTTTACAAATTTAGGGGGGGATCATACCTCTTCCTAGGATTAGCTGTAATCGTAGGATTAATCTTCTCAGTTCTCCGGTCGTGGAGGGAAGCGGGAGGATCGGGCGGGCGGCTCGTCGTCGGCGGGCTTCGGTGACTTCGTGTCTCAGCCCTCGCTTCTCGGGACGGATCCTACAGGTCGGGTGGCTTGTGCGGACCTTCAGCGACCGACCCCGTTCTTAGATATCTCCCCCCTATTTATACTCCCGGTCTCGTCCGCTGCGATGATGAGTCGATCTCCCTGACTCAGAGGTTAGATCCGGGGAGGAGGGAAGTGAGTTTGCCGGCAGAAGACTGCACATCCTTTGAATCTTGATCGGGGTTTGAACAATAAAATTTAAAACGGACTGGCCGGTTTTTGCCGGTCGTCACAATACCATCATCTCTGATACGGAATAGCATCAATCCCGACAGGAGCACATTCCGGCATCTGGAGCATTCCTATCATGCTGACTTTCTTCAGTGATATACTAAGAAATGGACAGTCTGACCCATCACCGTCACCTGTTCTTTTAGAAGATCTCGTAAATCCTCAGGTATTTACAACAATGTGCAATTTATTGTAAACTCTCTTTCTCTCACGACCAGTGCATAGTCAGTTTATTTCGTTTTAGAATAAAATATATCATGTACTCTTTTCATTTGAAATTAAATGGTAATTTAGTTGTTAAACTTAGTGTCTCAGTGCATTACTTCCACTGCATTGTCTCAGTCTCCATCCGGAACCTGATTGCTTACACATACGGCCATTTGCGTGACCTACTTTCAAAAACAAACAAATTCACCATTGTGGCTTTCATGTCGAACGAGACATGATGGTGTCAGTCCTGACAAGCCATCAAAGAGGTGCTGACCCTCCAGTTACATATATCAATACTGTAGTTTCTCATTCTACAGGTTTATACTTGCTTTACGAAAATATAAAATAATTACAGGTATAACTTGTACAAGACAGCATTCCTACAACACAATTTTTCTCTAATAAGGTTTGAGAATTGGGAACATCCCCATACAAAATGTCACAGTTTTTAAGTGTGAATGCCATCATTTGCTATTTTTTATTCATGCAAGCTTCTATATTGTCCCTTGCCCTTGATTTTAGAATATTGAAATTTTCAACATTGTTTCTTGACTTTCACCCAATTTTCTTTAATGAGAACTAACTATACAGTTTTTCTTTTTTCTTGTCCTACCTTCCTATTCTAGATTTCCTATAAACCAGGTGTCACTGTTTGTGGTGTTAGTGCTCTAAATGAACCCAAAAGACTGTTGCTGTTTTGTTTTTATAGATTAAATTAAAATATTATATTTTTAAAGATCTCTTACATAAATGCAAACAAATGAAAATATCAGATTCTATGAAAAAAGTAGAGAAAAATCAAGATGTTGCAGTTATTTCAGATTAAGCTCAACAAGAAAGCTCAGATGGTGACATTATTTTGCCAAAAATAAAATGTCCTTGTTTAATAGTGTTTAGCAGTGAAGAAAAAATTAATATTAACATGCAATATTTTTGATTATAACTGTTAGTTAATTATTTATTGATGTAATAAACATATTTCTTTTAATTACAAAAAAGAATAGTATACTTTTGCTAACTTTTGGAACCTAACCCTATGCTTTGTGTTAGTCCTTTGTTTCATATAGCTTGAATTCACAAAACATGGCACTTTTTTAGAACCTAACTACCATGTTATACGAGGGTATCTGTAAGATAATGTCCATTTAGCTGAAATTGATTAATTCATTAACAAATAATTTAATATTCAGAATAAATATATCTTAGTATATTTTTGAGTTTTTACACATTAAGATCACTGTAAGAAATCAAAATTTGTGATTATCTTAAAATGAAAACTGAATATACAATCTTCATATATGTTTAAACAAACCATATATTCTTTTAGTTTACAAATTTAATGATTCATATTTTAAATTTTATATTTATTTTCAAGTTAAACTTGTTTAACATGTAAATCTATCTTTTAAATAAACATAGAACATTATAAAATATTCATAAAAACTTAAAATTACAATGGAAAGTAGTTTAATATCTAAAAAACATTTAAAAAATTTCAGATATATTCAACTTATACAATTTATTAAAAAAAAAAATTTATCAAATACAACTTACAAATATTCCATTTGATAACACCTGATAATTCTGAAAAACCAAGTTTTAATCTCACCTGATCCCTTTGTATTGCTCCTATAATTGCTTTTAATGTATTTGCTAGAGTAGACTTGCTAGGTGGTTCTTCCTAATTATAAAATATATAAAGTTATCAATATATAAATTGCAAATATAAAAAAAATATTAAAAATATAAATAAATTATTGTTAATATATAAACAGTATAATTTTTCTAAAAAATAAATCAGGATTATTTGTCAATTTTGACTAGTCAAGGGTAATTGATTATTATTAAAACTTCATGTAATTGTACACAATTATAAGCTAAATATTACTGAAAAATTTAACAAAAAAATTAATTTTAATTGTATTTTACAACAGAAAACATCCTTTAGATAACTGTAATGTATAAAAATCATCTAGTACATAAAAGAAACTGATGATCTGTTTTAAAATAGATGTTAATCTAGACGACAACCAGATAACAAAAAGCGATTAATTTGTTAGTACTTATTAATATAATTATTTATACTAAACAGCTTATGTATTAAATGTCAATATGCAAAAGTTCGAACTTTATTTCAAATAAATTTTTCTAAAAAAATATTTTTTCATTATGCTAATAATTTAATAATTAAGACTTGAATATTAAAGCAGTATACAGATAATATATAATTCAGCTTAAGGTTACTGAATCAATACAGGGTAATCATACTTAAAGTATTCCTATTCAATACTGTCTGGAAAGAAATGTAGCAGCCCAAATACAACCAAATTTTGTATGCTGACATTTCAGAAAAAGTGGAAGAGATTTCTGTGGAAAAAAAATTAGTTCTAAAGCTAACCACTATAAAACTTGAAACAATGAATAAAAAAAATCACATGACAATTATAAGCTGTATGAGAGAAACGATACAACTAAAGAAAGCACAAAGAAACAATTGTGACGATCGGGATATTGTGAACTTTATCATTTATATGTACCTTTATAATCTTTTAACTATATTTTATACAAACTCTACATTTTATACAAAAACGGAACGAAATAGACCAAAAAGGGTTAGTTAAACGGGAAATCAACTGATAAATTCTGTTGATAAGAACAGTTTAAACTCGATTCCCACGAGTTGAGTTCCTTGTTAAGATGAGTCAAATTTCGGTGACACGACTACGTCACCAATAATTTTATTGGTCCAAGAAGATCATCTCTTCTGACGAAATCAAAGAAGGGCCTGCAAACTCCCTCCCCATATAAAAAGGGAGTACGATGAGTAAGACGGAGAAGTTGTTACTGACCGTGTGTTTGTGCGCTCAAAAGGATAGTTACCTGTCGCCGCCGATCCTCCCTCATCATCTATATTCAAGCCGAACTGTCGTCGTTACACTTCCTATCTGAACAACTATTACCTGTTAGTGGACAGAGTCATTACCGACGATCTACTACAAGATCATTTATTCTTAGCCCGAACGCCTACAACGGTCTATAAGGATATCATCGATTATTACATCGACATCCGACTACATATCTTAAGGTATTTATCCTACACGCGAATATTTGTAAGCTCTCTCTCTCTCTCTAATCCGCGTAGAATTTATGTTCGCGGATCGTGAGCCATGTACCTTATCACGTGTCTCTCTGTAAAGTAATCGCTTGTATCTAATTAGTCCTATGGAAAAAATAAACGGGTATATTTTTATATATAAATCTCTGGGTGCGTTCTTTCCGTCATCCTCTCCACTCGCTTCATTCCGGGTCTAACCCATACGTAACCGCTCGCGCAATTGATTTTCTGTATCAATCTAAGGATACAGTGGTGTCATCCTGACGTGGTATCAAAGAGATACCGGCCCTATGGTCACAGTGGTGTCCCGGAAGTGGGATTTTGTTTTGAAGGAAATAATCTAACAAAGAATGGAGGCTCAAGGTGGAGAGAATCCGGGAGGAAGTGCACCTTCGGGATTATCCGGAATGATTCCCTTAACCCCCTCATTTTCGGGCGACACATCAGGATTGCGCATCAGGGACTTCTTTGACTCGCTAGACGAAATAGCAAAACTAACTGGATGGACTAAGGCACAAAGTCTCGGCGTCGCGAAGTTAAAATTAACGGGCATAGCGAGGGATTTCGCATGGAAGGATGCGCGAATGCGAGCAATTGATACATACGAGGAGTTCAAACGACAAATGATCTTACGCTTTGAGAAAGAACCATACTCGCTTAGACTTCAGAAATTCCATGCATGCATTCAGAAACGCGACGAGGACGTACAGACGTACGCAGTTCGGTTGCAAGGCCTAGTATCGGAGACCATAATCGAACAGACAGGGGCCGATGCTCGCGAAACAGAAATAATCAAGCGATGCCAAAATAAAGAGCGAGACGAGCGGCTACTCGCCCAATTTTTAAGCGGTCTCAACGATAGAATTAAAAGACGGGTGATGTCCAGAGAACCAGATTCCTTTGATAAAGCAGTTAAAGTGGCAATCAGCGAGGAAACTATAGAGCAGTTGACCGGGAAATCACAAGGGATAGTCGGGGCAATAACCAGTCCCGAGGACGAACGCACAAGTAACCTCGAAGCGACGTTAGCTAACATACAAAGCCAATTAAACGAACTAAAATTAAAGGAGGATCATCAGCGGCGTGGATTCACACATCCAGTAAGCAGGGGAAGACACTATTATTCCTCGAGAGGAGGACATGGGTATTCTCGATTTGATTCATCTGTCAGGGGAGCGCGCGGCAGAAGCCGACCGTATCGATCAAACAATCTACCAGGCAGACGAAGAGGCAACTTCCAACCTAATCTAATTCAAGCGCCAACTCAAAACCCACCACAGGGGAGAATAAACAAAATGAATTGGCGACAGAATAATAGGCGATGGAGGAACGATAATACACACACACGTCGACCTCAAAAAAATATCCGATCTGAGACCATGACTTTAGATGTACAAGAAAAAGGAAATGAATTGGGAGTGCGAAATCGAATAGGAGCTAGAAGGATAGGCGATAATCTAGAACCTAGTCTGTGTTGTTCAATCAACGATTATCCAGCTCGACTGGCGATAGATACTGGTTCCACGGTAACACTTATATCTCGAACCTTCGCTAAGAAAACAACTACAATCAATTTTAATGAAAGGGGAAGAAGAATACTCTTTCAAAGTGTCACGGGACATGGCATCAGAACGTATGGAACTATAAGGTTCCGGTTTCAAATAGGACCTTTACAATTCGACTACTCCTGTTATGTAGTAGACGATCAAATACCTCATCCTTTTGACGGTCTATTAGGACGAGATATAATTAAGGGCCAAGAACTTCTCATAAATTTAGCAAGAGAGAAAATAATACTTCCAGGAGGAGAGGAAATAGATTTTCGGAAGCCAGAAGTGGAGACAACACGATCAATCCGAGGAAATGGGAAACGAACTCGTAAGGGTACGTTTATACGACCTCCTACTAACTCTATAATTTCGAAAAACGACAAATCTAATATTTCACAACAACCTATTCCTAAAGAACAGGCAAGAGAGGTAATCTTGATAACAGACTGCAATCTTCCTCCAAGAACAGAGATTATTACTACCGCGAGAATATCCGGAGTAAAACGGAGAGGAGAAATAGGAGTTATAGAATCGGGAATATCTAATCCAGAGGGTGTCCTAGGTGTCGATTCCTTAGTAAAGACGAGAAAAGGAGGCCAAGTCCCCATCCGAATCATGAATCTATCTACTCAACCAAGGAAATTATCCAAAGGCGAGTGTGTAGGAACCTTCCACAAGGCAGTAGAGGAAGAAGATAACCCGAACACAATCAAATCTACTGACGCTCAGAATTCGAGTGCAACTGCAACTCTAACGAAAGAGGAATTCGGTCAACTATTCGATTGGACCCGCATTGGAAAGGACAAGAAGCGTCCCTTATTAGATCTATTGTACCAATATAGGCATGTGTTTGCCGCGAATGACTATGATTTGGGATATTGTCCAGTAGTAGAACATGAGATAAACACCGGAGATGCCTCTCCTGTGTATCAACCACCTTACAGGATACCTTATGCTCAAAGAGAACAGATGAATAAAATCATTGACGGACTATTGGAACAGGGTATAATAGAACATTCGAAATCTCCCTGGTCAGCCCCCGCTTTGTTAGTGAAGAAAAAGGATCAAACATGGCGTCTTGTGGTAGATTATAGGAGGCTGAATAAAGTGACAAGGGCAGATCCTTATCCTTTACCTTTGGTGCAAGAAGCGCTTAGTCTTATAGGTCGGGCGAAATACTTCTCGACAATGGATACCTTATCAGGATTCTGGCAATTAGGATTGCGCGACAAGGAGAAGTCAGCGTTCTCAACCCCTGATGGTCATTACCAGTGGAATCGCATGGCAATGGGCCTTTGCGGAGCCCCAGCGTCTTGGCAAAGGGCCGCAGACTTTATCTTACATGGCTTAAAGGGGAAAACCTGTCTAGTTTACATGGACGACATACTAACTTTTAGCTCCGATTTCCAAACGCATCTAATTCGTTTAGAACAAATCTTTCAGAGACTGGCTACAGCGGGTCTAAAATTAAAACCCAAGAAGTGTCATTTCCTTCAACAACAAATAAAATTCTTAGGACATGATGTCTCGGCTGAAGGAATACGACCCGATCCAAATAAAATAAAATGTGTTCTGAACTTCCCTCGTCCTACAAACGAACACGATGTCAAATCTTTCCTTGGATTAACGGGTTACTACCGAAGACACATTGATTCTTATGCAAAGATAGCAAAACCTCTAACCGATTTGTTGAAAAAGGATAACAAATTCCAATGGGAAGAAGAACACGAACGCAGTTTCGAGAGACTCAAAGAAATAATCACCTCAGCTCCTCTTTTGAAATCTCCAGACTTTTCCAAACCCTTTATTCTATCCACAGACGCATCAAACGAAGCAATTGGAGCGGTCTTGTCTCAAGAAGAAATAGACGGAGAAAAACCTATCGCATATGCTAGCAGAATATTAAGAAAACCAGAGAAGAACTATAGTACTACGGAGAAGGAGTGTTTGGCGGTAGTTTGGGCCACCAAATACTTCCGACCATACCTGTATGGGAGAAAATTCACTATAATAACGGATCATCGACCATTAAGATGGCTTATCAGTAATAAAGACTCTACTTCAAATTCTCGAGTTGCACGATGGGTCATTTTCTTACAGGAATTTGACTTTGATATCAAACATCGAGCCGGAAGTTGTCATAAAAATGCAGATGCATTAAGTAGAATTCCTATTCGACAAATTTCGACTGCCAACAACTTCGACCCAATCTATTCAAAGTCTCAAATTGGCGAATTTCAGAGAAAGGAAGAGAAATGGAATACCATTATTCATTATCTAGAAAGCGATACGTCTCCAGATCAGACACAACATTATTTCCTAGATGAAGAAGGAGTGTTGTATCATCAACAATCTACCCCTCAAGGGGAAATCATAGAACAACTAGTCATTCCGTCCATCTTAATTCCCTACATCTTACGAATTCATCATGACACACCTATTGGAGGCCATTTGGGATCACAGAAAATGCAACAAAAACTTCAATCGCTGTTCTACTGGCCAACAATGAAACAGGATATAAAAACCTATTGTCAGAGCTGTCAACGTTGTGCTTTAATGAAAAGAAAGGACAAACGACAAGAAGCGGAATTGCAGCTATTTCCTCCTCTAACACGATTGTTCGAACGTACCGCTATGGATGTAGTAGGACCTTTACCTGTCACGTCAAATGGCAACAAATATATACTTGTTTTCATCGATCATTTCAGTCGTTATGCCGAGGCCATACCTTTACCGAATATTCAGAGCAAAACTATTGCGAAAGCATTTGTCACACATATCGTCCTACGACATTCCACACCTGTTCAATTACTTACTGACCGCGCACCGAATCTAATATCTAAGATGTTTAAGGAAGTATGCGAATTATTACAAATAAAACGACTTCTTACTACCGCATATCATCCTGCATGTAACGGAATAGTGGAGAGATTTAACAAGACCCTTATCGATATCATTGCACATTATGTAGCTAAGGACCAACGAGATTGGGACGAATGGATTCCTTATGCGTTGTTTGCTTATAATACAACTATACATGCTTCTACAGACGACAGCCCTTTCTTTCTATTATACGGGAGAGATCCAACCTTTCCTTTTGATCTAATAACTAGTCCCACGAAAACTAAATACGATGTCGAAGACAATTATGCATCAGAACTTAGATACCGAATGACGGAAGCTCATCAGGTAGCACAAAAACATGCAGAACAAGCTGCCCGAAAAAGACAGACACGACATCGTCAAACTCACAAAATACCTACGTATCATATTGACGATCGAGTTAGAGTTTTTGCGAACGAATATTGCACCTCAAGGTTAACGAAAAGGGGAACCTAAATCGCAAAATTCTCTAAATCGTAAACTTAGTCCCTTTTAAGAAACGAAATAGCTACGAAATCAAAATTTTATTAATATAAATTATAATATGTCCTGTTACCTTCTTCATCTAACAACTTTTCCCCTTTATCCAGAATACTCCGACCAACGAGACTCCAGGCATTATGCATATACAGCTCTTGCTACGATTTATCCTTATAATTTTGCTATGCATGTAGCCTTTATATATCAATAAATCATATTTACTCCAGATAACCTATTCCATGACTTCCTTATTATTATTATTTTTTTCACTATTCTACTAGAAAGAGAGAGAGCAAATATCGTGAGGAAATTGCCAATTTCCGTACTTTATTAATAACCTCCGCGAACGGAAAAAGTAACATATATGACGTTATGACGCGATCGCAATATAATGCAAAAGAGAGAGAGCCGGAACGAATCTGTAAAACCAATTCCTTAGGTGAAAATCCAGCTTGCTCGATAAAACCAAGCTTGATTTTAGAAAACCCAGGGTGATGTGACGATCGGGATATTGTGAACTTTATCATTTATATGTACCTTTATAATCTTTTAACTATATTTTATACAAACTCTACATTTTATACAAAAACGGAACGAAATAGACCAAAAAGGGTTAGTTAAACGGGAAATCAACTGATAAATTCTGTTGATAAGAACAGTTTAAACTCGATTCCCACGAGTTGAGTTCCTTGTTAAGATGAGTCAAATTTCGGTGACACGACTACGTCACCAATAATTTTATTGGTCCAAGAAGATCATCTCTTCTGACGAAATCAAAGAAGGGCCTGCAAACTCCCTCCCCATATAAAAAGGGAGTACGATGAGTAAGACGGAGAAGTTGTTACTGACCGTGTGTTTGTGCGCTCAAAAGGATAGTTACCTGTCGCCGCCGATCCTCCCTCATCATCTATATTCAAGCCGAACTGTCGTCGTTACACTTCCTATCTGAACAACTATTACCTGTTAGTGGACAGAGTCATTACCGACGATCTACTACAAGATCATTTATTCTTAGCCGAACGCCTACAACGGTCTATAAGGATATCATCGATTATTACATCGACATCCGACTACATATCTTAAGGTATTTATCCTACACGCGAATATTTGTAAGCTCTCTCTCTCTCTCTAATCCGCGTAGAATTTATGTTCGCGGATCGTGAGCCATGTACCTTATCACGTGTCTCTCTGTAAAGTAATCGCTTGTATCTAATTAGTCCTATGGAAAAAATAAACGGGTATATTTTTATATATAAATCTCTGGGTGCGTTCTTTCCGTCATCCTCTCCACTCGCTTCATTCCGGGTCTAACCCATACGTAACCGCTCGCGCAATTGATTTTCTGTATCAATCTAAAGGTACAGTGGTGTCATCCTGACGTGGTATCAAAGAGATACCGGCCCTATGGTCACACAATTATGCTATACATTTAAGACATTTTATTATTGCCAATATTTACTGTGACAATAAAATGTCTTAAACAGACCTTAATAGTGAAACTGACACTGCTCAATGTGATCCTCATTCTGATGATGTAAAACTGAAGTCAATAAGCAGTGTAGTCAATGGCAATATGTAACTGATCTTTCATGATGCTTGTCACATGCAATGTGTTACTGTCTTTCAAGATTGTTAGGTTAGGGACATGTCTCAAACTTTTCTTTTAAAAGGTCCACAACTAAAAGTCACAAAGATTAAGATTTAAAAAAAAAAAACAAGATTTCAATAGTGTAAAAAATGTGACTAGTCTAAAATTTACCTCCGAAAACCTTTCACGGCAAAAAATTTTTGGAGGTAAATTTTATACATCCCGGTGTTGTGTTAGAGTTTTAATGTGACTAGTCATTCTGCTCTGAGAAATGCCACAGTAACTGTTGTACATACTATCTAACGTGTAGTGGTGTAGCTTGCATAAAAATAGTCAATACAAGACATTGTTGCTACTGCATTTACAAGACAACAAAACTGTTTAATCTCTCTTCATACCTCTGGGAAGTAACAGATCAGATCAAGGGCTACCTCTTCATATAAGTGGAACTAACCTCCTCGTATAAGAATTAACCATAGATAAATGTGCTGTGAAGATACAGCCACTGAGTTTGGATGAGTGTAGTAGAATCTGTTCACATGCATGTGGATGTTAAAAAGTACAAATGTGAGAGGTATGAGTGTTCAGTATTTTAGTGAAATAAAAATACAGTAGAGCATCGATTATCTGAATATTGATCAACCAAAACATTGGTTAACCAAAAGTGTTCCAGTTAGCAAATTTAAATTTCCGCTAGTGCTGTGGCGCTGCAATATTTGGCTATGTCTTGGGCTACTCCAATATTATTTTTGTTGGTTTGCGTGTTTTAGCTGGCAACACTGGTGCGATCATGAGAGGGTACTTAAGGACAGACTAGGATTTGGACGAATTTCAACATAGGATAGGTTAATATATTTTTTCATACATAATCGGTTATCTGAAAAATCAATTATCCAAACAACCCCAGTCCCAAATTGTTTCAGATAATTGATGCTCTACTGTATTTCAGTCCATAAGATCTCTCATGAACAAGTTTCATCGACTTTCATTCTATCAGTGATGTTCAATTCAAAGGTCAACTAAGTTTCATTGTCATTATCAAGCAACAATTGGACATGGCTGATCTTCTATGAGAAAACTGCAACACTTCTTAGTACCTTTTTTTCAATTACATTTAATTATGATACTGCCACAGTTATATTTTGAGATTTGGGCTATAACATGAATATATATTTAAATTACAGGTATAAGTGATTATATCAAATTAAGTTCATTGCATTATAATTTCTTACAATTATTACATTTAGAAAGAGGAGAAGAAAAAGTATTTTTTAATTTTATACAATCAATTTATAACATTGATACAGAAATTAAAAAATTGTCATAGGAAAAATTTTTTGTAATAAATTCATTCAAAGAATATAATCAATGAATTAAATTTCTTCTTAATTTGTTAATTTATTTGTTATTGTTTAATAAAATTAGGAAATTAGTACTACATTAAGAAATTTAAAATATTCTAAACTTACTTCACATAATATTAATTCTTCAGTTCCAATATTGAAAGATACATGAGAAAGAACATCTTCAGACATCAAATAATCATGAATAGCACTGAAATAAGAAAAATAATTGTTATTCTAATTTATATAAGTGACTATTCTTTAAATATATTTAAATAATATATTATTCCTAATCCAAATTCTAAATAGTTATATTATTTGCAATAGTTACAGATCCATAGAAAAGCACAAAATAAAAACAAGATACAGAAAAATTCCCACCGCCGCCATCTCGGAACCTAAGGTAACATTAACCTTAAATTTATATTATCTTTTCAAAACTCATACGTTAAAAAATAATTATTAGCCCTTTAAAAAATTGCTTCACATATTTATAGTTATCTTAAAACTGTTTTAAGATCTGAACTAGTATTTTTTTAAAATACTATTTAATACATTAAATTATAATTGTTCAGTATATTAAAATGATTTTTGTAGTATCATTAGGTCCTGCATTACTTGACATTTATTTGGAAATTGTCCCCCAGAACAACGCAATAAGAAATTCAATGGCACAAGATTCCAAATAAAAGAATTAAACATATATAAGAATCAAGGATGACTGCAAGATTTAGTCTCAATGGTGCCAAAAATATGTGAATACAATTTAGATCAACTAACTAACCAATTCTCTTAAATCATGTTCCTTAAATATGTTTGTTTCTTCTTATACTATTCTGATCTATCTTCATGAGCGTGAGTAATAAGCATGTAAGAAACAAAAGTTCTAACTACTCAAAAAATTGTGGAGTCTTCTTTATAATTCAGTTCCTGCCTACAGATAGCTTAAAAGAAATTAGAGAAACAATCTCATCATGTACAAACAATAGTTACTTCACTATAACAACTATTAAAAAATAAAATTTATGTATTTTCTTAGCATAATGTTGCCGTTGAGAACAAATCACACAGGAACACTTTTAGTGGAAGAAGGTTGTTTATTGGTAGGAATGGATATGCATTTCGGGCTTAACGCCCCTCTTCAGTCCTATTGTAACAGATTTATCAGTCAATTGATTACAGATTTACGGATTTATCAAATGAAATATTTAGGTTTATACAAATACAAATGTTTAATAAAAGGTTTATACAATAAAACATAAATACCTGAGATTATAAAGGAAAAAAAAGGGGAGGAAAATGGAGCTAAAAGAATTTTAGCTCCACCCTTATACACATTAGAACAGTATAGCAAAATGTGCTAGAATAAAAATGGGGGTAAACTTAAATCTACAATTCAGTATTATTAAAAGGTGGAAGTTTTATAAAATTAATATTCCGGTATTCAGGTATTCCATTATTAATTTTATAAAACTTCCACCTTTTAATAATACTGAATTGTAGATTTAAGTTTACCCCCATTTTTATTCTAGCACATTTTGCTATACTGTTCTAATGTGTATAAAGGTGGAGCTAAAATTCTTTTAGCTCCATTTTCCTCCCCTTTTTTCGCCTTTATAATCTCAGGTATTTATGTTTTATTGTATGAACCTTTGTATTAGTATTTGTATAAACCTTTTATTAATTAAACATTTATATTTGTATAAACCTTTTATTAAACATTTGTATTTGTATAAACCTAAATATTTCATTTGATAAATCTGTAATCAATTGGCTGATAAATCTGTTACAATAGGACTGAAGAGGGGCATTAAGCCCAAAATGAAGACGACATTTACAAATACATTGAAAGTGCTCACAGGATATTAAAACGTTTTTTAAAATGTTCTTTAATGCCTTTTTATGTGAATTTTTCTCTTGAATCAATAAAATTGTTGGCATAACATCCACTCAATGTTTTTAAATATATTGATAAACAAAATTATATGAGCACAACACCAGGTTATTTCATTTTAAATGAAATTTTCTTTAAATCAAAAATTTATCTATAACTACCCATATTTAGTTCAACTTAAAAATAGTGGGACATTGGGCAGGTTTCTAAAGGCAATTATCATGCAACTTTTAAATGCAAATTAAAACTTAATGTTAATTGCTTTTCTGATGTAAATGAAAATTATTAATTTAAATAACTATTATTGTAACCTGCTGCTATTTTAAGAAAAAACAATACTGTTTTATTTAATTCACAATAAATATAGACAAAAAGAATTCGAATTGGCAAGTAATATGGCTATATATTGTTTATAAATACAACATTAAATCATGTAATATTTTTTGTAGAAATTTGCGCCGTGGAATTTTAATTATAGATTTAAGTGTGCCATGAGATAAAAAAGATTAAAAACCACTGGAGTAGTGGGACAATGTACATTTTTACATAGTAATTATGTTGCAGCCAATCGGCATGCAGCATCCGTAATTTCAAGTTACATGACATCATATTTTTACCCATCATCCTTAGCACTACATATGACATGGTGTGGAATTTTTGAAAATGTGCAAAAAAATAGCAAATATTAGATTTTAAAAAATTAAATAGAAAATAAAATAAATTTATATTTTTAAATTAATTTGAAAATTTTGCTGCCATTTAAAAAATTCCCATATTTCATTGCAAATCTCCTTCTATTTTGTACAAAGTATGGAAACATAGGCACATAGGACAATGATTGCGACACTATACGAATTATCAGGTGACAGTGACGTAATCACACTAAGCAGAGTGCTAGCATTACTGTAAACAAATAAACCAAACCAAGGATACACACAATTCTTTTTGCTGATAACCAAGTTGTTATACTTAAAATTAAAAGATAGTATTTAAAGAATTTGAAAAAATATACCATATTTACTCGCTTATAAGACAATCTCGCATATAGGACGAGGTGTGACTTTAAAGATCAAAATAAAGAAAATTAGATTTCTTAATACAATTTAATTTTATTTCGTTTAATCACAAATAAAATGTCAAATGCACATAAATCACTCATTGTCCTGCAAAAATTACTGGCATTTTAAACTTTAAGGAAAAATCTTGTAAAATTGACAACATAATTTTTTCATGTAAAGTTGGACAATCGGAAACCTTTTTTTTGCCAATTCTTAACAGTCGAATCCACTCTCTGTCGATTACACTTATGAGTTTCTCTGAATTCTGATTTCCGAATAATCATCTGTTTTCACATGGGAATGGATTAAAATTTATATCGGGCTCCCGTGTGATTTTGGAATTTCAATCTGAAATTCAATTCAAAAGCTTTGCTTTTCCTATTGCTATTCATCTTTACTCCTGACAATACACAAGAAAGATTGAAATGACCCAGATAAAATACTTTTCTTTTTAAACACCAGAGGGTGAGCACCAGAGGGTGAGCAGGGTAAGCATAAAAAATGCGAACACACGGTTCACAAAAATTATTGCAAAAAACGCAAAGAATCCTTCACTCGCACGTAAAGGACGAACTAGGTTTTTGAAGTAATCAAAAATGAATAAAAACCTCGTCTTATATGTGAGTAAACACAGTATATATTATCATTGGAAATCTAAGCATAATTAACATTCACGTGGACAGAAAAATTTTTCAAGGGTGTCCTTCTTGAAATACAGTAGAGAACCGAAAATCGGAATCAATTGGGGACTGGGGTTGTTCGGATTAGTGATTTGTTCCGATTACCAATCATGTACGAATAAATATATTAACCTGTCCGATGTTCAAATTTTTCTCCGTTGCGTGTTGCTTCGTGTTGAATTTTTCTCCGTTGCATGTCGCTTCGTGTTGAATTTTCGTCGATTTTAAGCCTAATGAAATTTTTTATAATAATAATCGAGGCTATCGTATCGTTAAAAATTATTTCTGCATTTTGTACAAACAAAATAAATATATTGAAGAATATAAAAACATGAAAATTATACTTTAGAAGTAAATTTAGTATCAAAAACGTTCGATTCAGCATGACACAGTCCGACTGAAAATCGTTCCGATTACCGGCGATTCCGATTACCGGGGTTCCGATTAACAAGTCTCTACTGTACTTAGATTCCATTATAATGATGATGAAATAAATTTTAACTTAATGATAAATTTACAGAATTACATTTGACAGAAAAATAATCAGTCTTTAAATATTCTGATGTTACGTCTGTATGCCTGTGAAAAAATTCATGTACAGTAAAACCTGTCTATGGCAACCACCCACAGTTCCTTCAAAAAGTGGTCTTTTAGACAGGTGGTTGTCCAAAACAGGTGGAGTAGTGCTGTAATACCATATTTCTGGATGTATTTTGTGCACATTTTAGCCATATCTGTGTGCAAAATTTGAGGTGAGCAAAAATAAGTGGATTTTTCAACAATAGAGCTATTTGGTACTGTATTTTATTCTTATCAGATAACTCGATTAACAGAAGTCATCGTTATTTTATAAGACAGATTTAATACCAGTATTTTAAAGATTAATACAGTATTTGCATTTTCTTGATTATAATGCACACTTTCTTTTTTCCGACTTAATTAATTCAACTTGGTTCTCTTTGTTCACTCCTCGGTTATGTGTATTACATCATCGATATAGAAGCGTGTGGTATCTCTCCACCACTTTGGTTTTGGTTTTTGTTAGTTTAATCTTATTTTAACTTTAAAAATACTGTATTTTTTTAATATTTAATATTTTCTTAAGTACAATAAAAAATTATTAATTAATAATAAAATGATCTTATTATTTCTTCTCATATGATTTCATTACATCAATGACAATCGTGGAATCAAAAAAGGAAGGTTGCCTGTGAAACTGGTTTTTGCATTAATGCATTTATTGTGTTTTGAATATTTTGCATGTGAAAAATTACTTGGACATTATTTTTCTAAAAATATTGCAGAAATAAGGTAGGTTGATACAGAAACTATTTATTGCACATGTACTGTATATGAGCTTAAAAAAATAAAATAAAATAAATTTTATCAAACGATGAGATCAGCTGATTAACTGTATTGTGCACAATATTTTATATCCCTAAGAAAAATACTGTAGGTCTACGGTAAAATAAATTGCATTTTCCCACAGTTAAACTTTGCCACTAATTGCTGTTGTGATAAACCATTTTCACTTTCTCTGATAACTTTAACATAATCTTCTAATGACAGCACATCACATTTCTTTCATTTTTGGGACAATTTTGAACAAACTGAAATGAATTTCCTTTGTTGCTAGACTAATTCATTAACACCTGCACCTAATTTCAAGGGTGGGAGAAGTGCCTGAGGTGAGTTCAAACAAGAGTTTAGACCAGATATATTTGTGGAAGTGGTCGCTTGTTACAGTTATTGTATGTTGTTTCTGACCAAAAATCAATGCCCGTGGTCGCATTACACAGGTAGTCATTTAATACAGGTAACTTATACGAAGACTCTATATATAAACTATTCTGTGCCAGAAATTTTTGCCTGTTTTGACAGGTGCCCATCAAGTGCAGGTGGTCATCTAAGCAATTTTTACTGTACACAAAAATCCAAAATATAATACACAATAAATTTTTAATGGAATAATAAACATAAATAAATTCCCCAAATTGGTAAGTACTTTCAAGTCTTATTACGACTGAGTTATTCCAATCTTCAAACAAATGCACTCACAACCTTTTAAGCAACATAACTATTTAATAATGAACAGTCTCATTGAAAGACCCAATTCAGATTATGAAAAGTTCAAACATTACAGTTAAACGATTTAGAACATGAGAAAAAGAATATAATTAGAGAATGCTGAACATTTCAAATTTAAACAAAAATTAAATAGTATACAAGTAAATAAAATAACATATAAAATATCAAAAATACGAGGGTAATCCCAAAAGTAAGGTCTCCTATTTTTTTCAAAAATATAAAGAAATGTTTATTTTCAATAACATTCACATCATTTTAAAGCTTGAACATTTGTCTATTTTTTCTACATAATCGCCATTTCGGTCGATGCATTTTTGTAGGCGCTGTGGCAATTTTTGTATGCCCATGTCACACCAGCTCACCGCCATGTCGTGGGACCCATCTTGCACACACCTTTCGACATTGCAACTTTTCTGTTAAAATCCTATGATTGGTGCATCGGAAAACCCCAAGAACCAAAATGCAGACATCATCCAGAATGATTCGCCGATCTTCACGCATAGTTTGCTCAACCTTTGCGATTGTCTTGTCGGAAATTGATGGTCTCCCGCTTTTTTCTTCATCGTGAATTTCAGTATGATCAGCTGCAAACTCCCTACACCACTACTTCAGGACGTTTTTGACATCTATGCACGACTCGCCATACACTTCTATCAATTGGTGATGAATTTCAATTGGTTTAACATGACATGGCAGCAAGCTGGTATGACATGGGCATACAAAAATTGCCACAGTGCGTAGAAAAATGCATCGACTGAAATGGCGATTATGTAGAAAAATAGATGAATGTTCAAGCTTTAGAATGATATGGAACAGTATTGAAAATAAACGTTTCTTTGTATTTTTAAAAAAATAGGAGATCTTACTTTTGGGATTACCCTCATACATAAAATGCACAAACATAGATTTAAAAAAATAATAAAAATGACAAAAAAATAAAGTTACAATATATATATAAATCACCCACACGGGTGATGAAAAACAAAAGTAACAAATAACATTAATAAAAAACATCCTTGAAAGTTACTAGGTGTCAATTTCAAACCATACGCTCCAAGCTGTCAAAAGTGTGTTGTGATATTTACAGCTAACAGATCGGTCTTGATGTGTTGATTTATATATTTCAAAGGCTTCCACATATTGTAGGAGATGCTTATTTCTGATGGTTTTCATGAGCCTGGCCTGATTCCAATATACAGTACATTAACTAAACCATCAAAAGTATAAAACTGATAGTGATGTATTAGATAGACTTCTGAATATTGTATTTATGTTCTTTCAAGCAGATTCTGAGAGATCTAAATATTGTACCAATACATACTAAGTTGTGAACATGATAAGGACCCACCAGACTCATTGAGTATCTCTGAGGTATACCCAGTTCCCATCATTAACCAGAAACCATCTCATGAAGTCTTTGAAATATATAAATCAATACATCAAGGCAGTGGTGATATTCGGCGGGTTCGCACAGGTTCGGCCGAACCCGTTGTTAAAATTTTCAGTTTTCCGAGCGGGTTCGCCCGAACCCGTTGTTAAAGTTTTCCGAACGGGGTTCGGGTGAACCCGTTGTTAAAATTTTCAGTTTCCCGAACCTTGTTAAACACACGGAACATTTCTCAGTAGGTTTGTTTTTTTAAAAAAATATATTAACATCTTTATTATACTCTGTAATACTACTAAACTAGGGCCTTATACCCCGTCTGCACCGAGCATTTCAATCTAGATTGTGAGCAAGGTCAGGGAGTATGTCTTGGTGCGATCTCTCTTGAGCGTTTCAATCGAGGTTTAATCGCGATCGATTCAAGAGTGTTCTTGAAAGTAGATCCAGTCATAAGAGAGATCCCAGAATGCCATGTGCGCGAGACAATACATGATGGCTGTGGAAGACGTGTCGGGCTATGGACAGCGAAAGAAAAAGTATAATGTATCTTGAGAGATGATGACATGTGCCTATTTCTAGAAGCGCCATACTGCGGTAAAGAATTTCTCTGCCTTAAAAAAAAAAAAAAAAGGTCGACAGCTCTAAAATACTATTGTTACCTGGCCTTCTCCCATGGCTTGTTACGTTCTAAATACGCCACTGATTGTTAGATATATGGTTGCAAGAAAAGGTATTGTATTTCTAGCCAAAACTTCCATTTCGTTTGTCGGTGATTGTCACGGAAAAAATTTTCTGCTAGCGAACCCCTTGTTAAATATTTCGAATATCACCACTGCATCAAGGTAATTCTATTAACTATAAAGATCACACAAAGATTAACATATATATTTTGAAGACTATATATTTTGAAGACAGTGCTATTAATAATAATAATAATAATAATAATAATAATAACTACAGAAAAGCATTCGACAGTGTTCCACACAGTTGGCTGCTACATATTCTACACATGTACAAAATACATCCATCACTCATTGCATTCTTTCAAAACACTATGCAGCACTGGAGAACAACACTACATCTCAGGGTTAGTAACACTTCCATACAAACAAACCAAATTTTTATTAGGCGAGGAATTTTTCAAGGAGATTCCTTGAGTCCTCTCTGGTTCTGCCTATCCTTGAATCCATTATCCAAAATGTTAAACAACACGCAATATGGTTACAATATCAGACACGAAAAAACAACACAGTTTACACTGTCACATCTCATGTACATGGATGACATAAAACTTTATGCATCCACACAAAAACAACTTCATCAACTCCTACAAATCACACATTCATACACCAAGGACATACAAATGAAATTTGGCCTAGATAAATGCAAAACAGTTCACATAGAAAAAGGAATCCTGAAGAAAGAAGATTTTGCATTTGGAAATGGAGACATTATTGAATCCATGGAAGAGAGCGAGTTCTACAAGTATTTAGGATTCCAACAGGCCAAACTAACAGAACATACAAATAAAGCAAAGATTAATTAAAGAATACCAAAGTAGGTTAAATGCTATTCTCAGAACACAATTAAATGCAAAACACACAGTTAAAGCAATAAACACATATGTCATCCCAGTACTCACATATTCTTTTGGAGTTATACATTGGACTCACACAGATCTCGAGCAACTCCAAAGGAAAACAAGAACTACACTTACTAAGCATAAACAACATCATCCTAAATCTGCCACAGAAAGATTAACCCTTCCACGTAAAGATGGCGGACGTGGCCTGATTGACATAGTTAACCTTCACTACAAACAAATACAGTCACTGCCAAAGTTTTTCTACAAAAAACAAGAAACATCACAATTACATAAAGCAGTAACTCTAGCAGACTCAAATAACACACCATTAAACTTACACTCACATCATATGGACACAACGCAACATATAAAAAGCATAGACACCATTAAGCAATCGTGGGCTCGAAAGGCACTCCATGGCAGGCATCCTTATGATCTGGCCCAGGATTTTGTTGACAAAACTGCGTCAAACAGCTGGTTAGCTCGGGGATGCCTCTTTGGGGAGACGGAAGGATTTATGATTGCCATACAGGATCAGGTCATAAATACTAAAAACTACAGAAAACACATACTCAAAGATGCAACACTCACAAATGACACATGCAGAAAATGTCACATCATGCCAGAAACTATACAACACATCACCTCTGGTTGCAAGCTCTTGGCACAGACAGATTATTTACACAGACATAACCAAGTAGCAAATATAATACACCAAGAGCTTGCAAAGAAACACAAATTAGTAGACATCCATGAACCATACTACAAATACATTCCACAGACAGTATTGGAAAACAACACGCACAAAATGTACTACGACAGAGCCATAATCACAGATAAAACAATTTACCACAACAGACCAGACATCACACTCATTGACAAACACAATAAAATCACATACATTATAGACATATCCATTCCAAACACTCACAATATACAAAACGCATGCACTGAAAAAATTAGCAAGTACACAGAACTCGCCCAGGAAATAAGGCATCTGTGGAGGATGGATAGGGTGCTTATTGTACCTGTTGTTCTCTCCTCTACAGGTGTCATACCACACACACTACACAAAAGCCTAGGCACATTAGAATTGAATAGAAACACATATATCACTCTACAGAAGGCCACTATATTGAATACATGTCATATTGTGAGAAAATTCCTGAATACAGACACACACACTGATACACTTCTTTAATTTCTGTTTTGGTTACTATGCCTTGACTTTGGTCCGGCATAGTACACAGCCACCGGTGTTAACCGAGTATATCTAACTTAACCCAACATAATAATAATAATAATAATAACACAGTGCTTCAAACGTTGTCCTACTACTTCTGATGGATAAAATAGTCATCATTAAATTAATAATAGAATTGAACAATATGAAAAAAAAATTAAACAAATATAATTACATACCATATTCCTTCTTCGGGTAAAAATGGAAATACATGTCTTAAATAAGCCATGATATATCTAGTCATGATAGCTGTACCTGATATATAAATTAAATTTATTTAGCAAATTTTACTTAATTCTATCTTTATAATAATTGTAAAATAACATACCTTCTGAAATAAGTACAGAATTATCAACCAATTTCAAAGCTAAATCTTGCGATGATACTTCTAAATTTTCTCTTTTCTTTTCTTCTTTAGTTATATATGATTGATGTGTAAAGACTGTTTCTAATGTTTCTTCTTTAAATTCCTCATTTAATCTTTTTCCAAAAGCAAATATTTCTGAAGTTCTATTCCTAAAAATATTATTATTATTGATAAATCAAATCAAATATATCTATGTTAGAACATTATGATTAAATTTCTAGATTATAAATTTTAACATCACTTCAAGGTTGGTTGTTAATATTTGTTGAATTTTAATGGAGTTATTATTTATTTAGGAAGTTATTGTAGTCAGTGGCATTGTATTTATTCAAAATTAAAAATATTATTTATCATATCTATCAATAAAAAAGAAAATCAATAATAAACATTAAGTCAATTTTGTAATAAAGTATTCAGACTAATTTCTGGAAAATATGCATTTTTATAAGTTAATCTATTTTTCAGTCACATTGATAATACACTGGTGAAAACAATTAGGGGAATATGCTCTCGTTGCGGAGTGGCAAAGAATTTCTCGTCATCTCATCAATTCTGTCATATAGAAGAGCAACAGTTTTGCTATTTATAGAGATCATACAGCCTACAAAAGTCAGTAAAATACCCTAAAAATTCATTTGTTCTGCTTGTGTAGATGTACCATACATATTGTTGATCAATATATTGTAACAGTGCAGAAAAGTGAAAATATAACAATAATTTAGTTCAAACGTATTTTTTTTTAATGTATTACTGTATATTATGTAACATTAACATGACATTCTGAACTGTTTGTCGTTAATGTATTTCTATGCAAAATTCTTGTTTCCCTAATTATTTTGACCAGAGTATATTAGAGCTTGATGTGTAGATGCATTTTTATTTGTAATGCTATATCTTATATTAAGAATAAAGATTTAAAATTATAAAAAAATAAAAATGTTTATAAATATTTTATGTATAATCATTATATAAATAAAACTTTAATTATAATTGAAAGCGAATTTTATTTCAGTTTCAGCAGAATTCATTCACTAATTTAATTTATGTTATATTCTAACTATGAATTATTTTTTATTACATATTATACATATTATTTTAACATATTTCTGTAAGCAGAAGTATTTTCTAAGTGAACAGTAAGTTTTCAAATAAATTCCTCTATTATACATTTTAGGCTCAAAGACCAAAAACGTTCATTGAGCAAAGAAATTGACCACTGTGCAGTCTGTATCCTCAGATGTAGACTTAGACATAAGATTAATGAGGCAAACTGTTTTGAACTACATTCCAATTTTAATTTAAAATTGTTTGTGATAGAACACCAATTTTAAATTAAAATTGGTGTTCTATCTAGCCTCTTCATTCAAATCAACAAGCAGTTCGAAAGCTTAGAAATAAAAAACTGTTGTTTAAGTATCAATTTCCCTTAAAAAAATTTTCTTTTTTCAAAAAAAATTAATTGATTTAACTTCACAGTTAGTTTAACCGTTGTTATTTTGTCTGTACCGCATTTTATCAGAGACAAAGACTATTGGGTTTTATTCTCATCATTCTTTATTCCACATGAGAATAAAACCCAATAGTCTTTGTCTCTGATAAAATGTGGTACAGACAAAATAACAACGGTTAAACTAACTGTGAAGTTAAATCAATTAAATTTTTTTGAAAAAAGAAAATTTTTTTAAGGGAAATTGATACTTAAACAATATATAAAAAAACCGCACCATTAATATCTAATACTTATAGAAGAAAACTGTTGTATTCGATTTTCACCTGAAGATGGTAACTGTATGTTATCGAAAGTGCTTGTGAACTTATCAAAACTCTTAACAGTCACCATTCATAACGCCACAAAACGTAAGTGTAACTTATGATATTAACAAAAGTCGGCGTGAAGTGATTATTATATTTAATAAAATAAAAAAATACTAAAACCTGTATGAAAATGGAAAAAATAATTCAGTAACAACTGATTCTAATGGAAAATGGAAATCCGAAAATGGAAAAAATAATTCAGTAACAACTGATTCTAATTTATGTAAGTTTGACTGTTTATAATTTCACAAAGAAGTTTTAAAATTATGTTGTTAGTTTCAAAAGTTTTGATTTTTCATTAATATGATAAATAATGGATCAATTTTTATTGCATTAATAGTTAAATTTAATAATAGCAGATTAATTAAAATATATACTAAAAAGTCAGTCAAAATATTCTCTTTAACTCTGTTTTAAGCTACAAAAATATTTCAGAAATGTAATTAAAAAAAAATAAATAAAGTAACCAAATATATGAAAATTTAACTTCTTTTGTAATAAAAACAGTAATTTCACTCTGAGACCTATAAATTAAAATAATCAAAAATTTATAGACATATCATGAAAATATAAAATAGCCTATTTAAAATAAGAAAAGATAATTATATCAGTTCAAAAAATTTCATTAATAATTTAAGAAATATGCTTGAATCATTAAAATTACTTTCCATTTTTACTTTATGAAACTTTCTAAGTTGTACTCTATCTCCAGTGTTATTGTTTCAGATTTTGTTTCATTAAATGAGATATAGGAAGGACCATATTTAAAATTTTTTTAATTATCTATTAAAGAAACTGAATAGTCTATTGTTCCTATCAGCTATACTCAAGATTTAGCCAAAACAATTTAAAAATTAACAATCTCCTCTAGCTGATTTACTTCTGTTTCTTAACAATAAAACAAAATGGCTATGAATTTTAATCTTATTACAACATCTGAGCATAAGTTTATGAAAATCATAAACTTATTTAAAACCTGATGACCACCTATGGCATTAAATTGAACATGTTTGTGAATAAAGAATTTTCTCAGCAAAATGCTCAGATGTAGTAAGATTGTAATCTCTCTCTCTCTCTCTCTGCTGAGTATACACATTATGAAGGTTATAAATTTATTTATTTAAAAAAATTAAATTTATAGAATATTAATTACAGGGGTTGCTCTGGAAAATTTTTAAAAAATTGCCATTTCACCAGTTTTAAATTTTTTTTTCCATTTCAAATTATTTATTGCCATCAGTTAAAATTAATGCAAGTGTTGGTGGCTTATCAGTTTGGAATCTATAAAGCAAAAGTAACATGTAAAGCTGTCACTTAGAAATAGGAATAATTTTTTAATGAAAACTCCAAATATCACATTTTATCACAATGCTTAAATAGTACTTCATAGGTTCTGTCATGTGAAAACTTTTATGCTTTAGTCTACTGAAAAAAATCAAAGTGGAAAAAAAATGTCATTCCAATAAATTCCCCAAAATTTTATGCCAGTTGATAAAAAATTTCCAATCTGGAAACACTGAATGGTGTTACATGAAAACTGCTTTTGGTTTTCAACGTCACTTCCTACTTTCCTGTTTGAACTTGTTGTGACATCATGACATCGCTAGGTGCGTGGTACACAGGACTGCCATCACACAGCAGAGTTCATCCAAAACATGTATATGATAAGCAGTGAAACTCTATTGATAAATTCATGACTCAATGATAGCAGCTCACTCTAGCAGGTTGTGTAGACTCACTCGTTGCCAGGTTATACCGACCATTATTAGATACATTGAAAATTAACTTTTTTATACAAGAAGTTTGTTTTTTTTTACCAGAAAGATATTTTATCTCTATTTACTGTACATTTGCAAGCTTTATGACAATGTCTTCAACTCCTAAAAACCAATTAAATCCATACACCAAGGAAGAAGAAAGGTAAATGATTTTGATTATATAACAATTAAATTTGATTTACAACAATCAAATTTAGTTTTTATATATATTTAGTTAAATTACAGTTTATCATTATGTTGTTATAACTTAGATTATGAAGATATAAGAAAGTATTCATGAACATTTTTGTACATATAATTAGACCAAACATATTTCTATAGTTAATTTAGTTGTTTACATAAATTATTTACTTATACCGTTATAGACACGTAACATGTTCTAAATAAATTTAATTATAAGTAGCAAAAGCTAAAGTAATATAAATATTAAAAGTTTATAATACTTCTTCAATTATTCAAGGATTTTCTACTTAGGAAATGCAATAATTATCACAGATTATATATAAAAATAATGAGGAGAATTGTGTGTAAAATAATTGGAAATGTATTAATTGATTGTTCCAAAATAAGGTAGTTTTTTATCTGTACTGTATATGAAATTATTATCCTAATTAATTTGGTAGAAATATATATATATATATATAGATAACATATTTATTGATATAATTTTATATGTAAACTATAATCATGTAGTTATTTTTGTTGCATGTTTCTTACAGATATGAACTTTGGGTAACAGGATCAAAAAATCCTATATCGTTTAATAATCTTGCATTCCAGAATTTTATTTAATTGTAATTTTATTAATTGTATTGTGCAATTATGTTATAATTATATTAAACAAATGTACATAAGTTTAATTATTAAATGAAATAAAAATTTTAACTTTGCTTCCATATATGCCTTTCTTTTTGTTTCAGAAAGTGATATAATTGCTTTTCTAATGTTAAAGACATTATTATATAGCCTGCAAACATTAAACAAACATATCCTCATTAGGATGCTAGCAATTTAAAAAAACTATGCTAATAATGGTCGGTATAACCTGGTAATGAATGAGTGCCTACACAACTTTTATTAGGAGGCACTGATATCATCAAGTGATCAAATGAACAATAGTTTCACAGCTTACCATATACATGTTTTGAATTCAACATTCTGCTGTTTTTCCATGCTGTGATTCAATTTCACACTGAATGTCAAAATAAGTGGACTAGGGTTTTTATTGCCACTTTAATAAAAATATTGCAAAGTGGTAATTTTGGTGCTATGCAGAGCAATTTCTATAATTACCGTATATTTCCGCAGATAAGACAACCTTCAGATAAAACAAGGTATAAATTTTCATCAAAGTTTTATAGTTTTAGCATATATCTGTCCTATAAGATAACCTCCAAACTATCAATGGCTTATAAATTTAGTTTAGATCAGCAATCATCATCTGAATAATAATACTACATGGCATATACAGAATTATGTCCTATTTGTAATTTTTCGAATGAACAAATTTTATTTTCTGCCTTGCTATTGTTGCAAACATTTGCACTGATTCGGGCATTTGAGTAATAACCTTGACTATTCACAAAAACATCGTATGAGCTATTCTATTTTGTGGACATGACCTACTCTCTACTAGTAAATAATTATGGTTTGTTCGTTTTACTATAATGGTTTTAATTTATATAAATTTCAATCTAATTTTTTTGTATCTGTCCTATAAGACGACCCCAGATTTTGGGGACCTTTTTTTATGATTCAACTAGCGTCTTATCTGCAGAAATATACAGTACTTTTAAATAAATATTAATATTTATAATTATACACACAAATTATTACATACATTATAATATATATATGTATATGTATAAAATTATATATTCTATAGTAATGATAATAATATGTACAATAAAAATATTTTAAATTAATGTTTTTATTTGTCATGTTTATATATTTTAAATTACTAATTATGACAGAATATTTTAAATTTATTAATTATCTGAACTATTAAAATTCAATTACCAAGTTAGCCACATTGAACGAGGTACTACTGGAGGAGGACCTGCTATTTTCCTTCTCTTTTTCATTATCATCATTTTAGCTATTTCCCAGTTACGGAAATTTCTTACTATACATAAATTGAAATAATTTCAAAAATTATACTAATAGATTTTCAATAAAATGATAACACTATATTAAAAGTAAAATTTTTAATTTTATTAAACAATTTAATTTAATTTTTATAGCTAAGGTTCATCCCATAAATATAGGTCCACCTAGTAAAATGAAGTTTCTAAAAAAAACTGTTCAAAGAAATGAAGAAATAATTAATCACTAACATACTTATTGCATAACAATTACATTCTAATAAACATTTATTATTTAAAATTTAATAAATAATTTATACAGTAAATTTTTTAGTGTCCCATAAATATAGGTCCAGTATGAATTTTTTTTTTTTAAATCACCAAATTTGATGTATTTAATATTTATTATAGGTTATTTTATATTTTCAATAAATAATTTTATTTAAATTTATAAATCTCAAGTTAAAACAAGAAATTTAAATAACCTCCAAGAAACTTTGAATTATTCTATTTTGGAGAACAACATAACTCCTAATTAGAATGGCTTCTAACCTGAAGGTTTGTAAATCAAACCAAGAATGTTCATTAGAACTATAAAGAAATGCTAAAAACGTATGAAAAGGTGTTTTTGTTTATATATATATATATATATATAATTTACTTCTATAATCTTTCCTTGAATATTATATGTTATTATTTAGCACTAAGAAAAACTATCAGAGGGCTGAAAAAATTTACCATGGGAGCACATTTACCATTAGGCCCATTAGGTCTGGCCCTAGGGGTGCAAGGGTTAGAGAAAGCAATAATTTAAACTACAGTAGAGTCTCGTACAATGCACAAATAAAGAGAACAACAACCCTCAAATTTTGTCAATCAGAGGTATACGTTTTTTTTTCAACTTATAGGCCAAGGTTTAAACTTTCATAAATCATGTGATAATGCAGGTTTCGATAACGCGATTTCCTATAATGCATAACAAATACCCCGCGTTGTACGGGACTCAACTGTAATAACAATAATGTAATGACAAAATAATTTTATGCAGAAACACTCATTCATAAAGGAGTTAATGCAAATTAAAAGTTTAAATAGGGAAAAAATAAGACATATTAGTTGAGTAATTGGGCTGAAATTTGAAAAAAAAAAATTGTAAGACCTATAAATTCTCACTGTTGTCCATCTGTCCTTCCTTAATCTCGAGAACAAAGTTAGATAAATGAAAGCTGAGAATAGATATGGAAAACTTAGGAGCACGAGGCCCCTAATTACTGTATTTACTCACATATAAGAAGAGATTTTTATTCATTTTTTTTATTGCTTCAAAAACCTAGGTCATCCTATATGTGCAAGTAAAGGATTCTTTGCATTTTTGCAATAATTTTTCTAAACTGTGTTTTTGCATTTTTTACCGAATGCTCATCCTCTGGTATTCAAAAACAAAAGTATTTTATCTGGATTGTTTCAACTGTTCTTGTGTATTTTTGGAAATCCCAAAAATACACAAGAACAGTTGAAACAATCCAGATAAAATACTTTTGTTTTTGAATACCAGAGGATGAGCATTCGGTAAAAAATGCAAAAACACAGTTTAATAAAGGTGAATATCGAAGGAAAAGCAAAGCTTTTGAATTGAATTCCAATTTGAAATTCCAAAATCACACGGGAGCCCGATATAAGTTTTAATTCATTCCCACGCGAAAACAAATGATTATTTGGAAATCAGAATTCAGAGAAACTCGGAGAGTGGATTCGACTGTTAAGAATTGGCAAAATCAGGTCCTGATTGTCCAGCTTTATATGAACAGATTATGTTGTCAATTTTACAAGATTTTTCCTTAAAGTTTAAAATGCCAGTAATGTTTGCCGAATACATGCATTTGCCATTTTATTTGTGACTAAATGAAATAAAATTAAATTGTGTTAATAAATTTAATTTTCTTTTATTTTGATCTTTAATTGCTTGTATTAATAAATATATTTTGCATAGAGTGGCAATACTAATGATAGATTTTTCAACAGCAGTGCCCTTTGTCCCTTTTGATTTTTAACAATCTGTAAAAATACAATTATTACAGAATTAAAAATAGAATCATACAAAGCAAAAGTAGCATTAGTTTAAGGGATGCCTGCATATTGTAAGCCTAGGTTATCATGTTTCTAAACTTACTACTGCACATACATCCCTTTGTCAAATAACTAGTTTAAATATAAAAAAACATGAAATTAAGACAAAAAAATCATTGATTGAATGTCTGTTTGAAAATAAAATTCCAAACAATGCAAATAATAATAATAATAATAACTATCCTGTTATTCTCAGAACACAGTTAAATGCAAAACACACAGTTAAAGCAATAAACACATATGTCATCCCAGTACTCACATATTCTTTTGGAGTTATACATTGGACTCACACAGATCTTGAGCAACTCCAAAGGAAAACAAGAACAACACTTACTAAGCATAAACAACATCATCCTAAATCTGCCACAGAAAGATTAACCCTTCCACGTAAAGATGGCGGACGTGGCCTGATTGACATAGTTAACCTTCACTACAAACAAATACAGTCACTACGAGAGTTTTTCTACATTAAACAAGAAACATCACAATTACATAAAGCAGTAACTCTAGCAGACTCAAATAACACACCATTAAACTTACACTCACATCATATGGACACAACACAACATATAAAAAGCATAGACACCATTAAGCAATCGTGGGCTCGAAAGGCAATCCATGGCAGGCATCCTTATGACCCGGCCCAAGATTTTGTTGACAAAACTGCATCAAACAGCTGGTTAGCTCAGAGATGCCTCTGAGGAGATGGAAGGATTCATGATTGCCATTCAGGATCAGGTCATAAATACTAAAACTACAGAAAACACATACTCAAAGATACAACAATCACAAATGACACTTGCAGAAAATGTCACATCATGCCAGAAACCATACAACATGTCACTTCTGGTTGCAAGCTCTTGGCACAGATAGATTATTTACACAGACATAATCAAGTAGCAAATATAATACACCAAGAGCTTGCAAAGAAACACAAATTAGCAGACATCCACGAACCATACTACAAATACATTCCACAGACAGTATTGGAAACAACACGCACAAAATGTACTACGATAGAGCCATAATCACAGATAAAACAATTTACCACAACAGACCAGACATCCACTCATTGACAAACACAATAAAATAACATATATTATAGTCATATCCATTCCAAACACTCAAAATATACACAAGACATTCACTGAAAAAATTAGCAAGTACACAGAACTCACCCAGGAAATAAGGCATCTGTGGAGGTTGGATAAAGTGCTTATTGTACCTGTTGTTCTCTCCTCTATAGGTGTGATACCACACACACTACACAAAAGCCTGGGAACATTAGAATTGAATAGAAATACATACATTACATTACAGAAGGCCACTATATTGAATGCATGCCACAATGTTAGGAAATTCCTGAATACAGACACAGACACACTTATTTAATTTTAGTTTTGTTTTGATTGCTATGCCTTGACTTTGGTCTGGCATAGTACACAGCCACCAGTGTCAACCAAGTATAACCCACTAAACTCAACATAATAATAATAATAATAACTGTCTTATCAAGGTGTTTTGAATAGACACAAAAACAGAAGAAATTCTACAAAACATACTATTATTTTCCAGAGTGCCAACTTTTTATTTAACTCTTTCCACCCTATGGGCACTAAAGCCTGTTTAACATTCACCCTTTGCAATGTGAAAAATGGGCAGATGCAGTTTCACATTCTAATCGCAAGTTTTCCACTTCAACAGTCATTTCATAATCATGTAAAATTATGTGGATCAGTTTCCACAATAAGTTTGCAGGCAGATTTTCTATTCAAGTCCTGTTTGAAATCTAGCAGATCTGCAAATGTTCCACCAAATAGAAGGTTGGTAAACTCAACAATCCATGCCAAACTGCTCCAAAAAATTCCTGAGGTGTGTTCATCTGAATTCAATCCCAAGTTTCCTAGAGTGGTAGGATGGCATTAGGGTTTCTCACTTCCCGGTCTTTTGCTTGTCCCAGGATTCCAGGATAAAAGTGAATTGTTTCCCGGAATCCCGGGATAGAATTATTTTTAAGATTTACAAAATATCTTGAAATCAATGATAGAACTATTTTTCATTTTTTAAAGTAATTTAATATGTTCTGCAACCTCCAAAATCATATTAATAATGCTGTGTAAGATATATATATTAAAAATTACCTTTGAATTACATAAAAATTTTCAAAAATAGAAAAAATTTATTAGAGTTTGCTGGAAGCTTCATACAACAACAAAAAAAAAAATGCCTTTGAATTGAGTTGAAAATTCTAACTTCTAAGTAAGAAGGTAATTTTCAATACTGTATTTAAATAAAACATAATACAAAATATTATTGTAAATTTTTACAATAAGATTTTAAAAAGCAAAGATGGTCAATATTCTAATCACTCAATCTAATTCTTATTTTAGTAATGAAAAGTCCCGCTACAAAGAATGCCTTTTCCAATTCAATTGATGTGAGTGGAATTCTGTTTAATGCATTTAAGAGAAGACAGATGTTATGTGTTTTTTCACCTGTAGCCTGGAAGATTTCTAGTTCATTTTTCAGATTGTAGTACTTCTTTTGCTTTCTAGTATTCTTGATTTGTCTTCCTGGGCTATGGCTGCTTTAATAGCGGCATCCAGCTTATATCCTAATAATACAGCAGTTCGTTTGGCTTTAATAATCAGGTTTATGAAGAAAAACTTCATACTTGCAGACTTTGTACTCGTTTGTATCCTTGCCCAATTTGCTCAACCAGGCATTATGCAGTTATTGAAGCTACTGGGCATGGTTAAAAATTAACACAACATAAGCACAATTATTCCAGATATTACAGGTTCTGACAAGTAAAGAATTTTCAGAGTCCTGCCACAGATAAGCTACATATTGACTATTGATTACTGACAATCTGTGACATGCCATAACAAGCAAAAATTTAAAAAAAACTAATAAGTAGGTTTAAAATTAATAAATACAAATGTATTATGATGTTTATGAGTTAATTATACTTTCTACAAGGGCATCGCCAGGGGGAGGGGCAGAGGGGCATTGCCCTACCCTAGAAATTCGAAAAAGTTATTTAAATGCTAAGTTTTAATTAAAATAATCTTCTTAGGCTTCTTGTAAGTTAAAGAAAATGTTTTATTTGAGATATTTCTTTTCCGGTACATAGTAAATGATTAAAACTTTATGAATCGTTTCTATTTTACCTACATACAATTCATATCCTCTATCAATTTACATCATCTTGCCCCCCCTTACCCATTGGCTGGCATCGTCCTTGACTTTCTATTTGCAAAATTTCATCAACCTTAACACAAAATAAGAAAAAAGTGAACTTTTAAGAAATTTGCGGGATTTTCCAGGTTAAAAAGCAGCTGGGATCCTGTTTGAGAAACCCTATGCCCCAAATACACTAGGGCCCGCAAGGACCTAGGCAACACGATGACCCTAAACATGTCTCTGGTGTGCACGCTGATGCCTATCTACTGGCCACCGTCCTCCATCACCCCTAGTCACCACGTGGCGGCGCTGGAGCACTACATTAGCCTCACTAGTCGTTTTGCTTAGCAACTGGCAACGTTGGTCGGAGAAAGAGCTGCAAGGGCTATAATCTCCATATTAAATTGTGAAGAAGTTGGAAGTTTGAGAAACCCTAGCTGGCATGTTAAGAGTCGGCTGATGGCTGGATGGCTTGGCCACCCCCCCCACTCTTAGTGTGGAAGTGTGCAACAAAATATCATCAATAAACATTATTTTTTCACATATAAAATTGTGTTAACAATCCAAAACTTAAATTAATAGATTTGAATCATCATCTTAAAGCGTGATGATGAAAAACTGCATCTAAAAGAGCTTATCTCGAATGATGCGTGTAAGTGCAATTATAGACGATAAAACAATATAAAATAAGCAATTTTAAAATTTAAATTGCTTCTTTCAATGCATATAAAGTTAAAACTTATTTTAGACATTTAATTCTTTAATAATAAAATAATACCAAAATATAATTCATACATTGCCAATCTAAATTTTTAATTATTTATTTTTTACCTGGTTGAAAATAAAACGACTGTTTTATACACGAGGACAATAATTTCAAATTAGTATTTACTATCCCGCACATGGCCATCTCGTTTCTTGTTTTGCGCTCGAAGCGCCCTCTAAAAATAACTTAAGTATTTAAAATTTTACATTAATTTTTTTAAGAGATTATTTATTTTATATATTCAATATTTTAGAAAGAAGTATCAATAAAATCTCAGACTAAATATTAAATTTATGAATTTTTTGCGTAAAGGTTTAATTAAGTATATGCATGTCGAATCTGATGCTACGGGCGAGCGGTCAAAGTGACAGCCTACCACTCTGGGAAACCCGGGATCGAATGCGGACAGGTCGAGAAATCTCCAAGAATTTTTCGGGGAATGATCCGTCCGGATATGTCGGGCACTGTCCCTCGCCACTCGGCCGTCCCGTTGTGGGCATGGCCGAACACATAATAGACTTGCTAAAAGAGGCCCTCTTAATGCCCACAGAGCAGAGTGAAAAAAAAAATGCTGCGACATGGCGGGAAACTTGGCTCGAGTGGGGAAAAGTTTGGGTATTTATAAAGTCAAACTCTGATATTTTTAACTAAAATCAGATAAAACACTCTATATAAATTTTTAAAATCATTTAATTAGGTACTGTACTGTACATGATAGAAAAACATAGATATCTGCGGTTTTTTTTTTTTTTTTTAAATCGGAGCATGGCAGAAATTTTCTACTCTCGAACCGGATATTACGGAGTTGAGCTAGTGGCAGCATGGTCGAGCCTTAATGCTGTTTTTCTGAAGTAGCGGCGCAACGAAACTCATTTGGAATAAATCCTATAACAAAC
Organism: Centruroides vittatus; assembly: GCF_030686945.1. Lineage (NCBI taxonomy): Eukaryota > Metazoa > Arthropoda > Arachnida > Scorpiones > Buthidae > Centruroides > Centruroides vittatus. Next base: position 58,334 of record NW_027122438.1, on the reverse strand, counting down.
ATGTTTATTACGAATATATTATATAGAAATGTTTTTAGTTTTAATCGGAGAATACCTGGACATTTATATAGAGGGTAAGTTTAAAAGTCATTTAGATTCATCTCTAAACTTTTCTGTAGCCATAATTTAATCAAATGAAGTATGAGGCTGCATATAGAAACTAAATTAACGCAGTTGAGGACAAGATTTATGAAAATAGTATATTACAAATTCGGTAAAAGTTTACAATTTCACAAATCCTTATATATGTACGCTACGTGTACCAATATCTCTGGACTAGCCCCATCAAATTTTTGTTATGGAGTTGGATGGAGAATGAAGTGTACTGAATAAAGGTAGCTACATTAGATGAATTGGTAGCTTTCATAATGAATGCTGTTGTAGGTAAAGGAATTGCAGATATGCTCGATAAGAAACATGCCGTGTTCTCGAGAGAGCACAAAAATGCTTGAAGTTGACAGTGAAATTTATATACGTTTACATTCATTTCTAGCAAATTAATATGTAGATATCTTCACAATTTTAAAATAGTTTTATAAAATTTTGCTAATTTGTTAATGGGTTCAGTTCTTAAATAAATAGAATTAGTATCATATAACAATGCACTTAGAAAAGATGGCCGGGTCTCTACCAGAAATTTAATTACCAGAATGAACCAGAAATTAATAAGGTAAAAAGAATTAAATGCTAAGTTTAGACATGAATTAATTATATTTCAGAAAAAGAAAAAATAATACAAACCGATATAGAGTAAATTTCGGTTAATATTAAATTTGATGTATTAAAAACAAAATTAATTATATATATTTCAGAGTGCATTAGTGTACTGTTTTTTTCCCTCTTTCTTTTAGCCCCTCTGATGCTAAGAGAGGCTTTTTACCATATTGATTGCAGGTTAGGTCAGACCTACAATGGAGGCAGCCAGTTTGTGAGAAAGGTTTGTCATGGATCAGACTACCTTTGAAAGCTTCCTGAGTTACTTGGATCCAATCTCCAAAGGAGTAGGCTGATGTCATAATTGCCTTAGTCATTCAATCATTCACATTAGTGATGCTGCATATTTCTATAAACCTCAAAAATAAGCCTGTGAATTTATTCTTAAATACTAATCCTATTGGTATACCAACAGGCTTAGTTCCATAACTGTGATAGACAAATTCTGATACTGCAATGAAGTTTGTTCCACTGTCTTTCTTAGTAATAAAAAAATCAATTGTAAGAAGTTTTAAAACTTATAGAATAGTCTGTCTATCTTATCTGTTTAGTCGTGTCTGACTCTGTCACTCTGAATTAAAGCTCTCCATGCCCCTCTATCCTGCACAGCCTCCTTCAATTGTATTATAGATAAGTCAGTGTCACTTTTGATTGTGTCGAGCCATTGAGTCCTTGGTTGGCCTCGCACTCTTTTCTCACTAACAATCCCCAGCATGATCGCCTTCTGAAGGGAGCTGGTTCTCATTATATGACCAAAAAAGGACAATTTCTGTTTGGTTATCTGGGCTTCCAGTGAGATTTTCGGTTGGACTATGTCTAACAAGTAAGACAGTTTTGTTGGTGATCTGCACTGTCCATGGAATACGCCAATGCTGTCTCCAACACCACAGTTTGAAAGCATCTGTCTTCTTTCTGTCCAATTTCTTTAGATTCCAAGTTTCACATCCATATATGACAATAGGAAAAAGTATATATAGAATAGTATATTTATATATCTAACAGTTATTTAGAAATATGAATACTATATTCATAAATAAATATTAGATAATACTGGCAATTTGTAATTTACATAAATAAATTATTATTTTGATTACTGTTGTTCACAAGTTTGACACATTTATTTGATTAAATTGAAAAATAAGAAACACGTGAACATTTTCTAAGCTGCTTACAGATTTTTTTATAGGTTATTTAACATGTTAACTGCCACATTACTTTTCAGGATTCCGGTGTAAAACACCAACTTAATTTAATTATATTATATTATTAAAAACTAATTAGAGTACATAGTAATAATTAAAAAGCATATAGAATGTGGTTTTTTTAAAAAAAGATCTTACAAATTATCTCATAGTTGGCTTATGTAACAGAAAGCTCTTCGTTAAAGCCAAACTACGAGTTAATTCGTGCACAGACATGGTTTGACTAGTCACTTTGCTACAGCAGAGTTAGAGATATGCATCTAAATTTGTTAGTAATAAATCAGAGATAAAGTCGAGTGCATCACATTTATGTCTTTCTTGAGTGTGTTGTTTATAATTATTTTTATAATCAAATTATAAATATATACACACACACACACACACACACACACACACAATGTGCATAAACTGTTTCAAAAAGCAACTTCTAAAATAAAACTTATAAAGTTTAGAGAAACATTCTTTGAGGCATTGATTGGAGAAGAGATTCAACCAGTTTCAAAAAAAGTAGATTGTGAGAGTTTCGTTATTTACAGAATATCCCACCTACCGAAAAAAACAGCATCCGACAAAGCCATGTCGAATTTGTAACAAAGCTAAAAAAACACCAAGAAACATTATATTTCTGTCCAATCTGTCTGGAGAAGCTAGCCCTTTGCATGGAAGATTGTTTTAAAAATTATAACAAACAGTAAAACTGTTCTTTCACTTGATTTTGAATAAACTTTTTATGATTATATTTTCTGTTCATTTATTAATAAATGTTCTGTTCATGTAAGCCAATCTTGATATTTTGTTCTTGCCCTATTCATGTTTACATTGATATACTCGTACTACGAGTCATCTCGTAGTTGGCAGTCAATGCGTTATACATTTCAAAAGTAAATAAGGAAACTTTATTTCTGATAAACTCTTGCATATTGAATTATTAAATTATCAATAACTTTTTTTAATAGAAAGATTCGAATTGTGCCTCCTGTGACTAATAAAAGGAAGTGTGTAATGTGGAAGGAAATGCTTCTGGAAGAAGAAAATATTATGTACTTGAGTAATCCATATTTAACTGAGGTATAGTATTCTACTATATTAAGATAACCTAACTAAAATTACTTTGGTATATTAATGTTTTAATTTACAATAACAAATTTTTGGCTTTTATGTATTTTCTTAACTATTTAAATGATAATTCTGATGATATAAAGCTAGGTTTCAACACGCAATGATTATTGGTGCCACTCAAGTTTTTTGTAACTGTTCCAAAAAGTACACCTGCTATATACTTTAACTGATACAATAATCATTGGTACCAGTCAAGGGGTATTGCCTAAATTTGCATATTTCCACATGCAAATAAACTGGTTCTAATAATCATTGCATGTGGAAACCTAGCTTAAGAATTGTCATTGATTTTCTTGTCCAGTTTTAAAAGAATAGTCGTTGATTAAATTAAAATATAAACTATAAGGTGGGCATAAAGTGTTTTCCTTATAAATTTTATTGAACAACTATACCATATTTTCATGGATTGTCTGCCATTTGGTCTATCTGGGGAAGACCATAAAATTAGATATTTCTGTATGTTAAAAATTGACATGCCAGTTTATCCTATGGAAATGCCGGTTTAAATGAGGTTATACATTCCTCTCTAGAGGGCACTTGAAAAACAAATGAGTTTTTATTATATTCATAATCATAATTTTTGATGCAATGCCATGTTTAATTTATTCATTTTGTCTTCTTTCTAATGATGTAAAATATTCATGGAGTGTCAAAAATGCTTGTTTTATAAATAAACTCCTATAAACACTGGGTTATAAACATAACTCTATCATAAACTTTATAACCGGTGAAAGTCTATTTAATTTTCTACAGCAAACATTAGCCCTAGAAAATTAAATAGACTTTCACCGGTTATAAGGTTTATGATAGAGTTATGCTTGTTTTATGTTTATTTTATTGTAATTCAATTCAAAAACATAACAATAAACATATTAAATTTCAGAAATTGTAAATTATCTCAACTTATACCAATTAACATCCACTTTTGTATGAAATTTTTAAGGTCAGGGTAGATGGTCAGAGCATTCACACTGACCTACCACCACCACCAATTCAATAAGCCATTAATTGTTTTATCATCCTGTAAACGAACTCTCTCGTCCCAATTTTAAGTCATTCAAATTAGAATGTTGTTATTTTATTCTACTTGGAAGAATGTTTTCTTTAACATTTAATTAACAACTAGTTTTGTTACATCTGATTAATTTTATTTTTTAGTTGTAGTTTAATTGGCATGCCAGAAACCCCAGGGTTACTGGCATGCTAGTCTCCCCCCAGTTATATGCGGTGTTCTGTTCATTCTGTAAAAATACAGTACATTTATAATAATTAGAACGTAAGGCAAGATATGAAGCTTTTCTTGATGTGTTAATAAACTTCCACCTGTACACTCTACGGCCTTGAGTCATCTAACCAATATTCAAATTTTTGCCAAACTTCAAGGTGACCATATACTTTGATCTCAAGCAGCATATGAAACATCATCATCTTAACCAGGAATCAAACTCAAATGCAGCAAAGGGCCAGTCAAATACATGTATATCAGACAGAGGCTGTAATCATTATTTGTAAATTAAAAAAAGCTCTAACAAAGACCCTTTTGTTGCTAGGCCTTTACAACTTAACTAAACAGTTAGATGCTTGAAATTTTCCTGTTTTAATCTCCACAAGATGTTAGAAACATCAATTTTTGGAAAAGAAATCATCAAGATTTTGGGTTGGTTATGAATCCTTAACAGGCCACATCCAGAAAAGAATCGGTCCAAAGCGGGACTCGAACCTGCAACTCCCACTTACCATACGTTGCCAGTTATGCTATCTGGACCTTCGGTCTGATCTCCTCTTCCAGTATATATAAGCCAAAGACTTAACCATCAACGGCTATTATGGTGCCGACTGGGGACACCTCCATGCCCACGGCCAGAAACATCCACTCAAGGCACTCAGTTGGCCATCGCAACCCTGGCAAGGTATATATATACAAATAAACACACTAAACCCAATAACATTAAGCCAATACAACACCAAGTGCCGTAAATAATCGGGCTAACTTTTGGATAAATACGATTAAAGATTAGAAATAAATTTGGCACTTGAGGTAGGCGTTAGGCACCATCTCTTATTAAAATTAATAATTATAATAATTTTAAATAATTTAGATTAAACTGGAAGAAAAGAATCGGCCCAAAGCAGGACTCAAACCTGCAACTCCTGCTTACCTTTCTTCCAGTTTAATCTAAATTATTTAAAATTATTATAATTATTAATTTTAATAAGAGATGGTGCCTAACGCCTACCTCAAGTGCCAAATTTATTTCTAATCTTTAATCGTATTTATCCAAAAGTTAGCCTAATTATTTACAGCCCTTGGTGTTGTATTGAAAACATTTCACTGTGATGATTTTTCTATACTCTATTGATATTCAAAAATATAAACAAACTTTTGGGCAAAAAGGATACCTATAACATATTTACTTTCCAGTTATTTTGATCTGAATATTAAAGTTAATTTAAAATTTTGTTTTCAAATTTTAAATTCAGACTTATTATTTATTAAATAACTTTATTTTACTTGTACTTAATTATTTCATATAAAATTAAAAATAGTTCCTTTAATTGAATATTTAATTTAGGAACAAGAAAAAGGATACATGGAAGCATTGGGTAAAGAAGAATTTTGGCACTATATGCTTGTTAAAGAGAAGAAATTTTTGGAAAATAGATTTATTGAAGATCATTTAAGTCATATGAATGTTACTAGATGTTGGGAATGAATTACTTGTAAATAAATAGCTATTTAATGAATAAATAAAAATATATAAAGTTAAAAATGGCTTATTAAAAAACTTAATGGAAACAGACAAATATGACAAGAAAAAATAATTTGAAAATAAGCAAACTGACAGTTACTTCTGAATACTTAATGTCTTTTTTAAATGTAATGAAATATAAAAGGTAACTTCACTCAGACTCTATTAAATCATAAGACAAAAAACACCTTGATGCTGAGAACGTTTAAATTTAATCAAAAACAAACGTTTTCGGCCCACTCCATGAGCCATCGTCAGGCTAACTACATTCGAATACAATTTCGAACAAGCAATTTCAAATTGAAATAAACTACAAAAAAAGAACTCACGCGCTACGCTGGATAACGTAAACTAAAACTAATATAAACAACATAGAAAATAATAAAATAAAATATGTCAATGTTACATGTGTACATTGTGAAAATCTATAGTCTATAGTTCTCTAGGCAATCCTTTTGCCGTATCTAATGTATTCCTGTGACTTTTTTAATTAAAAACTTCCAAGCTGATGGTAAAATCGCCGCATCCTTGTAATTTAAGCATTTTTTGGTTAAGCCGGACTTATAAATTTCACATTTTTCGGTTGTAGCCGCAAGTGTCGGCGAATGTATCGGTGTTAAGATCCTGGCTTCATCCCATTTCACCACGGACCCCTCAGTCTGCGCCATTTTTGCTAATGTTGTTGTGCATTTACCCTTCGCCACGTCATATCTGTGTTCCTTAATCCTTTTACTTAGGCTTCTCGTCGTGACCCCGATGTATTCTTTATCAATCTTTAACTGGTCGTTGCTGTACGGTATCGAGTACACACCTGGTTGTTCACTCGGTCTAATTGCATCTTTGTCGTTCCTTAGTAGCCTATATATCGAGGGAGCTCTTTTGTATACAATAGTGCTGTTCATGCGGCCCGCAATACCTTCCATGACCGATGATAGACGTTTATTATACGTGAATTTCGTGATACCGTTTGTCAGATCCCGTTTTTTCTTGTTTACTTTAGGATTCCTGTAAGCGGCAATCAAACGTTCAACAGTTCTTGGACCAAATCCCAACACCTTAGCCACTTGCCTGATTCTATCCAGCTCTCGCATCGTATCGAGTATGTTAGAGCAATACTGAAACGCTCTTCTAATTAAAGCTCTAAACGCTGAGAGCTTATAAGTAATAGGACATTCGATGTTGACGGTATATACAGCGGGTCAATAGATACGAAGGTGTATATCAAACCTACACACGACCCGCTGTATATACCGTCAACATCGAATGATCCTATTACTTATAAGCTCTCAGCGTTTAGAGCTTTAATTAGAAGAGCGTTTCAGTATTGCTCTAACATACTCGATACGATGCGAGAGCTGGATAGAATCAGGCAAGTGGCTAAGGTGTTGGGATTTGGTCCAAGAACTGTTGAACGTTTGATTGCCGCTTACAGGAATCCTAAAGTAAACAAGAAAAAACGGGATCTGACAAACGGTATCACGAAATTCACGTATAATAAACGTCTATCATCGGTCATGGAAGGTATTGCGGGCCGCATGAACAGCACTATTGTATACAAAAGAGCTCCCTCGATATATAGGCTACTAAGGAACGACAAAGATGCAATTAGACCGAGTGAACAACCAGGTGTGTACTCGATACCGTACAGCAACGACCAGTTAAAGATTGATAAAGAATACATCGGGGTCACGACGAGAAGCCTAAGTAAAAGGATTAAGGAACACAGATATGACGTGGCGAAGGGTAAATGCACAACAACATTAGCAAAAATGGCGCAGACTGAGGGGTCCGTGGTGAAATGGGATGAAGCCAGGATCTTAACACCGATACATTCGCCGACACTTGCGGCTACAACCGAAAAATGTGAAATTTATAAGTCCGGCTTAACCAAAAAATGCTTAAATTACAAGGATGCGGCGATTTTACCATCAGCTTGGAAGTTTTTAATTAAAAAAGTCACAGGAATACATTAGATACGGCAAAAGGATTGCCTAGAGAACTATAGACTATAGATTTTCACAATGTACACATGTAACATTGACATATTTTATTTTATTATTTTCTATGTTGTTTATATTAGTTTTAGTTTACGTTATCCAGCGTAGCGCGTGAGTTCTTTTTTTGTAGTTTATTTCAATTTGAAATTGCTTGTTCGAAATTGTATTCGAATGTAGTTAGCCTGACGATGGCTCATGGAGTGGGCCGAAAACGTTTGTTTTTGATTAAATTTAAACGTTCTCAGCATCAAGGTGTTTTTTGTCTTATGATATAAAAGGTAATTTCATCAAATATGAAATTATTTCACCACTTTGTTTCATTTTTTAAATTCTGATTTTTGAAACTTATGCTAACTTGATAAAAGTTTGTATTTTTAATATTCCACAGTTAATTATCTTTTGTAATTGCAATTTTATATATAATGATACTTTAAAAGCCTAGAAATCATACTTCTGATAGTGCTAATTGGCATGCTTTGATGATACAGATTGCATATTCCCAATCCAAAATATTTCAAAATCCATAATTATTTTCACAGCTTGGAGACCTTTAGCATAAGACTCACTGTAACTTGAATGATGATGGAATAGTGTCTGTAAAACCATGGTACACTGTTGTGATTCAGTAAACCATCAAACAGTAATCACAGATATCTCATACTGACATTTATTTTCTGTTACACTGTTTATATACATAATTTAAAATGTCAAAACTATATAAATATATGCAGCTTGTGCAACTTTAGTTACTTGGGCCATACATATTTATAATTAAATCACTAATTAATTCTTGGTTTATTTGTTTATGGCAATGTGACACACGGGCAATCTGCCAAGGGGAATGCCTCCAGGGACTTCTATTGGAAACTTGCCCCTTTTAAGTGTTACTAACATGAAGAATATTTAGTTAATTGTTAATGTAATTCATAGAATACATTATCTCACATGTTAATTTATATATTAATTGAAAGTGGGTTTTAGCTTTTCTGTTTTTTTTAATTTAACCATTTATTTTCTTATTTAACATTGAGGAACATGAGCAAAGTCTAGATGTTGAGGTTTGCCATGTTTGATATCTAGGCAGCCAACTGAAACAGAAGGTATTCTAGCTCAAGGTGATGAAACTACACAGCTGAGAAAGCCTTACCATAACGTGCATTATGACAACAATGGTTGAAGTTGTTGTTGCTTCTCAAGAAACACACATTCTTGAAATTGCAGAGGCTCTAGAACAGATTGGAATTGAAATCATTCAAACATTTTGGCAAGCTGTTGATTTAGACTTTGCATTTGGATTTTGGGAGTGAGATTGAACCATGAATGCAAGATTGTCTTCTCAAAATAGCCCTTGACCCAAACATTCAACCAACTTATTTTGATCCTAGACCACTGTCATATGTACCCAAGTTGTTTGGCTTTACTCTTTGAATGCAAAAAAGGTGATAGGAGAAACAACTTTCATTTTAGTGACTGTTGCCATAATGGAAAAGTAAAGTTGTGTTCTACCCATTCTCATGAAGTTCTTGACAGCATTCTGTGTGGAAAGAAACTCAACTTCTCAAGAATATCTAAATACATCCAAAGGTACAACAGTGTGTTGTCAGTTGCATCCTTCATTGCCAAAGAGACCTAGCTCCAGCAGGCCATGGATCATAAATTTTTAAGATCATGAGCAGCCTCATTACAAATATGGTCTTTTATATCCTGACAGATCTGAAGAGTAAGTATATGCTCAGCTTAACATTATAGACACTGAAGAAGCAAAAGACATCAGAATGTCTAGAAATGCAACTTGCAATCCAGAGCTAATAATACTGCATGACATGATTGTTGATATGAACCTCTTTAGATGCTGTTACAGAATGATGACAGAAGTTGAGCAGCAAGAACAAGAGCAAGCCATGATTGAGGACTCAATCATGTATGTATACAAGAAATGCTATGTCGAGGTGATCTCTATAAATCTGTAACCCAGACAACAACTCACTAACATTTGATGAAATGAAGTGTCAAGCCATTTTATGTCCAAAGATTTTCACTGTACAGATATAAATGATAAAATTATTGCCATCTGAAAGAGAGAACATATTTGAGCTTATACAGTAGTTTCCAATCACCAGAATGTGTACACGAGATAGCCTATAGAATTTCTGCATACAATTGAGATGAGTGGACTTCCACCACATGTTAACATTAAAAACTGGAGCTAAAGTCATGCTCATAAGGAATCTTGACTGTAATAAAGAGTTGGTTAAAGGAAAGAAATTAGTTATATGTTGAACAAACAATGCTGAGATCCTTATGGACAAATACTGCAGAACCATTCATACGCTTCTTCAGATATCATTAACTCCAAGTGATAGCATTTTTATTTCTACAGTTAAGCAACTTCATCCTGGCATTTGCCATGACAATGAACAAAAGTCAAGGACAGACTCTGTACAGTTGGTATTTATCTACCAGAGCTACTTTTTGGTCAGGTATACTTTGTGGACCATTCCAGATCCAGATCATAAAAATCTGTAGCGGTAAAAATTTCACAGCCAGATCTCAACAATTTGCCTGCCTATGAAGGATGGACTCAAAATATTGTGCCTCAAGAATTTTTGAAAATAAGTTTCAATTAAAATGTCAAACAGTATTTTTACAATTTAAAAAATAAGAAACCGAGTTGTCTTCAAATCCATCATATCCAATCACCAAGAATAAAACAGCCTTCCTTTGCAGATATGACTCTGTTAGAGGCTATGCCTCTGCAAAATTATCATCAGTGAATGTTTTACATAATTTTACAGAAGCATAGCCTCTAACAAAAAGTTGTCTCTTCAAAGGAAGACTTTTGTTCTTGGTAATTAGACATGGCAAAATTGAGGACAACTTGATTTATTTTATATTTTTTTAAATCCTGAAATAAACTTGAATGTCTGACTGTTAGTAGGTCAGAGTTTTATTTGCAAGGTGATTGGCATGAGGTAGGCCCCCAGTACCATCACCATTACTCCAAAACCCCTGCAAATTGAAGTTGGTTGGTCTTAAGAATTCTAAATTGCTATCTTGGGACCCAAATGCAAAATTAAAGGAAGCCTCATAGCACTGGGAACAGACAGATGTAAATCATTCATAGATGAACCCGGAAAAGCATTTGCTATACTCAGGGCCAGATCATCGCATAGACAAATGAGACAAATGTCTAGAGCCCGGATTTTTGAAGGGCCCAGTAAAATTCTATTTTGAAAATATTTGTAAATAAGATAGTTTACTTTTCTGTTGGACAACTGTATATAATAAACAAAATTATATTGCTTTTTGTATGGTTATTGTGAATTCTATCAATAAAATCTAAAGAAAATGTGTTCTTATGTTTCTTCTTGTGGGAGAGGGAAGGAGCTCGGTAAGAAGAAAATGTCTAGGGCCCCAAAGTGGGTTAATCCGGCCCTGGCTATACTGATGATTTTTGTGCAGAATGACAACCAGTGAGCTCATTTAAAATTTGTTTTTTAATTGAATAAAACCAAGTTTGATGGGTTCCTGCTAGTAAGAATTGATTTAAAACAGTTCAACTGTATTCATTAATCTAATCAGTCAGTTTTTATATATTTATATTAGGATATTATTAATAAGAATTTATTTTGGGAAAATTAATAGTTTTTTCCATATTTTTAAAACTGTTACATTAAAGAGCAAATTTTTTGCTTTTTAATATAATGAATTTTTATATGATTATTCTGTTTTGGAAAGTTCAAACATCTGATAGTGAAATCTTATTTATCATTACACAATACTGTAGTTTACTTATTACAAGTATTGAAAAATAACAAAGATTAATTTTATAAAAATTTTTTTTAAATAAACAAAGTCTGGCTATCATTTAAATCCATTCTTTCATAAAATTAACACATTGATTTGATTCATCAGAATTCTTTACATTTTATTTTAAAACTTAAAATATTTTGATAAATTTGATAATCTGTTTTAGGTAATAATTTTGTATTCAACTTGTATAAAATGATTTACTGCTGAATTTTAACATGATAAAAATAATTTTGAAATTAAAAATTATTATAAATTATTTTTTTGAAAACGGAGTGGAAGTTAATCCTCCAGAAGCAAAATAGCTGGTAATATCCATTCGGGGAACATTATCCATATAATTCTTGAAAGCAGAATACAACTCTGAAGCTCTGTTAAGTTCTTCCTGCTGTTTATTTTGTAATTCAGTTTCCTTTGTTTGTAATATATCCTTCAGAGTATTAATTTGATGATCTTTATTAACAATATTTTCTGAATATTGGTTTTGAAGATCTGAAATATAGAAATAATTAGAATAGAAAAATAAATGTAAGAAAGTTATTAAGAAACACTTACTATTGAGGGTGGTTTCTAATTCCAAAACTTTACTTTGTAAATTGTTATTGTTATCTTTTTCTTTCATTAACTCATTATGTTTATCTCTGTTTTCTGTTTCTGAAGTAGTAACTATATTTCTTAATTCACTTTCTTTAGAAGCTAATTGCTATAAAACAAAAGCAATAGAAATATGTTTTATATATTATTGAAATTCTTAAATCATCAATAAGATATTTAATAATTGAGGCTAAGTGTTAGCAAAATCTCTTCTGTGTGGCTTAGTGAATTGCCACTAAGCCAAAAATATAAAAAATGAGGGCTGTGACTTTGTCAGTTTGACTCCACTGTATATCAAAACAATGTCCCACAGAAAAAAAAGGGCATTGCTTGCACCTAATAGAAAATGGGTGCCAAAAACAAACAAAGCAGTTGACAAGTGAATGTAAGGATTGCCTCTTCTGGGCCCAGCAGGTGCAAAGATCATCCCTTTCTTTCTGGCAAGTGCAAGAATCACCTCTCTGTTGTCAACAAGTTAAGGATTGCCTTCCTACATGAACAGCAACTATTCTTTTTCTGATCACACATTCACTCATTCTTTCTCTCTCAATCTCACACATGCATACCTGAGTGCATGACATGTTTGAATGTGTAAGAGCATGCCCTTACACATTCAAACACATGTCAACACTCAAGTTAGATGGAGTGAAAGATAATTTTTATATATTAATAAAAATTAAAAAATGCAATGCTCTCCCTCAATTCTATTGTAATATGACAAAGTTGTGCAGTGTCCCTTGTTTATAAAAGACATTGAAATTTTATTTTAACCTCTTTCAGTTGACTGACTATTTTCTGTAGATTTTCTTTTTCTATTTCCAAGTGTTCTTTCACAGACTGTAACTGTGTAATGTCAAATTCCTTCTGGGAGATCATTTTCTATGAAAAATAAATTTTAGTTTTAATTATAGTGATTGTTCAATATTAGAATGAATTTATATAAACTCAGGATTACAGTACAAAGTACAGTAGTAGTAAAGAATAGTACAATTAAAGTAAAAGATACAGTACAGTAGTAAAGAATAAAAAAAATATCAATTCTACAAACTATATATTTTTTCCAGATGATTAATATATGTATCCTGTATGAAGTACATTTCTGAAATGGTATTCACTATACTCACGATTTGATCATCATTTTCTTTTTGTAATGTATGAACTTTTTCTGAGAGCTGAGAGCACTGTGCTTCCTAATAATTCAAAGCAATTTTTAGTTTTTATTATTTTTCAAGTAATTGTTTAATTATAAAATTAAATAAAATTTATAACTTGCCATTTCTTCATGAAACTTTAATCTTTGTTGCTGAAGTAGTTCTTCAGTCTTAGTTCTCTCTTCTACAAGTTTTCCATTAAGATGCATAATTTCCTACAATTTAATAACAGAATATTTTATAAGTTTACTAATATTTCATGTAATATATTTTTTTTTTATTAGATTAATTATCAGGAGAAATTTTAACATATTTTTTACAATTTGTTTTTTAATAATAAATATCTGAAGATAAATTCGTATTTGAAAAATGTTTCTATATACACTCAAAACTGTTTTTGTGCGGTCTTTTTTTGTGCGATTTTTTATTTGTGTGATTTTTTGTGTGCGGTATATGAATTTCAATCAAATTGGTATACTGCATAAAAATAATTGCACAAAACACATTGCACATATAAAAAATCGCACAAAAACAGGTTTGAGTGTAGTTGGATGTGAAATAGTGATTATGCTAAAATATTGACTCCAGAAATAATTATGTTCAAACCTATTTCTAGCCAAGTATTCTGAATCTACACACAATTATTTCTAAATTATTAGTTAATTTCTCATTAAATTTATTGACAGATAAATATACTCATACTCTAAATTTTAACAAAGCTTGTTTTGTCATTGGTTAGTAAAAACAAAGAAAAAGGATAACTATAAAATTAAATTTGAGTTGGTTTTGGATTATTTGTAAAAATATAACTTATAAAAAAAATCTCTTCATTTTTACATATAACTTTAAAATCAAACATTATTAAATTTATTTCTACTTCATTTTATTCTTATATTGTAAAATAGAAATAATTTAATTTTAAAACAGTATAAGAATTTATTTTTCAGGCAATAAAGCAATATTTGAAAAATATTATTTTGGGTTATTTTCTCCTTTTTCATTTTCCTAAAGCTTTTAACATCTATTATGAAACAGTAAGTGATATTAGTTGATGGCATCTTGTGAATTTTGTGTGTTTAGAAAGCTAAACAAGATATGGGTGAATGTCGATTTGCCAATAATGACCAGGTTCAGGTAATTCTCTGCTGGCTCCATGACCAAGGAGCAACTTTCTATTGTCAAGGCATCAAACAATTAGTGCAACATTTTGACAAATGTTTACAGCAACTGGGTGATTATATAGAAAAATAGTGTGGTGTATGTGTGTGTCATATTGTATGGTAATGCTTTTCTCAATAAAGTATTCCTGACATACATTGTTTGAATGTAACTTAGTTATTGAATGTTCCTCATAATTAGTAGATCTGTAATATTTTGTATAAAATTATATTATTTTAAACTGTGAAAGCTACTCAACAAATATGATCCCTATTTATTAACTAGTAAGCTAAATGGATTATGTACAGTATATGATACTCATAAGTTGGTTTTTAATTAATAATTTAAAAATTAATCTGCAAGAAATTTTTTCAGTTTTCAAATATATAAAAACAAATTTTGTACTAAAGCCATTAAGATTTTACTTTTTCAAGTTGTGTTCTTTGCATTTCAAGTCGCTGCAAATTTTCATTTAGTTTCTGTTCTATTTCTTCTATGCCTTTTTTTGCATTTGCAATCTGACCAAAAACAAATTATTAAAAAATTTTTTATTAAGAAATAATTTAATTTAAATTAAGTATTTACTTCATCTTGTTTTGATTGTTCTACTTCCTTAATTGCTTCATTTTGTTCTTGTTTAATTGCATTTATTTCCTCTGAAAACATTTTAATATTTATAAACATTTGATTTATTTAGAAATATAATTCAAGATGAAATATCTGCATAATTTTAGCTGAAACAATAAAATTTTTTAAAATACCAGCATGGATAACTTCTGAATGTTTTAGCTGTATTTCTAAAGATGCAATAGAAGTTTGTAATTTCTCTATTTTTGATGTGTGAATCTCATGAGTCTTTAAAGCACATTCTAACTAGTAGAAAAAAATTTTGATTTAATAATTTCATTGTTGTAAATTATATATATGATATGATAGAAAATTCAAAAAATAATTACTTGAAGTTCTAAAGATCGCTTCTCTTCTTTTATTGCATCTATTTCAGCAACAATGCTTGCTTCAGCATCCAATCTGTCCTAAATTATAAATAAATATTATATCCTAACCTATTTTCTATAAATATTAGATTTACAAAAAATGTTTCTATTTTGAAATATTTTTAAAACAGATGAATGAATATTCTCAAAATATTTTAAGTTTAATTGAGAATATACTAATAATAATTATTAATAATTGTATAACTTAAACCAACTTTATTTTCTTTAATGAGAAGTTTTTGTTGTTGGTTCTTCAATTCTTCATTTTCTGCTTTAAACTGTGCTAAAAGTTTGTTTGCTTCTTTATTTTGCTCATGAATAACTTCTAGATCATTTTGTAATTTATTAACTCTATGAATTTCATCAAATTTTAAATAAATATAAAACATATTTATTTATTGTACAAAAACATCTTAAAGCATTTTATATAATACCTTTCTACCATTGCATCAAAAGCAATTTTCTTTTCTTTTAATTCACTTTCTAAATCTTTAATGTTTCTTATTTTGTCTCCACTTGATGTGATTCATATCAAATATTTTAAAATAATTTTATAATATGGTTTTAATATCTTATATTTACAATTAAGATAGAACTTTAAAAATTGAAATAATAACCTGCTACTAACAAATACATAAACTTTTGATGAAATTGTATGCTAATAATTGAATATTTATGTTAGATATATCAATGTTAAACATATCAATAGCCAAGTTTAACAGCAAGTTAATGATTTTCATTAATGATATGAACATATTTAACTCGGTGTTGAACTTAGCTATTGATATGTTTAACATTGATAGATCTAATATAAATATTCAATTATTAGTACACAATTTCATCAAAAGTTTAAGTTTTTGTTAATAATAAAATGTTAGAAATTGAAATAAACTAGCAGATGTTTACATTTTTCAAAAATTTTCTAGAACACTATTAATTGAAAATGTAAAAGTTTATATAAAAATCAAACTTTTAAAAATGAATATTAAACATAGCAGGTGTTTTCTCTAAAATGTTTAATTTTAAATTTATTGTAAAAAATTGTAAATTTTTTCTATCTAAAACTAAAAGAAATTACCTTTCCTGAAAAAGTTCTTGTGTACAGCTAGGAAGAGTTTGCTGAAATATTTAAAATTACATATTATTTATTGTGGAATATGATAATATATTCTCTTAAATGAAAATGAGAATACCTGCTCTAATTGATAATCTTTTGTAGTTTGCATCTCATCAGTAATTTTTTTAGTTCGTGTAATCTGTTCCTCTTGCAATAACTGCATTGTACAATTATTGTTAAGGGCAGCAGCTATTCAAAAGCATTATATTAATAACATTAATAACTTATGTTTATATTTTATAAAAGCAAACTGTAAGATGCTCTATGCATAAATTTATTGAACTTAATGAATCAGAATAAAAAATGAAATCTTAAAAAATATTATATAAATTTTCTGAAATAATACAATAAGATTAAAAATATGTTTATGAGAAGCAAACTGAAATTTTTGAAATATAATAAATAAATTTGAAAAAAGGGCAAAAATAACATTGACTTAACTGCACAAATTTAAATTTTATATCTCAAGAACAGTTATTGCATCAATAAATATACAATAGAAAAAGTATAATGAGAAAAGTTAAAGAATTTATCCCAGTTTTATTTCTTGATTAAAAAGTCTTAATTATTATCTATCAACACACAAGTACAGTATTCTTTCTCTCATCAGAAATTTTTCATTATTACAAATATACATATTTTTGTATACATGGAGGACATTTTTTTAGAATTTATTTTGAACTTGTAATAATTTCTTTATTTTTTACTCCTCACAAAAAATGATGTCATTAAGTCCCAAATGCATTTTTACATTTCAAAAAATAGATAGATATTTTTTAATTTTCATTTTCAGTTCAGTTGTTAATTTACTCCATAGTTTCATCAGCATTTATAATTTAGGTTAGGTTTGTTAATTAAGGTTAGGTTTGCTAATAAGTTAATTATAAATATATAAGTATAATTTGTACTATATTTGACAAGAAAACAATTTGAAATAAACATATTTGCCTATTGCTTGAAGAACTTCCTCACTTATTTCTGGGTTACCAGTCAAATCCAGATGTATCAATGATTTATTATGTTTCTTCAAAATATTTAATAAAGCACAAGCTCCGAGTTGACCAATTAGATTCCAGCGTAAATCTAAATTCAAATTATTATTTTAAGAATTTATACTAGTCATAGAGAAAATATTTATTAATTTTCATATTAATTTGTATGTTGTGATAGTCACGCGAGTGTGCAACAGTCCAAGAGAGACAGTACACAAAAAAAATAACAACGATTATTTTTTTTTTCACGTGATTAGTAAGAGTCGGCATGATTTCCAGTTTTGATACCCGATACCAATACTGGCCAGTGTCAATACTTTAAGACCAATACTAATACCTGTATCAATACTTTAAAACTACTCATGATACTGGTATTGATATTTTTGTGATATCAGGGCAATTCCCTACTTGTGATAAATATTAATAATAGGTTTGTCTAGTTTAGATCATACTTTTGTAGATATTTCTTGAATTGTTGGACTATATTTAACTAACTTAATATTGTACCAGGAACAGTAATAACCTCATAATATTGTGAATTTGTTTCATGAAACTGGAAATAAGGAGAGAGACTCTTGAAAACAAATTATATTTCCTCCATCTACTGCAGCTACAATAGACAAGCAATTAAAGCAATCAGCTTTCAAAAGTTTTTGATGTTGTTGTTTACATTTATCATAAATTTTAGATTCTATTAATACTAACACATTCATGTTTATCATGCAGTAGAAAAAAATTCTCAGAATACTTTGTAAGCTAACAAAAGACAAATTGTCTCTAATGATTGTTTGTCTTTGCTGCATAATCTTATAGAAACATAATTAACTTCAAGAGGAAAACTATATTCAAAAAGTTAAGTAAATAAAGCAAATCTGTATAGTATAATTATATTCAGATGTAAAGTTTATTCTGAAAGATCAGTTGTAAAGCACAGAGTTAAAAATGGCATGTTTATTCATTCAATAGAAGCCCTAATAATTTTCAGAATAATTTGGAGTTCATCTATGAATTATGTAAATTGAAATTCATTTAAAAAATAATTTAAACTTAAAAGAAAACTGAAGTTTACCAACTGTTATGCTTTTCTGTTGTTAGCTAGTAGGTTATGCCTCCTTTAGACGAAAACAGATGGTAATTTGAAACAGAGAGCTTTATTCTAACAATGTTTTACAGCCTACAGTTTTACATCTTGTCTCCACTAACATGATGGTAAAAAGTGCATGCCAACAAGGGACAGTTTTTTCATCACACAAACCCTCATTTTTCAATTATTGCAATGTCTTTACACCAACAAAATTCATTTTGTATATGATCAACATGTGGCAAATTGGTTGTGAATAGTAATTATCATACTGTTTTAAAGTTAACAGTTTACTGAATTTTACAGAAAAATTGTTTTTGATAAATTTATTTTTAAAATTAACAAACAATTATTTATTGTGGCATCATCACAATGCTGGGCTGCAATTTTTAATCATATTTTAAAATTATTTAACTTAAAATATATGCTCTCCATCTCAAATTAGTTGTGGCTTGCCTCTGTACATCATACTTTTCCTTTAACAATAGAGTCATGCCAGCCATCTATCTAACACCTTTCAGGGGAAATTTTTTAATTGAAATAATATGACTTGTTTGCATTGGAAGTTTGTTTATAGTTAATTGGGGCCTCCTGTCCTAAGGTTTCCATATATGGTCTCATCTTTTATCTATTTAATGATGTTCTCAAGATAAAGGAAGGTCAGACAATAGACAACAGTGGGAATTTATAGATCTATAGTTTTTGCAAATTGCAGCTCAATTAATTTAGAGATAAGTTAACCTATTACTTGATCAAATTAAAATTATTAAATATTTACATTTAAAATAAAATATTCTTACCTATAGATTTTAACCCTTCATTTTTAGAAAGAGCACCAGCAAGTGCAATTGCACCTTCATTATTAATTAGATTACTTCTCAAATCTAACACCTATGTTTAAAGAAAATAATCATTTTTACTTGTTATAATTATATAATAACTTTTTTATCATTTCAATACAATGAAATCAGCATGAATTAGAACAAAAATTACTTAATAGAGTTTTTTTCTGTTAACAGGATGCCAGCTGTAACTTTAATCCGATATTCAATACTATTGTCTGCTAAGACTATCATATTTAACCATTTAGCCCACATGACTGTGCCAGCTTCAAGTAGCCTACTTGACTGTGGAGTACTTGATGTTATATAGTTTCAGGGGTGTGGGAGCTCACTCCACCCAGGCACTGAGGTGCTAGCAATAGTGAGCCCTGAAGCACACATCTACATACAAAGCATGTAGAATAAGCAGTATATTGATACATGTTAGAAACTGACATTTGGAGTCAAATATCTTGTGAAAGGTCAACAATTCTGGAGGTGGTGTGAAACCCCTCATTCAGAGCTTGAATCTTACCTGTTGTTGTACATATCGGCTGGCATCCCGTTAACAGAAAAGTACCCTTAATCGTATAATCTATTTATGAATTATTTTACAAATAAATCTAAGAAGAAACAAAAATGTATAACTACTAATATATTTATAATGCAATATTTTTATTTAATTATTGGTTTGTTTAACATAACTTATATTATTAACTTAATTGTAAGTTTGGAAGAATAAATATATATATAAATATTTTACTTTTAAAGTTTTATTCACAGCTAAACCTGAACAAAATAATGTAAATGCATCTTGAGATTTTCCTAAAGAATTCCATTCCAATGATAATCTGAAAATAAACATAAAATTCAAAAATAAAACAAACAAGAATACAGATAGTTTTCCAATAAATTTTTTTAAACTTACAATAACAAAAGCAAAACAAAAAAAAATTAAATGAAATTTTTATATTATACAAAATATAATTTTATAAGTCAAATCATGTTGTTGTTTAGAGCAGTGTTTCCCGACCTTTTTGGATTAGTAACACACTGAATTTAATTAGATTCCTTGACACACCATAATTTTTAAAATAGAAATGTTTAAAATTCTTTTCTAATTAAAAACTTGTCTATTTTATTATCTGCTTAAAATTTAAAATAAATTACAGTTGATTTTAAAAGTTTTGATAATAAGGAAGTTAAACTTACAAAGACAAAAACTCACAATTTTACAAATATACTATAAAAATAAAAAGACTATTTGAAACAATGCATAAAGAACTAATATTGGTCTTTAAGCTGATAAGCTGCAACATTTGTAGAAGCTCTGAAGAGTTAGTACACTGGCAGATGCAAAGACATATGCAACTTTTGTGAGGAGGTACTGCATATTTTGCAACAATTGGCATTTTAGCAAATTCCTCCTCTTCCCTTTGGTTGGCCAGTGGTAAAAAGATAAAAGGTAAATGAAATTTTAAAAAAGAGCTTATTCAAAATTCTAAAAAAATATTTAATATTTCATCAACACACCTGAGACACTCTTGTCACACACAGGTTGGGAAACACTGGTTTAGAGTATTATAAGTTTTATTAATATTAGAATAAAATAATTTTGAAATTCAAACATTCAATATGAATAAAAATGAAATTTTATCTTCAATCTTTACTTTATATTTTGGATTTTAATGTTTACCAAACAAAATTATATTCTATATTACTTGAATAATTCAACAAACAATAATTTAACTTAAAAACACAATATTCTTTACATAATATACTTAAAACTTATTTTGAATCTATTTAATATACTATAGTCAGGAGCGAATTCTCTGGGCTTGCTTAGCATGCGTCGCATGCTTAAGAGAAAGTTTTGACTGTCAATATACTTTTTATATGAAAACAAATATGCCAATAATAATTTATTCTAATGTGTCAACTCTTTTATCATTTGTGTTTGCTTTTACATTAACAGCTATTGGATAGCCATTTTAAGTCAGTGTGATGCTTGCAGGAACTCGATCGCTTGCTCGGGTAGAGGTTTGCTGCAGCAAACAAGTTTGCACACATAACGTCATTTAAAGCATTTAACATGGCCAGATTGTATAGAAAGCTTGCAGCACCCAGTCAGCATACATGCATTGTGTACAGGGCGAATCTGCATAGGGACTAATAGGGCTTAAGCCCTAGGCCCCCAGTGTCAAAGGCCAACAAAAATTGAATTATCATCATAAATTTTTAATACTTTTTCATTATTATATATTTCATGTGTAAATATAATGGGCTTTATAATAGTCCATATTTTTTTATTTGCATCAAATAATGCTTCTGCCTATTGTTTAGTGCTAGAGATAGGCCTATTATTCTTATTATAACTTTCGGCATGCACAAAAAGTTTGGTCAGGATTTGCCCGTCTATAGTGTTTATGAAAATATACTGTCTTTCATTAATTTTTATAAGAGAACATTTTAAGATTATATACTTTTATCATGAATATTTAAAATTAAGTTTCTATTCTTTTTAATTTATAACTTACTGGTGTAGTACTTTATTATATGTTAGCAATTTGCCTATATCTTCAGCATTTGCTCCTTTCAAACCATTTCCCTATAAAAAAATCATTTTTAAAGTAATTAAAACCTTTTTTTATTTTTCAAGTATATCTCCATAATTAAAATTTACTTTGAGATGTAAATGCTGCACAGCTCCATTTAAGCAAAGTCCATCCAATATAGCTTTTATTCCTAAAAACAAAATCATAGCAATTACATAAAATATTATTTTTATTTTATAAAAGTTAACAAAAATTGATATTTGAAATTTTAAAAATATATAGTCTATCAGAACTTGATGGGACTAGAGATCTTTTGGATAAGTGAAATTTTGAATAATCAAGAAACTTGTTTTTGTGCTTGAGTATATTAAGCACTGTGCATTTAAAGTTTCATGAGCAATACAAACTGTAATACAATTATCATACTTGATTGTAAATTAATTTGTTCAAAATTTAACTTAATTTTATGAATTACATGTATATATGATCTAGTTTTGTATAATGATTTCCAGTTATGTGGAGAGTTTGGTCTCTGTATTATATTCTATGACATGTACTGGGCTATACTTATATTTTTAGCATTTCAGATATATGAGTTTTAGATAATCAAGTTTCTAGTGTATTACTACATTATTAATATCCATATATTCTTTCATTAATAATTCTCCATATTTTATATTAGAATCATACATCAGGTACAGCTCTAAATATGATAATAGACATTCTAGCAAACGAGGGTTAGATCAAGAGAATATAAGATATCTTGATCAAAACTCTTAACCAGTATTCAAGATGGAATGATGAGTTGTCACAGTGACATTTTATCAGTAAAGTTAGTTCTACAGATTTTAAAGTCAAATAATTACTTATGTAATTTGTAGATGAGAACAGTGTGGCATGGAAATTAGACACAAAGATCTAGAAAAATGCTAGTGAAGCAGCATGATAGATCTCCAAGAGAAGTTCATTCTAAATGCTGTATCATTATTGCAATTTGTGCTTCTTCAAAGGTGATAATGATAATTTAAGGATAATTTACTATATCCCTATTGATAAAACAACCTGTTCAGAACTATACAACCATATTAATATTGCAAATATTAAGAACACTAGTTAAGGAATCTTATGAAAGTTTTAATCAAGATTAAAATTTTTCAAAATATTTCTTACCTCAGATCGTAACTTGAATAAGGAATAGTTTTTCAAAAAAAAAGGCCACAACTGATTCAAATAAACAGTTTTCCCCAAGGAAAAATTTTTTATATGAGCCAGAGGAGAATCAAGGGACCCCAGCACTCCAAAGAAAAAGGGGGGAAATATTTTAAAAATTTTCAAAAATCCTTTCCTAATTAAAATTAATTTTTTTATTTATATTGTTTTGTCTTCTATTTCAATACTGCTAAATGAATTAGTGCTCACATAAGATGGGAATTTTATTGAATCTACATTAAAAATTTTTTCTATACAACAGGACTCCGACCAAGATTAAATCCTTGGTGAGCCACTGGTTGCAAAAAGTACACTGAAAAACTAATAACAGAAATTTTGAAAGGTACTGTACATGCAAAAATTTTATGGAAACTCATTGCTAGTTTTAATAAATACTGTTGTTAAATCAGTAAATGTCTGGATGATGATAAATTTTTTTTAACATATTACAATATCTGATATTTGTATACAGTATTAGAATATCTGTAATGTTTATAATTTACCTTTACATTGTAGCATGCAATTACAGAAACACAAGTCAGTAACTGAAAGATCATTTTCCAATATTTTACCAAGAATAAAACAAGTGGATGCTGAAAGAGCACAGGTTGATAAATCTAATGAAATTCTTTCATCTCCAATGCTGAAAACAATTAAGTTTTAATAATAAAATACTTTAATATAATGATATTTAAATAATCATTAATTAGTAATGATTTTAAGTAAAGCATTAATATAAAATGATAGTTTATACAGTTTCAGAATAGACCAGCTAAGAAGAGCTCACCCTTTTAGATAACCTAAAATAAGGTCTTGTGGTTCAATTTCATATTTTCGGCATAACTGTTTGTATGTTTCTTTAAAGGCTTCCATTTTTTTAATGCAAAGTTATTGGCTAGAATTAAATGCTTTTAGTTAAACGAAAATGATTGATATTATTTTATGAAAAAACTGATCATAGTATCATCGATTTTATTAATATGATTTTATATCTTCCTACAATAAAGTATTAAACTTATTTAAAAAATAATTTATTTGAATTCTTTTTTAGAAACAATTATCATATATTTAAACATTAAATTCTTAACATTGAATAATAATAATAATAATAATAACATACTGTAGTTTATTTAATTTTATGATATAGTACAGTTAATAACAGCATATATTATTTTTATAATTCACATAAAACTTAATTTTTTAAAAATTATTTATATGACATTTTTTACAGAAACTCACAGTTTTATATTTCTTTTTAACCAAACCCTCTATTTTCTAAGATTTGCTCTGCAATAATGAATGGAATTTTTATTCTTGGGATATTTTCAATTGTGATGTCATCAAAGTTTTTTCTAATTTATAAGTGAATATTGTTTACATATTTTTTAAAAAATTGCTATATAAAACATTGTTTGTTTAGTTAAGTTATGGCAACACAACACTTGGGTGATCTGCCTAGGGGAATGCCTTCCGGGAGATTTTTAAGGGTAACTGGCTCCTATTCAGGCGTTACAGATGTGAAAACCTGAAAAACTCCACATGGCCAGCCCATCCTGGAACCCACAACCAACCTCTCAGTGTCCCACTTGGCCACTGGTAGGCTGTTGTATAAAACATAATTATCATTATGGTAAAATAAATAACAACTATAAAGAATTTAAAACAAAAACTTTACGAGTGATCTGAATAATAAAACTTTAAAATTCAGTTCCCTGCATAACTATGGATTGGACAAAAGGCCTACCTGAAAGACTGGTGACACTTTTGGTAGGCCCTTGAAACAGATGTAACTCTTACTGGGGCTTACCAGTGGGTCCCTGGTTGCTCACAATTGCTCCTTACATCCTTTTAATATAGCAAAATTGAAAAAATGAGAGGAGGCATGCTACATACATTTTCAAAACTGCTGATTGTTGTGGGTACACATTTATCTGTTGTTGTTACCATCTTTGATGGAAATGTGAATCACCACTGGTCAAAAGGACTTTTACATAAACAGTGGGAGTCTGAAAGGAGTTTGTGAACTACAAAATATTGAGGTTCAATTACTGAACTTCAAATTTTTTTCATATAATATGCTTTTTCAGGGCTGTAGGAAGGGGAGAAAAAGTGGTCCAGCCAAAAGGGGAGAGTAATCTCTAAGATATCGATTTCCCCCTTTCCCTTTATTTTTCTCCCTGTGGTTTGTCTGACAGTTTCACATGCTAATGGTTGATTTGAAATTAAAATTGGCATAAAATTAAAATTAAAAATATCATAACATTGGCAGCAAAAAGTGGTTCAACCATGGCTGGACCTGTTCCTAAAGCCATGTTTTTGATTAATTAATTCAAATAACGCAAAATTATGTTCAGTATTTCTACATTTCTTTTTTACTCCTCCTGTCCTGTGGGCATCAAGAGGGTCTCTTTTCGCAAGCCCATTATGGGTTCAGCCAGGTCCACAATAGGGCAGCCGGATGGTGAGAGACAGGGCCAACATATCCAGTCTGATCACACCCAAAAAATTCCTGGGGATTTTTCGACCTGTCTGAATTCGATTCCGGATCCAGAGAGTGGTAGGCTGCTAACTGGCCGTCAAGTTTAATATGTTAAGAACGTAAAATTATTTGGCGAACGACACTATATTATAAAAAAACCAATTATAGTCTGTATGGGATAGACTTGGATAAATTCAGAGTGGGCGGTTGGTTTGTTTGTTTGTTAAGTTATGGCAACACAACACTTGGGCGATCTGCCTAGGGGTATGCCTTCTGGAAGATCTTTTAAGGGAAACTGACCCCTATTTAGGCGTTACAGACGTGGAGAAAACCAAGAAAACTCCACGTGGCTAGCCCGTCCGAGCGAGACGCGAACCCACTACCAGTGTTCAAGGTATGAAGACCACTTGGCCACTGATGGGCCACAGTTGGGATATGTCAGCCCCCATTTCTCACCATCCAGCCACCCTATTGTGGGCCTGACTGAACCCATAATGGACTTGCTAAAAGAGACCCTCTTGATGCCCACAGGACAGAAGGAGTAAAAAAAAAAAAAAATGTAGAAAATACTGAACATGTTAATTATAATTATTGCCCCACCTCAGTGCCGTTCATGCAAGGTAGAGGTGGTTCTGTGATGATCTGGAAAGGCTTCGGGTGGCACAGAAAAATAAATACAGGTATTATGTTTTTTAACTAATCGCATGAATGCAACAAAATTATCAAACTGCACTTTACGATCACTGCTGCCATTTGCAAAAGAAATTGTGGACCGTGTCTCATGCAGCAAGACAAAATCCCGATTCACGCAGCAAAGTCGATCTGTGATTGGTTTCTAGAAAATGGCACTTCACATTAATGACTAGCTTCCTGAAATCCCATGGAAAATCTATTGGAAACATTCGCAACAGCTACGAGGGCTGTTCGGAAAGTTCGCGGCCTTGCCTATATGCGACGCTGCGATCAATTTAATTTTTGGCGGGAATAATTCAGTCATCTTTGCTAAAGATACGATACGAATTTCCGCTTGATTTGTCGTAAAGTTTTTCACAACAGCTTATCAGATAGTCAGTGTGCACATGCTTTGTCAAAAATGGAGAACTCGTGCAGTCATAAAATACCTGACGAAAAAACAAGGTTGACCCCATCTCAAATCAAAGCTGACATGGATGAAGTTTTGGGAGAGTCTGCTCCTTCGTACACCATTGTGGAAAAATGGACAGCCTTTTTTAAATCTGGTAGAGAGAGTGTGGAAGATGACCCTCGCAGCGGACAGCCGTCAACTGATGTCACTGAAGAAAATATCGACAAAGTTCACGATTTGGTGTTAGCAGATCACCGTTTGAAAACGTATGAGATAACTGAGACAACAGGCATCTCTGTCAACAGGGTTTACCACATCTTAACCGAAAATTTGGGTATGACGAAGGTCTCAGCAAGGCGGGTGCCGCGTCTGCTGACCGCCGAGCAAAAACGTGTTCGCACTTTGATGTCAAAGGAGTGTTTGGTCTTCTATCAGAAAAACCCACAGGATTTCATGCGTCGGTTTGTGACTACTAATGAAACGTGGGTCCACTACTACACTTCTGAAACAAAAGAACAGTCGAAGCAATGGAAACATCACAGTTCGCCATCACCAAAGAAGGCAAAGACAGTTCCATCAGCGGGGGAAAGTGATGGCCTCGATTTTTTGGGATGCTAAAGGAATCATCATTATTGACTACCTAGAAAGGGGAAATACCATCAATACTGTCTATTTCTGTAAACTTTTGGAAAAACTGAAGAAAGAAATCGAAGAAAAGAGGCCACACTTGAAGAAGAAAACGATTCTGTTCCACCACGATAATGCACCTGCACATTCTGCCAGAATATCTGAACTAAAGGTAAACGAACTTCGCTTCCAATTAGTTCCACATCCACGGTACTCACCTAATTTGGCCCCCAGTGACTTCCACCCTTTTCCAACCTAAAAAAATTCTTGGCTGGAAAGAGATTCCACTCAAATGACGAAGTCATCTCTGAAGTGAACGAGTATTTTGCACACCTTGACAAATCGACCTATTGTGATGGCATGAAAAAGCTAGAACATCGCGGGAATAAGTGCATTGCTAATAAAGGAGACTACATTGAAAAATAAAAAAAGTATTAACATTATTTTGTTTGTTCTATTTGAGGCCGCGAACTTTCCGAACAGCCCTCGTATAGCCTGTATGCAAATAGAAAACAATACAATTCCACGTGTAAACTGAAAGAAATAATACTGTCCGAGTGGAAAACCATCAACACGCATTACGCCCAGAAAGTCAATTCATAAATTATTCATGACATCAAATTAATAGAATGTCAAAAGCAATTTATGAATTGATTTTGATGACAGAAGGAAAAATATACTAATTAATTTTTATGATTCTGTTTTGTTGGTGGAGCTATCTTTTTGTAATACCGGTTTTTATATTTTTCAGTTCATTCTCGTAACTATTGTACCGGTACATTTGATATAATTTTTGTTTTTACATAATATGTTATTATAAGAGTCTTGTGACTTGTAAAAGATTAAGAAAAGTTAAAAGTATTAAGCAGTCGTTCAATAGAAATTTTATTTTTGTGTGGATTTATCATTATTTAACGCATTATGTATAGCATTAAATATAATAGAATATGTAAATCTAACCTAATTTAGGATTTTTAAATTTTTATTCGAAATTTTTACATATAAATAACACTATTTCTTCTTTATTTCTAACGACATTTGATAATTAACGATTTACTTTTTTCTATTTTATGTGAGCAAATGCTTTGATTCGATGAAGCCTTTTACTGTCAAAATAGAATAAAATTTTTGATTGTTAATTTATTTGTGATAAAAATAAACAAAGAGCAAAGGCGAATCTACATAGGGACTAATAAGGCTTAAGCCCTGGGTCCCCAAGTGTCAAGGACCCACAAAATTTGAATTATCATCATAAATTTTTAATACTTTTTCATTAACAATCAGCACTTATCAATATAAAGTTTGTCATTCAACACCATTTCATAAATAAATATATTTCAATTCTGATTTTGATGTTATTAAAAAATGAATTTTAAACCTCGATTTAAAGATTCTTAATCTAATAAAAAATGGGGCCCCATTGGACTTCAATAAGCCCTAGGCCACGGAAAACCTAGATCCGCCCCTGACAAAGATAAGATAAATATTCAAAATGGCCATTATTACTATCTTAAAAGCAAACTGTAGCTTAAACTGTGTAAAAGCAGTTTAAAAACTGAATTCTGGAGGAAAATGGATTATTGTCGATGATCTTGAAATTACACAAAATTTTCATTACAATATAATTAGAAGTCACCTGTGTAAGAGAAAAGCTGAGAAGTTGCCTTGCTTACTTCTCAATAAAAAAAATGTTTCTTATTTTTCTATCGTTTTTCTCATTTTTGGAGTAAAATATAAGCCTCAGTATTCAATATATTAAGCTGCTTATAATTTTCAAACATAATTATCTAAAAAAAAATAAATTATTTCTTTAAAATAAGTTCAATAACACTGTTAAAGAATGGCATGTAACATATTTTCAATAAAATAGCTACCTGTATATATCGTAAATCATACTGTAATGTTCATCAAGTATGATTAGGCTATATCATTGAAGAGTAACAGTTAACAGAAGTATTAAATATTTGAAATATAATTTTACATTAGCTATAAATTTATCCGTATTTAATCTATATTAAATATAAATTAAACGTAAACCTAATTTAATATTTTGATTAAATTGACAGCTTGGGTATAGCAGTTTATAAAATGAATTGTTTTTATAATATAAACTTCAATAAAAAGATATTTATAATTTCCCGAAGATTGCTTTATATCAAGCGACTGCTTGTAGGTTATAATGATCACAATGTGATCATTATAACCTACAGCAGTCGCTTGATCATCATCATCATGGTCATGATGATCATGACCTTGATATGATGATTATCATGGCGTATGTGATCATTATCATCATCATCAGTGTTCTACCGTATAAGATGAAAACAATAATTATGATATTCGAAAAATATTTGTGTAAATTCTTCAAAAATCATTAAAAAAGCATCATCATCTAAAATATTTTTCTGTACTGAATATTTTTTAAATTCAGAATCCTCCAAACAGATGATGTTGACAGACTACTGAAGAAATAAAATATTAAATGTAATGTATGTCAACATAAATTATTATAAGATAAACATAAAATTAAAGAAATAAAATCAATACAAGATTATAATTCGAAACAATTGTAATCAAATTTTATTTATATACAGACTTGTTTACATAAAGATAAATTAATAGACTATTATATTAATTTCTCTTTGCGTTACATTAAAAAGAAATTGTAATAATTAAATAAATCTATTCGATATTTGTAGGTGTATGCTCGTATTTAAGGAAAGTTAATTATAACGCGATATTTTTATAATTAATTGTATTATATAGAAAAAGTTTGATAAGATCTGCTTTTTAGGCGCTTGAAAAATTGTAAATTGCTTAGATAATATAAGAATATTTTCGGTCACTGCGATTATTTGATTCATTAAAAGTAAAAGGCGTAAATATATTGACTGTGATATAATAAATATTCCTGTACTACACATCCTATAATTTTTCATTGTTTTCTAGACTAAATAATTTAACATGAAATCATAGTTATTACGATAGTGGAAATAAAAAACCGAACAATAAATTCGATGTTTGGAGCAAGATGAGTCGATAATGATACCAATATTACGTCATGCATCCTGTCATTCAATTCTATAGAAGCCAGTCTTAAAAAGATAACGTAAGTTGTGGGCTTTCATGAGAGTTATATTGGAAATTTGACTCCATAATACCAGGTTTTTTTTCCCCTCCAATTTTTACATTAAAATTCACATTCATTTATGCTAAGATCATATATCAAATTTCAATTGCTATCAATCTTCCAGAAATTATTTTGCAATTAATTAGATTAGAAATAATATTAAATTTTTCTCTTTTTCATTCTATTATATGGCATGAAATAGCAAATATTTGATTGAATGAATGAAACATTTGAAACGCTATAAGTTCAAGGAAAAATATCACGCACCATCTAACATGAGAGTTTTTTTATTATCATTATTTTTATTTTGTTTGCAGAACAACCAAGTCAACCTTGTAAGAAACAGGAGTCGAAATAAATAATGTTTTACGAGAACGAACATTTGCCATGTCTAAGGTGAGTGGCGGTGATCTATCAACAACTAAAGATAACGGAATTCCTCTTCCTGCAAGATAACAATCGTATTTCCATCATGAAGTGAATTACCTGGCAAAAACTTGCCAAACTACTTAAAGGTAAAGGTACTCTTGATTTAATTCATTCTCAACCATGGTAAGTCTTTATAATAGTTTTCGAATTGAATAAAATAACGTCCCATGTCCTTCGTGAATCGTTTGATCAGATAATTCGTTGGAATGTTTCGCTTTCAACGGAAACAGGATCAATCTTCTTAATTTGAATTTGCTATAAGCTTTTTTTCAAAACAGAATTTAACATAGTTTTATCATTTATTTTAAGATTTTGCTTCAATAATTTTGAAATCAAAAGTATATAGGCCTATTTTAACTAGTGTTAACAGCTGATTAATTACGCATTAATATTATAAATGCGTATCATATTCGTTATAACTTTATATTTTTGTAGATCCTATGAGATAAAAGATTCCATTCTGTGCGTTATATTATAAATTTAAAGTTTTAGAATGTGTATTGTATTAATATTTCAGCCGATAAAAGTTCTCGTAACTATATACAATCCTAAAATATTTAGAAAAAATATGCTTTGATGGTTATATCATTTGATGAAAACATCAGTTGAAGTAACAATACTCGAGAAACCTGCTTAGAGTTATCAAATTTAACTAACTAGTGCACATTTATGGAATATCTATTAACTAGAAAAATCTAAAACGATTTGGCCATTGTTCTAAATTAAAATGTAATATATATATATAGTATTATTGTTATCCTGACGTCCTTCATTCTATTCACTAGGCTTTATATTTCAGTGGTGAGCGTAACTCGCAGGAGTGAATGGGTAAAAAGTTTTGTAATATGATATAATTACCTTTATTTTATTTATTTTTTGACATAAAAAACGTATTTAAAATAGCATTTTATGTGTAAAAGATATATTTTAAGAGCGAAATAGGTTCATAAACTTATATAAAGTTTTAAATTGCGATGATACTTATCTCTTTTGAATCAATTTCCTGTTTAGCATCACGTAAAAGGTTTAATTGAACACGCAATAACGTGTGTATAATGAGTATTCATCTCTTTATAGAGATGAACTTCCTCGAATTAAAAGAAAAATTACATTAAAATCCGTCTCATATAATTATTATTACGCTATTTTACGAGTAATTAAAACCGTTTATAATTGTGTAATTGTTAGGATGAAAAATATATTTTGAAATAAAGCTTTTTTTGTATTCAAACAGTTAGAAATGAATTTGTGACAATATCAAATTTATTTATTACTATTGATATAATTTACATATCATTTTTATCTGGGGATTTTTTGGTTGAATATGAAGTTATCTGATTAGATAACCTATTTAAATTTTCAATTATTATTATTATTATTAGAATATTTGCTCTTAATGGCTAGGTTTTAGGCTAAGATGCGTGATAAATGCGATTTAAGCAAAAATATGGCACAGGAAATAACTAATTAGACAGTAGCTATTGTTAAACTGATATCCAGATATAGCTTAAGGAATTGAATTAACAATAAAAAAAATATTATAAAAAGTAAGTTATAAATAAAAGGTATTAAATTCATATTTTAACACAGTTTTTTCGACTGTTGAAAGTTTATTTATACATTTTAAAGAATTGTTTCTTTTTATATATATATATAATTATAGCTTATACTGTGTACGTGACGGGTGTATAAACATGTAACTATTATTATAAGAGTTTAAATATTATGCTGTGCGATTCTTCTACGTAAAAGTTTGTTATAAAAATATCAAATTAACCTTACTATTAAAACTGTAAAAGACATGTTATGAATTAATTTATGATCAAATTAATTTACTAATTAGTTGTTACTCTTTTTTAAATTGTTGTTTACATTATATTCAATAGATCATTCATAAAAAAAAATTAAAATGTTTAAAAGCTAAGCAACTTTAACTTTTCATAAAAAGACATTTTCACCAAAAAAAGTTAGTACCAAAATTTACTACTTTTGGCACTACGAATAACAAACATTTTACATTTGTACAAAACATTTGTGCTGTAAAGAGACCTTAGTGATGCAGGGGATACTGCTCAATGTGATCTCCATTTTAAAGGAGTAAAACTCGAAGGCGATGAACAATGTGTTCAACCGCTTATCGTAATTGATCCTCTGTGATGTTTCCCATATGCAGTATGACAGTATGATACTGTCTTTCGAGGCTGCCAAATTTACAACAAGACTTCAATAAACGATACTTTTTTAAGTGTAATGAATATCCTTTTTCGTTTGTTGCAGTGACAAAACTCTCGTAATGGTGAGTTTTGGTACTAATATATATATATATTATTAATGTCTTCTGCATGTCTTGAAATATCACTACAATATACCAGATTTCGTTGCATTTGGGCTGCTGAATATCTCTGTAGACAGCATTTAATGGGAGGGGTTTGTAATTTAATAATTTATATTATAATGTTTTGATGATAGATTTATATTAAATAAAATTAATTGTTATATTTAGATTTAATTCTATTTTCAAAGACTATTTATTGCAATGTTAGGAGAGGATATTTCTAGACATAAAACATTTTTTTAACCTTAATAATAATAATGTTCCAAAGTTAAAAATCAATCAATCAATCTTTATTATTTGATATAACGGGTGTTATTACAAAGGGGTTAAAGAACATTGTTATTTTAAGTTAGATATTAAAAATAAATAACTTATTTCTCTTTTGTATTCGTTGGTCTTGAATTTTAATGATTTAAACAATAAAAATTCTTTAATAAATACTTTATTTTATTTTACTTCGTTTTAAATTATTTCCTGAGAACAGCAGCGATTAAATATTTTATTAAATATTAATTCGTATAATTTGTCAAATTTTGTGGATTAAGTAACAAGTATATTATAGTGTATTTATTATTAAGAAAACATTATTATTCAAATTTATTTAATTTTATATTTTGTAAGGTAAATTTAACTATATAAAATGAAAAAATATATATTAAAATGGTTAGAATAATCTATGACATTTACTTATTCTTTTAAGATCCATTTAATTTTTAAAAAGAGTTTCTCTGCTTTCCTGTTGTGAAATCTGTTATTATTTTTTGAATAATTAAAAACTTACGACAAAGGAGAATAATGGTATTATTCAATGCAGATTACAGTATTAAATTTCGTTTCACAGACTTACTACAAAAAGATAACTATATATTTGCAATTTATATTACAGTATATTAATGGGCTTTTTATCTTTTATCGACATTATTGAGATCAGAACTACAGTAGAAAATATACAGCGGTATATGCTGTGTATTCGGTGCTTTTTCTTTGTAGAAATACTTCTGTTCTATTTGCAAATCACATGTTTTTGTGTATACACTTTCCAAACACATTGTATGTATTAAAAATTTAAAATGAAGAAATTAAAATGCTTTGAGGATTATAAGCTATTAGGCTAAATAGTGAACAACATTCATAAGATTCAGCATTCAATGATATTTATATACAATACACAGGTTGCAACATTTCTCCTATATGAATATAGCCACGATCGATAGAAACTTTTCTTCGGCATATTTTTATATTTATTAATTCATATTACATTATATAAAAATTTATAAAATTCAAACAAATATGCTGAAGAAAAAGAAGAAACAAAAAAAAAAAAACGTAAAAATCCTTATATTCTTAGCTGAGTTTATGACTGAAGCATCGTCTGACATAATATGTAAATGATCTGTTATTGTTATTACATTATCTGCTTGTTTCGCATATCTTAGGCAATAATGAATCATATGGAATTAAGTTTTTAATGTCGTATATCAGTTATAAAGGCTATAAACAATTTGAAAATGTTGAATTCGAAAATTATAAGTGTAAGATCTAATACGAAAACTGATGTTTGTAGATTTAATTTATATCATTATTAAAATAACATTTAATAACACAATAAGATTAATATTGAAAAGTCCGCATAGCATAAAATAAAAATATATACAGTAATAATAAGAATAGAAAATCACTATTTGATATTTACACTTTAGATATTAATAGGCAAAAATTTTCAAAATAAATTCAAATAGCATTTAATGATATATAAAATGAATATATGTAGTTATAAAAAAATCATTTTAATCTGTTGTAGACCGTCAGATTTCAGAATTACTAACAAAAATATTAATATTGTGCTTTAAAATTGTATTCGCATCCTAGATTTAAATCATATTTTGCCTACAGTATTTGTAATATATAGAAAAAGTTGATATAATTTTTCTTTTTGATAATTTATTTAATATTTAACTAATAAACATTTTAACTTTATTTTTTTTTTATGTTTGTAAAATAACTTGTTATTATGTACTCCAAATTTTTGAATCCTTTATTCAACATATTATTTTCATAGATCTACTATTTTATGCTGTCTTATTATAGGCTATATATTATAGGCTATTTTATGCTGTCTATATTATAGGCTAAATATGATTTCAAAAATAATATGCCTATTTGAACCAGGCCTAAAGTTTAAATGCAATGATTGATCAATAGATTTGACGGAAAAGGCTGTTGCTAACATATATCTAGATCCTTAATGGGTTTATATTAACAGGTCGAGCAGAGAATGAGGACAGAAGAGTCGCGATTATATTTAAGAATAGAACATGTATAAAAATTTATGAGAAATATTCAAAATAAGAGATGTATAATTATAAAATTTGTGTATTTTTATTTACGCTTTAGAACGTTTTCATATAAAATGAGGATATTTCCTTCGTAGCATTTAATTCTAGATTGTCAGCAGGAAAATCTTTTCATCGAACAGGAAAATTTGTTACAACAAACATTTCGAGATGGAATGAATTCCCGCATACTTCCGGAGATATGTAACTATATAAATACGTTTAAATGCATTTAATTGTTTTTATTTCATGTAAAACTTATTCTCATATTTTCCTTATTATTATTATTCAGTTCGTTGTAAATATATGGCATTTTGGTTAAAATAAAGAGTATGTTAAATCATTACTTAGTATTCTAAAGTTTGCTATTCTAAAATAAAACAATTAATAGAAAAATCATAACATATTTTTTTTACGTATTGTTAAATTAACGGATAAAAATTAGGCTACATTAGGATTTAACATTAACAATGTTAGAAAGAATTGAAAATATTTTAAATATAGTAATAAATTATTGATAAACATCGGTTTTAAATTGAGTTTCTAAACGTCTGTTATCGACTTTCTCCTGAGAGAACATATGCAAACGATCATAATCAAATCATATAAACATTTGTAATAGGTGCGACTGTTCAGATACAAATGTTTGTTCGGAATTTATAATTCTGAACAAAAACAGTTGTAGGTCTACAGTACATGCATTTACTTAAAACGTTAAAATTTAAGTAGACGTATGTTCTAAGTCTTGATCGAAATTTTTTCCAGTCTATACACCTTTTTAATGAAAATAGAAAATTTAATATTCCCAAAACAGAATAGCACTGGTTTATTTACTTTACAGAGAACTGAGAAGGTATTTAATTAATTATTAAATCACTGTTGCAAATAAAACTTTTAAAAATGACTCCATTATCATTGATTCTTAATTACTCTATCAATTTACGATTAAAAGTACTAACGGCATTTATTTTAATAATATAATTAATCTACAACATGTAAAAATCTATATAATTAATCTATTGATCTAAATAAAAAAAAGTAAATGTATAAACTCAGATCGTCAAACATTTTAAAAATATATTTTCAAATAATTTTGAGCCTTAAAAAAATTTAGGATTTATTTTTTACACTAATTTAATTATAATTTTACGGAGCATGTGAATTATGTTGTTTATTCGACGAAATGATTTCATAAATGTTTAGTAAAAATAGGCCTGTATCATAGTATACCTGTATTATCCTACAAATAAGTCGTATAGACATGTAGGCTAATTAGTAGGCTACGTCTTTTTAGGGAGTATTTAACATTAGAAATCTTATATGTATTTACTATTTTTAGTCCTTTATTATAAATTATTTGTAAAAATGTTAAAAATCGTTACTTAATTTAAAATATTGTATTAAAATCTTTTGAACAATTTTTACACAGATTTCAATTGCATATATAAAACTTTCGCTAAAATTCAAAAGCAAGTTTATATAGTTTAAGACCTATTACATAAATTTTCTGAGATGTAAATTGTTGATTATATTATAAAAATATTCTTATGAATGCTCAGCGTTATTTATTTCTGTCTTCGATTTATTAATATATTGATTTATTTTTATCTTAAGCTAAATTATGTTTTGATTTACGTAACTACGGTTTCTGTTTTTTAATTGTTCTGAAGAAACTACATGGACGATAAAGAACATTTAGAATATTTCAGCTGTTTTTTATGTTTGTACAATTACATATTATGACATAATATAATAGCAGTCAAATAAAATAGTGATTATTATTAAGATACAATATAATATTTTTTGTTTATCCAGCAGGTAATAGTCCTATTGCGCTATTATATGCTGGATAAACAAATATGAATAGAAAACTGATGAAAGCAATAAGTTTCTAAATATCCTCTAATATAGTGATTCTCAACCACTGTGCCGCGAGATTTTTGAAGTGTGCCGTCACTGCGAATACCCATACATAAGCTACGTCAGACAAGTAATTCAATTAGTTCTACCTTCCTAGGGCGCGTTTGGAAATTGTAATCGGTGTTACCGGTAACTGCCGGTAGTTTAGAAAACATGACCTAAATAACCAACTGCGTTTAAAAATCACTGTTATGACGTCACCGATTGTCCCGTGGTACTTACCGAAGTAACCGTGTGTGCCGCCAAATTTTTAAATTATTAAAAGTGTACCATGACGAAAAAAAGGTCGCGAATCACTGCATAATGGACCCTTTCAAATATACATACAAGTATTGATATACGGCTAAGTGTATATTATGTATGGTATAACTTACATTGTCCTATTGATATAAGTAATAATATTATATTAAGTAATAAGTAATAATATTATATAATTTATATATATATATATAGGCCTATATATATATCAATAGGTAGGGCCTATATGTAATATATACATTAGCTTCATATTTATTTAGCGATTGAATTTTCTGTCTGCTTGATTATAAATTCGTTGCTATTTGAAAATAAATAAAAAATATCTTTTTTGAATATAAAAAGGAGTAAACTTTAGGCATGTAATCCCAGAAAGGGGGTCTTCAGTTCAATCCAAACATTTTTGACTGTCCACTTCTTCCACTTCTTCAAGGATTTCTCGACCTTTTATCGATCCCACCTTCTACATCCTGAAAATGGCTTAAAGATCAGAAAATCATTTTCATAATCACTAATCACCTTTTAAATCAGCAATAAGTTTTATTTTACTTTTAAAATATTGTATTTAAATACAATATAAATAAGCATATAATATAAAATAATATAAAAAAAAAAATAAGCATTTTCAATGGTCTTCATGCTTATTTTTAATTTTAAGATTCAAAGTTTCCCAGCGTAAAGTATGACTTTATAGAACGTAGAATTCCCGAACACCGGCGTTTGCGTTTGAAAAGTAAAATCCAATGAAAAACATCTGAGACGTAAAAAACTTGCGCCAAATAACGACAATTTGGACGACAGTCAAATTTGTGATAATTTTTTATTTGGCGCACACCTTAGAGGTATGAAGGAGTACATGTCAGGAGTTGCAATTTGGCACAGAGTGTTTGTTGCCCAAATCATGCGCACATAAAATAAACCAGACTTGTAGGGTAGTCAGGGGACGGAGAACCGGGTCAAAAGAAAATACGAATTGCTGAGACTGTTTCTAAAAACAAGAGCGAGTGCGAGATTTGCTCATGCGTTGCTCGTTCTCTCCGAGACAGTCTCGTCCCAAAAATGGCTTCGCCGTTTTACTTGTTTACAAGGGCGTCGCCAGCCAATGGGTCAGGGGGGGCAAGATGATATAAATTGATAGAGGATATGAATTGTATGTAGGTAAAATAAAAACGATTCATAAATTTTAAGAAGCTTAAGAAGATTATTTTAATTAAAACATAATCTTCTTGGGTTTTTCGCGCGGGAATTATAAATCGGGCAATAAATGACTTAGCATTTAAATAATTTTTTTCGCATGTCTAGGGAGGGGCAACTGCCCCTCTGCCCCCCTCTGGCGACGCCCTTGCTTGTTTATGTCTGTGTAGGAAAATATATCTAATCATCTACTCAATCAACTATAATAACGTCTATAATCCTTAATCACGATAGTAGTTTGTCTACGCTGTTGCTCACGAGAATATCATAATAATGACAAAAAAAAAAATGTGTATGTATATGAAGAAACTTTTATGAAAATTGCACTTCAATTAATCCACTTAAATTTCAAATAAAAAGAAAATAAAATAAAAACATTTTTATTATATTATTACTTTTTTTAAGATCGATTTTTCATGTTTTTGTAACTGTCACTTTTATTGAATTGCAATTTAAAATTAATAATAATAATAATAAAGGTGGCCGTGGCCTTACTAATATAGTTAACCTGCACTATAAACAAATTCAGACACTGCGGCAATTTTTCCACAAAAAACAAGAAACATCAAAATTACATAAAGCTATAACTCTGGCAGATAGTAACCACACACCTTTAAACTTACACTCTGAGCACTTTGGACATAGCTCAACACAAAAAAACAGACACCACTCAGTATCGTGGGCCCAAAAGGCACATCATGGCAGGCATATCTATGACTTGCTCAGGACTACGTTGACAAAACTGCGTCCAAACTACTGGCTGACTAGAACTACCTGTTTGGAGAGACTGAGTGTTTTATGGTTGCCATTCAAGATCAGGTCATAAACACTAAAAACTACATAAAACACATCCTGAAGGATTCATCATTCACAAATGACTCTTGTATTATAGAAAATGCCACATTCTGCCGTAAACAATACAACATATAACCAATTTTTTCATTTCTTGGCGTTTCATGGGCCCCGAGTCCAAAAATGTACAAAATCTGGGGGGGGGTTATTTTTTTACGATTGCCATACTTTTCCCCTGTTATTTATAACAGCCGGGAAAATAAAAATGGGCAAGCTCTTAGCACAAATAGACTTTTTACATAGGCATAATCAAATAGCAAATATAATATACCAAGAGCTTCCACACAAACACAGATTATTAAACACCCAGGTACCATACTACAGATATACTCCACAGGCAATATTAGAAAATGACACACAAAATATACTTCGAAAGAGCCATCATCTCAGATAAAACAATTCATCACAATAGACTTGACATCACTCTCATTGACAAAGGCAACAAGATCACTTATATAATAGACATCCCCGTTCCAAACACGAATAACATAAAAATGCTCACTCTGAAAAAAATCAACTAGTACACTCCACTCGCTCAAGAAATAAGACAGATGTGGAGGATGAATGGTATTTATTGTACTGTACTGTACCTGTCGTCCTCTCTTCTACTGGTGTTATACCACATACAGCACACGAAAGTCTAGAAACATTAAACCTTAATAAAAACATATACATGGCACTGCAGAAAGCTGCAATATTGAACACATGTCACATTATTAGGAAGTTTCTAGATGTTCACATATAAGCCAATAACAGCTTAATGTTGGGCCATCCGGCCCAACATTAAGCTGTTATTGGCTTATGTGTGAACATCTAGTGTTTAAACTAAACGTAAAAACAATTAGGTCCATTGGATCAATAAATAGCCAAGGTCAAGGTGGCAGCCTACCGCTCTGGGGACCCGGGTTCGAATCCCGACGGGTCGAAAAATTCCCAGGAATTTTTCGGGGGTGGTCCGTCCGGATATGTCGGGTCCCGTCCCTCACCACCCGGTCGCCCCATTGTGAGCCTGGCCGAACCCATAATGGCTTGCAAAAAGAGGCCCTCTTAGTGTCCACAGGGCGGAAAGATTTAAAAAAAAAAAAACAACTTAATGTTGCACTTGTTTGGGTAGCTATGCTTTGACTTTAGTCTGTCATAGCACTATGCACCAGTATCAGCTGA
The DNA here is from genome assembly GCF_030686945.1 of Centruroides vittatus. Classification (NCBI taxonomy): domain Eukaryota; kingdom Metazoa; phylum Arthropoda; class Arachnida; order Scorpiones; family Buthidae; genus Centruroides; species Centruroides vittatus. The sequence goes on along the minus strand of NW_027122438.1, from coordinate 17,267 downwards.
GCATGACGTTCGCAACATAATAATTAATTAATTATATATATAATTAATAATAAAATTTCATAACAGATGGCGCCACACGCAGTTTTAAATGTTGCCGGGAAAGTTAAGCAACTTGTTGGTGGATTTTTTGTAATATACATAGGCCTATCTATATTACATTTATTAATATAAAATCCCAAAGAATATTAATTAAATTAATTTACTAATAAGTAAAATGTATGAGTTTATTAGGGTTTTTAAATAATTTGCATTCAAAAATTTAGAGAATTTACATAAATTTAGTTTCACTTTACCCGAAAACTTTTAAATAAAGCATTTATCATAAAATCGATCACTTCATTACTGAAGATTTGTGGTATTAAAATTAATTGAGTATAGAAATTTAATAACATTTTGCAGATTCAAAATAAATAAATATATATGAATATTTTAAAAATGGTACAATAAATATTCAATTGAGTGAGCATTATAAGAAAGAAAAATAGTTGTGGGAATATATCCGTGAGAAAATTTTGATTTACGAAATTATCAATAATAAGCTTTAACTTGCGGCTTTTATTTTTAGAAAATTATTTAGAAGATCACGAAAAATTGCTAATGGAGTCATGGAGTCTATTTTAAAAAACGAATTAGTCATGCTAACTGTTTTTCGAAGATATTTTAAATGGAGATAGAAATTTTGAAAGCAGCCAACCGGACCGATAATGTCTAAACAACTTATAAATGCTGTAATATATCTTCATCAAATGTATAATGGAATCCTTAAATTTTTTTGGAGGTAAGTTTCATTTTTACCTCAGTAATTTAAACATATTTTCTCAAACTAAACGTAAAAACAATTAGATCCATTGGATCAATAAATAACCAACCGGGGCAATATTCTTCGCTGTTGATTTTGGTTGGTTATTTATTGATCCGCTCTTATATTTTAATTGGCTTATGATATTTTTTTTATTAATTTATGTGTAGGAAAATGATTTAAAATAAACCCATCTCACTTTTAACAATATATTACTAAAAGTATGTTGTAATCAGCGAGTGAAAACTATTTAGTGTAAACAGAATTCGGAAGTTGACTCACGTTAATCTTCAATAGTAATCTCATTGCGCGATTATATAAATATACAAAAAATATACAGATTTAATTTAAAAAATCTAAAATATTCAATATAACAACTCGCTAAACATTTTTTAAATTTATATTTTTAAAATTCCTTCAATTGTTTTATACAAAGTAATTCTAACAGCTTAAGTTAAATAAGCTGTAAGTAATTACAGCTTATCTAACTTTTACTTAACTCATTGTAATTTTTCTTTTTAACTTAATGAATATTTAAAAATAACATATCGGTTATGATGAATAATATTTTTTAGTGTTTTTTTTTTCATTAATATTTGAAACTTAATAAAATTTTAAATGAATATATTTTTAGAAGGAGAATTACAGGCTTAACCAGTTTTATCTAGCGATTTCGGTAGTCATTTAAAATGTAACGTTATAAAAAATATTAATGTAACATATGTTGGAAAATCTTAGTTGAATATTGCTTAAGTAACAGATGGAGGAAATCGTGGGTGGTAAACAACATCGATTTTTTACGTGCAATTATAAACGTATAGATTACTATAATAGTCTTTTAATATAACGTAACTTATTTAAATTTGTTTTTCGATTATCGTTTGAATAATTCGTATCGAATTACCGAATAAATAAATTTGGTAAAAGTCTATTCTTTATACATGGGACGTTTTTTTTAAATTTGTGGTAAAAGTCCATACATTATACATGTGGCATTTTTTTCTAACTTTGCTCTCTCAAGACACCTCTCTAGTAGACGTGTCCTAAACAGAGAGAAATTTTTCGGGGCGACGCGTATAATAAGAGCTATAAGCAAAAACTCATCGGATTACTTACCGACTCTGCACGGTGGAAGCTGCCATTGCTTAACCTTGTTCACATCGCGGAGTAGCACGTTGGACGGCGGACGCTTACAATTCGTGTCACGTGACTACAGCACTGACGCGTTTCCGGACAACTATATCTTGCAGGCGTCACGTGATAGAGCAAAGACGTCGTAGAGCGCGGTCGTTTGTAGACATTGCGAACGACGGACAAAGAAAAAAAAGACGGCGACGTCCGAAGTATCGACAGTATCGTGTCGGCAGGATCTATAATTTTAAAATATGCATTTTTAGAGACAAAATTTTCAAAAAGGCTTCCAATAGCATTCAAAGCGGTTACGAAAAAAACTCGAGACGACACCACTTACATCACCGTGTGGGTATATAGGTCTATATATTGACGTGCGCTTTCACAACTTGTAATTTTTACTTCATAAAACCACGTAATGGACACTAAAACGAAACTATCTGAGCCATGGAGCACGCCACGTTGCTTCCTACCGTAAACTACTATTACAAACACCTGTTGTTGCGTCCGACAGCCCGCTTCCCGCCAGAATGTAGAAATGGGTTCAGAATTAAGCTTTATTGCTAACACGTGACTACTTCTTGGGGAAAGGAAACTGGCGTGGACAGTGTGACGAACTTTGCTCGAGTTACGCTTCCGTAACACCGTAACATTCTATAACGAAATTCACCAGTTAAAGTTTGACAACGACCATTTATTTTTCGAGATTAACTTGTTAAAAAGAGAACAGAATCAAATTACTTTAAAATTCAGATTAAATGCTTATAACCGTAAATTTATTATCTAAATTTATAAACCTATATGTTTTATATAGCCTAACCGATCCCATTAATTTAAAAATGTAAAGTTATAGGCCTATAACAATAATTTATATGTAAGACGTGGGATCAATAGGCTACTACATAAAGACTTTTCAGTTTGGAAATGTTTTACTTAAAAAACAATAGATGCAACACGCTTCAGAGCAATGTTCACACACCCAGTTTTTTTTTTTTTCCATTTCAATACCTCGCGAACCAATACTTTTGTGAATTAAAATAAAAGTAATGATAAGACGGATCATCTCTGGTCTGCGGATCACAGTTTGAATACGTCCAGTTAGACCGCGAGCGGCTTTGTTTTAATTTCTTTTATGAATCGCACAAATTTTATTTCTTATCAGACTTTTGAATTAAACACGAAAATATCTGTAGCTTTCAACACTAAATAGTATACAAAAATGATTCAATATTGAAAGAAATCGGAACTAACGTAGTCGACAGAAAATTGCCAACCGGGATGTATTTAAAGAACGAATAACATAACTTTTTAGATATTTGGCTGGATTTTTAACGCTTAAATGTAACGAAAACGTTGGCATGGTAAAAGTTTTGTGCTGGATATCGAAAAAGACTTGGTTATTCATTTTTTAGAAACGCGAGCTTAAAAACAAATCGTTAAATTTTGAAATTTCTTCTTACTGCTTCGAGTGGAATAAAGTGGGAATGAAAAACTGATTGTCCTAAAAAACAGTAAAATCTTATAATTTACTCGAACGCGGGTGAAGCAGCCTAAAATCCTTTCTAGAAAATTACTCCTTTAAAAAAGAGATTTTGTAATCTGTTTTGTAAAAGAGAATCTGTTTCTGTATAAAATTTAATACTTAACGTTTATAATTTAAATCTTTAAATTCAAATAGAAATCTTTTTTTAGAAAATAGGAAATTTAGCTATGAGCAGAAATAAATTCTAAATATATATATATATATATTAAAATTTAAAATTTGTTATATTATATAACATTATTTATTATATTTATTAAATTTATTATACGTTTAAAAGCGTGAGATTCGCTCAAACATTTCCCGGCACGGGCGGAAAGAAGCGCACATGGTCGGATATTTGGCTGAATTTCTTTTTAAAGCCAGATATTCGAAAACAACCCAGAGAATGCATCATTTTCTCCACGCTGTTTGCGAGTCTTTACCTCTCCCCCAGGTTACTACACACCAATTACTAGTGATGTAACGAATATTCGGTTACTACCCGGTATTCGGCCTATTCGGCCGAATACCGAATATTTAAATCACTATTCGGCCGAATACCGAATATTTAAATCACTATTCGGCCGAATACCGAATATTTAGTCACTATTCGGCCGAATACCGAATACCTAAAAACAGGAGTAAGAAATAACAAAAACACAGTAAATTATCATTTTGGTAACTTTTATTAATGCTGAAAATTAAACTATAATTATTAAAGTTAATAAGAAATAGCATCTAACTCTAGTATTAAATTATTTCGTAATTAAATAATATTATAGCCTTTACGTAGCCCGATATCTTATGGCATTGATGGCGTGTAGGTTTGAATGTATCGGGCATTAATATTATTGTTTAGTTAATTATGTTATATTCGTATTCGCGTATATTTTTATATTTTTTACGATATTTTAAAATGATTTACGAAACGTTTTATTGAAACTTATCGTATTTAATGAAAGAATTATTTATCTATTTCTAGAAGATGAGTAACTAATATATAATTTATTTTATATATAAAGCAAAGAATGAGCATTTTTCATTATATGCAAAAGATAACATTTGAAATCATGTTAATTTTAAAAATATTGACAAAAACAATAGCACTAAAATATCACAAAACTTCACAAATAGAAAACCCCCAATAATATATTTGAACTGTTCCACAACTGGGCAGAAACTAGACCATATGTCCCCACTAAAGTATATCCTTAGGGCACTATTCAGTCTACAAATACGTAGTAAAAACAAAATTTTAGAGTTAAAAAGATCGATTGCAAATAAAATAACTTATAAGTTATAACTTACATCTAAATACCAACAACTGCCGAATCATATCGGGCTATTTACGGCTATTACATAAATTATAAACCAATTCGGCACTAGAGGTAGACGTTAGGCTCCATCTCACATTAACTTTAATAATTATAATTTAATTAATTAATTTAAATAATTTAGACCTACTGGAAAAAAAATCGTAGTGACAGCGGTCCAATAGAGAGCAGAGTGCGCGATCCTTGCCATAATGAGGTTTGCGCGCCAATTTTCGTACGTGCGTTAATCAAGCCGAATAGTTTGGCCGAATATTCGGCCATTCAGCCACACTCCTGGCCGAATATTCGGTATTCGGCCACGCTCCTAGCCGAATATTCGGTATTCGGCTGAGGCCAAATATACTATTCGTTACATCACTACCAATTACTTTTTGAAAGATCTACGAGTTACTAAAAAAAGAAAACTATTTTTCTGTCAATGTATTCTCTACGTTCTGCAGTTTTTCTAACGAGCAATTCTTGGAAATTGTCATTTGTTGTTATTTTCTGAGTCTACTCAGTAAAAGAAAAAAAAATTAATCTGTGCATCATCTGTGCAGTTTCGAATTGAAGAGACTTGCATCATGGTGCTTGTATATGCAAATATTTATGTAAAAATCAATTATATAATATAACAAATTTGCGTTTCTTAAGGCAGTGTTATTCCTTTCTTAAACGTTTAAACGTTAACAACAATATTAAAAGTTTAATAACATTTTCTTTCCTATAAAATCTCGTTTTTAAAAGAGTAATTTTTTTATAAATTAAAGAAATAAATTAATAAATAATTAAATAAAAAATAAATAAATTTTAAAACGTTATATATATTTTAGAATTTATTTCTGCTCATAGCTAAATTTCCTATTTTCTAAAAAAGATTTCTATTTGAATTTAAAGATTTAAATTATAAACGTTAAGTATTAAATTTTATACAGAAACAGATTCTCTTTTACAAAACAGATTACAAAATCTCTTTTTTAAAGGAGTAATTTTCTAGAAAGGATTTTAGGCTGCTTCACCCGCGTTCGAGTAAATTATAAGATTTTACTGTTTTTTAGGACAATCAGTTTTTCATTCCCACTTTATTCCACTCGAAGCAGTAAGAAGAAATTTCAAAATTTAACGATTTGTTTTTAAGCTCGCGTTTCTAAAAAATGAATAACCAAGTCTTTTTCGATATCCAGCACAAAACTTTTACCATGCCAACGTTTTCGTTACATTTAAGCGTTAAAAATCCAGCCAAATATCTAAAAAGTTATGTTATTCGTTCTTTAAATACATCCCGGTTGGCAATTTTCTGTCGACTACGTTAGTTCCGATTTCTTTCAATATTGAATCATTTTTGTATACTGTTTAGTGTTGAAAGCTACAGATATTTTCGTGTTTAATTCAAAAGTCTGATAAGAAATAAAATTTGTGCGATTCATAAAAGAAATTAAAACAAAGCCGCTCGCGGTCTAACTGGACGTATTCAAACTGTGATCCGCAGACCAGAGATGATCCGTCTTATCATTACTTTTATTTTAATTCACAAAAGTATTGGTTCGCGAGGTATTGAAATGGAAAAAAAAAACTGGGTGTGTGAACATTGCTCTGAAGCGTGTTGCATCTATTGTTTTTTAAGTAAAACATTTCCAAACTGAAAAGTCTTTATGTAGTAGCCTATTGATCCCACGTCTTACATATAAATTATTGTTATAGGCCTATAACTTTACATTTTTAAATTAATGGGATCGGTTAGGCTATATAAAACATATAGGTTTATAAATTTAGATAATAAATTTACGGTTATAAGCATTTAATCTGAATTTTAAAGTAATTTGATTCTGTTCTCTTTTTAACAAGTTAATCTCGAAAAATAAATGGTCGTTGTCAAACTTTAACTGGTGAATTTCGTTATAGAATGTTACGGTGTTACGGAAGCGTAACTCGAGCAAAGTTCGTCACACTGTCCACGCCAGTTTCCTTTCCCCAAGAAGTAGTCACGTGTTAGCAATAAAGCTTAATTCTGAACCCATTTCTACATTCTGGCGGGAAGCGGGCTGTCGGACGCAACAACAGGTGTTTGTAATAGTAGTTTACGGTAGGAAGCAACGTGGCGTGCTCCATGGCTCAGATAGTTTCGTTTTAGTGTCCATTACGTGGTTTTATGAAGTAAAAATTACAAGTTGTGAAAGCGCACGTCAATATATAGACCTATATACCCACACGGTGATGTAAGTGGTGTCGTCTCGAGTTTTTTTCGTAACCGCTTTGAATGCTATTGGAAGCCTTTTTGAAAATTTTGTCTCTAAAAATGCATATTTTAAAATTATAGATCCTGCCGACACGATACTGTCGATACTTCGGACGTCGCCGTCTTTTTTTTCTTTGTCCGTCGTTCGCAATGTCTACAAACGACCGCGCTCTACGACGTCTCTGCTCTATCACGTGACGCCTGCAAGATATAGTTGTCCGGAAACGCGTCAGTGCTGTAGTCACGTGACACGAATTGTAAGCGCACCTTAATTTTTAAGCAATTTTTTTTTTTTTAAATACCTATAAGACGTACCTGAATTTTGGAGGCAATTTTTCGAAGAAAAAAGTGCGTCTTATAGTCCGTAAAATACGGTAGTTGTCCGGAAACGCGTCAGAGCTGTATTCACGTGACACGAATTGTAAGCGTCCGCTTCCAATGTGCTGCTCCGCGATGTGAACAAGGTTAAGCAACGGCGGCTTCCACCGTGCAGAGTCGGTAAGTAATCCGATGAGTTTTTGCTTATAGCTCTTATTATACGCGTCGCCCCGAAAAATTTCTCTCTGTTTAGGACACGTCTACTAGAGAGGTGTCTCGGGAGAGCAAAATTAGAAAAAAACGCTTCATGTAAAGGACGGACTTTTACCATAAATTTATTTGGTTTAAAATATAAATACGATGAAATCGACAAGTTTCGATATTTAAAAACAATGTTATCCGCCGTTTGATTGGTTGATCGGTAAACGTATCAACCAATAGAAAGAGTTGATATATCGGAGTGGAAGGGAAAAAAAGAAATAGTTGATGCGGAGTCGATGAACGAAGTTTTTTGTTTGTTTATGATGTAGAATTGATGAACTTCTGTATAATATTTATTACAGAATTAGGTTGAGACAAAATGTTCAAGATATGGATGTCATTCTCGATGGCTGGTTAATTAAACTGAGCGAAAGACGTTTGTTTAGAAGAACGGTAAGTGAAAATTTTCACGTTCATTTCATATTTACTCGATAAATTTTTCACATTTCACAAATACTGTATTCCGATAAGTATTCATTGCAATTCGACCTTGGCTAATTTCCATTGATCTTCGTAAAGTATACGTGTTAAAAGATCAATCTGGAAAAAAATGCCGCGTATTGTCGGTTAAACCGAAGCATTTTATATGTAAATAAACCTTAACGTCAATATATTACGAAATATCGTTAATCGATCTTGAGCGGAGAATTAATAGAGAGAACTCGATACGGATCGGCACAGATGCTATTGGGGCTGTGGAATATGGTGGCCCCCTCGGATAATTAATGTGCGAAATTCTAAATAGACTTACTGAGTCACGTACGAATAATAAAACTTTAATTTATTCGTAATAAAGTGTTTTAATATCAGTTTATTTTATAATTGATACTTTCTTTATTATCTTCCAAGATAACTGATGGAAATTTTAATTGCAATTAGCTGTTAAAATAAATTTATAAAATATACACAATTTTTTTATTTAAATCATCATATAAACTCTAAGATGTAATAAAAACTTATGTTAAGAAGTAAACAGATAAATGGAAGTTTATGGATTAAAACTTAAGAAAATATATATAAAACTCATTAAGAAGCTTTTTACTTACAAAACATTAAGGTATATAAAAATTTCATTTCATATTTTCATTATATAATTAAATTTATATAAGGAAAATTGTATTGTTAATCGTTAAAAACGAGAGAAGTCTGCAAATGATAAAAAATGGTTTTAAGAAAATGCTGTTGTTGAAATCTATATTCTGGAAAAAATAGCTTTGAATTTGACTGCAAATTAAGTTTAGAAAGTAAATAATGCGGACTGAAATAAAATTTAACGGTTGAATAGCTAAGAAAGAAGATAAACAATGTGTAACAGGAAAAAACAATCTTGTCTACTCAGTTTGTGCATCCAAAACAGTCAAATGTTGAAAAAAGTAATTTTTGTTGCTGAAAGATCTAAAAATATTTAGTTCTTTAACAGACTTATGGGTTAAAGATAATTAAATCAAAAATTAAAGAAAACACAAGTTAATTTAAATTAAAAAGTGTAAGTTTGATTATGGTTTAAGACTCTATTGCAGTGTTTCCCAACCTTTTTTGTGTTATGCCCCACCTAAGCCTTTCTAAAATTCTTATGCCCCCCAACATATATGTTGAACTCTTTTGGAAGGTCTCTCATTGTTGTGTTCGTTGAAGTTTTTTCTTGCACTTAGTTGCCACACTGTTTTATCGTAACCACAATAAAACCCAATCCTTTCATCAGTCTCTTCCACTTTCCAGTCATTTGCCAAAACGCAACCTGGAAGCACCAACAATTCACTGTCAGCCCACCTACGAAGGTCTGGGGCAAAGAATGTTCTTTCTCCTCTTTCACCGCGCCTCGTCAGGGCCTCATTCACTCTCTGTTGCGTTCCGTGCAGTTGGTTTCCACAGAATTGTTAATTCCCAACCCCCAAGGGAAAAGGGTTATAAAAGGAAAGTTCTAGAAGGAAAGGGGAAACAAAGAAAATTAAATACTAACTTAAATCAATATTTACAATAAATATGGCGTACAGCGGCTATATGGTTAACTTAAACTCTGGACGAGTTTCGAATTGCCCCCCTTAAGAATCAAATTGCCCCCTTGTGGGGCGTGGGCCCTATGTTGGGAAACACTGCTCTATTGGAATATAGAATAAAAAATGTACAGTTTTATTGAAACAATAAAACATATGGTAAATATCAACAAAAATAAATATCAGTTTGAATTTAATATTCTAAAAGAGAATTTTAAAATATGCTTTTTCTATTTAAAAAAGTTTTGGGTTCTTATATACATTATTTTAACAGGATAATTGCTTTAAGCATAAATTATTTATTATGAGAAACAACTTCTCAGTTGAAATGTTATAAGGAATTAAAATTATTTCCAGTCACCAGGCTTTTTATCTAATTTGATCATTTTTGATATCATTTGGTAACTTATCTTATTTTCTTGACTGTATTAAAAAACATGTACAGTACAAATGAACTTAAATGTTAGAAGAATGGAACAAACCGAATCTGAATTTTGTGAGAATTTAATGCAATTCATGCTTGAAAGATTTCAAAGTATTATTTAAGTGACAGAATGTATAACTAAATACTAATTTTTATAATTTAATTCTAAATTGTTACTTTTTATAAAATATGAATATCAGAGTGAGATGAAATTGGTGCATTATTATTTAAAAGCATTTTATAACTTATTTTTAAGAACTATTTTAAGTTAAATTAACATTATTTATATAATAATAAGAGAAACATTAAAAAGAGATAATGCCAGGTTTCATACTATATAAATTAATTGTTATATTTTACAAGGCCAAACTAATGAGTTCAGGAAACCAAAATTACTTTTCATTTAGTAATGTTTTAGCCATTCTAAAAAGTCATTTTGGTTTTCTGAATTTAACAGTTTGGTCTTGAAAATTAATTTGTATGATAACATGCCATTAATCTGATAAATTAGACATTGAAAAATTTTTTTTTCTATCGGGAATGGATTATTCTGGGGGTGTAAATTTTCATTTTCTTAAAATACTATACATAAAAAAAGAGTCATATTGGCATAAGTCAGGTCAGCCTCGAGATGGTATGTGACAGTAGATATGTTCATGAGGTTACTCTCGAATACTAAGAATCTGTGTGATAATAGTTGCTGAATACACGAAGTCCTACTTTCTATCAAATTACTTTGTTGTGGGCACACTCTCTCACACGCTCTAATTAATAATCCAAATCAAAAATCCAATAAATTATTTGGTAAAACTAATTTGTTTAAAATAACAGTTTGTGCTCATTATAAACAAACAAAACTTTTCGATATACAAAAATAATTACATTCTCATGTAGAATTTCAAGATATTTTTATCTGTACAATTAGTCCTATATTAAAATTTAGGAAACTTTTTATAAATACTTTTATCATTATCAAATACTTTTAAGTACTGTATTTTCATATATATAATCCAAGATGACATACACTTCACAGAAACTTGTTAGATCAAAATTAAAACCTTTCATAGCCTGCCCCACTATATATTCTGTGTCTATGAGAACAGCGGCACTATAATAGAACATTGTTGTCTGAGCAATTTCCGGGTGGGTTCTACGATCTAAGAATCAAGGTCATATGAGTCACATTCTATCTATTAAGTTTTAAGATATTTACACAGAAACATTTAGTACTAATAAGAAGATAGCTTAGAGAGGCAGGGATTTAAATTGGCTATTATTAACTCTGTCAACCCTTTTTCAATATCGTCTATATCATAATTCTCATACAGATAATTGGATTAGTAAGGGGCTCGCATATCAGAGACAATATACTATAACTTATGAAAATTGAATATTTAGAGTATAAGCTATGGTTGCTATGTGTTTATTTTGCATGTCATTGTGAGGATAATTTTTCACATCGATTGTTCACTATAACTTCGTGCTAGAATACTGCGAATCGTTGCATATAATTACGAGCTCTCAATGGGTTGTTATGTTGAATTTACGCAAGTATACGGATTCATTTGTAGCATATCTTTTTTAGGTACTCGGCTATCTCGAAGAATAAGATGGCACAACTCGTTTTGATAAATAGAAAAATTGTGTGCTATTAGAAACAAGCTAAATAAATCTTTTTATAGTTTGTAAGCACAACTACTTACTCTCTTAAAAATATTAAAGAAAATATGAAGTAATATATTAACTTATATTGATAATTAAATTTATACTATAACTAAAGCACAAAGGAGGCAAATTATCTTAAAGACAAAAAGATTTATTTTCAAGTGTGTCAGGAAAAGACTAATATAAGAACCTTAATTATATATGATTCTTCCTATTTTATTATATTGTATCTTGTATTTTATCATGAGCTTTCTGGCGGGTCTCACTGCATACGTTTCAATTTTTAAAGAACTCTTAAATGATCGGTTTGATTAGACTACAGTAAGGCATAACCAATGATCGAAAGAAAGAAGGATTGATATACGCATCGATGGCGCAATGTTCAGGTCGAAGTTCAAGCACTATGCCAGAGACACCCTATATGTATTAGAATCCTGAGTGGCTTCAGTGGCCGAAGCTAAGAATAGAAATACAAAGAAGGGCTGACTGTAAGACCTGACGCTAGTAGACTCTCTAGGCAATTGGGATAGTAGTCAATAGTCAGGTAGTTACGAAACCAGGCATGGGGAATTCAACACATCGGCAGCAATAAAGAGTAGCAACTATAGCAAAGAAACTTAGCAAGAATTCTGCATTACTGAACATGGCCCAGATGTATCCAGACCAAATTTTGAGAACTTGTCTGGATCTGAATAGAGAACTCTCATATTGCTTTAGTCATTCTTTATTAGAGGCGCATTCAGTTATAAGACCATTACGTATAAATTAATATTAGAATTAGAGAACATTCATGTATTAATAAATAATGGAATGAAAGTAATGTTGTCAAGTCTACGTGTAATTAATCACTTTTATACTACACTCTTGTTATGTTCAATGAGAGAGAGTTTAAATGTCATGTTAATTCTAGCTCTAGTTCTACGTATAAAAGATCAGATTATTTGATTAAAATTTGTGCAACATTATCTTTTTATAACTAAGAATAGATTATAGTGGAACTGTGTTGAAAATTTCATTTAACCTCTACCATACTTTCCTCTATTCGAGATAGAGAAGTGTCAGACTTCATTTAAATTTAAAACATTCAAAATCAAAGAATGAAGTAATGATTTTTCTATTTTTTTTGTAGCTTATTTTTTCGGGCAGCGACTTGGCTAATTAAATAAGACTATAACAATTTCCTATTTTATACTAAGACTAGGGAACAATTTTTAGTAACCCTTAATGTCAAATATATGTTTTGAAATCTTACTCCTTTAGCTACTTTACAATACGATCTCAATAGTGTAATGGAAATGCATATATGAATTATATGTATCATTTATATACATGTCAAATTAAATTAAATTTAATCTAACAAAAAGGATCATGGATTGAGTGTTGGCTGTGTGGCAATATTTTATTATATATTATTCTAAAGTTTTAGTTTTTAGGTCCCTTCCTTTTTGTTCGTTCCTTAATTAATGTTTTCTTTCTTCTTGAGCTCATTAGTACCAGAAACTATTGGCCGATTATTTTTAACATTAATTTATATCAGTATTCAATTCATCCTTAGGGCTAGTTAGATGGGACAAATCTTGGAAACACTGGGAAGAATATCATGGATAAAGAAAAGATTAGGTCAAGAACATAAAAGATAATATCATTTCTTTTCGTGTCTTCTAATGAGACTCGTCTAAGGAGATCCACAGACATTTTGAATATGGTATTTGTCCAGGTGTTTCAACCTTATGGGCAATGACATTTTACTGGTAGATCACATTATGAGAGTCTGTGAAAGAAAATATAAATAAAAGCATTATTAAAATCCTTCATGTTACATGCTGTGCTAAAGTGACAATTCATATACGAATAAGATAGTAATGTATTATTTGTAGGAAGGTTTGGCTAACCAGAGGTGGCAAATGTTGACGAGACACCCCACTTATAGTCGTGACGACGACATCACAAGCACGACGTAGACACTATTATATATCAGAAAATGAGAATATCAACTGTGGCGATCACAAGCACGAGAGTATGGACAGACAGGCCTTAGTCGATCTAACCGATATGGGTTCAGACCGACTCAGGCTTAAAACACACCTTGGTTCATTGGGTGGGCCGGGAGTACGGACATCTCATTTAAACTATCATTAATGATTTTTTGGTTGGTAATAATTATTCACACATGCAAATATATTATACATTACTCTTATTTCTACATAGCGGGATCTCTCTTTATTAGCCTAATCAATACCTTATTTTCTCTCCCTCGGGGTGTTCAGGGTTTTTTAAGTTTTAGTACATGAAGAGCACACATCAGATTATATATTGAGTACTTTTCGAAATTATTCGGATATATATGATAAAAACACTCTATAAATTTTATTACGCACAAAATACGGGAAAATGGGTGTACTCATATTTTATTTTTTTTGCTGGCTACTATAGGATTTACCTCTCCTTTTGCCTGATGCAGACGATGGGTCACTTATGTTCCGTGCGATTCCGCACCAATTTAACTTGACTTTATATCAGAAGGCCGTCAGTATAGTAACTCGATCATACAGTTAGTTATCTCACTACTCTGAGTTATCGAGATGGTTACTATATAATAAAGGACCAACTTGTTTCTTGACACAATACGTGGAAACTATACAAAATATTCAATATGTAGTAATAATTATTATTCTATGTCATTATTTTGTTCCTTTCCTGTGTGATAAATAATGCGAGGCGTTGATAACGGAGTGATTTGGCACACATTTAAACTTCGACACAATTCTGGAAACATATACAAGGGTGATAAAAAAAAAGTCATAATATGAAAACTTGGCTATTCTATTATTTGTTAGAGACCTGTTTAACCAAAATATCGTTCTCTTCGGTATATTTATTGGCTTCGAAGTGCTTTTTGGTTGGTCCGTTTCTCTGCGGATGTGGCTTCATGAAATGTAACACGCTTATCAGCAAATGCTTTCAAACTTTTGAAACACTTCTTTAGGTTGAAATTGTGATAAGTGTGAACTTCACGAAGCACAACTGGGTAACGAGGTTGTAACAAAGTGATGATTTCTCCTCGGTTTGGCAGGATGGGTGACTTAACTAAGTAGAAAGTAAGGTCAATCTTCAAGTTAACAGTGTTTTGTAAGTACCATTCAGATATTTAAATTATTATATATATTTTTATCCTAATTTTCAGAAATGGAGTTAAATATTGGTTTGTTTTTGAGATGCATGTCAAATGAAAACCATCCTGTGAACAGTATTCTTTTAGACTATATTATAAAGTTGACTCCTCTGTCATGATTCTGAGGGGAGAAATTAGAATCTACAATCAATGTTGGATCTAGAGTGAGTTTTCATACTATTTTAATAATTCTTTTTAATAAATATTACTGTTAGCACTAATTTTAAGTCTCATGTTAAATAATGCCAATTCAACTAAAAAGTTATATATTTTTTAATTCTTATTTTATGATTATAATTTTTATTTTTTATGTTTTAATTTAAATGTTTTCAAATTTCTATTTCTTCGTTAATCAGAATGATATTTCATTAATTAGGATATATGTAGTAGACGAAGATTCTATAAAGTATAGTTTTGGTGTCTGACATCATACATTAAAGTTATTTGTAACGAAGACAGATTTACGAGTAATTCAAAGATAACGGTAGTAACCATGGCTGGAATCTGTTCACTGATATATCTTTACATAGATTCCGTTGTTGTTGTGAAAATGTGCTGAGCCCAATAGGTCCTTGGCCATTTAGTGGGATAGCATTAAGAATCATATCTGTTTTGGATGTGTCTTATTGCCATGATCAAAAGGGTCTTACATTGTGAATGGTAGGCTGTGGGCAGGAAGTAGCAGTGGCAGGCACCGATATATTGAATTTAGATGAGCAGGACTGGTTACTAGCAATTGGTTAGGTGTCAAGTTGTTAATTTGTATATGTGCAGTGTGGTTGTCTATTAGGTCTAATCTCAGAATGCTGAAATATTACAAGGTGGTTTGATGTTGAGAGTTTAAAGAGAGGCTGTATATGGTCTGTACAGACCGTATAATGCGGTGAAAATGGTATTGAGAGTACCTCAAGTGGTGAATGACGTTTGTGAGATGAACAGATTGAACAGGCTGTCTTCTCCTCTTGAAAGAGGAAAAATACGTCGGAGAAACATGAATTCTTTGAGTTGAGTGAAATAAAGAATGCATTAAGTGCAATAACGAGGACCGAGGGCAATGGTTGATAGAAGAATCTACGACCTTGGCAGCAGATCACATGCAGGTTCTGGGTAATTGACTAGAGGCTCTACAGTAAGGATGTAGAGAACGATAAGCATGGCAATGATGGGTTGACTTTCTGCATCAATATCTTCTGAATTGTAACTTGGAATAGGATTGTGATGTGCGAAAAGCATGCTCATAATTGTATTCAGAATGATTGGAAACATTTTCTGAAACCAAATTAGTTACATGGGCATGAGAATAAGATCACATACTTCGTCACGTTCTGATCTTGAAAGTTATGTGTGGTATGGAGTGTGGAGGCAGCAGAAGTGTTTACCTTCTCTTGGAAAGAAATTCAGGAATAGTGAGAATTTCTGCATTAGGAGAGGTCTGTCGATTATGACTTTTAATGGGATGATCCAAGTGGCGATAGTATCATCCTTAATGTTAGCTTGCGTTACTTGTGCAACGTCCGTCAGATGACAGGTCGTCAAGCTAAAAAACAGTCATCAAGCGCAACAAGAGATGTATATATACTAGATGCATCATCTGTTGCGCTGAGTAATGGATCATTTTGTTGGACAGGATGAACACCAGCCACAAGGTCACTATCACGTGAAGCTCTGTGCACTGTCATGGCTGACAACGAAGAATGCTTACTTCAGTTGCGAGGCAACTGGGCATTATATTGCCTTTACAGTTGACGCAAACCCCGATTGCCGGTGCATGTAAGTTGAGTTAGGGTGCATTTTTCATGTCTGTTCCTACACTGAAGCTTAAGAAACCGCAAGTGGATAAGCACTTCAGGAAACACACAGTGTTTGTTCAAGATGCATAGATTGTCAGTACAATTTTGGCATGCTCTGTTTGTACTTTATTTTATCCACAAGCATGGATTTTCTTTGGCGAAGGGATTTTGAGATCGTCTGATATCCACTGAGACATTGTAAAATGTCTGGTATAATAGGTTATGGACAGTGGTCAAAAAGGTAGACGGAACAGATGACGGTGGCTATCAATTTCTCGTGTATCTCACATTCGGGTTATAAATTAATATTCCTTATCATACCAGAGCACGATGGTCTGACAAAATTATTCAATTCCTCACATATAGTAATAGATTTCCAAAAATTTTCAGAAAATGAAATTCTGAGACAGAAAATCAAATTCTACCATATACGTAATTTTCTAAATATCAACTTTTAGTTTAAGCAAAGGCGGACTATGTAAGAATATTTTATGTATTAGATTTTTAATCATTACTTCTTATATTTTATTGAAAAATTATTTTAGAATATAAATTGTAGAGAGATTTTTAAAATTTTAATACTTTATTAATATTTTTATTAAAGAATTGTAATATATTGGAAAATATATTTTAATTAATATA